>NC_052052.2:25653816-27000066 GCF_903992535.2 Arvicola amphibius | reverse complement strand
ATCCTCCAGCAAAGGCACCGCAGATAGCACCGTTCAGAGCCCCTGGCTTCGGCACCATGGACAGCAATCCTGCAGGGAGTCGGGGCCTCCGCCCAGCCCGGCCCTGGAAACAGCTTTTTGGGGCAGCAGGAATGCAAGTCTGAGAGCGGCTGAATAGATCAATTATTTTTCAGAACATAGTTTTGATCCCGATGTTACCGCTCAGGATCACTGAGTGGAAAGGGCTCGCGGAGAAAATGGCATTTTTTATCACCCTGGCAAAATGCTCCCGCGCTGATGAGATGAGGCACCCGGCGAGTGCGCGCGCACATGTGATACATAACTAACCAGAAGCATAATCTTCTAAATTGAAAGCCATAATGTTTGCTGTTGGAGCTAAATATTAACAGGGCGTTGTCTCCCCCAACGACCCTCGGGAGGCAGCTGGCTTAGCGGGAGGCTGGCGTCATATTCAAGCAACTTGATTAAATTCCTTTCTGCCATCAGAATTAAGAAATGAATAGTTTTATGAGAGTCATGCCACAGAGGACAGGAAAATGAAACGTTCAGGAGAGAGAGCAGGCGGGTTGCCTGCTCTGTGTTCCTGGAGGGAGTGCTGTCAATCTACCTGGAAGGGGTGGGCTCAGGACTGTGTGTAATCTGAGGGAGAGGCAGCCTTGACTCCTACGGTCATTCTAGTGCATACTTCCTCTCTGGTCATTGTATGACACACCACGGAGCCTCCTCAGGAGATCTCTGAATTGTTCACCGGAGAAGCAACAAAATGTGCACCTGACTTCAGAGTCTCTGGAGCTGCAATCACTGGATTCAGATCCCATTGCTGTCCCTTCCTAGCTGTGTGATCTTAGGCAAAGTAACTAACCTCTCTGTGTCAAAGCTTTTCTAGTTATGAAATGAATTTATTACAGAACTTAGTGTTGAGGATTTATCGAGTCCCAAGACTCTTTTAACTCAGTGATGCGTATATACACATACTACTGTTATCATTAGTGGTATAGTTAGGTCAGACTATATAAAACTGCTGTTTAGTAGGTAAAAACAAAACACATTGCCAGCAACTTAATGTTATATGTGCACAGGCGCAATGCTGTTTGTGCAGCAAGATTTTGATCTGCTGTGGCATTCTCCCACCCATATGATCCTTCTGCTCTCAGAAAGGATGAAAGCACAATTTCTCCATCTGTAAATTGGGTTTCGCTACCACCTTAGAGGATTATTGAGCACATTACGAAAACTTAAAATTCAAATAAAGCTGACAGGGCAGGAAAAGTTAAAGGGTACAGTTGGAAATACTGGAAAAGAAACACTCACAGGACAATAGAGAGACAGTGAAGGAATTTTTTTAATTATTATTATTAGAAAAAAATCCCAGATAAAGTCAAGCAAGGTGGTGCATTCCTGTAACCCCAGCACTCAGGAGCCTGAGGCAGGAGAACCAGGAGTTTTAGGCCAAACTGGGCTCCTGGAGCAAGACTCAGACATGAACAACACAAATTCATACCGACAGACAGATGAAGGTGATCTCTGGCTCAGCAAGTTTTCTCTTGGAAGAGGAACACGCAAAGAACCAACTGGGAGGAGTCGCTTTACTAGGTTAAATGTTGTGTTCCAGGCAGTGTTAAATCTGCCTAAAGCTCTCAAGAATCCTGTGAGGAGACCATCTGTAATCCCACCACTTGGGAGGTGGAGTCAGGAGGATCAAGAATTTAGGGTTATCTCGGGCTACATCGTGAGTTTGAGGCCAGCCTGGGCTACACGAGACCCTGTCTATAAATAAAATGAATGTAGTGTGGTGAACCAGGAACCTTGTATTACAGATGAAGGGACTGAGGTTTGGGGAGGTTAGGTGCTTTTTGAGAATCACACAGCAAGCGAGGTAGAGCAGGAGTTTAAGCTGCTGCCTCACCCTGGAGGAAGAGGGGGGGTTGAAGTGGATGTTTGATGAGTGAGTCCTGATCATGCTCATCCATCCTTCATCCTCCCCACTATCCTCCCCACGAGTCTCCACGCAGGCCTGTCCTTCATCCTGTAAAGTCATAAAAACTCGAGACTGAGGCAAGAGCCCTGCTGAGTCTCGATTTTTACAAACTCTGTCCTAGGAAGAGCTGTTTTAAATGCCTAGCCTCACATTTCTGGGGCGGCTGCTCCTATAAATAAGAAGCTCGACATAGTAAATAGTCCAGAAAATAGTAGAAGGGCGTGGGCACGAGAAACTGGGTGGGCTGGTGGGAGGGGAGAGTGAAGAAACATCTGCCGGAGACATCGTTTGTTCTAGAAAAGAGGCAGTCACAGGAGGACGGGAGCAAGTGCACGGAATTCTATTTTCTTCTCCTTTCTTACACTGAGTCCATTTGAGGCCCAGAGACAAGCATTAGAGAATTGTGCTCTGAGCATTAATGACCCAGTGAGCCTGACAGGGAGAATGGACTCCATTCCTCACAAGAGGGTGGGCAACTCAGAAGAGGACAAGGGCCTTGTTGAGCTTCTGCTTAGGGGGACACTAAGCCTTCCTGTGTCTCTGGCAAGAGGATAGCTGTGTGGGAAGTACCCACAGGGTCAGGGTGGCAATGGTGGTGATGGGGACATGGTAACAGTGGGGTTCAAGGTGGTAGCAGGGGTCATGGTGGCAGTGACAGTTAAATTAGCTGAGAGTGGGCTGGGGAGCCAGGTCAGTCAGGAAAGTGCTGCAGCAAAAACCTGAAGACCAGCTAGGGCTGGAGGGGCAGAGATGGGCAGATGCCCAGGGTTCACTGGCCAGCCAGTCTAGTCAGTGGGTGAGTGCCAGGCCCAGTGAGAGAGCCTGTCCCAAAAAGTTAGGGGAAGAGTCACAGAGGAAGGCCCCTATGTCGACCTTTGACTTCCAACTGTGCAAATATATAAGCACACACACACACAAACACGCACGCGCGCACACACACACACACACACGCACACACGTGCATGTGCATGCATTCACATGCACATACACATATACAATCACTCATGCGCACACACACATGAACACATCATACACACACATGTGCATGCACTCACATGCACATACACACTCACTCATGCACACACACACATGAACACATCATACACACACGTGTGCATGCACTCACATGCACATACACACTCACTCATGCACACACACACATGAACACATACACACACTTGTGCATGAACTCACATGCACACACACACACACTCACTCATGCACACACACATATGCATGCACACACGCACACAAACATACATCACACAGCTAAGGGTGCACCACTGTCTGGGATGACTCACAGCTCCGAGGTGACAGGACTTGTGATAGAGGAGGGTTTAACTGTGTTGCCAGCAGGTTCTGCAGCAGGAAAAGGCTAGTTTCCCAGTGAGCTGTCTGTTTCCTTGTGTCCTCACAGCGGGAGTCACTTTTATAAGGCCACCAATCCTATTTACCTCCCAGGGACCCCACTTCCAAACGTGGTCACACTGGAGACTCTGTTTCAAAGTAAGAATTTGGGAACCTAAACACGGAGTAGACGGATATCAGAGAGAGCTGCTTTCGTTAGGTGACAGGTCATCCAGGCACTGAGTGGCCACCAAGTGTGTGGATGATCTGGCTTAGCTTGGCAGGTCTCAGCTGAGCCACCCATGTGCCTACTGGGCTTGGATAGATTCCAATAGCCTCCACACATCTGGTAGCTGACTGATAGCCAGGCTGGGAAGGGTGACAGGGTCACACACACATCCCATCCTCCACCAGGCTGGCTCCAGCTCAGTCACATGATAATTGATAGAACCGGAGAACAGTGTGAGGTAGCTCTCCGGCAGCACACAATTCCAGCTTCTGGTGGTGATGTATATCTGAGAGGGTCCCATTGGTTAAGGCAAATCATGTAGCTAAGACCAGGGCAGTGTATAAATAGCCCAGGTTCAGATGGGGGTGGGGAATATGTGTGTTCATGCCGACCTGGTTATCACTTTTCTCTGCGTTGGTTTCTCTGCGTTGGTGTGCACACCTGTGGTATGGGTTGTACAATCCAACAGGGAGTCCTTGGAAGGCCATCTCTACATGTTCAGAACTGGAAGGTCTAGCCTAGGACTCTGAACTGTTCCTAAATGTCCCAAAGGAGCAACTTCAGTTCTCCTGCCTGGGCTGAAACATGATGAAGACATTGCTTATGGCTGTGTTTTGCAAGTGGTAAAGCCGTGGGCTTTCTAGTTGTACCCCAGCAGGAATATGAGCCCTATATTCATATTGCCAGCAATTATCCACTTCATGGTAAAACCTAGGCCTCCAGTGCAATTTAGCCCCATTCCCTGCCCACTGTGGGAGCGGCTTGGCTCAACACCAAAAGCCAAGGAGTGCAAAATCACTTTAATATTGGCTGGAGACAGCGTAATTAGGAAGGTAAATCTGCTGAGGAAAAGAATCATGTTATGCAGATGTGATTAGCAGTGACTTTTGGGTTCTTTGTGGCTGGAGGGTTCTGCTCTTTGGATAAATGTGGTGCTGGCTGCTGGTGTTCTGTGTCCTTCACAGATGCAGGGAGAATGGGGGCTCTGAACATAGGTGTCGGGGAAAGGGGCCTTCAGTCCTAGAGCCTGGACTTTGGGCAGGGACTCCTCCACCAGTCCTCACTCAAGGCCCTGAGATGATTTGCATATAGGAGTCTCCTGGGAACAGTTCCCAGCTGATGGAATGTGCCATAGGAGAAAAGATGTCTTTCATTCAGGCTGAGATTGAATGTTGTTGAAGAAACTGAGGAAGTGGTCCAGGGGGGCAGCTAGCTCCTGAATTGTGATTTCTGTTTAAATTTTTAAGAGAATGCCACTCACCCAGACTATAGCAGGGAAGGCCAGCTTCTAGAACCTACAGAAGTTTGGTGTATTTGCTATTTTTATCACTACTATGACCAACATACTTGTGAGTCTAGACTCTAGGGAGGCCACTGTATTTGGAGAGGGACCTTGACTTTGCCCCTAGGGGACACTAGAAGGGAATCAGACCAGCAGAATCTAGGGACATTTTTCCTCCTAAGGCTGGGTGTATTGACAGGTGACAGGATGCTCCTTCCCAGCTCTGGAGCAAACACTGGCCTTGGCTAGGTTCAGGAGTTTTTCTTTGGAGACAGTCTTGGTGTGGGAGAATTGTCTGTATTCTGTCAATCATGTTTTAAATAAGTGCTGATTGGCCAGACAGGGATGATAGGCGGGGTCAACAAGACAGGAAGTAGAGGCAGGGCGATGAGAACAGGAGAATTCTGGGAAGCAGGAAGCTCCCTCAGGAGTCCAGCCCAGATCACCGAAGAAGCAAGATGTGATCTTCTCCGCTGAGAAAGGTACCAAGCCATGTGGCTATATAAGATAAGAATAATGGATTAATATAAGATACACGAGCTAATAAGAAGCCTGAGCTAATGGGCCAATCAGCTTATAAACTTATGGAGACCTCGGTGTGATTTTCTTTGGGACTTGCTGGCTGTGGGAACTGGGCAGGACAGAAATCCCCACAGCTGGCCCTCATGTTACACAGTCTGGTTTTTTTGGTTCCTTTTAGCATGGCGACATGGTTACAGGAATAATACACATGGACCACCCACCTTGTGAGTGCTTGAATGCTTATTAAATTCCAAATGCTGTAAATTCACTCAGCATTCCTAATAGCTATGTAGGACGGCCGTTGTTGTAAAGCCTACCATACGGAGCAAGGCACCGGGGCATGGGGGATTTTCCTTGAGGTCACTGGCACTGGTAGTCATTTTCTCAAGGCCACTTTTATCAGTAGCAAAGTCAAGATTTGAACTCAAGACCCTTGGTTTTGAATCTGCTAGGAGTTAGCAAACTACAGAGACCCCCTCCCTCTCTGTAGAGCAGAGTGCATGTGTTCCCAGTCACTGTCTGTGGCCGTGATACCCCAGTCTTGCTTGGACACACCCTTGGCCACATTTGGGTCACTCTGATAAGAAGCGAGTATGAGCCGGGCGGTGGTGGCGCACGCCTTTAATCCCAGCACTCGGGAGGCAGAGGCAGGCGGATCTCTGTGAGTTCGAGACCAGCCTGGTCTACAAGAGCTAGTTCCAGGACAGGCTCCAAAGCCACAGAGAAACCCTGTCTCGAAAAATCAAAAAAAAAAAAAAAAAAAAAAGAAGCGAGTATGCCCAGTGTGGTGGTTGATGGTCAAGGTCAATTTTGCTAGTTTTAGAATCACCTGGGAGATGATGCAGCATGCTTGGCTTCCAGAGAGGACTAGCTGAAGTGGTGGGGGGGAGACCTGGCCTACATGGGAGGGGACACTATCCCATGTGCTGGGAACCCAAGTGGGATGAAAAGGGGGAAAGCCAACTTGTAGCCAGCATTTCTTGTTCTTGTTCCGGCCTACCAGAATTGAGTAGCTGTGCTTGGCCACACTCTTCCCACCATGATGGACAGAAGCTCCCCCACCCCGCCAAACCATGCACCAAAATGAATTTCTTCCTTTGGGCTGTTCTCACAGGTGTTTTGATCCTGGTGATAATAAAAGTAACAGGGGCTGGGGAGATGGCTCAGTGGCTACAAGCGTTTCCTGCTCTTGCAGGGGTCCAGAGTTCTGATCCTAGCATCATAACAGCCTAGGGGTTCTGATGACCTCTCTGGACTCTGAGGGTACCCGTGTGCATGTGTGTTTAAGAGAATGCACACACACACACACACACACACACACACACACACACACACCATTTTTTAAAGTAACAAATACACCCAACCTTCTTCAGAAGGTTCTAGAAGCTAGTCCTTTCTACTCCAGTCCAGGATGACTCTTTGAATCCCCAGTGGTCCTATGTGTTATTCATATCCAACCCACCTATCCAGGCCATTGGGACAGCTGAGTATGGAGTGGGCGAGGGTTCTGAGGTGGCTTTGGGGGCCCCTGAGATTATCCTTAGATTTCCAACAATCAAGATTTCCTTGAGAATGCCCCCTTTTTTTCTTAAATCCTTGGGAGGCCTGGGGTCATAAAGTGATCCACTCATTGACTTCTGCAAGTTCTGCAAAGCTCAGGGAGGAAAAGCAAAGCACTCCTGCCCTGCCCAGGCTGTGCTAGGTAGGACAGGCTAGAGTGGGGAATGGATATGGGAAAGTCAGCTCTGCTTCTTAGAGCCAGGAAGCATGGGCTGTTAGGAGTGGGAACACTGCTACTGCTCATGGTCCCCAAAGAAGCCCAGCAAAGCCCACCTAGACATCGGCTCCTGACTGCCTCAGGGCCACCCTTCCCCTGCCCCCCAGTATCTTCAGAGTGCTGCATCTACACTTGACCTTTTCCTGCTCATACTTGGTCTCTGTTAGAGCTTCTTACCTAAGGATGCATCCCTAGCCCTTCCAGTGCCCCATTCTCACATCCTATCATCTGCTATACCCACCTGCACTGAGCAGCTGTCAAACATCTGCAGGGATTCCCACGCTTCTGCCCTGACTCAGTTTCCTTCCCCATAGCCCTCCTGTATCCTAGAGAGCCTCAGGGTAGTTCTGCCCTGTCCCCAATGTCACCTCAGTGTGCCATGCCATACCATTATATGGTTATCTTCTAATACAAACTACTGTCTGGCTCTTCACCCCTAAGTATTCAAGGCCTGAGTATCCAAGAGGTGAGTGGCCTTCACCTCTGCATCTCATCCAGGCCTCTCATCATACGGGGTACCATCCCACTTTTCCCCATCTTCTCCTGTGTCTTCCCCGCCTTTCCTTCCTCCACTCACTCTGACCTGTATTGTGGTTACTTCTGCTATCTTTGCTGGCTGCTGGGGCAGAGTGCTGGCTCCTCCCTCAGCCTCCAGCTCTCTGTCCCTTCCCTGTTACAGTTCCCTGCCCCAACACTTTTCACATACCTGGCTCCTCCAGGGCAGGAACACAGGCTTATTTATTGCTGAATTCCCAGCAGAATGCCAGCACTTAGTAGGTACTCAGCATTGGTTGAATAGGATTTCCTTACTGCTAACTGGGTTGGTTTCATCTGGCAATAACATCTATCCAGAGAATGAGCTTTGCCTCTCCCAGGGATGAGTGAGGGGAAGTCCCCTGCCCACTGGCTACTCCTTTGGAAGAAAACTACTCACGGGTCTATGTGGAACTGAGCCTGTAGCCCATGCTGTCTATGGGAGACTGAGCCTGAAACCCGTGTTTACTGTGAGCTTGTAGCTCTACATGGCGCTGAGCTTGCAATCCATGTCGTCTAGGTGATCTGAGCCTGCAGCCCATGGGGGAGGGAGGTGGGGAGGTGAGGGGGGGAGGTAGCAAGGCAGCCAGCCAGCTTGGTGTTTTTCAGGGAAGGGAAGGTGTGAGCAGCCGAGCCCCTCCCCCCATCCTGGGCTGGAGGTGAACGTGAGGGGCCCTGTATTACTTTCCATAATGGAGCCAGAGGCTAAAAGTACCCTTTCTCCTCCTTCTTGGTTGACAAATAGGGGGAATAAATTACCCAGGCACTAAAAGTTGCATTAGGCAAATAAACATTTCGACAAGAATTATATGTGACATTCAAGAGAAAGCAAATAAAGCCTAAGTTATGGGGACCTGTCACCGCTCTAGCAGAATTAAGTAACTAAAAATCGTTAGTAGCAACTTGGACAGGCTCTTAAACCTTGCCGACTCCGCCTCTGCTCCGGGTTCCCAGGGAGACCACGTGCTCCCTGCCATGAGATGGGAAATCAGCAGGCTTCAAGGACTTTGGATCTTGAGCGCCACCAGATAGGACTTTCACACACTGTTGATGGGGTCTAGGCTGCCACAAGAGTCCCCTGGGGTTTGTGGGGAGTGGAGGGTGGACCCCCAGGCTTGGGGCTTCCCCATAAAGCTCCCAGGACTCACTGCTTTAGAGTAAGACATCCATTCTAGCGGAAGGGACCTGCCACTAAGTGATCTGAACCATGGCAGGGCCAGACTTGATTGGTAGGGAGCTCTCCTTTGGAGCTGGAGATGGCTCAGCTGGTAGAGGTGAAGTGGTGACTTTGCAAGCGAGGACAGTGCCAGGCATGCTTGTGATCTCAGAGATGAGAGGCGGAGGAAGGCAGACCCCCATCCCCACCCCGGAACCTGGTAAAGAGCTAGCCCAACCTACTTGGCAAAGTTCCAGGCCACCCTTATCTCAAAGGGTGGGCCCCTACACAGCGTTCCTCCCTCCATGAAAATATAAACACACATGCACACCCAAAGAGAAATCTCCATTACAACACAGAATAAACAGCTATTCATCCAACCCGTTGAATTCCTCTGCTGATGGGGAGCTTACTCCTGGGTCTACTGTCTCCGTGGGAGATTTTCACCCAGGAACCCCATGCCAGAGGTTTGAGCTTGAATCTAACTCCAACTCACTCACTGTTGGTTCTGGGTCATCACTGAAAGCCCTTCTCTTGGTTTTCCTTACTGTGCAAAGGAGAGAATGTATAAGTTTCTAGTTGCTGCTGTAACAAATGACAACAAGCTTAGCGGCTTACGCAACACCCAGGTTTATTGTCTTCCCTTTCTGGAGGTCAGAATTTCAAGTTGGTCTTTACACAAACAAATGCAAATGTATACACATGTACTGACATCTATCATAAATGATTTTTTAAATATTTATTTATTTTTATTTATTTATTATTATGTATACAATATTCTGTCTGTGTGTATGCCTGCACGCCAGAAGAGGGCACCAGACCCCATTACAGATGGTTGTGAGCCACCATGTGGTTGCTGGGAATTGAACTCAGGACCTTTGGAAGAACAGGCAATGCTCTTAACCTCTGAGCCATCTCTCCAGCCCCCTATTATAAATGATTTTAAATCTAGGCTTTTCTTTTTTCTTTTGATTTTTCGAGACAGGGTTTCTCTCTGTGTATCCCTGGTGGTCCTGGAACTCACTCTGTAGACCAGGCTGACCTCAAACTCAAGAGATCCACCTGCCTCTGCCTCCTGAGTGCTGGGATTAAAGGTGTGTGTCTCCACCACTGCCTAGCTTTAAATCTAGGTTTAAATATAAAAGAGTACATGAGTATTTGTCCTTCAGAGTCTGGCTTATCGTGCTTAGCATAATGGTTTTCTATTTTCCTGTAAATGCCATGATTTCATTTTTCTTTCCATTGTGTATATGTACCCACTTTTAAATTTTATTTATTTAGTTTTTGAGACAGGGTCTCATTTGGTGGCTTCGGCTAGCCTGGAACTTGCTGTGGTGACCAGGCTGGCCTCAGACTTACAATCTCCCAAGTGCTGGGGTTTCAGGCATCCACCATCATGCCTGGCTTTACCATGCTTTCTTTACCTCTGGCATTCCCTGGTGGGCACCTAGGCTGGGTGTGCAGGTGTCTCTATATTGACTTGGAGTGCTTTGGGTAATCTCCTAGGAGGGCCATATGGTAGTTCTATTTTTAATTTGTTGCGGATCCTCCATATTGATTTCCATAGCAACTGTGTAAGTTTACATTCCTACCAGCCGTGTGTGTAAGACTCTCTCTCCACATCAAAGTGAGTTTTAAACAACCCAAATCAAGGTGCTCTCAGGGCTGTATTCCGTCTGAGGCTCTAGGGAATGCTTGATTGTATAAAGGCCACCTGCATTCCTTGGCTTGCATCCCTTTCCATCTTCAAAGTGTCCTTTCTCCCAACTCTGATCTTTCTGCCTACGCCTCAAAAGGACCTTCGTGATGAGATTGCCTCGCTTTCCCCCATCCCTGTTACTACCCTAGCTCAGGATATTTAACTTACTGATATTTGCAGTGTCCTTTCCTCCCAGAGACTAGTATGTGGTGACTCCCGGGCTCCTATAGTGTCTCCTAAATAGGGGCAGATGCCGTGAAAGCTGGGTGAGAAAGGGCTCTGGGAAGGCTCGGGGGCACACTGCAAACCTTTCCTGTGTGGTCCTCTCAATAATTGTCCCCTGCTTTTCTGCAGCTTCAGAACAAAATGTCCTCAAGATGTGCACATCTTTGTGGACAGATGATGGCAAGATAAAGCTTGGAGTAGAGCCAGGGAGCAGTCTCTCAATTCAAGAGCTATTTATAAGGCGGGATTCAGAGCACTTAACCTGAAGCTAGGTTGAGTCAGGGATGGATTTGGGCAGTCTGGTGTGGCTCTGTTTGGCTGTGGGGACACACTGGCCTCCTTGAAGAAGATGGGGAGCTGTAGGAGGCACAGATTCAAGGAGGACAGAGAGTTCAGACTGCGGACTTCTGGGTGGGCATTGACCTTGGGATGACTTGGACATGTGATTATTTTGGGTCTAAGCTAGCCGGACAACTGGGAATCAACAAGCAGCTCCTTCCAATAGACGGGGGTCTGGAAGGATGTTGGACGGGAGCTTGAAGAGAGAGCTGGGCCAGAGATGGTACTTTGGGAGCAAGTTCTTAGCCTAGATGTGTGGAAATGAGGATCTTGTGTGTAGATCACTGGCTTCGGGATGAGAAAGGGGGTTGGAGGATGGATCCCTGGTTTTCCTGGGAGAGGAACCATCCACTGTGGGCTAGCAGGAGGGTACAGCTCCTTCCCTTTCCCTCCCACACAGCCAGACCTGCCAGTGAGCAACACCCCTACATACATCTTGGACTATGCCCTGGGATAATAACAGCGATCGATTAAGCTGGCTTGAGGCACCAAGAGAGCTGTCTGGTTTCATCTGTGTCCCCATCCTGCTTTGGGAATAGTTCTGTTTGCTATGTGTCGTTGTGGTGTTGCTTTGCACCATGGGCCTGTGCGTGAATGGGCTTGAAGCCTGGGCCTCGACTGAGTCTCCATCTTCAGCACCTCCACTTTGGGAGGCACTCACGGGGTCCCCACAGTCTCAAGGCTTGGAAGCACCATCTTTACTCCTTTCATAGATGAGGAAATAGTAAGAAGCAGAAATCGGACCCAGACCCCGTGTTCTGCTGTTTATGACAGGGAAAGGTGTGGTCTGGAGTCTGGGTGTTCAGGAAGCAGGTGATGGAGTAGGGAAGGTAGCAGGCAGGGTGATCCCTTTCCTGATAGCCTTTCTCAGACTGGCCTTCTCATGGAGCAATGAAGTTAGTTCACAGTGTGGCAAGGGAATAGACAGCATTGAGATGAGCTGCCACTGCCTGGCAGTACTGCTGGAACCCAGAAGCAGGAGTGACCATGAGGCATTTCAACCAGACAGTGCTGGAGCCAGGACTTAGTTCTATGAGACCTTCTTGTCCTGGCCAGACCAAAGTAACAGAGGTCCTTCTCTCCTCCCAAGCCCACTATCCTAGAGGTCTGGACACTAGCTGGGATTCATGGGCCCACCCAGCAGCCCCATGAATCGAGTACTCTGGTCCCCACTCTGATAGAAACACTGAGATGTTACAGGCAGAACAATTTTCCCAAGGATGCTTAGTTTCAGGTCGATGAGCTTGGACCCCAGGGTGGGCATACTCCCCAATCCTGGTCTCTTCACTCACAGTCTGGGTATACCGTTCAACACCTATGCGTGTCTGTTTCCTTGGGAGAGAACTTTGTCCCTTTAGAGAAAGCCTGTCAGGCAATCCTTCTACAGCAAGGCAAAACTTCCAGAGACTAGAAGTGAAGGGGAAGCCTAGCCAAAAACCTTGTTTTGTAAGGCGTGTCCCCCTTGGTCTAAAGGCGTGTCCCCCTTGGTCTAAAGGCGTGTCCCTCTTAGGCGTGTCCCTCTTAGGCGTGTCCCCCTTAGGCTAATATTGACTTATAAAATCTTGCGGGCCTGTGGCCCGCCTGCTCTTTGTTTTCCTGCCCTCCTCGCTGGAACCTTGGATTTGTAAGTTCCCTTTCCTTTCCTTTATTAAAACTGAATTATATATATTAAAGCTTGTCTGGTGAATCATAACTGCCGATCAACCACGCACCTTCATAGAAGATGGGGCCCGGCAAGGATGGGGTGTGACCTCTGCTCCCCTTCCACTTGCTCTCCTGCAGTCCCTGCCCCTGAACCTTTGGTCCCAAAGAGCATCTTTGCCGGCACCACGTGAATCCCCAGCCCCCAGCAGCAGGGGTCTAAATTTAGACCCCGCACTCCGTGAGCGAAGTGAATAATGATAATTAGCATAACAATTCTTCCTGCAATTAGCTGGGGAGGGGGGAAAGGGGTGGTAGAAGTCCTAGAGGAAATTACAGAGGGAGCTTGGCTTTTTCCAAGACCTCACTGGAGGTGTCTGCTTGGCGAGGCTCCTTCTCGGATGACTGGATCCAGAGAAAGCAGATTGGGGCGGATGAAGGCGTGTCTGCCTCTAACCTTATTGTGAGGTGTTACTGGTGCGTGTGGTTAGGAGCCCTGGGAATGAAGGAGTGGTGTGAACAAGCTCTCACCTGCTCCCAAAGGTGCAAGAAAACCAGAAGCTGCATCAGCCTGGGGGTCACAAGTTAGTGCTTCTTGCCCTTCCCCGAGTAAACAGCTTAGAATTTAAAACTGGACTCGGGGTTGATTTATTTAGCGGTGTCTAATTGCTTGAATCCGCCAAACACCACATGGCTTACCAGCGAGTCCAGGTGACCTCCTGGTCCAGTTGTCATCAGTGTGAGCCTGGAGATGCCACCTGCTGCTTCAGGCCTTCTCTGGGGCATGTTAAGAAATCTGCTATCTCCACTGGATGGAACATAGTGGGGCAGCCAGGATGCCCTGGACAGGGGAGAATGGTGGAGTTGCAAAGGGACCCTAGAGAGAGAGGTGTCAGGCTCCCCCTGCCCTTCTATTTCTTAGAAGCTCAGAAGATTCTATCTAGTTTTCTTGAATGCTTCTGTGGCACATAGTTTTAAGACTCTGCTTCTGCTCTGGCCTTTCTCATCTGGCTCTCTTCGCGCACAGTAGAGAACAGAGAGCGTGCCTCTCACCTCCACT
The DNA here is from genome assembly GCF_903992535.2 of Arvicola amphibius. Lineage (NCBI taxonomy): Eukaryota > Metazoa > Chordata > Mammalia > Rodentia > Cricetidae > Arvicola > Arvicola amphibius. The sequence continues at coordinate 26,986,277 of NC_052052.2, read as the reverse complement.
GCCCTGGCTACCATACCTCTACTGATAAAGCTTAACTGAGGCCATTTTTGGTAACTGGCCATATAACACTCCTGGCTTTTAGGAGCTTATAGATAATTAAAGTAATGAAAGAGCAAATTCTCTCATTTCCCATTTGTCTTAATTTCTTGGGGGTGGGAATGAGAGTTGCAGCTGGCCCGGGTCAGCCAGGGAGAGAGAAGAGGTTTCCACAGGACAGGTCCAGGGATAGAACATCTGTGAGGTGGGAGGGTGAGGAGGGCTGCACTAGGAGGTGAGAGATCTGAGCTGTGTGTAGGTGTCTGACAGTTCCTGCTCACAAAGACCTGCCAATTCAGGTCCCTCGGTATTTTGTGCTTGGGTCTCTGGTATCTGAAAGCAGGAGCAAGCTGTCAGACTTAGTGTGTTAAGTGATTGTTGGGATGGAAGCTTAGCTCAGTAACACTTTCCTACAATGAATGAGGCCTCGAGTTCCGTCCCCAGCATTAGAGGGAGGAGAGGGAGAAGGGATAGGAGATAAGGGAAGAAGGGAGGGAAAGACGGAGGCAGGATTGCGGGGTGTGTGTGTGTGGGGGGGCTCCAGTGATATGCCATTGAAAACTCTTCTATCCTTTGGGAGCCCCTCATAGACTTGACCCCGAGCTCCCATGCCCATTCCCAGGCCCCCTATGATGCAAGAGCTGGAACCTGACAATCCTTAGTGGGTTCTGCAGTGTTTGGGGGGTTGTCTGTGATGCATGCTTCTGCCCACATCTGCAGGAGGGCCTGGCAGGGAACAGCGCCCCCAGGGGTGGTCATGGATCACTCCATGTTCAGAGGAGGAAACAAATGGAGGTTCTAAGAGATTCAGTCATTCACTGGAGCTCTGGAACTGGGGAGTAGGAGAGCTGAGACACAGCACCACAGGCCACACTGAGCATCAGGGACCGTAGAACTGTCCTTGTTCCGAGTCTCCAGTCACCTAGTCAGGTTTGAATTTCTTTTTTTAAATTTTTTTTTATGGTTTATTAAACTTTATTTTATGTGCATTGGTGTGAAGGTGTCAGATCCCCTGCAACTGAATCTTCAGACGGTTGTGAGCTGCCATGTGGGTGCTGGGAATTGAACCCAGGTCCTCTGGAAGAGCAGTCAGTGCTCTTAACCACTGAGCCATCTCTCCAGCCCCAAGGTTTGAATTTCTTGATGTCAAGTGGGGACTCAGCCGCCTGACAGTTGTCTGAGCTGAGTCTCAAGGGATGACCTGATCTGTGGTCCGATGGTGTTCTGACTTGGCCAAGAGGGCTGGCATGTGACCTCCTGTTTGACTGACACTTGATACTCTGTCCTGTGCCTTACTGTGTGGATAAAGGGACACAGTGGTGGTATCAGACTACCCTAGAAGCCTTGAGTGGCTATTCTGAAGTACTGAAGCCATGATAGACTAATGGATGAAAGGCCAGACCACATCCCTCCCTGTGTAGAACTCTGGGCAGGGAGATGGTGCGCTCTCTCTCTCTCTCTCTCTCTCTCTCTCTCTCTCACACACACACACACACACAGTTGCGCATGTGTGCATGTGCACTTGTGTAAGGCTGGTACCCTCGTTCCCTCCACAGCCCTATGGCGTTAGCTTCTCTCTCTCTCTCTCTTTCTCTCTCTCTCTCTCTCTCTCTCTCTCTCTCTCTCTCATGACAGATGCACCTCCACGTGGCTCTTAGTGCTACCTTCCCCCACACTCTGCACACGGGACTCTGCTGGCTCAGTAACCAGCTCCACCCGGCTGCCTGGCAGGAGCTGTGGATGGAAAGGGATGGGAGGAGGCAGGAGTGGAGCCATTTGTCTGGGGCACCGGGAGAGAGTTGGCCACTTACAGTGGTGATGGATGGCAATTCTGCTCTGCCATCTGTCGGGCTGGCAGGCTGCTTAGCACAGCCCTGCACACCTGGCTGGGGCATCCCCTGTGGAGCTGGCCTGCTCTTCCTGTGACTTGGGGACCAGCTCCCAACACCACAGGGCAGGAGGCTGGCAAAAGGAGTTATGCCCTGCACCCAGAGCCCTGGACAAGGAAGAGCTGCGCTTGGCCCTTCAGGGAATCTGAGGGCAAGCCCTGGCCCTTAGCTGTTTTCTTATTCAGCAGTCAGGGCCTCTGTGAAGCCAAGAGGAAGCCAGCACAACTTCACTGCCCTCTCCCTTAGAATCTGTCACACCTGTGCTCTCTGCAAGCGAAGCAGGCTGATCCTCTCTGCCAACCCCAGTCAGCTCCTGGAGATGCTTCCAAGGTCGTTGGGTTGTCTGAAGGGGGGATGGGAAGTAGGGAATGTCAGGTCTTCGCTTGCAGCTGCACCCTCATCCCCGCAGGTCCACCGTTAACATCCAAGAGGCTTCATCACAAGGACCCCCAGAAGTGGCCTACTCAAAACCATCAACTTTCTGTAGCAAGCTGAGAAGGATGGGGCCAGCTCAAAGGCCTTTGGCTAGCTTGTCCTGGCTCTGTTCTTATCTCCCCACCCCCATGTGCTCTTTCTAGGATCTGGAACTTGATCGGTTTGACTCAGCCCTGTCCTGGTCCACAGGCTTCATCTCATCAGCTCTTGGCCTCTTCCATCCTCTGGTGCATGAAATCATCTCACTGTCAGTTCATGGACCCCTAAGCTATCTGCTCTGGAGTCTCCTCATCTGGAGCAGAGCTGTAGCGGGGGCTGAGAGCAGGGCCAGTTCAAGTCTCCTCCAGGGAGGCCTCCGACAGCTGCAGATCCATTCAGAACTTGGCCCTGATGCCCCAGTCACCCCTCAGAGATGAATCTTGGAAAACAGGAAGCAGGGCACTTTCCACACTCTTGAGCCGGCAGCTGCGGACTTGGAGCTGGGGCAGGCAGTGGGACCTCTGCACTCTAGGGCGGATTTAAGTGAACTGTGGGCTGTGGGCGGGAGCGATGGAGTGAGTGCGGGTGTGGGAGCCAGAGCCAGAGCCAGAGCCAGAGCAAGCCACAGTAGCTCTGGCGACAGGAGTGGAAATTTCACAGAGGCGTTACAATCCGTCCCTGCTCTGTGGCACTGCAGTGTCACGGAGAGGGTGTGGACAGATGGTCTCACAGTGCAAGGGAGAGAGCAAAACTCCCCTGGCTGCCGAGAATTCCAAAGGAAAGAGATGATGTTAGTGCACTCTTGGAGGGTTTCTTGGAGGAGGTGGCATTTGAAAGCTTCCAGGGCTTTCTGGGATCTCTTTCCTCATTCTGTAAATCCTGGAGGAATCCTATGGAAGGGAGGATGCATCCTCTGGAGTCTTGGCGGGAAGCAGATGGGTGTTCTGAAGGATAAGATGAGCCTGGCTCGGTCACGGGCTGTTCGTGAAGGGATGGGCAGTGTACAGGTAGAAACCTTGTGGTTTGCAGCATTCTGGGGCTGGTGACAGGTGAGCTGCTGTCACCCCAAATGGGGTAAGAGGAGAAGAGGCCCCGGTGGACAGAGGGCCACCTTGAGAAGGGTCTTCATGAAAGGACACACAGCCGGAGAGACAGGCTCCCGTGGTCACCTCAACAAAACCAGCTGAGCCACGGATGCTCTGAGGTGTTCTGTTCTGGTCAGCCACTCAGGACAGCACTCAGGGACGAAGGTAGGAAGGAGAAGGGGTGCCAGGCCGAGGGACTGCTCCTCAAGCCTCTTTCCCTAGGGACCCAGACAGGGTTGGCTTCTGAAGGACAAGCTTAATGGATGCTTGTCACTCACTGGATGCCGGGCCAATAGGGAGTGGGTCCTCTGTGTTCCTCCAGAAGGGGCTCATCACCATACTCTGGCTAGCTAGCATCTTACTATTTCCATCTTGGGGCCAAGACAAAGAAGGTGAAGTCATTTGCTGAGAGCTTCCCAGCCTGGAGGAGACAGCACAGGGGATGCCCAGGCAAATCTCCCTGGCTCCCAAGGCAGTGACTGCTTTTCAAAACCATTAACGCCCTGCAGGAGGCCTGGCCCCTGCAGGTTGGTGAGGCTGCCTGGGAAGGATGGGTTCAGCGGGTGGCATTGGCTGCTGAGGTGAGCAAGCACTGCCAGCCCTGCTTTAAACGTGACAGCTGGCCTTTGTTTGCCGAGCAGATGTGGGCTGCGGTTCCCATGAACAGGGGATGACTTGAAAAGCTGGGCCCCTTCTCAATCGATCCGCAAATGTACCGAGGAATTGAGGTAATTTCTTTACATTTTACTCGTATTCAAATCTTAGAGGCGAGCATATGCAAAGAGCCAGTCAGCACCTACACGGGAGAGAGAGAGAGAGAGAGAGAGAGAGAGAGAGAGAGAGAGAGAGAGAGAGAGAGAGAGAGCTAGCCATTTTGTTATTTTTACCCTGGGCACCAGGGAGGCAGACTCACCATGAATACCTCATTACTTGAATTTCGAATATTTCTCTTGAGTTGAGCACAAAAGGAAACTTGAAAAAAAAAAAGGAATACACTCATGTTAGAACTGTTTCTCCTTTTGAATACGTGACTCACACTGGCCTAGTTGAGGTTTTAATAGCACAATGGTAAGAGTCAATCAGTCCTAGATGTGTGTACTCAGAGCGCTTTGGAAAGAGACCATTCCCAAGAGCATGGCGATCTTAAAACACCCAAATTTTCTTTACCAAAGGACGTTAGCTGCAAGCATTAATATTTGGTTTTTCTCTTTTGCTCACCTGAGCCCCAAGGTCAGGCATGGGGAGACTGAGGAAGTGCTGAAGATGGAAGCGTTAAGGTGGGGTTCTGGAAAGAGGCCTGCCACCGATGTCCTTCTCTGTCTCCATATGACTTGTGGCTGCTAGGCAGTGTGGACAGCACACTCGAGCCATGGGCTTCGCCACCAAATAGACCTAAATCAAAAACCCCTGCCCACCACTGCATTAACTGCACAGGCTCCATCAGGCCATCAGACGGCTCCTGCCTCCCACCTTCTCCACACTGAATGTCAAGGGGAGGCAGGCCACCAGGTACTGTAGCAGCAGCGGGGGTGGGGGCTGAGGGTGAGGGTGGGGTAAGGGTTGGACTAGTTGTCTTTGGAGGTTGAGCTTGACCCATCATTGCCTTATCCCAGCAGTTCTCAGAATGTGAGTATTGGATCAGGTGAAGTTTGAGTCCTTGCAGGCTCAGTGGAGTCCTCTTGCTTAGCTGGCGGGTGTGTGCCTCCTTGTAGGACCTGCTCTTTCCAACCGCAAACGTGTTCCAACCTCAGTTTCCTTATGCGCCGAGGCCTCATGAGCAGGTGTGTGCAGTACCTTCACCCCAGAGCATACTTCCTTGGGCCCCTTCTCCTCCACAAAACCTGCTAGTGTCATAGCCACCTCCTCTTCTCTTCCCTTGACCTTTGTCTGCCTAGGTTTGCATTCCTAAGCCCAGGGGACCTCTGAGAACTCCCGACATGAGAGAGTGACGCCTGCCTTGTTTCTGAAGGTGGGTAAAGAGGCCCAGCCTAGATGCCTTGCAAGCCAGGAGCAGGAGAAGCCAGGGCCAGCAGAAGGCAGACCTATAATTAATCCCCAGCATCTTCCCCACCATTGTCTCTTCCCCATTGAGAGCAGCCAATTAGCAGTTCTGCATTCCTCTGCGTGGCAGCCACTTATTAGTGAAGACAAAGGCAGCATTGATTCCAATTTGTCCTGCGTTAGGCTGTCTCTGGAGTTAAAGATTGCATTTAGGGAGCAGCAATGGAGAAGCAATGGAGGGGCAATGGCGAGGGAGCACCTAAAATTAGTTGAAATAATTTTAGTTTTATTGTGAATGGCTATACTAAATATAAACAGAAGAGAGAAGAAAAATCTCTGTAATGTTAATTACCATAAGCATTAAGTACCCAAAAATGAGGCGTACAATTTGTTTGGCGACACTCTGATAATTAAATCATTTTCTCTCGCTGAGGCTCTTTGCAGGTTTGTGCAGAGCCTAGCTCCTTCCGTTGGCCCTGAAGGATCTTCGGATTCTCATCCTGGGTTTCTGAGGCTACTGTTTCTCTCTAGCCCAGGTGAGTTGTGCTGTCACCATCCACTTTTATGATGGTCCAGGTTGTGTGCAGCCTCAGGGAGGGAGACAGACTGAGGTCTGGACTGAAGGGAGCAGCAAGAAGGCTCTCTGCCCATCCATCTCTCCATCCATCCATCCATCCATCCATCCATCCATCCACCCACCCACCCACCCATCCATCCACCCATGCATGCATGCATCTATGCATTCATCCATGCATGTGCACATTCACAAATCCACCTACCCACCCATCTATCTGTGCACCTACCTATCCACTATGCAACTGTGTATACATCCATCTATGCACTTATCCATTACCTATCCATGTATCCATCCATCCATCCATTCATCCATGAACCTGTCCATCCATCCATCTATGCCTTTTCATCAGTACATTAATTGTGCATTTTTAAAACATTTCTATTATACAAAAAGGCATTTCAAGTCATTGATAAAGGAATACAATCTGGGTCTGGAGAGATGGTTCAGTGATTAAGAGTACTTGTTGATCTTTGTAGAGGATCCATGTTTGGTTCCTAGCACTCATAGCAGGGTTTTTACAACTAACTGTAAATCCAGTTCCAGGGTTTGATAGACGATAGATGAGCAATGGATGGATGGATGGATGGATAGATGGGTAGATGCATGAGTGGATAGTGGTTGGGTGGATGTATTTTTGGATGGACAGATGCACAGATGAATACATAGATACAGGATACATGGATGAAGAGGTAGGTAGGTGAATGGGTAGACAGATGGGTGTGTAGTGGGCCATCTTGATGTCCACTTTAACCCAGATCTTAAACTTCCAAGTTGGAAGGTTTATCTCTGAGGTAATTGTTATACAACACTATCCCACCAGAGAGGACCAAGCAGAAACAAAGGTATGACAGTCCAAAGAAAGCTAGGTGATGGTAAAGAGGCCAGGAAGAAATAGAGGGTGTGGAGAGGGCAGAAGGAAGAGACAAACAATTGTATCTGTTAAGCACTTTCTGTGTACCCAACACGTGTGGCGTGCTATCTGTTATCTCCTTTGATCTCCACCTCAATTCGCTCCCTGAAGTTTTATCCCTGTTTCTACACACAGGACATCTGAGACTCAGAGACATGTGTAGCTGGGAAGGTCTGTCTGAGGACTCAACATGGGCTCTTAGTCAAGAAAAACATGCTCTCTCCCAACATCCTTCCTCCCATTTCTTTATAAAACATACCCACTCGTTGTCCTTGGGAAGATCACAGGGGTTGGAGGAAAGTGTCATTCTCACAGTTCTCCCCATTTTCTTGGCTGCTTGCTCTACAGCAGAACTCTTGCCCAACACACACAAGGTTCTGGGTACCACACCCAGGACAGGGGGAATAAATGAAATCCCAGTTCCTCCTACTCCTGACAGAACGGAACCAGCTGTGTGTGGAATCAGTTCTGCCTCCTAAGAGACCGTGGAACTCTTCTGACATCCACTGCTGTGGGACAATGGTCTTGTACCCTGTAAAAATTTGTCACTTGTATTGTTTTAATCAAATGCTGATTGGCCAGTAGCTAGGCAGGAAGTATAGGTGGGACAACCAGAACAGGAGAATTCTGGGAAGAGGAAAGTCTCAGTCTGCAGTTGTCACCCAGACATAGAGGAAGCAAGATGAGAATCCCTTACTGATAAAAGGTACCAAGTTGCGTGGCCAACAGAGACAGGAATTATGGACTAATTTAAGATGTAAAAATTAGCTGGGCGGTGGTGGCGCACGCCTTTAATCCCAGCACTTGGGAGGCAGGGGCAGGCGGATCTCTGTGAATTCGAGGCTGGCCAGGTCTACAAGAGCTAGTTCCAGGACAGGCTCTAAAACTATAGTGAAACCCTGTCTCGAAAAACAAACCAAAAAAAAAAAAAAAAAAAAAAAAAAAAAACCAACCAAACAAACAAAAAAGATGTAAAAATTAGTTAATAAGAAGCCTAAGCTAATAGACAAACCAGTTTATAATTAATGTAGACCTCTGTGTATTTCTTTGGGACTGAGTGGCTGTGGGACAGGGCAGGATAGAAACCTCTGTCAACAATCCACCTTGTTTATTTTGCTCCCTCACATGGCAAAACACTTTAAAGGAGTCTCCATGGCTTCAGTTCTTCAGTATTTACTCTGCTTTGACCCTCAGGCTCCATAGGCCCTGTCGCCAGTTCATGAATGTCCACAGGGTTACCTCACTCCTCCCAGGATCCTCTGCAGCAGCAAGCGCTCTCTTCCTGGCTCTCAGGGCAACAGGCCTGGGCACTTCCTGCTGTCACTCAAGCCTTTCTTCCAGTGCCCTCAGCTTCATCTTTTAGATTGCTCGTCCCAGCTCCTGATTTGCCTCCTGTTTTGTTTTGTTTTCCACAGAGTGGGCTCCGTTTTCTTTTCAAGGCACAATTTACACAATAGGATTCATTTCATATTCTTTCCAGTTGATCATCCCTATGTACAGCTGAAACAGAAGTGTCACAGAACAACATATTGATATTTTCTGGGAGCAGGGCACTCTCATAGTTTAATTTATTCTGTTCTGCTTGAACTTCATTGACAAAACGCTGCTCCAGACAGCTCCACAGACACAGGCTCCTGGCTACTCCTGTAGATCTAGATGACAGGCTTCTTCAGTGCTAGGCTAGCTCAGTCTCTGCAGACTAGACTCAAATCCTGCCTCAGCCCCAGGCTACCCCTAGTGGATACAAAGGCAAGGTCTATTCCTATAATCCAAGCATCAGCGATGACCCCGTATTCCTAATCAACCAGTTCTCCCTACGCCTGGGTCCTATAGCCAGGCCTTGAGGCTCATCTCTGAGGAGCTAGGCTCTAGACCAGTCTCTCTAGATGCAGGCTCTAGGCCTCCCATCTGCTGACCCAGCAGCAGGTCTGCTTACTTGAGATCACCAGTGTAAGCTTGCTTGCAGAGCCTACCAGATGGCTTACCCAGATTTTCTGGGGACTGACAGGTGAAAGACTTTTTCACTGCAGGCAGAATATAAAAGCTGGAAAAGGTGCCAACTTCTAATGCAAAGACAAGAAGACATGGCCACAGGGTTGCAGGACATATGGTATGTCAACAAAGAAAGAAAATAAACTCCAGTAGTAGGTCCTAAAGAAATAGGAAAGTATGAATTACCTGAGAAGAAGTCACATAATTGTATTTGTTGTACGTTGTAAGTTTGATAGGCTCTAGAGTCATCTCATCAGGGAGATGGGTCTCTGGGGAGGCCTGAGGGGGGTTATCTTCATTACACTAATTGATATGGAAGAACTGCCCACTGTGGGTGGAGTCATTTCCTAGGCTGGGGTCCTGGATCCTGCAGAAAACAAGAGTGAGCTTAGCACAGGCATTCATGGTTCCTGCTTCTTAATTGGGGTTGTAATGTGACCAGCTGTCTCAGGTTCCTGTTGCCTTGACTGCCCTGCCTGATAGACAGTTTCTGAGCTATGAGCCCAGACAAACCTTTTCTTCCTTTAAGTCCCTTTTGTCCAGGCATTTTATCACATCAGGAAAAGAAACAAAGATGGCCAAAGATCTCAGTGAGCTACGAGAGAATGCTGACAGCTCAGGAACGGAAGGACAACTTCAGCAAAGAGACAGAAGCCAGAAAGGACCTATAAAAAACACAGGGAAGCAATTCCAACAGCTACAAAGTGAGCAAAAACACTTAGGAACAGATTAAGCTAAGAGAAAAACCTATGCACTGAAACTCCAATTGAAACCCTAAAAGAAACACAAAGATGGTCTATGTTTGTATTTTTTTTTTCTCACTGTGTACGTGTACGTGCACGTCTATGTGTGCGTGTGAGGTGCATATGTGTGTATGCATGTTTGCACATGCATAGGTGCACATGGAGGTCTGGGGTTGATGCAGGGACTCGTCTTCTATCACTCATCCAGCTTGCTCATTGAGGCAGGGCCTCTTAATCAAACCCAGAGCTCTCTGATACCACTATTCTCCCCAGGGTCTTTACTCTGAGAATCTCCCTTCTGAGCCTGGAATCACAGGCAGGCTGCCGTACTCTCCTGACACTGATGTGGGTTCTGGGGATCTGAACTCTGGTCCTCATGCTTGCACAGGGCACGTCAGCGGTTTAGCCCATCTCCCCAGATCGAGAAGTAGAGTTTTAGAGTGTCTTATTACCCAAAGAAACTTGTAGATCCAGTCTGATCCTTCTTAAAAAACCTTCAGTGAGACTTTGCAAAGAATGAAAAAAAATCACACACAATCCCAGACTCTTGTGTATGACATCACAAAAGCCTGACTACTACAAATAATCTTGAATGGACAAAGCTGCTGGTGTCACATTCTCTGATTTAAAACTATGCTGAAAAGTTATAGTGATCAGATGGTGTGAAAGCCGTCTGATGGACCAGCGGGGACAGAACTGAGAGTTCAGAAATTGGTCCAGTCTCTTCTGCTGTATTTGATAAAGGTGCCAGGGGTGCACAGCTGGGATGGGACAGCCTCTTCTGTGGATGGCGCTCGGAAAACTGAATCCCCTTAATACAAAGACTGAAATTGGACTTTATATTTCCCCACACAGAGAAATTAATTTAAAGTGGATTAAATACTAAAAGCTACTAGAAGACAAGGGGGAAGCCTACCCACTTTGACTAAGCAATAATCCTGTGGGTTTGACCCTAAAAGAACAACAGAAGCAGAACTAGATACACAGGCGTGCATCAGACTACAGAGCTTCCCATGGCAAAGGAAGTAATCAGCAGCTCGAAGAGAAGACCCAAGGACTGGGAGAAAGGGTATGCAAATCAATCAGGGGTTCGAATCCAAGGTGGGCATGCTGCCTACAGATGAACAGCAAGGAAGCAGGTAGTCCGGTTAAAATATGGGCAGTGGGGCTGAACAGATATACTGGCTAGTAACTAATTGAAAACCCCCAAACTGCTAATAGTATTCAAATTGTCACTAATTATATGCAAACAAACACGATGATGGGGTGGGATGTGCCCGTTAGAATGGCCATTATCCAAATGATAAAGACAACAGGTGTCTGCAAGGATTTGGAGGAAAGGGAATGTTTGTAGGCTGTTAAAGTGTGATTGGTACAGCCCTTACAGAAAGCATTAGAAATAGAACCGCAGCAGTATCCAGCAATACCACGTGTAGGAATGTACTCAAGGGAATGAAATGAGCACGGTGAAGAGATCACTCTGTGCACTCCTCGCATGGCCACTGTAGCAGCAGCAAACAGAATCATCCTAATTGTTTGTTGGTGCATGAGTGACAGCCCCTCTCTGGAATTCTATTCAACCTTGAAAAGGAAATATACGAGTTGGTGGTGGTGGTGCATGCCTTTAATCCCAGCACTTTAATCAGGAGGCAGAGGCAAGCGGATCTCTGTGAGTTCGAGGCCAGCCTGGTCTTCAGAGCGAGTTCCAGGACAGACTCCAAAGCTACATAGTGAAAGCCAATATATATATTGGTTTTTCAAGGCATATTGGTTTTTAGAAACATGGATGGAGCTGAAAAATATTTTATAAGTGAAAGAAGCCGGTTATAGAAATTCAGCATCACAGGAGATCACATCATTGGGGGATGAAGTTTTGATTGGACAGGAGAGGTAAGTTCTGGGGATGGGCTGTATGGAAATGGTGAGGGGAGAGGATAAAGCCCAGACTGAATCCTTGAAAACAGTTCAGAGTAAACTAAAGGTCTGTGAGCATCAGCTAATTGTTTCACAGCGTGAGCATGATTTAATTGTTTCTCAGGGCATAAACACACCCAAATCTCGCTGTGTACACCGTGAATGGATATAAATGTTTTGTCCAAGAAAAATTTTACGCAACAACAACAAAAAGAATTTTGTTGTTCTACAAACAGCTATGCTGATCTTGATGACTAACCCAGTCTTGCAGTCCACCCATGGCCCTGAGTTGATCTGCTAGAGATGACAGGCTTTTCTGAGCCCTCTTTCCCATTACATAGATTGTTCTCTCTCCCAGAAGCCGCACGAAGGTGTCTTTCCTGTCTTTCGAGTTCTAATTCAAACACCCCTTCTGCAAAAGATCTTCCCTCCATTGCCCCCTCCCCCAAGAAAAAGGGCAGCAGAGCCCATCTTCCTCTCCCTCCCCTGACCATGTTCACCCTCCCCTATCCCATCAAAACCACCTCGTTCTTGCTAGGCAGAGCTCTCTACCCCTCTGCCCTCCTGGACAGAACTCGCTTACTTTGTTCACAGCTGAGACCTCAATGCCTTGCACAGGTCAGGCAAACAGTAGGCGCTCAGTAAGTGCTTATGCCAAGTGGGTCAGCTGTAGCTAACCTCACCAATCTCTCTGCAGCTGGTCAAATTGTGGGCTGCCTGTCATTCAAGGGACACCATGTCTGTCGCGGCAGTCAGCCTGCATGAGTGTCCTCTTTCCTCTCTCCATCTCTTTGCACAGAAGGCTTGTGACAGCCTGCGCAGACAGTGAGGTGCAGAATGGTAGAAAATTAAGGCTCAGAAGCAAAAGATGGAGAGGGCAGGAGAGTGGGCTGCAGAAACAGTGCAGGCTCCGTCCCGCTTCGCAGGGACCAGACTGGGTTTCAAGGGCAGCTACAAGAGCTGGGTTTGCCTTCATCTCCCAGGGAGCTTGTCATGAACATTGTTTCTCTCGGAAAGTTTTTGACGCAGAAGGGTGGCACAGGGCTCCAGGTTATGTTCTTGGAAAAGAACTTGCCAAGTGAGTTTTCCCTCCGGTATTTGTATGTTTTGACAGTTAACAGAGCAGGTGACATGTTTTTCAGTAAAACTCGAGGATCCTGATCAGAACCCGTACCTGCCTGCCTGTCACAGTTGTGGGAGTCACCACACTCATGCCAAGGGGCTTGTGAATGGAAATCCCTTCCTGCCCTCTCTTGCCTTTCTCCTCTCTCCTCCCTGTTTGTCTTTTTCTTTCATATCTCCCTTCCACTTCACTTCTTTCTTTTGTCTCCTCCTTCTTCTCAGCTTGTGTCAAACTCATAGCCTTCCTCCTGTGGCCTCCCAAAAGCTGGATCACAGGTGTGCACCATCATGTCTGATGTGCACAATGGACATTTCAAGGTCACATTAGAGTTTTAAACCTTCCTGGGGTGACCATGTCTTAGCACGAGTGTGTGTGTGTGTGTGTGTGTGTGTGTGTGTGTGTGTGTTTGAATCACCAATGGAGCATTTGCGCAAGTTCTGCTTCTCTCGATGACCTGTAACCCGACGTCACATCAAGGGTTTCTTCCCCCTTGGTGGGGTGGCTCCAAAGATGGCTCCTACATATTCTGCTTCCTGGTCCTCTTGCTCTTGGATGATTCCCTCACAGGAAGTCTGGGCTAGCTTGTGACTCAGTTTGACAAAAAGAACAGAGAACTGTGGTGCAATGCCAGGCCTAGGCTGAGTCTCAGGAGACTCTGGAAGATTCCTCTTCTGTGATTCTAAGCTGCCTGGTAAGAAACCAGACTAGTGTCCTCCAGTGACCACATGGAAAGATTACTCATGGAGACGTCACAGAAATGGAGACAGAACCCAGCCTTCTGCCACCCTTTTAAGCACAGGACATATGAAGAAACAAACTGGAATCTCCCAGCCTGGCCCAGCTGTGTACCCAGCTGCTACTGCAGGGAGCAGTAGAGGCACCCAGCTGAGCCTTGTCAGTCTCCGTCCAGTTGACTCCCAAGAGATGGGTAGGTATTAAGCTTCTAAGTTTGGGGTGATTTGTCAGCCAGGATAGATAACAGAAACACTTGGGGGCCACACCCACTCCTGTCCCTGTAGCTCTCCACAGGAGTTGCTGGCCTGGGGTGTGTGAGGGGGATGGCGTGAAGATTGCCTGCTCGTTCCTCCCTCCCCTCCTGTTATTTCTTTCACATCCCAGGCATGGGATACTTTCTTAGACTTTGATTCAAATGAGCAGCCAGTAGGGTCTGGTATCTGGCTCGGAAGCCCCCTTAGAACAGGTCAAGGGCCTTTTGGAATTCCAGCAGCACGTCACCTGGCAGACAGGCACCTGTTTAAGTGGTTAATTCAGTCAAGGAGTCGAGACATGGTGCACCGCTCCACCGTGCCTGGAATCCTAACAGGCAAGGCCACCAGAGAGGAGCTCCTGGGAACCAGAGGCCTGCTGGCCCTGCCCCAGGCATTGGGCTGGGTCTGCCCAGGATTCAGAGCCTTTGGGATGGCAAAAACACGAGGGTCTGCTTGCCCAGCACCCTAACAGCTTCCTGGGCAGATTCACCTAAGACTCGTGTGCAGGCTGTGGGAAGAGCTGGGGATGTCGGCTCAGGGGAGGCCTTCGCTGTAGGTATGGACCCCAGTCCAGCTTCAGCCAAGGTCACATAGCAAGGGGCTGTAACTGGAGAGAAAATAGATGTCTCTGCTTTCTCAGCTGGAGAACACAGGGAGAACTCTGACAACACAGTGCTGCCTCCCAGGGCCCGAGGACTGAGAATCAGGGACTACTCATGTTTCCTCTCTGTTTCTTCCTCACCCACCATGCGCCACCTTCCCCTCTTCTTCACACTCAGGCTGGAGCCTGAGGACTGACAGACCCAGGTCAAGCGCACTCCTTAGCATCCTCCCTTCAGCGATGTTCCTAGCAGTGTTCCAGCAGCTTCTTCCTCCTGATCCCGGCAACTGTGGTGAGGGCCAAGCAGTTGCCCCAGGTGTGGCTTCCAGGTATACCTGTCTGCGCATGGGCAAAGGCAGTGTCTGAGAGAAGCTGAGCATTCTGGGCACTACCCGTGGGACACTTTCCATTGCAATGGACAGAAATCAGACTAGAGAGATACAAACATGGGTGGGAGGTGGGGGATCAGAAGGAGACACTCACTGTTGGAATTGTCCAAGTGTGGAGTTGACATCCGGGTGACATATGGAACTCTTCACACAGCCTGCACCCACGTGTCTTACTTGGCTCTCTCTAGTCTTGGTCTTGGTGAGGAGTTAGCACCCCTCCTGCATGCAACAGCAGCTCCTCACATCCTGGCACCCTGGAGAGCCCCAAGGGGAACTCCTTGGCCTGGTAAGGCTCCTCCATTGTGTTCGGAGTTAGCCCTCAATGAGCACAGGCATTGGAGGCCATTGCTTGAGTGTACCTGAGACCAACATGGGAGCCTCAGGAGGCCTGGGGGGCGTGGTCTAAAGGTGGGCGTGTGTGTGTGTGTGTGTGTGTGTGTGTGTGTGTGTAAGTGTAAAGACTGTGCCAGGTTTCTCTGGAGCTGGCTGTCTGGGAGTCTGGAGTCAAGAGAAAATGCCAACTCAGCCCTGCTTCTGTGACCCTGCTCCTAAACTCCGGCTGGGTGGTTTGGAAAACATAGGTTCCATCAATTTTCAGCTTGCATTCCCTTGCCTAGAGTTCCCGGTCCATCTACTGATCCTCCAATGGACAGCTGTTAGCTGTTCCTGCTCACGTGGGGCAAACTGAGGCTCAGAGGGTCCAGGCCATTCGCTCAACAGTCACAGCAACCCAAAGTTAGGAAGAGAACTGCCCGGGAAGGGGTCCAGTTCTGCTTCTCCGTGCCCCGGGGAGCCAAAGCCAGGAAGTTCAAGTGCATCCTGAAGGCCTGGTGGTCAGCCAAGCGCTAGCAACCAACTAACTCCACAGCCTCTCTTTAATTTCCAACCCCCTGTGTCACGTAGCCCTGGTGGTGCTTAGCCAGCCCACCCTGGATTTCCAGTTCTGTGACAAGCCCTTCACCATCCTGGATTCACAATCCACGGCCCCCAACTCCCCACCCTTCTTCAACCCTGGAGCCTCAGGTATCTCTTTGATTGAAGTCAGCGAAGGGCAGCTCAGCCAGAGTCTGCTGTGGCTCCTCCTCGGCTGGAAGCTTTTCATCCTGTTCCCTGGTAGCCCCCAAGCTCCTCACTTTGACAGAGAGCAGAGGACAAAACCCAGACAGGTGGAAGCATGAAGAACCCACAGCTGGGCATACCTGTCCTGACCTTCCCAAACCCCAGGACCCCCACCAGGCGGTCATGGAGTCTTTGAAACCGAAGCCTGTGATTCTGCTCATTTAAAAAAAAAAAAAAAGGAATAAATCTGGACTCAGTAAGGTGCAAACATGAAGCACTTTGTCCTGCTGGTCATGGCCAAGACTCCATCAACCTTGCAGCTCACACTCATGTCACCGGTGCTGCGCGAGCATCGGCCATCAGCAGGCTAAAACACACTTGCAAGGAGGAGGCTGTGGGTCTGGGGAGATGCAAAGGAATATGCGACTAAACAACCCTCAGGTCAAAGAGGAAATCACAGCGCAAATAAGAAAATATTTTCAACTGAACAGAGATGAAAATAGGAGCCCATCAAAACTCGTGGGGTGTGGTGAGAATACTCCAGGCTGACATGCTACACCTGGGGTGAGAAGTCAGGGACCCTGTGAGCTTGATAAGAAAAAATAATGCTATGTAGTCACATATGCACAGACATACAGAGACACAGGCATGCACACACAAATCTGTCTTAAACAATCTGAAATGGAAATTTAGCACTTCCTTCAAACGCAGTATAATGGTCTTAGCAGTGTGTGTTGTCAGAATCACAAATATTGCCTTAGCTCTGCCTATCCACTTAGAATTGAGGCTACTTATTTCTCAGTCATAGCCTTTCTACCTCTCAACATGACTTGGGCATGTACCAGCATACACACGCGTGCACACACATGGCAACAGTTTATGGTGGTAGAAAGGTGCCTCCAAATCTGCCGGGAAGGTGACACTGCATAGTAACGTCCCCAACAGCATCTGGCAAAGAGCGCCTGCTCACCGTGTTCACGTGACAGTCTAAAACGACCACTAATGGGTTCATATCATTTTCCTTTTATTTCTTGAGTTAGGGTCTCACATAACCCACACTGGCCTGAAGATCACTAGGTAGCTGGGGATGACCTTGAATGTCTGGTCTTTCTGCCTCCACTGCCTAAGTGCTGGGATTACGGTGTGCACCACCACACTGTGAAGTCCTGTGGACGGAATCCAAGGCTTTGTGCATCTACCAACTGAGCCACAGCCCCAGACATTTATTAAGCTTTTGGTCCTTGTTTTACTTTGAAATAATATAAGATGCACGAGAAATAGCAAGGATAGTGGAGAGAGGCCCCATGACCCTTCACCTGTCTGAGCATCTTGTTTAACTATGTTTAACATTGAAACTGGACATCAGCAGTAGAGAAAAGTGTGGGCTAGCTCTTTGAAGTTTTTAAATTTTTTTGTACAGATTACATAACCAGCACAAAGAAGACACAGAGCCAATGTTCCTGACACTCTGTGATCAATATTGTTCCACTTTCAAAACCTTGGAAATTGCTGCCCTAATCTTCATTTTTGTTATTTGGCGTTTTAAAGACTATTATGTTTGTTAACTTTGGAGCTTGGCTTTGTCCCCACTCAGACCTTGAGCTACATCCAGAAGTCTTGTACTAGGTCATTCTTCCTCTCTTGTTCTTGGTGTAGATTTGCCAGGGTGTTTAAACAGTCTCAGATTGTAGAACCCTTTGGTCGTTTCCAAACGTGGGTTGTGTTTTTGTGTGGACGTGTTTTATTTCTCTGGGATAAGAGCCCGGGAGCAGAAACACAGAGTTGTGTGTGTCAGGGTGTGCTTAGCTATAAAGGAGATGCTCTGCTGTCTTCCAGAGGACATCACCACCTTACATCACAGTGGCAGAACAGGAGGCCCTGGTTTCCCACATCATCACCAGCACTGGGAGGGCGTTACAAGGTCTCATGTAGCATAGGCTGACCTCACACTTATTATTTAGCCAAAGCTAGCCTTGAAATCCTGATCCTCCTGTTTCTACATCCCCAGTCCTGGAATGACAGACAAGAACCACTGTGCCTGGTATCTCTGTGGTTTTAAGTTGCATTCTCTAGTGGTTAGGTATGTTGAAGTTTAATGGCCTTATTTGCTATTTTTATATTATCTTTGGTAAATCCATGTTCATGTCTTCTTGCTTTCTCATTGCATTTCTAATAAGTATAGTAAAATGTACACAACAAAATTTGCCATTGATACTTTTTGTGTGTGGTGTGTCTGTGTTTGTATGTATCTGTTCAGCCACAGATGTGGAAGTCTGAGGACAACCTTGAGTACGGGTCTTTACCCTCTGTCTTGTTGGAGGCAGCATCTCTCATTGTTCATTGCTCCTGGCTTTAATTTCTGGAAGTTCTCCTATCTCCACCTCTCATCTCTCTGGAGGGACACAGGGGTTATAGACATGTGCTACTATATCCAGCTTTTACATGGGTTCTGGGCATCTAAGCTCAGGCTCGTATGCAAGTTTTTTTTGTTTTGTTTTGTTTTGTTTTGTTTTGTTTTCCCCACTGAATCATCTCTGCAACCCCTGTTTTAATGGTCTTAAAGTGTCTAGTTCAGGAGCACTGTGTATTTCCAAGATCACACACCGATTTCCAGAACATTCTGATCTTACAGAACTGAAACTCTCTGCCCTTGAAACAACTCTCCATTTCCCCAGCTCACCCCTGACAACTTTCCCCCTCAATCCTAAGAATTCGATTGCACTAGATATGCTTTATGAGCAGAGTGGTGTTTATTCATCTTCTTGTGATTGGCTATTTACCATGCGTCAGATCCTCAGTGTTCACTGACGTGGAAGCGTGCGTCAGAACTGTCTTCTGTTTTGAGGCTGATAACAAATATCCTCTATGCATGCATCTCTTTTCATTGATCCATATCTCCGTCCCTGGGTCTGAGTTGTTTTTGCCTGTGGCCATTGTGGATCAAGCTTCTGTGGACGCAGCTATGCAAACACCTCTTTGAGACCTGCTTCCAGTCCTTTTGGGTCAGAATCCAAACTGCTGGGTCACACGATCCTTGTTTAATTATTGTTTTCACAGCACCTGTATCACTTCACATCCCTCCAACAGTGCACAAGGGTCCAGCTTCTTCTTGTCCTTAGTACCCACTGTTCCCTAGGATTTAATGTTTACACTAGACAGTGTGAAGTGGCACAGTGCTGAGTTTTGAGAATTCTTTGTGTATTTCAGATACTATCATTCCTTTATCAGCTATCTGCTTTTAATTTTTATTCCAACCCATAACTTGTCTTTATTCTGTGAACGTGGTTCTTTTTAGAATAAATTTTATGATTTTGGTAAAGTTTTACACCTTTGGTAAAGTTTTAAATTTTGGTAAAGCTAATAACATTTCTCTTTTATGAATCATGATTTTTGTTGTTATGGTTGTTTTTTGAGACAGGGTTTCTCTGTGTAACAGCCCTGGCTGTCCTGGAACTAGCTCTGTAGACCAGGATGGCCTTGAACTCACAGACATTTGCCTGTCTCTGTCTCCCAAGTGCTGGAATTAAAGGCGTGTGCCACCACCACCCAGCATGAATCATGACTTTGATGTTATGTCTAAGAAGTCTTCACCAAACATAGATCAGAAGATTGACTGTCTTGTTTCCTTGTAAATGTTTCCATTATTTTGTTTTTTATGTTTGAGTTTCTATCTATACTGAGTAGACTCTCATATAAGATGTTTGAAGGCATAACAACTGCTCCAGGATCAACTGTTAAAAAGGCTTCAGTATCATTTCCTTGGCCTTTGATAAGATCAATCACACAGATAAGTTTTAAAACATTGAGCCTATCTCTCATTCCTAGAATAAACTTGGCTTGATTGAAGCTTACAATGGCTTTTGTACACAGGTGCATGTGTGCTAAGGCTCTTCTACTGGGTGCATACAATGCAGAGTCCACCATGTACTCTTGCTAACTCAACTTTACTTCATTATATGCAGTTGACTTCTGTCTGTGCAATCTTCTTTGAGCACATTTTATCTGACGTTGATCCCGCAGTCCCTGTCTTCTTTTGGGTGACATTCATCTTTCTGATTTGTTTACTTTGAACCTGCTTGTCTTATTGTTTTTGAAATGAGTTACTTATTGACAGCATATAGTTGAGTTATTGAAAATGTTTTACCTGCCAATTTTCATCTTTTGCTTGGTATATTTAAACCATTTACATTTAGTATAGTTGTCATTATGTTAGGACTCAAGTCTACACTGTAGTTTTTATTTTCTTTATCTTCTGTTTTATTGTTGCTTTATTATTTTTTCCTGAATACATGGGGTTTTAAAGAACCAATTTGAGGGCTCGGGGGAGAGATGGCTATTCATGGGACTATGGTCAACCTAAAAGGGTAACTGCTAAAGGCATCATGAAAAGGTGTTTGGAATTAAGTCTCTGGCTCATTTGGTTCCTAGCAAGATTAGCATTGCTTCAGTGTTGAGCAGATAGTTTTCAAAAGACATCTTCATCGTCGCTCTTGCACAACAGGGCTGCAATGACCTTTGTGCCAGACTGTGGTTCTGACAGCTTCTCTGATCATCCTTGTCAGGCAAAGATGTAGGCACCCTTCCTTCTTGAGCCTCAGGCTTTATTAACTTGTGTGTCAGCACCGGTACTCCTGAATCCACTCTGATTTAACCAGTTCTCATCGGTTCAGCTCTATTAGCAAAACGAATATGGAAAACACATCTACTCTGTGTTTGGAAGCAGGAGTCCATCTGCATCTGCTGAGACAATGGTGAGGAAAGATAATGACACAATCTCACTGTCTGCATACTTAGGAACACAGTGACTCTCTCCTGGGCAGTGTCAGCTCAGTAAAGAGGCAGCTTGCCAGAGGTCTCAGCACCCTGTAACCAGCCCCTGTGCTTGTTATGAGTAGTAATCATTAGCCTTATAGGTTAAGATTCACTTATTTTATGTTTGAGTGTTTTGTCTGTGTGCGCGAATGTGTCATGTGTGTGTCTGATGCCTTCAGCAACCAGAGGAGGGCGCTGAGGCTCCTAGAACTGGAATTAAGGACGGTTGTGAGCACCATGTGGGAGCTGGGAATCAAATCCAGGTCCTTCAAAAGAGCAGTAGGTGCTCTTAACTGTTGAACCATCTTGTCTCTCCAGCCTAGCCTTCCAGAGTTTGACAGAGTGTGCTCAGCCTTGGACAAAGAGGTTTGCTGTGTAAGCTGGTTGGTGTGGTGCATTCCTTTATCATCAAGGTAGACACCGAGCCCCTTCTGTCCTCAGGCATTCTCACTTAGGTCTGATGTGTCAGCCACCGGCTGTTCTTGCGCAAAGCAAGAGAGGAGTGTCACTCTCCTCTTCCAAGGTGCCTTCACTGGGTAATGCACCCTCCCCCTCTCAGTAAAAAACCACAGCTGCCTCTCCACTGAAGAGAGAGAGAGGGAGGGAGGGAGGGAGGGAGGGAGGGAGAGAGGTGAGGAGGGAAGCAGGCATGGTTCTAGAAACTCCCTGTGCCTGCCCGGGGGCTGTGATGCCTCTCCTGGGTCAAGCCCGGTAGCGTTTTACCTCCATCTGTTCACATTCTCCAGCTGGATCCATGGAATCCCTGGAACTCATATTATCCTGTTGAAATTTCCTTATCCAGTTATTGTAGCACCGAGAAATTTACATTTATTGTCTTACCGTTGTAGCAAACTTTGGGAACAGAGCCCCATAAAATGCCCAGGATGCCGACATCTGCTCAGCCCCAGGATAGCTAGGCTCAGGCATCCTTCCCTTTACCCTCCTGACTCGTTCAAACAGGGCCTAGAGCATGCTAAAAACTAACTCTTCATGGCTCAGTGCGGGCACCTTTCCCAGCGTAGTTGCGCCTCTTTGTCCCTAAACACTCAGCTATATTTGCAGCTCAGTTCTTCATCTTTTATCCTCTGTCACCATTAACCTGAGTTTTTCCTACCAAGGCAATTAAAAAAATATATATGGTAAAATACAGAAAGCACAGCATTTGCTGCTTTAACCATTATTAAGTTTTAATTCTGGGACATTCAGTACACTCTGGCGGTTGGGGCTGTCACCACCTTCCACCCATCTTTGGGAGTGCAACTGTACTCACCCTAAGCTCCTTGAAATGACCGTCAGACTTTTTATGAATCCAGCTACGACTTGAGGTTTGTGCGAAGGTGCTGCTGTCCATGGTGCCTAAGCCAGGCCAGTCTTCTCTGTGTTGTTCCAGGTTCAGTATGTTCTCTGCTGAGGTGAGCACCCAAAGTGACTTACACCCTCAATGACAGAGGCTTCCTACACGTCCCAGCTTCATTAAGGTGTAATCGACAGATGGGACATCATGAGTTTGCAGTGCAGGCCATGACGTGTTCATATCGTAGATGTCTGCATTGTGATGTCGTCATTGCATCAGGCTAACTAATCTATCTCCGAACTCATCTATGCTATTATTTCTTATGACCTTTCCTTACCCCTCACCAAGAAAACATTACCCTCTTAACGATTCCATTGTTGTTGTTAAATGTATTTTCCGGGTTGGGCACGAGCATTTCAGAACATTCTCACCCCCTATAACTGGCCTTAGCACCAGCGGCCAACATCCTCCTATGTACTGCTTCCCCGACACCCTGGTGACTGCGGCTCTATTTCATGCTTCTGTGGGTGTGATGGCTTCCGATCCCACAGGATAAATTCCATGCAGCGCTTTCCTTCTGTGTCTGGCCTATTTCACTCAGTGTGATGCCTTCCAACTCGGGCTGCAATGAATCTGCTGATGGGACATTTACATTATTTTCATATCTCAGTTATTATGCACAATGCTGCACCCGAGCATAGAGGCACAGCCACCTCTGAGAAGTTAGCTTCATTTCCACAAATAAAAGCCCGTTAGAGCTGATGAAGAAAGTCAAGGCAGTTGCATGACACATAAACAACGTGCAGAAACGACCGAGTTTTCGATATACCATCGATGAAATGCCTGAAAAGGAGAAAGGGATAAAATACTTATATACTTGACTGTATTGGTGAGAGACAGATGTTGAATGTCAGAATCATAGAATGACTTTGAACAGCCAGAGCCATCTTCAGTGGGAACAGCGAGGCTGCAGCTCTCAGTGTGTTTTCAGTGGGCATTATAAACCTGCAGGAATATAAAACCGGCCTGAGGTGGACACACGTGTGCAGACCAATGGTTTGGAATGGACAGTCTGAATATAAGTTGAGACAGTGCAGGGTGCCAGCAACACTTCATCAAACAGTGCTGGGAGAATCGGTGTCCATAGGCAGAAAAATGAGACTGGACAGCATCTCACATTGCATATGGAGCACAACTCAAAATGTACTAGAGCAAAATATAAAGACGGGAACCACAAAACTACTAGCAACACACACATGCACACTCACACACATATGCATGCATGCATACACTCACATAGGCATACACACATGCACACAGACCCACACACATGCACGCACGTGCACCCATACACACATGCACGCACAGACACTCACCTATGCACACACACATGAGCATGCATGGTAGAAATGAAGCTAGGCTCTCAGATGTAGCTGTGTCTCTATGTTTACTGTAGCACTGTTCATAGTAGCCAGGGATTGAAGATAACCTAACTGCCCGTCAACAGACTAATGGATGAAGATGAGAGACAGATATCAAGCCTTAGGAGGAAGATGTCACGGTGAGTGAAATAAGCCAATTTTTTGCTCTTCTGTATTTCCTGCTTCCCATGACTTTTCTGTTCTAAACCCTTCAGGATTTACTGGAATGTTCACTTCTCAGTGCTCTTTAAGGTTCCATAGACCTTGTGGAAATTAAAATAACAGATAATTAAGAAAATGGCTGGCTATGAATATGTGGAAGGCATTTATTAGGTATTTAATTTTGCCGTTGGTATACTCCAATTTGCGGCATCCTGTGGTCCAGTTTCAGTAGATTATACATACCTAAGAGTTAGTTGATGTAGTCCTCTCTGACAGTTCCTGGTGATCCTTTGTGTATCTGTGGTGTTGCTTGTAAAGCCTTGCTTTTCCATGTCTGATTTTATTTGGTCCTTCCCCACGCCTTAATTAGTATGTTAGTTTCTTGTCCTCATGACAGTATCTGAGAAAACAACTTAGAAGGAGGAAAAGTTCATCTGGGCTCATGGTTCAGACGTGTCAGCTCTTGGCTGGCTTCTTCGACTGCCCTGGGTGTGTGGTAAGGCCATGTTAGAAAGGTAGGGTGGAGTAGAGGTGTTCCCACCACAGAAGCCAGGAAGCAGAAACAGCAAGGGACCAGGGACAAGCTGCCCTCCAATGGCATACCCCAGAGACTCCTCCAGCCAGGCCCCACCTTAGAAAATTCATACCACCTCCTGTAGCATCACCACCTGGGACCAAGGCTCCCACCCCTGAGCCAGGGGAGGGGTTTCACATGACAGCCACAGCTAATGAGTGTATTGCTGTTATTGGTGGTAGTGGGTCCCTCAGTTTTGTCTAATCTTAAAAAAACAACAACCCAACACTATTCATTTCTTTGGTAGTTTGTATTTTTATAGCTTCAGTTTATTTCTGTTCTTATCCTTGCTATTTATTTATTTCCTTCTAATTTAAAGTTTGTTCATGTTTTTTTGATTTCTTGAGTTGTATCATTGGGTGGCTCACTTGAAATCTTGCCTCCTCCCTTTCCTTTTCCCTCTCCTCTTCCTCTTCTTCCTCCCATCCTCTCTTCTTCTCCCACCTATTCTTCCTCCTTCCCTTCCTCCTCCTCCCCCTCTTCCTCTCCTTTTTGATGTAAGCTCTTCTGTCTTAGTGCTACTTTTGCTGAATGCCATTGGCTGTGGAATGTTGGACTTCCATTTGTTTCAATAAAAATTTCAATTTCCCTTTGATTTCTTCATTGACCTATGTGTCAACCAAAAGAATGTTGCCTAATTTCCACATGTTTGTCTATCTACTTCTAAAGGTTCTCATTGATTTTATCAAAGAGCTTTCATGTTATTTATTTATTTATTTATTTGATCTGCCAAGGCTTGTTTTGGTTCTAACATGCAACCAGTCTGTCTTGGAGCATGTTCCATATACTGGTGAGTTGACCGTATATTCTGCAGCTATTGAACGAAAAGTGCTGTTGCTTTTTGTTGCATCACTTGGTTAAGAGCATACTGTAGTGTACCCCAACTTCAGTTCTTCTCCTTTGTTGCTGTTTTCTTTTTTGGGGGGGTGCCAGACTGATTTGTCTATTGGTGAAAGTGTAGCATGAAAGTCCTCAACTCTGTTATTAGAGTCTATCTCTTAATCTACATGTTGGATGTTTGATTTATGTAACTGTGTTTGTGTGTGCACCTCCACATGTTATATATTCTTTCTGAATTAATCTTTTATCAGTGTACATTGACCTTGACCTTCTTTGTCAGTTTTTTAAATTGTATTTTTTACTTAAAATCTATCTTGTCTATTTTATCTGATATAAATACTATGCCTTGACTTGCTTTTGCTTTCTGTTTGTCAGTACTACATCTTTTTCCATACCTTCTATCCATGTGTCTGTTCTGATGAACTGAGTTTCCTGTAGGCAGCATACAATTGGGTCTTGTTTTGTTTGTTTTGTTCAGCCAGTTCATATCTTTTAATTGGGAATTTAATTTATTTACATTAAAGGTTATAGTTGAATAGTACAGACACATTACTCTTGCAATAATTCATTTGGTTCTTAGTTTGTTCACTTAAAAGTACTATCCAAACACACATGACCCTCTCCAAACAATGTATCCAGCAACTCGGCATTTACATTGGTCTACCCTCATTCCCATCTTTGGATAATAGTATGTATTTCTCTGTCCCTGGTAGCGGTAAAATTGAGACAGTTTCTATTCAAGAACTTTTTCTATGTCTGGCTATGAAGAATAGAATGTCCAAGACAACCTGAACTGGTTTTTGGTGCAGGAAAAGCCTGCGTCCTCTAGTAATCTTTTAGAGAGAACAACCTATTTACCATCTTTTGCCTATGCATTAATTAGGTATGCATATTATTAAAACAAGATTTATTATGGGGTTGGACCTGTACAGTAGAGCGATAAATGTATAACCTGATCTATCCAAACTATGCCCTGTGGAGAGTAGAGGAAGCATGAAAGTCCAGAGTGAGTGTATGTGGTTGACGGGAGCCGTCTATGTCAAGGACCAAAGCCTCAGACCAATGGGAACTTGGCAAATCCTTCCCCAGGTGAGGTTCAGAGGGATAGCAAAGTCTTCCTCTGGTCTGGGTGTGAATGTTGTTAGTATGTGCAGAAATTGTCCACTATAGCATTTCTCCCTGAGATATTTATAGTCCAAAGCCAGCATCCCTACAGAGACTGCTCCTACCAAGATTAGCTAAACCTGCCTCCTTGTTCTAGCTGTACACAATGAACCCTGCCTCCCCATTCAACCGTTTATAACAAACATGCTGAACTTCCCGGGTGTACTTTCTCTATCAGAGTCCAGTCCACCTGATCCTACCTTTTCTGTGGGTCTTTGTGTCTGTCCTTTCTTCATTCCTTGACGACCCCAGTCAGGTAAGCCCCTGAAGCTGTGCAGCACACCGTGGTGCTCCCCTGTAAGGAGGCCCTCCTCCTCAGAGACTCCATAAAAAAGACAGCCTGCGGCCCTTGAGCATCTTCACTCGTGTGGTCCACTGTCAATGTGTCGTGGACGTGGGGTCTTGACCACGTATCCCTGTTTCATCTGCACTATCGTGTAGCTTCAAATAAAGTTTTTACTTCTTTTGCAAATCTGTAGGAGTCCAAGAATCTAGAAGTGCCCAGCCCCCACCCTGCACTGGTAACACGTGAAGGTGTTTTTTTATGACGAAAGTTGCTGTATTTGGGGCATAGGGTTCAGGTGTCAGGTCCCATCTCCTGGGCCTGCCTCTCAAGGAAGCAGGGACTGTGGAGGGCGTGGCGAGTGGTGTCACCCAAATGGGAATCAAGGTGGTCAGAGGAGGAGAGGAGTGGACACAAGCCCATGCTGAATTTTCAGCAGAAATTCTCTAGGTCGTAGCAGTGAATCAGCTGCATGGGCAAACTGGTCCAGACCCAAACCCATGCTCATTATCAAAGTCAACACAGATAGTCAAGTGGACGGATGATGAAGTAACAGTTTCCGCATATAATTTACAAGCCTGTGGGGCCCAGCTTCTTGGAAGACTGAGGCAGGAGGGTTTTAAGTTTGAGGTCAACATGGGCTACTTAATAAGACCCTAACTCAAAAACCAGAAAACAACCACAGAAACATGCCTGCCCTCAAAGTGTCACCAAAAAACCCTCTAAGCTTTCATCGTAACAAACAAAACAGCCGTGCACAGCATGAGAACGAGCCAGATATGGATACAGAGACTGCACTTGGTTGGGTGACAGGATGTGGAGTGTATGACCCTCAACAGGTCCCACCCAGGAAGTGGGCAGCAGTCCGTGAGGGAACAAGGCCTAGTTTGAGGAGTTGAGAGGAAGACACAGTGCATCTATGCGCCACCATACAGTTCGTGAACTGGGCAAGGGGCTGGAGATTGAAACACACACAAAAACTCACAGACAGAGACACGAGTCATCCTTGAAACCAGAATGCCCCAAGAATGCCCCCTTTATTGTGTCCAGGGGCAGCTTATATAGGGATAGCCACCCCCTAGCCAAATGCACCAGAAACCATTCCTCTGCCATCAGGAACTCCTGAGGGTCTCATGCTCAGAGCAGCTATAGGCACTCAGGTCAGGGGAAAACAAGTTGTTTACAAGAAATTCAGGATCTGGGGGCCTCACTGCTCCCAACAACACAGCAGGGCTTAAAATGTTTTCAAACTGGAGAAGTCCGATATCCCACCCTCAGCACCAGTGTTGGCCTCCCACCAGCCACAAATAATCGGCCCCACAACGGCAAAGCGCAGAAAGTGTTGAAGGTACCACCAAGAACTCTGCCTGACTCTCTTCTTTCTCTGGGGGAGGGGGAGACACTGGGCTACAGTGTCCTGCCTCTTGTCACAGACTGTTTCTCTGCCTCTGCTTCTTCTCTCCTTTCCCAAGTCCACAACGTTGCCTACAGCAGCCCTCAAAAGGCCTTTTCTTCACTGCACATCACAAGCCTAATCCAAAACTTCCTGGCCGCTCAGCAGGGAAGCACAGTGTAAAATAGCTGTTTCAGGGTGCAAGGGCACAGACTTAGGATGTGCAAAAGGACGGGTCATAGAGAGGGAGTCTGGTTTGGGCAGCACAGGCCCTCCCTGCTGCTAGGTCTAAAGACAACCTCCAATCAACAAGGCAGAAGCTGGTACTGACAGTTCAGAGCTGCGTTTAGAACCCAGAACTCCCCAGGGAGGATTTCTGGAAGGGAAAATTGTCATTAACTTGAGGGCAAATTACATCTGAATTCAAGGCAGATCTTTTTAATTAATTAATTGATTGATCAATTAATTTCAAGACAGGCTCTTGAGTGCCTCAGGTTTGCCTTTAGCTTCTCGTGAGCTGATGATGACCTTGGTATCCTGATCCTTCTTCTTCCTTCAGACCTCAGAAGTCCTGGGATTGCAGACGTGAGCCACAATATTAGGCTTGTGAGGAACTGGAATGGAACCCAGGGTTGGTGTTCACTTGGCAAACATTTTGCCAACTGAGCTACATCTCCAGCCCCAAGACAAATCTTTTAATATGATGTTGGTCCCATAATCATGATGCTGAACCCTCCTTTCCGAAATGGAATTTGGGGGCAGTAAGACATTAACCTATAGTAAGGCATTGGCAACGTGTTGCCACTTTGGGATGTGGGAAGCAGAGCGGGAAGGTAGCTTCCATGAGTCTCTTCCTGGATCTCAGGGAAGATCAGGGCGGGGATGAGGCTCTCCAGCCATGAAAGCTGAGCCAAACAGGCCTATAGCAGAGGGGTTATCTTGACAGCAGGCAGAAAGCTGCAACCTGAGCCAGAGCCAGCCGCCTGCTGCAATCCCCTCCTGCTCCCCACAAACTTTCCGTAAAGTTTTCTTAAATGTGACCATCTGGTCTTAGCTGTGCTTGGCGGAATTAGGATGAGACTTTTACGAGAGCAGAAATCACCCAGAGAAATGCAATGGGAATGCAAGACCAAGCTGCCGGAAGCCAGGTGGTTGCACAGGAATGGACGGGTGGAGTTTCAGACATCCTTGGGGAGATAAACTGATGAAGGACTAGGTTTTCTTTCAGACCATTTGGGGACTTAGACCACCATTCTCTAGATTTAAAGGAGACAGTGGATTTTTGGAAGGCTGTAGAACTTGTATGTGTGTGTATGATGTGTGTGTGTGGTGTGCATATGTGCATCACGGGGCAGGCAGGTGTATATGCACAGGCCCTGAGGACAGAAGATGACCTCACGTGTCTTCTTTTACTACTCTCCATGTGTTCCTTTGAGGCAAGGTCTCTCATTTTTCCTTGGCTTGGCTGGAAGGCAGTAAGCCCCAGGGATCCTCCTGTCTCTGCCTCCATTGAAGCTGGGTTACAAGAATGTCTTGGGATTGTAATATGGGTGCTAAGATTGGAACTCTGGTCCTCATGGTTGGGCAGCAAGCACCCTTAACCACCGAGCCATCCCTCCAGCCCTGTCATACATGGAAGGCTTTTTAGTAAAGTCCCAGTAACTGTGCCTGGGCCATTTTTTGCTATTGTTTGGTGTTCCTCTGCACTTTCTGCTTAGAAATAAAGTCAGAGAATGTTGTCAGTGGTCACAGCTCTTATTGGTTTCTCTCCGACTACTGCGACCAAACTCCTAACAGGAAGCAACTTAAGGGAGGAAGGGCTCATTTTGGCTTAATTTAAGATGGGCTAAGATCTGGAGGCAGAAACAGGCAGTGGCCTGTCACTTTCTGTCCCCAGGAAGGAAGGAAGCAGCAAACCAGAAATGGCCCTACCACCACTATCAAACCTCAAGGACTGTCCCCAGAGATCCATTTCCTCCAGTGAGGCTCCACCTCCTGAAGATCCTACAACCTTCCAAACCAATGCCACCAGCTAGGGACCAAGTGTTCAAACACATGGTCAAACAGAGGGGACATTTCACTTCCAAACTGTAACAACCAAAACAGATGCCAGGCGCACACAGATCATCTGTACCAACGCCATGGTTGCAGGGAGGCACATTTGCTGAGCCAGACACTCCTGCAAGCTCCTGCCTGGTCCCCACAGACTCAGGCTCCATCCCTGCCCTGTCTCTCACTGGTGTTGTGCTCATACCCTCTACCTCGAGCTATCACAAACTATTCCCAGAAGTTGCTGGGGGAAAAAAAAAAACTTGTGGAGGCTTTTAAAAGGGAAATGAAGCAAACAAAAGCAAAAGCAGTGAACACAGAAAATTCTAGAATAGCAACGCTGCCGCCTCCTCATTTCTGCATGGATTTTACTTCCAGTAGAGCAGCAGATTCTTTTTTGTGAGCCATGCCTTCGATGCCCACACTAGGATTTTATATTTTGAGTTGAAGGCACTCCCCTGCCAAGTGCAACAGGTAAAACGTTCCATTCCTGATAGAAATTTAAGTCTCACAAAAACAAAAAGTCACAAACAAAAAATTGATTCCTTTTATATCATTAGGAAGCAAAAAAAACCGTACCTACCATAACCGATGAGAATTAGCTGGGTGTTGTGGTCCATACCAGCAATCCCAACTCTTAGAAGCCTGAGGCAGGATGATCGCTAGGTTGAAAGAGATTTGTGTTTCCAGGTTCACCATGCAGTCTTCCAGCTTTACATTTTATTAATTGACAGAGTGCTGGCTTCAAAATGAGTCAGGCTGTCAAGGAAATTGCCCAGCCAACTGGAACGTGGAGAGGAGGAAGCCCCATCCTGTAATCCTGGAGCATCTGGGCTCAACTGGGCTCAGTTGCTCCACAAGTGCCCCCTTTGCTGGGCAGGAAGTTCCTGGAGCTAGCCTTTGCTACTGTTCGCAAACTCATCACCCTCAACGTACCCTCTCTTAAGCAGAACTTTAACCTGGCTTCCTCTTCTCCCAATCTTCCGATCCATAAGCCCCCAGCAATCTCTCTTTACCTACATAAGCACAGCCACGTGGATGGAGGCCAGATGACAATGCAAAGGAGTTGGCTCTTTCTATCACGTGGGTCGCTGGGATTGAACTCAAGTCGTCAAGCTTGGCAGGAGGTGCCTTTGACTCACTGAGCCATCTCATTGTTCTCTGGATCTTTTTTTTGGGGGGGGGCCCAAATGGTAGCAGTCCCCCGTCCAGGCATTTGGCAAGAGGCAGAAGACCAGACAGTCTGAATGCTGTCTTTGGAATCAGAGAGCTTAAGGCTAGCTCCTAACTCATCAAGTCACCTCTGAGTGACCCTGTATGACTGCTCACAGCATCACCTGAAATTCAGGGTCAACACAGCCCTAGCTCACAGGGGTAGGGGGTGGGAGGTTGGGGTGCAGTTAGGGGTGCAGGGAGCACTGTGGCTAACATGATGAGCAGAGTATGCATTCAGTACAGTGCCCACCATGGTTCAGGCGGATGACGGTATCATTTCCTCCCTGAAAGAAAGGAGAGCGGAAGTCCTTTAAGTCTAAAGTAAGAAAAAAAAATCCGTATCCAAATATAAAATTCAATGAATAATAACAATTGTTGAACTGGGACCTTGATAGTTCTTATTTTTAGCTTCGTCTCAGAGCAGAAACAGAATAAACTGAATTATTTAAAAAACCATATTAACTCTTAGCTAATCAATACATAACAAAGGCAGCATTTGAGCAGGCCCCAGGAGCGGAGCAGACATTTGTACTTCACATGAGGGGCTAGCCAGGGTGGTGACTGTGTGACTAATACCTTGTCACCACCCTCTGCCTTCTGCCCCTGCTGTGGCAGACATCATTAATCAATCAGAGCATCTCATTTTGTGAGTACGGCTCTGTCTTATCACACTTTTCATTTCCTTCTTTATCCTCTGTGCTAAAGTGTTTTGAAGAAAATCCCAGACATTACGTTGTTACTTATCAACAGCACATCTCCAAAAAAACAGATATTTTCTTATACAATAACACCATACTTAATAAGAATTAGCAGTAAATTCCTGTATTTCCTAATATCCCTTTCCTAAGTAAATGTCCCCCAACTCTCTCAAAACATTTAAGGTTTTGCTGTACACAGCTGGGGAGTGTCTCTGGGGACCGACAGGGTGTAGGTGGAAGTGACCTTTTAGATGGATGAGTCAGAAGTATCATGGCTGCCCTTGGGGACTGGAAGGCAGGAGTGTCTCTGACCTCAGGTTGACTTTACTCTGAAGACTGTTTCCTAGGTGAGGCATCCGCTGACTTCTTATGTCAGAATCCTAGTTCTTTGAGAGGGCTTTCTTCTCCTGGGAACCCTCCTGCAATAGGACCCGGAGGCTTAGGTTGTTCATGGATGACCCCACAGACAGTACACTATTGTGTCCCTTGTCCTATAGCAAGTAACAAGGTGATACAAGAGAGGTGTCATGGGGCAAACTCACCCTGAAGACTGACGTGGGAGAAAGACCGCCTCCCGCCCAGGCTAGGCCAGGTCATCCAATACTTCTGCAGAGCAAGATACAGGTCTCCTGTGTGCTTTGGAACCAACAGCCCCTGTGCTAGCAGGGACTGGCATAGATTTTCCATTTCCTGTGCATGTCTGTGAGGAGAGTGAGGGCTCAATTTCAGGATGCCTGGGCCTGCACAAAGGCTGTGATGATGGCTATTGTCTGCAAAATGGTTCATTGTGGAGATGGGGTGAGGGGTAGGGAATTAAGGCAGGAGTCTTCGATCAATGACTGTTGATTCTTTCCTCAGGAGCTGAGATTGTATTCCGGTAGACAAAGGTCTGGTTTAGTGCGGGACACTCTGAAGTCCAGAGATGAGATATGGGGTGTCCTGGGGGGAGCAGCTGAGCTTGTGGACTGAGACTCTACAGTACTTCGGGGTCTCCCGTCCAGCTGACCGTGGGCTCAGGAGACAGGCAGCGTTCGGAGCAGAGAAACCAGCATGGCATTACAGGGCATCCTAAGAGACCCTGGAGTAGAAGCAGCGAGCAGAGGGGCCACTCTGACCTTCTGGTCTTCAGAACATTCCTTTATCTAGCTGGAGATAGTGGAGGCTTTGTAATTCCTGGCTCTCTCCCCATTTTGTTTTCCTCTCCTCTTCCTTTCCCTTCCCTTCCCTTCATCTTCTCATTCATCCGCTCTTTCTGTCCAGCACTGATTCAGTCATCAACGGTTACACTGTATCCAGGGTGTAGGCTAGGATCTGGGGAAGATGCTGTGTGGGGCAGACACCAAACTGAGTATAAGGATAAGGCAGTGGTCTCAAGCCACTCCCGTCCTCTGTGGGGGAAGCGGAAGTGCCGAGACAGGAAGTCATCTTTCTGGCTTCCTTTATGTGTTACCTACAGTTGAGCTTTTTCCATCACACCCCTCCCCCACTTCCCTCATAGTTGAGGTTACAGTAGTTGCGTCTGCTCATCAGTGGGGGTTCCTTCTAAGACAAGCCCTGTGCAAACTGCCAGTCGTGAGCCTGGGCACCCTATGGTTTTTCCTGTGTATGTATAGTTATGATAAAGTTTGACATAATTAGGTAGAACAAGATTGACAACAAGTAATTGGTTACTGACTAGTATAATAATATACTATAATACAAATTATGGGGGCGGTGACACAGCTCAGTGTTAGACCGCTTGCCTAACATACATAAGGCCCTGAGTCCAAGCCCCAGCCCTGGAAAAGGTAAAAAAGAAGAGGTGTTTATAGGGTCTGGGGAGATTCGGTTGGTAAAATGCTTGATGCACAGGCATGAGGACCTGACTTTGGATACCCAGAACCCATGTTAAAAAGCGGAACGTGTTGGTGTGCTCCTGAATTTCTGGCCCAGTGAAGACAGAGACAGGCGGATCCTCAGGGTTTTCTGGCCAGCTATTCTAGGTTAACCAATAAGCTCCAGGTTCAATGATGAGTAATCCCATCTCCAATCATAACGTAAAGAAGGAGTTAAGGAAGACACCCAGCACTGACTTCTGCCTTCCATATGCAGGCACACATATGTAAGTGTGCACCTACACAGACATACACAGGTTTTGTGAACACTGTCTCTCTAATGCTTCATTGTACTCTGTCCATCGTCCCCTGGTGTCGGTGTGAGGTGACAACGCATGACGAGATGGAGGGATGTGAGAGAAGTCGGCTTGTGTCAAGTGTAGTCCTGAAGGCTACGAGCACAGGCTCTGTGATCCTGGCTTGATAGTCTGCGAGCTGAGCCAAGGAGACGGCTGTGACCAAGGCAGTAGTAGTGTGTATAGCATAGATAGGAAGGGAGGCAGGCAGGCGGGCAGGTGGGCAGGAAGGAAGGCAACTGGTTAGGCTTTGACCTTGAGCTCCAGACCTGTTCCTGAGCCATAGAACTTGGTTCCTGCCCAAATACACACTATAATTTTCATTGCGTCATAACACACAGTAAAACACCCTGCTCCTGTTCTGTCCCTTTTATCTGGTAGAACTCAGAATTGGACAGATATTCATGGTCGTGATTCTGTCTTGATTACCGCTCACCATGTGAAAGGTCTTAGTTCAAACAGTTGTTCTGTGTCACATTTGCTTTGTTTCAGATTACTATGGCCACTTTGACTTTGAATTTATGTTCTCATGGCATTTCTTTCCATCTTCCTGTGTTCTTATGAAGATATCATTGTATATCGCTTTTTGTTTTTAGGAATTCCTGTCTTCTCGTTGGCAGTTTTGGCTCCTTTACATTTAGTGTGATTATTGATTTTAAAAGTATGATTTCGCTATATTGCTGTGGGACATGACTTTAACTATGTAAAGGTGCGTTGCTTTTGTTTATGCTGCATTTAATTACGTAAAGATGTGTTGCTGTTTTACCTGGCCTGCCTAAGGTACTTGATTGGTCTCATCGAAAGCTGAACAGCCAATAGGTAGGCAGTAGGGAGATAGG
Organism: Arvicola amphibius; assembly: GCF_903992535.2. Lineage (NCBI taxonomy): Eukaryota > Metazoa > Chordata > Mammalia > Rodentia > Cricetidae > Arvicola > Arvicola amphibius. The sequence goes on along the minus strand of NC_052052.2, from coordinate 26,951,641 downwards.
TGGGGCTGGTGGGCGGAGAGAATAAGTAGGAGGAGGAATCTATGCTCAGGAGAGAAGAGAAGGAAGGAAAAAGAGAGGAAGACGCCTGGAGCCAGTCATTCAGACACAAGAAGCAGGAAAGTGAGGCATACAGAATGAAAGAAAGGTTAAAAAGCCCCGAGGTAAAACATAGATGAAAGGAAACAGGTTAATAAGAGCTGGTGGGACAACTGTAAGATGAGGCCGGGCATTCATAACTAACAAGAAGCCTCCGTGTCATGATTGGGGAGCTGCGTGGTGGCCCACGAGAAAGCCTGCTACCCTGTGCAATGCCCACATGGTCTGCTCATTATGTTTTGCTTTCATCATTACTTTTCTGCCTTCTTTGAACTGTTGAAAAATTATAATATTCTAGTTTTACGTGGTACCAGGGATGGAACGAGAGGTTCACAGATGCCAGTTAAGTGCCCTGTGAAGTGAACCACGCTCCCAGCCAAGATTCTGGTTTTGATTCATCTACCAGCTCTGAGAAAAATGTATGTTTCTTTTAAAGTAATTGTTTTAGGAACATATAAATGCATTTTAATTAGTTAATTTATAGGCAGGATTCTCTTATGTAACTCAGGCTGGCTTCAAACTGGCAATCTCTCTGCCTCAGAATCCTGAGTGTGAGGTTTATAGATGTGCCTTGTGATGCCCGAAGGAAAACACATTTAGAAAAAGTCTTGGTGTGTGTATGTATGAGTGCTTGTGTGTAGGTAGGTTGGTGTGAGTGTGAGTGTGAGTCTATGCTGTGTTTGTAGAGGTCAGAGACAGTCTTGAGTGCTGGTCCTGCCTTCCACCGTTTGTGAAGAGTCTCTGGTGTGCATGCCAGGTTAGCCTGCCTACAAACTTCTGGGGTCCCCCATCTCTGTTTCCCATTCCTCTATAGGAGGAGTTCTGGGAATGCACATATGCTATCCTGGGTCCAGCTTTATGTGAGTTCTGGGGATCTGAACTCAGGTCGTCAGGCTTATGAGGCAAGCACACTTCTCCCGTTAACATGTCTGCCTAGCTGACCCACACCTGTTCTTAAGCTGTCAAAGCTTATCTTTAGTACATGTGACTTCACTCCACAGACAATGTAAGAATCTCTTACTGAATTCTGTTTTCTTCCCTTCTTTATTTTACTTTGGCATTTATTTTACTTCTCATGTTTAGCTCCTGCTAGTCAGGATTACTTTTATTTTTAAATAAAATAATGACTTTTATTGAAAAGAAATCAATAATTAAGGGCCAGGGAAATGGCTCAGAGAGAAAGAACTTGCTGGGCAAGTGTGAAGACCTGAGTTCAGTCCCCAGCACCCATATAAAATACAGGTATGTGGCTTGAATCTGTGACCCTAGTGCTCAGAGGAGAGAGGAAGATCCCCAGAGCTCGCTGGCCAGCTAGTCAGCCAAAGCAGCAAACTTCAGGTTAGTTAGAGACTCACTAAAGAAGTCATCATCAGGAGAGGAAGTCATTTGGCATTGATCTCTAGGCATGTACACTCCTGGGCAAACAACATCTGTGTATGTGCACACACTACTTACATACATGTTAGCTGAAAATAAATAAATATATAAGAAAAAAGTTTTTTTTTCTCATTCAGACTCCAATTTTGTTGTTTTTCTTCTTGACAGAGACCTCTGCTCCATCTAGTGTTGCTTCAGTGGCCTGAAGAATTTCCTATAATCTTACAGTTCAGATCTGTGGATGACCGATTCCATTGCTTTTTTTTTAAATTTCCCCATTTGCCTTCACTTTTAAATTATTTTTAAGCACAGACCTTCAGAGTTATGGGTGGATTTCCTTTAGTTCTAAGGCCCTCACTGTCTCCTGACTGCCACTGTGTCATGGTAAATCAGGTGATATTCTACCTTCTTGTCTTCACTTCCCATTGGTACGCATTCTAGGTTTTTATTTTAGGGGTGTTTCTTTATCCTTGCTTTCCTTTTTTTCCTCTCCAGAGGTTTTATTATTTGAGTTGGTGGAGACCATTGTGTGTGCGTGGAGGGGGCTTGTTTGCGTTTACATTGCTTGGGCTTCGTTAAGTTTTTGAGTTGACACAGTTAGCACATTTTAAACATTTCTTTGTCTTAGAAATGATAGAAATTTGCCTTTAAGAGTGGTTTTAGGTTCACAGCAAAGTCAGGTGGAAAGTGTCAAATTCCTAGACCTTCCACACATGGGCTCCCCCGTCACCATCCTGCATCCGGGCAGTGCATTTATTGCGACTGACAAACCAATGTTGACACCTTGTTATCACCCAGAGCGCACATCTTATTTTAAGGTGCACTCTTGGGACTGTACAATCTGTGGATTTTGACAAATGCATGGTGACCCACATCCACCACCACAGGAAGAATACAGAATAAAAGTCTTCCTGCTCTAAGAATCTGCCCAGCTGGGTCTGTCTGTCCTTTCTCTTCTTTTTAGCCAACCTCTGATATTTTCAGAAACTTCCATGCTTGTTTTTCCTAGAATACTGCATTATTAGGATCATAAAGGCCACCTTTTCCCAGACTTATCTCTTTCATTCAGTAATAAGCCTTTTTGGCTTTTCCACAATGTCTCATGGCTCAATTTCTCACTTCTGTTCAGTTCTGAATAATATCTCATTGAATGAATGTGTCACCGGGTTTACTTGGTTTACACGCTGAAGGTCATCTTATTTGTATCCAAGTTTTGGTGATTATAAACCAAGTTTTAACAAACATTCCTGGGCGGGTTTGGGTGAACACAAGCTTATTACTCATTTGGGTAAATACTAAGAAGCACAACGAGTAGATTATGTGAGTTCATGTTTAGTATTGCAAGAAACCGCGAAACTGTCTTCTTCCCAAGCACCTGCGCCGTGCGCACTCACAGCGTTAAACCTACTGGGACTCTACATCCTTGTTAGTGCTTAGGATTGTCAGGTGTTTGGATTTAGGCATTCTTTTCAAAAATTTTTCCCTCACAGATAATAAAAGAATATCTTTTAACCGTGTGATGTTTTGGTACATTCATACATCATGTATTGGTCAACTTGACAAGCTTAGGCCAGCCGTCGGCTTGTTTTGACCATTCTGGTAAGTGTGGCGTTTTTAAAATGCAGTTGCCTACCGCTGTGTGATGCTGAGTATCTTTCCATCATGATGCTCCACCTGCGCATCACCTGCCTGTCATTTGCATATCATCTTGGGTGAGGTGACCACTGAAGTGTTTTGGGTTTTGAATTGGGTAGCTTTTCCTTGGTGCATTTTTCGGGCTCTTTGCATACTTTGGGCAATGCTCCTTTCTCAGATATGCCTATAGCAAACACACAAGTCGTGATCTCTGGCTTGCCTTCCACTCTTTTGATAGTCATTAGTTTTCAAAAAACAAAACTTTCTGCTCCCATCTCTCTTTTGCAGATTTAAATTCTATTCATGTTATAAGCTTCAGTATTTCTCTCAGGTTCTTCAGTTGCCATGGTTTCAAGGTCTTGGTTTTCCAACCCACTAAACTTTTTCTTTTCAGCTTTCTGTTGTTTAACCTGAACATTTTCTGTTTTAGAATTATGTTTCTATTTATCACTTCTATCCGATTCTTTTTTATAGTTTCCATCCCCCTCTGGGCTTCCCACTGATTTCATTCGCTGCGTGCACCTTCTTCTTTAAATCTTCAGAAATATTTCTGGGGCTGCTTTAAAGACACCTGTGTCATCTCTAGGTCACTTTCTCTTGATTATTGTGCCTCTTTGTGTTTAGTTTGTTCCTGAGATAGGGTCTTGCTATGTAGCACAGGCTAGCTTCAAATTGCAGTTTTTTTCCTGAGTCTCCTGAGCCCCGGGGTTATAAACTTTACTATCACACCACCACACACCGTGTGTATATTTTTAAAATATCTTCAAAAATTCTATGCTGTTTATTGTGGATACAGCCCTGGGATAAGATTTTTTTTAACTTAATTTGAAGAGGACTTTGTTCTTTAGGCAGTAATTTATTAGTGAGTCGGCTTGGTTCTGTTGTGTGTTGGTTTGGACTTTTTTAGGTGGGGCCAAAAGGATCCTTTCTGGGGTCTCCACTGAATGTTGGGTATTCAGTAAGATCTCCCCTCTCCTATGGCTCCACCACCACTCAGAACTGCACGACCTCGAATACAGCGGCCTGGCTCACACATTAGACACTCTCTTTGAAGCAAGCCAGCCTCACCCCATGCTGTGACCCACATCTGAGACCCCAGTTGTCCCAGGAGCCAGTCTCTTTTCCCTCTGGTAAGACCTCTGTCGTCTACCATCTACCTGGTCGTATTCTGTGTTGAGCTTGGGAAGTGACCATTTGCATAATGGTGGGGGGAGGGTTAAATAAACCTCCTGTTTCCCTTTTGCAAGGGCTGCACACTTGCCCACCCAAGGGCTTCAATCAGCCATGAGATCGTGCATCTCTGAACAGCTCTTATGGCCTTTTTTCCTGGGCTGTCCTGCACCCACACCCCTGGGCTGTCCTGCATCCCACACCCCTGGGCTGTCTTGCACCCACACCCCTGGGATGTCCTGCATCCCACACCCCAGGGGTGGGAAGTAGAGATAAACAGGGGGTCAGTGGGAGAAAGGGAGCCCAGGGAAGGCATTAAGGTACCATAGGCTACATTTTGTTTATAACGGCCCAGTGGAGCCCCAAATAGGGAGGCAGCTGTGTGTTATTGAGCTCTGTGAAGAGGTAGGAAGGAGGGGCAGCTGGGGAGTGCAATTAGCTGACGGTTTGAGACTGATGAAGTGGATAATGAGAGGTGCTAGGGTGGGTTTTCATGCTAAAAAGAGAAGAAAAAAAAAGCAAGAGGCAGACAGACTGTTACATATTACCTGCTCAGGCCAAGGAGCAGAGAAGGCCAAGCCTGAGCCAGTGCTTCCTTCCCAGGTACACTCCTGGGAGAGTTTCATCTGTAGCCTCTGCATCACCCACATTCAGATGGTCCAGGCCCCAGGCCAAGCATGCGTTTTTGCTTCATCCTGAAGCCATGCCGTGATACCAGTTCGACTGTAACCCATTTTACAGACGGGCAAACTGGGTGCAAGAAGGATTAGGACTTTTCCTGAGAGCCATTGTTAGCAGCGACAAAGCCGAGCTTCTTCATCTTGCTCTTGGTCTCATAGTGCCAGGGAACTTAGCTCGTAGCCCAGCCGTGCAAGGCAGAGTCTGCAAACTCTGAGCCAGGCACATCCCATTCCTTTGGCCTTGTTCTGGCTGTCAATCATTCCTAACAACACTTGTGAGGGAGGTGCCTCCTTCATCCTCCTTTCCCATGCGAGGAAGCAGTTGCAGAGTACGTACAGATTTTGATCAAAGGGCCTCACCTTATGTGTAGTAGAATAGCATAAATTTGATTAAACCTTTCATACAGGGTCTGGAGAGCTAGCTGAACCATTCAGAGCGCTTGCTCCACAATCATGAGGCCTGGAGTTCGGATCTGAACTGGACATTCCCCACCAATGCCTGTAACCTTAGTGCCTTGCTAGCGGGGTGGAGACAAAGCCCAGCTGAGACACAGTTCAAGAAGAGACCCTGCCTCAGAGGAGCAGTGGAGATTGATGACACCTGACGCCCTCTTCTGGTCTCCGCGTGCAGGTACAGGCACGTACGTCTGTGCACCCACAATCCCCGTACTTACTCAGCGGGACACACGCATATCAAAAAATACATTTTTTATACCTTTATACAGCAATTTCATATTGCATGCATACTATGTGTCGGAGATTATTCTGGGTCCTGAGGATAAAGCAATGAATTAAACAGGTGAAAAATCCTGCCTGTGTAAAGCTTACATCTTAGTGAGTGGCCAACTGATAATGAGCCAGTGAGCAAGATGGAGGGACTGCTACAGAGGAAAATCAGGCAGGGAAGAGGAAAGGGAGGGTGTGAAATGCAAGTTGGAATCTGAGGCCTGATTCCCTGAGGTATGACCTTTGAGGCAAACCCTACAGGATTCCTGGCTAGGTCATTGAAGAGCATGATTGATATAAATACTCAGAGGCCCTAAGCTGCAGGGTGTGCAAGAAAGGCAGCAAGGGGCAGTGTTGCTCCTGGGACAAATCAGGAGATTGTTCTGTAGGGTAAGGCCAGCAGGGGGATTGGGGATCGGGGAGAGCTATGTGGCTACAGCAACGGTAGCAGGGGTGTGAGGACATTTTTGGTCATCGTGTAGTTTTGGGTTCTAACCCAGAAGGAATGGGGAGTTGGCAGGTTCTGAGGAAACAAGCCATCTTTTCGACAGATCTTCTGCCTAGTGTTGGCAGTGAGACAGGCAGGCTGGCCAGTGGGAGTTGGAGCTGATAGTGGTCTGGGCCAGGTTAGTAGCAGCCAACAGTGGGAAGGAGAGATGGGATCCTGTTACTAGTCTGAAAGTTAATAGGTTAGATGTTGAGAAAGAGAAATGTGTCCAGGCTGACTTCAGTGCTGGGTGCCAAGCTCCTGAGAGGATGAGCTGCCTTTGTTGATCTAAGGAGCAGGCTTCTGGGAAAGAGGAGGCAGGTTGTCTGCTGATTGGCGAGATGTCCCCTTGAGGACAGCATCCAGGTGTCCAGGTTCCGGGGAACTAGAAGTAAGGAGAGTTACACAGGAGGGGCAGGATCTGTGGCTCTTTCTCTGGCTGAGAAATTGCTTGGTTCAGACTTTAAGCTGACTGGGTCAGAGAAGGGCTGAGAGATGACTTCCCGATAGCTCAGCCTGGGACCTTGACACTCCCCTACTTGTCCAAGGGTTGCCTTCTTTTGGGGTTTTCACATTCTGATGCCCTAAGCCATGGATGAAATGATTCCAAAGCCCGAAGCAGCTCTCAGCCCAGAGCAGACAGTCTGATGTGACTGAGAGAACTTACTGTAGACACACAAGAAGAGGGAGCACTGCTTACCTGTTGTGGTCTTGGGGTTGGATGGACAAATGAGAGGTCCCCTGAGAAAGTTCCCTATTTCCCTGGCACTCACCAATTAGTATCTTGATGGGACACAGTACACAGAGAAGTAAGTAATTGGTACCAGACAGGACCTAAGTCCCACCTTGCCTCTGCCTCTGGGTGAGCGTTAGGACCTGCAGGATAGACTCTTGCCACGAAGGTATTTCAAGAATGAAATAAGGTGTTTCCAGGAATGGATTTGGCACAGTGAACTCCAATCAATATTACAGTGTGCACTTGAATGTCATCCTACAGCTTTGCCCAAAACTCATTCACCTTGAGTTTTTCTGGACCAGAGGCCAGCAAACATTTGCTATAGCAGTCTGGGGATTAAATATCGTAGGCTCTGCGGGAGACAGAGTCCTCATCATGGACACACATCCCTGCTTCACAAATGGGAAGAGCTGTGCTCCGGTCTCACTTACTAAATCAGACCAGAGCTGGATTTAGCTTGCAAGTCAACCATGGAACCTTGGTCTGGTCCAATTAATTCATTTAGCACAAGGAGAAAGAAGTACGGAGCTAGCAAGCCACCTACAGGGCAGGCTGGCAGGAAGCCTGACTCAAGATCCCACCCAGAATTACTGTCAGTCTTCTGTGGGTCAACTCTCTCATTGGTTTGTATAATAGTCACTCATCAAACAGTCATTGGATTGGTTCAGTGTAATGATACATCTTTGACAACACCTTGGAAGCTTCTGGATTTGGCCTTTGCAAAGAGCTGGGAAATGGGAGGGGAGAAAGGAGTTAGAGGCTGGCCTAGAGGTCTCCCATTGAGTTAGGAATTCCTGGGTCCCAGTCCTGGAGGACACTGTCAGGATGCCAAAACCAGCCTTATGGCAGCAGCCTCCGATGGGACACTGCTCTCTAGCCATGCTCTTCTTCCTTCAGTATCGCCAAGAAAACAATTCTCTAAAAGGAATCTCATCTATTAATGTGATTATTAATCTGGAAAAAACCCACTTCTCAATAAAATGAATCTCTGACAAGACAGATGTAATAAACCTGGTTAGGATTTATGATGTGCCCAGGCATCGCCGTGCAGAAGATAATGTTCCCCTGTAATGTTGATTTGCTGGATGAGGACCATGTAATTTATTCTGTCAATGTACATAAGAAATGTTATCTGTGTGGGGGAATGACTGATGGTCCAATGAAAGCTGGCATGGAAACAAATAAAACAATTTAGGCCTTAAAAGTATAATCACCTAATGATCGCATTCCCATGTTTGTGATGCACAGTGCAGGGCCATGGCTGGGGCTGCTGTCCAGTCCTAGGGCCATTTACCCTGGAGCATGGCTCCAGAGGCAGCAGGGGACTCCTAGTCCCTGATGGTGAGTTCTCTCTCTCCAGGCCTTCACTCAAGTTGCTCCCTCTTCCTGGCAGGTCCAACCCCTCACCCAGTGGCATGTTTCCTGGGGGTGCTGGCAAGCATCCTTGTCTGCATCCACATATATCCACTGAAGCAATGGCAAGGCCTTCGTCCTCTTAGAATTCTTCTGGCCACCCTCTAGGTCTTTGTTATGCACTTGGATGCTCAACACTCGCTCCCTGGGAACTCAACAAGTGATGTCTTGCTCTCTTCTGAGTCCAGGCCATTTCCCGAGTGTTTCTACGCTGGCTGAGGTATTCACACAGATATATGGCCTTGTCTTTCGAGTCCTGCAATGGCACTTCCAAGGAGGTAGGCATCAGGGCTGTTTCCTTTCTTCATGGTGAGAAGCCAGGCTCAGAGGCCACTCACCTAATCCAAGGCTATAAACCCACTGAGGGAAGACTAGGATCCTAGCTGGCTACAGAGCCTTTTTCCAAGCTGTATAAACTCTGAATTCTATTCTACTTCCTCACTGGCCTCTCCCTCCGCCATGCTCCATCTTGACCTGGCTTTTAGAAGGGACACCCTCCTGCTTCTCCTCCCACATCTCTGAACCTTCCTCATCTTTCCAGAAGGTTCTTCATTAATTGTTGATGCCTGTCATTTATGTGTTCAGCTTTCCTATTCTCCTCTTTCGTTTTTATGGCTAGGTCTTGACTCCTAAGTTTTTACCCATGGCTCAAGACCCTCCACCTAACTAGTCATATGCAAGTGAACGGTCCACAGGCATCTCAAACCAAACTGGCTGTCGCCACCTACCGTGGGCTCCATCCTGCTCCACTGCTCTTCCAACTTCCCTGTTCCCTGTGGCTGGCCCCTCCCCCCTCCACTCACCTATACATGAACCTCAGAGCCTAAGCGCAGCCGTGATCCTCCCTCCACCTAACCCTCTATGGTGCATGCTTCATGAGGTCCCGTAGTGGCCCCTCATTGTCTGTCCTGGAGTCGTCTGCCCTCCGCTGTCCCTCTAGTCCAAGTTATTGTCATCTGCTGCATTTCTAAGACTCAACAGTCACTTCGCAGACTTCCATCCCTGGAAACTCGCCAGAGGAACTCAGTGCTTCGAGGACTGCACCATTGTGTCTTGGAATACTGGCCTCACTGAAGAAAGGGTTGCCATCAGGCCTTCTCCCTTTATTGTGGACTTCCTCAGAACAGGAGCTTGGTCTGATGGTCCTGAGGAAGGAGATGCCCAGGGACTCTGCTGGGAAACAAACCAGAGCTTGGCCAGAGGGAGCTGGAGAGAATAGCAAAGCCTGCTTTCAGGTGTCTGTGGTCACCAAGAATGTCCCAGAACTGTTGGAAGGGTAGGGACTCAAGGAGGACATCAGAAACAACTCCTCAACCTCCTCTTCCTCTCTCTTTTACTCCTCCTCCTCCTTCTCCTTTTCCTTCCTCTTTTTCCTTCTCCTCTTTCTGAGATAGAGTGTTAACATTTTAGCCCATGCTGGCCTTGAACTTTGAATCCCCCAGCTCCTCTATTCTGAGTGCTGAGGCTGGAAGTCTGTGTCGGCACTCCTGGCAAGAATACCTTCTTTGAGATGCTCTGGGTTGAAAAGGCACAGCTAGGGAGGCACTTAGACCAAGGCTAAGGTGGAGGGCAAACCATGGTGGACACAAGGCCAGCTCTGGTCCTAACAATGTACAGCATGAGGTCCTCACAAAGCTGCTCTCTAGGGCAAAGTCAAGGCTGACAGTGACTGGGAGGCAAAGGCCAATCCTGGAAAAGGCTAGTGCTGGTCAAGGTGGCAAAGACAGGGCAGGAACTTACAACACCCAGGTCCAAATCTGGGGGAGATCTTGGATCTGGGGAGTAGCATAGGGGCCAGATAGACAGGCTGAAGGCCAGCCACCATGGCTATGGCCATGGGGCCTTTGGATCAGGAGAATGTGACTGTATCATTCAGGGCCTACAAAAGTGGAAATCACCTCAGATGACTGAAATGAAGGAATTGGAATGGAGGGATAATTTACAGAGATGAAGCAAAATTAGGGCCGAAAGGGGGCTCCCCTGGGCATCACAACAAGGGCCCATTCCATGCTTCTGTTCTGCAGTTTGTGTGAAAAGATCAATTAGAAGCAATGTTACCAGTGCTCTCCTATGAACAAAGTGGTTAACTTGCGTGAATGGAACTTGTTGTCATCCCGAGGCCCACATGTATGCCACAGAACGAGTCCCACACCAGGGCAGCCTCTGCGCATGCATCACTTTAGTTAAACCTCACCGCAGCCACCTGAGGTCCTGCTTTTATTGTCCCCAATTACACACACGTGGGGAAACCGAGGCCCACAGAGGAAGTGCATTGCCTGAGGTCACACAGCAGCAAAGAGACGGAGTCTCTTTGTGTGGGACCAGTGTGCTAACAGAGGTTAAAGGGAAACATTGCCCGTGCACCACTAGCTGGTCTTTCCTCAGCCTCACATTGAGCAAATGGCATGGAAACAGGCGAGCCCAGTGGAGAAACTGATCGATGGCACCAGCTCTGAGGAGCAGGGCAATTAGCTGAGAGAATACGACCTCTTTCCTGCCTCTAAAACAGTAAGCATGTATTAATTTGAAAATGTTTTCACCCCGTTGTCCATGATAGGAAACCCTAGCTCTATTCCTTCTGCTTGGATTGCTCCTCTTTCTCCTTTTGCATGGCTTTTCTCACTCTTCAGGGTTCGGTTTGGATGCTTGGATGTCACCTCCTCAGAGGAGTCTTTTGCTAGGGTTTGGGGGTGAAACGCAGCCCACCCACTCCCAGTGGTTCCACGTGGTGTTTGAACACTTGGTTCCCCAGTTAGTGGCATTATCCAGGGAGTTGCAGGAAGTGGATCGCTGGCGGTGGGATTTGAGGTATTTTAGCTTGGGCCCCACTTCCTGTCTGATCTCTGCTTCCTGTTGCCCTGAGAGGTAGGAGGGTGAAGAGTCCCAGCCGCACATACCTGCCACCACAATGGAGCTGTCTGTCACCATGTCTTCTGTGCTGGCTAGTTTTTGTCAACTTGGCACAAACTAGAGTCATCTAGGAAGAGACCTCAGTTGAGGAATTACTGCTGTCAGACTGATGGACCAATCTTTTTTTTTTTTTTTTTTTTTTTTTTTTTTTTTTTGGTTTAGTTCTTCAAGACAGAGTCTCTCTGTAGCTTTGGAACCTGTCCTGGAACTAGCTCTAGTATACCAGGCTTTTCTCTCTGAGGTGGACAGTGTCTCCCAGATGAATCCCTCTTCCGTCACTCTGCTCCTTGTCACAGCAGTGAGGAAACAACCAGTGTCCCTTGAGTGACCCTTGAGAGATAAAGCATACCCAAAAGGAAGCCCCAGAATAAGCCCAACCCAGAAAGAAGAGGAGCTCCCTGACTGGGCTCCCACCACCCTGTCAGCGCTGTGACCAGCCATGCACACTGATGTGCCCACATGTGTCTCTGCTGGGCCTTCTTCTTTTGGACTGGATCACATGACATCGTTTGTAACTGTTCGCATGTGCGTGCATGCTCACCCCTCCATCTGCCCGCGTGCACACCTGTCTTCCAGTTGGTGTGACTAAGACCTAGCCACCTCCCAAGCATTCTCTATGGAACCCATACCCAGCACAATGCCCGATACCTGGACAATGTCCAGTGAGCAGCTGTCTAAAAACAGATGACTATGGGCAGTGTGCTTTTATCTATAGCAGTTAGGGAAATTGATTGGGTGTTTTCTGATCCTTTTCAATAACGTATCGCTCGACTACGTACCCACTGCGATATGCAGACTAGGAATGATCAGATACGATTGTTGGTTTCTGTCTATCAATGCTTTGTGCTGTTGCAGGAGGGGAAAACAGGACATCGATGGGAGCCTTGCACAGCTGCACAGAGAGTTGGCAGAGCTGGGCAGAAATCTTGGTATTGCTGCTGATGGACTGGGTGACCTTGAGCTTGACCTTTTCCCTCCGGTCCTGAGTTTCCTCAGCTGTAAAATGAGCTCGGACCTGGGACTCTCTAGGGCTCTTCCAGCACTGAAAGCTTCAGCTTTCAGCATCACATACACCGAACTTGTCTGTGGTTGAAATGATTGGACTGGAGGCACCAAAGCATGTGTTGAGCCACATAAGACCCAGAGTAATGTTGTACAGAGATCCTGTCTTACCGTGCAGTCTGCATGGCTGGTCACAGCGCTGTCAGTGTGGTGGGAGCCTCCCTATCACCCATGCGGAGTGGGGATGATGGGGGAGGGCAGCTACTCTGCCTTCTGGATTGGGCTTATTCTGTGGCTTCCCATTTGGAGAAGCTCTGGAGACTGGCGCTTGGTAAGAAGAAGGAGCTAAAAATAAAAGAACAAAGATGTCTCCTGTACACACACATTAAAATATGTGTGCGTGTGGGAGTCATAGGTCAAACTCAGGTGTCTTTCCTCAGGTGCCATCTACCTTGTCTGTCTGCCTGCCTTCCTTCCTTCCTTCCTTCCTTCCTTCCTTCCTTCCTTCCTTCCTTCCTTCCTTTCCTTCTTTCTTTCTTTTCTTCTGAGCTAGGGTCTCTCACTGACTGGGTACTCACCATTTTGGTTAGGCCGACTGTTCAGCAAGCCCTGAAACCCTGGCGGCTTTTCCACCTCCCCACCTCTGGGATTACAAACTCATGCTGTTGTGCCCATCTTGCCTTTTTTTTTTTTTTTTTTTTTTTTTTTTTTTTTTTTTTGCCAGGGGGTGGTTCTGGGGATTGAACTCAGGTGGGGATTGAACTCAGGTCTTCTTGTTTGCCAGGCAATTACTTAACCAAGCCGTTATCACTCCACTCCACGATGCCCTCTTCCCACCCTCTCCTATCCTCTTATCCCCAGAATGCAGACCATCTGATCATTGCTCAGAGCTGGGGCTGGAGTGAGAGAGTCAGAGATGCGTCTGAGCTTTCTGGCGTTGAAGCCTGAGGAGCTTCACCAGGGTTCACCAAGCCTGCCCGGGCCACAGCCGCAATGCCTATTAATCGGTATTTAAGTGGGTTCATCAGCTTGGAGCAGCCTCCGCGCTGCTGAGCTCAGCCTGGGCCCAAGGAGCCGGGAGCTGGGTTAATAACACCTTATTTAGCAGAAAATTCCACTCCACTGGAGCGTGTTTCAGAGAGAGTTTGATTTGAATGAGGATTGATGTCAATCCTGCGAGGCAGAGGCACCCGAAGCCACTGCCACAGCCTTGGCTGTGAAAGGAGCCATTTGTGGTGATGGCATGGGAAGCCTGAGGAACGCTGCAGGGCCCCAGCCCTCCACTCCCGCGCAGCAGTGGGGGCACTGGGGCATGGGCAGTCCCCATAGCACCAGCTGTTACTGGGAACCCCACCTCTTCTGGAGAGTCCTGCCCAAATTTGGAGCTTCCAGAGCTTTGCTGTGTGGCCGCGGGCTACTGGGGTATCCTGTCTGTTTGGTTAACTCTTCCTTACCTCAGAGACCACATATTTTTCTAGGAGGTTGAAGGGAGCCATGTGCAGTGAGTTGGTTGCAGAGCCACAAACTTTCCTGGCAATAAACTGGCTCTGAGTTAATCCGAAAGCAGCCCATGTCAGCCCCGTTTCGAGGCCAGGTGAGGACCTGGGGTTGGGTGGGAAGAGTGGGCATCAGAGAGAAGCATTCCCCCAAGGCAGATGGGTTTGACTGTGATGTCTCTTTGCCTTTGCCCTAACTGGTAGCTCATAAGATTCCTTGGTCCTAGGGGAAACCCAAATGGTGTCTGTCCTCATTCCTGCCTGTCTTGTACCCAAAGGCATCACTGGCAGACTCTGATGGCCCCAGGCTCAGAGGTGACCCCAGAAGTCCAAACTCAAGACGGCGTGGACATGTGGGTCTGTCTCCACAGATCCTGGTAAGACTAGCAGGAAATGAACTGGGCTTTCTTGAGTTTTCATCCTCTACCATGTGATGCTCAGCCTGCATTTTACAGCACTATATATGCAGGGTTGCAAGGCTACAGTCTCTACAATACCTAAATGGGAGAGGTCACGAGTTACTGTCCTCACAGTCGAGGCAGGGACACTGTTTCCTCCTCAAGGCAGCAGTCAAGAGCCAAGGGCACATGCTTCTCTAGCAGCAGAGGGCGGGGGAGGGAGGCTGTGAGAGCTGGGGCTCTGGGTTCCATTGTGTCTCCACTGAAGGGCTTTACGAGCTCCTCAGAACCGGTCCTCAGCGCCTTTCAAGTTTATTTTAAAAACCTCTGCATTTGCTGTTCTTGGTGGAGCTGGCTTAATTCTTCTCCGTCTCCGGCCTTTTCACACATGCGCTCTATGACAAACCCCAGGTACGATTGTGTTGGCCGGAGTGCAGATAGGATCAGTCGCAGCTGATCTGCTGAGCCCTGGCATCCCGAAGAGAAACAGGACATAATAAACAGGTACCAGAGGAGGGATAAATAGGAAGGATTAGACCTGAACAAAAGCGGGAACATCTGGGACTTACAAAAGCTTGTTCAGAGAATTGCTTAGGAGAGAAAGGAATGAAGAAGAAAGCAGCCACTTCACCCGGGGCCTGGCTTCTCCACTGGGCTTGCCAGAAGCACAATGCAGCTGCAGCCGCCTCTTGAGAGGGTAGGAGAGGCTGGAGCCCAGCAGAACCTGTGCTTCAAGGCAAAGTTTTGATGGCCCCAGGTGCCTGTAGTCCAGGGCCAAGGTACCTTCTAGCCTCCCCCACATTACCTTTCTCCAAGCCCTATTTCCCCCTCCATCGGGGATGCTAGCTCTCTTTTCTCAGTGATTTTTTTTCTTTGTTCTGGCCAGGCATTAGCAGCAACCCCACTCTTCCTGCATCACCTGGACCTCTTGCCTGTGAACCTGCTTGTCCCATAGAGCCAGGGCCCCATTCCAACCTTGTGTGACCGCTTAGAGCCAGGAAAGAATTTAAGACTTTAAAAAAACTGCCAAGGCGCTGGGGAGACTCATTGGTCAAACACTTGCAGAGCAAATGTGAGGGACTGAGTTCGGATCCCCAGAACCCTGGGCATGCTGTGTAGGTGGGGTGGTGGCCTGCCTGTAATTCCAGCCTCAGGAGGTGAAGATGAGATCTCCAAAGTGATGGCGAGCAAGACTAGCCATATCTGTGAGTTCTGAGATAA
This sequence comes from Arvicola amphibius, assembly GCF_903992535.2. Taxonomy (NCBI): domain Eukaryota; kingdom Metazoa; phylum Chordata; class Mammalia; order Rodentia; family Cricetidae; genus Arvicola; species Arvicola amphibius. The sequence continues at coordinate 26,936,294 of NC_052052.2, read as the reverse complement.
GCCTACCTCATAGAATTAGATGGAAGAATGATGGGGGATGATTCTGACATTATCCTGAGCCCTTAACATGCATGCACACCCATGTGCCCCCCAATGCATGCATCCACATGTGCATACCACATAAACATATACACAACATACACAAAATTTGAAAGACATAACAACAACAACAACAATAAAAGCCCACCTGGATGTGTCTTCCTCTGCAGACCATGTCACACCGATACCCTAGCACTGGCGGCTTCCATTTCTCCCAGCAAGCTTCTCTTAAATACTCTCTTACTACCTATCTCCCTAGACTGTGCTTGCAATGTTGTTGCAATGCTCATAGCATAAAGACTGGACCATGCCAGGCTCCAGTTAAACCCTGCGTGAGACAGAGGCACTCCCTGATGGATGGAGGGGAGCCTTGGAATCAGCTCCTCCACAAACACCATCAGAGCCATGAAAATGGTCAAGTACCCTGGCAATGACTCCGAGGCTCCCAACAACTGAGAGGATGTTTATTCCAGAGAAACAGCCGGGTCTCAGGAAGACCAGTGAACATAGGGTATTGTAACTGGCCCGCGAGCCCTCTCTTCCACCCTCAGCATGGTGGTAGCCTTGAATACCAACAGACTCCCAGGCACGGAGGCTGTGGGAACCAGCCACTGGACAGGGAACTCTCCCGGAAGCTCTGCTCCCAGAGAGCTGTGGCTGTCACACCTGCCTGGAAGCTTTTAAGAAAAGTCGCATGTCCAGAGTTCCTCTTCATTTGACAGGCCTGCTCAGTGGGACATTATATCTGCAGACTATTAGTCAAAAGCATGGGCATGCCTGGGGAGCAGATCAGAAGCTAAGGCTGTGGTCTGCTTGTCTAGAGGACCAGAGTTTGGTTTTCAGCATCCACACTGGGCAGCTCACATCTACCTTTACCTCCAGATCCAGGGTGTGTAACACTCCTTTCTGTTTTCCACAGGCACCTGTGCACACAAGGAATATACTTACACGTACACTGAAATAAAATAAAGAATGTGGTTTAAGGAAAACACAAGCAGTTTTGTTTTAATGTTACAGTTACTCAAGCTGGTGACATCTGTAGATGAGCAAGCTTCCTAGACAAAGATTTTAAATTTTGATGAAATGTTAAAAAAAAAGCAAACTGAGCAAAAATATATCTAAAGAATTAAATGAGCCGGAGAGGTGGCTCAGGGGTTAAGGGAGTTTGTTGTGTACCACAAGAAACTGAATTTGGATCTCAGAATCCATGCCACAAGCCAGGCATTGTCTTGAATGTACCCGTGACTTCACTGTTCTTAGGAGTGGAGACAGAAGGTTGGTGTGGCTGCTAAACTAGCTTTAAAAATGTAAGCTCCAGAGACAGAAAGAGATCCCACTGTTGTATGATGTTTGTTTGTGTTCCGACAAAGCTTGCCTGGAGAGCAGAGGGCGGAGCTAGCCACTAGTTAACCATAGAGGCCAGGCAGTGCTGCACTTACCTTTAATCCCGAGATTTGAGAGGCGGAAATAGGAAGATCAGGAGTTCAAGCCCACCCTGGGCTATTCAAGATTGAACCACTCTAAAAGAAAAACAGAGCCCGGTGGTGGCGGTGCATACCTTTGATCCCAGCACTTGAGATCTCACGTCTTTGATTCCAGCACACCTTTAATCTCAGCACTAGGAAGGTGGAGGCAGGAATATAAGGCAGGTGAACACAGGATCTCTCGCCCATTCAGTCTGAGGATCCATAGAGACAAGATCTCCCATTTGGCCTGAAGATTCATAGAGACAGGAGCCCCCATTAGGTCTGAGCATTGGTAGAGGTAAGACACCTCTCTAGTGGCTCTGCTTCTCCAATCTTTCAGCTTTCACCCTACTATCTGGCTCTGGGTTTTTATTGTTAAGACTAATTAGGATGGTACTTCACCCCACCTCAAAGGAATAAAGCAGAGAGTGATAGAGGACACAGGACAGCTTCCTTTAGTCCTAAACACACACACACACACACACACACACACACACACAGGCATGCAAACTAGAGAAGCAGTATCTAAAAAATAAATAAAAGTATGAGAATAAGGTCTCACTAAATAGGCAATATCTAAAGAGAGATTATATACACAATATGTGAATGTGTGTGTATTTGTTATGAATTTGAGAACCGAAACGTACAATGGCTGAAAGGGAAAATTCAGTAGGCAGTCCGCACAGCAGAGCTGAATGGACAGAACAAAAGAGCTGTGAACTTAAGATAAATGCCTGGGAATTATTCATTCTGAGGAACAGAGAAAATCATAGTAGGAATGAGCAGAGCCTGAGACCCCTTGGGACACAAGTAGCTGTATCAGCATGTGCACCACAGAGACACCAGGAGGAAGTGAGGAAGAGCAGGGAGCAGGCTTGGAGAAGCAATGTCTCCACACTTCCCAAGCTTGATGAGAAGCATTAATGTACATATCCAAAAGCCCCCACAAATGTCCTGTATATACACATTTACATACTGTGGGGCCATAGGGTCAAAAGGAAGAAAAAGAAGCAGAAAAGTCTCTTCTTCCACAAAGGACTCCCCAACATGAGCTCAAGGCTCACCAGAAGATATGGAGTCCTGGGGAGGGGAAGGACACATTTCTCGTGCTGAAAATGGAGACAGGAAGAATAAACGTGAATATTTCAGCAAAGCCATGCTTCAGAAACAAAGGTGGTAAGAGCACATTCTCAGGCACAAAGCTAAGACTGTCACTAACATACCCGTCCTCATAAGGATCACTACTGGGAGTCCTCCAAACACAAAGATACAGGGCAGTCCCTAAGTCTACATGAAGAAGTAAAGGGTAAAGCCAACAGAACCATGCAGGTAAATAGAAAGACAGAACCAGCTAGTTTTGTTTCATTGCTTTGTGCTCCTCTGTGGCTTAAAACTCAGCGGGCCAAGCAACTCCGAGGCTATGACATAGATAGACCTGTACAAATGACTGCACAGCAAACAGAAAGGGGCAGGGCAACCAGGGAATGGGTATGTGTGTCATCAAAATTAAGTTGTAATGAGTGTAAACCAATTTTTGAAAATGTTCCTCTATTGTTTTATTTTATGCGTATAAGTGTTTTGCCTGCATGTACATATGTACCATGTAATGCCTGGTGCCCACTGGAGGACCAAAGGGGGCTCTGGGTTCTGTAGAACTGGAGTTAAGAACAGTTGTGAGTCACTATGTGGATGCTAGGAACGGAAACTAGGTCCGCTGTAAGAATAACAATTGCTCTTCGTCACTGAGCCTTCTTTCCAGCCCCCAAAACAAAAAGTTTAAACTTAAGACACCAATTATAAACTCAAGGCAATTACTAAGAAAACTATTGGGAAGGAACAATAAATGAAGGTAGAACACTACAAAATATCCACCCAACACAGATGAGGACACTAAGGGAAAGCTGGGGATGAATAAGTAACTAAAACAAAATCAAAACCATGGCATCTAAAACAAGTGGAGAACTAACTGCAGGTGACAAGTCCTGCCTCATCAGCAATTACACTAAATGTGAATGGGACAAAATGCTGCAGTCAAAAGAGCAGGATTGCCAAGATGAATAAATAAAAAGCTTGATCCAACTGCATTCTGCGTTTAAGAGACACGCTTTAGATTCAAAGACCCAGATATTATAGATTGAAAGTAAAAAGAGGAAAAATGATGCATCATGGGAAAGTAACAAAGAGACAGCTGCAGGGACTGCACTCACTCCACACAAATAGAATCCAGGCAAAAATTACAGCTACAGATGAAGAAGGAGGTTTTTATGATGATAAAGGGTCAGCTCATCAGAAGGACACAGCAATTATCAGTAGGTATGTACTTAACAAAGTCTCCAAACACGTGAGGCAAACCTGAGAGAACCAAAGAGAAACAGATCACAGTACCTGGAGACTTCAAGATCCTACTTTCAGGCTGGGGACATTGCTTAGTTGGTAGAGTGCTTGCTTAGCATACAAAAGACCCTAGGCCCCATGCCCAGCATCCCATAGAACTAAACATGGTGTCTCACACCTGTAATCCCAGCACTCTGGAAGTAGAGGCAAGAGGATCAGATAGTCAAGGTCATCCTCCAGTATAAATAGAGTTCAAGGCCTTCTTAGGCCACAAAAGCCCAAGTCAAAAAAATGAAGCTAGGAGGAAGAAGAGGAAGAGAAGGAGAATTTGTCATCTACTTTAAATGTTGGGCAGAAATAACTAAGTAAAAGATCAAAAGTAAAGACTAGACCGATACTTTAGCTTAGACATCCATAGAAAGCTCCACTGTCAACATTAAATATACATATTTTTATGTGTATACAGAACATTCTAGGATACGCCAAAGGTTAAGGGCACAAAACAAGCCTCTGTGTTCTCAGAAGGACCAAAACCACGCAATGTATGCTCTTTGACCACAATGAAATTAAGTTAGAAACTGGCAGAAGGTGCAAGAAAGTCACGGGCATCTGAAGTTAAAGAGAACGTTCCCAGACAGCCAGTGAATGGAGGAAGGAACAGCACATAAGGCCAGCTAGAAAATACTCGAAGGTGAATCAAGTTGAAAACACGACAGACCACAGAGTGTAGCTGACACAATGTCTGAAGGGATTCGTGGCGATAAACAGCTTTATTAACCAGGAAGAAATTAAAAAACAAACAAGCAACCACCCAAACCAAAAAACAAATCAATAAGCTTCCATTATGAAGAAAATAGCAAGAGGAGAAAAATAAATCCCCAAACTAGCAGAACAATAAAGGTCAGAGGGTCCCTCAAGTTCTGCCAAACCAGCCCTTCCCCATCACCATCACCCCGTCCCTGGGGACTGTCACTTCAGGCCTGCCAATCACCTGGCAGGAGGATCAGGGTGGAAGGCTGGCGGTTGGCTGGACTGCCTGCTATCTCTTTCTACACAGATGCTTCCGCCCTGATGCCCCTGCTCCAACCTGGTTCCCGCTTGCCTTTGCTTTGCAAACCTTTGCTAGAAGATGCTCGCTCTCGGATTCTGCCTCGACATCAGGGGAGAAGACTAACCTGTGCTGAGAGCAACTGTGAATTTGGATTGTTCTAAGAAGTTTATATTTAGTTCATTCTATGACTGTCCCCAGGGGAGACTCATGGTTTCCTCATGCTATAATGAGAAATGTTAGATTTGAAGGTAAGTAGAACTTTCCATTCTATCCCTAAGACTGTACAATAAGTTTCCATTCAGACCCAAGCCTGTTGGACTCTCTTGCTGGTTCACGTATACTGGACTGGGTCAGAATGCTCTCCTGTTCAGAAAGCTGCCATTTACCTCTTCCCCAAAGATTAAATCCATGCCCTCTGTGGTGTTCACATCTCCCACGGACTGGACCCTGCCTAGCTCTCCAGCTGAACTGGCCATACTCTTCCTTTTCTTGGCTTCTCTGGCCTCTCTTTGGTCCACTTTGAGTAGAGGGGTCCTTTGCCCTTGGTGGCCGTGGTTTCCAGTGTAGCATCTGCTGTAGGCTTCCTAGAGCAGAGACTGGGCACCTGGGGGAGGAGGGCTTTGGAAGCCCTGGGATATGCTTCCTGGGTGGGAGGGACAGAAGCCAGAGAAAGAAGAGCAGTCTGGGCATTCCTGGTGATTCACCCCAAGGAATATTATTGGGAGTATGGACGTGTCTATATAATTGAAGTCCTTAAAGCACTTTTTGATAGTAAAAAGGTTTATTAATCAGTATGTTGCATACACACACACACACACACACACACACACATAATCACACATGATTATATGTGCAACATACACAAGCTGAGACTCTCCTAAGACAACGGAATGCACAACTCCTGTTGTGAGTCCCACGTTCCAAGACTGGAGTTAGTCTCACTCTGCTTTCCCAGTCTCCCTTGCAGCTAGCTACTGATAACAATGTGGCCTGGGCTCCTCCAATCAGCTGCATTTGTCAAGTCAGAAGAGAACAGCCTGAGGAAGTAGACGCCAGGTGGAAACAAAGCTAGAGGCTGGAGGAACATAGGGGTTCAACGGCAGCAGCGACAAGAGACCTAAGGGTGGTTGGATATGTCTGGAATTGTAGGATCATTTCTACAAATGGATGAGACCACTGACTTGGGTGTTGCTCCTGACAGTGTGGAAAATCAGCTCCCGGCCTCCCCTGGAATATGTTCAACTTAGACATAATTAGGGCTGGGGATCCTGATTTGTGTAGTAGGGAGATGCGTACGGTATGTGTGCAGGCGGTGGAAGGTGGTGCTTTTGAAGGTGATGGAACCGAAAGTGCTGTGTTTAGCATTCCTCTGAGGCCTGCACAGGTGTTTGTGCAGCTTCCCAGAAGACGCTCAGGCTGCTGCTAAGGGCAGTGGGCATGGCTTCTGTGGAGTTTGAGAACCCGCAGGACTCACCTTCCATTTGTTTTTGCTGTTTGCACCTTCTTCCCATCTTCTTTCTGGGCTTGCTCTTCTGGGAGCTCTCCCCACAACAGGCTCTACTGCAGGGCGCCTGCCCAGGTGTATGTATATTCACTTTGTCCAGTGGCCTCTGGCCTGGAGAGGAGCTGGCAGAACCTTCCTGGCTTCAGTGTTCCAGACTCAACTTGGTTTGGCCCTTGCCACTGCCTTCAAAACCCCGCTCAACACCCTCATGCTGCTGTAGTCTTCCTAGGCAGCTACCTCAGTGATGTGAGATTCCCCTCTTTTTTATTACTATTGGTTAGTAAAGAAGCTGTTTCAGCCAATGGCTTAGCAGAATAAAGCCAAGCAGGAAATCCGAACAGAGATTTAGAGAGTGAATAGGCGGAGTCAAAAAAACACCATGTAGCTGCCAAGGGAAAAGGACGCTGGACCCTTGCCTGTAGACCACAGCCTTGTGGCAATACACAGATTAAAAGAAATGGGTTGATTTAAGATGTAAGAGCTATCTAGGAATACGCCTGAGTCATTGGCCAAGCAGTGTTATAATTAATATAATTTCTGTGTGATTATTCGGATCTGGGCGGCTGGGAGTTTTCAGTTACACCTCAGCATACTCCTGCCTGCTTCTGCTCCATCCTGGCCTTCCAGGTCTCACCTAGCAAGTGCCACCATGTTTCCCTTTATTTATTTATTTATTTATTTATTTATTTTTATTTATTTATTTTTTTTTTTGGTTTTTCGAGACAGGGTTTCCCTGTAGTTTCTAGAGCCTGTCCTGGAGCTAGCTCTTGTAGACCAGGCTGGCCTCGAACTCAGAGATCCGCCTGCCTCTGCCTCCCAAGTGCTGGGATTAAAGGCGTGCGCCACCACCGCCCGGCCCATGTTTCCCTTTAAATGTGCACACTTGCAGGCTGCTTTACTGGCTGGCTGATCAGTTCTTTGAAGAAGAGAGCCGGCCCCACTCTCTGGTTTCTTTCTTTGAGCCTCAGCTGAGTGGCATTCATGTAGATGTTTACATATACTTGTTGCAGTAAAAATCCAAACCAATGAAAAGTAGACAGGGCGGGGACAGAAAGAGCTAAGAACTCCCAGACAGAGTTCATTCTGTAAGCTTAGGTCAGCCTTGACTGCTCAGGCACTCCCAGCCATGCCAGGCCGGGTTCTGCTTGTGGTCATGCAGGGAAGGCTATTCTTCCTGTGATGTTGCAGACAGTGGCCGTGGAGAAATTCTCTCTCTTGTTTTCCATTCCTCCTGGGCATGGGTCCTCCTGGGCATGACTGCAGGTATAGATCTTAACCTAACCTTGCAGATACACTCTTGATCCAAGGCAGTGTGACCCTGAGTTGCATGGCTTCTGAGCCAGGCTGTGAAGTTCAAATCATTGATCTTTCATTTTTTAGCTGTTATACTCTAGGTGAGTTGGTGTCCCCATGCCTCAGTTTCCCCTTGTGTAAAATTGTGACACTAATATCTACATGGCGGGGAGTGGGGTACTATGTGAGGAATAAATTAGCCATGACATATGAAATCACAGAAAGTGCTTATGGAGCTGTGAGGGTGTGTGTGGAGGCAGAGTTTATTAAAGATTATTAAGAGTGGTATATTAGAGAAAACGAAAACACACATATATGGAAAACATCCACTAGAAAGATCTCATTATAATGCAAAGAGCTTGCTTAATTGTCTGGGGCAAGTGAGGACCTGCGATAGACTTCTGGAAGGGGCAGGGCACTGCCTTGCTGAAGGGAAGCGGCTCCAGGTCCACCCAACTTCCTGACATTAGGAGACCAGAATCTGAGGGGCTTTTGCCACTGGGTGACCAGCCCCTCTCAGTGTGACCCAGTCAACACCAGTCATCCCAAATGAAGTGTTGTTTGCCTCTTGGTTGTATCAACTATCCGAGGCAGGTGTGTGAGAGTTTGAGGTTAGCCCAGAAAAGCCGCTGTTTGTGTTTTGGCCGTTCTATCAACTCACAGCAGACATGGCTAGAGCTTGATGTATTCACACTTTCCTTCTGACCCCAGGGAAGGCCATCCATCCTAACTTCTCTGCTGCTACAGGGAGATGTGTAGCCACTGAGTGGGGACAGAAGACATGATGGAATTCAGAAGAGAAGGTGTGAGCTACCAGCGCCTGCTCCCCTCAGTGACTGAAGAGGAGCGTCCGTCCTGGTGGGCCTCTATTGGCATGTGTCCCTGAGTGTCTGGGGGGAACAGAGACCCTAAACCAGCCTACCGTGAACATGCATGTGGGTGAGGAGTACCACTGTTTATGAAGCCACACAGCAGGGAGTGTGGTTTGTTTTGTTCTGGGGTGCAGCCTGCCTTGTGACTTCTTGGGGAATTCCTAGACAAGACACGCTCTGGGCACTCGCCATGGTTCCAGCAAGATCTGTTATCCACACCAGTGGCTAATGTCATGATTTCTGACTGTTTCCTTTCGACTGAACCAGGGCTCACCTTCGCTCTGTTATCCCCTTACTCCCCCTAATAATCCCAGAATCTCCCACCCAAAGACAGCTCAAATCAAGCCAGATCACACCACTCTCTGGCTTAAACACCATCCATCCACCTTCCTCCAGGCCCCCAAGCACAGTCAAAGGCAGGTTCCTTGTTGTGGTTTAACAATTCCTTCTCTGGCCCATCTCCTACAGCATTACAACTCTGTTGGTGCCCTCCATCCCTGCGCCAGTCTCCCTCTGCCTGGTCCCTCTGCCCTCTCCCCATTACCCGGGTTTCCACTGAAATGCCATCTCTGAGGGGTCTTACCTACCTGTCGCTCTATTTCTCCATTGCGTCTCTTTATTAATGTCTTTATACCCTGATCATCTTCTGGAAGCATCTTTCTCAATCTGTTTACCCATTTCCTAGGTTTCCCCCACTAGCATGCAAGTGCAAATAAGGCATGGGGCTTTTCTGTTTTGTTTATGGTCATAGCTCTAGGGTCTAGCATGATGTCTGATCCCTGGTAGTTGTTTAAACAGATTCTTGGGCGAATGGATAAATTAGAGAAGAACTCATCAGTATCACAGCTGGTGAGCCCTTCTCTTAAGGCAGGCTGCCTTCGAATTTACTAATGTCTTCTTCAGCCATTTTTTTTGACCCCTGTCCCTTCAACAGAGCTCAAGGCTCCCCTTGAGACAAAAGAAAGTGGCCACAGCAGTGGGTAACAAAGACCCTCTGACGGTAGCTCTTGTCTCTGGAATGAGACATCTCTGAGATCTGGGAGGTAGCTTGTCTTTGCAATGTTACCTAGGCTGTCCTTTCTAGTACAGAGACTTCTGGAAGAGTCCCCTCTCTGCAGATCAGCCAGAGAATGTTGAGGCCAGAGAGAAGCTTGGGGACCAGCATGGCTGTGACTTCCTTGCTGCAGGTGGAACCTGAATCAGGGCAGTGAGGAACAGTGCCTAAGGTCGTGGCTCGTTGGTTGGTTCTCTTGGACAATCCCTGCCAGGGACTTCCCCATTTTTTAAAATTCCTTAATTCCTGGGACTCCACCGTACCCTAGGATCACCAATGGAAGAGAATCCTTCCCACTCAAGAAAGCAAAAGTGCCAAGTCCTCCCTTTCTAGACTCCTTTGCAGCTAGGGCATAGGCATGCTCCAGCTTTTGAACAATGGTTGGAAACCCAAGAGTTGGCCCTCAGTGTCGAGTTCCCAGGGGAGCACAGCAGCCCTGCCTCTGAAGAGGGCTAGGGCTTGCGCTCTGAGATGCTAGGGACCAAGTAGAGTGGCTTGCTCTAATGGGAGGTGGCAGTGGTCCACACCATAAACAAGTCAGCATGTGGCCTTCCTGGGTAGCCCTGCCAGGCTTCAGACAGCCCTGCAATTCCAGAAGGTTCCCGAGAGCCCCCCAGGAAGTGGAGGGACTCTTCTCTGTGAATCAGGCATAGCTTGTCATCCCAGCTTGGAACTAAGACTCCTGCGAGGTGCAGAGTACACGTGACACAGTGGTTCTCAGGACAAGGGCTGTGACTGGGTGAGGAGAATGTCTGGGCCTCCTGATGTAGGTCTTGATTTCCATCCCGAGGACTTTGGAAATTTTGTTTAAGGATCCAGGGAAAATGAGCTGCTGGAAAGAGTGTAAACTGGCCGGGGATCACATTGGACTGCATTTCCTCCTTTGCTGAGTGCTTCCCCGTGATGAGCCCCGTGGGACCTAGCAGGAACAAGTAACAGAGCATGCTGGCTGGCACCAGTGTCCTCCTGATGTCTCAGGAGGTGCCAACTTCCTTTCCTCTGTGCCTCTGGGACTGTCTGTACCTCCACAGTCCTGGGGGACACTGCCTGCATTCAGTGTATGGGGACTGAGAGGCAGAGCTCAGAGAACCTCAGAGGGACACTGGAACTGCCCCTGGGAGGCTGTCTTATCCGTGTATACCAGTTCACCAACGGGCCTGGAGAAAGTCCCCAGCCTCTAGTCATCAACTTGTCAGGGCTGTTTCTATAGGAACAGGGACCCTGAGAGATGAGGGCCTGAGAAGATGGGCTTTAAGGGAGCAGTCCCACCATCTTAGTCCTGAGCGCCAACATCAGGTAACACATTTAGTTTAGCATTACCAGCATAAAGAGTCAGCATACAGAGTCAGTAGACCATGGGCCAAGTTTAACACAGCCACTACTTGCCACGTGACCCCAGCATGCTCTTGAGCTTCTGTTTCTCATTTTCCCCTCCTGGGAGAAGAATGGCAGGTGGCCCACTTTGAAGTGCTTACCTTACACCAATATTCTTGAACTGGGCTTAGGTGTGTTACCTGACACATGGGTAAAACGAACCTCCAGGGACAACACCAGTGTCCCTCTGAGGTCTTCTGAGCTCTGCCACTTTCCCATCAGTCCCCACACAGAGTGCTGGCAGGTCCCCAGGACTGCAGAAGTACAGACGGCCCTGGAGACACAGGAAAGGCAGAGATGGGCAGATTCCCCGAGGGACACCCAAGATTGCCCTCTGGTTTCTGTCTCCCCTCACTTGTAAAAATGTGCACACGCTCGAGCATGAACAAGTACATACACAGACACACAGACAGACAGACAGATGCAGAGGTGGAGACAGCGACGTAAAGGCACATTCGAGAGAGTAGGAGTGGGCTTCTCAAGGAAAGCCACCCTTGGCTGACTGTGATGGCTACTCATTTAATCCCAGCAGGCGGATTGAACTCTCTGTGAGTTCAAGGCCAGTGTGAACTATAGAGTGAGTTCCAGGATAATCAGAACTACAAAGTAAAGAAAACAATCCCCGTTTACTGTCCTGTGATGGCAAGGTTGGTTCAGAGAGAGAGCAGTGGACATGGGCCTTCAGCCTGTGAGCAGCATCTAGTACAGAAGATAAGACGGGCATATTATCATGAGAGAGTCCTTATTATCATGGGTGGCAACTGAAGTTCCAGGAGTAGGGGAAGGCGCCACAGGAGGGTGTGTGTGTGTGTGCATGCGCGTGTGCGCACATGTGTGTCCTCAACTAAGTTCGGAAGCAGAAAGCAGGGCACACAGAAAGACATGGTCAAAGGGACTATGTACTGGCATTTAGCTTGTATTTTAATAAATAAAGCTTGCCTGAGGATCAGAAAAGTAAAACAGCCACACTGACTAGTCTTTTAGACCAGGCAGCAATAACACACACCTTTAATCCCAGTAGCCACACTAGCTTGATAGAAACCAGGCAGTAGTGGTGCACGCCCTTAAACCCAGTCCAAGAGAGGAACATAAGATGGGCAGGCTCAGTTTCATTCTTTTTCTTCTTTTTTGAATTTTTGAGGCAGGGTTTCTCTGTAGTTTTTGGTGCCTGTCCTGGAACTAGCTCTTGTAGACCAGGCTGGCCTCAAACTCACGGCGATTCAGCGATCCGTCTGCCTCTGCCTCCCAAGTGCTGGGATTAAAGGCATGCGCCACTACCACCCGGCTCATTCTGCGATTCCTGGGGGCAGGATCGCCATTTTGGACTGAGATCGAGGTAAGGGCCAGTGGCTGGTTGATTTGCTTCTCAGGTCTTCACGTTGAACCCCAATTTCTCTCTCTGAGGTTTTTTTTTTTTTTTTTTGTGCTTCAGGACTGCACTTCTGGAAGTGAGTCCAGGAGGTTAGAGCTGCAGATTAAGAATGACAAAGCTGGAGATGGGTAGAGAGAAAGATCTGCGTTCAGGAGCTGGGGCTCAGCCTCCCAGCTTGGGGGAATGGCTGGTCTACAAGAGCTAGTTCTAGGACAGGCTCCAGAGCTACAAAGAAACCCTGTCTCAAAAAAAAAAAAAAAAAAAAAAAAAAAAAAAAAAAAAAAAAGAAAGAAAGAAAGAAAGAAAGAAGAAACGACCTGAGCTCAGTAGTGCAGAGGCTTTGAGTGTCCTTCTCGCCTGGGACTAGAAGAACTCAGGCATGGCAGTGGCCTGAGGGCAGGGAGGGTTCCTTGGGTTCTGTCTTCAAGGTTGTCTTCTGGGGCTGACCTGGAAGGTCTTTCTCTTTGAGGCAGTCACTATTGGGCAGAGATTGGGAAGAGGTACCATGTTCCCTGAGAGGCAGGAGGAGGGGACAGCAGTGGGAATCGGGCCGGGCCAGTAGGAGTACCTGACACTGGAAGTGAATGGCTTGAGGGATCAAGGTATTTCTCAGTTTGAAACCCACTTTAAAAAAAAATCGATGGTTTGTATTCCGCAGTGTTTGGTTAAAAAAAGAAAAATAGCTGCAGCCCGCGCCCTCACGGCAGAAAAGAGTGAGCCCCATCAATTACAGCAGGCGAAACAACAGTGGCTTGCGGCGGTTTTGTTCCTTCAGCTCCAAAAATATTAAGTCATTTAGCCTTACAAACCGAGCACTTGGTGAGTGGCAATGTCTTCATTTCCAAAGTTCCTGCCCAGCATCCTCGGGACAGTGATTTTCTCCCAGCCTGTGAGGGTCAGAAGCTGGGCCCTTGTTGCCAGGCACCGGCCATCGACTTGCCTGGTGAGCTCTCTGAGTCACCCCAACAGCCCGACTTCCATGCGGCTTTCCCACCGGGAGGGCTTCCAGGCTATGAGAGTCTGGGAGATACCTACAGCAGTTAGCATTCTAGGCGACAAGATCTGGGTGTCGTCACTCCTGGTGCACCAGCGGGGACACGGGGGACACCAGCCCCACTGCTCTTTAGAGCCGCTTGGGTCTCAGATCTCATCCCAGATCAGATCAGTCGGAAATGTCTGAAGTGGGACCCATGTCGGTGTGTCATAAGAGCCTTGCAGGCGGCTCCTCCTATATCAAGGGACTCGTAGAACAATGTAGAACCCTGTTGAGGATGGCAGTGTGAGATGGGATGCCCCTGAGCCAGCACAGGTGTCCTCTGTGGGTGGGTTCCACCAGGAACAAAACTTCCACAGAGGTGGCAGGCTTTTTAGGGTCCAGCCCTACAGCTTCAGCTACTGGACCTGTCTGCAGAGAATTAACTCCCCCTGAAGAGACTCCCAGAAGCCTGGGGCACTGCCTGGCCACTATTTCACTCAAAGTTCATTTCTGACCACAACTTAAGAGTCATAACTAAGGGAAACTCTCTTGTATCACACACCCTGTCCCCCTAGAAAACAAAGGAACTGCTCTGTGTCTCCTTCCCATCTTTATTTCTCCCCTAAGTACTATTAGTACACACATATACATATGTATGTATGTATGTTATGTACGTATGCATGTATTGATTTTTGTTGTACTATACAATGAACCCAGGACCTTGCCTCTACAACTGAGTTACATCCCAACTCCCTCTCTAATTTACATTTTTACTTTGAGACAAGGTCTCACTAAATTGAACTTCTGTGTAGCCCAGGCTGGCCTCAGACTTGTGCGCGTACGTGTGCATGCATGTGTGAGTGAATATTTGAGCCTCACTCAGTTTTATTTTTATGCACCATACATATGCAGGAGCCCGCAGAGACCAGAAGAAGACAGCATCGAATCTCGTTGAATGAGTTACAGGTAGCTGTGAGCTGTCTTACAGATGCTGGAAACCAAACCTGAGCCTGGTGAGAAAACTGCTCTTAACTGATGAGCCATCTCTCCATCCCATGGCCTTTCTATCCTGCCTCTGTCTCCTGGGTGGCCGGGACACAGGCTGGTGTCACCACATCTGGTCCATACGTGTGTTTTACAAAGCAATGATGAAATAGCTTTAATGGTGTATCGGAACTGGGGGAGGGGAGCATGAACTTAAGCACGTGACAATTCTGACATTTCTCCAACTACTGGTGAATCCCACCAGTGTCCAGCCTTTCCGACCCTGAGATGTTAGGGCTGACAGTTCTCACGTCTTGAAGGTACATGATGTGCTCACGTACACAGCCATGTCTGGGTTAAGCACCCGCTGCTCAGGCCTGACCCAGAGCAGGGACTCCTACAAAGCCAGAATTGATAGTCTCTGCTCTCTTGATCTTGTCTCTAAGTAGTGGTCCACTCTGCATGAGATGGACAAAAAAAAAAAAAAAAAAAAAAAAAAGTGCTAGAAGGAAGAGAGGCTCCAAGGTCAAAGTTCATAGACAAAGTTGGACCAAATTAAGTTCAAACAAGTGTCTTGCCCCATGTAGTGGTGCTGCCCAGGGTAGCGATACATGCTCGTAATCCTAGCCCTTGAAGGCTGAATCAGGAGGATTTTGAGTTTGAGGACAGTTTGAGCTGCATAGTAAAATCTGGCTTCAAATAGAAATTTGCTTACAGCAAGACCTGTGTGATATAAACTTGAGACAGACCACGTGAAGACGCAGGACCTCTGTGATGCTCGGCCATGCTACTTAGCATGTGAAGTCTCTGGATGGCTCCATGTCACAGCATCTATATGTGGCCTTGATCCGGGGTGCCTTTCCTTTAGATAAGGTGTCTTTGGTAGCAGTTTTCTAGAGAAGGAGTCTTGGGACAACAACTAGCTTGTATTGGTTCCTGTAGCTCTGAGGCCCTGAGGTTTTAGTTCCAAGAATGAATCCGGATTTTGCTGTTGGAACTCCAGGCTCGCTCCTTCAGTCCCGTGCCGATATGCTACTCCTTGGAGGCATCGTCTCTTCTCACTCCAGTGGCCTTGAAGGCCTTGTTGCCTCTCACTCCTGTGGCTCTGGGAGCCTCTGCTCGGTCTCCCACGCGCAGTCTCTGCCCCTGCTCAGCCCTCCACAGCAGTAGCTGGTCACCTACCGGGCCAACTCTTAACTCATTTGCTGCTGCTGGTTCCCACCCACCACACCTTTCCCTGACTGCTGCTGCTGGTTCCCACCCACCACAGCTTCCCCTGACTGCCGCTCTGACAGAGATACCCAGGCCCTTTACATGCTCTGCCCACTGGAGATCTGACCCCTGGCTGCCTGGGAAAAACCCCGGGTCGAGCAGAGGCAGAAGAATGGTGGCTGGAGAGAAAACAAGGAGAGAGCAGAGGTGCCCACCTCCACACCTTCAGTGTAAGTAATCAACAAGAGCTGGTGCTGCTTCCGGAGGAGGGACCAGTGCCCTGGGCCCACACAATCTATCTCCATGGTAACCAGACTGGGAAACCTGCATAGAGCTGGCTGCTAGGCTGGGGTCTATGCCTCTTTCTCCTGGTAGCTGAGTATCTGAGGGTCCTAGCCCCTCCCTGCCACTCCTCCCTCTCTCTGATTTCTTTCTAGGTTGAGTGATTCTGCTGACATTCCTCAATTTGAGGGTCAGATGATCAGGCCTTGCTGGGTGTGGTAGCATACTTCCCAGCACTCAGGAGGCTGAGGCAAGAGGATTGCTGTGATTTCTAGGCCAAACTGGGGTTACAAGGCAGACCATGGAGAAATGGGGGTGGGGAGAGGAGAGAGATAGGGGAGAGAAAGGGAGGGATGGAGGAGAGAGAGAGGAAAAAAGGAAGAAGAGGAAGGAGGAGAGAGGAGGAGAAGAATAGGTATCTATCTATTACCCCTGCAATGGGAGGTAGAAAGTTCAAAGTCTTCCATGGCTACATAGGAAGCTTGAGATCAGCCTGGGATATATGAGACCTTGTTGTTGTTGTTGTTGTTGTTTTAACATGGGGAAAAAGAAGAGGAGGAGGAGAAGGAGGAGGAGGAGGAGGAGGAGAAAGAGGAGAAGGAAGAGGAGGAGGAGAAAGAGGAGGAGGAGGAGGAGGAGGAGGAAGGCTTTTATGTACTGGTTTCTGAGCCCTTCCCAGCCCTCTCAGAAGAGATAATGGAATGATTTGCTGGGCATCCACCATGCTTCGAGCCCCTTTTCCCTTTTCATATACAATATTTTATCCCTACATCAATCACAGGTCATCGGGACTGGAAGGAGACTTAGGGATCATTGCTGTAGTGATTCCCAAACTCTCTTTTCTAAGGGGCATTTGCAGTAGCAGGTCTATGTACAAAGCAGATAGAGTTGGCACTACTCTGGTTAATACCCCTGCCTCTGCCTTCCCGTTGATTGTAGGGGACATTTGTTTCCATGGGAAACCATCTGAAAGTCACAGGCTTAGCCGTACTCCTTTTAAAAGTTGATTAATTATTATACTCCTTTATTTGTGTGTGTGTGTGTGTGTGTGTGTGTGTGTGTGTGCGTGTGTGTGTGTACAGGTAGAGGTCAGAGGAGAACTCTTGGGAATTGGTTCCTTCCTCTACCATATAGATGGATCTCTGGGTTGTCAGGTTTGGCAAGTGCCTTTACCCAGTGAGTCATCTCTCCAACTCTGCATCATATTTTACAAGGAGGAGAAATGAAACTGAGAAAACTGAGGTCTTTTCTGAGGTCCTATAGTAAACCCAGGCTTCCTGGCCCCAGATCCCGGCCCACAGTACTCTGTGCTTCATGCTTCTCCACCCTGCCTGGGGATATGTGCATATGTGGATGGAACTCTGGCAATCTCTGTCATGCTACAGAGGCAGAAGCCAGGCCTTCTGCTTATGCTGTGGTCCTGTCATGTGCCAGATGAAGAGATGTGGACTGAGCTGTTGGGCAGATGGAGGGGGAAACCATGGAAGACACCACTGGTATGACTGGGTGTGTGGTCGTTAGATTCCCTTATGGAGCAATGGGTAGGCTGTCTTCTCATGCTATCAAGTTCCATCAAATTCCCTGTAATTCCAGCATTGAGGAGGCAAAGGCTGGAAGGACATGAACTCAAGGACAGCCTGGGCTATGTAGCGAGACCCTGATTAAAAAACAGATGTTGTTTCCTAGTTGTGATGACCATTCTTGGTTGTCAACTTGACTATGTCTGGAATGAACTACAGTCTAGAAATGGAGGACACACTTGTGATCTGGATCTTGAGGCAGGAAAACACAGGCTTTGGATCTGGATCTTGAGGCAGGAAGGCACACCTTTAATCTGGGCCACACTTTCTGCTGGGGAATAGAAAAAGGATGGTTTCCTTCTTCTTTGATTTCTTGCCCTCACCTTGCCAACACATTCATTCCTTTACTGGCATTGGAGCCTACTTCTTCAAGATTCCAGATATACAGGAGACCAGCTGGGACACCCAGCCTCATGGGACTGAGCAATGAATGACTAGGTTCTTTGACTTTCCTAGCCATTGTGTGTGTGTGTGTGTGTGTGTGTGTGTGTGTGTGTGTGTGTGTATGATAGATAGATAGATAGATTAGATAGATAGATAGATAGATAGATAGATAGATAGATAGATAGATAGATAGATATTCATTACATAAGTTCTGTGACACTAGAGAAGCCTGGCTAATACACTAATGCAGCAGGTTTTCCTTGTATAAGGATGGGTGGTAGCTGATCAGTTCTCTAGAAGAAGGGTCTTGGAGGAACCATTGACTGCTGGGAAGTCTAGGTTGACCAGAACCCAAATTCCTCTACAACAGGAAGATGTCACCTCTTGTGGTTTGAATGAGAATAGCTTAGCTTTTATAGACTCATATATTTACTGATTGGTCCCTAGTGGAACTCTTTGGGAAGGGTTAGGAGGTGTGGCCTTATTGGAGGAAGGGTGTCACTGGGGGCAGGCACTGGGATTTTAAAATCCCACACCCTTCTCCCCCCCCCTCTCTCTTTCTCTCTCTCTCTCCTCTTTTTCCCTCTCTATCTTCCTCTTCCTCTCTCCCCTCTCCCTCTTTCTCTCCCTCTCTTCCATCTCTCTCCTCTTTCTGCCTCTACCTCATGCTTACGAATCAGGTGTAATACTCTCTAGTGCTCTGCCTGTCAGCCTGCTGCCATGCTTCCCACCATGATGATTATGAATCTAACCCTCTGGAACCATGAGTACCAAATCAAATGCTTTTATAAGTTGCCTTGGTCATGGTGTTTTGTCATAGCAATAGAAAAGTACTTGTAATGGAAATTGGTACCAGGAATGGGGTATTGATGTGCCAGTCCTGACAATTTTGGAGGAATATAAATGTCTTTGTGAGTTTGGACCAGAAAAGCAGTTGGAATCTGTAAGCAGGACTTAAAGGACCATCCTAATAGTTCTGAGAGCAATGTGGATTATGGAAGCCCAGCTCAAGAGATTTCAGAAGAGAACAGTATTAGCAACTGGGCCAGAGACCATTCTTGTGATATTTTGTCCAAGAATGTGCTTCTTTTTACCCTTGTCCCCAGAGTTTGTCTGAGGTCAAACTGAAGAGTTTTAGACTAATATTAGCAGAGGAGATTTCAAGACTGTCTAATATTGATAGTGTCATGTGGTTATTACCGAATACTCTGATGTACATCTACAATGAAAAAGAGCAAGTCAGTAAACAGCACTCCTCTGTGGCTTCTGTCAGCTCCTGCTTCCTGGTTTCTGCCCTGTTGGAGTTCCTGCTCTGACTTCCCTCACGGACAGACTGTTATCTAGATGTGCAAGATGAAAAAGCCTTTTCCTTCTCAGGTTGCCTTTGGTCATGGTGTTTTATCACAGTAATAGAAACCCTCACAAAGACATATCCTGTCTTCCAGAGAGCTGGATGCATCAAGAGATCAGGTCTGGAAGCAACAGAGCAGGAGACAGGCAGGTTCTTCATCACTCAATAGCTTTCTCGGCTCCCCTGAAGGGTGTCTGTGACACTTAGGCCCCTCTGGAAGGATTTTGCTTCCAGGCTGACACTATTCTGGGGAAGAAAGAACCGGAAGTTGGTTGCAGCAGTGGGCTAAGGGTGGCGTGGTGCCTCTAAATCACAGGTTTTTCTCATATTGTATCCTTAGGCCACACACACTGCCTAGCAGGAACTCAGGACATGTTTATTGGATGAATGAAAAGTCAGTGTTGAGGGCATAGTACCCTTCAGAGTCTGTCCTTTGGCATACAGTTTCTTTGAAGCTGCAGGGTTTTTTGTTTTTAATTTTTGAGACAGAGACTCCTGTAGTCCAGGCTAGTCTCAAGTTCATTATGTAGCAGCGGATGACTTTGAACTTCTGATCCTGCCATCTCCATCTCCCAAGTGCTGGGCTGAACAGGCATATGCCTTTATGCACTCTGTGCTGGAACTGAACCCAGGCAAACACTCTACCATCCCAACCACATTCCTAGCCCGCCCGTGTGAAGAAATTGCTTATTTGTTTTGGGTTTTCTACACCAGTTTTCTCTGTGTATCCCTTACTGTCCTGGAACTTGCTTTGTAGACCAGGCTGGCCTCGAACTCAGAGATCTACCTGTCTCTGCCTCCTGAGTGCTGGGATCAAAGGTGTGCATCTCTGCCACCCAGCCTGTGAAGCAATTTTTAGATTAAAGTATAGAAAGTGCTTGAGTACTGGAGGGGAGCAGGATGATACCCTTGGTAGAGCTATGGGGGAGGGTTGACTGGGAGTGAGATGGTTCAAGTTTCATTCTAATGGAATCCCCAGGTTTTTCATCCCCCATTAGGTCTCTGGGGAGAGAGATTCTGGGGTGGGAATAGGAGCTGCCCATGCTGGGAAGACAGGGAAGACATAGTGACCTGTTCTGCTTTCTCAAGTACCCTGGACCCAAAACCAGAGGGAGCTGGAGAGACTGTAGTTCATGCCCAGTATCCCCAGAGTCTTGTGGATAGCTGTGTATAAAGTTACAGCCAACTGTACGCACAAGGCCACCATAGCCAGACATCTTCCTGGCCCAGAGAGAGAGAGAGAGAGAGAGAGAGAGAGAGAGAGAGAGAGAGAGAGAGAGAGAGAGAGAGAGAGAGAGAGAGAGAGAGACAGGAGGCAGAGTCCACCATTGTGTCCTGCTTCAGAATCTTCTTCCCCGGGTGGTCTTTGGACTGAAGAGTCTCTCGTCTGGAGTCTGCAGAAGAGCTGCTGTGGGGATGAGGACTGCAGTGGGGGAAGCAAAGTCCTCCTGGGGTGGCTTTTGGCAGTGACATCCTAACCTCGGCAGCTCGAGAAAGCAGCGAGACAGACACTTTGAGAGAAAGCGTGGCACCTGGATATTGCACAGCGTAATGGAACCAGTCAAGTGGTAAATGTAGCTTTTAAATAGGTTTTGTGTTCCCCATTAACTGCCCTGATGTTGATTAGCCCTGACAGCTAAGAAGGGGCAGTCAGCAGCTTCCCCCAGGTGGTGGGGGCTCAGCAGGCCCGTTCTTCCACTGGTCAACATTGCAGGGAGATCCCTATGAGGTAGGGTGGGATGGATAGCCTCTAAGGGTAAATGGGGCCATGGCAGGCCTCTGGTGGGCTGTCCCAAGCTCCTGCCCTCTTCCTGTCCCTTACCTTGGGGCTTCCCTCAGATGGAATTGAGTGTGGACATCTGCAGGGAGCTGTTAAGGGCATGGTTTCCTTTTGCTGTCTTGGTGTGGAAAGGGGCCCCATTTGCAAAGGAGATGCTTGGTCTCTTGACCTCCGAAGAATAGAGTCACCCACTGAAGCTTGGAAGCCGTGAAGGGGTTTGTAGAAATTTTCTAGATATTTCTTTGAGCACAGGCAGCTTGGTCCTTAAGAGACAAGAACAGGTGGAATCCAACAGGCTCTCCAGTCACCTCAAAGTGTATTCCAAACCAAGAATCATGACAAGCTTTGGAGATTGCAGAAAATTGATACCTCTCATGCTTATTGATGGGGCAGCAGAAAAGACTAAAGGGGAGGCTGGGGCGCAGCCCAGTTGGTAGAGTCTTTTTTTAAAAATGTTTATTTATTTATTATGTATACAATACTCTATCTTGTGTGTATGTCTGCAGGCCAGAAGAGGGAACCAGACCCCATTACAGATGGTTGTGAGCCACTATGTAGTTACTAGGAATCGAACTCAGGACCTTTGGAAGAGCAGGCAACGCTCTTAACCTCTGAGCCATTTCTCCAGCCCAGTTGGTAGAGTCTTATCTAGCATACTCAGAACCCTGGGTTTGATCCCAATACTGTGTAGACAGCATGGAGGCACATGCCTGACATCCCAGAACTTGGAGGGAGGACCAGAGGTTGAAGGTCAGTCAAGGATATGAAATATTGTTGATTTGTGAAGGGAGAGGAAGCAGAATATACCTTCTGGCTCGCAGGAGAGGGAGAGGGAGGAAGCTCAGTGAAAGCTCTCTGGGGCAAAAGAGTGGCTCGGGACTCTAAGCCTCAAGCTGTAGAACCCAGAGGAAGCCAATGGGTGTTTCCTGGCCTCCCATTTTCATCCAGCATAGCCTGGACTCCATCTCCTAATCGTATATTGACCAACGCAGGTCTTGGGTCCAAAGCGTTTGAGAAAGGAGCTGCGGTCTTCCCCCAAACTTCCTTTTGCTGAACTGCCCTAGCTTAGCCAGGGCCTGGAGGAGACCTTAAAGACCACAGTAGCTGCTACCAACCTGCATTCTTCCCTCAGCTCCGAGTCACCACCTCCTTCAGCCTCAAGCCCCCACCCACCCTGGCAGCACCTGCGTTTGCTTCCCCTGCGGGAAGCACCTAAGTCAAGGCAGCTGAGTAAGTTGCAGGACCGGTTTTAAACTCCCTTCTGTTTGACAGAAAAGCTCCCTCTTTCCATCACCCCATGCAGCTTTTGCATTAAAATGCTCATCATGACAGGAATCTATGAAATAAAAAAAAGTGGAAATAACCTAAATGTTCAACAATTAGGGGGTGTTTAGTAAATCATGGTACATCCATTTGTTAGAACATTACACAGACATTAAAAATGATCATTATGGAGACTGTATAGCGACTGGGGAAAGGTTTATGGGAAGACACTAAGTGGAACCACAATGCAAATGATACAATTGCTTTGATTGCTACTGGGGAAAATATGTCAGTGTGTCAACAAGGGCTGCTAGATAACGCACTGGAGTGAAAGATGGCTCGGCGGGCACGGCAGCTCTGGATTTTTACATTTTTTCCCTCTTTTAAAATGGTTTGCTTCTCTGTTTTTTTTTTTTTTTACTTAGCCCTCCCTCCCTCCCTCCCTCCCTCCCTCCCTCCCTCCCTCCCTCCCTCCCTCCCTCTCTCTCTCTCTCTCTCTCTCTCTCTCTCTCTCTCTCTCTCTCTCTCTCTCTCTCTCCTGTAGAACACACAGACTATAAGACCAGACAAGGTCAGAAGCTGAGAAGTGTCTGTAGAACCCTATGCCACAACCAGTAAGATGACCCAGCAGGCGTGATGGCTAGTTTTTTTTTTTTTTTTTTTTTTTTTGTCAACTTGACATAAGCTAAAAATCATTTGAGAAACTTCAATTGGGAAAAACCTCCATAAGATGGGGCTGTAGGTAAGCCTGCGGGCATTTTCTTAATTAGTGATTAACGGAGGAGGGCCCAGCTCATTGTGGGTGGTTTCACCTCTGGGCTGGTGGTCCTGGGCTCTATAAGAAAGTAAACTGAACAAGACATGGGGAGCAAGCCAGCAAGCAGCACCCTCCATGGCCTTTGCATCAACTTCTGCCTCCAGGTTCCTACCATGCTTGAATTCCTATCCTCGGATGGTGAATTATGAGGTAAGCCGAATAAACCTTTTCCTTCCTCAGCTGCCTCGGTCATGATGCTTCACCACGGCAACTTAAACCCTAAGTAGACAGCAGGGGAAGGTGTACCCCAGCTGGTCCTCTGATCACTACATATACATCATGAAACACAAATACCTCCAATTTTAAAAAGGTAAAGAATTAATATAGTCATATATTGAAGATAGACAAACTCAGCACAGTATATGCATGTGTGTGAGTGTGTGTGTGTGTGTGTGTGAGGAGAGAGAGAGAGAGAGAGAGAGAGAGAGAGAGAGAGAGCAATGCCATTGATGTTGGGTATCTTCCTCAATCACCTTATTTTTTTTTTTTAAAATGTGGCACTTTAAAAAAAATCACTTTCAGGTGTGCAGTTAAGAGCACTGACTGCTGTTCCAAAGGATCTTGGTTGATTTCCCAGCACCCACATAACTGCTTACATATGTCTGTAATTCTAATCTCAGGGGATTTGATGCTCTCTTCTGGCCCCCAAAGGCACCAGGCACACATGTGGTTAAACAGGCAAAACTGAAGAGCGTTTAATAAAAACTCAGAGACAGATACTGGGGTTCAACCTAAAGACCAGAAAAGCAAAGCAGCCAGCCACTGGCTCTTACCCCTACCTCAGTCCAAAATGGCAATCCTTCCTCCAGGAATCTTAGAATGAAACTGTGACTGAGAGATGTTTCCTCCCATTTTATAATCCTCTCTAAGGCTGGAATTAAAGGCATGCACCACTGGGATTAAAGACATGCACCACCTGGTTTCTATGGCAACTAGGGTGGCTACTGGGATTAAAGGCATGTGTCATTGCTGCCTGGTCTGTAAGGCTGGCCAGTGTGGCTGTTTTACTTTTCTGATCCTTAGGCAAGCTTTATTTATTAAAAAAACAAATGAGATGCCATTACATTTCCCCTTTTTGTCTAAAATAAAAAAGAAGGCTATAACTAATATAAGAAAAACTATATGCAATAAATATAATAACTA
Organism: Arvicola amphibius; assembly: GCF_903992535.2. Lineage (NCBI taxonomy): Eukaryota > Metazoa > Chordata > Mammalia > Rodentia > Cricetidae > Arvicola > Arvicola amphibius. The sequence continues at coordinate 26,912,163 of NC_052052.2, read as the reverse complement.
TATGCAATATATAAGGCAATAAAAACATCAACAATGTCTAACCCATTTGCATTTGACAAGTTCAGAGAAAATAATCCATATCTATCCTATCTTGGTGAGTCCAAAGTCTTGTACCTAATTTACTATCATAACTTGCTTTCTGCATCAGGTTACAAGGAAAAGTATAACTGTCTAGCCTTCAACTACCTCAGAGATCCAAGAAGGAAATAATATTAACTGAGCAAACAGGAAGTGCAAGCAAGTGACTTCCAAAAAATGTGAGTAATGGCAGAAACAGCTGGCTGCCTGGACAGTCACCCAAAGTTCCTCTGTAATGTTGGAGCATCTCTGTCTTCAGCTAGAGGTCTAGCATACATGACAGATCTTTCTGTGAAGCAGAACATTCTGACGGGCTGTCTCTCCTTGTCTTGACAAGGTTTGGCAGTCACTTTCTTTTATGTCCTGCTTGTTCAAGCAGGACAGCATACTGTCAGTAGTTCCAGGCAAGGGCATTTTCTTGTGCAGTAGCTTACTTTTGCCACAAAGGAGGTAAACTTCATGTGGAGTTTCTTCATTGTCCATTATCTTCTCTGAAGTAGATTGGTGCTGCCAGGAGCAGACATGTCTCATAAAAAAGAAGAACCTAGGTTATTGAAACATCTTAAATGCCATATTCTGTGGATCTCTGAAGTGTTTGAAGATGACCTGTCTTTCTAAAATATATCTTTGTTTGACCTTGAAAACATACCTAATGTGATTACGAGTTTGATTATACTAGGTGATTAACTACTAACCTATATTTTCTTATTATCCTAAACAGTTGGTAATAATAATTTTCAAGGACTAAAATTTTGCATTACATTGATAAATGAGATATATAGGTACAATACTTTGGACAAGATTAGAAATATATGTGCAGTATGCTTTAACAAAATTAATCTCAAATTTGTATCAATATACAAAATTTGTATACAATATGCAAAAGTCCAATCCAATGTAAAACATTTAAAACTAGTAGTTGTTTTTAAAAGTTGATTCAATAATCTACCTTTTTATCTTATCAAAGCTGTATTCTCCCTTTTTTCTTTTCAGAGAAGATTAAAAAATCTACCCTTTTATCCTATCATATCTATATCCCCCTTTTTTTCCTTTTCAGAGTAAATTCAATAATCTATCATTTTTCTTATCATATTTATATCATCTTTTATTTCTTTTCAAAACAAGAACCTTGAATCTAAATTACCTTTGTTTAGCTTTTTTCTTGAGCATTATCCACAACAACTTGTAACCAGCACTCTAAACAAAGACAAACACCCATAATCCATTTTTTGGGGGAATGTGGGTATAATTTTCTTGGCTACTTGCTGTTGATTGGGGGCATTGGTAATCTTATAGGGACCCAAAGAAAATTTAGGATTATGGTCAAGTTATGACTGGAGTATTCTGTGAGGCTGGATCATCTCAGCCAGCAGCCTTGAAAACTGTTCTGGATGCAGGACTCAGAAGAAACTGCAACAGAGATGCTCTGAAATGTTGGATCATTTGGGTCATTTCTTCCCACTGGAGATTTTTTCAGGAGGTCTTCCTTGATCAAACCTTATTTTTCTTTACCCAGAATGAATCCAGAGCCTGTCAGTGCCTGTAAAAACAAAAACAAAACCTCTTCTCCAAAGTAATGTATCTTCTGACTTGAATTTGAAGTCAAGACATTTTCAAAATATAAAGGTTGCATTAATTCAGCAGCATTTATAATCAAATGTCTTTTGGTACTTATTCCTCCTTCCTTAGCAGTCAAACAATTTAAAAACAACACAATAACATACAGTATCCATATTCTCTGTACATCTTTACATCTTCCATCTTTACATGACTTTTTTAAACTCTATTTTTATTTTTAATTTTTGCTTTTTTGATATAGGGTTTTTCTATTCATCATTGACTATTCTGGAACTCACTCTGTAAACCAGGCTGGCCTGGAACTCACAGAGATCCACCTGCCACTGCCTCCTTAGGCACACTTTATTTATTAAAATACAAATGAAATGCCACTACACAAAACAGTCATGCACATATGTATAAAAATAAATATTTCTAAATCATATTTTCATTTATTTTGTGGGGATGCAGTCAAGTGTGCCAAGTTAGTTGAGTAGAGTTCAGAAAACTATGTGAGAGAGAGCCTGCTCTCTCCTTTTAGAGATTGAACTCAGGCCATCAGTCTTAGTGGTGAGTGCCTTTTACTCACTGAGCCATCTTGCCAGCCTTCCAACTTATGTTTTGAGACAGGGCATTGCTCTGAACATGGAGCTCATCAATTCTATCAAGCTGGCTAGTTATCAGGCTCCAGGATCCACCTCTATGCTCCCTGCCTGCAGCACTGGAGATATAGACACAGGGCTTTTACAGGGGTGCAGGGGATCCACACTTAGACCCTTATGCTCACAGAGCAGCTACTTTAATGACTGAGCTGTCTCTTTCCCCAGTTCCCTCTGTAATTCACTGTGGGTACTGTGTGTTTGAATCCTGTGTTCTAGCATACAGCTCAACTCAATGTTTAGTGCAGGGATGGAACTGGCTCAGCAGCTGCTGTCTGTGATCTAGAGCAAGAGTCTGTACATGCATGGCTATTTCTGTGGTCAGATATTAGCTGGTGTTCTTCCTGCCCTATTTCAGGCCTACATCAAACTACATTTATATCTCCAAGTTAAATAGGATCTTCATCAGTGGGAGATTAAATATATATAACACATATAATACACACACACTATATATGTATGTATGTATGTATGTATGTATGTATAACTGGGGTTTCTGGATTTTGATCAAGAGGGAATTAGGACAGGTTCTGGGTCACAAGCAGAGAAGGTGAATAGCACATCATTCATATGTCATGAGTCACGTGTCATGAGCCATGATCCTGGTCTTCAGTAGCAAGATCTGTCATATACTGGACAGAGAAGGGGCATGTGAAGTGTTGGTGGTCTCGGTGAGAAATGAAACAAGGACTAAGGAGCAACAGCTGATGCTGAAGTCACTTGCTAGGATATTTTAAAAAACATAGCTTTGATAGTTTGATAGACTTTCTCAAAAATGATAGTAATCAGTGAAGGGTGTCTCCAACAGAGAGTTATCCATGATGGTTCCTTCACTTACTCATCCCTATCTTTCTCTGTGCTCAGGTAGTCTCTCTCCCTCCCTCCCAACCTCCCTTTTCTCCTTCCTTCCCTCCTTCCCTTCAATCTGTTTTTTTTTCCTTGTAAGAAAAACACTATGTAATTTCCTTTAAAAATTAATCAGTTCTGTGCTACAAAATATGTCTAAAATATTCAAAAGGGGGGAAAAGTTTCTCTTCAAAGTAGCTTGGTTAGAACTCTTTCTGCCAGCATAATCGAGTTAATGAGCACCCCTTTAGAATTTAATGCAAAGTAACTTTCACAGTGGTGGTGAGCTTCAAAGATGGGTGAATAGATAACTAAAGAGCATGGTTCCCCTTGGCAACCAAGGTAAACTTCCACCCTGATTGGGCAAAACTCATCAAGGAAAGGATGAGATGGAATGCAAACAGCCATGCTTGGTACCAGGGATGTTTTAGAGCCACAAGGAGAAAGAGAATACAGAGAGAGAGAATTAGGGGTAGAATTTGAACATGCAGAGGTTCTCCTTGTGACCTATGAAGCTTGGTGTAAGCTGAGCTGGAGAGACGAAAGGCAGAAAGGACCCCAATTCTGCTGGATCCACAGGCAAGCCAAGAACACTTTGCCAGACCCATCCAGTAGCCCCCAGAGCGGCCATCAACAAGGAGTGGCCCACTGCTGCTCCTCAGCTCCCAAGGCCAGAACCCAGGGCTGGAGCACAGCCAACTCAGACAGGCTGCTAGCGTGAGGACACGACTGATAAAACCCTCAATCTTGTTATTCTGGGTCCTGAAGGTGCTTCCTATCTGTTCCCATTTCAACCCCTCTGCTTTCTGCATCTGTACTACCTCATCCGGGCCTTTTCATGTCTCACTTGAACATCGCAGCAGCTTACCCAAAGGCCAGAAGGGTCCTCCCTACACTACAGGCTCATGGTGCCATTGCCAGGCAAACCCCTTTCAAAGGAACCAGAGACAAAGTTGTGAGAAGCAAACTCGCAAGTGTTGAATACAGGCTCTCCATGACCTCCCTCCCGCCCCTCCCACTGGCAAGTCACCTGTCCCTCTCCCTTGCCCTCCTTCACCTTGCACCCTATCCCATTCTGAAGAACCCACCATCTTCTGACATTTGTTGCATGCCCGGCTTTTTGTCTAGGCTAATCATTTTGTCTGTAGATTCTTTTTTCTTCTTCAGTTTTTCTTCCAGCAACCTGTGGCCTTCAGGATCGGAGCACACCATTCCCCACTCTCTCTGACCTCTGTCTCTTTAAAAGCCTCAACTGGTTTCCTTATATCTCATGTGCCCCAAGTTCTCAGGCCCTAGCCCTGCTGGCTCCGGCCACCTTGCCTCAGCCCTTTAATCTCCTGTCCTGTTACTGTCTTAGGTTCCTGAAAGGCAAGGACTGTATTTTGGCTCTTCCAGTACCCAGGCTGGTGATACAGTGCCTGGCATATGATAGGCAGCTGGCAAATGTTTGTTGAATAAATAAATGAACAAGATTTCCAAGTGGAAATTAATTATAGACAAGGTTGAAAGTGAGAGGGGAGTACACAGCTCCCCAGACACCGCGTTTGCTTAAGTCTTTCTTCAAATAGAATTTTCTCCTAATTTTAATATTCAGTCAGGGAGTTAATGTCACCAATATTCGTGAAATTGGATGCTTTCAAGAGAGGAGAAATAGCACACATGTACAAATAGCAAGGAGAAGTGAAACTGGAGAGAGAGGAGAGGAGAGGAGAGGAGAGGAGAGGAGAGAGAGAGAGAGAGAGAGAGAGAGAGAGGAGAGAGAGAGAGAGAGAGAGAGCACTTGCATGCTTGCTTTTCTGCTGCTGTGATAAGCACTAAAAGCTTGGAAGGACAAGGGTTTATTTGGCTTACACTTCCCGACTATAGCCCATTATTGAGGGACATCAGGGCAGGAACTCGAATGCTTTTTTGAGTTCCTGTCAATCATATGCCAGGCACTGTTTCACCAGCCTGGGTACTGGAAGAGCCAAAATACAGTCCTTGCCTTTCAGGAACCTAAGACAATAACAGGACAGGAGATTAAAGGGCTGGAAGGCAAGGTGGCTGGAGCTAGCAGACGTAGGACCTGAGAGCTTGGGGCACATTGGGTAAGGCAACCAGCTGAGGCTCTCAAAGAGACAGAGGTCAGAGAGAGAAGGGGCAGAGACAAAAACCATGGAGGAAAGTTACTTACTGCCTTCCTCCTTTTGGCTCACACTCAGCCCCTTTCTTTTTGTTTTAATTAATTTACTTTTATTTTATAAACATATAAAATTTTGCCTGCAAGTATGTCTGGTTAAGGGTGTCAGGCCATCTGGAAGTGGAGTTATAGACAGCTGTGAACTGCCATGTGGGTGTTAGGAATTGAACCTGGGTCCTCTGGGTAGGACCCAGTGATCTTAACCATTGAGCCATCTCTCCAGCCCCCTTAGCAACGTTTCTTATATAACCCAGGGCCACCTGCCCAGGGGAGGCACCATAATGGGTTGGGCCCTCCTGTATAAACTAGTAACAAAAACTGTCCCACAGATCTGGACACAGATCAGTCTGATGGAGGCAATCCCACAACTGAGACTCCCTCAGATAACCGGACTGTGATAGTTGACAGCTTAAGCCAACCGGGGAAGGGCTCTGTTGAGAATGGTGCCAAGGAAAGGGGCCGTGGTGGTCTGGCTAAGCCAGGAAGTCCTGCCCTGAGCTTCTGACACTCAGCTTGTCACCCATACACCAAGATCAGTGATCACTGCAAGGAGAATGTTCTGGAACGCTAGCACTGGCCATGGGATTGAAGAGCATCATTGGTGCCCCTCAGTTTTTGATCTTGGTCTGCCAGAGAGCTCTTCTGGGTTCCCATTTCAGATCTGGTCTTTCATTCTGGCTCTATGCATCTAAAAAAGCTTTGTTTGCTGACAGTCCTCTAAGCTTTTCACTTACCATGCAGTCTCCACTGATGGGTGTTTGGGGGATGAGAACTTTGTCTGTTATCTTCTTGGCTCCTAGCCATGGGTATCCCAAACCTTGCAAAGGTGAAGGAAGTTTGTGAGCTGTAGTAAAGAATGGGCATAAATACTCAATGAGAAGTAGAATGGAAAGATGCAAGAGCGGGGGATGGGGCCAGAATGCATCCTGGGTATCTTTCTATCCCTACCAAAGCTGCCGGGCAGCCTTTGTAGAAAGCATCCCTGGGAACAGCAGGTAATGCCTTCCTGGATACATACTAAGGCTCTAGGAGAAGTGTGTGTGAGCCAACAGGTCTTCAGAGACCTTGAGAGAACATTGCCATGGGGTTCAGTAAGGAACCAAATATCAACCACCCCCACCTGGACGTCTCCGACTCAGAGCCTAGGAAAAGCCACGGCAAACTTCAGTGGAAGTTCTTCAGGCATGGAGGCAGAGGAGGGCCAGGGCTGCAACAGGCCAGAATGACACAAAAGGAGACACCAGTCTTCACGTGTGACCAGGGGACTCAAATATGACAGATGAAACCAAGAGACAAAGGGATGAGGTGGTCCCGGGGTGGATGGTGCATCTGGGCAGTCTGGGGCTACCTCCAGAGAAACACAAACTGTAGTCGTCCCCAAGTCCCAGGATCCCAAGGCTAGCACCAAATAACTAGTGTAGCAAAACAATGGCCAACTTCTCAATGCTGGAGACTTAAGCTTGGAGAAGTCGTGGCTCTGGGCATCTTGGAAGACAATGAGGGACTTCAGAGTCATGTCTGAGAAGAATGAAAGGATAATAGCGAGCCAAGCATAGGAGTCCAGGAGAAAATGAGGATCCCGGCTGGGGAGGTGGGCAGGAAGGACAAGCAGCCAGAAACGAGGCTGAAGCATTGTGTTCTTTTGCTGATGATGGATGGATGGACAGACAGACAAATGAATGGATGGACGAACGGATGGATAAATTGATTGGGGGGCAATGTCCTGCTACATATACCAGGCTAGTATGGAACTTGCCATCATTCTACCCCAACTTTCCAAAAAGTCAGTGAGATTCCTGTCACTTTAATGCATTGGTTCTCAGCCTTCCTGATGCTGCGACCCAGTTCCCCATGGTGTGACGACCTTCAACCATAAATTTACTTTGTTGCTACTTTATAAATGTGATTTTGCTACTGTTATGAATCATAATGGAAATACCCATGTTTTCTGATGGTCTTAGGAGACCCCTGTGGCCGTTTGACCCCAAAGGGGTCATGACCCACAGGTTGAGAACCATTGTCTTAATAACTACAAATTATTATTTGAACTGAAGGTGTGTTTCATCTCTGGCCTTGTCCTCCTGAGGAAGGAGACTCAACATGCCATACAGCCCAACAACCCACAGCTTAGAAGGACATTCTGGACTGTCATCTGAAACGGAACCCTGATCTGGGGGTCTGTGAAGGCAGCGGGGTCTCTCCATGTCCTTTGAACTACTGGCAGCATCTTTTGGACCTTAACACAGGGGCGCATTCACCTGTCTGTGATCAGTGCGGGGCTGATGGCTCTGTGGCAGGTTCCTTGGCTCTGGGGCTGGCACTGCAGCAACCCAGCGTGACAACACAGGCACTCTCAAGCTGATCTGGAGTGCTGATTGCCAGCTATTGACAGCTTTGATGAATAAAAAATGGGAAGCCGAATTAATTATCACTTATGAAATGCAGATTGTTTGGTAGACAAATATCTCTCAAATCTTGGGGCCCACCAGGGAAGATCACAAGAGTAACCCCTGGTAATGAAGGAGGTTGAGGTTGATGAAGGGGTCTCAAGAGCCCAACTCCATACTGTGTGACTGTCTGTCCTACCTTGCTTTCTCTGTCCCTAGCTGTCTTGTGTCTTTCTCTGCCTCTGCAGACCTTTCTTTCTTCCATCCAGGACTCTGACCTCCCTGATTCCATGCTTTCTCTTTCCCTGGTCTTGGTCTCCTTCCCTACTTCTCTTGAGCTCTGGCCATTAGCCTCTCTGGTGGCCTCCGTGTGGCCTGGCTTCTCTGACTCAGGCCGTTTCTTTGATAAGCTCTCTCTTTTCTCTCCCATCCCCCATCCTCCCTCTCTGGGTTGCCAATAGTTCTAGGATTCTTTCAGTTTCTCCAAAGTCATCAGTGTTAGGGGTTCTGTTTAATTACTTTGCCTTGTTGTAGGAGTAGAAGGTCATGTCTGAAGACTTCTCCTCTCTCCTGCCCTTTGATCTTAAAGACAGGAGGCTTTAAGGGACAGGGGCTGTCTGCTTACTTCTATGTTCTCCGTGCCTGCTTGGCTGGCTGGCCTGTCCCTGGGGTCTCTGCACTGCTATTCTTCTGCCTGTCCAGGTTTTCACACCTCCACGTCTCTCAAGGCTACTGTGCATTGTCTGTTCCTGGTTTTCTATACCTCCACCATCTCTTTCTCTTGCTAGCATCCATTATCCTACCCCGTGTGCTGTCTGTCCCAGCCCACCCTCCCAATCTCCATCTCTCCCCTCTTTCTGCAGTGTGAGCTGGGGCTGGAGGTCAGCTATGCTCAGCCCAGAGGCCAGGCCACGCCCAGACTTCCCCCTATGCATTATGTCTTCTTGGGCCTTTCTTTAGTCTTGCCTCCTGAGTAGGAGAAACCCCCTCAGCTGCCTGTTCCTGACCCTTCTGTTCCCCCAACAAGTGATCAAGGGCTCTAAATAACAATGCAGGGCAGCAGCTGCAGCTGACCCACTCCTAGCTGGGTTGAGGGGGTGGAGTCTACTTTCTTGCCCTGCTTAGGCTTAAATTGGAGAGAAATGAAGCTGTACCTTGATAGCATCCATCTCTAGGGACCGCCTTTCTTGGCTTTAGCCCAATAGCCTGTAGGTGTCCAAGCTCTGGGAAGGGGTTAGCTCTGGACGATAGTATCTGTGGGATTGACACATCTATACACTCAAAATAAGAGACTGAAGTTTGGAGTCACACAGGCAGGGATCAAATGCTGATTTAGCCACTGACTTCAGCCTCTGTCTTCACACCCTTACGTAGTGAGCAGTAGCCTTTGTCTTACAGAGTGATGTGTGGATTGTGATCTTCCATGAGAGGCACGATGCCTTGAACCATCGAAATTCACCAAATGGAAGTAGAGAGCCACAGGAGGCAGGGGACAGACACGGGAGCTCTTCTGCACAGGAAGGGGCGTGGCTGCCCACTAAAGGCCGCTTTGAGCCTCTTCATCAAAAACCACCCAGAGAGAGCATTCCAAAGGGCCACAGCCTTTCTTTGCCATTGGCTCTCAATCTCTGCCTCAGACATGACTCTGCAAAACTCCCAGACATATGGCATCCTTCTAGGGGCAGACATGCCCAGCCTTCCCCTTTACCCATCTTTAGCTCTCCTACCTTCCCAGGCAAGATGTGTTTCCTGGCGGTCACCCCAAGGCCTCTGGCTTTTCACATAGGCTTGTTGGCTTTAGAAAGGCTTCGTGACCCTGGAGAAGAGCTTTCCCACTGCTGGACCCCCAGGTGGCCCTTCTGCATGTGCCTTCTGGACAGAGCATTCGGGTTTCTCCACCCCCACCCCCTCAACAAACTATAGGATGGGAAAGATGCCAGAGAAGCTGCATCTCAGAGCCAAGTACTCACTCGAAAATATCTCCAAGGCCTTTTCCAATTTCCTGGAAATTGATAAGTGTTTCCAGGATTCAGATTTTGTGACTGGGTGGTGCCTGGCCCCTGCCTGTCTCTCCTTTTCTCTTTCTAGGTGTGCCAACCCTGCATCACTGTCCCCAGGAAGCCAACCCGCCTTTGGGAGGCTCTTCTTCCCACCCTGGGGTGTGGGGGGAGCACTCTCCTCCCTCCTTGCTGTGGTCCTGGGGAATCTTGGCACCTGCAGACGCTGGTGGAGCTGGAGGGAGGTGTGACTTGCTTCCCAGCCTGCCCCACATGACTCACCACCTGCCTCCGAGTTTCTCTCCCCATCCTTACATAATCCTGACTCCAGGATTAAAAATACTCTGCCGAGTACCCATCCATCTGTCAGATTCCTTCTCTAAATATATATATATATATATATATATATATATATATATATGTAGTTATACATATATGATCTTATTTTTAAGACACGTTGGAAGGAGTACTTCCATCACTCACGCTGTGGAAAGCGGGTTTCCGAGTCAGTGCTGGCTTCCTGCAGAACAGCAGTCCTGGGGGAGTGAAACTTCCCGAACCTCGAGGATTGCAGTCTGTTTTGAGTAGGTTTGCCTTAGTCAGGGGACGAATCCTAGGTACCACCCAGCTCCATCTCAGAGCAGCCAGGGCTGGCCTTTCATGGTGTCTTCTGTAGCCTGCTGGCAGAAGCCCGGCTACCTAGACTAATATAAGGCCAGAGTCCAGACCCCCACCACCACTGTGGGCCCCCACCTCTTGTGCTGTCACACAGCTCACGAGCCCCTCCCACTTGGCCTGAAGGAAGAAAGAGGAATGTGGCTTATTCCTGGTCTCATCATCTTCGTGATTCAGCCAAGTTCCATTAAGATCTGGATGGGACAAACCTCATTTAACTCACTCTCTGGCTCACTCCCTCACACATTCTGCATGTGTACACTGGGCACTGGGCACAGCTGGAATGATTGGCAGGACACCACTCACTGAGAGGGTGCAGTGAGGGAGGGAAACCATGGGTGTCCACTAGAGAATGTACAGTCACGAGGTCTGGGGCTGAACCCAGGCTCTGACAGAGGCCAGGTATGTGGCAGAGCTTGTCCCAACAAGCCTCTAGCGTACCTTTCTGTGCAGAGGATATGACCTTTAGACCCTGGGAGCTGGTGTGGTGCTTGGGGAGTGAAGTGTCTTGAAGGGGGCAAAAGGGGGAGTCTGGATCAAGCCTAGGGTGCTGCTAAGAGAAAGGTGGTGGTGTAGGTGGTCTCCATGTGGCCCCTGCCTCCCGAGGGACACTTGCCTCTGTGTGACTCTGCTGTCAGCCTTGAATCTTCTGTAGGGCATATAGGGCACAGGTTGAGCCTTCTGCCCTAGTCACAACATCTGGCTTAAACTCCTTCAAGCCCAGAGTCTTGCACCCTGTCCTTACCCAGTATCCAGCTGGACAGAGACCTGGGTAAATAAGCCACTCCCTCCCATCACCTGCCAACTGGTGGTCTTCCGTGTTTTACTCTTGTGATTCAATCTCCTCATGGAAAACAAGGCAAAGGGGAGCATCTACCAAAAGGGAGACACTAGTGAATTCTCAAAAAGGCATCTAGAAGGAATGGCAACTGGTCATAACCTGTCCTCCGGGTCTGCTAGAGACCGGAAGGGGTTCTCAGTGCTGAGGCCTTTCCCTGCTTTCTACTCTACCCAGATCCTTCTAGATTCTTTGTGACAGGCACCTCCTTTGCCTCCTGGGATGCTGGTTGCTGCTCCTCTGGCTCCTGGGTCCATACCTGCTGTTTTCTCTCAGAGCTGTCTTTTATGGGTGTTCGCCAAGCACTGGTTACACGACAGGCACAGCCCCTGCCCTCCTCCCCGACACGGCGCACTCCATGTTCACTCAAGTGGAATCCTGCATTGGTAACTGTCTGCTTGGCAAGCTGCGCTTCCCGCACTTCTTCTGGTTGCTGTTTTTGAGGTACCGTCTCTCGATGTAGCCCAGGCTGCCCTCCAACTCACACTCCACCCACACCTGGCCTTTCTTCCCTTTCTCCTGCAAACCACTGGGCTGTGGGTGTTCCTCCACCACTCCAGAGATGGGCAAGGAATCCCTCCCAACTGTCCCAGGCAGATCAAATCCTTGATATGGACAAGAAAAGTGAAGACCAGGTGAGATTGCAGACATGAGATTGCGTCTTAGGTTGTCCCTGTTTTTTTCAGGGGGGAGGGGTGCTTCAGAACCACCATCCATATACTTGTGTGGTGCCGCTGCAAACGGAGAAGCCAGCGGAAGCCATGACAGCTCCATGGTTTGGTGAGGGGGGCAGCTAAGTTATGTGTTCCTTCTTCCCATCCTGGGCTCCTCATAACAGGACCTGACCTGTGTAAATCTGAGTTCTGCATGTGAAGACACTTGCTGGACTGTAGTGTGATCTGAGAAGATGCTAGCTGCCCACACAGGATGATCTGGGCTCCCTGGGAAGATCTGGAAGGAGAAGCAGAGAGGGAGGAAAAGCACTTTTTTGATGCCCCATCTGCAATCATTTGCAGACGGTTACATAATCCATAAAATATCGGTGCCTGGGCCTAGGAATGGCCTTGTCCCCCATGGAAGGGCCAGGTCCAGTGTTGGGATTGTGCTGTGATTGCTATTCCACTGGATGGGGTGGGATGGCTTTCAGGAGGTTTGGCATGAAAAGTGTGGAAAGCGGCCAATTCGCACTTCCACGCCATGGGCACCGCTGCCTTTTGCTTCGCCGCCCTCCTTCCCTTCTCTCCGCCTCTGCCACCAGATCATAAAGTCCTAGAAGGCCTGTTTTGAGTTTGATCTTGCTTATGCCGTTCGTTCTGGGGTGGGACTGTCATAGCTATCGTCTAACATGCTCACAAGCCCACTGCTCAGACACGCAGGTGTGTGTACATACCACATCCATTGCACACACAGTTGCACAGGAGGCCACCTGTCCCCGGCTCAACTTCTGAAATTCACAGTTTCTCTGCACGCCCCACTCCCTGTTGGAGAGGAGAGGACTTGGCAGCACCGTCTCTTTGTCTCTGACTTTTCCTCCCCCGGCCTCTGGCTGGCTTACGGCTTCCCGTTGCTTGTGACATCTGCACCCAGACACAGGAGGTGCACAGGGCAGCCCTGCACTTCCTCTCTCCGGCGGATGTAAGACCCAGGTAGGGGTGGATCAGTGAGAAGCAGCAGGGATGGGTAGTCCGACCCTGAAACGTGACAGACAGCCTTGGCTCAAATGGTGTCTGATGGGTGTCTAACATGCTCAATCATTTCTCACAGCATGAAGCCCTAAGTTCCACCATAAAAACAGGCGATCCTGTATATAGTTGTACACCCAAGAGTCCGGACAGAAGCAACGGGAGGGTGGGGCTGTGTACGCCATGTTCCCATTGCACTCCCAAAACCCAGGACAAACATGTCATCAAGTTAACAAGGGGTGAATATCAAGCCGAGGCCTGAAGCATGCGGAGACCAGGAGGAGGAGAGCGGGGACAGTATTCTAAGCAGTAGGAACAACATGTGCGGAGTCAAAGAAGCATGTTCTGGTGCAAAGAACTTCGCAGGAATATTGTGCTGCAGCTGCAGAGGAGTGGAAATGGGCATGCGTGGACCGCCCTGGGAGAAGGGAGCAGGGGAGGGTGGCTCCCCAGTACTGTCACAGCGCTGTGACCCACCCATAAGGGGGAAGAGTGAGTGGTGTGAAGAACGCTGTGACCCACCCATAAGGGGGAAGAGCGAGTGGTGTGAAGAGCGCCCCCTAGCTGTCCCAGCAGTCAAGGGGATGGGAATTGGGAAAGAGGGCAAGGAGACCCTGGGGTGGGTGGGGGACCCAAGCCAGTGCCTGGAAAGGGGGTGACAGAGGTCAGGCAGGAAGAGTGGTGGGCTGGGAAGAATGGGTGGAAGGAAAGGCCATCAGGGGCAGAACAGAAGCAGGGAGGACAGGAGAGGGGGCAGCTGTGGAGATGCCGGCTTCTGGACCAGCCTCCTGGATGAGGTGGTATCACTCTTGGACATAGAACAATGAAGCCAGAGTAAACGGTGTGAAGTAGACATGGGGATTGTATTCACTGAGTTTGACATAAGTTTGCAAAAGGCTGGCTCGCAATTTGTGATCCCCCGCTCTCAACTCCCAAGAACTGGCACCACCACACCTGGCACTGTTGACTGGATGAGACAAGTTGTTTAGAGTGGGCGTCAGGCAGAGATGTGACTTCTTGAGTCCCTCTGCCACCCACCCGACCCCCCTCCCATACTGGCCTTTTCTCTATTTGCTATGGGGATCTTTCTGAGGGAAGGAGCTCTCCATCACATCATTGGGACTCCCTCACACCTAGGGACTCCCCCATGCTCCTACAATCTCAGACTTTCCTCCCTACCTCAGGACTCATGCAGGTGCTATTCCCTCTGTTTGCATGCTTTTCCCCTTTACATGCCCTCACCACCTCTTCATGTGTTTTTGATCTCTACCTTAAAGCAGAGTCACCTCACCAAGGAGTCCTCATCTACCCTATGACCCGGGGAGGACCTCTGGGAGGATTTTCACATTCTTCTTCTGATCCCGGTCACTCAACTTATATCCAGAACCGTGTTGACATCACTGACTTGTCTCAAAGACCCTCTGCTGAAGACAACTATGATCACGTGTCCTGGAGCCCAGCAAGCTACCTTGCACATAGTAGGTCCTCAACCAGCGTTTGTCAAAGAGTGAATGCTGCCAGTGCCATTTATAAGCTGTCTGGTATCACGTTGCTTGTGCAGCAACAGCTCGTTTCCGACATTAGTCAACCGGTCCTGAAGAAGTGGAGACATGGCCCTTGAGATGTGATTGTCTTCAGCGACATTTCCAGTCACTCCATAAGCAGAAGCTCTTCTCAGACTCCTTCCCTGTCTTCAGTGGCCCTCTGAGTTGACTGGGTTGGAAACAGCTTTACAGTGTTCCTACACCTGAGCTACTCTCTGTTGGCCACACCCAGCCTGGGAGATGCATGGGGCAGACTCTGGGATCCCAGGAAGTTAAGAAGTACACCAGGGATCTGTGGACACTTCAGTGGGATGCTCAGGTATCCTACCAGGGGATCTGGGGTCTGGGCCTAGTCACTAGGTCACAGCTGGGGAGCAGGTAGAGGCTGCATTTGAGGGGCAAACATGTCAGTGGCCAGAGCCAGGGTTCAAATGAAAATGCAAAGGCGCAGGTCGAGAGCACATGGATTTACTTATTTTTTTCTATTTCTGATTTTGAGAATGTATGTTTTGTGAACACCAACAAAGGCCCCCGAGGATAGCCATAATTCAGAGCAGGACAGTAGCCATGTGGAGGAGGGAGAGTATCTGGCAACAGGCCTTGTTGATAAGCTGTGCCACACAGTCTGCCAGGCTTGTTCTGAACCATCCTGGCCTCAGTTCATCCTCCCATTCCCCAGATGGCCAGAGAGGCTAAGCCAGTTTCTCAAAAACACACAGCTGGTCAATGACAGGAGAAGCGCCTGTGGTCCAGAGAGAAGGCTGGGCAGGATTTCCCACATCTAACTGTCTTGGCTCTCATCCTTGGCTCTCATTGGTGCCCCTTCCAGCCCTCTGTAGCCCTCATCTCCACCCCTGCTATGTGAACTACATTGGGTCATCACCCCTACATGCAGCACCAATCCCCTCCCTCAAGCCCATGACTGTGATTCAGTGCCACCTGGTCCAGGTATTCCCCTTCTCCAGCTTCCCACCCCAAACAGAAGGTCTCCCACCCGCAGCAGCATCCCCCATGCACCCTGCCTTTTCCTTACCCTCTGGGGTATCCACTCCATACACATGGGAACCCCAGACCAGTCCTGCCGGGATCACCTCTTCATTTAGAGAGGGAAGACAGCAGAGTGGATAGGCACATGGATACCAAGGACAGACTGCCAGGGGACAAGGTCAAGGTTTGCTATTTTTTACTGTGCAACCTTGGGGATGTTCTTCCCCTGTCTGGCCCTCACCTGTCAGATGGGACACTCTGTAGATGCTCCTTTTTGGTGGGGCATGGAGGGGGGGAATGCTGCACCAAAGCCGAAATGAGGAGATACCAGGACGGAGCTGTCAGTAGGGGAGGAAGGCCCTGGGATGAGCTTCTGGTGAGAAACACTTGGTTAGTCACCCCCTTTCCTGGTTTGGAGCTCCCACTGCCACTCTGATACAGCAGCATTTAACTCCTTCGACAGCCTAGGAATCTTGTCCCTGCAACCCCTCTGCGTGTGTATGGTTCCAGATGTGTCTTTTTCATGTGGGCATTCTTTTGAGTCATAGGATGGTGGCTGTGTTCTCTTGGAGGAGTGTTTTCTTGATCTTTCTGAGAATGGCTTAAACCCATAGCAGGGGGTGTTGCACACTTAGGACGGGGACCCTCCCTCAGCCCTGGCAAGTTCTAGCAGGAGCCTGTGAATAGTTGACAGCTCTGTGTGTTTGACCCCTGTGTCCCTTGATCCCTAGCAAACCCCACTCAGTCCCTCTGTGCTGGAAGCTGAGTCAGCCAGTCCGTGTGTGTGTGTGTGTGTGTGTGTGTGTGTGTGTGTATGTGCATGTGTGTGTGCACACGCAAGCCATAGTCAATCTTGAGTGTCATTCCTCACAATATTTTGTTTTACTGTTATTGTTTCAAACTTAATTATTATTGTGTGATGTGTTTGTGTTTGGAGGCATTCCACAGTACATGTGTGAAGGTGAAGGTCAGGGGACAATTTGGGGGAGTTGGTTCCCTCTTTCCACTTTTATGTGGGCTCCAGGGATTTGAACTCAGATTGTAAGATTTGCACGCAAACACTTTTACACGCTGAGCCATGTTGCTGGCCCTGTCTTGACTTTTTTGCAATGGAGTTCTCACTGGCTTGGGGTTGGCTGGCTAAAGAGCTACAGAGATTTGTCTGGCTCTGCTTCCCCATCACTGGGAGTACAGAGCATGCACCATCACACTCAGTTTATTTCTGTGGCTTCTGGGGACTTGAACTCAGATCCTCATGTCTGTGAGTCAAGCACTTTACCAGCTGACCTATCTCCCCAGTCAAGTCTCCTGCAGACACCATCTTAAACCCAGGGTCTCTCTTTCTCAGCTTGGGCTCCTCTGGCCCCGCTGAAGCTCAGGTCTGGCTGCTGGCCATCTTCCCTCAGGCACTGCATCTCTTTCCTATGACTACAGAGGATTTCTGAGCCATTTCCTTCTGGAACATTTCCAGTGTGGTACCATGACCCCAAAGGGAGAGCAATGCTTACCAGCCCCTGCAAGCCTTGCTTTACAGCCTGTTCTCCCAGCTCACACCCTTTCTGGACTCTATATGGAAGGCAATGGGGTGAAGCTTCCCACAGAAGGCTGTTCACTGTCCGAGATCATCACAAGGACACAACTGAGGTTCCTGGGCAGGGGTGACAAGACCAGGGCAGCAACAGTGAAGGTGAGTCCTTGCCATCGTGCACACACAGCTGACACTTGGTGGTGGGGGCAGAAGTGACTTCCTCGTGGGTCTGCCTCTGTACCATGGTTTCAGAGGCTCAGCCTCCAGCAGGGTTCCCTAGCCACTTGCCGCCCTTTCAACGACTAGCTTCTGCGGAAACCTCTATGTTCCAAAATTGTTGCCTCAAACCCAAGTCCCTACTGAGGATCAGCTCCACCACTTCCGAGCTGTGTGTCCTCCGGCAAGCTCCCCAGCCATTCTGTGCCTCTGCTCTCTCCTCTAGAAGTGGCATGCTCACAGTAGGCTGGATACAAAGATCCACGAAATGATTTACACACTCCCCAGCAGCTGTGTGAAGCACGCAATAAATATTAGCTAGTTATTATTTTCATCAAAAATAAGAAAATATAAAAACAATACTCTCATTAACTTAAGAGGTGCAGGAGGAGAGAAGAGACATACCAAAGCCACAAAGTGAGCATGGAGGGGGTCTCTGGACTCCAGGTCGGGGATTTCTTTTTCTATTCTCTTGCAGCTGGTTGGCTGTGCGTGTGTGCATGTGTGTGTGTGTGTGTGTGTGTGTGTGTGTGTGGTGTGTGTGTGTGTACATGTGCGTTCTTTATTGCATAAAGCCACTGTATTATGTGTGCTGTCAGATATCCTATTAAAAAGCAAAGTGAAAAAAACAGTGAGCAGTCTTCCTCTGCCTGCTCCTGCGCTGATTACAAAATTAAATTAAGCTCTGGGGCTCGCTGCCGCTGTTTGATGGGGAATACAATGAATTGCTCTTTGCCTCCCTGTGAGAAGTCCCTGAGACTGGAGCAGAGGGAGCTCAGCCCCAGACAGTATTTCTTCCTCCCAATGCCCGGGGGGCAGAGCCTTCCTCTCTAGAAATGTTAAGCCCCTGCACCCGGCTGCCTTTTTTATTAGGTTAATAAAACACCAGACCCATCAAGTCTCCAACTCGTAAAGGTCAGTGAGTCACGTCTGAGTGCAAAGGGGAGGTGGAGGGGTAGCTGTTCCCTGGAAGTGGGGGTGAGAGAAGCCCCCCGCAGGCTGGCATGGACTCTGGGGCTTAGACTGGAGTGCTCCAGGGGCAGTGAGGGCAGCATGAAAGGAAGCTGCATGGATGCCTGACTGTAAGATCTCAGCGAGCAGGGTCACCAGGGTCAGAGGGTGTCAGGAAAATGGCTAGGGCTCTGGAGGGCAGAAGACTTATATACTGGCACCAGCAACTGGAGGGAGAGACAGTATTGTTTAGCGCCATGCCTGCATGTGCCTTAGAACAACCAAGTTCTGGTCCTAAGTACGGATCTGAGACTGCCTTTACCCTCAATCTATTCCTGCTCTGTCGGAATTCCAACTGAGAATGTGGACCGGGCCACCCTGAAACAGTGGTAATCCTCGTTCTCTCTTAAGGATCTTGGGGAACTGGGCTCAGCTGAGAGGTTCTTCTCTTCCATGTGATGACCACCCGTTGACTTTAAGTGAACATGCCTCTTGCCTGCAACCAGAAGCACTGCTGGAGTTGGGAAAGCCTCACTTTCCATGTGGCTGGGAGTTCTTCCCAGCCAGCACTGAGCATCCAAAGGGAGCTGCAGTTCCATTGATGATCCATTGGTGAATGTGGACCTTTGAGGGCTTGGGAGAAGAGATACACAGTATCACTTCTGTGACATCCTATTGGTCCAAACAGATAGATGATCAGATTGGAGGGAAATGAAAACAGATTCCACTTAGCTTGGGGGGGAGTGGTTAGGACCTGGTAGCCATCTTTAACAATACCCATCTTCTCTCTGGTTTCCTTTTACCCTAGTGGCCTCTAGGGACAGGATCCCTGTCTACCACTCTGCACCTACTTCATGCCACACTATATCTTTGCTGTACTTCAGTCCACAGCCCCTCCAAATCCTTCTTCATACCCAACTCTTCCCGGGCCCTTTGCACTTACTAGCATTGATGCTCCTTGCTGTCAGTCTTAAGGAGATAGCAAAAAAAAAAAAAAAAAAAAAAAAAATCACACCACAGGACTTCCCTCTTGCGGCCAGCAAACATTTACTGTGCACCTACTACACGCTGAGCATATTAGAATACAGTTCTTTTTGTTCTCTACTTTTGCACCCCTTTACTGCTTTCTTTTCCTTTTCCCCATGGGCATGAAGACCTACACTACCCAGAGTGCATGGACCAACCCGGAGGAAGTGCTTGTTGCAGAAATGAAAGCACTGAAAAGAAAGGAAAGAATGGAAGCCATTGCTTAGTCTTGTGACCTTGACCAAGGGGCTTGCTCTTGACCTCTCTGCCTCAGTTTCTCCATTTGGTGATGTGGCTAATTGAGAGTATCCTCCCTCATAGGTACGTCACGAGGATCGAGGATACAGTTCCTACAATCGAAGCCCATTGCCTGGCTTGGCATACAGCATGACACCATAAACACACAACCCGGCAGTAGCCATCATCTCGTTAATGAGATCTGGCCTCTGCTGTGACAGGACCCAGCTTGCGTCCTGATAGAGTCAAGGACCTTGCTGGCTGCTTCTCGGTCTCACCTAGAGGGTCTATCACTGCGCCTGGCGCTCAGGGAAACGGATTTGCTGATTGACCCAGCAGCCTGTGTAGGTCCAGCCACACAGAAATTCTGCCTACCGCTTTGTATCCTTCATGTTCTAGAAGCCTTGCCCAGCACGCAATGCCCTTTTGTACCACGGAGCTGTTTGCCAAGTTGCCCAGTCACTGCGTCATTCACCTCTGAGAGGCAGGAGGCCAGAAGAGGCTGTGTTTTATATTGCCCTTGCTTATCAGTCTTTTTATAAACTAAAGGACAGAGACCTCCCGCTTGAAGGTTGAGGCTCAGAGAGGTTCGGTAACTTGCCAGAGGCCCAGCCCTTCAGATCAGTTTGGTTTTGTGTCTAGACTCTTGTCCCTGGTCTTCCGCAGAACGGCCACACTCCTTCACGGCTGCAGTTGTCCCTTGTAGCTGGGTGAGCTTGTGATCTGGCCAACAGTCACACACACACCTTCATGCTCAGAAGATACCCACACTTGGCTATCCAGCCTGCTGTCACCATGCTGAAACCCTTGCTAGTTGCTGAACCGGGCGGGGACTGTGTTTCCATCCTGCCTTGGCAGCCTGGCCTCTGCAGACAAGGGTCCAAGTGGGTCTTCTCCCCCACATTCCTAACCGCACCCCCAGGCACATCTGAGATATTTACTGGTCCTCGGAGGGGACAGGGATGTTGGTGTCCCAGGAAGATGGAGATGTCAAGGTCCTCTGCCCTAGCACTGGGGACGTATGCTCCCCTGCTTGGCTGGTTCACCAGCCTCCACGCCCAGATCGCTGTTTCTAGGTTTGTAAATGTCACACACAGCAGAGGGCAAACAAGCTTGGGCTGATGCACCCTCTTTTCCGTTTACTTTCCTCTCCAGTCAGAGCAGGTCAGGAGACTGGAGGCAAACTCCAGCCACAAGGGCTACACTAGGGAGCGGAGCCTGGGTGACCAGGAGGAGGGGTGAGAACAGGTTCTGCCCTGCCGGCGCAGGAGGGAAGCCTGCCTGGACCAGCTTTGTGGGAAGACCATGCTTGGATAGACACTTGAATCCAGGGGCCCTTCGTCAAGTTATACGAAGCCCCTGCACAGGGTGCCCTTCTCCCGGGGCCAGGTGTGTCGTCTTTCCGTAGTACGGGTTAACTCAGCTGAGTCTTGCTACCTTCTCCAGGGTCTTGGAGCCACACTAGAGGATGGAGTGTCAAGACGGAGGAGTGGTTTCTCCCGAATGTTCTGAAAACCACGGTCGAGTTTGAGAATACGGCACAGAGGAGTAGTTGAGTGACTGATGCCTGGCCTTCTGGGCATGGTGGCGGGGCGGATGGGGGTACTATCAGGGATGGGCTCTCAGGAAGGAATGTGCTAGAAGACTTCTCTGGAGTTGGGGGGTCTAAGGAGGGAGCGAGAAGGGAGCAGAATGGATGTGAACGCACTGTGGCAGTTTGCATGGACTTGACCTCCATAAGCTCAGAGGGAGTGGCACTATAAGCAGGTGGGGCTTTGTGGAAGTAGTTACGGCCTTGTTGAAGGAAGTGTGCCACTGTGGGGGTCGGCTTTGAGGTCTCCTTTGGTCAGACCCAGTGTGACTCTCAGTGCACTTCCTGTTGCATTCGGATAAAGGTATAGAATGCTCAGCTCCTTCTCCAGCACCATGTTTGCCTATACGCCACTACGTCCAGCCATGATGATAATGGACTAAACCTCTGAAACTGTAAGTCCCTCCAATTAAATGTTTTCCTTTATAAGAGTTATCATGGTCGTCATGGTGTCTCTTCACAGCAATAGAAACCCTAACTAAGACACACACCTACTAGATCTAGGGAGGAAGGAAGAAGGAAGAGAGTAGGGGAGTTTTGCCTTTCCCCTCCAATCAGAGCAGGTCAGGAGACCAGAGGCAAGCCCTGCCACAAGGGCTACACTAAGGAGCCATGCCTGGGTGGCCAGGAGGGCCCACAGACCCTCATGGTCAGTGTGGAGAGGTAGTTTGTCCTCCTGTCTTCACATATCCCTGTTGGCTCTGTGCAAATTCCCTATTGGCTGTGCCTCCTGAGCTTTCTTCCTGAATCTTCCACCTATGAATTTCCTCTCTTGCTGGGGCCCTGCCTCCTCTCTAGCAGGGCTTAAACTTGACCTGTCTGTTTGGCTACTCCATGGCCCATCCTGAGCCCTCATGACTCCTTTCACCGACACCTTAGGTTGTTACCCAAGTTGCAGGTGGTTTTGATTTTCCGGTACCCTAGCGGTTTAGGGACCTGACACATAGTCCGTGACATACTGGGGGATCTCGTGTTGTTGCAGAACCTGGTGCTTTGGATGTGAGCACTACCCTCATCTCCAGGTGCAGGTCTGGGTATGCCTGGCAGCTTCTGCTTTCTCTGCATGCTTTGGGTGTGGTGATGCACGTCTGTAATCTCCACACTTGGGACGCTGAGGCAGGAAGATCGATCGCCATGAGTTTAGAGGCAGCCTGGATCATAAAGTGAGGTCTACACACACACACACACACACACACACACACACACACACACACACACCAGTTTAGGTCTACTGTATTAGTTTTCATGGGCCAGAGACAGACTCCAGAACTGGGCTGTCTGTCTGTCCCTGCACTGTCTCTCCAGGTCTGCTATGGGATTCTGCTTCTGCCTCCGTATGTTGCTTCCAGATAAGTCTGTCTTTGCACGTCCCTGTCTATTCTATTTGTGCTTGCAGTTCTGAGGTGGGTCTATGCCCACCCCACCCCCAAGCTTTTGATGCTTTTCTGTCTCTCTCCCTCTGCCACTTAGTATCCAGCCTTCAGTGACGCCAGCATCTGAGCTCCGGAGCATGTTCTCCAAGCCAAATTACTCCTAGACAGTTAGGGCTTAACTCAAGACCTTGGGCCACACTGCCCCCACCCTCAGCCCCCCCCACTAGTCTTTCATGTCACATCGAGGAAGTTTCCTGAACTCTGTGTGACACTGCTGTCAGGGCCTGACTTACCAGGGGAGCATGAATAATTAAAAGCTGCAGCCAGGCTTGTTCCGACTTAAGCTGTATTAGTGTTGCTAACTGTCCCGACCCGTTTAATATTCATGCCATTCTCAGCTCCTTTAAAGGGGGGGGGCTTGCTACCTGATTTAAATTGTGCCTGTCAGTTTCGATTAAAGATCAGGTTGACCACAGTTGCAGGGAAATTAAATGAACATTCTCTTAAGCAATATCATAGAATTTAATGTAGCAATTAATATCTATTGCAATGTGGTGCCGTCACAGCTGCTTGGCATGGAATGGAGGGCTCATGGGGGTGGGGGAGGCTGGCAGGGTCCCTAAGTCTCCATTCTCCAGAAGGGAGGGCCTGGAGGGTCCTGGTCTTTAGCTGGCTTCAAGTCTGAGAAGGGCAGAGGGCATAAATAACAGCCGTTGTCATGTTGGATCTAGTAGCCTTGCTTGTGCAGTCTTCTGTGGCACTCATGGTGGGGAAACTGAGGCATAGGGCATTCAGAGGTGGTAATGACTAGTTGTCAGAATGGAACAGTGTGTGGCAGGAGCCCCACCCCCTGAGAACCAGTCAAAGCGGGAGATGGGAAGCGGCTGGGCTGAGCTCTCATGCTCTGGGGGTGTCTTTGAAAACCTGCTGAGGCTGAGGTCATGTGACACTCAGGATGCCAAATGGAAGCTTCCAGGCCCTAGGCTGGACATGGACCCTGGCAGCTGACTGGATGGACCTGCCACAGGTGGGCTGGGGAAGTTATTGTTGAATCAGCTCCTGGAGGTCTGAAGCTAGGCCGCACAGAGTGGGTCTGTGGCTGAGCTCATTCTCGGTTTCTTATCCAAAGGATGGGAACCATCACCTCCTGAGAGCCAGGAAGAGAAACCAGTGAACTGTGGATTGAGGGGCTATGCTACCCAGTGGTTAGGGACATAGCTTTAGGAGTTAGGCGTGCTGGATTTGAACACGGGCTCCTCCATGTCGAGGGTGCCTGTCTTCTGGCAAGGTAACTACACTGAATCAGTTTCCCCATCCTCCAAATGCAGATAAGAAATAGTCCTTTGTCTTATCATCTGCCCAGGCGGTAACTATGCTAATGCAGGCTAATGAGTGTTCAAAGCAAAAACTGGTGCCAGGACCCTGTGAGGCCTAGCTGTTATCGTTGCGACAGTCAGCGGTGCCGTCAGGGTTGTGGCTGAATGTGAAATTGCTTGTACGACACTGTGTAGGAAGAAGGTGCTGGCTTCCCCTGTTCATTTCATCTGAGTCCTATAAAAGCACATGCATAATATATAAGGTATGTATGTTATGAAGATAATAAAATGAAGACCAATATTCTCATCTGTTCTAAGACTAGAACATTCACTAGGCACGGAAGCCCTAGTGGGGGTCCCCCTCATTCTGATTCTTACTCCAGCCCGGGGGATTCCATGCCAAAATTGGATTTGACACTGACTCGCTTTCTTTAAAAACACAAAGTCTGAGAATTTTGTGTCTGTGTATATAAAACAGGTATTTATCTTGCAACGTTTCCCTTTTTGGTCTGTAGGTTTGCTTCCTCTGTGTACCTGCAGGGGACTCACTTCCGGGGCTCTTCAGCGTGGCAGTGTGGTGGAAATCCCTGCTGTGAATCCAGGGAAGGGTCTAGGTCATGCTGCAGGGAACATTCCCACGGTGCCTCCAGCGGCTCACAGTGCACAGGACAGTCACAAGGTGCAACAGACACAAGGTGCAGACACCACGGCCTCGCTCCATGTAACTACATCCGGTCTCCAGATGTGTCCTAAAAACACCGTGACATCAGACCAGACCAGGTCAGACCTAGGGCAGTGGAGGTCAATGTGCAGGCAGGGAAAAGATAGCTCAGGTCTCTCAGGAGTCAAGTGGAACCAACCCAACTCTTTGTGCTCCTGCCCTGAACCACTCCAGTCTCACACTCGCACAATACATCGAAGCCCTGAGATACACAGCGTTGGTCCTCCAGGGTAGATAGATGAATCCGGAGGTTGCTACTGAGTTAGCAGTGGGTACCTGACCGCCCCTCCCCCCCACCTCAGCACCAGTCGTAAAGAAACTAAACTTTAGAGAGGCTGACAAGGTCAACACGGGCTTACCCATTCAGTAAGTCGCTGAACTGTGCACTGAACTGTGGTCAGAACACTGGGCAGAGGCCGAAAGAGCCAGTGGGCAGAGGCCGAAAGAGCCAGCAGGCACAGCACTTGCACGTGCCCCTCTCCCACCAGTCCCACACTAGAGATGGGTGGTAACCAGTAGCCAGATGCTAAGCGACATTCCATCAGTGGCTATAAGGACACCACATGATATCTCTGCCCTGGGAGGGCAGAGAGTAAGTACTAGCTAGCTTCCAATGCCAACCGGGGAGGAAGGGGCCCAGTCTCAGGCCACTGGAGATGATCCATGGCCCGCTAACCCAGCTCCACTCTGCCTGGCAGGTCTATTTCTTACTCTAAGTGATACATTGGCTCCTGGGATGGAGGTCTGGCACTGAGCTGGGATGCTGTAGGAAGAACAGGAGTCGCTAGATGGCTTGCTGAGTCTGCAGTTCCTGGGCCTCCCTTAGGTCTGTGATTCCAGGTCCCTGATATGAAGCTGAGAAGAGGCGACCCTAACAGGTTTATCAGGCAATTCCAACTTAGATTGCTCCGGACCGTGCTGGGTGAGGGTCTGCCATGCTTGGACATCTGTCTCCCGTGCTCGGACATCTCTCTCCCTCAGTGTCACAGAACCTAGATTTGCTTGCTTTTTCTGAGACAGGGTCTAACTGTATAATCCTGGCTGGCCTGAAACTCACAATGCAAATCAGGCTAGCCTCCAATTTAGTCTCCTCAGCATTCCCAGAGCTTCAGAGGCTAGTGTCTGGTACTGGTGACTCAGAGGCCCAGGCTCCTCCCGTCCAGGGATTTCACCTTTCCTAATTCATATCTTCTAAGTCACTTTCCTAACTCACTTCTAAGTCTTCTAAGTCCCTGACATAGGAGAGGAAAGCCTAGGGATACTCACCCCACAGTGGTTTTAATAGCTGGGCTAAAAAGGATGGTTTTCCATTCTGCTCATGATCCATTGGCCTAAACTCAGCCACAAGGTCCCAATCTGACTGCAAAGAAAACTGGGAAATGTAGTCTTCTATTCAGGAAAACTAAATTGATATAAGAGCAGAAGAGCAAATAGCTTGCTTTCTGTCATGGAGATAGATTCATTCTGGTACAGTGCTCCCTGCACCTTTTGGGCTAAGGACAAGTGACGGGGCTGTGTCTGCCTCTGGGAGGCCCTGCTGGTCACTCTTGGGTCTCTCAATTCATTTAAAAAAAGGTTCTACTTTTTTTGGTGGGGGGGGAGGGAGGGGTGTCATTACTCACATGTGGCTGCTGTGTCCCCATCTTGTCCAGTCGGAGCTAGACTGGTTTATGGGGTTGCTTTAGACTGACCACTACTACGTCAGTTAAAGAGAGTGTTTTGGCCTTGGTGAATAAACTCTGTGATCAAGTAGTGATGTCTGCTGCAGCAGGGGAGGGGCTGGTGTTGAAATGAGCTCCCTCATGCCTGTGAAGAGGACATTCGCGGCCTTCCACAGCTTGTCCTCGAACCTGATCTTCCCCAGACTGTCCCATTTCTACAAGTTCAAGAGTGAAGAACAGGTTGGGAACGCCTTCTGGTGCATAATAAGGGAGCCATGAGTGTGAGCTGTCGTCTTCATCTTCCCATCTTGTTGGCTCCTGTGGCCAGGCTATGCCCCATTGTAGTGAGGCTTCCTAGAATTAAACTCAGAATTTATTATGTGAGTTGACCAATGCAAATTAGAACCATTCTTACACCTCCTTCTTTTTACGCACCCAGTCTCTATTAACACAGCCGCAGACTGTATTAGCCCCTCAGTGACACAGACGCGAATGATACACATTGATCATCTCTCCGAAGCCCGTGAGTCTGTCTCCTACACATTACAATCAAGTCTGTGTCTCAGCCCCCCTGCCTTTGTTCAGAGTCTCCTTACTGAAGATTGAGACCTTGCATTAACTCCTGTTTTATTTCATCTTGTGTGGTTCACCTTCAAGACTGCCAAGGTCCCCGTTTTTTATGCCTTGAATGCTCTTTTGTCTGCTCCTAAATTGACTTTTCACAGCCCGCGAGAAGCTTGGGTTGGAGCAGTGAGCATTGCAATCATCGTCCTCATGCTGCGCTGGCTCTCGCTGGTGCAGTGTGCTTTGCATATGAGGGCCCGCTTGAGCTTCAGAGTGATACCCTAGACCAGACCCCAATCGCACGTGCAAGCGGAGAAGCCTTCCTCAGTCCCAGTCCCTGGGACTCCGAGGCAAGATATGACGCAGCCGGAATTTAACTTGATGCCTTTCTGACTGACACCAGCATTAATACGGCTGGCCACAGCCCCACACAGTCAGTCAGAGGGAGGGAAGTCAAGGCCAGACTTGAAGCTGTCCATCACAGGGCAAACCCGCTCCAGTTGGCTTAAGTAGGACATAATTTATTATAGGATCAGGTTGCTCACAGAATTGCTGGGAGGGTCAATATACTACCACGGGGAAAAAGCATCCAAGCCCCAGTTGAACTGTCCTACCAGTGCACAGCACCCGTGTCTACAGGATGCACAGTGCTCAGCTCATGCCTGGCTTCTGGCTCTGGCCAAGCTTGTCTAAGAGAGCCCTGGCTAACACCTTCTGTGACTCTTCCCCCTCTACCTGCAGGAAACCAGGTCACATGTGAAACCTTCCCTGCTGAGGTGTCATGACAATGAAACGCTTAGCTTCCTAGTCTCTTTCATTCAGAAAGACACAGTGGGAGGGTGATGGTGTGAAGCTTGCCCAGCTTGCCAGAAGCCTGACATCCTGGACCTAAAGCCCTTACTCAGCTAACTGGACTCTTCCTGGAGGATATCCACTGTGATCTGTGTATCTAGTCTTCTAGAATCCTTTAGACCTATCTCTGAGAATAGTTTTCAGCCCCTGGCCAGAGCTTTATCAGCCTTTGAGGCACCCAGTGTGGAAAAGCAGCGTGTGAGTCTCTTCAGAGAGGGCATCCTGCACCAGGCAGGGCATCGAAGGGTGAGACCAGGGCTGGAGGGCTGTGCCAAGATGAGGTCCTTCTTCCAATGGGTGAGTTTATTCCTCACTGGACTCAGGATCCTGTCCCAGGCATGCAGCAAAGGAGAGAATACAGAGCTCCCCTCCCTTGCAGAACCTCTTATCACATGGGCAGAAGAGGCCTGGGGTCAAGGCAATATGTAGCCCCAGTAAGGAAAGTGGATGGATTGGGGGAAGATGGCTCAACAGGCTAAGGTGCCTGCTGCTATGCCTGATGCCGTGTATTTGATTCCAGGGCCCATGTGGTAGGAGAGACCTGACGCCCCTGTGACATGTATGTGCTTATATGTGGTTCCTCATGTGGCTCCCTGCCATGTTAGCCCCACTCCCACCCCACCCATGACTTCTAGCATCTCATGATGGATGGTTTGGTCTACACTATTTCCCTAGGGACCTTCCCGTACTGGCCTCTAGAACGCACCCATAGGTGCATTTTCCTCCTGGGGTGGAGGGGAGGTATTTGCTGTGCACTGGTATCTATCAGGATCCTTGGGTTATAAGCAACAGAAATATGCTTCAAAACATAACCAAAGGAACATTAATAGAAAACTCATGTCAGTTGAAGGGATGTGGTATCAACTTAGAATTGGATTCTCTCTCTTTTTCTTCTCCTCTCCCCCATTCCTCCCTCCCTCCCTTCTCTGTCTTCATCTTTCTTGTCCTTCTTGACTCCATTTTGTTTATCTGTGTCAGCGCTACACCGCAGAAACACTTCTTCCAAGAATAAGGGCCTAAGAACACCCAATGGTTTCTTCCTATGCTGTGTCTACAGCTTAACCTCAAGGGGCCAGAGCTCTGGTTTGTGAAGAGTATATGCCCAAGCCAGTCTGAAGTGCCAGAGGACAGGTGCTTCGGTTGGAGCCATGCAGTAGGAAGGAGAGGACCTCTAACACTGAAGGAGGGTGGGCTGTTCTCAGAATGTAGGCGGAAGCTTGCAGGCTGGGATGAACACTGTGGCTGTGTAGTCAGAGTGCAACAGGGTCCTGTAGGGAGCAGGCATACCCGGCCTTCTGGCCTCAAACACGCTGTTTGGAACCCTAACAGTTCGCCTCAGGGTTCTACCCCAACACAGAAAAATGCACACAGTAAATGCCAACGTGCCCCTGCATGGCTAGTCTCCAGAGGCAAGAACCCCACCTTGTCCAGTCTCCTTTGAAAGGGGGTTCCTATTCTCTTGCCTATGCTCCTTTCTCCCTCATTTTTCTCCCCCACAACCCTTATAAAGATGCCTTTATTTATTTTATTTGTGGTGTGTGCATGTGTGTGTGTTGCATATGGTGAGCACATGGTATGTATGTCTATGTGGCATATGTGTTGTGTGTATGTATATTGCATGTGGTGTGCACATGGTGTGTGTGTGTGTATCTGTGTGGCATATGTGTTGTGTGTGTGTGTGTTGCATGCACATATGTGTATAGGTGCATGTGCCCATTCCAAGGCATTAAGACAGAGAGCAACAGAAGCCAGAGAAAGACACAGAGTGTCTTCCTCTGCCACTCTCTCTCCCTCATTGCCTTGAGACAGGGTCTCTCCCTGAGTCAGAAGCTCACTATTTGGGCTAGGCTGGCTGCCTAGCAAACTTTCCCAATCCGTGTCTCCTTCCTCCAGTGCTAGGGTTACAGGCACACAGCTATACATGGCTGTTTACATGGGTTGTGTGGGTTCTGACTCAGGACCTCATGCCTGAATAGCAAGGGCTCCTACTCACTTCGCCTTCTCTTCGGCCCTTGAAGATATTTGAAAAGTAAAACTGGCAACAAAGTTTTCTTTCATGTTCAACTGGGGGTGGCTGGCAGGAGTTCTGAGTAGTAGCCTAAACAATAAAGACCGCTGTGCTCCATGAGTTATGTCTGCAGCAGGCAGAGGCTGGGAGGGAATGCGGTCTGTCTGCCACTGCACCTAAAAACTCCCTCCAATGGAAGAGGGAAGGCTGGAGTTCCAAAATGTGCCCAACTGGAAAAGCATAGCTGGGGACGGGGCTCATGTTAACCTTTGCCCCTAAGGCTTGTCTCTGAGTATCTACCTGGCCACAGTTCCTTTTCCAGGATTCCTCTTCTCAAGTCTCCCTACACTCCTGGGAGTTTCCCAGGCTTGATTACAGCTTCAAGTCTGCATGCATGTGGCTCCTCATGATCTAAAGCCAGTTGATTATCTGACCATGTTGCCACAGGACTTGCTCTCTTGTGAAGGATACTGAGACAGAGCGGCTCCCAGCACCAGCTCAGGCCTTAGCGATGTCCCTAGCAGATGATCATCTTTCCTGTTGCCCTCGTTCACTCCAGTGACCGAGTTTCTTGTTGCGTTACTTACTCTGAATGTTCTAGAACAATTGCAGTTATTTGAATTAGCCCCTGGTTGGCAGCATAGCTATTAAAACAGAAACCTGGTGCCAGATTCCCTCTCATTGATTACACATAGTTCTCAGTCATTGGATAGAATGGTCCAGGAAGGCAGGAAGGCAGAGCATCAAAGTACTGATGCCCGGACCAGGATGCACAGAAGTCTGCCCTATCTCCTGTGGGCTCCTGCCTCCAGCCCTGGCTACCTGTGATCAGAGCTGATCTCAAATGCCCTGCATGACCTAATAGGCTCCTGAGCTAACGAAGAGTGACAGTGATTTTTCGGCTGAGTTAGAATTTGTGCTTGACCTCCAGGGTCAAGTTCAAACTGGTCTTCTAAGGGTCTCTACAATTTCCTATTGCTGGGGGCTGCATCTACTGGGGTCACAAGATCTTCTTCAGAGCATGCATTGTTTAAACTACCACCAACCCTTGCCAAGAAAGGAATGCCGTGATTGGTGAGTGATGCCTGCCGCAGACAGTGTGGAGGATTGGTGAGTATACTGGGACCGGCTTCTTGGTGCCAAGCTCACTAGCGCTACCTCCACTTCTTCTCTCCCCCATCTTCCAGGAGCACCAAGAGTCCTGCATTGAGGGGACCTCACATTCTTCTGGTCTTGGGTAAAGAACTGACCTGTTCTTGGGTCTTGGGTTCTGTGGGACAGTCCAGCCAAAGATGCCTATTAGATTGTGCTTCTCTCTCTCTCTCTCTCTCTCTCTCTCTCTCTCTTTCTCTCTCTCTCTATCTGTGTGTGTGTCTATCTGTTTCTCTGTGTCTCTCTGTGTGTGTGTGCCTATCTGTCTCTCTGTGTCTCTGTCTCTGTGTGTGTGTCTCTGTGTCTGTCTGTCTGTCTGTCTGTCTCTCGTGTCTGTCTTCTTTTGTCTCCCAGCATCTCTCTGTCTCACCCCAGCCACTTCTTCTACCTCTAGGTGGGCAGACTACAGAATTTGCCCCCACCTTCAGCACCCAGGATTCTGAGCTGTCCTCCAGGATAGGAGGCATGGGGGAACCATGGTGGGGTACTGGGGACATTTTACAGGAAACTTGGTTCTGGAGGCCTGTTGGGAGTCCTCAGAGTCCTCTGCACCATGGCTGTCAGTCAGGCTCACCTCTGTGAGAGCTTAGGCCTGCTTTACAACAACCATAGAGTCTCCTACAGCTCTGACCTCCCTGCCACTGGATCACTGCAAGCTGCAAGAAGTCTTGGCAAATTGTTTTCTGGGTACAGAGCCAAATGACCTTTTAGTCTCCCGTGTCTAGACAGCATCAGACACTTGGCCTCCCAAGTGAACTTTGTTCTAGGTACATCAGGTCCTTTGGTCTCTGCAGGAGCTGGTGGCTTCTTCTGGCCACCCAGCCTTCACCCTGATTCTAACTTGTCAGGCTTCCACAGTCCCTCTGGTTCTTCCTGCTATAGATTTTCTTTTACCTTTGAGACAGGGACTTTCCTAGCCCAAGATGACTTCAGTTCTCCTTGTAGCTAAGGAGAGACTTGGATTTCTGATCCTCCTGCCTCCACTTCCCAAGTATTAGGATTTCAGGGTGGCTCCTTGCTGTCTCTGTCTTTAAGGATGTCTCTCCTGTGTCCTCTAACCCTGGTCGCAGTCTTGGCTTGTGGCCTGGTACCACCTTCTCTCCCACTAGCACGGGCTTCCCACTCTAGTTCTCTGCTTCCTGGCAGCCAGTCTCCACCCACTTCCAATTTGCATTTACTCCAACCTCATCAGCACAGAGCTCGTGGCTTCCAACAGGAGCAGGTGCATACTGCTACACAAGATGAGGAGGAGGCTTTGCGCCTCACTCCCAGCTCCTGGCAAGCCTTTCTTAAAGGTGAAACCTGTTAGCGTCTTGATATTTGTGTTACACAGATGTGGAGACAGAGGTGAACCCGGAATAGTGATGCACCTGGGAACTGCATAGGTAATTGTCGTGTGTCTGGGACAAAGGAGGAGCTGGCAGGCCCTGGCCTTGCCCTTGTTAGGGAATGAGGAGAGGGTAAGGGTAGAGCTCAGCGTGACAAGAGGTTTTGCATTCACCTTGGAGAGAGGTGGTGTCACAGCCCCATTTTATAGAGATGGGCAGAGGGAGGTTTGTGTGCCAGGTCCGAGCTCATGAAGGCATTAAGCATCCTAAGTAAGATTCAGACCCAGGCAGTCTGAGATTGGCCCCATTGATTGGGGCGAGGGTTGTGGGTGGCACAGTAGTGCTAATCTGCTTCTGAAGACCCTCCCAGGGTTGGGGGGTGGGGACCGAGGACATACTCCCTGGGGTCTCCGAGGGTCTGGGTGGTTTGTAGATAAGGACATTGGCCTCCTTGGAAGAAGGTTCCATCGGGGTCTAAGATACAGGCTCGGTCAGCAGATGGTACAGGCATCCAACTCAAGCTCTGCCCTTCCCAGCTGGGTGACTTTGAACCACTTGCTTCGCTTCTCTGAGCCACAGGGCCAGCTGTCACGGTGAAATGCAGACAGCATCAAAGCCAGCTTGCGGCTGTTTTTAGGATTCCGTGAACGAGTGTGCAGTGGTGGTGGGGGGAGCAACTGGCACAGCCAGCTCCCTAAACACGGGCTGCAGTTGCTGAGGTTGGAATGTGTGTCTCCGTGTTATCCCGTCTCACTGCTACCGGCTGAAGGAAATGGTACTTGGAAGCCAGGGTCTGGGAGGGAACAAGGGCTTGAGCTAACAGCTGAGGCTTCTTTCCCATAGCACAGGCACCTGGGGGCACCAGAAGACAGGCTTTCTTGTTCTGAGGGGACTGACAAGTGTAGTCATATAGTTTAGCAGGGACGACAAAGTGGCCCTGGGTACAGGATTTGTTACTGGCTGTGAGCGGGGCTGGCTGCAGGCACTGTCTCCAGAAGATCCCGGCAGGAGATTGCTGCTGGATCCCGCACCTGCTGCCTCCTGCCTGCTCTAGTTGGACCTGGCCAGGTCTCTGGACTCTCAGAGTTTGGTTCTGGAAAGCCCTTCCAAGAAAGTGCTGAGCAGCTTGGGCTGCCGTGGGAATGCGCTAGACAACCTCCGAGCAGAAACCCGTTGCCCCCAATAAGTAGGAAAACTGCAGCGAGCTGTAGCCCACAGCTCTGACTGAACGGAAGGATGAACACCCTGCGGTCCCTCCTTGGTGGCTCTCTGGTCAGCTGATGACCTTTGATTTTCTTTCCCTGAAAGACTGAAGCTCTCAGAAGTGAGCTTCCCTACCCCAACTCCTCACACCCAGTCCTCCTACCTTGATGCCCACAATGTTAGATGTCCTTCTGTCTCCTCCAGTGTGATTGGGTGGCTCATTCCACCACGAACAGGATGGTCACTACATAGCCTTTTAAAAAGTCCTCTCTCTGGCCCTCACTTGCCCAGGCCCAGTCTGTTTTTCTGCTTCCTTTTGCAGCAAAACCCTGAGTACAGAGGGAGACAGACAGGACTCACTGCCGGAACCGGCATGGCCCCTCTCTCGCTCTTCCTTCTCAAACCTGGCCATCATGCTTCCATGCTCTCCCCAGATGAAGGTCTGTGTCATCCTCCACCTCCCTGATGCTAAATCTGTCATCAGTCCAAGCTTCAGGGGCCACAGGGCTTGGCTGTAGCCGCCTTCTGGATCCCCTCCTCCTACTGTCTCCTGGTCTCTTTTGTAGATTTAGTATAACCTCCGAATTTCTGATGATCAGGGATGCCCAGGACTTGAGAATCACATAGTCCTTCTGCCCCGCATGGTGGGTCTCAGCCTGCGATAGACAAGCTTGATTGCTAGGCTGACCAGATGGAGAAATGCTCGGTGGATTCCTGAAGCACACCTGGGGGGATGTTTCTGAAGGTAATCTCCAGCAATCAAAAGGGCCCTGATCGGAGGAGGAGAAGCCATTGATGGAGTCAAAATCTGAGTTTTTCAAGGTGCCCAGACTATGAAAGCTGGGACCTAGCTAGAAGGCGTATGTCACTGGGGGCATCTTTAGGGGGTTCTATCTTGCCCCGGGCCCCTCTGCTTCCTGTTCACCATGATGTGAGCTTCTATGTCCCACCTTCTTCGCCACAGTGGACATATTCCCGGTAACTATGAGCAGAATAAACCTTTCCTTTCTGTTCTGGCTTAGGTATGAAAGGTCCCCTGCAGGATCACATGTCTGAACACAGCCTATCCTGATGGTGCTTCTTTGGGACACTGTAGAACCTTCGTAGCAGGTGACATGTCTGGGAGAGGAAGGTCACTGGGGACTGGCCTTTGAGGGCTGCAGACCACCCTGCTGTAGGCTTGAGCTTTTGGTTTTCTGATCTGCCAGGACTGAGAAGTAGGATCCTCTTACAGGATATGGTTTGCGACCTTATCTTTATGAGCCCAGCTATTAACATAAGAGGCCAACAAGTAGTGGGAGCCTAATGTGTACTTGCTGATTGGACAGATGCCGCTTCCTTTTTCACCCAAGTATTTCAGGCTTGCATGTGCCTTGAGACAGGTGTTCCGGACAGTGCAGAGAATGCTCTGCAGCAGCTAACCTTTCTGGTGAGAATGAATGAGCTTCTTAAGTATATAGCAGGCCAAAGTGAAAGAATGACTAGCAAGTGAGTGGTAGACAGAAGCAGATAGTAGAACCATCATCAGAGCTGGTGCTGAAAACAGTCAGCAGGGACAAGCCGAGGAAACCCCGTGGAG
Organism: Arvicola amphibius; assembly: GCF_903992535.2. Taxonomy (NCBI): domain Eukaryota; kingdom Metazoa; phylum Chordata; class Mammalia; order Rodentia; family Cricetidae; genus Arvicola; species Arvicola amphibius. Next base: position 26,877,428 of record NC_052052.2, on the reverse strand, counting down.
CCGGTCAGCCAATAGCCGGTGCAGTTCCTTATAGGAAAAGTGCAGGCAGAGCAGAGGGTCCCCCTACATGACTTCTGTGAGGGGAGCAGATAGCAGCAGTAAGGTAACTCATCAAACTGAGGGTTACAAATATCCGGCAGAAATCTACTGGGGAAGTAGAGGCAGCCCACTGAAGGGCTTGACTATAAGGTGCCCCTCTGCAGATGAGCTGAACTTCACGGGGGAAGCTCAGGTTTCTCCTAACACCAGGGGCAATTTGATATCCCAGGGCAAATGATAGTAATCTCTGCTGGAAATGGCTTTACCTTCTGTTCTCAAGAACACACCGATTTTACTCTTGGGCTATTTTGAGATCTCTTCATTCCTTGACACAGAGTTACGGAGGCCTGTCCAGTCTGAGTGGGGCAGGAGCTTGGAAGACACATTGAGACAGAAATGTCTGGTTAGAAATGGATGGAAGGGCCAGCCTCACGTTCAGAGCCATCTTCTCTGTGAGCTCAAGCAGCTCATGACATTTTACCAATGTATGTTATACCATGCCCCTGCTGCAGGGTGTCCAGGGCTTGAGCTCAGTAAACACAGGGTCCTGTCCCCAGTGATGTCTTCCTCCCTGTGTGATCTTGAGGTGGCTGCTCTTCTTAGTTCCACCTTCAAGTAAAGAAAAATAGATGGTCTCAAACACGTTTGCACAGAGGGAAACTCTAGAAAGGGTAGAGAGTACCCAGGAGTCAGACTCCAAGGGGCAGCTCGTCCTCTGCTGACCTCAGTTTCCCCGTGCCTGAAATGGGCAGTGATGAGGATTTAGTACCAGGTAGGCAGGGGGCTAGGTTTGAGGTAACCAAGGAAACCACAGCCACATCTTGGTAGCTCTATCTGCTGCTGGTCAGACGACTCCTTTGTGGTTGAACATTCTTGAAGTTGCCCGGAGGCTGTTCCCACCAGCGCAGAAATGAACGCAGCAGGGCATCCTCCCATGGGTGTGCAGTCACAAACGGTCACACCCTCAAAAGACCTGGCGTCACTTTCGTATAGTGTCATTTGCACTCTGGCTTGGTCACCTGTTCCCTGCTTTGTGAGTTTTTCCAGAGGATTGTAGGAGAAACTCCTAAAAGGGAGGCCCTGTCTACAGAGCTTTGGGAAGGGGAGGGGTGAACTTATCCCATGCATGTGTCACTCAACTCATAAATACTCTCAAAACTTACTTAAAAGCCACAGCGTACAGCCCACTGAGCTCCCCTGGTATTAAGTCAGCCGACTCCTATCTCTCTTTGGAGTGTTGCCTTTGCTTAGCTTTGCAAAATAAACCTTCGCTCAAACTATTTTGTGACCGAAGTATTTCCTTCCAGAAGACGAGGATCAGGAACAAAAAGAGCCCGTAACAGACTTAGTCACTATCTGAGGTAGATGCACTTGGAAAGGTGCAGAAGTCACACCCACGAAGGGGCTGTAAATCAAGTTGCCACACGCCAGCATCACCTGTGACTCTTAGAAACTGCTGTCTTGTAATTCAGACCTGAAACTTATTGCGACAGACCCTGGAGGCCTTTCATCCCCCTCTCCTTCGGCGCCCATACCCTCATTCATTAGTCCGTCCATTCCACACGTTTGCAGAACACACACTGTACCAGACCCTGAAGCAGCACACACAACACCGAGCAGAGCCAAGGTCAAGCTCTAGTCCTCAGGAACTAATTTTCTGGAATGGTCATAGCAGTGATGGCTGTCTATTGCTGGTGGCCTGCCCAGCTCTAAGGGAGGGCCTTTGATACTAGTCATACCCCTTTAGCCTCTCCTGGCCCTACAGAGAAGTTGTGGCTTTAGTCTCTGTTTTGTAGATGTACCCATTGAGGTTTATATCTGCTATGAATGGTGGCCACAGGATAAAAAGCTGGGTTGTTTGGGTCAGGAGCAACAGCAACACATTCGTTAACCTACAGCCTCTAAGAGGGCCCATTTCACACTCAGTCGCTAATGTTAAAGAAGCTGTGATATCTGCCCAGAACTTATGTCATCTCACCCCAAGGGGAAGCAAACGTGGCTTTGGCATGTGAAGGGCAAAGGCAATCCAGGGGCGGCTCCCACGGTGGGGTGTCTTGAGACCAGCCTCACTGGGAACTTGGACACCTGATCACCTGGAGGAACTGCCCAGGATGTAGAATGACTTTGCTCATGCCCTGCAGGTACCCCCATGAGTAGAACACCCCGCCCCACCCCACCCACGCCACTTCTGCAGTTCCCTTTGTTCTTGCTGTAAGTCACAGGTGACAGGCCGTTCCTCCCTCCTGAGGAAGCTGTGATGGGAATGAACTCTGGGTCCTGGGGAGAGCTGCTCCAAAGAGGCTTTGAAGAAACCCTGGCACCCTGAAGCCATAAAGTCACTTTGGGGCAAATGCCTCTCACTCTCGGCCTCTGAGGTATAATAGAGGGGTTGCAGGAGTAGAGGTGAGAATCGGACACGGTTTGACTCTCGTGTCTCCTGCCAGCCCTAACCAGGGCATGGAAGCTGGCGCGGCCCTAAGAACGTGCGTGTGCAAGACAATGCCTGCTGATGCAGCTATTCATATATGCGCAGCCGGGGGCTGTTGGATGCGTGCTCATGTGTCTCTATGCACACAGGTCTGGGTGCTAACTGGTTGGCCTTTGCTTCCTAGGAGATGACCCATCTGTGTGCCCACACACTTCTGTACTGGCTAGCCTCCGGGAGCAGCTCTCTTCCATGTCTGTCTCATCTGCCTGCCCAAACCAATGACTTTCTGTGGTCAACAAGCCTCTTAGGACCTAGCCTTGGAACTGTCACTCCGTCACACTGACCCTATCGTATAGACCAAAGTAAAATGCACAGCTGCAAAAGTCCAGGTCAGGGAAGTAGATTCTGCTCCCCCAGTGAGAAAGTGAACTGTGAAGAACGGGCCATATTCTGCCACCATCTGCATGTATGTGTCTATGTGGGTGTGCCTGAGTGTACAAGCACATAGATGCCCTTTCACACATGTACTGGGTGTGCCTGAGTGTACAAGTGCCTAGATGCCCTTTCACACATGTATTGTGTATGTGGAAGAAGATACTAAGCTAAGCATGTGCCTATGTTTCTGTATATGTGTCTAGTAGCAACACACACACACACACGCATGCACACATGCACGCACACACATGCCCCACTGCAGAGGCATACAGACTGAGCCTGTGTAGTGAGTCTTTCTTTGTCCCATGTAGAGACACCTGCACCCCCAATGAATTGCATGCCATCTGCCTGTGCTGAGGTGGCTCTTGCTCTGTTAGTGGCCCTGAGAAAATTCACTGGTCAGTTGTCTTGTAGTCTATTATTACCCAGATGTCTGTGTGTTCCAAACAATTGTTTTTAAATTGCTTCATTAGTCTGTCTCAGCAGACTGGATCCTGCCACACTTGACTGGCTCAGATTCTCTGGGACAGAGCTAGGCACACGGCTCACTTGCTGATGTATGTCCAAGTGTGGAAGAGGGTGACCCGAAGAGAGACAAGAGAGAGCCACCACATGCTACAAGAGGCAGCATTATGGAACAAGAAGGGAGTGAATTTGGGACTACAAAAAGCTTGTAGCCAGAACCTGCCATTTACAGACTGGGTCACCCTGCAAGCTCATGCAAGAAGGGGTCACTGTTGTGGATGTTGTGGGAAGGATAAGGCTGGAAGGAGATGGTGTATGGGGCTCCCAGCACTGTGCATGGCCCTCCTGACTCAGTCCTCCCTCTGATCACTGTGCACAGGGCTCAGGGCACTCATTAGCAGGACTGAACAACAAGTTGGTGGCCGCTGTGGTTCCCCGCTTGATTCGGGTAAGTCACTGATGCTCCAGGGGGAAGCTGGAGACCCTCTAACACACCTAGCCCTGCTCGGGAACAAATTGGCGGACAAAACTAGGACCTGGTGCCATCATACCTGTGCTCTGTGCGCACAGATGTCATGACCCTGTCCTAAACTTTGCATCTCTTTGACGGGGTAACAGTAGCCAAGGTGCAAGCTCTTCCCTTCTGCCTTGCAGCTCCTGCTCACCTTCTAGGAGGGAGTTGCCCCAGGAGTCTTACCCACACCCTTGCCTCGCTTCCCAGGAGGACTCGACAGGAGTCTCTCACTGCCAACCCTTGTGCCAACCAAGAGTCACAGAACAGCTTTGGGCCTCCAGAAGCATTATTTCTCCCTCTCATTAGCTGCCACTTCCCAAAGTAGTCACGGTGCCACTGGGGTGCTGCTGTGCCTTGTCCCTACCCCCCTCCAACTATCCCTGCAAAAATATTAGACAACATGGGCCACATGTAGTCTCTGTTGCTTCTTCTTAATTTCATTCTCTTAAAAAAATAAGCATTTGTTTTGGTTTGTCTATGAGGTGTCTCCCAAAATGTTTCATGAGTTAAAAACCTTGGTTTCCAGATGCTGGAGCCAGCCCTAAGGTTCTGCCTTCATGGATGGACCAATCTCTTGATGGGTTCATAGCTTGATGGTGTTACTGGGAGATGGTGGAGAATCAAGGATGAGGCCTGGTGGGAGGAAGTGAGGGTGTGCCCTGGAAAGACACACCCCATTGCTGGCTCTCTCCCCATCTGTCTGCTTGCTCGTAGACTGAGGCCTCTGCTTCTTCCACACATTCCCTCTGGGATGTTCTGACACACTCTAGATTCAAAGCAGGGAGCCAGCTGACCATGAAAACCTCTGGAACCGAGAGCTAAAATAATCTTTCCTTCTTTTAAATTGTTCTTGGGCCATAAGACGGATCCTTGGCACTTGCCACCACGCTGACAACCTGAGTTCCATCCCTGGGACACAGAGGATGGGAAGAAAGAACCAACTCCTGAAAGTTGTCCTCTGACCACCACGCATGTACTGTGGCATATGTGCACGCGTGCGCGCGCACACACATACACACACACACACACACACACACACACTAAAAATTTAAAAGGTTTCTCTTGGGTGGTAGTAAACAATAAAACTTGCTCCAAGCATGAACAAATAAACAAAAACCTACTTACATTCTCAGCTCAACAGCTGTGTAGACACAGGCTAGATGTGGTAGGTAGGACCCATGGGGTGTGACTGGTCACCCCTGGGGAGACAGGCAGGTAAATGTACAAGTTAAAACATCTTAACTGAAGTTACCAGGGCTCTGAGTTGTACGGGGGCCCAACAGAACCTTCCTCCCACGCAGCTGAGCCCGCACGGCCGGGCCACCACAATAGCCCCCGTCTAGTCATCTGTGTGGAGCTTGAGGTGCGGGTGCCACCGACCACAGCATTTTCCCAGCACCAGGTGCCTCTCCACATGTACTAAACTTAGCCCTTGGGCCCCAGAGCTGCCGTTCTACAGCCCTGTTTAAAGGAGACCCAGAGAAGGGAGGGAGGAGGGAAGAGGGAGGCGGAAAACACAGCCAGACCTCTCTCAGCCCCTGTCCTACATTATAAAATTGCCTAAATAGCATAATGGATTTTTTTTAAAAAGAATGTTTGTAATTTTTTTTTGTCCATTATAAAAATCAGTCATGGAGATGAACCAAGAAAAATAAGAAATCCTACCCCTCAACTCCTTCAGAAACAGCCGCGCCTGCCACTCTGAAAAAGATTCTGTGGGCTCCTCTGTCTGGTCGTAAACACATATGCACGCAGGCTTAAATGAGCAGGAGCAGACTCCACATGCTGTTGTAGAAAATGGTTTTTTCTTCTCGACAATATGTTGTGGACATCTTTCCATGTCAATAAATATAGATCGGCGGCGGCGTGTTAAACGGCAGTGCTATATCCGGCCGAGCGCACAAATAGAAGTTTTAAATGCCAAAGAGGTGTTGGCTCCACTCGGCTCTCAAGTGGCGGGCATTTGGTGATGCTCAGACAGCAGTTTGGGGACCTGGGTCACAACCAACCTGACTGCCAGGGACACAGGGTTAGGACTCCATTAGAGAGCTGCTCACAGTAACCTCCAGTGGCTTTAGGGTCCAGGAAGCAGCCTTGCCTGTAGCTGTGGAGGAGAACGGAAGCTCCTGACTCACCCCGTGGAAAGCCACTGTCCTTCCTATAGTCCTGGCTTTCCTGGTTTCTTTGGAATTTCTCGGCAAGGCACGGCAGGTGTTGTCTCTCAGGCATTGATAGGACCTTGATCCTTCACCTGCAGCAAGTCCTACAAGCAAGTAGCCCTTCGCTCTCCCAGGTTCTCTTTCTGGCTCACATTTGCTTCCCCCGAGTTTCTGGTCTTGACTTGTGGAATGATTCTTTATTGCTTGTTGGTTCTGCTCTGCTCAGCAGAGGGTCCTTCTCAGAACCCTGGTGCTCATTGCTTGTTGTGCCCTGGTCAGTGCTCAGCTGTGGCACTCCAGCCACTTCTTGTGGCCACCTGAGGATGGACAGCCAGGGCCCTCCTGTGTCGTTATGTCCTGGACTCATGAATTTGGCCTCCATCCCCAGGCTGAATCCCTTCTCCCTTCTCTTGCTACTGCTGCTGCTGTTGCTATCTAGGGCTCTCTCCCTTTCTCACTGTTTACTCTGGTCCTCCATGCCAAGTGTATCAATCAGGCTTCATCTACGTAACAAACAGCCCCCAGGCGTGAATGACTTACACACTAGCATCTACTGATGCACACTTAAGGGTCTGGTTTGGCTGTGGTTTTTCTGATCCTGGATAAGGCTGGGGTATTGACTTCAGCTAGGTTGTCTAGTTACTTGATTTGTCTTCTTTCTGGAACTCAAGTCGCGATCCTCACGTGGGGTAGGTAGATGCTCAGTACACAATGGTGGAAGCAGGCAGCTCTCAGAGCCTTCCTTCAGCTCTGCTGTGCAGGAGCCTCTACCCATATCCACCAAGTAAAGTCAGTCGAGTTGCATCGCGAAGCCCAAAGTCAAAGGAAGGGAGGAAGGCTGTGTTGCAGACTCTACCTCCTGGAGACGGCCACTTTGGTATTCCCAGGTAACAACTCCATCCACAAGGAGGGTGCTTGAACTGGCAGCCCTGCCCCCTGACAGCCTCTGGACTCTTTTGGTCCTAGAGGAATATTGAGACTAGCTTTGTGACCCTTTCTCTGGTCCATGGCTAAGCAAACAGAGGGGCTCAGGCAGTTTGCAGAGTGACTAGCTGACTTACTACTGACTCACTGGGGCATGGCTTTGGCCTTGGCCATCCTCCTCTGCCCTCAGTACATTTTGGAGAAGAGTTATCCCTGAGAAATGGGCACGTATCCTCATAGCTATGCCATCCTGAGGGTCCCTGATGGCCAAAGCCCCCATCCCATCTTTAAGTCTGGGACTATATCAGCCAAGTGTGTGCCCTGCCTTGTCCCCATCTGACCCTAACCATCCCTGTGAAAATCTTAAATGACATGGGCCACATGTAGTCTCTGTCGCTTGTTCTTTATTTCATTCTCTTAAAAAATATGCATTTGTTTTAGTTTATCTGTGAAGTGTCTCCCAAAATGTTTCATGAGTTAAAATCTTGGTTTCCAGATACTGGAGCCAGCCCTAAGGTTCTGCCTTCATGGATGGACCAATCTCTTGATGGGTTCATAGCTTGATGGTGTTACTGGGAGATGGTGGAGAGTCAGGGGTGAGGCCTGGTGGGAGGAAGTGAGGGTGTGGCCGGGAAGGACACCCCCATTGCTGGCTCTCTCTCCCCATCTGTCTGCTTGCTTGTAGACTGAGGCCTCTGCTTCTTACACACACACACACACACACACACACACACACACACACACACACACACTGTGAACAGAGCATGACTTTCAGCTCTCTGCCATCAAGCCTGTGACCTCACATAAGACTGCATAGTAGTTCATCCTTCCTGGAGACTTGCAGTGACTTCAGCTAAATGGGCACTGGGCAAAGAGTACTACTTGACAGCAGAAGGTTCCGGGGCCAGCCAGGGGACTGGGTGGGAGGCGAACTTGACGTTCCAATCCTCTCTGGTCAGGCACAGGTTGCTGAGGAGTTGGAGGGCACCTCCATTAGCAGGGTAGGTTGCTGGGCCACCTATGGGTTCAATAAGGGTAAACATATGAGAGCTGCCAGGGCGCCTGGGGGACAATAAGCCCAGACTCTGTGGAGCTGTGGGAGAGGTATAGAGAGAGACGGCTTAGGAGAAAGCTCTCCGCAGGCCCGCTTTGGAGAACAGGGTCAGTCCTGATGCTCCAGCTACCTTGACGCAGAGGGTGGGGGTAGGGGCATACTCTCACCTGTTCCCCCGGGGCAGGAGGGGCCCAGCTGCCTCTCTCCGATTTACATTCAGCCCTTGCCTGCGCAGAACTCTGCATGCAGCAGCCTGCTCCCAGAGATGAGCTATTTTAAGTGCCTTCCCCTCCGCCCCTAAGGGTGCCATGTGTTTATCTTGCTTTCGAGTTAAAAGGGAAAATCAATTTTACTCTTACCTTAGGAAGATTTGGGGTGGGGGGTGGTGTCATTTCATTAAAACGAGAGTGGGGATGGGTGGTAAGGGCTTCACATTCCCACCCTTTTGGGTCAGTCATGAATAAACAATACCCTGAGCCACAGCCGACTGACTCCCAAGACACACGACACACCAGCAACGCAGACTGTGGGACTTTAGAGGCCCAGGGTTTACCTGAAATGGTCACTGAACTGTGTCTTCCAACCCCATCCCAGGGAGAAAGAGGGAGCAAGAGATTGAGCTCATCACTGGTGTGTGGGGGAGGGGTAGGTGTACACTTGTGAATTTTATATGTGTTGAGGTCATCCATGAACTCTACATCTGTCTGTAAGATGGTCAATGTCCACGTCCTTGGCCACTTGAGCCGAGCCAGGCTCAGTGATCTGGTGCCTGTTGTCTTGGATGGACATAGCCCGGACATAGGCTTCTGATTCGGGTTGGGTGGCTTTAGGCTCAACCGGGCTAGTCTGGGTCTGGCTACCTTCCTTTCTTCCCTGTCACAGCTGCCACCTTGCTGGTCTGTATTCTCTCATTACTCTTTCCAGCAGTCAACAGGGACCTCCACCTTCCCCAGATGTCTCCAAGACCTGAGTGCCCAGGATGGCTTGATCCAGAGAGAGTATGGGGAAACCAAATGGGGCTTCTAACACAGGGCTGACGCTAACCAGAGAGAGGTCAGTCCTGGTCTCCTCCTGTTGCATCTTCGGTGAAACGGGGCCTTTCAAGGGTGTGTGTAAAGATTTGAGACAAGAGGGGAGTTCCGTGGGGAAGCTTCTAGAGGCGGAGGTACAGCCCATCCTTACAAAGTTTCCATCCAGAAGACCACAGTCGGGGGCTTCAGAGAACACAAACAGAAGACCGCTGAGCTCAGAGCCTGTGTTTGGGTGACTGCTTCATTCCCACCCATCTGCTTATGTAACTAACTTTATGGAGGATCCTGCAGTACTAAGCTGCTTTAGAGTTTCCTGAGGCCAACCCATTTGCCTTCCAGTTGAAGGATGCCCTGTGGGAGAACAGGTTCCTATCCTCAAGGAGATTATGGCCCAAAGAGAACTGGACAAAAAAAACTAACTCAATGAAAACTGGACAAAAAGCTAATCCGATGAAGCTGAAACACCCCGTCTATTCAAACATTTGTGCCGCAAGCAGACATTCTGATGCAGACCTGTAGGGAGAAGATTCATGGGGACATGAGCTCCAGGATGTTCCCAGAGGATATTCAGGGTTTTACAGCTGCCAGTTCCAGTGAGGAAGAGCCCAGCCTGGGTACGGCTTGGAGAGAGATTAGGACAGGCTGGACCGGCAGGTAGGAGTGGTGTAGAAAGCAACTAGCTGGAATGGAAGTGGACACCAAATGTGCTGTCCTGAGGCCACCACTGGCTTAAGCATCTTACTAGGGATGCTGCTGGCCTCATGTGCAGTGGCAGCTGTGCTTTAAGGCCAGTGTAATTGGCTCCAAGTCACAGATAAGGAAACTGAGATTCAGAGGGGACATGTGGTTTGCTGGATGTTGGTCACATGTAAGTAGCAGAGTAGAGGTACAAATTTGAGTCTGTGTGACACCTGGGACCCTGCAGCCAGCAATGGCTCCTTGGGAGTACTGGAGTTAGTGTTGGAGTAGTAATGTGGGAGGTGGGGATATGGATGGTTTCTGAGAAGAGGAGTGGATGAGATGTGGGCCAGCTCCAAGAGCCAATGGTGGGCCATCCAACAGCTGAGGTTGGGGAGGAGTCATGGCAGTGGGGTGGAAGGGGTGCTGGGCATTGAGCACCAGACTTAGCAGCTAACATGATTGGGATAGGATGACTTTGGAGCTGTCCCAAAGCAGGCCTCTTCAGCTCACAGAACTGATGCCTTGGGGGGACACTCATAAAATCCTCTGACCCCTGTCATGCCTTGAGGGGCATTTATGAGACCGTCTGACCCCTGCCATGATTCCTGATGCTGGAAGACTCTTAGAAACTTGCTGGACTTTGGGGATCAAGTGAATTGCTCTCATCCAGGACTCAAAGCCATCTCCACCCCTTTTGGACTCCTCCACCCAAGGGCATTCACGCCCCTCTTGTTAAACACAACTCGCAGCAGCCTCCTCCCCTTGCCTGGGACAAAGCAGAAGGACCTGGTGCCGTTTGCGTATGCCTGGTCATCAGACACTCTATGACAACTCTCAAGGCTTCTCAACCTCTTCCTGTCTCCAGGTTATGTGGTAGTAATGGTCATAACGTGGATGTTTATCCGGCTTCCCTGTTTTAGGAACTCTCCCAGAGCTTCACAAATGCTGCTCAGGGGGCTGGCCCATAAGCTTCTTTGAAACGTCGTCATAAGGTGGTCCACTGTCATCCTAAGGGAGTGGAGGTTATTACAGAATTTTAAGCAGGAGTTAGGGGACATTTTGGGAAACCCACTCAGATGGCTGATGTGTAAAATGTCCCGGTAGAAATAATAATGAGGCCTGGGGTGTTGTTGAAATAACTCAGGTGAGATTCAGTGGGGGTAAAGGGCGTAGTAGAAAAGGGGAGACTGGAGAGGCTGGGGAAATGACCCAAGATGAGAGCTATAAAACTGGGGAGTAGTCGGGTGTGGGAGGAAAGGGAGAGGAGAGAAGGGTACAAGCACTGTTAGATTTTTGTCTCAGATGAAGATCTGTAAGGAATACTTGGGTCATTTAGCAGCTGGAAAGCAGGTAGGGCTAGAGGAAGAGGTTACATTTAGCTTTTTGTGTGTTTGAAGTGATATGTAAGGAGGTTTTTTTTTTTTTTTTGGCTTGTTTGTTTTAGTTTTCCAAGACAGGATTTCTCTGTGTAGCCCTGACTGTCTTAGATGTCCTAGAACTCACTCTGTAGACCAGGCTGGCCTCGAACTCACAAAGATCCTCCTGCCTCTGCCTTGTGAGTGCTGGGATTAAGGGTGTGTGCCACCATTGCCTGGAGGCAAGGAGTCCTTTTGGTCCCATCAGTCAGCTTCCAGATAATGGCACGGAGACTTATTATTAATTAGGACAGCTTAACCTTAATGTAGGTTTGTCCCACTAGCTCTTCCAGCTTAAACTAACCCTGTCTTTATTACTCTGCATCATTACTATGTGACTTTTTACCTTTCTTTTATTCTGTATGTCCGACTCCCTCCATGTCTAGTCAGCATCTCCCCGCGCCTCAATTATCTCTTCCTACTTCCTCTCTCTGTGTCTGGAAGTTCCCACCTATACCTCCTGCCTAACTATTGGCCATTCAGCTTTTTATTACACCAACCACAGCAACACACCTTCACTCAATGCACAAATATCCCACAACGGTGGTGGATGTCCTGGAATGCTACACACTCGTTTGTTGGTTTGTCCATTCATTCATTCAACAAGACTTTATTGAGTTATCAGTGGTTGTGAGCTGCCTGACATGGATGTCGGGAACTGAACTTGAGTCTTCTGCAAGAGCAGTGTGTGCTTAAGCTAAGCCATCACTCGAGGACCAAACAAGCCTTTATTGAGAACCATCCATGTACCAGATGGGTACGAAGGTTGCACAGACTCAGTCATCTCTAATTTCTAGAGAGGAGGACAGATATAAATTGACAGTCCTATCAATTACACGTGTGTTCTTCACTCGGAGCACAGATGATAAGTAAACTAATATATATCCACCCATACAGGGGGATACTAGTCGAGTGGTAAGAGGAATAAGCTATCAAACATGAGAAGACATGGGGGTGACTAAAACCCACTTTGCTAAACCAGAGAAGGCTACGTGAAGAGGTTATTTCTTCAGAGATTGCAGCTACACAATGTCGTGGAAAAGCAAAGCTAGGAGACAACCCAAAGATCGTGGGTTTCTAGAAATGAGGGGGAAATGAGCGCTGGCCAGACAGAGGAGTCTGAAATGGCTTCATGTGATTTGCCATCATGGTGGGCACATCCTATTACATGTCTGTCAAATTCCACAAATTGCCCCACCCCAAGAGAGAACGTGAACTGTGTAGCTCCAGTGGTAATGACGCCTGTGTGGCTTCATCAAGCGCAGCCAACATGCCACTCTGGCAGGGGGACATTAATAGTGTGCAGAGGGGCCAGGACAGATGGAAACTCTATGCACCTTCTGCTCAATTTAGCGTGAAGCTGAAATTGCCGTTAAAAACAAAGCTCATTATAATCAGCATTATAGGATGGCAAGATTGGAACCGGTGCAGGGGCTAGGGTCCTGCGATGGCTCAGATATGGCACAAAGGGGAACATGTTTTGGAAGCTTGGTTTCCAGTTTGTGGTGCTGTCGAGGGAAGAGGGTCATGAAAAGATCAGCTCCCTGAGTGGATTCATTTGTCCAGGAGCTCATGCTGGGTAGGGTATCGAGTGAAGCCTAGTTAGAGGGGCTGAGCCACTGGAGGGGAATGTGTTTGAAGCGCATATCTTGTTCCTGGCCCTTCTCCTGCCCTCTTCCTCCTGAACACCAGTTTTCTTCCACCGTGGTGTTCTAACTCACCGCAGGCCCCGGGGTGATGGAGACAATGCCGTAGACTGATAACTTTGAAGGAATGAACCCCCAAAATTCCTTCCTTCCTTTAAGTTGGTTCTCTCCCATGTTTTTGTCAAGGCAACAACAACAACAAGAAGAACAAAAAAGGCATAGAAATTCTGTCAGGAAGGGTTTCACTGTGGAGGTGACCCTTGACTTGTGACAGAGATTGAGTGGAGAGACCTGGTCTTGGCCTGTGGCTTAGGAGGGGGCTCTTTGGGTTTTAGTTTGCTTTGCGGTTACCGTGATAAAACACTAACTGAAAGTGATTTGTGGAGTCAAGGGTTCATGTCACCTCTAACTCTTAAGTCACACTCCCTCATTGAGGGAAAAACAAGGCAGGAACTCAGAGCAGGGAGGTCTGGAGGCAGGAGCTGAGGCAGAAACCAAGGAGGAAAGCTGCTTACTGGCTTTTCCTCAGGCTCACAGATGCCCATTTCCCTGGACCTCCTGCCCTGGGATGGTGCCACTCACAGTAGGCTTGGCCCTCCCACATCAATCATTAGGGAAATGTCCCGCAAACATGCCTACAGGCCAATGGGATGAAGGCATTTTCTCAGCTGAGTTTCTACCTTCCAGATGACTCTAAGTTGACAAACACTAACCAGGATAGTGGATGACAGTGACTTGGAAGTCCTGACAACAGAGATGGACGTGACAACAGAGAAGGACACTCAGGGGAAGCTTTCTTCTACACATAAGGAAGGCTAGGGCTGCAATAGGGCCTAAGGGATGGGAGAGCCGGGGCAGCTGAGGAGCCCGGGCCTGAAAAGGAGAAGGGACAGGAAGAGACACTGAACGAAGGTGACTGCTGGATATAGAGACGGCTCAGTCCTCAGGACAGAACACAAAAATGAGAGCGATCGATCCACCTCTACTTATTAAAACGAATGGGAATCGATAAATTGGCATGAAGTTCTGCTGGGTCATCTGAAAATGAAAGCCAGTTTAGAGTCAGGACCACTGAACTATGACTGTTTTTGTTACATCTAGTGAATCTGAAATGCAGATGGGTGGGTAGGAAGGGAGCTGGTCTCAGGGCAGAACAAATGGTGTTGCCCAGGAAAAGATGGGCAGGGTCTATCCCAGGGTTTGGCTTAGGGGGTTCCACTCTCAGGTTAGATGGAAAGATCTCAAGCAGTAACGCTTTGAACTTCTATGTCCCAAGACCATCTCAAGGCAAGAGGGGTGGAGGTGACAGCTGGCGGAGGTCTCCAGTCTCTGTGTCTGCAAGGTTAGTGTGCCCACCAAGTAGCCTTCCAGCCCCGTGGATATAAGCTTCTAATAGGCCAGGTCCTGTGCCCAGCCTTTCCCAGGGCAAGCTGGGAGTGAGGACCACCACTGTTTATCTGAGCTGCTTATCAAATCCTCCACATGCCCCTCCCCTGGCCTTGTACTTCAGTAGAAACGAAAATTCTCCCTTACCAAGAATGCTCACGTGCTGACACCTGGCGACATGGATGCAGGTCCCCTGGTTCTCTCCACCTCCATGCGGGCCCTTGGTGGGTGCTGTGGTGGGTGCTAATTGCTGGACCCTTCTCCGGTGTGTCCCTTCAGCAAAAGCACAGCCTGTGCCTGAGGCTGTGTCCTTCCCAGGCCTGTAATCCACATCCAGGGCTTAGTCCTGGTGGTTGGGACCCAGACTCTCTCTCCTAAGGCACAACAGCTCCCAGGGCTCAAGCAGTTCAGAGCTTCCTGCTGAGGCTCTGTCACAACTTGGTGACATGTCCTGCTCTGCTGGTCCTGCTGTCCTCACAACCCCTCCCCAGGTGCTGTTCTCACAGGCACTCCCCAGCAGATGACCTGCACACAAAGCCCTGGATTGCAAGGTCCGTCTCGTGACTTGAAACCTGACCCACATCGCTAGTCAAAGCCATCTTGATTTTTCCCTCACAGCCCTATAATCACATCCAACTCATCTTCCGATTTTGCTCTTGCAAAATAATCTATTCGTCATGCAGCCACCAGAGTGACTTTTTATAAAGTAGAAATCAGGTCAATGACTTCCCTGCTTCCCGCTCTGCTGCTTCCCCTTTGCCCTGGGAACACCATCCATGCTCCCTGTCCTCGGTCCTGGGGTGACCTAGCTGAGCTCAGGGCTCTCCTCTTGCTTGTTCTCACAGCCCTGCTCCTGTTCCCAGCCTTCTGTGTGTCCTTGAACCTTGTGATTTTTCTCACACAATGGCCTTGGTGGTGTCTTTTTCCCCAGCTTACACTCAACGAGACCAAATCATCTGCCGCCTGGCTCCTGCTTTGTTCTAGAACTCAGCTCCCATGCCACCTCTGCAGAGAAGGCCTCCTCCAACCATGAAGTCTAAGTTAGCCTGTCTCATTACAGTCTCTATCTCTTCTTTCAGCCTGGCTTTCTTCATAATACACAGTCCTATGAAATCTCATTGTTAGCTTAGCCACCAACTCAGCTCCCTCTGTGCCTGGAACAGACTCTCCCCTGACGATAAGGACCAACTCTCTATTACTGAGAGTTTCAGACTACATCTGCAGCATCCAAAGTGTGCAAGTGTATGTACGGATGGATACATTGATGGCCGAGTGGATTGATAAGAATGGATGCAAGCTGGGTGGTGGTGGTGGTGCGTGCCTTTAATGCCAGCACTCGGGAGGCAAAGGCAAGTAGATCTCTGTGAGTTCGAGGCTAGCCTGGTCTATAAAGTGAGTTCCAGAACATCCAGGACTGTTACACAGAGAAACCCAGTCTCCAAGAACAAACAAACAAACAAACAAACAAACAAAAAGAATAGATGCAAAGCATGAATAGAAGTTACTAGGAGCCACCCTGATGAGTCTGATCAGCCTGGAGCCTTTCTGAAAGGGGCCTGGGTTCCAGCTCTCCTCTGGACGAAGCGCTAAGCTACTCTGGTCAAAGACATCAAAGGTCACAGAGAAGTCAAACATAGACAGGTCCCAAGCCATCTGTCAGGTGTAACCACTAAGAGTGAATGGTGACCTTGCTAAGAAGAGTTTCTAGGAAGGGGGAATCAGAGGGGTGAAGCCTCAGCAAAGTGGGGTGATGGGAAGCAAATACGGGAACCTGGGAAGACACTAGCTGGGCAGCGAGCGAAGAGGGTTTGCCTCTTTCTGCCCCTTTCTTGTGGTGGGTTTAGCTAGTATGCACTAAGGGAAGGGCTGAGCTGTGGCCATCAGCACCAACTGACACTCAAGGGCTGCTGGTTGGGCCAGGTCCTCTGTGCTCTTCATCTGAGCTCACTGCTTATTGATCAGTTACCCCTGACAATGAGTCAAGCAGCACACACTTCTTTATTTACAGTCTCCATGAGTCCTGATATGGCTGCCAGGTCCCCTGCGTAGGGTCTCACGGGCTCCAAGCATGGAGCTGGGGCACATCTTATCTGGAGACTCAGCTGGCAAAGGCCTTACTCTGGGAACTGATACAACTAAGTTCCCCGTGGTTACAGCGCTGAGAGCTTTGGTTCCTTGCTAGCTCTCTGCCAGGGTTTCTCTATAGTCTCTAGAGACCATTGACAGCCCCTCCAGAGGCTACTCGAAGCCACTGATGACCATTTGAACCCATAGAGGGTGCCAAAGCTTCTTGACACTTCAGCCTCTCCAAAAAGACCACTTACCTCATCAAGCTTGTAGTTTCTATCTCCAGGTCGCTACGATGGAAGTTTCTATAAAGTGAAAAACATCAGAGTGGCACCCTACTACATTCTATGAGAAATATGTCATAGATCTCACCCTCATGCAAGGGAAAGGCTGGGACAGCGGGAAGGTGGGGGCCATGGGGCCATCTTAGAGTCTGTCCACCCTGACTTCATCACTTGGTCCTCACAGTAACACTAAGGTGAGTCTTGTTAGTAACCTCATGCTGTGGGGAGAGAGAGAGAGAGAGAGAGAGAGAGAGAGAGAGAGAGAGAGAGAGAGAGAGAGAGAGAGAGAGAGAGAGAGAGAGAGAGAGAGAGAGAGAGCACTGAGTGCACAAAACCCCCAAAGCAACAGGAGAGGAAAGTGTACAGAGAGCAGGAAAAAGAAAACTATAACTACAGTAGACACCGCAGTCCGTGATGCTGGGGATGGAGGCTAGAAAGATGTAGATGAGCTTACAAGATTGGTACCATCCTCGGTGTCCACCCAAGACTGAAGGAGATGTGTAAACACAGAGAGCTACATATTGTTAAGGTGATGTCATTCTTCACAAACAAAAAGTAGACAGAACCCAAACATCCCTCCGTGGCAGATTCCTAAGCTTGTGTGTTAGAGCCACACAATGCCACAACAAAGGGGAACTAACTATTGGTAGGTGCTCCTCAGAGGACTTCAAAGCCATTATGCTAAATAAAAGGAGTCAGACACAAAAGACCCCATATCGCACGACTCCATTTATATGAAATGTCCAGAACAGACAAATCCAGAGAGACAGAAAGCAGATTAGTGATGGCTCTGGGCTGGGGGTGGGGAGCAGAGTGATTGCAAGTGGCAGGAGCTCCTTCCTGAGGTGATGCGAAGGCTTCGGAACGGAATGCAGTGATGGCTGTGCCACTCCGTCAACCCACCAAGAACCACCGAATTGTATGTGTCAGACAAGCAGGTTTTACTGCATGTAAATGACAACTCATAATGCGACTGTAGAAGCAGAAAGATTTGGGCAATAAGTTGTCCGAGCGCCTCCTCCCCTGAAGTCGGCCCCTTCCTCTCCCAGAGACCAGGCACTGAGGGTGAGCAGTGTGATGGGGATGAGGGCTATGGAGAAGAATGAGGACCCAAAAGGTGGGTGAAGGTGGGGCTGGCAGAGCTGCAGATGGAGTTGACAGAGGGAAGGTCAGGCCGATGGAGCTGAGGTCTGACCCGGGGTGGAGCCTGAACTGTGGACAGTCTAGCATTCTCTAATCCTGCTCCCCTCCGAAAGCCAATACCTCGGCAGGAAAAACAAATAAAGAAGGGATCAGTTAGATTAAAGCAGACTTGGCATTTAACTGAACAAGTTGGGGGGAGAAAAGACAAAAAGGTTGAGGGTGTTTTGTTGGCAAGAACAGAGCCACTCTGAGAGCAGCTACATCTCTAGAGAGCAGGGATGGAAGTGATGTCCGGTACTGGAGAGCCGCTATGCCCTGAAATGGGCTCTCCATGTCAGGGCTGAGCCCAGTGGCACGGGCTTGAGGTACAATCAAAAGGGAACATGGCGCACGTCGGTCCCTTTGCCCTTCTTGCCCTCGGTTTTGCATGCCATTCTGGAACTACACCATGCCCGAGAAAGGCAGAGTGGATGGCCACCTTCCTTAGGTACTCTGCTAAAGCCGTCAGCTTTTAGTAGGTTTTTTTTTTTTTTTTTTTTTTTTTTTTTTTTTTTTTGGTTTTTCGAGACAGGGTTTCCCTGTAGTTTCTAGAGCCTGTCCTGGAACTAGCTCTTGTAGACCAGGCTGGCGTCGAACTCAGAGATCCGCCTGCCTCTGCCTCCCGAGTGCTGGGATTAAAGGCGTGCGCCACCACCGCCCGGCAGGTTTTTTTTTTTTTGTTTGTTTGTTTTTTTTTGGCAACTTGGGGCAGAGTCTAAGAGCATGATTTTTGTAGCCAGCTTGTCTGTCTGTATGTCAGATCCCATGTCCATCACTCCTGAGCACCAACCTTCACTGCTCTCAGCATTAATTTCCTCTTCGGAAGACAGCATTGACCTCTTCAGGCTGGCACGGGGATTTGATGGTCATTACCACAGAGCTCTGTATAAGGTGTAGGGCTGAAGAGCATGCTGGGGCATCGGCACCCAGGTGGCAGAGTGTTGACTGATACTGACCCTGAACTTGGCCCTAGAGCTGGAGGACACAGGCTGTGTAAGCCAGCAGTTGAGTTCGGGCCTCAACAGCCAAACTGTACATTTGTAACTTAAGATGTTTCGCTTTCAGTCTTGCAAATTTCAGCCTCTTGGTCCAGCCTGAGGTTGTCTGTTTGACCCCAGATCTCTAGCAGCGGCTCCACAGCCTTCCCTGGATGCTCTCTGTGCACATCTGTAAGCAGCTGCCTTGAGTCTCTGGTAGATCTAATGCAGGCTCCTGGACCACCAGAACACCTCCACTGCTGGCAGCTGGAACCCTGGTGTTTATCCAAGGGAGAAAAATACAAAAGCCACTCCCCATGGGTCTTCAAACACTTGTTGAGGGTGGAAGGACCCCACATCTTCTCTCTGGCTCCTCTCTGGGCTTCAGCCACCTGTCCTTGTACTGGAAGCCCCTTTGGGAGGTGGAGGTGATGTACGTACCTCCCCCACCTCCCTGCCCAAGGCGCCTTCCATTCATGCTCTGCCTCCCCTAGGAAGAGAGATCGATGCTTTCTGTGTCTCCTGGAGACAGACCTGTGCATTCCTGCAGAACCGGCTATCGACAGCCCTTGCCTCTCTCCCATCTTCCATACTTCATTTGTGAAAAGAACCGTAATTACCCTCAAGGAGTCATTGGAGGGAAAGTGTGCAAATTGAAAAGGGCTGGAAATGGGCACCCCTGGCTGTGCGGAAAACACTTTCCATATTGAACTGTTCTCTCCCCAGCCCCTGTACTCCCACCTGCCTGGTCCTTGCCTCTCCACTGCAAACCACAGCCGGCTTTGTGCCCACCCTGACAATGGTTGTTTGACATCAGCACAGAAAGATTAATGAAGGATTGGGATTTTCTGGGCCCCCCACCTTCAATGAATAACCACTTTCTTTCCAACCCCTTCTACTAAATAGCTTGGACAATGAATAAAGCTTCGGTTGTCCTTTCATTTTCTCGTTTCTTCTCTGCTTCCTGTCCACTGGCTTGTTTACGCTGCCTTAGCCTGACTGACCATCCAGTGACCTTGCTAACTGGCTCAGAGACTTTGATCTTGCCAAGTGTGTAGTGCTCTGGATGCAAGGAAGAAAAGGTCCGTGCTCAAGGGTGTTATCTGAGGACAAGATGTTGAAAGTTTGGCCCCATAACTGAAGAGTATCCTGGGCCAGGGCCAGCTCTCAAGCCTGTGCCGCTGCTGCCCACAATGGTGCCTTTTGGTGATGAGGGTTTTCTGTCTTAGAAACTGTATCAGAATGACTTAGGACCAGAAGAGTTCAGATTTGGAAAGTTTGGGTCTTGTTTTTTAGCTTCTAGAACATTCTCACAGGCTATGCACTGAACTATACCAGGTTTGGGGCTTTCAGACTAGAAACGTCACTGCATTGGTTGGGGTGGGGTCTGTATACAAATGACTGCACTCAAACCTCATCCTTTCCTATCTGGATGAAAAATCAAGATGCGCACTTTAAGGAGTGTCTGAGGAAGGACCTGGTCCACTGCCAACTATCCCCAGGCTTCATTGCCTTGCTACTGGCTACAACCACAAACTCCATTTTTTAAATTTAATTTTACTATATTATTATTATTATTATTATTACCTTAGGCTCTATATTTTGTGTGTTCACTTGTTTTGTCTACTCTGAACATGCCTGTTGCTAGGGTTAAGAGCAACTCTACCCCAGAATGATGGCCCATCTCCAGGTCACAACCTTGAGTACCTCTGTAAAGACTCTAATTCCAAACAAAGCCACATGTTGAGGTTCCAGGTGGATCTATCTCTGGGGGATACAAATGAACAGTTACAGGACCAAACACAACGCGAAATGCTTCTCTTGTATGTATTCCTTGTATGTGATACGAAACTGCATGAAAACACTTTCCTACAAGTACGATGTATGATGAGTAGATCCCTTCCCTTCCTCTTCCCTTTGCTCTGCATTAGTCGGCTCTGTTTCCCTAGACAGTTTCATGTCGCCATTTATGCATCCAGACATCGGGTGTTTATGTGAAATCTAGGAGTCACATGCGAAAAGGAAATAGATTGTCGATTTCTTTCTGAGACTGGCTTAATTCACCTAATATGATCATTCTGTCCCCGTTTCATTCATTTTCCTGCAGATGGCATAGCCTCATTTACTTTGAAGGCTGGAGAAAACTCCACCATCCATTGTAACTTTTGTGTTCCTTAGAACTCAGATCCTGGGCTGTCTCCAGTCTCCATCTTCTGCCCAGTTCTAGGGATGACCATTGTCCAGGGCACCTCATGACTGCTGTATGACATTAGAGACCCGCCGTGGAGTGGAAGAATACGGAGTGAGTGGGAGACACTGGAGCAGTGGGTGGAGCAGGTGGCCCCTATGGCCTGCTCCCCTGCTGTCTGCCCTGCAAGCAGGAAGCCCTCAGATGCCACCCAGAGCTGGTGGGGGCTGCTCAAGACCTCACTGCTCTCTGTCCCTCTTCTCTTCATCTTGTCTTGCCCAGTTCTAAGTCCTCAGCCCCGAACAGCCTTCAGCTTGGCCGATGTGTTGGGCATTGTCCCCTTCTCCCAGTGACCTGTTCAGCTCCCCCAGCCCTGATTTCCTCTGTTGACTAAGATGACAACCACAGGGTTAAAAGCAAATCCCTGTCACATTATCTTTGCCCCAGGTACTGCCTTAAAAGAATATATTCATTCTTTTAAACTTCACGGGGAGGACACTGTTAACTGTCACCTCTGTCTTCTACACAAAGAAACTGAGGCACAGAAAGTTTTACTAATTTGTTTAAGGCGGGGTGTTTTCTAGACCTCACAGCATTGACGAATGTCCAGCAGCAGCCTTGGTTTTGGTCATTCGGTGCCTGCCACGATAGAACCCTTTGCGACCCTCAGCCATGACAACCAGAAGCTCTCCAGAGCTTGCCAAAGGTCTCCAGGGCAGAGAAAGCAAAGTGACCCCTCAGTCGAGAGCCACTGTTCAGAGGTCATAGCTAATGAGTGGCAAAGCCAGAGCTCCACAACTGCGTGCTTCCATCTGTCTGAGCCTTTGCCTGAGACTGCACTGCCAGTGACATCCAAAATTGAACCCCACTCGCTTTAGAGTCCACCCCGTCTGTCACTTAGCAGCCCTCTAAGCGCTGGGACCGCAGAGGAGGGCACTTGCTCTTCCGACCTGCCCAGGGCCACTTGCCTCTCTTATTTCTGGCTGTGACTAGACTCAGACAACAACCTTGTGCGTATCATGAGCATGGCTTCTCCAGCTGACCCCTAGCTTCTGCCATGGTTCCTTGCATATCCATCTCAGAACAGCAGAAGGGGGTCTCACCCACTAAAGCTGTCCTGGGAACATGGAAAGGACCAAGCCCACCTCCTTAAGGACATGAGAGATTGCCACTGAGCTCATGGAGTAGGGGAGGGGACGCCTCTCCACATTCTTGGACTGTGGCCTGTGCCAGCTCTAGAAAAGGCAAGTGTTTTGGCGTCTATGGAGAAGACAATTAAACACTGGGTTAATTGTCCCAGTGGCCATGGCTTCCTGCCCTGGCTCATGTCCACCTCCTCTTCCACAGAGAAGAAAGAAAACCCCCACCTCTTTTGTATGCGTGCGTGCGTGGGCACACACACCACACACACACACACACACACACACACACACACACATTCTCACACAGCAATTGTGAGAGGCTCCGCGTATCTTTAACAAAAGCTCTTCTCCATCAGATTCTCGAATGAACAAGAAAGGCCCCATCATGTCACTCTCGGGGGAAACATACCTGCTCCTTCTAAATACATGGTGTCTCTGAGGCAGTGGCTGCTTTTCATCACCTGCTATTGTCGCTCCTTTTTTATTGGCACATAAAAGGGCTTCCTGTAAAACATATTAAAGCTTCCAATTCAGAATGAAAGGCACTCCATGTAAAATCTCGCCACGCTCAGGAGCCACAGTCAGAGGGGCTGCTGGCATGCTTCCTGCGTGGAAGGAACAGAGTTCCCTTCTGTAAGACCTGAACATGGCCCCTCAATGAACGGTGCTGAGAGAGGCAGAGTGTGGGGGTGGGGACCCTACAGAACTCAAAGCTTCTCCTGGGCCTGGGACACCAGGTCTGGGGGATGCGGAGTGAGCCCCGGGCAAGCATGATCCTCAGCTCCCAGGTGCCTGCTTTATTATTTGTTTTGAACAATTGAATTCAGATGATTGAGGAGAAAACTGTTATTATCTTCATACACAAACAAACGTGGAAATATCAGGGAGTAGCATACAAAGAATATCCAAGGTGTGTATTTCGGACGAGAACTCGAGATTTCAGAGACACTGCCTGACTGTGGCCAGCCGTCCCCTCCGGCAGAGGCTCTTTGACAAGAGCGTTGGAACAGCCCGGATGCTGAATCTAAGCTGTAGTTCTCCTGTAAAGCATTCAAAATCCTTTACAACCTGACGCCATTGCTGGGGTGAAAAGGCCACCTGCCTGGCATGCAAGCTTCTCGAGTGCAGTCTCGGAGGCTGCCGGCCCCACCGTGGTGCCTCTTGCACCCATACCAAGGGGACTTTGGGCACAGCAGACAATCAACAGCTGCCAGTCCAATCAGAGGAGAGCAGGAGAGTTCGCAAACATCCCGCTGAACCCGGAGCTCCACGCCAGCCCAGTCCAGGAAAACCTCTTCAGGCCTCTCTCATGCCCAGCCCTTCACTTCCTTTTCTTTTATTCATTCCTTTAACCAGGAACCAAGCACACCTTGTCTGTGAATGGCCTCCCCCAACTCCCCTAGCAGAATCCATGCCTCCTTTCTGTAGCCCCCATCACATCTTCATCTCTCTTCCTTCTTTTCTGGCCAGATGTCAGTCTCCTTCATTCAGAAGGGAGCTCTCTGAAGCAGGGACCTGACCTGTGTATGTTTGTATTGTTGGTCCTTGGCACTTAATAGCTAATCGATATATTGAGATGGATATGGGAGATGGAGGTAGGAAGGAAGAGAAGTTTGACTTCTATCTGTGTCTGTGGTTGTGGCTGTAACATTAACAACTAGAGCCTGGACCATTTAGTCATTTGGTGTTGATTGGGTTCTTGGTTCCAGAATGCCAGCGTCTTCTTGGCATTGGAGGAGGGCCTCCTTGTGGCACCATAGTATGGCAGAGTGGAAGACATGAGAGGCAGAGCAGGGGAACCAGTTCAGGTTTCTCTTCCTCTTTGGATGAAGCCACTAAAGCAAGCTGGGCATATGGCTCAGTTAGTAGAAAGTTTGCTTGCCTAAGGCCCTGGCTTCAGTCTTCGGCACAGTGTAAACTAGGCACAGTACTGAATCCCAGCCAGTACTTAAAAGGTGGAGGTGAGAGGGTCGGATCACAGGCCTCTGTCTCCCCTCAGATCCTCCTGGAATGCTTTAAGACCCTCACCGGCTTGGTCCTCCCTGGGTGAAGTGTTACAAGGCCGGGATTCAGCTTGATGGGAGCCAAATACTAGGCCTAAAAGCTTTGCAAAGGACAGACTTCATGACCTTCTGTCTCTGTGTCCCTGCCCGTGTGTGGGCTGCCACAGATCATGCAAGGGATCACAGGGGCGACAGTCATCGACTGGAGTGTCTGGGGGTCAGCAGGGGAAGCTGAAGCAGCAGGGTTAATACCAGACATCTCATTGCTCTGCCTGGAAGGGCAGTGGCGTTAAGGCTGCTATTCTGGCCTCTCTTCTCTGGGTGACCCAGAGGCCACTCTGGGCTCCCATCAGAGAGTGGTATTGAGCCAGCCATACATATGGCTTAGAATGGAGAGCTCAGGGCCCCAGGGCCTGAGTCTGTAGCTTTCACATGGGCTTTGGTTTCCCCCAGCTCAGTCCTCTCCTCTGGGTGTCTGCACTGCTGGTCCCTGAGTGTCTTCTCTATTTCCGGTCCGACCAGAGCGTGGCTCCTGAGCCAGCAGTAGCTGCAAGGGACCCCACCCAGACTCACTTATGTGTTATAGAACATTACTTTTACTGTGCAAAGATGTGTTCCATTTGTTTATGCTGCATTTGTTTAATGATGTAATGATGAAAGAAATGTTTGTATTTGTTTCACTTTGCCTTCCTAAGTTACCTGATTGGTCTAATCAAAAGCTGAATGTCCAATAGCTAGGCTGAAGAGAGAGAGGCGAGGCTGACAGGCAGAGAGAATAAAAATAAGAGGAGAGAGAAGGGAAGAACGAAGGAGAAGAGAATGAGAAGAGAGCGAGAGAGACACGCCCGGGGCAAGAAGCCAGGCAGCCACGAGCCAGTCAGCAGACAGACAGACACAAGAAGCAGTGAAAGTAAAATATGCAGAAAAAAAGAAAAGTAAAAAGCCTCAAAGCAAAAAGTAGATAAAGAGAAACAGGTTAATTTAAGTTAAAAGAGCCAGCCAGAAATGAGCCTAAACTAGACCAAGCATTCAAAACTAATAATAAGTCTCTGTGTCATGATTTGGGAGTTGGTTGATGACCTAAAATAAAAAAAAAAACAACCCTGATATACTTATGGTTGCCAGATTTCCAGGGCATGTGTAGCTGGATCTCAGTTAAGCCCTTCAACAGGGTTGTCTCAGACCTGCCCAGTTCCCTGGGAGACTCTAGAGCAATGGTTCCCAACCCAGGGGTTGTGATCCTCAAGATCATTGGAAAACACGGATATTTACATTGTGATTCATAACAGTAGCAAAATTACAGTTATGAAGTAGCAGCGGAATAATTTTGTATTTAGAGGTCATCACAGCATGAGGAACAACATTTTAAAGACTTAGCATTAGGAAGGTTAAGAACCAGTACCCTAGAGACTGAAGATGGGGTAAGCTTGGTGACCACTCAGATGTGCGTGCTGGACCAGAGGTGCTGACATTCTAAAACTAAAGATCTAGTTCTGGCGCAGGCAGCCATGTCCACGGGGTCCCATGTCCGTGTGCGTGACCTCCAGGTGTATTATAGTAGCATAAGACAGTTCACGATTTCTGGGAGGTCTTACATTGGTTCTGCTCAGAACAACACTATAAACAGCCTATGACCACAGAATGCTCTCCCTCTCAAGCACAGCAGCATGCAGAGGCTGTGTTCACAGATCAACACACACACACACACACACACACACACGGCTGGAGAACAAGACTTCACTTCCTTTTTGTGTTTGGTAGTGTATATGGGGGCAGTGGTGCACGAGTGTATGTGTGCTTGTGCAGGGATGGGGTGTCTTTCTCAATCAGTGACCACCATCTATCTATCTATCTATCTATCTATCTATCTATCTATCTATCTATCTATCTATCTATCTATCTATCTATTTTAGGCAGGGTCTCTCACTGAAGATGGAGTTTATAGATTTGGATAGACGGGGCTGACCAGAGAGCCTTTTTTCTTTGCCTCCCCAGTTGTGGTACCTGGGTTCTAGCGATTGAATTCAGGACTTCACACATTTTGTGAGTGGGTGCTTTGCCAACCGAGGGTCTCCCCAGCCCTCATAGCTGCATCTTTTCTTCATTGGGTCTACTTGTGTTCTCAGTCGCTCACAGACCCAAAGCCTCGGGGCCACTTAGGAAACAGAACACCCTTCTCGGGTCCCATTTGGGATATGCAAATCAGAAACTCTGGGGCTGGGGCTCAGCAGTCTGTGGTTTTCAGATTTCTCAAGAGGGTCAGGTGCCATGGTAAAGCTTGAAAATCACCCTGTCACCCCGTTAGAGGGTTCCATGAAGATGTTTCTGAACGTCTCGGCAATGACTTCACAAGATGCTAGCTTTTGCTATGACCTGTCTACTTCTCAAGGGGCAGAAAGATGGCCACTTCCTTGGTAAAGTGTCCTACTGGCAAAATGATGGTGATGGTGGTGGTGGTGGTGGTGGTGATGGTGGTGATGGTGGTGGTGGTGGTGGTGGTGATGGTGGTGATGGTGGTGATGATGGTGATGATGGTGGTGGTGGTGGTGATGGTGGTGATGATGGTGATGGTGGTGGTGGTGGTGGTGATGGTGGTGATGATGGTGATGGTGGTGGTGGTGATGGTGGTGGTGATGGTGGTGGTGGTGGTGGTGATGATGGTGGTGACGGTGGTGGTAAATTAGGTAAATCCTGACAGGGAAGATCTTGACAAAGTCTACAGGTTTCACCTGATCTTGTTTAAGAGAATGTAGCTGCCAGGAAGGGTCATGGTCTATTTCTGCACCGGAAGCATCCTATAACCTCCTCCATGGCCCCACCATAGAAGATCCTTGTTTTAACTCACTGACCTGATGGCTGACTTCACTCTCCTCTCAGATGCCCCTGTCTGCCCACATGACCTTCTCACCAGCTCTTAGCCCCTAGCGCATGCTCAGGAGCTGCCTAGACCCCTCCCAGTAGGACTGACTTGCCCCTCTTATCACTGCAAGTCACTATTGGTGGTAAGTAGCCCCCCCCACTCCCCGCTTCCCTGGGCTGGGTACATAATTGGCCTGGTGTTCCCCAGTGGTCTCTGGGGAATTGCTTCTGTCAGGGGCATAACAAGCTTATCTGTTAGCCTGAGTTATGTCACTATGTGCTCAGCGTAAATCTGACCGCCTTCCTGACGCGCTGGGCCTGGATGGATTTGTGAATAATTTCACCACCACAATTATTTTACAATTTTGAATCTTCCCTGGCAACTTAATGCATAGTTTGCCAGGAGAAGCCGCATAAATCAGGATTTCAAACAAAGGCTCTCCATCCAGGCCAGGGGCTCGCTAGTCCCTCCCAGGAGAAAAGCTGGGGAAAGCAGCAAGCAGTGGATGCAGAGTTGGGCTTCTAGCCCCAGCCCCCAGGGCAGGACCTCAGCTCAGGGCTGACTCCTGCCAGGGGGCTTGCAAGACTTCCCAAGGCAGCCTTTTCTCTTTATTTTGGACTTAGTCGATTTCTCCACTTATGGATGGAAGCGAGGGATGATGGTGATTTCGCCTCCTTTCCCATGGAGTGACTCTCCACCACAACTTCCGGAATCCCAGGAAGGCAGAGGCCACCGCCGAGGGGCAAAGAAAGGTATTGAGGCTTCTCCCACCTGTCAATCCAAATAGCTCTCTCTCTATTTTGCAAGTCCAGCTCCTGCTGGTATTAGTGCATACTAACAAAATTCTAGAAATCCTGGTCTTGTCTAAGCCTGTGTCTTGGCGCTTGGGCATTTCAAAGTGGTTGATGATGGATGGAGATGCTGAATCATTTTGCTGCAAGCCTGTGAGTTAGAAATGTGGACTTGGGAGTAGAGCCCTCAATCCAGCTCCGCTCATTAACTTGCTTGTGTGTAATTGTAAGCTACAGCTACTTAACCCTCTTGGCCTCCATTTCTTCATCTGTTAAATGGAACCTGTCCTGCGTAGTAAAGGAGGTAATATACGCAGTGCACATCTCGGGATCTGGCACACAACATACACCCAGGGCGTTGGAGATCTTGAGCTAATGTCAGTAATATGGGTGTGTTAAGCCCCAGGGATGAGCAGGGCAAACCATCCTGTCACAGACTCGGACAATAGGGAAAGGAGAAGCAGAAATGAATGGAGCTGCCATTGTGCCTTTGCAGCATGTGGGGAGGGTGGATGAGGTGATGGGGGCTGTCTTCTGATCTGCCTTTTGCTGGAACGAGGCTGCAGGAGTGGCCAAGTGACCTTGAAGCCTCCCACTGTGGGCCTGGCCTGCCTTCCCTGTATCAGGCACCTGCTGGCAGGAGCCTCCTCAACCATTCTAGCCAAAAGGACTCTGCAGGCTTGCAGGCTCTCAACCCAGCTATTAGCAGCTCTTTAAGCCACGTTATCTGTTTGCTCCCAGAATGTCTCATTAGCAGGCTTTATTTAGGCTCTGCTGGCCTGACCAAGCTTGGTCCACAGCCTTCTATGCCTGTTATTAGCCATGCTTTTGCTTGCTTGGGTGTTGCTTTGCTTTTGAAGCTTCTCCTAGTGCTGAAAGGTTTCCAAGTCCTTGCAGGGGTAGGGGTGGGGAGTCCAAGGGTGGGGGCTACACTGATGTTGGCTTTCACAGTCCAGAAGAAGAAGCCATTCTTACTTTGGACATGGGAGAGGAATTCATTCATCATTCATTCGTTCTTTCTTTCATTCTTTCATTCATTCCCATACTCATTTATTCTTATGGGATGATGATTCTTCTAGGCCTTGTCCACCCAGAAATACAGCGGCAACAAAGTAGAAAGATTTCTGCCTTCTTGGAGCTCAGAGTCCAGTAGGAAAACCCTCACTTACTCATCTGTAGGAAAGGTGTGGGTCCTCACTACTCATGGGAGCATCCGATCCAGATCAGAACGCATCCCAGAGGCAGTCCCTGTAGGGTCTGATGAAGGAGTGTCCCTAAGACAGGAACAGGATCCAACATGATTGAAACACCCGCTTACCACACACCTGCCCAGCCCTTTCTCATGACTTTGTGGTTTCCAACGCCGCCTGCCCATAGCTACCCCTTCCCCATTGATGATACAGATTTGGCCAGATAGGGTCCTGGCTCCTTTTGCTGTCACCAAGTGTTATTTGTTCAGGCCAGATTTTTTCCTCAGGAGTCTCTCCAAGACCCGGGACAGAAATAAACAGAATAAAACTTTCCATTTATAATGCACATGTATGTGGTGCATATATACACATATATACAGGTGCCTACTTCACATACTGCACAGAGACTTATGCACACAGGTAGGCAGGCATGCAGAAAGACATATTTACCCACTAGTAGGTGCCTGGACACACACACACACACACACACACAGAATTCACACGGTCAAGACGAGGATGGTGGGAGAATGCAAAGAGACAAAGTCCCTAAACCAAGGAGCTTAGTTCTGGGGAGACAAGGAAAAGACAATTTAGCCAGAACAACAACAAAATAAACACACAACATCAAATGGAAAGAATGCATTGCAGGAAATCAACAGGGCTCTATGAGAAATAATAGCGGGGAGTATGTACTTGAATGTCAGACGCAGAGGCAAACAGCAGGGGTGGTTTTAAGCGTGGGGCACAGTCATGCAGAAGCCCAGAGGGGAAAACATGTGACATGTTCAAGGACTGAAA
Organism: Arvicola amphibius; assembly: GCF_903992535.2. Classification (NCBI taxonomy): domain Eukaryota; kingdom Metazoa; phylum Chordata; class Mammalia; order Rodentia; family Cricetidae; genus Arvicola; species Arvicola amphibius. Next base: position 26,847,769 of record NC_052052.2, on the reverse strand, counting down.
GATGGAAGCCAGTGCTCCTAGGGAGTACAGCCCCTGCACTGGCAACTGTGCGGAGACTCAACACTTAATACAAGCAAGCAGGCCAAGCACACGCAGAGGTACAGTCTCACAGTGTGCCTGTGTGAACAAGCACACACACACTGCATACCTGCGAACAGGCAACACAGAGCTGTGCACAAACATGGGTATAGCAAACACAAATACAGCCCTCAGGAGAATACGCTGACCTGGCACAGCTGCCTAGACACACGAATTAGTGTTTGAACACACAGATGCCCCTTTCTCTCCTGGACAGAGATACCACAAAAGTGTGCTCCACATCTGCATGGATCTGTCCCCCTCCCTCCAGGTGGCATTCACTCATATGTACACATGATACATGCAGGGGGAAACACAAGCTTCTGAAAGCCTGAAGACCCCTGAGCTGGAGATCATTGAAGTCAATGGCTGTTAAGTAGCTAATCCCTCATTCAGGTCTCTGAACATTTAGGGGCATAATCCTTGGCCTCCTCCATTGCTGGTAGCTTTGAAAGGATTCCAGAGGGTGAGGACAGGCGACAGGAGATTGGAGTCTTGTTAGGGTCCTTGCCAGCACTAAGCCTCCTCTGACAGCGGTTTCTGCTCCCCTGGGCTGCGGGCAGCCGCAGATCTCTGGCTGTAGAGGGATCTTTACTCTGTAATCCGTTTCTTTTGCTTTTCTTTGGAGATTAGACATGTTTCCCGCTGGCCATTAGAGCCTGCCTGAGCTGTCTGGGGTGTGGAGGGACTGTCCACAGTCAGAGGGGGTTCTTGAAGGTATGGGCAGCCATCTGCACTGGGTGGGCAAGAAGCAGCTGGGGACCCCACTCTCTAAGGAGATGTGGTCCAACCAAGGGGAGGAGAGATTTAGTCAAAGTAAAGAAGAACGTAAAATAAACATTAAAATAGAAACCACATGAGCATCAACTGAGTTTCCCACTAAGCCTCTATTTTGCCATCTGTAAGATGGGCCTGATGGCACTCTAGCTCCTGTTTCCATGGGCAGCTTGGAAGGAAATGAGAAAGCTGCTCTCTGGCTTCTTTCCAGACCTATGGAGGCCTCTTGGGGCCCCTTATACCTGCTTCCTCTCCTCTCCTGCCTTCTCGAGCACTAAGGTCCTACCATCACTAACAATGGCAGAGGACACCACTCTTTTATGAGGCCCCACTTTTGATCTCCAAGGAATGCCCAGCCCGTGCTTGCTTGCAGGAAAAATTGGTTCTGGCTTATCATGTCCCACCAGGAGGAGCTGCCTCCTCCCTGGAGTTCACTTGGTTCAGCTCTGGTTACAGGATCCCAAGCCACCACCACCACCCGCGGTCCTGGCTCCTTGCTGGTGTCCCTTTGAAACTGCTTCCTCTTTCCTCTCCATTGCTAGTGTGCCTGCGGCTGCTCCTGCCCCATTTAGAACCTCTGTGAGGATGGGAACTTGTCCTAACCACATTCCCCAGGCATTCTGAAGAGCTCTGAGCTGCCGCACTGCTAACAAAAGCATGCTGAAGAGGTGAGGCCCTGCCCATATTCCAAAATGGCAACTTGTTTGCTCGTACTACTGGAGACTGAACCAGGGCCAAGTCTCAGCTACTAGGTAAGCCTCATTCATGACTAGCCTGCTTTTTACTTTTTTGTTTGTTTCTAGAGACAGGGTTTCTCTGTAGCTTTGGAGCCTGTCCTAGATCTAGCTCTTGTAGACAAAGGCTGGCCTCAAACTCACAGAGCTCTGCCTGCCTCTGCCTCCCGAGTGCTGAAATTAAAGGCGTGTGCCACCACACCTGGCTTGCTCTTTACTTAAAACACTAAGTTGCCCAGGCTGGCCTTGAACTCACTCTAGTCCAAGCAGGCCTGATCTTGCAGTTGTCTTACGACAGTCTTCCCAATGTCTGAAATTACAGACCTACCCCCAGCAAGCCCAGCTCAGGCAACCTATGTTGAAAGCCAGATCCCAGAGTGAGACAGCCCACAGGGATGGGTCCACATCTGCTCTCTGGCCAATGAGGGACAGATGCCTCTTGAGGTCATTCTGACCCTTGTGGAGGAGGGGGCACTGCTGCAGCCCCTTTGCCTCAGGCCCCCCTAACTGCTGAGAACCCACATAACACAAGGAGGCTCCAAACATGCCCATCACTCCTGCCCCTGGGGAGGCCTCGTGGAGTTCACTCCCCTGGCAGCCATTCGGCGTGTCTATTAAATTAAATTGAGCAATTACCCTGGGTTTCAAGGCAGAATGATGGAGAGGGAGGCAGGCAAGTCAGGGAAAGCCGTACACAGTTCACCCTGACAGCAAAGCCATGCTCCCCAACACCAGGCTACCCTGCTCCCCTGAGTGCTGAGGGAGTGGACTGAACCTAACGTGGATCTCTGTGGCCCTCAGTGACTCGGGATGAGCTCTCAGATGAAGGACGGTGAGGGAACACCAAAAACAAGGGCTAGAGCTGGAGGAGTGGGTGCTGGCTGGTCTGCCAGGATGGCAGAGGGTGGGTATACCACACGAGGCAGCTCAGGAGTCTCCCCAGAGCCTGCATTCCCAGGGAAGTGGGCAAAACACATTTCTTTATTTGTTCCGCAGGTATTCATTAGGAACCTGCTCTGAGCCAGTGTGCCCGGCCTTCAAGGGAGAGTTTCTGCAGAGCAATTAGGTTGGAAAGTGGATGTCAAGACAAAGCTCAGAGACCCGAATGTGAACTTGAAGCCCCAAGTTCAAGTGCTTTTATTTCCTCTTAATCAAGAGAAGTTGGAGGAAGCATCCTTGACTTGACAGGGAGGTGGGGACAGGGAGAGGAGCCAAAGGTGGAAGTAGGAAATGAACTTGGAAGTGTCAGCGACGACCTGACTAATGAGTCCTCAGTGCCAACCCGTGGATCCGCCTGTGCCTGAGGGCTGGCACCAGCCACCCCTGCAGACAGTGATGGAGGCCTTCTGCACTCTGACCAGCTGAGCGGGACTGGCTGTGTGCTGAAGGTGTTGGGCAAAGAAGACTGAAGGGGAGTGAGAGGTTGAGGGGCCGAAGCTTTGCCTTGTGCGGGGACTGCAAAATGAAGCCAGGGCTTACATGCAGTGGGTAGGGGGAGGGGTCTGGGTCAGTGTCTGCCAGACACATGGGACTAGGGGTGAAGTGGCCTGCTTCCTCTAAACATTTGGAGGGGCTCCAATAAGCAGTGTGGAGTCGCTGGCTTAGGGCCAGCAGGTAGCACCTAGCTGGGCACATAGCTTTTCCCCTAACTGGGACTTAGCTCCTTGTTCCTTGCTCCTTGCTCCAGGGGTCAGCCTCACTATGGAGCCAGGAGCCAGGAAAGTGAATAGAAAGGTAAGAGGAAAGCCAGGCTAACCAGGCAGAGAAATGCAGTCAGGATAGAAAACACAGAGTAGCATGGGCCTCCCCCAAGATACCCTTTTAGAAGGCCCAGGGGCCAGGTACATCCCTCCCACTGGCTTAGGCTTTGGCTAGTTGTCATGGCAACATTCATTTGAGCTTAGGGAAGTGTGGTGGCCAGGGAATATGGGGAGGGGGATAGAAAGAGCCTTAGAGAAAGGTGTCTTTTCAGGGCAGCCTGTCCTGGGATATAGGATCCAGGCTGGTTCTGGTCAAGAATTCCAGGCCACACCAGGCAGTCACTGTTGAGTTGTTAGGAAAAATGAATCTAAAATTTGAAGGTGCAGAAAACTGTGAAGACTTTGGGGGAAAATCACAGTTTGGTCCTGATTTTGTCCATTCGACTGGTAAAAATAAAGAAGCACAGCCACAGCGATACCTTGTGGAAGAGGGTGGGGAGCCAAGGCTGAGGGGGCTACTGGCAGCACTACCCCAGAGCACACTTCTTTCCTGCTGTAAAACCAAGCAGCCCAAATGCCCTGTGCCCTCGTGGCTCCTCTCCCAGATACGGATGCACAGAGACCCTGTCACCCATGCCTCGGGGGAAACATGCTCAGGGACACAGAGCAGTCTTGCTCGTCACTGTCAGGGTAAACACATCTGCTCCTCACAAAATCTGTTCTTAAACATAACACAGGCATCTGGAAACAGCCCAAACGGCCAACGCTGGAGGAATGGTTGGGTGAATTGTGGTGAAGCTCCCACAATAGACCCACACAGAGGAATGGAAAAGGGAGGCATTGAGACCACACACAATAACCTTCATAAATCCCAGAAACGGGATGGAGAAGAAAGGGAAGTCTCCAAAGACCACAACCAAAAGAAGTAAAACTTGAAGATGTGCAAACATGCTCGTGGTAATATGGGGGGGAGGAAAAGGAAGGGAAGGAAGGGGAAGAAAATGTAGAGGAGAGGTAGAGCAGGAGAGAGAGAAGGGAGGGGGCAGGCAGGAGAGAGAGAAAGGAGGGGGGAGGGCAGGGGAGAGAGAAAGGAGGAGGGAGGGCAGGGGAGAGAGAAAGGAGGAGGGAGGGTAGGGAAAGGAGAAAGGAGGAGGGAGGGCAAGGGAGAGAGACAGAAGGAAAAGAGGAGGCAAGAAGAAAACAAGGCAAGCTAACTCAAGAAGCAGCTGCAGGAGGGTCAGTGTAGGACGAGAGGAGTCCCAGGGGTCTGGCCATGCTCTAACTGGCAGGGCAGAGTCCTGGGTTCCTGGTTGTTACTAAATCAAAACAAAAACAAATATTAAAACAAGAGGGCTGTGATTAAAGACCAAATACCCCAAAATAAAACTTCGTACTAATCCAATTTTGTGGTCAGGGGTATAAAAAAATTCCTTTGGGATCCCCTTCTCCAACCTGACTCTGCCATGGAGTGTCCTCTGCCCCAGACTGCTCCCTTCCTACAGACACCCACCTCTCACATCTGTGCTCAGCTTGGAGGGACATTTAGCAAGTGTTGACCCTCAGGGCTGGGATGCCGTTCAGTTGGCAGAGCAGTCTCTGAAGTCACAAAGTCCCAGGTTGCATCCCAACACCACTTCACGTAGCCATGGTAGCGCACGCCTATCGTCCCAGCACTTGGGAAGCGGAAGCAGGAGCATCAGAAGTTCAAGGCCATTCTAAGCTACCTGTGACCCTGTCTCAAAATGAAAACAAACGAAACAATGTAATAGCACGAGCAGAGGAGCCACCACTTATTGCGGTTAACTTGTCCCCAGGCTCCAGCTCAGGGGAGCCTGTGAGATACTTAACCAGAATGGGAGAAGGTCAGCTGTTCCTCATCTGTTCCATATCTGGGTGTGGCCTCTGCACCTGGGGTCTCAGCCCCTCCTCGCTCCCTTCACCACAACTTTCTGCACACAGGAAACTAAGACTTAGAGGCTCAGAAATCATGTCGCTGTCCCTCCTACCTTTCCTAGCTGTATCCATAGCTCCCTGGCTCGTCCCTCTGTCAAGGGTGTTGGCTAAAGAGCTGCCTGTGCCTGGCATTGGCTCCAGTGTCTGGCAAAGGGAACCACACCCTTGCCCTTGGTGGGGAAGAGACAAAGGAGATGGACAAGAAACATGACAAGCCTGATAAACCCCAGTGTACCCTGTAAAGTGTTGTGCAAGAAAAGGGGGTGCTGGGGAGCGGGGTGGGGGGTGGGGAGAAAGCCTGGGCTCAGAGCAGGTTTAAGCAGAGAGGCACTGAGGTGAATCCTTTAGGGGGCTAACCTGGAAGGTAACCAAGGGAGTGAGAGTCAGAAGGGGCAGTGGGGACAGCAGTGATGAGGTGTGTGGCCGCTCTTGGGGTTCAGAGAATGGCAAGAAGAGCCCAGCAGAGGAGACTCAGGGACCAGGGAGGAGGAAGACACACCAGACCAGTCTGTAAGGATTGCGGCTTTGACCGAGTGACACAGGAGTCACAATGTATGTTGCGGGTATGGGTCCGAAGGATCAAACTCAGCTCCTTAGGCTTGGCATCAAGTACTCCTGTCCCGAAGGGCTTCTCGCTCCACCGTGCCATGGAGGAAGGCAGAAGGTGAGGGCACACATTTGAAAGAGCAGTGAGAGCTGAGCCTTGGCAGTAGCAAACCCACACCGTGATAACAGCGTGAGACCCACCCACTGACGTCCTAAAGGTCCCACCTCTCAACACTGCTGTATCAGGGGTGATGGCTTGCTTCCTCACGATACCCAGGACTCATGTGGTAGAAAGAGAGACTTGACTCCTACAAAGTTGTCCTCTGAGCACTACATATGTGCTGTAGTACACGCATGTGCACACACAATATGCATGCACACATGCACACACATACACACAAATACACACACACAATAAATTAAAATGTCATAAAATTTTCTAAGGAAGCTGCACAAGGTCAATCTTTTGTATCCAGTCCAGGGTCCTCAGCCAGTGGGCTTGTTCGCTGAGGCAAGCCTGTGGCTTCTTTTTTTTTCTTTCCTTCCTTCCTTCTTTCTTTCTTTCTTTCTTTCTTTCTTTCTTTCTTTCTTTCTTTCTTTCAGCCTGTGGCTTATTTCTAACCCTGTGTCATCCTTTGGACTATAGTTGGGGTCATGCACTGTCCCTCACTGGGCCTCAGTTTCCATCTCCTGAGAAAACAGGGGTTACAAGGATTCAGGCATAGATGAGGATGTGGTTAGGCAAAGCCTGCAAAGCCATGCTGGTCCCTGTTGTGACTGTCACCGCCCTCTGCAGGTAGGCGGTCCTGAGGCTCAGCCGGGTTTGGACACAGGAGCAGGGTGGTCACCGCCACCCTGCATGCTGCATTGTTGTCAGATTCCACTCAGCTCTGCCACCACCTTCTGCTCAAACACTTCCTGGACAGCCATGTGCACACCTCCCCTCTCTCAGCCCCTCCTCTCCTCCCTCTGCCTCTCACCTGCCTCCCTCCCCCCCAGACCCTGAGAGAGGTTCATGGCCATTCTGTTTAGAATCACTTGTGAGACTAGCAGGTGCCTGGGGGACAATGAACTTGAGGCGAGCCCTGCTTCCTGGGGACTCTCAGAAATTGGGGACAGCTTCTGAAGACACAGCTCTTTTTTTTTTTTTTTTTTTTTTTTTTTGGCCCTGGCACCACCAGTCCAAACAAAGGCATTTGCTGCTGGGAAGGCGACAATTGTTTCCGTTCAGCAAGCACTCGCTGCCAACACCAGTGTTTTCTCTTGGAAGCCAACGTTTGGTTGAGAAGACAATGCCAAGCTAAATATTTTTCTCTGCATAAAAATCCCTTTAATTTTTTAATCATTTGGCAAACATTTCCTCCTCCCTCCCCTCACCCTTCTGTTCCTGGCCTCCCTCTAGCTCTCTCTGCCTCTGGCTGGGTCTCTGCGACATCCAACATCTGGGCAGGGAGGAAGGTTCGGTAAGTCCTAAGATGTCTCTAACCCACAGATGCTGGACTGTGTGCAGATGAACATCCCATCTGTGTGAAAGCATTGCTTTTTAAGATGTCGAATACGAATGTCTGACTGAATGATTGGGACTTTGTCTTACTCCGTAGCCCAGGCTGGCCTCTCTTCTTTCTCCTGCCTCAGCCTCCTGAGTGATGGGATTACAGGTGTGCGTGAATGCATCAGATTTTTATACAGACAGGAGTTCAGACATAACCTTTCCCAGCTTCTGCCTCCTCCAATCCTCTTCAGGTCCTCCATTAAGCTCTGGTGAAGAAGTCAAGGGGACACTGCGCTGGCATCCAGGGGCAGGGGACGGTAGCTCCCCGTGCTCTATGTTTAATGGCAGCATCTGTCTAGTCCTTCTTGACCCTGCCATTCCTCTGAGGAAGAAGCCACCCACCTGCTCCACCCAATGTCTAGAGCCTCTGGTTTCCAAGTTCTCAGGCTTCATGAAAGGAGTGTTCCCAGCTCCCTGCTTTGGACTCCACTTCCACTGGGTCCTTTCCCCCACTGCCATCTCCCACTCTGAAGCTGCCTCACACTCTCCTCTTGTACTCTGTGGACACTCATGTCCACTGTGGACACTCATGTCTACTGGGAATGGTTTATTTGTGTCAAGCCTTTAATTTATATAACACGCAGATCTCCTGAGCAGAAGCAAGAACCCCAAGAGAGGTAATGCCTGTCTGGTGTGGGACCTGCAGAATGAACTCAAATAACTCAATAAACAGAAAGGGGGGAGGGATCAGGGAACATGTGAGCAAATGGATGAGCCACCAAATGTGTGGTGAAAATGAGCCCAGCCCTGCGCCTGTGCCTGAGGACATAGCATTTGCACTGTCATTGGAGGTGAGGCCAATAAATGGGAAATTGTGTGGAACGAGTCTCAGTGGAACACTTCACTGCAAAGGGCGATTGTGTTTGCTCATCCTTAGTGACAGGAGCTCTGCTGTCATCCACAGAGTTCTAATTTTGAAACACGGACCAGATAGCTAGGTTTTGCTCCTGCCTTTTTCAGTTCTTGGCTTATGTCCCTGAAACAGTGACTTTGCTTCTCTGAGCCTCAGTTTCTTTGTGACATGGTGTGCTCATCCTTCATGGGCGTGCTCATCCTCTATGGACGTGTTCATCTTTCGTGGGTTTGCAGGGACTGTGGGGAATCTGACAATATGGCACTGGTTTAATACTGGTTCCTAGGGCTGTTAAGGAGGGTCAGTCTTTAGGCCAGAGCATCCACAGGCTTTGGAGCAAGGCCATCTTTAAACCCCAGGGACCATCTGTTCATCTTCTGAGGGGCCATTAGGCACTGGGACCTCTAACTTCCATGGGAACACCAGTATCTGTTGGGACCAATTGAGTCCTGGTCTTCAGCTGCTCTTCCCTGTCTAGAGCCTTCTAATTGAAGTTACTAGAAGCTGTGCCTAGCCTAGAGGATCAGAGGATGGGATTTTCACCTGTTGGCCATTGACTGCGGGGTATTTAAGCCTCCATGGTGCTATTAAAGAAGGGCTTTTGTACCAGTGATTGGAGGTCCGTGTGTCGGTCTGTCTCTGCGTGTGTTTCCTCAAGCTCCAGCCCCTTGCCCGAAGTTCGCAAACTGGGTTCTAGAGCATAGAGCACAGGGGAGGGGGCGGTGCACGGCAAGTATCCCCTGGGGTCCATCATGCTTCTGGTGACTGTCTGGTATCATGTGATCCAGGTCACATGTGCAGATTTAGAGAAGTCATCCAGACAAGAAGGAGGAGACTTTCTGGGAAGAGCCACCAGTGGGATACTGGCACAGGAGACCAATGGGCTCAGTGGGTTTCAAGCATGGTGCCAACTATAACCACTGACTAAGGAGAACCAGAAAGCCGACTCTGTTGCAGCGCCAGGACAAAATCAGAAAACAGCCGCTGGCTTGTGACCTCGGCCATGTGTCTTAACTAGCCTACCTCTGTCTCTCTGTCTATGTGGTCCAGTTAACGGCATCTACCAAAATGCTTGGAACAGCACCCGGAACAGAGCGAGCTGTGCATAAATGTCCTCTCTCACTGTGGCCTGAAGAGCTGTCCCCACTCTCCAATTCCTTTCAAGACAATTGTGCGACCTCACCTCATTGACCTTGAACTTGGCCGTGTGACTGTGACTCCCCTTGGCTACGGGGAATGTGGGTGAAAGAGCTTTTAAGAATGTTCCCTGATGGTTTTCTTCCTCTAGCCGCTGCCAGAAAAGTCCTGTGGGCTAAGCCACAGTGGCTCCCTCATCCTGGGACCTGGGATGAAAAGATGTGTGTGGTCCAGCCAAGTGCAGCCAAGTGCAGGTGAGCTGTAGCCCTCATGTCACGAGAGCAGAGGGAGAGATGTTTCTCACCATAAGCTATAAGATCCCAGGACAGCTGCTGCTGCAAGTGTGGACCAGTGGACATTTCTCCCTTTTATAGATGGGGAGAATGGCCGTTGAATGGCTGAGGGACTTGCTCATAGTTACAGTGACTAAGTAGCAAGGATGCAAACATCTCATTCACTCAGCAGCCATTATGGCAGCTACGGGGGGGCGGGGGAGCACGGGGAACTGCTGTGAAGGCTGAGGGCCCACTTTCAGGGATCGTACCTCTGCACAGAGGAAACAAAGACAGCAAGGTACCTAGAAAACAAACAAGAAAATGCCAGGCCGGCATAGAAAGGGGTGAAGGATATGAAACAGGATGAGTGACAAGGGCCAGGTGTGTAGCTCCGTTGGTAGCGTGCTTGCCTAGCATGTTCAGGGCCCTGGATTCAAACCCCAGCAATGCTTAAATCAGGCAGGGTATATCCTAGCACTGGGGAAGTGAAGGTCAGAAGTTTAAGGTCATTTTCAGCTACTCGGGGGGAGGGGAGTCGAGGCTAGCCTGGACTACATGAGCTCCTGTATCCAGAAAAAGAAGAAGAGGAAGGAGATAGTAGAAGGTCATAGCTGAGAATAAGGGGAGGGGTGATTTATAAGAGGGAAAAGGGTATCCAAAGAAGTTACATCATCACAGAGGTGTATAAAGGGGTGGGCAAATGTAGAAAGAGTCCAGCACATTCAAGGCTCAGAAGCAGGACTGAACACGGAGAACCCCAAGAGCATGAAGGAGCTGCATGTGGCAGGAGGGAAGTCAGAGGCAGAAAGAAGGAAGGGGGGGGGTGCAGAGTGGAAGAGCAGAGCACAGACGACCGTGTCTAACGCACTCACTATGGAGTTGGAGCTTGTGCTTAGCTCAAGGGGCAGCTGAAGCACAGGAGAGAAGAATTAGGGCTGGTGTTTTCACTTTGCCGCTCTCATGTATGGGGAAGAGATACAGGGGATCAGTTGGGCAAGGTGTGGCCACACGTGAGGGAGGCAGTAGCCCTGAATGGGGTCACCACGGTGGAGCCATATACAGTAGGACCAGGCATGAACGTTAAAGGTCCGTGGAAACAATGATAAGATACAGGTGACTTGGGAAGGGTAACCGTCGTCGTGTGCCTTGGTGAGGGTGCTGGAGGAGCTAAGCTGGGAAAGGCAGGAACTGGTGGAAGTCTGGGATGGAGAGAGAGAAAGCAAGGACTGCATAGGCCTGACTGACGACTGCATGGTCTCCCGGGGAAGCGACGAGCAGGGAGGCCGTGCAAGGCTTCACACCAGAGGCCAATGAGAGGTCAGGGCTGGAGGGCAGATACTGGAACCATCAAGTAGAAATGGATTAAGAGATGCGAGGGAGGGGTGCAGAGTTGGGTCTCCCGAGTCTGCAGAGCCTCAGCAAGGGCCAGGAGGGGCCGCTGTTGACTTGTGAAGGAAGCACCTTTGCTGTCCAGACATCAACCCAGTGAGCCCAAGTGCTCAGAACAAGGCCCGCCTAGGCAGTGGTGAGAGGTGGGTGTAAACACGCACCAGTTTCCAATAATTGATTGTGAAAACCAGTGTGCAAAATGATCCCACGTACATGTTCACATTGATTACACATTGAAATGATAAAACTTCAAGTGGGATGAATCAATTCCAGGGTTCAGACCGATTTGCCTTGTTTCTTCTATTCCTTTTTATTTCGAAAAATGTTTCTTGAAACATAGAAACTGGTTTTGCATGGTGGTGCCCACCTATAATTCCAGGAGGCTGAGGCAGGAGGATCCCTATGAGTCTGAGGTCAGCCTGGAATACATAGGGAAGACCTTATCTCCGGAAACCCCAAAACAATAATGGAAAATGGGAAACCTTCAATGTATCTGAAACTTGAAGCGTGTCTGTGCTGGTTTTCGTGGGCAGGCCTACCTTAGAAGGACCGCCATAGGGTGCTCCTCCAAATAATGCTATTGCTGAAGCAAAAGACAGCTTGCAACTGTCTTCAACACTCTCCTTCCTCTGCTCCAGGGTTCCCAAGCTCCCCCAGCCAGAAGTGGGTGTCAACGTGTAAAGAGGCAATGCTGACAGGGTCCATCTCCACCCTGGACTAGACCTGACTGGGCGCAGAAAGCATTTTCATCAGAAACTGCTCAGCCAGAGAGTTCAAGAAGGAGGGACACAAAGATGTCCCCAGTCCCTTGTCATGCCACTATTCTGTCCCCTGTGCCATCTTCAAACCCAAAGGCATTTATCACACGGCCAAAGGAGTCATTTGGGAAGGGATCCATGGACCACAGTGGGCTAGTCTCTGGCCTAGACCTGTATCAAAAGTTGATGGCTGGGGGCTGGAGAGATGGCTCAGTGGTTAAGAGCATTACCTGCTCTTCCAAAGGTCCGGAGTTCAATTCCCAGCAACCACATGGTAGCTCACAACCATCTGTAATGAGGTCTGATGCCCTCTTCTGGCCTGCAGACATACACACAGAATATTGTATGCATAATAAATAAATAAATATAAAAAAGTCGATGGCCTTGATCTCGAGCTCAGAACCTCCCATGGGTCCCAGAACACCCATAGGCTCCAACAACAACCACCCCTACTTTGGCAAGGAACTCAGTCCAGGAGAGAGCTCAGGCAGCTCCTGGAAGGTATGGACTTCTCTTTGGCCACCCGCTGTTCCCTGTCCTAGGACACCTAGGGAGACAGTGCTCCAGGGGAGGAGCCCAGGCAGCCTGTTAAACAGATCAAAGAGGGTTGGTCAGAAAGGGACTCCAAGAAACACAGACTGAGAAGGAGGCCTTCAGGTCTCCAGGGAGAAGACCCAAGGGTTGCTTAGGAACAGAAGGAAGAATGTTATTCATTCTTGCATTTTGCTCTCTCCAAATCTTCCATCTCCTGGTAATGAACAAGGAGCCAAGAGTGTGATAGAATGAGATAGATCTGCCTCCTGCCTCCTGGGCTTCAGGGCCAGTTAGCAAAATATGAAGCAAATGAACATGTAAGCCTATAGCTAATGAAATCTGACAGGATCTATGAAGGATAGGGATATGGTGTTCTGAGGTTGCCAACGGAGGTGTTGGAATGAATCTGAGAAACTAGGAAAGGCTTCCCTAAGGATGACAGTTGGGGCTGGCATCTGAAGTTCAGTTAATTGCACAGAAAGGAAATTGAGGAAGACAAGCAGAGAAAACATGTGCAAAGGTCCTGTGGCAGAAGGAATTGATTTGTATCTGTGGACTTTAGTACAATCTAAGTAGTGCAGAAACAATTCGGGAAACATGGTAGGAGACGTGCTTGGTGGGGAAAGGAATGGCCAGACCACATGAATCCACATGGACTCAATAGACAGAAGTGGCAGACAGAGGTAGAGTTGAAACTTGGAAGCTGTGGGCTGTAAAGAGCAGGAGACTAGTCTATCAATAAGGTCAGGTGACATGGGATGCTACTCTGTATACCGTGAATATGGTTTTTGTTTTGTTGTTTTATGTTTTTTTTTAAGACAGGGTTTTTCTCTGTGTAGCTTTGGAGGCTGTCCTGGAACTAGCTCTGTAGTCCAGGCTTGACTTGAACTCATATAGATCCTCCTGCCTCTGTCTCCTGAGTGCTGGGATTAAAGGTGTGCGTCACCATCACCCAATGTGAATATGTTTTATTACCATTTGGTTAATAAAAATTTTGTTTTGGCCTAAAGCGGGGAAAATATAGCTAGGCAGAAAAGCAAAACTGAATACAGGAAGAAGGAAGGCAGAGTCGAGAGAGATGCCAGCAGCCGTTGGAGAAGCAAGATGTGAGGTAACAAGCCACAAGCCTCATGGTAAAATATAAAATAATAGAAATGGGTTAATTTTAAAGTAAGAGCTAGTTAGTAATAAGCCTGAGCCATTGGCCAAACTTTAATAATATAAGCCTCAGAGTGGTTATTCAGGAACTGGCAGAAAAGCCTCCAGTTACAGTCAGAAGCCTTGACTCATGGTTGGGGAGAGGGGTGTGTAAGAAAATGATACTAAGACATCTAACCACATTTGGATATAAGCACACCATATTTGGATATATATTTGGATATAAGGTTGGTTCCCATCTCTCTATATCATTTTCTGGTTCATTGAGCCTCAGGCTGGGTCTGTGACTCCTCTGAGCTTCAATATCCCCATCTATAAAAGAGAGATCAACTTCACCTTGTATTGATTAAGCAAGACAACACCCAGGAAAGCCTTAGCAGAAGTTTCCATTGTTTCATACCGTGAAGTAGGGTTAGGGACCCAGATGGGACCACCACAGCAAAGCTGACATTTGGGGAAAGGTAGGGTCCAGCTGGTGAGAGGCAAAGCAGGTGTTGTTGGGGATGATTGGAGCAGGACATATTCAGGGTCCCCACCTGCTACCATGGTGGCTGGTGTCTCTCCAAAGGGAAGTAGAAGCAGGGACCCCCTGGGGCTCAGTGCTGGTGGCTGGTGTCTCTCCAAAGGGAAGTAGAAGCAGGGACCCCCTGGGGCTCAGTGCTGGCATGCGTCTCTGTCTCAGCAAGGACCTCAACTCTGGTGCTTGAACTAGAGAAAAAAGAGCCAGCTTCTCAACGGTGTACCTGGGGCCAGCTTCTGGGGCCATACATGTGAAACCTATGCTCTAGAACCTTCTGAATGGAGCCTTCAAGGGAGCTGGGGAGGTCAGCTGTGGCTGAGGTTAGCATGAAAGGGAGCCAAGGATGAGAACAGGCTGCTTGTGCACAGGTTCCTCAGGGTCCCAGGCTTTCAGTCTGCCTTTATTTTTTTAATTACCAGTAGGATTTTTTGTTCTTTTGTTTTTCGAGACAGGGTTTCCCTGTAGTTTCTAGAGCCTGTCCTGGAACTAGCTCTTGTAGACCAGGCTGGCCTCGAACTCAGAGATCCGCCTGCCTCTGCCTCCCAAGTGCTGGGATTAAAGGCGTGCGCCACCGCCGCCCAGCACCAGTAGGATTTAAAAAAAAAAAAAAAAAAAAAAAAAAAAAAAAAAAATTTATTTTATGTGCATTGGTATGAAGGAGTCAAATCACCTGGAACTAGATTACAGACAGTTGTGAGATGCCATGTGGGTACTGGGAATTGAACCCGGGTCCTCTGGAAGAGCAACCAGTGTCCCTGCCTTTAATTTTTAGACCACGTGTGTGTGTGTGTGTGTGTGTGTGTGTGTGTGTGTGTACCCACGTCTTGGTACCACATGTGATAGTCAGTGCACAACTCACAGGCTCTGTTCTTTCCTTCTACCATGTTGGTCCCAGGGAGTGAACTTGGATTCTTAGGCTTGTTGGCAAGCCCCTTTATCTCCTGAGTCGTCTTGTGGGCTCTTAGTCTGCATTTAAAATTGCCCTCATCAATTCCAAAGGCTTGAGGTTTTTGGTTAAACGTGTATAAAGAAATGTGATCAAAAATAACTTAGGGAATTGGTCATTAGCACACATGCAATATTTATGGGCTTTTGCTTCATTATAAAAGTAGCATATGTTCAACCTGGAAACTTGTAAAACCCAGAAAAAAGCAAACTGAAAAAATGAAAAAGACCCAATTATCATAAATTCCCACTGTTAAAATTAATCATGTGAATTGTGTTATTGTGTGTGCATGTGTGTGTGTGTGTGTGTGTGTGTGTGAGAGAGAGAGAGAGAGAGAGAGAGAGAGAGAGAGAGAGAGAGAGAGAGACCATTTCCCCGCTAATCACATTACTTGGGGAACCCATGAAATCCTTAGGATAGGAGATAGAGGCCTGGCGGGGAGACATGAGTCATTGAGGAGGCTTTTGAAGGCTATTACCTGATGCCTGGTCCCTGTCTCTCTCCAAGCTTCCTGGTCTTTGATGATGTTAATAGTCTCCACACACTCCAGCTGCCATGACAGGCCTTCCTGTGCCTTCTCCACCATGAAGGAAACCCGAAGCTTCAGTTGTCTCGGTCAGGTATTATGACTGCAGCATCCAGAAGGAACGAACAGAGTCACTGAACAGGTGAGGTCTTGGGATGAATACCCCTCAACTGTAGAGTGGGATTGTCCACAGAGCTTCCTTAGAGCGTTCTCACACACATAGAGAAGGTTCAGGTCCAGTCTGCTCACGATCATTTGCACTAGGGAAACAGAGGCCGAGCCGGTGGTGCACCTAAGCCAGCCTGTCTCTGAACTCTCTGAAGTCCCATCCAGCTTCCTGCCCAGGTTCCATCCATGCCTCCTGCTTCTCTTTGCGAGTGTGTGCACTTATATTTATACTTATGCTGACGGCATCATCGGGCTGCTAAGCGTCCGGGTTCTGCTTTACTTTGCAGCGTCTCCAGTGTGCGTTGGCTCAAATCAACATACATTCTTCTGGAGCACTATTTTGAATGTCTGCATAGGATTCTGCAGTCTAGACAAGTGGCTGGTAGGCTTCTCGCAGCGTCATCTGGGAACTTGTTGGAATGCAAATTCTCAGCCCTCCGCTCCCACCCCAGTCCTTCTCGCATCAGAGATTCTGAGGATGGCATCCAGGAAGCTGAGTCTTAACAAGCCCTCTAGAATGGCTGCATCTTGAGATGTTCTGTGTTCTTCATAGCTAATCTGGACTTGGCGTGGTGAGGCTTGTTCTCAGGTCTGGGCCATCAAACTCAAGGTGAACTAAGTGTCCTTGTCTATTCATAGCTGTGAGATTCCAAGAAAGGTTTTAAAATAAAGCAGGTTTCGAAACCAATCAAAACAAACACAAGCATCACCAATGGGATATTGAAAAGGAAAAGCAGAAGAGGTTTAGGTTAGACTAAAGGATGTACTGTCATTCCTGGCCAGGAGGAATAGGACCGAAGTGTTGCAAGTCATCTGTGGGGACGGTTCTGGCACTGTCCTGGGAGGATCCATGTCTCCAAGCATTTCTGTGAGTGTTGGCCTCAGCTAGCTTGGCACAAACAGCTGAGATGTTTATTAACAAGACAGCTGCTGTCCAGGCCCACCCATCAGGGGAAGGGCAGAGGGCTCCAGAACTGCAGAGACAAGATCAGGAGGGCAGGCTGGCCACTTGCCTCCCAGCTGGCGGGCCTGCTGTGAGGGTTTGAACAGCTCCTCATGGCTGCCCCCCTCCAGCCTGCATCCTCATTAGCCCAAGGCCAGTGCAGGCTTTCAAACCCCTCCCAAGCCCTTTTCAGGGGCTCAGAAGACACCCCCTATTGGAGACCACATTGAGTTCTGTCAGCAGGACCCTATCCTGCGGCCAGTCTGTCCTGCCTGCCTGCCAGTTCTAACTCCCCAGCCCAGCTCCCCAGCCTCACTGCTGGCAAAGATCACCAGATCTGCTGGCACTTCCGACTTCCGGCACATCTCAGTCTCCTTGCCTGCGAAATGGGACAATGGCCACTGTCTCCTGGAAACGGGTAACCAACTCAGGTCGTAATGGGTCTGCTTCTGTTACAGGGTTCTGACATCGTTGGTGTTTACCCTGGGAGCTACCACCTTGGACCAGTGAGGAAAGTGAAAGCATGGGTCCTTGGGTACGTGTTAGGGCTAGGAGGGTTGCAATGACAGCTCACCGCTTACTGCCTGTGTGACCTTGGACAAGGTATGTCTTTCTGAGTTTCTACCTGTCCATCATGAAGGACAGGACCCAGAATTTGCTCCACCATACTCAAGGACCACATGGGCTGCTGGGAGTGGAACACCCAGAGCATGGAAAAATGTACAGAAGACAGGGGTTTGATGAACCCGAGTCTCATCTGGGGAGCTCACATACCTTTCTGGTAGGCTAAGATTCATGTCAAGAACTGCCTTGTGACAGTGGTGGGTGACCTGCCACTTGGGTCTTGGCTTTGTTTGCTCTCGTGGGCCTCGGGTACTATAGCTCATCTATGAAATGGAAGAATTGAAAGCATCTATTTGTGTGAGTACTAATTAAAATCACGTTCCTAAAACACAATGCTGCCTATGTATGGTGGTAACTGTGTTTGCAGATGGGACAATGGGTGGATGTGTGTTATCAGATATGGAAAAGGGAGACAGCCTGGTGGTGGGGAGGTGATGGCCTGGAGCAGGGGCAGGCCTTTTAGTTTTGATCAGACAATCAACAGATAATCATCAGATAATCAACAGTAGCTGGGCCACTTCTGGCCAGTCCATCAGTCCTTTGGATTTGAGATCTGTGGAGGAGTTTACGCTTGGCAGAGAAACCTCTGTACTGGCAGGAGAGGGGTGCGAGGGTACGGGGGTGACAACAGTGGAGGTCAGAGGAGATGGGCCACCCTCCCTGCCTCCCTGCCTGGCCAGAAAGCCAGTCCCTCAGCTAAGTCTCACACCCACGGCTGTACCCGACAGCCTCTCTCCCACAAACCTCCAGAAAGATAAGACCTTAAGAAATCCTGGGTTAAAAATCAGCTCTCAGATTCCATTGTAGGTTATTCAAAGGAGAAAAAGAATAAAAATCAATGTGAACCCCGTCTCCCGCTCTGAGGAGCCGTCGCATCTTGTTTGTAACCCGAAGGGATCAATAAGAGATGCTCCTTCTGTTCTGTTTTTTAAGCTCAATACGATGGATGCAATTTGGTTGACAATTATGAACAATCAGTTATCTTGTAGGCTCGCTCCCGCCGCCGGCTGCCTGATCGGCAATCATGAGCTATTACCGAGGTGGGGGCGGTGCTGCGGAAGGGCTGGCTCCTGCCCCCTCACCAAGGATCTCTCCGAAGTGAACAGAGTTCTCCGATCAATGGAGCCACTGGGATGGAGAAGTTATGAATGCTTCAGCACAGAGTTCCGACTTCTCGAGTTTTCAGACCCATTAGCCGGGTTGAAGGGTTCTATTGATGAAATCATCTATCTATCTCTCTGCCTTTGAAGGTTGCAAGAGGCTGAGACTCCAGGTTAGGGCTGGCAAGAGCTCCAAAGACCAGGTGTCCCTGGCTTCCAATGCGACTGTGGAGAGGTGACAGTATGTCACATGGAGAACTGAGCTGGGAGGGTAAAAACCAGGCAGGGATTGCGGAGATGATCCAGTGGGTGAAGAGCTTGCCATGCAACCTCGAGGACCTGAGTTTGGTTCCCCAGAACCCGTGTAAAGAGCAGGCACAGAAGTAGCATGTATCTGCGATTCTATGGCTGGATGAAAGGCCAAGACAAGAGGACCCATGGAAGCCTCTGAGTTAGCCAACCAGGCTTTGCAGCAGCAAACAGCAAGAGGCTGATCTCAGTCAGGGTGGACCGTGAAGATAGACTCCTGAGGTTGTCCTCTGAGCTCCATATGTTCACCATGCATGTGGAGCATCTTCTTTCTTGGTCTCTGTGTGTCTCTCTTGTTTTCTTTCTGCCTTAGCCTGGAAATCTGCTGGTAAGACACAGAACATGTGGCCACCTCCCTGTGGGACTAATCAAGCAGTCTGGCTGAGCTTCCAGGACCAACTGAGCAACTGAACCTCAACTGTCTTTTGGGGGTCTTAGACCATTTTGAAAAACTGATAGAGGCTCAGCATCTCCCTCAAGAGTTTCTCAGGCACCTCAATACCCCAGGCTTTGCACATGATCTTAGGGGGCCTATGAGAGCTAGGATCACAGTGTCAAGCTAAGGGGCTTGGAATCGGATAGCTTTTAGTTAGGCGTCATCATCTGGAAGCTGCACCATCCTGGGCACCCTTCCTTAGCTCTCTGAAACTGCATTTTCTTTCTGCAATGTGGATGCGAATCATACCCACCAGACTGAATTGCAAGATAATCTATGGGGAATGTAATCCATTTACAGAGAGCATAGTAAGTGATTAATAAACATTAGAGTTGTTATTAGCATGAATAATCATGATGGGAAGTAGCTTCAAGCCACACAGTATCTTTATGCTGCATTGATAAAATGAGAATACTTCTTGTCATTTGTACTTACCCATTTCTTTCTGCTCAGCTTCTTTACCTGGGTCTGTACCTCACAAGGCTGGTGGTCAGCAGGTGGCTTAGTTCACCTCTGATTTCCAGCTCTTACCCATGTGTTTGTCATGAGGTGGCTTCTCCAGGTGTATTTATTGGTTAATTGATAGGTGGAAGGAGAGCTGAAGAGGTGACAAGGTAATCTAGCGTCACCTCTGTTCTCGTTCCCACCTGTTAGGAACCGTTCAACCCAAAGGCAACTTATGGAAGAGTAGCTTTATTTCAGCTTCTTTGGGAAAGTTCACTACAGAGGAAATTCAGGGCAGGAACTTGAAGAAAAACTCATGAGGGATGCTGTTTGCTGGCTCTCATACGGACTCATGCTTGACCGCCTCACTGGTTTATGCTCACCTGCTGTTCTTATTCACCCTGGACCATCTTGCCCAGGGAATGGTACTGTCCATACTGGCCTGGGCTATTGCATATTAGTTCACAATCAAGACAATGCCCCACAGACATGCCACAAGACAATCTGATCTATTAATTTCTTCAGTTGAGGTTCTCTTCTCACGTGATTCTAGGTTATGACAAGTTGACAATTAAGCAAATGGGAACACAAGGGAAAGCAACAACTTTCCCTTACAGGAAAGTGGCTAGTTCCTTACAGCTCAAAAGGGTTAGTTAAAGGGAGGGAAAGGGGGGAGTCTTTGCCTCTGGGGGTCTGGGGAGTATCTCATCCCTTAATGAGAATGTAGGTCTCCTCTGTCAATCCAGGACATTGCTTCTAAGGACAGGATGGAGCCTGGGCTCCTGGATGCGGTCCGACGCTTTTTTTCTAGTTTTTGCAATCCTGCCCTACTTTTCTTCCCACTGAACAGTGTGACCTTGTGCCCCGTCTAGTCACTCAAGTCCTCTGAGTTCAGGAAATGATCTGATCCACTCGGAGCCCCTGAGGTTTCGCTGGATTCTATTCTTCAGGCGATTTGCATTTTAATGGCCAACCATAAAAAATTTAAGTCCAAGGAGTGCTGGAGAGCTGTGGAGACTGGAAGCCCTTTCTGATGTTTGGAGGGAAGGCCTCTGGGTAGAAAAGTATTGGGCCCTGGCTGATGTCCTAGGGGACAGGCCTGTGGGCCTTATGCTTTTTTTCCTGTCTCCACTGCTAACGTCTACATCTACAAATCGCCGAACAGAGATCTCAGGATCAGGTATTAGAGAGCATACAGAACCCCTCTCTGGGCTCTCCTTAATCTTTCCCCTCCCTTGTCCAGGCCAGCCTGGCTAGCAGCCCTGACTCTGTGCCTCTCAGAGATGTGACAGCTGCAAGGGGAAGCAGGGGCCGACCTAGAGCAGGCAGCTCAGCCGGATAGGCCTGTGGACAGCCCAACCCCTCCCTGAAATTAGGTAGGGGCTAGTAGAGGGAGGGACACTGAGGGCGTGCACACAGTTGGGAAATACTTTACAGCCTCCTTTTAAAGAGTCCCAAACCTAGGACCCCACAGCTACCAAAGACTCTGAGAACACTGGGCGAGGCAGTAGAACAGAGGAAGATGGGCCAGAAAGAAGCTATTTCCTGGGCACCTGGGCAGGAAATTGCTCCCCCAGTGAAAACCAGACATGTTCCAGCCCAAGTGGCCTGTCTATGCAGTCCTCACATGGCATGCACAGGGACTCACACAGCATGTGCAGGGATCACATGGCATGCATAGGGCTGACTCTCATGACATGCACAGGGCTAGCTCACACATGGCATGCATGGGACTCACATGGCATGCATGGAACTCACACGGCATGCGCGGGGGTCACATGGCATGCACGGGGGCTCACATGGCATGCATGGGGGCTCACATGGCATGCACAGAATTCACAGGGCATGCACAAGGGCTCACATGGCATGCATGGAACTCACATGGCTTACACAGGGTTCACATGGCATGCATGAGGGCTCAGATGTCATGCATGGGACGGGCTTTAGCTAATGGCACAGCACCACATCTCTGGCCTGAAGACTCAGCATGACCTTCCAGCGCTTTTCTCAGATCACCCATTGGCTTTCCACTCGTAGTGAAAGGAGTCCAGATTAACAGTGGCGGAGTCTGACAGGGCCACACAGACAGACGTCTGTTCAAGTGCCATGCACAGACATGGTGGGTGCGATCCAGAGCCAATGCCCAAGTAAAAATGAACAGAGAAGGTAGCAGCAAACCCAGCTGAAGATTCTCAGTGATCTGTTAGGTGCAGCCCAGACCAGAGGGTGCCAGATAGCTCAGTCAACAGCTGCCTCGCATGCACCAGGCTCTGGGTTCAGTTCCCAGCATGTCGGACAACAGCAATGAAGCAAGATCAAGAGTCAGAGGACAAGTAAAGCTGAGAGGGAAGGACCACCCAAGCTACCATACCGGTGACACCATAGTGCACCCAACCTGGGCAGAATCTTCTCAAATCTCACAAAAAAATGCTTAGGACAGTGTTACTAGTCCATTCTACTGACGAGATACTAAGGCTAGATAATTTGTTTAACACCATGCAACCAAAAGTCAAAGCTAGAGTTCAGGGCAAGTTGCTGGATTCCAGCCTGAATATCAGGCAGTACTTCCATGCAGCTGCCCACTGACCTCATGACCTTAGATCCTCATTTTCCTCAGACGCAAAGTGAACGACCTTACCTCTCTTTCCTACAGAGCTATTGCGGGAAAACCGCTTACACACATCTCTGTAGACAGACATACATACATACAGACGGACAGACAGATGGGCATACAGAACTTTCTTTCTTTCTTTTTCTTTTCTTTTTTTTTTTTTTTTCGAGACAGGGTTTCTCTGTAGCTTTGGAGCCTGTCCTGGAACTAGCTCTTGTAGACCACATACAGAACTTTCTAAGCCTTAATTTTTTTTTTCCTTTTGAGTCTTGGGATTAGACCGTGCGAGTTCTCAGCGGAGAACATTCCAGATACTCTTACCACAAAAATCCGAGCCCGATAACTTGAGAAACTTTCTTTAGCTCACGAGAAAGAGTGGAAGGGATACACGGAGGCGAAGCATCCAGTGCCAGCTTTGGCAAGGTCTAAGAAGACTTGAGGGGAGAGGATCCTGACAGCTTGTACCTTGGCCTCTCTGAGCCCTGCTCTCACCCAGGGAACAGGGGCCCATAGCCTCTTCACCCTTTGTCTGGTTGGCTCTGCTCCAAGTCACCTCCCCCAGGGCCTAAGTCGACACATTAACTGTGCCTTTCCCTGAGCCAGAGACCAGAGAGGAAGTACCCAAGCAGGTTCCCTGAAGATGGGGGATGATCGCTAGGTGGCGGTTGGTCCTGCATGTCAAAGGACTGGGCACATGATGCACAGAACCATCAGGTATAGCTGCCCTGGGAAGACTGAGGCATCAGACTTGCCATTTGGAATCTGCCCTCTCTCCCCATCCTTCCAGGTAATGGCAAAGCCACAACCATCTGTGGAGGCCGATGGGGCATCTGACTGGCCAGGCTGCCTCCTACACTCTAGAACACCCCAGTTGTGGGCTCTCAGAGATGAGCGCACTCCTAGTGAGACAGACGTTGAGAAACAGCCATGCAATGAAGTTGATCACTGGGCGCTTTGTCCCCAGCCAGGAGGCTGCTGTGAGCAGAGTACAAGGCACTGGGGAAAGACCCAAGCAGGGGCTGCCTCCTCATGCCCAGCCTTGCTTTACCTGAAGAACTTTTTTCTCACCCTTTTTACTTGTTTACTTTGGTTTTTTTGAGATACAATCTCTAATAGTCCAAGCTGCTCTCCGACTCATTATATAGGCAAAAGTGGCCTTGAATTTCTGATTCTCCAGCCTCATCTCCTAACTGGCTTGCACCAACAAGCCCTGTTTGTATGGCGCCGATTCTCCAAACCAAGGCTTTGTGCATGTTAGGTAAACACTCTACCAACTTTACATGCTAGCTTGTGTGAGACTCTGCTCTGTCACATGTGTGAATCTATACATGTGTGTGTATATACTCACATGAGCATGCTATATGCGACACATGTATGAGCGCATGTGTCTTGTGTGTGTGTGTGTGTGTACTTCAAGAGGTGGGTGTGGCTTTCTGGGACCCCCCCCAAAAAAAAAACAGGCACAGGTGCTCTCTCTCTGTGGTTCCCATGCATCACAGCTAAGCTTGGAATTCTTGTTCCTGTTTTGTGAGGTTTTTTTTTCCTTTATAATAAGTAAAAATATAATTGCTTTATCTTTTAGCTAGCCTGGTTATTTCCCGAATCGAGCCAACTTCTACATCCCTCCAGAGTCTACGGTCTTTCCTAAGACTCATTTTTGTCCACAGCTTCCTCTCTCCAGGAAACAGAACAAAGCACCCAATCAAATAGGCACCTCCAGGACAGACTTCTTTCCATGCCCTCACACCCGCAAAGGATGCTCTGTACAGATCTGGAACCCGGGGGCCCAAAACTGTTTCCTTTGCTTTTCCTAAACTTCCCAGGGCCCTAATGGTGCCTACAGTGTCACCGTCACCCTTCCAGGTTCTTCCACTTCATCTTCAAGGCCAGGGATGCAGCTCAGAGGGCAGAAGGCTTCCCTAGCATGCAGAAGACCACAGCTTCAATCTCAATTCTAAAAAACACCGAAAACTGGGTTATCTTATCTCCCATTCATCCCATTTCCTGGGCTCCTGTGGCTTGGCCCAAATCTCCCTCTCTGCTGCTGGTGACCTGTGGGAGGGAGCAGGACTTCCTGGTGAGACCTCTTAGAATGCCCCAGAGTGATGAAAACCTAGCACAACAACACGGGAAAGTGCGACCAAGTGTCTTATGCAATATATATGCTATGTAAACATGTTTTATATATTGTATAAATATGCATGTGCATCGCATAAAATATGTATTTTCTTAATTTCGGTTCTTTGGTTTGAGAGAGTAGTGTATGTGTGTGAATTGGCATTCGTGTAAAGGAAATGAGTTCTGCACGTAACAGCATGCACAGAAAACCTGCCATTGAACTGCCATTTGTTCCTGTGCTCAGCATCTACTGACAACCTCCATGTCCCGTGTAGTGGCTCAAATACAGACAAAGATACAAAAGTTCTGGCCTTTAGCATTTGGCATCCAATATGAACTTCCTTTCAAACTTAAAACCCAGAGAAAAATGCAATAATTTACTTAACCCCCTTCCTGGGTTAGAGTTCATGGGGTCATAGGGTAATAGTATATGCAAAGAGGCCTGTTTGGGCCTGGTCCTTCTTTGCAGAGGAAGCGCTCTGGAATTTTTTTCTCCCTGGGTCACCAGACTTTACAGTCCTTTGGCAGCCTGGAAGGTTCTTCAGTGCATGAGCCCAAGTTAGTGCAGGTGGTGGCCCAGGTGAGGGGCAGAGAGGAGTAGAAAAATGGGCATAAGGTGCAGAGAGAGGGCAGAAGGGGGTAGAGGGGAACAGAGAAAGGCAGAGGGAGCAGAAAGAGGGAATTGAGGGGGCAGAGAGGGGCAGAGAGGGGCAGAGGAGGCATGGGACAGAGAGGGGCAGAGGGGGCAGAGATGGACAGAGAAAGGCAGAGGGGACAGAAGGGGCAGAGAGGGGTGGATGGGGAGGCCCTTGCATGCAGAACTAGAGAAGCAGGGCTTGCATCCTGGGTGGGGATGGGAGGTGGAGGTTGATGAGGCTCCTCAAACTGAAGTCTCTCCAATTCACTTTCAGGAAGGAGCTCCATTAACAGGAGCATTTGGGGAAAAAGACAAAACCACTAATCACCATCCGAAATGTACATGCTATTTCCCATCTGGTGTGCGGAATTGGATCGTCTCGGGAGTCTCGGGGAAAATGCGGCAGATGGGCTGGGCTTGGAGCTCCTCTCCCCACAGGCAGGGGGGAAAAGAGGAAGCAGTTTGGCACAGGAAGCTGGCTTGAGTGAGGGATGGTGGGCCTCTCACCGGGTGCCCATTCACTGTGACCTGGGGAAGCTGCCCCACCCTGTGATGCCTGCTGCCTGCGGCAGCTGTGCTGGCTGCCCTGTGGGTTTGGATCCGATCTGCGAAGCAGGGCCATGTGCTCCAGGTTTATGGAATCCATGCTTAGTCTGCAGTGGCACTGGGAAGAGATTCACGGGCATCAAACACAGCTGGTGTGCTTTTCTCACTGTGCCCCACCGCTCACCATGGGTCATAGGTGCTGTTTGTCGGTCTCTAAGAGGTTCCAATGAGACCGCTGAGAGGCAGTGTGTGCCTGCAGGTCACTTCCAGCCTTCGACACCCTGATCAGGACATTTTGGGGTTCTACATAGAGAGTGGGGTCTAATGATTGCTAGACTCTAGCAGGAAGGAGATTAATTCTAGGGCTCCTGGCCTGCCAGGCCAAGTGGAGAGCTGTCCAGGGTCCCCGTTCTGTGCCAATGCAGAGGACTGTGTGTCACGGGCCTATGAGTGGTGTGAGGCAGGAAAGGCTCATTGGCAGCGAGCAAGAGGCTGGACTGTTCCTGGCAGGCAGAAAGAGAGAAACTGGGAAGGAACAATGAAAGTAGAAAGCAATACCTCTGGCAGGAAAGACCTCAGAGAGTGGATACTTCTGGGACTATCTACTGTTAGGGTCCCATCTAGAGAGGAGATGGCCCCTCCTCACTCCCTATGACCCCCTGATGACTTCTGTCCTATCAGACAGCAGGATGCTGCCAACAATCTTTCTCTCTGCTGTGACTTTCAGTCTTTCTCCCCTGGGCACCCCTCCTCCAACATCTAATTAAAGGGAGGAAAGTAATTAAGGAAGGGCATGTAACATTCCTGTAATGCTGAACCCAGTAACACCCCCAGCCTCTCTCCCCCTCCCAATCCGTCAATATGACGTGCTGAACAACTCAACCCAACACCGTGTTGTTTATTGCTTGCTAAGCTGGAAAGCACTTGAATTAACCTCCTGCATAAGTGGAGTTAGGAAAGATCCCTGTGTCTTTAAGTGGGAAGAAGATGGGAGCCAGACAGACTCCTTTTAGGGAACTTGGCATGGGGGTCTCATTCCCTCATTCACACCAGCGTTTTACCCAGTGTCCACTATGGACCATATCATGTGTTCACACTCAGGATACTGAGGAGATGAGGAGATAAATTAGCGTGACTTCTACAGCTGGAAACGCGTGATCCTCTGCAACTTGAAAAATTGCAGCTCCGGCCCTGGGAAGGGAGGGCCTGCTACATTTGAGAGGAGAAAGACACTTTCTCCAGTGGATCTAAAATGAGATGGATGCGTAACCTGCTGCATAAGCCCTCTCCCAACACACACACACACACACACACACACACACACACACAGCTTCTGTCTGGCCCATGGCTCTTCACCAATCCTATCCTATGGTCCAGGCACTGTGGGGGCTGTGGACACGGGGCGATAACTGCCCTTGATCTGGAGGAGAGAGTATGGTCAAATGGGGGAGCCAGACAGCGGCAAGGCATTCATTGTCATATAAGGAAATCCTCCCCTTAACTGAGATGCCTGCAAAGCACAGGGGAAAGGCGGGAACTGACTTTGTCTGGGGAACTTGAAGAAAGGATCACAAAGGCACTGACATTGAAGCTGGAGTTTGAAGCATCAATGGCAATTCCCGGTGGGGGAAAGGGCGTGGGGGAGGCTAGGAGGAAAAGCTTGTGCAAAGGCCCAAAGGCATGAAAGGGTAGCTGGCTTGTTTGAGTAGAAGTAGAGAGGGGAGGAGCGGGTGGAGGGGCAGTGGACACAGTGCCATAGAAGATACAGGGAAGTCTGTGCAAAGTAGTGTGTCTGGAGATTAAGCAACGGGAGCTGGCTGCTGGGTGAAATCTAGGATGATCACTTCCTAGCTGGGTCTCTCTGGATCACCCATCACCTGAGACTCTCAATAGGACCCACCCCAGAGGAGAATTGTGAGAATTTAAGAACTAATTTATGCTAAATGCTGAGAATTTTGTCTGACATAGCCTATGATTACTCCTCTGTGTGTGTGAGTGGGGTGGGTGGGGTGGGGAGGTGTCTCTCTATGTAGTTCAGGCTGGCTTTGAACTCAAGATCTTCCTGCCTCAGATGCCCAAGTCCTAGGATTGCAAGTATGCACCACTGTGACCTGTTCATTATTTTCTTTTTATTAACCCACCTTGAGATTCCTCTCTGGGGGTAGTTTGATGCTTAGGAGCAGAAGGTTCTCTCTCTTTTGTATTTTGGAGAAGCCCCTCCTCTCAGTGGTTTGGAAACCAAAAGTCTCCAAATCACCTAGAGATTATGCTTAGAACACCTTCCTAAGCACCTCACTCCCCAACTGCCAAGTCAAAGTCTCCTAGATAAGGGTCCCAAGGGACCTCAAACAGAATGACGGAAGTGCTTTAAACCTGAATTGTGGGGATAGTTGCCCAACTCTGTAGGATTTACTAGAAATCATTGAATTGGATACATTGAACAGAGGGTGTTTCTGTTACATAAAGGATACCTAAATGAAGCCATTAAAAGAAATCTTCCAGATGGTTCTAGTAAGGAAGTCATTCGTGTGTGTATGGTGTGTGTGTCTGGTCTCTCTGTGTGTGTACGTGCACATATGCATGCAGTCTTAGTTTCTGACTGCAGGACCCATGGGTGCAGTGTCACGGTAGACAGAGGTAGAGGAAGGCTTGCTCTCCTGACATATCTAACTGAAGTAACTGTAGATTTAGGAGCAAAAACATTCATCTCTCTTTCTATCTTAGAAAAATCCCTCCAGCAAACCTTTCCCCTGCTGCTCTCCATCCATCAAGGAAGTCACTGGTGTGTGCTGGGGGCTCCTCCCTTCAGCTCCCACAGCACCAGCTTGGTTGTATTTGATCCAATATATGGAAGCTCTGCTGCCAGACCTGGCTCTTCAGGTGTCCTGGGAGATTCTTAAGGACAGGAACCCAGAGCTGTACACAGAGTGGGTGGCCACAGAACACAGACTGAGTGCCCTAGCTGTATACTGCCCCATCTTCCCATGTAAGAAGCTTGGCCTGCAACTCCTGCTGTCTGTAGCAGCCACCCTTGGCAAGACCGTCTCCAGCCTCTCCTCCTTTCTCCACTCACACCAGTGTTTCTCTTGCTGGGGGCTGAGGCCTGCTTATGAGGGAGAGGCCTTGCCTCGGATGCCCAAGTCTCGGACTTTTTCCCTCTGCTCTTCTCTTGGGCACCCAATTCCCACCTGGCCTCGCCCTGAGGTCCCTGCTTTGCCTCGGAGCCTTAGGCTTGCCTTCTGTAGTGAGATGGCAAGTCCTCATTTGCTCCCTGCATATCCTCTCTTGGTCCTTTCCTCTGTTCCCAGGAACTCTGTGGGGCTCTCTTCTGTCATTGCCTGTGCACCTTGGCTTGCCCACACTGATGTCTCGAAAGCTCACTTGCGAGTCTACATCCCGCTCTCCTGTGTCGGCTCAGTCGGCCTGAACAGTGCTTTTCCAGTGTTGCTCGGGATACAATAATGAATGGGCAAGGGAAGCAGCTGGGCAGGTTTGGGAAGTAAATCGCACTGTGATTGGTGCTAAAGTGTTCTCCCTTGGATCATCTGTAGACTCGCTTCTATTTTTACTCAGTGGCCTGTGTGCAGATGTGGGCATAGCCCCAAGCTTCCCAACATAGGCCTCAGGAGTCTTTTTCCTTCATGCCTCTGCCTTTCAGTTCCTGCCTCTGGTCAAAGGAGTAAGAATCAGCAAGCCCCTTTAGCCAGGGGCTCTTGATTCCCTGAGACAGGTGTCCCGAGGCTCTCTCAGGGACAGACAACTCTTCTCAGAGAAGAGGGGTGGCTGAAACCATCCTCCTCTCCTCCCTGAGGCAGGGAAGTTGCCTGATGAAAGCAAACCACTTCAGCAGGGTAGGTCAGTAGGCTGTGTCAGAGTTCCCCGGATGCCTGAAGAAAGAAGAAGAGATGCCAGTTCTCTGCCCTCCTACCTGGTCCCCACCTGTCCCCAAGTTCTGAGTACCCTTGGGGTTAGAAGGAATGGGTGTGTACATACGAGAGGAACGAGACTTGGCTGGCAGAGTCTATAAAATGAGATGAAGCCAAGTCAGAGAGATGAGCCTGTGTACCCAGCCAAACCCAACCAAACCCAGGTGAAGGGCAGAGCATGAGATTAACGGATTGGCAGAGCTCTGTTCTCTGTCACTCTGTCTTCCTGCTGCCTCAGAGATAACGGAGCTGAACGTGGCTCCAGCAGCCCAACCTCCTCCATCATGGTCCCAGATTTGTCCCTAGGCTCCTCTCCGCTGCCCCTACATCTGCTTCCATTTCTTCTGTCCCTAGAAACACTGAGGTATATTACATTAAACAGTCAGACCTTCTGTTGGCTGGTTTGGGGTCTTCCAGGCCTCTGTTCTCGGAATAGGGACCTCTGTTTCTAAATGAGTCTTCTGAAATGTTCCTTCAGCTCAGAGGCCTGGAAGCTTCCCTTGGGAAGAGTAGGTTTTGGGCTGAGACACAGGGAAGAGTCAGCAGTATTGTGGCAATGGGATCAAGAGGAAATCCTGGTAGGTGGGACTGAGGGATCCATATAAAGGGAGCCAGAGAGATATCCAAAGGTGGCGACCTGGTGTGGTGGCACTTGCCTTTAAACATAGTGCTCAGGAGATTGAGGCCAGTCTGATCTACAAACTGAGCTCCAGGCTAACCAAGGCTATATATCGTGAGACTCTGTTTCAAAAACAAAACCTAAAACCCCCAACGGTAGCAGCTGAGAGGCAAGCTTGTGTGTGTTTGTGTGCATGTGCAATGTGTATATGTATATGTGAAATATATGTGTAGTGTGTGAGTCTATATTGTTTAATGTGTATGTACTGTGTGTAGTGTACATGTATATATGTGAATATGCATGCATGTAGTGTGTAATATGTATATATATGTGTATAGTATGTGTGGTATATGTATTATGTGTATCTATATGTGTGGTGTGTGTATTATGTATATGCATGATATGTGTATATGTGTGTGGTGTGTGTGTGTGTACAAGCATATAGTAGCACACATAATAAGACTGCTTTCCCTACTAAAGGTTAGAGAAGAAAATTTTACCATGGACCCAACTTTGAAATCTGACATGTCCAAGCAGCTGGGACAGTTGACTGCCAAGGGCTGCTTGCCTCCACAGAGTGCCAGACGCAGTCTTAAGCACCCTGCACATATCAGCTCACTTAATCCTCCAAACAGCTCTGCAGGAAGGATCATATTAGCATTCCCATTTTACAGATAGAAGGCAGAAGCACAGCAAACTGATCAGTGGCTAGGGATGCTCACCTAGGAAGGGACAGGGCTCATCTGCAGCCATACTGTTTTCAGACTTTGTGGTTCCTTTCATCCTAGGTGTGCAGTAGAACTTTGTAACATGTGCGTGTATGCAGTAGCATGGGCATACATCTGCAACTGTGTGCTGTGCATAGCAAAACACAATTCTGGGGATGGAGTCTCTCCTTTCTCACACAGGTCTGTTCGCTTTAAAGAAATCTTGAGGAATTTTCTTCTGCCCTCATTCCCCCAGTGAGACTATAGCTTTTCCCTCTCTATCTCTGGTCAAGTCTGCAAGGCCCTCTGGCCTCCTAGCAACAAACAAACAAAAACCGAGGCACATCTGCATACAGAGGTTCTTGTGTGTGGAATGGGCACGACTCCCATCATCTGCTGTGGTTGAAATCCTGGCTGCCTTCAGCCCTATTCTGGGCACAAACCCCAAGTGCTTTCTCCAGCATTTGCCCACTACTAGAAATACCTTCTTTCTCTGGAGCAAGGTGGGACGGGATGGATGTACCACCGGGGATCTGCCACATGACAGTAAGGTGTGTGTGTGGGCAGGGGTGTTTAAACCTGCAGCCTGGTACCTACTCCTCAATGAAATGCAGTGGGCAGACACTGTCATCTCCCTTAGCCTGCTGTCCCAGTCTCTTCCCTCTAAGTGTCCACAGCACATGCTTCTCTCCACTGGCAGCCTGGCTGCTTGCCTCTGTGCCTGTCTTGCGGGCAGAGAAGCTCCATACCTGTGTGCCAGAGAGGCACAGGTGTGCCCGCGCCACACACACAGTGTACCACCTGCCGGAATCTTGGCGGAAGGCGGGCTTGGGATGGGATCCACGGGAGAGACAGTCTGTGGCATAATTAAGCGGGAGCAAAACAGAAAACAAAACAATGTTTTCCTTCCTCTCTCTTTTCTACCACTTGCCCTAATTATTTTCCCACTTTCAAATTCTACATCAACTTTAATTAAGCTGGCCTCGGGCAGGGAAGTCTGGCAAACTTGGAGAAGTTCACTTGTTTATTTTCTTATCACTCAGTGATTGGATTTTCACAGTGCACTCCGTCTCTTTCTCTCTAAGGCGGGGTGGCTGCAGCCTCCTGACGATGATGATGATGACGATGATGATGATGATGATGATGATGATAACGACAGGTGCAGCCGAGAACTGCTTCTGCTGCCTTCCAGGAAGGTGTTTCTCCACCCAGATCTATTGTGGGCCAACTTAGGCTTTAGTTCTGCCTCCTGCCCCCTCTGAGCCTGCCTCTGGCTGTGCCCTGCAAACCCGTGAGGTAATAGAGGATGCGGTCTTTAAGCAGCGGAGGCAGCAGTGGACTTGAGGGTTAGAAATGTAGGTTGGAAGTTCGGTTCCATCACCTCTGAGGGGAGGCGGATGTCATGCATGCACTTGTTCATTCGTGTGCTTGTTCGCTGTTTACCCATCAATTCATTCTTCCCTGCTCTCTCCCTGGCGCAAGCCAAGGAATGGCCCTGCTTCCACTCTTCACTGCAAGTTCCAGGAGGGACGCTCCTTGGCTCCTCCGGGCCTGTTTCTTTGTCCCCGTCTGCTTGGGTTATTTCAAGGACAAGAGGGGGCGAGCTGCAACTGGAAGCCAGTGTGACTCCTGGCTCCGGATGGCGGCACTACGTGACCTCGCTAGTGTTCCATCCATCACCAGACGCAGGCGCTGGGTCTTTCTGGACCCTCTTCATCTTTTTGAGGAGGACAGATGCTGAGACCATTCCCAGGCTGAGATGCAGACTGAATCCTGAAGGCGGCTGAATTCCCAAACTACAGCGGGAGGCAGGAGGACCAGGGCTCTAAAGGATGCCTTGATGGGGAGCTCAGCCCCTTTCTGGGGCGTTGTGGGTTGGCATAGTGATTGGACGGTGTCGGAGGCGCAGCCCTGAGTGACTGGGATAAGTGGCAGGCAGGTGTCTTTGCTGGGTCTGCTGGGGAAGCCGTGTGAGGGTGACAGACGAAGGAGTGTGTGAATAGGAGGTGGAACAGAGAGCTAGTGGATGAGTGTGTAAGAGTGGAGGAGTGGATGGCTGGGCGAATCTGTGAATGGGGGAACTGGTGAGTGTGAGATAGAATGAATGAGGAGGCAAGTGAGAGAGCTCCGGCGAGCAAATAAACAAGCAAAAGCCTCATGGGAGTGGATGTCTAAGTGGATCAATGGCGGGGGGGGGGGGCTGGATGAATTAATTAGAGATTGACTGGATGAATGGGTGAGGGGAGAATTTGGTAAGGAATTGAGAAAAAGGCGAATCAATGAGGGGGATAACGGACTAAGGGGATAAAAATGAATGGGCGGTCTTATGAATTAATGAAGGAATGATTGCATAAATAAATTGGGGACTATGAATGATTATTGGAGTGAGCCGGCTAGTGGTTGTGGTCTCCACTGCTGGAGTCAGGAAGCCAGGAGATGCTGGTTCCTGTGGGCACTCATTACTTCCCCTCATCTCGCAGCAATGGATCCCCCGCCCTGGGGCCCCTTCTCCATTAGCAGCTGTTTCATTATGTACACATATAATAAGGATCTCCGTGTGTGTGTGTGTGGGGGTGGGTGTGTGGGTGGGTGGGTGGGTGTCGTTCACTTCTCGGCCAGAACTGTGCCCAAACCATTGAAAAGCGATGTCAGTAAAATAGTGTATCTCCAGTGGCTTGTCTACCTGTCTCCCTCACCGATGAGAAACAACTCGCAGCAGCGGGTTAAGCTGACAATAAACACAGGAATTGACTTCGGTGGGAATGAACTTGCTTGACTGTTGACAAAACTCGAAGGTGACTGTGACGCCACTTTCACCGGCTCACCGCTTGCTCAGATGGCTGCTGACCTATGTTGCTTTCTCCCTTCTTGGGACAGGGGGGAAGGGATAAAGGCCCAGGCTGGTGTGCCTGTCTCTGAGCCTATAGGTCACAGTGTTCTGCATAAGGTGAAGGAGTCTTGCTTGGCTTTTGTGGTTTGCATGCATTTGCCCTCTGAGAGGGTACTGGGCAATAGAGTGAGGTCTGGGCATGGAGGCCTCCATCTCTCTACCTCCTGCTTGAGCAGTCAGCAGAGATCACGTGTGGGGCTCAAGGTGCACAGGGGTTGGGGCTTGGGATGTTGGCCTGAACCCATGGGGCCAGAGGGGAGAGGCATTCTTCTCCTGTCCTCGCTAAAGCGCCAGAAGAATTGATTGCAGAGCACAACCCCAAGAGACCCGTATTCTGTGACCAGGAGGCAGGATCTGCCCCCCTCCCCCGCCCCCAGGCCAGGGTTGCGCTGCGGTGTCCAGCCCATAAGCACCTGCCTGTGAAGGAACTGACAATAAGCAGGCTTCAGCAGAGGGCACTCAAGTCCTAGGAATCTGCACTCAGGAACTGCGCGCTCGGCTCAGTGGCTTCCCGGGGAACCGGAGTCATGAATCTCAGTAACTCGAGCCTAGGGCCTCATCACTCACAGTGATTGTAGACGGGCTGAGAGCTGAGTGGATCAGCCTAAACAAAACACACACACAGGGGACTCATCCAAAGGAGCTAGCTTGGCCACCCCTGGGGGCTTCCCCTCCTTAACCACAGAAGTAGGGAATAGAGGGAGGGGCTGGAGGGCTTGGGAGCCCTGAAAGTATCACCCCCTTCTTCCGAGCCTTATCCGCACCCCCACCTGTGAGCCAGTGGGAGGCATGAATCTAGCTGGCAGCGGCTTGGGCCAGCTCAGCCGTTTTAGGGGATGTTAATGAAATTCGGGAGCACTTGTCCTTTCAGACAGCGGCCCCTTTTATTTGGGAATGAAAAGCTGCATTAGTCTGAATGAGGTTTGGAGGCCTCATAAATCCAGTGCTGGCTGCCTCGTGGGGGAGTGGGGAGCTGAAGCCTGGCTGGTGGATAGACTTGTTTACCAACAATTCCAAAAGCCAGGATTGGCGGCTCCCAGTCTCCAGAGATGGGGCTTGAGATCTTGCCAATCCTGCTATCTGCTGGCTTTGGGGTGGCCTATCGAGGCCCATGAGAGAGGACTGCAGAGCTCTCTTAAGATTTGGGTGTGGGGTAGGAGCTGAACGCTCCAGTTTACTCCAGTGAAGGATCCCATTCCATTCTGCTTCCAGCCTGCCCTCAGGCAGCCAGAGGCTCCAAGGGCTTCTGCTGGGGTCAAGAGGCTCTGAGTGGAGCCATTGCTGCTCAGCACAGGCGGTGTAGGACACCACAGGGACAATGCCGCCAACTTAGCAGCCTGCTGGGTCTGTGTTCAAACCCAGGCAAACAGTAATGCCTAATAAGTATTAGCGGGAGGAAGGAAGTCAGAAAAGAAAGAAGGGAGCGAGGGAAGGAGAAAGGAAGCTAGCTCTGTGTGTGTGTGTGTGTGTGTGTGTGTGTGTGTGTGTGGACTTCTTAACCCCTCTGAGCTTAGATTCTTCATCTGATCAATGGAAAAATAACAGAGACTATCATGGTGTGTCGTGGAGAGAACTGGACGAAGTGACAGGCAAGGTTGTATGTACCTTGCCAGGACCGCAGAAGACGTGTAAATAAGCACAAGAGTCATGGCTGTCATCAAGGGTGTTTTTTGCTGGGTGGCCCATTTCACCCTTTCCTCACAACTGAAGGGACTGAAGCCCTATCAGTTTGGAGACATTGTGTTATACAATGACTTGCAGCTGGGGCAAGAACAAGGGATCAGGCCCCGGGCTGGGGATAGCAACTTCTGCCCTAATCTACCCCAAGATTCCAAGAGGGGCTGTCAAACCCTGCTTGAGCCTCACCACCTCTGCAGCCAGGAGGCTGTCCCTACTGCAACCTAAAGGAAA
The DNA here is from genome assembly GCF_903992535.2 of Arvicola amphibius. NCBI lineage: Eukaryota > Metazoa > Chordata > Mammalia > Rodentia > Cricetidae > Arvicola > Arvicola amphibius. The sequence goes on along the minus strand of NC_052052.2, from coordinate 26,812,344 downwards.
CCAAGACAAGCCTCTATCCTTAGCTAGGGAAACCCACTTTCCTGGGGACGCAGCTGGCTGGGATGTCTGTTTCCCGGGGCTGGAGACGAGGCTCTGGTGACAGAGCCATACTTTCCCCTTTGGAAGATCTCCGATTTCCTTCTTCATCCATTTGCTGTGATAGTGCCATTGCATCTAGCTTTTAGGGAGCCTACTCATCTCCCCCCTACCCTTTAGCTCTCCCTCCAGCTGGCCTCAGAAGTGTTCCTCCCTCTGGCCACGTATCTACCTTTCTGCTGCTTTGGTTTCCTGCCAAACCACTTGTTCCAGCCTGCTCAGGTCAGGGGGTTTTGCTTGCAGAACGGGCAGCCTATAGAATTAGTCAGACGTGGGCACTGGACTCTGTACTCTTTCCAGCCCTCCCTTTCTCCATCAGGACACAGAATGATCTTCCAGAGAAAACAGTCAAGTTCTTTTGGTTCAGGGAACCAACCAAACCTAGTTCTGAGATCGGAGGTCATGCAGTCGGCAGCGGGTGTGTCTCCAATGAAGAGGCTCCTAGCTGTGTGTGTGTGTGTGTGTGTGTGTGTGTGTGTGCGCGCGTGCGTGCGCGCGCGCGTGTGTTGGGGGTTGGGGGAATGGTGGTGTCCTCTGCTCCACTCTTCTGCATGCCCCCATGCTGGTTGCTTGGGGCCTACCCTCTAAGATCTCCATTCCCTATGGAGAGGTTATAACTGCGGATTTGTGTCCTAACCCCTGCCCCCCCCCCCATTTAGAACAACACTTGTCAGAGGGTGCTCGGGAGAAGGAGCCATTCTAGACCCAGGGAAGGCCTAAGTAAGGCAAATTCGTAGACCTCCTTAAAGCAGCTGATCACCTCCGCTGTCGCTGTCCGAAGACAAGGCACACATCTCTCTTTTCCTGGGCAGGGCCCAGAAACCCTTTGCTCCCAAAGCCACCGGTGCAAGTTCCGACGAGGGGCCCCTTCCTATTTTCCAATTGGCTATGCTGCCCGATTCTCATCCCCCACACAGAGTCTCGGTTCCCTGCGCCCAGATAAGGGTGGGGGGAGACGGCAAAATTAACAGGCGGGTTTGGAGCGCAACGCATTATCTATTTGTAAGAAAATTAAAGATTTGCTCTTTAGTTGTAGGGGGCCATGCTCTTACCAGACAGCTGGCAAATGGGAGAGATTGGAAGTGATTGAATAGATCAAATTATTTAAATGAGAAAAATAAATTCGCACACAGCCTAGCCGCTGCCCGGTGACAGATCCGTTTATTTATCTACTGTATCGGTACCGCTTTGTCTCTGTCAAAAAGGTCATTAAACTCGCCTAGCTGGGTAATTCGCTGCCTCCTGCTCCTGCCTCGCTCCACAGCCCTTCTCTTCCCTCGACACCAAGCGCCACTCGGAAAAAAAAATTGTCATTGGTAATAAACAACATTTATTTTTAACCCTTTCGGCTTGCTCCCTTGTGGGTCCTACTCTGTCCCACGGAAAATCAGTTTTTCTGTATTGTTTCTAAGGAGGAATCCGAGAGGGGGCTCCCGTTCCTCCCGCATAGTTGCGGAAGAGGACGGAGAGATCAGCGGGCTCCAACTCCAGCGGCCCTCGGAAGTGAAGGCTTTGGCGGTCTTTCTCCGCAGCCCTCCTACTGATGGTGCGTGGTCAAGTCCTACCTTCCACGCAGAGGGTCTGGCCTGGTCTCTCCCTTCGGGCTAGTTCCTGAAGCTCCTCACCCTCTAGCCCAGCATCGACAGTTCTTTGAATTTTATCCCCCCCACCCCGCTCCACATACGCCAACCTCCAAACCCAGGGCTAGCCCTGCTATCCCAAGGGCTGGACATCAGGAGGGAAACCAGCTCTAGGTCGGTCTCTTGTCGCTGCCGTCCAGCCAGCTCCGACCGCGTGGGAGCTGAAAGGCGAAGCTCCGCAGACGGCGGGCTTCGGGTCTTGCGGCTCCCGGCGGGCGCATTTCTTCCAGCTGGTCGGGCCGCTGGGCTGTCGCCGTCTCCTGGCTCGCGGTGCCAGTTCTGCCGCTCCACGCTTAGCTCCTCGGCTCCCTGCCTTGCCCTGGGGGCGGCAGGGCAGATGGGGACATCTGAGCTGCGGAGGAGAGTCTCCATCCTCCGGGGGTCCCCCCCCAAATCCAGTCCAGGGTCCCCTTCCCCGCCCCCTGCGCAGGTGTGAGCGCGCGAGTGTGCGCCCGGGCGAGTGTGAGTGGGAAGCGTGTGTGCGCGGGGGAGTACGCGGAGGGAGCGCAGGCGGCGGGCGGCGCGGGAGGCGGGAGGCAGGGCGCGGGGGAGGGGGCTGGGAGGGAGTGTGTGCGCGCGTGCAACTCCACTCCGGGGCTTTGTGCGAGCCCGGGCGATAGCATCGGCGGCGGCTGGAGGAGGAGCGGCCGGAGACGCGTGCAAGCCCGTTCGGCAGCCGGGGCAGGTGGGAAGCCCGCGCGGGAGCCGAGCCGACACGAACCGGAGACGCCGCAGCCTAGTCCGAGCGGAGCCCGGGCGGAGCCCAGGAGCACTCGCTCGCAGGCGGCCCGTGGGCGGCAGCCGAGGCGGGGCGGGCGCCGGCGGGGCGGCCCCCCAGTAAGATGTGCGCAGCGCCGCGGGGCGCCCCCTACTCGCAGAGGCGCTCGGGAGCCGGGCGGCTGGGCCAGGCGGCGCCTCGGGGGCTGCTGCTCGCCCGCGCCTAGAGCTGCCGCCCCAGGGAGCCCGCCACGGCCGCGCCCCGGGCACGCTCGGTGGCGCCCAACGATGACCGCTCCCTGGCGGCGCCTCCGGAGTCTGGTTTGGGAATACTGGGCCGGGCTCCTCGTGTGCGCCTTCTGGATCCCAGACTCGCGCGGGATGCCCCACGTCATCCGGATCGGTAAGGGCTCCCCTGGAGCCGGGGGTCTCTGCGCGCTCGGGTGGGGACAGGAATTGGAGTGGGGGTGCTCTGAACGTGATCCGAGAGATTGTACCAACCTCCCTCTAAGCTGCAGGGCTCGGATGTCTGCTGGGAGCTCTTGGTGGAGAGGACAAAGTTCCAAAGCCCGGGTCGCGGGCCTTACTTACGGGGAGGAGGCAACCGGGCCGCTGTGGGCGAGGGGCCCTGGGCACGCTCCGGGGAAGGCGACGCGGTGGAGTGTGGCGAAGGTTCCAGCCCCAACCCCGTGCCTCGGGGGAATTTCGTGGCGACTGTCAGCACGGATGGCCGCAGACCGAGTTCTGGGACAGGCTTCCGTGCAGAGTGGGTTCCCTGGGGAAGGCGACAACTTCTCTCCCCTTGTCGCCCCCATGGGCTCCTCGCCGGAGCTCGGGGACGGACGATGGCAGGGAGTGCAGGGGATGGATTCGCCGAACGAGGGCAGCTGATCTCCTTGCTCCTGGCTGACCAAGGAGCGGAGCAGGAGAGGGGAAGTCTCCTGCATGCCGCTCCAGCGCTCCCCCCCCCCCCAGGCCCAGGCCTCTTTCGACCAGGGGTAACCGAGGCTAGGGAATGGAAGCGCAGGAGGCCGCCCAATGCTGCCGGAGACAGCAGCTGAGAGATGCGAGTGGCTTTTAAAGTTAGCCGAAATCCCTCCGCAGCTGGCGGCGGCTGGCGATCTGCGCGCGGCTTTCTGGGGCTCTGGCTTCTCCGCTTCTCTCACCTCCGCAGATTTCTTACTCTGGGCTTTAACTTTGTTGTGGCCGCCTGAGGCACCCTGCGCGGCAGTTCTCGGGGCTGGGCGGGAGCAGGCGTGTGTTCCTGGCCAGCTGACCCGCGGGGCTGGGCCAGGATGGGCTACCCAGGAGCCTCCGTTACCGCGGGCCCAGCGCCTGCGCCGGGCCGGAGACCTGGGCAGCCCGGGTTAGCGAGGCACCAACATCTGGTGCGCAGTTCTACCCAGCCAGGGCCAGTTCCTCCTCCTCTGGGGCTCTCCACCGGGAGCCGACTTTGCTCCTACAAGAGCGGACTTTGGGGTGACCACTGGTTTGATGAAGATGCAGGAAACTCGGGCCATGCTTGGTTATCTGCACTTGAGGTTTTTCCTAGGAAGCAACCCTCCCGCTTACTCTCCCTAGAGCCCTGTCCCCTTGAACTCAGCTTCTGAATGGGGGCAGAAAACAGTCAGCTCTGCAGTCGTTGAGGTCTTCCAGTGCCTGCCCAGGACCCAGGGACCAGAATCAGAGAAGGCCAGGCATCTGAGGGGACCCTGGGGACAGCCCTCCCAGTCAAGCTTAACCCTTTGAAGCCTAGGTTTCTCTAGACTAGCCAAAAATGTTCTCTATCTCTGTTCCTGCCCCAGTACTGGCTTGGACACCATTCCAGCTAGTCCCTTAATAGTGGGCCACTGCTTTCTTTATTTCTGCTCTCAATTCTTGTGATTTTTTAGGGGACCTTCATGGTAGAGTGTCCTTGAGATAGAAAGGGAATCTCAAAGGGTGCTGTGCGCCTCTTGTATGCTTCGCAGGTTTGCCTTTCTTGGTCTTCCCCATACAGAGTGGGATGGGTGTATGTCCAGCCCACTGTCAGGAATGGAAGGCCTAGGAAGACAGGTGCAGGTGAACAGAGCCTCAGAGGTATGGGCTACAAATGGGTAGGGTACGTGGTCCTCACCTGCCCTTGTCGCTGTGACAGTACATAGAACTGTACAGGGGTCTCTTCATTGCCCTGAAGGGAAGCACGTTCCAAACCTGTGGCCCTTTCTTGGGCCACAGTGTAATAGCGCAATTAAGGATGACAGAGCCTCCCCCCTTCTAATCTTCTTTATATTAAGCCCGAGGATTAATTAGCGTGTCGGCCCAGGCCATTTATATCCAAGAACCCTTCCCTATTTGATTCCAAGCCCGAGGACTGGGGTGCTGTACTGATGCCAAACGTGACTGTTGGAGCAGGGCCAGCTTTGGTTGGAGGATGGGAAGGCTCTGAGGCTCCTGGGATTCTTTGGAGCTGCCCTGGGAACTGAGCTTCTGTCCTTCCGGAGCTTGAGGTTGAACCCCAGCTGGAGTCAGAACACGGGAGACTGTGGGGAGGGGGAGGCATACTGCAACCCAAAGATCCTGCCTTGGCTAGATTGGATGCCATCTCTCATTTCCCATCTCTGGGATCTGAGGCCTCTTGGCTGGGGTTGCAGGGATCGAGGCCCTGGAAATTGGCCTCCTCTGAAGCATGCTGGGTGCTTCTGCCAGAACTGCTGGAGCTTGGAGCCCGAATCCCTTCTCCAGCAGCCAGGCGTCGCTGAGCACACGGGACTAGAGAGGGTTTACCTGCAGGTGCAAGATGGGCTCCTCTGGCCTGGGGGAGGATGGTACCCGCCCCCTTCTCTTTGTGCCTCTTTTGGGGGCTGAAATTCCTCCTTAGACAAGGAGATGGATAGCTCAGCCGTGTGACTGAGTGTTCAAACAATCCGTCTTGAATAGATGAATTGCATTGCTCTGTCTTTTTGTAATTGTGTCTATCAGAGGAAGAGGTCAAGGCATTGATTGCTTGGATGGTTTGCGAGTAACAAAGGAGAGTGAGGGAGAGAGAGTGAGGGAGAGAGAGTAATTGGATTGTAGTCTGCGGGGGGAAAATGATCATTGATTATTTTATATGAATATGTGGAAGATGTATTCTGTATGTGATTATCAAGGGCTTCCATCGAAGGCTTGTGAGGCAGGTTGGTCTGCGTTTTATTATTATTGTTGTCATTGTTATTGTTGTTGGAATGGATCCTGGTCTTAACTTAGGATAGGCAATTAAATGCAGGGTCTTCTCAGCCCAGTGAGCTTTAGTGACCTTCTGTGGGGACTTGAATTTACAGGTTCATAACCTAGAAGAAGTTGAAGAGGAAGGTGACAGACATAGAAGCTAGAGGCTTGGATTTTCTGTTCTTTTTGCTCCTAGTGAACTGGATCACTTGGATACAATCCTATTCTTCCGACTCGGCTGCTCAGTTTCCCCAGATGGACACATGTGATGGACAGAAATGGTGGCGTCAAGTTCCCTTTAGAACAGGCCAGCAGGAAACGGTTATCATCCTTGTAGGGTTCCTGGTTCTATCTTCCCTAGGACTGCAGATATACTATAGGATCGAGGGCTGCTTGGAATTTGCAAAAGGAAGCCAGCAGTGGTGGCAGCAGCTGGGGAAACCTGGCGAGTCTTCCTTGTGACGAGGAGCCTGGTGGCTGGTAGTGAACTCTGGCCAGCCAGTGGGGAAGTTCAAAGCCAAATGACTGCAGTGACATAAAGCAGGAGTAAGGAGAGGGGTGGGGGCAGGATGGGAGGGAAGGGCACACCTAGCTCTGCGTTCTTGGAGCATCTGCAAACAGGGCAGCCCTAAGCCGTTTCTGAATGTACAGGGATCCATCCACCCTTCTCAGGGGAATAAAACCCCTCTCCCACGTGCCACTCCTCTGATCAGATCATCCAAATTGTCCTGAACACTCGCCCCTTGAGTTTGAGAGTCATCGCATGTAAAACAATGAGGGATTCTCGTGACTGGCGACGCGGAGATGTTGCGCCTTGTAGGAACAGACAGCCGCTGAATGAAGATCAATAGGGTTTCACCCCCCCGAAGTAAATAGCTTCAGACAAAACCTGGGAGTGGCCTGAGGGGCCTTAGAAAGCATTAACTTGAGGAATTCCTGCTCACTTTTCAGCCCAGCTGCTCCTGTCAGCTCTGGCTTCCTCCTTTCTCCAGCTGGAGTTTAATTTCTCCTCGATGATCCCACTGCGCTGAGCTGTCTTTTGACGGCCGGCTGGATGACCTGGGGCTTTTAGGATATGGGGTGGGGTGGCCAGGTCTGTTTAAGCTTTTCCGAGGTCATGGGCATCCCCCTGTGGCTGTGCCTGATGGGTTGAGTTTAGAAGTCTTGCCCAATAGTGCTGTTTTAAAGAGGTTGATCTCTGCTCTGCACCCCTACAGAAATGCAGGGAGTGCTTGGCTCCCTTCAGCATCCTTCATGACTCCCGGGGAGTCCCCATGTTCACACAGGCACGGTGTTCTAGCGCTGGGAAGTAGAGTACCCTGCAGAGACAGAAGGCCCAGGTGAGCCTGTAGGTTCGAGCTACCCTTCCTCGCTCAGCAGGCAGGGCCTATGGAAGGAAAGCTGCAGACTTCTGGTAGTCTTGGAGGGGGGAGAATTCGTGCTCCATAGCTAGGTCTGTCTCTAATGCACCGAGACAAGGCCTCCCCATCCTCTCACAGCCGGCCGCCCCCTCCCCCTCCTGCAGCTGCAGCCTGAGCCCTACCATCTCCACTCAGCTCAGGACCTTCTTAGAGGCAAGTGGGTAGGGGATGGAGGTCTCCAGGCACTGTCTGGCAACAGAGAGAGAGGACTGACGTCCAAGAATAAGGCCCTCCTCTAGAGCCCGCAGCCAGCAGCCCCTCGCATATCCTCCACAGGCTAAAGTGGTGGGGTAGGAGCCCCGAGGAGGTATAGTCCCCCAGAAGGTCAGACAGAGCTGGCACCTTGGCCTCGCTTCCTGGAGCGCTTTTCTTCCCTGTGCTGATTCCTCAGCAGCAGCACCAGAGGGCAGTGTGTCTGTGCTCAGACGGCCACCCGAGTCTCCTGCCTGGGGCCCCTACTGAGTCTGGAGCATAATCAAAATAATAAAACACCAGCAATACCATGGCCATAGTTTATTGGGCACTTAATAGCTGCCAGGCTGTTTGGAACACTTTCCAAACAATGACAAGTAGCAGAGAGATAGTAAGTGTTCAATAAATGTAGCTGCAGCATTTTCTCCATTATCTGATTGAGCATCTACAATGCTGCTGTTCCCCACCCCACCCCCACCCCCGTTTTATTTATTTATTTTTTTGCAAACAAAAGAACTAAGCGAGGTAAACTCACTTCCCCAGGAGCCCATGCTAGTTCTTGGTAGACCCAGGATTGAACTGCAGTCCGCTTCCAGATCTGGTGCTTGGGAGCGTTGAAGATGGCAGCAGTCTATAAAGGGGCGAAATGCAGGTCTCTCGCCCATGGTTCTGGAAGCTGAGCAAGGAAGGCCTTGCGGGGTGGTTCTAGGGCTCTCCCTGGACCAGGATGGTTTCTGCACCACGGTTTAGTCCTGTCAGGGCTCATGTGCAGCGTCAGGCTGGCCTTGCTGCTTAGCCATAGGGTAGATTTGCTTCCTTCTGTGGGGAAAGGGGTGGATATCCAGGAAGACGCACGCTCTTATGTTTTTTTTTTCTGTACCCCACCTAGCCTTGGCTTCTTGATGGTCCAGGACTTTAATCCAAGCCCCAGAGAAAGACTGGATTCTTCTATGGGAAAGACCAGTCTACCCACAGAAATCCCTCTGCTTGGAGTTTCCCAGGATATCCTCAAAGATGCTGTCAAAGCTTTGAGTCCCAAAAGGGTCCTGTGTGTCACCTCCATTCTCTATCACCCTTGAGCTGGCAAAAGAAGCTATGTGGTGGGTGGGCTTCTCTTTGTTCTTTCTTCCCTGTCTCGCCCTTTTCCTACCCTGGTCTCGTTCCCTCTGCTCCCCATCATCCTTTGCAGGCTACCGATAGTTTTTATGTTGCTCTATTTTTAAGCAAGAGTCACATGCCTATCTTCTAAATGGAGTCTATCTGGTTTGGAACCGAGACTGGTGGGCAGCGTACAGGGCATGGCTGTTGCTGTCAGCAGCTGCCACTCTGCTAGTAAATGGAGCTGTCTCCCTTGCTCACTGCAGCAGTGACACATTTAGGACTGGCTTGGACCGAGGGGTCGGCATGTCGTATATTGTCCAGTTTCCCTGTCTGCAAAGCGGGGAGATATAAAATGCCGGTCTCCCAGAGTCAGATAGTCGTGATGTCTTTCCAAAAAAAAAAGCTTAAGTGGCTCCAAAGACCAACATTAGTTCTTTGCTGTTATTCTGGTAGTCAGAGACCTTTCAGAGCCTGGGCCGGGGTGAAACTCCCAGGGTGTCAGGATTTAAGGAAGCTCTCAAAAGATGAGGACCTTGAGCTTGCCTCGACGATGCAACCGTGAGTGTCTCCTTAAATCCAGGCTCTGCCCATCTTGGTGAGCTTCTGGTTTTATAGTTTTTGGATTTAGAGAGGCAGAACTGTGAGACACAGCTCTAACCAATGGAGCTTGGAGGGGTGAGGCTGGAGGAGGGGCCAGGGAGCTGGAGGTGAGGGCAACAGGCTGTTTGGTTTTTGTTTTTTTCTTCCCCCTTTTTAACACATTTCACAGCAGCTAGGCCTCAAAGCCTCCCGTGCCTGCACCCTTCCCCCACCCGACTTTGTTCCGTCTCTTTGGAATTGCCTCTGGAGTCTGGGCTGCCTCTCCTCTACTGGCCTCCCCTCCTGCTGGCATTTCCTTCTCCCCATAGCTCATTTACAGCGCAAGTTCCTGGTCTGCTTCTCTTGACCTTTACACCTTGTTTGCGGGTGTTATGGACCTTGACTGTGGTTAGGCTTGGGATGGATCTGGGTTTTCTCTCATGCTTGCGACCCTGCCTCCTGCTTTAGACAAGGGTCTGCCCAAGGTTGCCAACAGCCGTCTTTCCCAATCATACCAAAATGGATGCTTCCTAAGGATTTATTTTTATGGATGCTAAGCTAGGCTTTTTCCTTTATGTTTCCACATAGACGCCAACATGGGCGTCACGTGCTGTGTCTGTGCTTACCTACGGGTTTTTTTTCCTTTCTTGGCACCTCTAAATAATGATGTGACTGGGTTTGATGAGACGTAGTTGACTGTCATTTTAGTGTGAGCCTCCTCATGTGTGCTTGCTTCACGACCTCTGGTGAGTCACTTCCCCTCCAAACCTCTATCTCTTCTTTGGCCGGGAGAGAAGCAGTAGCATTTAGTGAGCTTCTTGGTCTGTTGTTTTTGACCGACAAATACCTCATATGGTTGGGCCTTATAGTGCTGCTTTCACAGGGACACCTTGTGGATTGAAGGAAAAGTGTGTGAAGCTCTTTGTATGGCGCCTAACATTTAATAACTGAGAAGGAGAAGGAAGGGCTCCCCGGGATGGAGGCTGTGTCTCTGCGGTCAGATGGGGCTCTAAAGCTCGTGCTGGTGCTTTATGTTTACCCTGGCGCTCATGCTTCAGGCGCTCTCGGTGTGGCATTTGCTTGTTTCACACATGCCAGCGTACCCTAATGTGGAATGGGCAAGTCCAAACCGCTGTGCCAATTACCAGAGCAAAAGAGGTGCCCTTCCTAGGACACTCCTGGACCATTATTTATCACACACCTCCAGCCTGGGGCATTGCATTTGCATTTGCAGCATTTAATTGAAATGCTTTTTAAAAGCACGTGTTCAGAGCTAGGAAGACTCAGGGGATGGGAGTGGGATGCTCTTGAGGGAGTCGTCCGGGAAATTCTGGTTAGCCCACCCTTCTTGAATAGAGTGTTCAATGTTTGTTTCTTGGACAGGTCAGTGGGGATGGGAGATGGTCTGTGGCTAGGTCAGAGGGACAGAGATTGCTGGCTCTTTGTGGGAGATGCCAGGTAATGAAGGCCTCTGCAAAAGCTGGGGAGGGGAGCCCCTGGCTGTCCCCGTGGTGATGCAAGGATTGGAGATAATGAACCGGGAGGAAACTGGGGGAGTGTTGAGCCTCCACTCCAGATCCTTTGGTGCTGTTCTCAGTGGTGGTTAAGGACTGCAGACAGAGAAAAGGAGCGAAGATTCCTGTTTGTTGTCAAGAGGGTTCCAGTCCATAGGAGACAATTAAGTCTCATGCTATTCAAGAGGCGATACAGATACAGACAGGCTGCTGGTGGAAGGGGTTTTATAGAGTTCTCAGAAAAAAAACTGCAGGAACGAGCTCTTTAAATATGGCAACGCCAGGGAACTCTGCAAAGCCTCCCTGTCTCTGCTTTGCAGAACTGAATGCGCTATTCCAAAGAGCTGCCCAATTGGGCGGAAAAGCGGGAGCGGGAAGCCAAGGACTTTCCAGGGCTCCAAGCATCTTACTTCCTGTCTTCAGTGAAGAATCGCAGAATTCAGGCTGCAGAGAACTCCAGAAGTCATGCTGGGTTTCTGGTTCTCCAATATTAGCGTTCCTCAGAATCATGGAAAACTCCTTCAGACACTTACTGTCAGGACCCAAGCCCCAGAAGGCTGCCATTCAGCTAACCTAGGGTGAAGCTTATGGGTTTGCATTTGTTAAGGGTTCCCTAGTAAAGTGAACGCTGCTGGCCTGAGATTATACGCTTTTCCTTCCTTCCTTCCTTCCTTCCTTCCTTCCTTCCTTCCTTCCTTCCTCCCTTCCAACTCTCTCTCTCCCTTTCTCTCCCCACTTCCCTTGTTTGTTTGTTTGCTTGCTTACTTGCTTTGAGCCAGTGTCTCACTTTGCAGCCCAGGCAGACGTCAAATTCTTTGCCATCCTTTTGCGTCAGTCTCTGGAGTGCTAGAATGATAGAGAACCATCATGTCCCCTTTGGGTGCCACCTTTTGAGAGACCATTGTTACAACATGATGGAGGATCTCCCTGGGGCCAGCCTCTAGCTAAATATCACCAGTCTCGGGAGCTTGCAGCTTTTAGGTCCCCCTTCTTTAGTTCAGTGTTGGCTGCAGATACCCAGCTTGGAAGGGAAAATACATCTGCGCCAGTTCTGAGAAGCCAATAGGACTCCTATCTTGGGAATGTGAACTCTAGCATCCAGCTCTCTGAGCTTAAAATCCCTTCCTTCCTGGCTATGTGAATTTGGGTAAATCACTTCTCACAGTCTAGATTCCCTCACCTGTGGAATCGGAACCAGTAGCTTTCTCCTCAAGGGATTTTGTGAGAACTAGCAGGCTTGGCATAAGGTGGGGTGGGGTGGGTGAGAAACACAAGACCTTTTTTTTTTTTTATTTTTATTGAGCATTGTGGATAAGTTTGCAGGTTCTGGATTCCAACATACTAACTTCAAAGCCTGTCTTTGTAACTTCCCATTTGTGCAATCTTGAGCAGTTACCTATCGAAATGCTACAGTGATCATATCTGTCTCCTGGCGTTTGGTGAAGATTGGGCAAGTTAACGCATAGGAAGCACTTAGAATTCCCTATGTGGGCACTCTATGTAGCTGCTCCCCATTGCTCTTGCTGTTAGATCACCTGGACACTGGTCCAGGTGGTCCCGCTGTCCTACCCTGACAAATATAAAGGATTTCCTTTGTTCCAAAGATGCCCAGCTCCACGGGCACCTTGCCTTCCTTGATACTGCTTATTTATTGAAACTGGTAAGGTCCCCATCTCCCTGATTTTAACCTTGGCCTCTAATAAGGCAACCCCTGGTCACATCAGGCGTTTAAACAGCTATTTCTCTTTACTGAGCTGTGCCAAGCTGGTGGTATCCTAAGATATGAAATCTCTTTTTGTTTCTTTTGATACAATGTTTCACCATGTATCCTTGGCTGGCCTAGAACTTACTATGTAGTCCAGGCTGGCCACAAACTCAGAGATACAGCTATCTCTGCCTCCAGAGTGCTGGAATTAAAGGTGTGCGCCACTACCACCCAGTTTCTGAGGTCTTTGCCACAAGAGTCACTGCCAGCCTATAACTTCTCTCATCCTCTTGGTGACAGTGACGTTCAACACCTCAAGGCAGGGCCTGTGGCGTATCTCCAGGGAGTTCAGTCATTGCATCTTTGTGTAGTATTTTCTTTTCCTTGTTCACGGTCGGTGGACCACGTAGGCCTGTTGCCACAGTTCCATCTCAGAAAGTGGGTATGAATGTCACCAGACCTTCCTCTGTGGCTTCCTCCCTGGGGGCTGCAGAGATGAAGTGGCTATGGCCTGGAGCTGGGGAGCCCTGTTCAGCAGCAAAGCTTTGGGGACTGCCTGTTATGTTGTCTAGCATGCCTCGTGCCATCAGAGCCTGGGATGGACAGGTCTTTCCTACAGCCATGTCTGTTTCGATACAGGACATGGCTGACGTCAGTACCTGCTGGATTCATCACATGACCTTGGATTCTCCCACCCTAAGTCACCTCAATCTTTAGGCCTCTGTGTTCTCTGTGGCAGCGGCCACAGTCTCTGGACTCAGGCTCAGCCCATCTTCTTCTCACATCTTCTGTTCTTCTCTACCAAATGTTTAAGGCCTCCCGGAAGGCTCTGCTTCTCCACTCTCACCCCTGACTTCTGCCCTGCTTTTCTGTCTGGACAACTGCTCATACTCACCTTTCAGCAAACACATCTTCTCCTCCAGGAAGCCTTTCTGATCTCCACTGCCTTCTGCACATCTTCACAGCCCCCTGCCCTGCCCTGGGTGTAATGCTCACTGTATTGTTCTCAGTCACCGCAGCAATAAGCACGGGGACGGCATGGAGCACGCTGTGCTTGCCCTTGCTGGACTCTGTGTCCTGCACAGTCTGTGCTTGACTCATCATCGACAATGAGTAAACACTTGTCAATCAAACGAATATTTCCATGACTATGGTCATATGGACAGAAGGTCACCTAACTGCCCTGCCGTTCAGTTCAGCACCTTTTCTGTCTCATCCATGAGGATGTTCTGAGCCTGCATTTTTCTCTGAAGTTAAGGCCTCTGGTAATCTCCCAACACACAGGAGGCCTCTTCTTTGCCAAGACCCATCCAATCTACTGGGTTACACTGGAGTGATGGGGGCAGTGAGCCCTTCCTTTCCAAGTCCACGACTAGGCATTCCATTCTTGCTCCATGTCTTGATAGCTCTCCTCCTGAGAGACACAGCTGTCCCCTTCCTGAAGAGGCCGAGGATGCAGTCGTGACCCTTCTGCTTTTCTAACCTTGTCACTTGTTCCTCAGCATCTCTGATGCTCTTTTGGAGACTGCCCTAAGGATATGAACTTGTACCACCTGGTCCTTAACAGCCTGGTTACTCAGGACGGCTGTCAGGCAGAGGGCTGTGGCTGAGCCATTTGCGCCTCCTCCAGTCATAGGTCGGCTATCCCTTCTTCCTCTCTTTGCCACCTGTCTGGATCCTGCTGGGATGTGTAGACAGTAGCTTGACATGACAGCTGAGGTGTGACGTGGAGATCTGCACATCCCGACTGGGTGCTCGAAGTGCATGTACGCGTGTGCATGTGCTAGATACTGGCCAGAGATGCTTCAAGGGGCGTTGATCCTGTCGAGCTAGATCACCAGGTTGGGGGCTTGGTAGCTGTTCTTTGTCCAAAGCCGGATGCGTGACAGCAGTCTTCCCTTTGGGTTCCTGGGGAAACTGAGGACTGTGGTCCTCACACTTCCTGAGTGTCTGTACAGCCTGTCCACCTCTGTAGTATAACTGAGAGTGATATGAGACAGTGAAGTAGCCCTCGCCATGCCCTTAGGGACATAGCAGAGGGGGAAGCCAGGCACTTCCATTTTCTCATGTCCTTCTGGAGGGAATCAGGTGACACTTCATGAGCAGCAAGAGCCTGTTGCTGACAAGGCCATTTTTACTCCAGTTTAATAGAGGTGACAGCCGTCTATTTTACTTGTCTCGTAACATCGAATCAGTAAATAAAATATGGGGGAACTCTCAGGTTAAACTGAATTACAGCTGATCCCCGGGGAGGGAGGCTTGGGGGAGCCTCTAACAGGAAGATTGAGTCCCTGACTTATTATAAGAGAAGTAGAGCCTGGGTTTTTCTCCGGAATCCGGAAGATCCTTTCTCATGTGGGAGGAGACCAGGTCATAGTGTTTGATGTTGTCAGAGTCCATGGACGAACCAGGGCACCAGTGTGGCCATCACCAGTGTTGGAACCTTATGGGTATCGCTCTCAGGATACTGAGGTCACAAGAAAAATGACCGGTTCTATGTTTTTTGGTGAGCCATAGGGGAAAATGAAGGTAAAGCACGGACTCCTGGCCCTGATCTCTTAACACATGCACGAGCACGCGCATGCGCACGTGCACACACACACATCACTTTGAACTTTATAGTTTTTTTTTTATTACTAGAGACAGGATTTCAGCCTATTACCCAGGCTGCTCCTGAACTTCTGAGTTCAAGTGATGCCCCTGTATCAGCTACCTGAGTAGCTCTGGCTACTGTAGCACAAGCAACTCTGCTTGACTAGACGGGCAGTCTTTAGAGATCTACACAGACTAGTCCAGTGTGGAAAAAAACGCCTCTGAAATATCTTTCCACAGAGAGAGAATGCAGATTGGGTCTGTATGTGTTTATAATAGCTCCCAGATAATAACCGTGCTGGCTCACTCAGAGGCGGGGGTGGGGGTGGGTGGGTGGTTGCCCTGGAGTTGCTGCCACGTTCAGCACCACGGAGAGCAGCCAGTTTCTGGGCTAGGACCGGCTAGTTTTGCTTGTTCTGTGACTCTTCTTTCTAGTCCTGGTGTGGCTAAGGTCACACTAAACAGGTGTTTCTGCCTTCCAGTGTAGGTCCCCCAGGGCTCTGGTAGTCACATACAGGGAAGCAGTTTCTAAGAAGCCCACAGTTGGTGAAGAAACACTGGGAATTTTGTTTGAGTCAAGTAACACATGGTTAAGGAAGGGGAAGCCTCTGGGTAGAATTTCTCCCTTTTCTTCCCTTCCACATAAACTGTTCTTAAATCTTCGGTGCCATGTACGGCTTGTCTGCTAGGGAGCGGTAGCAGATGACAAAATGCATGAGCATCCGCCTGTCAGATAACACACCTGATAACCGTGAGTCTCTGCTTGGCCTGCCGGCGTCATCTTTCACATTGCATTTGGTAAGTGGGCTTCTATAATGCAGTTTTATCCTGCTAAATGTGATTTCTTAAATGTCTTTTCTGTGTTATTGTTTCCTGAGCTGTGGAGCCCTGAACCCCTGTAATAGAACCTTATTTTCTGCTAATAAATAAAATTACTATTCATTCAGGTGAAGGGAAACCAACGTGTCACAGCTTTGTGGTGTTCCCTCAAAGAGCCCCGGCTCCGGCTCCAGGTGCGTTGTCACCTGGATGTGTCAGAGAAGCCTAGTAAAAGGGGGAGGGGGACAGAAGCATCTTCGAGACAGGAAGATCCAGCCAGGAGAGAGGGTCACACGTCTCAGAGGTCAGAGGATGGGGGAGCTTTTGTCCGTCACCAGGGGACTGAGAATTGGCTGGGAGTACTTGCATCAAAAACCAAAGAGACAAAGACAGCCACACATGTCAAAACAACTGAAGAATTGCCATTTGGGCTCTTGGGACTTCAGAAGAAAGATGGTCCCAGAAGCTTACAGTAGGTAGCAAGACCTAGAACGGGCAGTGGGAGAGTGGGCTGCGGCGGCTTTAATTAGAGCTGATTTTGAGGCCCTGGTTTGAGAAATGTCAGCATGAAGGGATTGGGGATTTTTTTTTCCTTCCCTTAAGAAAGCAGAAGCAGAAGAAAAGCTGCTTTGGAAATGTGGCTATTTTTATGCTGTTTGTAATTTTGTGTTTATTTCCTGTCTTTTTCACATGGATTCTGGGCTGACTCATTGATTCACCAAACATTAGTGGAGTGCCCACTCTGTGTCGCAGAATACACAGGACCGGGAACCGCAGGGTCCGGGTGCAGCAGCATCCTGAACTAGGGAGCTTCTCAGGGTCCTCCCTGTAGATCCAGGTAGTGATAACATACTGAGGTGTGTACTTCCTACATAAAAGCCCTGTGCTTGGAGCATCCTTGTTTTCCTGCATCCTGGGGTGAAGTAACGGAGTTCAGAGATGCTCAGAGCTGAGCTGCACCCATAACACACCACAGGCATGGGAGGGACGCCCACCTTCTCCAGCCACTCTTCAGCCCTCCTGGCGTACCTTTCCTCTACCAGACAAACTTTCCAGTTTGTTTTCTCCCAGAAACAGTCATGCTTCACCTTCCCCTCCAGGGTTCATTTTGGTCCTGCCTTTAGACAGAAATTCCTTCTAACTTTTTTAGGTAGGAGAGAGAGAGAGAGAGAGAGAGAGAGAGAGAGAGAGAGAGAGAGAGAGAGAGAGAGAGAGAGAGAGAGAGAGAGAAACTTAGGCACGTGCATGGGTGACCCATGCAAGAGTGCTTGGGTAGGTAGCTTCAATTACTCCTCCACGTTAGGTTTTGCATAAGGTCCCTCACTGAACCTGGAGTGCAGTTTGGCTAGACTGGCTGGCTAGCAAGACCTTGGGATTTGCTTGTCTCTGCCCTCCAGCATTGGAGTTACAGATGTTCACAGCCATGTCTGGCTTTTACAGAGGTGCTGGGAAGCTGAACTTGAGTCTTCATGCTGTGCCACAAACATTTTGCCCACTGAGCTGTCTCCCTGGCCCCCAGAATCTACTTTTTGAGTGTCTAAGAGATGTGATTCTCCTTTATTTCCAGCTAGTCCAGATTCTTCCTCTGCTTCAGGACAAAGCTCTCGGTTCCGGGGCATGACCTGCCTCTCCACCTCTCCTTGGGGCATAGAGACCTCTAGCTCGAGGCTCATTCGTTTCCAGGGCTTCTCTTTCTGGGGCTGCGGCAAAGAGGCTCTCAGACAATTAAACTAAAATGACTACACACTTTCCCTCACAGGGCTTTGGACAGATTTATAATATTTTCTTTTTTAAAAAATTGGGCCTTTTTTCATGGAGACAATGATTTATGGAATAATCAATTTCTTTATCTACCTAATACATTGGAGTGATCCGTCAGTTCAAGCATCCATCTCCCTGGGGCTGGGGAGGGCCAGCGGTCTAACAGCCTGGCTCATCAGGCAAAGGGCAGGTTTCCCTGTGAGTTGTTTTGCGGCTGAAACTGGACAGAGAGCCTTGGGAGGAAGGACTAAGCCTCCTGTAGACTCCTTCCAGCTAACAGATAGTCCTTTCTTCTCACCAATCTCTGCCACCCCAGGGGAATGGGCACAGTGCACGATGCCCCCATTACACAGCTTTGGAGACTGAGGAACGGGATGGCGCAGCTGGTAAAATGCTTGCCTGGCAAGCACGAGGGCCTGAGCTTGATTCCCAGAACCCCCTATGAACATGCTAGGTGTGGTGGTGCACACTGCTAATCCCAGTGCTGAGAAAGTGGAGACAGGGGAGTCACTGAATCCACTGGCCAGCCATCCTATTCTCCTTACGGAGTTCCAGGACAGCGAGGAGACCCTGGAGAAAACCCGTCTCCAAGCAGGCGACGATCTTCCTAAGGATGACCCCTGAAATCTGTGTTCTCTGATGTTCCACACACATGCATCTGTGCATGTGCTCTTGCACACACATGTGTGAATGTGCTGCTTCACACACATGCACACTTCCATGAACACACACTCATACATACACACAGAGAGACACATATGAAAAGGACAGGAACTTGTAGGCAAGAGCAACTGTCTGAAAATCTCTAGGTTCAGGCTGGTGAGATGGTTCAGCCAGTAAAGGCCTTTGTCACCAAGGCTACCCGTGGCCGGAGAGAACTGACTCCCACAAATCATCTTCTGACCTCCACATATGTAATAAAAAAAAAAAAAAGTCTCGGCTCTATAGCAAGTGGGAAGCAGGCCTGGCCTGAGAAGTCCCGGTAGGATTGAGAGAGGTGAGTGCCGGCCAGTACTAGCCTTCTTATTTCTTGTGCTATTTGAAGAGTCAGTAAACCGTCTCATGGGGGTAGTGGGCTTCCTGTAATGAAGACACACACAGCTTGGCTGCTGACGTCACAGAGCAGCCCGGGATTCTCTCCCAGGGAAATTCGCAGTCTGCCCAGCTGTACGCCTAGGCTGCTGAGGCCACCCAGGTTTTCGGAGTTCCTGAAAAGGCCAAGGCTCTGCCAGCTCCAGCTTCCGCAAACCCCATAGAGGCCAAACTCAAGGTGCTGTTTGCGGAGAACCCTCGGAGCTCAGACCCTACTGCCTCCACGGCTCATCTTGTGGTGATGCTCTGGGTCAATGAGGAAACCGGTTCCTGCAGCCTGCTGGAAGTCCCAGCAAGCGCACCACAGACCTGACCTGCTTGGTCCCCATCTCTGATGTATGGAGCTTCCTTCTGCAGGAGCAGAGACTGACATCTGAAACAGAAGGCCTGGGGTCAGGCAGCAAACCCTCAGAGTCGGGACTTCATTCACGGAGTGGTGACTCACCACAGGTGGCTTACTGCATACTCATCATGGGTCAGTCTCCTGCCAGATGCCAAGGTCAGCAAGGCAGGCAGAGTCCTCGTCCTTCGGAAGCTCACAGTCTGGCAGCAGAGGCAGATATCAAAGCAGGTTTCCGAGGGGAAAGTTCGGGATTAAGAAAATGCCACGAGACTCAAAGCAGCAAGAAAGAACAGCTAGGTGACTGTGAAGGGGGAGGAGTGAGGAAAGAGCTCCCAGTTAGCGGATAGAAGGTGTTCAAACGTCCAAGAGACTGGCGGTGGCATAAGCTGGGCGGTGTGAGACCATCAGCTTTGCAGGCAAGCACAATCAAATACCAGCGGTTTCACACTGCAAACGTGTTGAAAACCTCAAGGAAGCCCAAGAGGGAGCAACAGTAGTATGGACAAATGGTCCAGGTGACCCTCCTGTAGGGTGTTTGAGTGGCAGTGATAGACAAATGGTCCAGGTGACCCTCCTGTAGGGTGTTTGAGTGGCAGTGATGGACAAGTGGTCCAGGTGACCCTCCTGAAGGGTGTTTGAGTGGCAGTGAGGAGGCTGGGCCAGATCCCGAGAACGCTGGGGAGCTACTGAGGACTTTGTGAGGGAGAAGAGCAGAACCAAACCCACGCCTCTGAGAAGTCATTCCGGTGGCTGTGGGACGACTTCAGTGGAAGTTGGACGCCCCTTGGGTGCTGTTTCAGAAGTCCAAGTGAGAAAAGAAATGCCATTTGTGGGTGGGTAGAGGGTTGTTTTCGAGAGCTAGCACCCTGACTCACTGTTTTGAGTTTTCCCCATAGGCCTGACTATCCCTTTGCCCTGGGCCTAAGCAGTGGAGGCAAGCTGGGTCCCGGGCCTCCTGAGAGCTCTATGTTTGTGCCTCTAGGCCTGCTCAGTACACTGTTCATCGGGATGTCATCCGGTTCAGCTAGGCCTTCAGCCCCATGCACAGCTCCCTATTCTGCACTGAAAATCTACTCAAAGTTCCATGCCCTGCTGCCCAAGGAGCAAGCCCTGTAGATGGCGGACCAGTCATCTCACAGCCTCCTCTGGTGTTCAGGCGGGGTCTGATGTGTCCGGCCACCAGTCGGACCTGCAGCGAGTCCTAGGGTCTCCCAGTGATCCGGCGGGAAGGTCTGACAAAGAAAGTGACAGGGTCATTGTCCAGTTTAGCCCTTGCCGTCTTCTTGGGGTCTGGAGCTTGGGGTGAACTGGGAGCCCCTCTGTGTGCTAAACATGGGGCAGTCTTACTTCTCTTTAACAGATGGAGTGGGGGAGGGAGAGCACAGTGTGGGGCAGTACCTAGGATGCTGGGCCAGGAGCATGCGCTCCGTGAGATCTTGCTGGGCTGGGCTTTCTTCCCTTCCACGTTTAATTTCCAACCCGCTCTGTGAATACAGTGTCTCTTGATGAATCCAGACAACCGTGATCCATTGACAGCGGCGACCCATTGATAACAGTGACCCATTAACAACAGCGACCCATTGACGACAGCAACCCATTGCCGACTTGGCACATGCCAAGCAGTGGGCTAAGAGTGTTCCAGAGAGTCCCGTCATGCACGCAGCACCTTTAAGAGTCAGGATGCAGCTCTGCCTCAGTGAGGAGTGTGTGGACACAGGCTAACTCGTGCAGAGAGGGCACAGTTCATTCAGCCCACGTGGTATTGTTTTCCTTATCGCCAACAGGGCAGAGGCTTTGGTTATTTTTAGGGCAAAGCAGTTTTACTTATTTCTTTGTTTAAATGTTGTTTTGAATTTCTAATGAGAGATTGTAGTTGTGTATATTATATCACACAGGTGGGGACACAGTGCAATGTTCCTATGCATTGTCACTACTGTTATGTCGAATAACAGATGTGGAGGCACATCCCCTTGCTTTCTAATCATCCCTGTGACAGGATATCCCTGTCTTGCTTCGAACTGGCTTTTAGTCAAGTTCAGAGAGAAAGGGAATGTTTATCCCCAGGAGGACACAAAGGCCAGAGACAGGGCTGCTCTTCCTACTCCTGCTCTGACTTCACCTGCTTCCCGTTTGGCTGACTCTTGACCTCCCGTGAGGACAAGGACTTCTCCACGGTGGGGGGGTATTTGGTCTCTGTCTGCTATCATTTTCACAGCTGTGGAGCCCCCAGACTTTTGCTGGTCTCTTGTGAGCCTCATAGTTTCTTTGGGACAGGGAATTGTCCCTGTCCCAGGTAAGGAACAGGAGCTTCAGATAAAAAAAGCCAGTGAGTAAGGTGCCTAGGGTGAGTGTCCCTAAAATATGATTCTTGGTCTGCCTGGATACAGTGGAACCCCTTTGCTTGTTCCCAATGGCCGCTCCAGTTAGGGTCCCAGTGAGTGGTTAATAAGTACTGATAAGTCAGGTTGAGTGGCAGTCACAGGTGAGATGGACCGTATAGGACCCGTCCCCTCTCTGAGGTAATGAGCAAGTGGCATGTGTCTGATGTTCCCAGTTCTACCTCCCTTCATTGGGAAGGGCTGTGCCTTTCTGGGGTGGTGTTTCCTTAAGTTACGCGAACGCGTGCTGGGCGGAGATATGCTGAGAGCCCTCCCCCACCAGCACTACCATGTCTTTGAGGCAGGAGGACATGGTGCCGGTGTCAAGCTCGGCAGGAACATTTAACAACTTCTGTCCTTGTTCAGTCTCCTTAGTCCTCGAGGTGGCCGCAGGCTCATCACTCTCACACGGTCTCAGCCGCTAATTGGGTCCGGATAATAGGCCATGCATGTACCCTTTCCCATCTCCTTCTGGACTGCAGGAGAGCAGTTTTGCAAAGCCCAGCCTTCTTTCTGCTTGGGCAGGAGTTGGGGAGAACTGTGTCTAGAAGGGGATGATGCCCTGTTCCAGGCAGGCACAGGCAGGGTGCTGGGGACCTCACACCACCCTGGGGATTATCTGTAACAGGAGTAGGGGCTGTCTGTTGTCAACAGTGCTCTGTGGGTGTTGTCAGAAGGAAGACTCAACAAAGGACCCCCGGTTCTCCACGTGCAAGCATCTGTGGATATGGCCCAGTCCTGCCATGATACCATCCTGCTGGCTCCTTGGTGCAAGCAGGTGGCACGGGGAAGCTTTAGATGAGAGTGGGCACTGTTTTGTTTGCCCGGCTCCAGTTCTCTGTGCAAGTGGATTAAGTTCTGGATCAAATACGGCCTCTCGCTTTCTTGGCGTTGGAGGCTGGCTTTGCTTTTCTGCCTGCTGGGATACATGCTGGATGTGTGGATTATTCCCCCTTATCCAAACTTGGGGATCCTGAGCCTCCAACCGTACCAGTCTGAGATTCTAGACATCTGGCCTTGCTGGCCTGGAATCAAGTCCCTCTCTGGGGATAGAGGGTCCTTGGTTGATGGTATGGGATATTGTGTCAGAGATGTCGAATAAGCAGCATCCTGGTCCTGATACCAAGGAGGGTTCCTTCTGTATGTTGTCTAAGCCCTATGTCCTTGGTCTCTGCTATGATCTCATGACCCACCATGGAAAGGGAGAGGTCCTGATCCAGGGAAGTGACAGCAGCCTAAGAGATCAGAGTGGAGGCTCAGCTTCTGGGAGAGTCTGTCCTAGTGCCCCTCACTGCCAGTCATGCTGGGGTCACTTACCCACCCAAGAAGCAGCCAATCTGTGTGGCCTTCACCTCCCAGGTGCCTTCCCTGGGGCCTGCCCCTTCCTGTTGCAGAGGCAGCGACTGTGGCAGGAGGCACCAACCTCTTTCCTTGGGCCCCTCTAGGGCTTGAGAGGAAAGGAGCCAACCTAGGTAGGGGTGACCCCTGAAGTTTCTCCTGTAGCTCCTTGTCACCAGAGAGCTGGGGCTTTTCTTTTGTCTTTCACCATGGTAACCTCCCCTTATTGGCCCAATGTGGACTCCAGCCCACCTCTCAAACCAAGCAAACAAACAGAAGAACTGTACTGAGACCAGCCGCGTTGTCTATTGGACCCACTCATGTCTACTGGACCCACCCGTGTCTACTGGAACCACCCACGTCTACTGGACCCACCCGCATCTTCTGGACCCACCCACATCTACTGGACCCACCCGCGTCTACTGGAACCAGCCATGTCTGCTGAGCATTCATTTCACAGTAATGGTGTTTCGGGACTTTCCAGTCTGCCCCCCAAATTTGCACATGAGAAAACTGAGGTCCAACCAGATAAAGCTGTGTCCAGACAGCCATCTGTTTGGGGACCGTCCATTCATTTTTAGTTGCTTTGTCACTCAGGGAACTCAAAGTCAGCCTCGTCTGAAAAAGTGCAAAATCACAGGTGTCAAAGTTTCAGGTGGGGGTGGGGTTTGGCAAACAGGTGCTGAGTGCATGTCACCCCTCTTCTGCTCTGGCCTTGGCCTTGGGAGTGGGGAAGGAGCAGCATGGTTTTCTGCCCACTCATCTTCCCAGCCTCCCGGGCTCGAGGTTTGCCGTCGTGACCTTGTTCGGGAAACGTCTTGATATTTGTTACCAGGTAGACAGATTGACCCATCTTTTTTCCTTCATCCAAATGTTTTGGTGTCATGAAGATAAAGGCACAGAGATGTAACTGCCAGGGCCCAGTTCCCTGAAGGCCATAAAGTACGCATGGTCTTGCCAGGCCTCGAATGCCACAATCCAGCAAAGTGCTCCTCGTATTCAACACATGGTGACTTTTTTACAAAATCGCTGAACTAGCCATGTTCTCTGTATTGATCAATAAATTACTTTGATGAAAACTCAATAGGCAAAGGCCCCTGGCACTCATTCCCTCGCCGAGGAAGGGCCTGTGCGCTTTTCCATCTCTAAAACCTTGCAGCTGTTCCAGAGCCATATTTCCTCTTTGATGTCCCACTCCCAGGGGCTGCTGTCTGGGCTGGCACCTGCTTAGACAAGACCCTGGTGGTTTGGGGGTCACAGGCAGGGACTCTCCTGACCTAGAGATTGGAGGCCTGACAAAGAGAGAGAGAGAGTTGATCCACCTGTCAGGTCCCCAAAGAACTGGTTTTTTGCTTTCTTGGACAGTGGTGTACATATGGCCACTGCTATGTCTAGGCATTGAGACCTCTGTCCTGCTGGGATCATCAGGTACCGTGTCACTGGAAGAGCCAGGAGTCAGAATAGACCCTCTAAAGTCACCGACTCATTCATTCTTTCACTCATTCATTCATTCATTCATTCATGTTACATCTTCTAAGCCCCTCATCCTTGCTGGAACTGTCTTGGTGAATTTGATAGTTGAGATGAGCTTTCTACCTCCTGGACACAACAGAAGCCATCACAGTTTGTGTATGAGGCAGGAAGTCCTGAAGGTCGGAAGGGGCCATGGAGCATGGTGGTTATGACCCTGGTTTACAGCCTGCCTCACAACCATCCTCAAGTTCTTAACCTTATCAGTTCATCCATCTGTGAGGCGAGTGTGTGTGTGTGTGTGTGTGTGTGTGTCTGTGTGTCTGTGTGTAGGAGAGTGAGGTCTCGGGGGCTGGGGAGCCCCATGGGAGCTGCATTGGCCACTTAGGACAAAAGGACAAATGCATACAGTTCCCAGACCAGTGTCTGTCACCTGGAGCTCGTGCACAGAAGCCAGCACCTGCTCGTGGGACTGCGCACTGCTACACGGAAGCGCTGTGAGGCTCCGCTTTGTAGGTGAGAAAGACTGAGGCTCCCTGAGGCCAGGTGGATGTCAGCTTTCACAGAGCTGCCTTTTCCTCCACTCACGGCATTTCTTCCCAGTACTGGGCCGGTCACAGTTCTTTGGAGTTGGAAAGGAGCTGAAGGAAGCTGGGTCAAGGGCTTGAATGTGGTACCATCTACAAACAGACTCCCAGGGAACCGAGTGACTACTGAGAACGTACAATGGTTTCGGGGGCTCCCGATACAGTGGACACATCTGAGGGAGTGGCAGACTGTTTACCCTGCCACCCTAGGTAGGTGTGAATAGAGCCCCCTCCGCTCCAGGACACATCCACCCCTCTCCGCCTTGGAGACCTGTTCTCTCTAGTGAGCCCACAATGACCTTGCCGTCCCAATCCACCTTCTCAGCTGTTCCAAGTGCTGTGGCTTTACGGATGTGTGCCACATGCCGGCCAGCGGCATCTTTACCCCGCTGTGCTGGAGCTGTTAAGAGAACAGGTTCTTGAATCAGAATCACTAGATTGAAATTCCGAAGCCCTCACCCTTGTCTTTGCCTCGGTTTCCCTAGGGCTGTAGCAAGGGTCCAGAGACTGTGATCAAAGCATAGAGGAGTGTATTAAAAAAATACTCGCGGTCTGCTTTTGAGTATTTACATATTTTCTTTTGTTTATTTATTATAAGCAGAGTCTTACCACGTAGCCTGGGCTAACCATGAGCTCTCAGCCATCCTCCTGCCTCAGCATCCAGCAGGCTGTGCGTACAGGCGTCCGTCACCACACTCAACTTCGTTCATTCTCCCACTATAACGAAAACGGTAATTGTTGGTCTTTACAACTCTCAGTATATTTCTAGCCCAGCGTGACCCCAGATAACATTGGGAGACTCAAGGGTGGAGTTTAGCTTATAGCGGAGCCCAGTGTAGGGGACTTATCCAAACTTCCACAGCCACAGCTGGCGGGTGGACCAGGCGAGACTCGGACTGCCAGCTGTGGGTGTCTTCCATGTCAGAGCCCCAGGCTTCTGGGGAAGCCCGAGCCTCCTCAGGCAGCAGAGTCCTGTCCCAGCCCCTTCCTCAGTGGTGTGGCTTCTTTTTCTCCACCGCAGTCCCCACATTAGCCGCCCTCCTCCCATTAAAGGAACATTAGCTACCCCGCCAGGCCCAACACCCATGCCCTGCTTTCTCCTGCAACCTCCTCAGGACTGTGGCTTTGGGCCAAGGGACATTTTTCCCAATTACCTCGATAGCCTAAGTTCCTACCGCAGTTGGCCAGGCCCGGCCCCATTTGCATACCATTAGCTATGATGCCATGCATTATGGATTCATATTTAATTTTAGTACTTTTTGGAGGCAACTCTAACCTAATTAAAATCTCCTTCTCCAAGAATCTGACATTTCCCCGAACTCTGCCTCTGCACGAATGGACTGCACACACACACACACACACACACACACCCCTTGGTTTAGTCATAGATGTGATATTGCTACTTCAGCCCTAGCTCTTTAGATTCTTTTCTTAAACAGAAAGGAAGAAGCCATTTTTCTCCCAAGGAAATTTGCCAGCCTCGGTTTCCCCTCTTTCTGTGAAAGAAATAGTGAAGAAAATAGCAGTTGTAGTCCACACCATACTCACGTCCTTAGCTCATTTACTTTTAAGCTTTTTCCTTCCTCAAATCAAACGTAATAGCTTAATGTTTGCTTGGTGGATTGCCACAAGTTAAATCAGGCACCTTAATTCTTGTAACACTTTGAGACTGGCATTGTTGTTATATGGCCATTGTGCAGATGAGAAAACTGAGGCCCAAAGGTGTAAGTTCTTTCCCAGGGCCACTCGGTACTGGTGGAGGATAGATTTGTCCCCACGCTGCTTCAGAGCCCGAGCCTTAAGTAGACCGCAGTTTCCCCCTTCCTTTGGAAAGAACGGAGTTGGGATAAAGAGATGGAGCTGCTGTAGTGTTTCTATCCCAAGATGATGATGTCAGTGTCCTTGTATTCAGGCCAGCGTGTGGCTGCAGTTCATCTGGCCTGCCATGTATCAGCAGTTAGCCGGTCAGGGTCAGCATCTTCTCACCTCTCAGCGTCCTGGACAAAGGGATTTGTTCAGAGTGTGAAAGCCACCAGAGCTGGGGCCAGGAGTGGCCCCAGAGCTCTCTGCCCTCACAGCCTTGGTTTTCCCACTCCTCCCTTCTGTTGTCACTGTAGGACACAGTCCTCTGGGCAGCACCTCCCTCGCATAGACCTCTCTGGGTGCCGGGTGCACTCTGTTCTGGGAAAGATCCATGGCTTGGGAGGGAAGGCACACCTCAGCCCGGGCTGGCAGGTTCCCAGAAGTTCACCCGTGCTGCTGCCACGGTGGAGGCTGGGCCTGGGCAAGACTCCAACCGAGCCCCCTTAAGCCTTCCACAGCTCCTTCTATGTCCACCCAGGACCAGGGCTCTTCACGGCTCCCAGGGTGGCCATTCTTCTGCTGTGAACCGAGTCAGCCATAGGTGGTTGACAATGCTGAGAAAATGCCTGGAGAGAGCTTTACCTGAGGGTCAGAGAGATGGCTCCGTGGTGCCCGGAGAGAGCTTCACCTGTGTGGCAGGGAGACGGCTCCGTGGTGCCCGGAGAGAGCTTTACCTGAGGGTCAGAGAGACGGCTCCGTGGTGCCCGGAGAGAGCTTTACCTGAGGGTCAGAGAGATGGCTCCGTGGTGCCCGGAGAGAGCTTCACCTGTGGGGCAGGGAGACGGCTCCCTGTTGTCCAGAGAGAGCTTTACCTGTGGGTCAGAGAGATGGCTCCATGGTGCCTGGAGAGAGCTTCACCTGAGGGCAGGAAGATAGCTCCATGGGCATGAAGACCGGATTCATTCAGATCCCCAGCACTAAGTCAAATCCGACTGTGGCAGTGTGTGCTTGCAACCCTGCTGCTGGGGGAGAGGGGGAGGTAGAGTCAGGTTGAACCCAGATTCACCCTGTCTCACCGGTATAATCAAAACAGCAAGCTCTGGCTTCAGCAAGAGACCCTGTCTCAAAAGTGTGTGGTGGGGAGCGATAGAAGACAAGCCTGAAGCTGACCTGGCTTCCACATGTCCACACATAGGTGAGTAACACCTGCACACATGCAGGAAAACATCACACACGATAAAGGAAGGAAAGAGTGAAGGGGTGTTTCACCCAGAGCCTGGTGCAAGTAGGGGTGTTGTGTGGGTGCTGTCCCTGCGTTATCTTCTAGAATTTTTCTAACGAAATTCTGCCCCAGGCCCTGTGACTGTCAAGTACACTCAGGTCTCCAGGCATTGTGTGTCTGGTCCTCCTGTGGTCAAGGTCAGGCCTTCATTCCTAGAGGTCCTTCAAGCCTCTCTTTCCCCCAGCACAGAACCCAGAGGCTAGCTGTAGCTGGAGGTTTCCGCCCCACGTTGGAACCACTTGTGACGTGGAACCACGTGAGTCTGTTCAAGGGTCTCAAGAATTTATTTAGGTATAAAATGGGGATAAATACTCATGATGCAGATTAGACGCCACTGCAATCCAGCTGCTATGTCCTGCCTTCTGCCTGGGTGGGCTGGGGTCCGACCACCCAAGTGAGAAAGTGGGAGAGTGTGACTCCTCCCCATCAGCTTTTAAGCAGCCTCGTAAACAGACAAGGCCACTCCCTAGGGCTTGCTACCCCAAAAGTCATTAGCTAAACTGTTCGAAATCCCACAACAGTTAGCAGCAGAGCCTGGGGCCAAGACCTACTCCTGGGTCCCATCTGTGGCCTACCGTCTACCTTGAGTCAGCTACCTGTTGCTCTGTGCCTCAATTGCCTCATATGCAAATTGGGTATGATTTTATATTACCCCACTTGGGATTGACTTGACACTCTAAACACTGGTACCCCCTGCTTGCATCTTCTTTGCCTCCCTGAAAGCCTTGGAGACAGGGATGTGGGCTCGTCCCCTTTGGCAGCCTCCTTCACTGTCTTGGAGCTTCACACAACTCCTTGAAGAGATAGAGCTGCAGGATAGGACTACAGTGTTTGTAGCTCAGAACCACGGACAGATAATGTTCCTTAACCAGCCCAGGCCTCAGTTTCCCATCTGTGGAGAGGGCACACCAATCAACCCCAGCTAAGATACTCAGAGTAGGCTATGGCCTGCCCACATCCATGGTTCACTGAAGGCAGGGGTAACTAGCCTCCCCCATTCCATCCTCCAGGAACTCAGGGAAGGGCCCAGCATCCACATACCTACAACACTTATCTGCCTGGTGACTCCCCTTGCCCGGGGTAGCAGCACCTGGAGTTCACGTGGAGGACTTTGCCCTGAGACCTCCCTCCTTCCCCGGCCTAGCTGCCTCCTCCTCTCACAGTGAGGCTTCGCAGAAAAAATATTTCATGTTTCCACACACAGGGAAAGATCCATGGCCATTTTTTTTTTTTTTGGCCTGGCTGCTGTGATGTTGGAGGCGTCAGTCCCTGTGGGATCCACTAGCCTCTGCTCCTGAGTGGCTTCAATCGCATGTGGCCTAGTGCTATATTTAGATCTCATCAGACCTTGGAGACCCTCTGTCCCTCCGAGCATTATTAAGGTCACTGATCCTGCTAAAAGAACTGAGCCTAGAGGGCTGAGACAAAGCCCTTACTCCAGTGAGCACTAGAGGCCCCTTCAAGGTCTGGGACTACTCAGGTGGGCAGGAGAGAAAGGACAGGGCCATAGGCTCTGACAACACAGACAGCCGTCCACCAGAGAGGGCAGCTTCCAGCCTTGGGCATTCTATGTCCTGAGGCCACCCCCATAGGTTCCTTCAGTCCAGCCCTCTAACTTTTTCTTGCCAGCAAATCCCAACATTGTAGCATGAATTCTAATTGGTCTTAATAAATAAAACCTGGAGTCACATATTAGTGGGTGAAAGCTGAAGGATCAGAGAAGCAGTGCAACCAGCAACTAGAGAGTTCTTACCTCTACCAATGCTCAGACCAAAGGGTGATCCCGTTCTCAGACTCTCAGACTGCCTCCTCAGACTGTAACTCTCTTCACCAAACCTCAGACTGCACCGAGCTCCTGTCTCCTGCCATCTTAAATTCCTCTCTCCACCCAGCCTTTTCAAAGTCCTGTCTCCACCTCCCTAATACTGGGATTAAAGGTGTGGGATCCCAAGTGCTGGAGTCACCTTTGTGAGAACTCTGTTTCTCTTTCAGACATATTCAATCTTGTGTAGCCCAGGGTGGCCTTGAACTAATAGAGATCCCTCTGCCTCTGTCTCCCGAGTCCTGGAATTAAAGGTGTGTGCCACCACTCCCTGGCCTCTGGTGGCTTAGCTCTGCACTCTGATCTTCAGTCAAGCTGTATTTGTTACAACATAAACAAATTATCACTACATTTCCACTTTTTGTGTAAAATTAAGAAAGAAAGCTATAACTAATATAAGGAAAGCTATATACAATAAGTACAATAACTATATACAACATGTATAGGCAGTAAATACATCAACAATGTCTAGTCCATTTGCATTTGATAAATTCAGAGAAAATATTATCTATCCTATCTTGGTGAGTCCAAAGTGTTATTACCTAATTCACTTTCTATTCTAACTTGCATTACCAATTCAAAATTTTCTTCTTATGTCTCTCAGCCTTATATACTTTACATTTCTTTAGTGAAATTCTTTTTCTGAGTCTGTTAAACAAGAAAAACTATAACTATCTAATCTTCAACTTCCTCAGAGACCCGAGAAGGAAATAATATGAAACTGAGTAAGCAGGAAGTGCCAGGAAGTGATTTCCAAAAAATTGTAAGAAATGATAGAAACAGCTGACTGCCCGGTAGTCACCCGGGGTTCCTCTGAAACATTGGGGCGTCAGTCTTCAGCCTACAGTCTAGAATATTCTTCAGGCTTTTCTATGAAGCAGGATATCTGAAGGACTGTCCCGCCTTATCTTGACAAGGTTTTGCAGTCACTCTCTTTTGTGTCCGGCTTGTCCAGTTAGGACAGCATACTGTCAGCAATCAAGGCAGGAGCACTTTCTTGCCCCATGACTTACCTTTGCTACAAGAAAGTAAATTCCACGTGGAGTTTCTTCAATGCCCATCTTCTTTTCTGTAGTAGATTGGTGCTGCCAGGAGCAAACATGTCTCATTGTCACAAAAAGGAAGAACCTAGATTATTAGAACATCTTAAATAGATCTCTAAAGTGTTTGAAATATCTAAAATAGTTCTCTGTTTGACCTTGAAAACATACTTAATATGACTGTAAGTTTTATTGTAATAGGTGAGATCAATTACTAACCTACATTTCCTTATTATCCTAAATAGTTGGTAATAATAGCATTCAAGGACTAGAAGTTTGCATTACATTGTTAAATGAACTGTATAGGTATAATACTTTGAACAAGAGTATAAATGTATATACAGTGTGTTCCAACAAAATTAACCTCAAATTTGTATTAGTATACAAAATTTGTATATAATATACAAAGGTCCAATCTAATGTAAAATATTTAAAACTAGTAGTTTATTTTTAAAAGTAGATTCAATAATCTATCTTTTTATATTATCATATTTATATCCTCCCTTTTTTCTTTTCAGAGTAGATTTAATAATTTACCCTTTTAGCCTATCATATCTGTATTCTCCTCTTTTTTTCCCAGAACAAGAATCCTGAATCTAATCTCCTTTGTTGAGCTTTTTTCCCTGACCATTACCAATAAGAGCTTGTAACCAGTCCCCCAAAACAATGACAAATACCCATAACAGTGAATGATCAAAAAGCACCCACCCCACTTCTTGGGAATGTGGGCATCGTGTTCTTTTTTTTAATATTTATTTATTTATTATGTATACAATATTCTGTCAGTGTGTGTGCCTCAGGCCAGAAGAGGGCACCAGACCTCATTACAGATGGTTGTGAGCCACCATGTGGTTGCCGGGAATTGAACTAAGGACCTTTGGAAGAGCAGGCTTAACTGCTGAGCCATTTCTCCAGTCCCCGGACATCATGTTCTTAAAGTTACTTTCTACTGTCGGAGGGTAATGGCATCTTTAGGGGATCCTAAAAAGAAAAATTGTGGTTAATTGTCAAGTACTGGGAGAGGCAGCTTGTTATTTGTTGACATGGCTCTGTATGTCATCCTACCCTCATTCCAAAACCCTCAAGGGCTTCCTGTTACCCATAAATAAAGCCCATCTTCGGGAGCAGCCCAAAGCCTCTCTGAGAGAAAGCCTCCATGGGGACATAGGTTTCGTCTGTGTCATTGGCCACAGGCTGTCTTGGAGGGTAAATAGAACACTAGGGATCCGTTAATGCCTGCCAAGCTAATGTCTCAAAAGTGAAGTGAGATGCAGCCTCCATCCCTGTGTACCTTGACCTTCACCGTACTTGGTCCTCTGTGGTGGCCCAGCCCAATACCCTTCTTGCTGGGTATTTCCGTAGCACAGCTGTGTAAACAGAGACTGTTCTTTCGTTTTCTGTTCACCCAGACCTGAATAATCACATAGAAACTACATTTATTACAACACTGTTTGGCCTATTAGCTCAGGCTTCTTATTAACTAACTCTTACATCTTAAATTAGCCCATTTCTATTCATCTATGTATCACCACAAGGCTGTGGCCTACCAATAAGTTTCTGGCGTCTTTCTCCTTTGACAGCTACATGGTGTCTCTTTGACTCCACCTACTCTCTCTATATATATCTCTGTTCTTATTTCCTGCCTGACATTATTATGCCCTTCCATAGGCCAAAGCAACTTCTTTATTAACCAATGGTAATAAAACATATTCACAGCATACAGAGGGGAATCTCACATCACAGCTGCTTCTATGTATGACTGATACTCCTTAAGATCTGTGGAAAGAAAACATCTCTCAACCTGTAACCTTCAACCCGTTTAGGTCCTCTGTGGCTTATGGAAGATGGGGCAGAACTAGCCCTGGTGGATTAGAGGGGAGGAGATATCATCCCAGGTAGGGGACGGCTCAAGGTCTGCTCGGGACAGATTGAGGGGTTCAGGAGGGTGGGAAGCTGGAATCAGTAGGATCCCAGAAAAGCAGAGCATGGAGCCTGAAGGTCGTTGAGCTCAGAACAGGAATTTTGGGAGTGGGAGGGAATCAGAGGTTTGAGGCAGCAGGTGAATGTGGTTTCTGTCATCAAAGAAGCTGTGCTTGGGAAGGGAAGCAGCCGCTAGGAAGGCGTCTGAGGTGAGCCCCTGGGGCTAGAAACAGGGCAGGAACTGTGTACCACACCTGGGGTTAAGGTTAGGCCTCAACTGGCCATCAGAGGACTTTGATGGTGACTGCTCTTTGCTATTCTGGGGACAACTGTTTAGGGTCCTCCTACTTCAGCTGTGCTGAACCTGCAAACGGGAACTGGGACTGAGGGTGGAGGGGGATGTTAATAACTATAAATATGATCTGCAGCTATGTAGATAGTGGCTGTTTCCACTGTTGTCACCATGTCCGAGTCATGCATACCGTCTCCTCCACTGGAAGGCATCAGAGGGTGTACGTGCATGCATGTGCGCATGTGCACATGAGTGTGGGTGCCTGCGCGCGCGCGCGCACACACACACACACACACACACACACACACACACACACACACACACGGCAGAGGGGGAGAGACAGACAGACAGAGCAATGACCAAGGACCCCTCCATGGCCCTGGAGACCTCTTGTTTCAGACTTGGCACCTGCTGGTTTGAGGGGTGGGAGGGAGGGTTTGGGAGCCTCGTGGTGGGGCCCCCACTCCAGTCATCCACATCCTCTAGGCTCACTTGGTTCTCAGAAGGAACCATTGTGGGAATGACACTGTCTGTGCATCCTCATCCCTCCCCAAGCCTTTTGTGTGATTTCCCTCTGTGCACCCCTACAATAGCCAGATCACATAGCATTGTCAACTCTGCTTTATAGATAAGGAAACAGGCTGGAGAAGGTCCCGTGACTTGTCAGGGAGAGCACTGAGGGCGAGGATTAGTCTAGAGTGGCTGGCTCCCCTCTACTCTGATATGTAGTTTTCATATGGCCAAAATGTCCTGAAGTTTCCGGTAGCAGCAGGTGGGAGCAAGGAGAAAGAATAGGCCACATGTTTTCCTCATTTCTTGCCGTCCCTCACATTGGCTTTGGGATCCTAAGAAGTGGCAGGTGTCATTTAGCCCTTCCCTCTTCCTCTGCAGGGACAGTATGGGGCAGAAGAGCTGGTTCTGGGGAACCTGGGAGTGAGGAGAGGTGGCAGAGAGATGAGTGACAGCTATGGTAGTTCCTAGGTACCCAGGTGGCTTGTTTGAGGATGCCAAGTGGAAGTTAGGAAGAGCCTAAGAGGAAGGACAGGTCTGTAGGGAATTGCTCAGAAAGCGTCAATGCATGAACACACACACGTGTGTGTGTGTGTATGTGTGTGTGTGTGTGTGCGCGCGCGCGCTGTCTGTATCAGAGAAAAACCTCAAGAAAGCCTTCCATCTTATTTTGAGACAGGGTCATTCACTGAACCTGAAACTGGCCAGGCATGCTAGGCTGGCTGGCAACCTCAGGAGCCTCCTCTCCTGTCTTCCTCTTCCTTATCCATGCATCCTGAAGTCACCTCCCAAGTGAACCACAGGATCCCATCCTCTCAGCCTCTGCATTAGGGAAGCGCAGTGAGGGTGGATCTCCTTTGAGGAAATCAAGAAATCCAGTAAGGACATCGTCCTCTGACCAACAAAAGAGGAGTTGGCTTTTCTTCCCCTGGAAAATCAGTTCCTCTTTGTGCCTCTTTGCCCCACTGAGAGTGGGCGGATCTGTGCTGTGTGGAGACTCTAGCCTGGATGATTTTCATATGGAAGGTTCTGAGCCCTGAGGAAGAGCAGGGAGAAAGTCCAAGACGGCTGGGGCTGGAGCTGTTTGGCTTCCCACCTGCAGATCTGTGTGGCGTGCCTGGGGAGTAACTGAATCAAGTTGTAAGCTGAAGGGAGCTTTAAATATAAGCTCATTAAATTTGCGAGGACAACTGCCAAATGCAATCGATTTTTGCTTTAGGACGATTGATCCCGGCCAACTTTTTCTGACAATAGGCAGATGAAGGGCCACTTGTCTATTGCAGCCGCTCTTGGGTTGTGACAATAAAACAGAACAATTGGCTCAGAAGCTTATCTTTCAGAGCCTTGGAGGCAGTGAGACACAAGTGTGTACACAGGTTCATACATATACTCAGAAATAAATGTACTCATACACAGACATGTACACGCAAAGACAAACATAGGCATATATATACATAAACACATATACTACAAACAGGCACAGAAATGTAATTCACACATATGCATACACAGACACACATATACATATACAAAGACACAATTCACATACATACATAGACACATAGCCACGCATGTATGAACACATATTTATCTATCTATACATACATACATACATACATACACACATACATATATACATGCACACACATACAGATGCATAATACACATACATATGCACCGTACATACATGCATATGACTTATATATATATAAACAGTCTATGAATACATACATGTGCAAACATGCACACACTTGCACACACATAAGCATACACATATACAGACATACATTATGAATACATACATGCATACACAGGCATAGATACCTCAAAGCACAAATGTGCACACATACACACATAACAGATTTCTCTCACTGATCGAATCTGATGGCATTTAATTCTTTGGATTATTGCATACAGATTGTTGACTGGCAGTCTCAGGAGCACCATGGAGAAGTTACTGGCAGGAATTGGCGTGGGAGCTGCCGGGCCACCTCTATACATCACCCCTACCTGCAACAGTTCTGCTGTCTCCCAGACAGCTGTTAATGAATTGGGGGCCTGTACAGTGCAGTCACTGTCCCTCAAATGTACTTTTAAGATCATGGAAACCCTCACAGGCTTTTCACATCATGAAAGGCATTTAGATTTGGCCACAATTTTCAAGGCTCACCTTCTCCCCAGTGTGACCTCAGGCCCTTGAAAATCACCTCTGATGGGCTCCAGTGGGGGTCCAGCCTCGATGGGTTCATGTTTTCCAGGGTGGTGGCACGTGGATTAGAAACGTTAAACAGACAAAACAGAGACACAGAAGAAATAGACAGAGACACAGAATAGAGTTGGGAGGACAACCGAGTGAATACTGTATACACCCACGTTTATTTTCCATATAATTATACACTCCAAATCAAAAGCGGGGGTGGGGGGACAAAAGACTGCTTTAACATGACACAAAGGACAACCAGAAAAATTACCTCTTCACTACCCGAAACATCCAGTAACTATATCCTGAGTTAAGTATTCTGTTATTTAGGAAGGATATGCAGCGACCACACCCTAGGCCAAGCATCCTGTAGGAAGCTACTGCCTGGGTCAAATCTCCTGTTATAACCTTGAAGGAGCAAGAATAAGCCTGAACTCTCTGACCTTTGGTCGAGGTGGGATAGATGCACACTCATGGGGACCCGACAGGCTCGGCTTAACAAGTGAGCATTAGGAGGAGACAGAATTTGGATCTGGATGGCTGAAGGAGGGGTTTTGGCTCTGCATCCGGCTTGTCTTTGAACAGTCATGTGTCTCTGGACCGCAATTTCTTTTTCTGTAAACTGGAGTTATTGCCTAATGATAAAAAAAATAAAAAAGAAAGTCGCTGGCATCCATGGTGAATCTCACATCAAGTGCTCAGCGTGGTGTCAGGCCCAGGGCTGTGTGAGCTCAGATATGTCATTTTGTTTCTCTGAACTTCATTTTCTCCGTTAGGCAAATTGGGTTAATAGTGTTCACCTTCTAGGGTGATTGGGAAACATCAGTTAATTAGATTAAGTATGAGAAACCTTTACTGCAGGACCTGGCATACAGTAAGTGCTCAATAAAAGCCAGGTATCGGGACCAAAATTATTCCCTTATGTATGCAACAGAGCTAATGAAAAGTTTTCTTGTCTGTCTTGGCAGTAGGGGGTTGAAATGGGTCAGCATGGGGTGGGCTGGTGGATGAAATGACGCTAGCTGGAAAGCAGTGTTGGGGACCCTGTTGGGGAAGAAGGAGACAGAATGGGGGTGCTTTCCCAGGCGCTGCCCATGGAGCATCCTGGAAAGCCAAGCACTGAATCCTGTCTTCTCCGGCTGTCTTGAGGCTCACAGGGCCTCCATACCTGGCTCCTGCGGTATGGCTTTCCTCTCACTGAGAACACAAGGTCTGTCCCAGCTGGGACCGTGTGTCTGATGTACCATCCACCCTTCAAGTGCCTCTTCCATTCCTGGCTCTTGGGCCTGACCCCACTCCACCTCACAGACCCCATCCCCCCATTGTCGGGGCAACAGACTCACCCTGCCTTCCACTTTGTGTACTTGAGCCTCCAACCTTGAACCGCTGAGCCTTCTACTGTCCCCATCATTCCCGTTAGTTCTCAGAACTCATTTTTGCCTTCTGTCCCCAGCTCCTCCCAGTCTCTCTTTCTCCCTCCCTCCCTCCCTCCCTCCCTCCCTCCCTCCCTCCCTCCCTCCCTCTCTCTGTCTCTCTCTCTCTCTGTCTCTCTCTCTCTGTCTCTCTCTCTCTGTCTCTCTCTCTCTGTCTGTCTCTCTCTCTCTCTCTCTCTCTCTCTCTCTCTCTCTCTCTCTCTCTCTCTCTCTCTCTCTCTCTCTCTCTCTCTCTCTCTCTCTCTCTCTCTCTCTCTCCAAAAGCTCAGCAGTATAAGACAAGGTCCTGCCAGATAGATGTTGAGACTGTAGCTGGAGCCTAGGCTAGACCTTCACTTACCCTGCCCCTCCCATTGCCTTGAACTGAAATTCTAGCTGCTGGTCACAGGCTGGGGGAAGGGCTCCCTCCAATACTAGGAATTCTGGGAGAACAGGGCAAGGGGGCTTCCCTGAGCTTCAAACTCATCTTTTTTTTTTTTTTTTTTTTTTTGTAAAATGTGATAATATCTCATATCACAAAGCCATTGAAAGTGTTAGGTGATGTGGTTTGAACAAGAATGGTCCCATAGGTTCATATAGTTGAATGCTTAGTCACCGAGGACTGGCCCTGTGTGAGAAGGATTAGGAGGTGAGGTGTGGCCTTGTTGGAGGAAGTGTGTCACTGGGGGTGGACTTTGAGGTTTCAAAAGCCCACCCTAGCTAGGCCCACTCTCTCTCTCTCTCTCTCTCTCTCTCTCTCTCTCTCTCTCTCTCTCTCCCTCCCTCCCTTCTCCCCCCCTGCTCCCCTCTCCTCTCTCCCCCTCTCTCTCCTTGTGGATCAGGATGTAACTCTCAGCTGCTTTTCCAGCACTATGCCTGCCTACCTCCTTGGTCCCTGCCATGATGATAATGTACTCAGGCTCTTAACTGTAAGCCAGACCCCAATTAGATGCTTTCTTTTGTGAGTTGCCTTGGTCATGGTGTCTCTTCACAGCAATAGAACACCGACTAAGACAGGTGAAGGGTCGGGCATAGTCTCCCTGAGTGGAACCTGACAAGAGGCTGCCATGGGGACAGAGGAGGCTACACTCTAAGCAAGCACGTCAATCCTTAAGGATTCCTCATGTCTGTGGACGCACACTGGTGATTTTCCCTGCTGGGGGCCTTGGCTGCTGCGCAGACCAAACTCATCCAACATTGGTTCTTGGGGAGGCTCCTGTTATCAGAAAGCCAGGGTTAAGTTCAAGGAACCTTAGTGAGCAATCTGGCAGGGTGGTAAGGAGCCCAGGACGGGATAGGGACACAGAAGGGGCCTTATTGGTTCTAATGGAGAACCATTCTTATTGGGTGGAATTTCAGAATGCCTGGCCAATGGGACACAGCAGCCAGGCCACCTTGGCCTGTGTATGATGGGCATGGAGTCCACTTCCCGTTCACGTTCATTCATTCATTTCTTAATTTGTTCAGCTAGGCCCACCACATGCCCAACATTGTCTTTGGCTTTGAACTTCATAGCAGGGAGCAAAACATACGCCTGTCCCTGGATTGGCAGAGCTTAAATTCAGATGGAAGGAGAGGTAGCCATTAAAATGGGCTGGTCATCCCTACCTCCTCCAGGCCCATTGTGAGACCCAGGCCTGGATACTCTTGGCACTGCTGTGGTTAAGCCCGATCATTCCTGGTTCATCTGGGGATTTGACCAGGCCTGGTCATCACGGCACCCCTTGTTCAGGTCGGGTCACTCCAGTCCCCCTCTAGGCTGAGCCTGTTTGCTCATTTCTTTTAGCCCCAGAGGCAGAGCCTGGTGGTGGTCTTCACCTGAGCCTCCCTGCCTGGGGCTCCACAGCCCTCCACAGCTGTCCTCTGAAGCCTAGGGTTCATCCTTCTAGACCACACCGCCCCTTTACTGGGGTCCTGGGTGGCGGGGAGGGTGGCATGGAGCTCTGCAGTGCCATCTCCTGCCCTCACATCTGTGTGTGTTCACTGCAGCTTTCCTGCCTTAAAAATGTTTTCTAATAATCCCCAGGTGTTTCTCCTGCATACAATAGCCTGGCTTGTTACAGCCCAATTAAATCCTTATTTGAGACGCTTAATTAAAACTCTGAACAGAACAAGCCATAAAGCCTGCTCCTTGCCAGCCTTTCGCCAAAAGTGCCCGTCCCTGTCCCCACTGCGGTCTCTTTCCAGGACATGCTGGTGACGCTTCCCTCCTTCTGGTTTTGACCTGGAGGGGTGGAGACATCTAGCTTGTTCCCCAGGGGCAGCCCCTGGAGGCGGAGCTCCTGGAACCTGTGGGTTCCTAGCTCCCTTTCTTGGATCCATCTCAGGGAGTCAGAAGATGGCCCAGACTCAGGGACAGTGCCATGTGGGGCCAGATAATTCCTTGTTAGAGTTGCTGTCCTGAACACACCTGGACTCTCCTATAGAATGCTAGTGACCTCCTCCCTGCCAGTGGTGACAACCAAAAATGTTTTCAGATGCCCCCCAACAGGTGGGGTACCATTGTTCCAAAGCGGTACCATCCCTTGCTTTTCCATCAGGATCCTACCTGGCAGAGACAACTTAAAGGAGGAGAAGCCTGTTTTTTACAGAAGGTTCTGTCCATGCTCACAAGACTTCCTGTATGTGGGTGGAACGTCCCTGCAGGGGAGCGTGTAGCAGAGGTTTTCCTTCACTTCTCAGCATACTGTAGGCAGAGAAAAAAAGGCAACTTTTTCTCTTGGTTGGCTTTCTATTCCCTTGATTCTGTCTGGACCCCCAACTCATGGGGTAGTGACCCCTACATCCAATTAATCTCTTCTGGAAATGTCCTCACAGACATACCCAGAGGTGTGTCTCACCATCTCCCTGGAGCTGCTAAATCCAGTCAGAGCTGCAGTCTGAGCATCATAAGCAAGCAGCAGTGGAGATTAACCGCTGTTCCCACCATTGGATTCCCTGTGGTCTGGGGGAAGAAACCCCTTAGGAGTGGATTCTTGCTACCTCCCCTATAAACTGAGAAAATTCTAACAGTTGGGGCCACAAAGGCCTCTGCTTTACACCAATAGAGGTTCCTCGGAGCCTGGGAGAAGTAGCAGGCTGGGAGCTGATGAGCTGGGCAGAAGGGGGCACACACACCCACGAACCAACTTTTCTGCCTACAGTCTTGGTCTTCCTTCTGTTCTCACCTCTTCTTTGCCCAGGATAGACTGGAGCCAAGTCGGGGCCTGGAAATATGGGATTCTGACCTCGCAGCCTCCCTTGGAATATCGTGGCAGTGGGTGTGTGTGGCAGAGGCCGTCAGGAAGCAGAGAGCAGAGTGTGACAGGAAGTGGGTGGGGCCAAGCATTCTCAAGGACCTCCATCTCCGTGACTTAGCCATGCCTCACCTCTCAAAGTTTCTGAAACCTCTCAGAATAACGTCACCATCCGAGACCAGTTGGTCAAAACTTGAGCCCGTGAAGGTATTTCCTATTCAGATCATCACAAAATCCCGGTGGGTACCTAGGGTCAACTTGTAGATTGATCTAAGATGATCGGGTTTGAACTGAGCCCTGAGGAACCTGTTTCTTCTCTAGGAAGCTCTAGGGAGGCTGGGTTTGTAAAAGGTGCATTTCAAGGATGGAAAAGAAATAGGGTTGATCAAGAGGGTACGTGCCCAATGACATGATCCCTGGCCACGCCATTCCCCAGGAGAACCTCGAGTCTGTTGCTGGAGAATGTCTTGACCCAGTCTCCATGAGCTGTGTGAGCACCTGCTGTATGTGGTGCTGAGTGTTGGAAGGATCACAACTAGCCAGTGTTCATGTAGCCCACATGGAGGAGGAATTGGACGTTTTAGCTTTCCAGATGACATGCCTAGTGTAACACTGTCGTCAGTGGTAGACAGCGTGTGAGTGTCCCCACACTGACTCTGGCTCCCATCATGGTGGGGTCCCTTCCTTCACTATTGTTACTGATCTTTCCTTTCTAGACGGGTCACATTGAACTCATCTGTGTGACGGGTGTGCACAGGGACAGGTGTGCAGCTTATGCTCAGCCCCTGTGGGGTCCCTTTCCTTTGGAAGCTCCGAGGACTGTACAGGGCAAAGCCATGGATAAGCTAAGGGATGGAAAGAGAACGCAGCAAAGTGGGAACCAGAGACAGTCAAAGCTTTCCCAATTGAGATCGGGCAAGGGGCTTCATGTTGATGGTGACAAATGCCACCTAGGTACTCCATTCTCTCCTGACCCATGAGGAAAGGATGGGCTGAGCTGGCCCTCGGGAAGAGAAGGAAATCCGGGTGAGCAAGAATACAGAAGCCCCGAACCTGGGTACCAGCTCATTTGCCTGAGGTTGTTGAGTGACCTGTGACCTCAGAACAGGATGGGGTTTTCTGGAAGCCTGAGAATAGGAGGAACAAATCTTCAACAATCACAAATCAGCAGGGCCAAGGTTTGGGGACACCTAACCCCATCGACAGAAACACAGCTTTGTTGAAGATCCATCTTATACCTCGTGCTATGACAGGTTCACAGCCAATGACTGCTAGGCTAAACTTTCTTTTGCAGGGTAAAGGAGGCTGCCAAACTTTAGGTGCAGTGTTCCTGGATTCAGAGAGATATTTGGAAAACCTGTCCCTGGGCTCTACTGTGCACAAGATGGAGAAATTCCAAGTATCCAGAAGGATGATGATAAAGGCGGGAGATGTAGTTTGTATGATAGGGCGCTCGCCTAACATGCACAAAGTCCTGGTGTCCCTCCCTGGCGTCATGTAACCCTGGATGCGGTAGCATGTGCCTGTGATCTCAGCATTTGAGACCTGGAGACAGGAGAATTAGACGTCACCCTCTACTGGATGACTACTAGGGAGTTCAAGGCCAGCCTGACATACTTGAGATTCTTAAAGAAAAAGGTCAATGAGATGGATCAGTAACTGGCCCAACTCTGGCTCCCGAGACAGAGCTGCCAGTTCTGTCTGTGAGTAAATGAGTCAGAGGGTTCTATTAGTTTTGGTTGCCGGAGACAGACTTCCTTTTGTTATCTCCAGATGAGGGTTTGTAGCTGGACATGTGTGCATTGCACCCCGCACCAGGGTAGGCCTTGGAGCTTGGGTAGAGCAGAGGCTGAGCATCCAGACTGTCCCTGGAGTTCCTACAGACACAGCTGTCTGCCCCGCGTCCTGCCTAAGGCCTTCTTACTTCTCTGCCACTGCACCTGTGCTCACGCACGGCTCCTGTTTCCTTGTGCCAGCCATTTGGACCTGGGGTGCCCTGGCCTCTCTATCCCCTCACAGGATGATCTCCTCGATCCCTTTGCCAATGGCACCACACTTCATATTCCAAGGGGAAGGACTTGGTGGGGCTACCAGCTTTTTCCATGGGTCTTGAATAATGGATCATGGCCAGCCTCAGCAGGTACGATGAAGCTTGAGCGGATGGGGAA
This sequence comes from Arvicola amphibius, assembly GCF_903992535.2. Classification (NCBI taxonomy): domain Eukaryota; kingdom Metazoa; phylum Chordata; class Mammalia; order Rodentia; family Cricetidae; genus Arvicola; species Arvicola amphibius. Next base: position 26,770,125 of record NC_052052.2, on the reverse strand, counting down.
GCTAATGAGAGCCAAAGAAATGGCACACGAGGACTGTTGTTGGCCAGAGCTGTGGCTGGAACATGACCTGTAAACAGTGGTGATAATTAGTGGTTTGTTTGCAACGTGCTTATTAAAGTTCACGTGTGAGGCAAAATGGTGGGAAATTGCAATTTCCTTGGGTGACAACAGCCACATGTCCGAGCATCTCCATGGCTCTGGAGTCTGCAGGAAATCACCCTGTCCCATGCCCAGGCACCCGTGGGGCTTCAGGTTTCCACTGTTTGCTCTCTGGTCCCCTCAGCTTAACATAGGTCATGGATGGCAAGTATTCATCCATGTTCTGTTTGTGGAGGATCCCGTCCAGGCTGACCACATCATGCAAAGTGATTTTACAGGTGGAAAATGGCGCCTATTCCAGCAGGAATCAGATGTGTATTGGAAAATTCTCTGTCTCTATCTCTCTCTGTCTCTGTCTCTGTCTCTCTCTCTGTCTGTCTCTGTCTCTCTCTCTGTCTCTCTCTCAGTCTCTCTCTCTGTCTCTCTGTCTCTCTCTCTCTCTCTCTCTCTCTCTCTCTCTCTCTCTCTTTCTCTCTCTCTCTCTCTGTTCTGTGTGTGTGTTTGTGTATTTAGTTTTTGCCAAAAAGTTTAGAATGATGTTCAGTGTGGTATGGAAACTGATAAGAATTATTCTCCAAAAATTCTAGCATTGTTATAACTAAATGATTTAAAACAGCAGGGGGTGGGTAATGGTATCCCCATTGCACTAGTCTTGGTACCTCCGACGAAAGGAAAACTCTGAAGGTGATAGCTTAATAACCTTTATGGAAACCTGTGTTCAAGACTGTTCTGGGTGTAGTATCACACCAACCCTGTGGAACGGATGCTGTTTCCCTGAAAATGAAACTGAGGAACAGAGAGGCCAGGGATCTTAATTGTACTGGGGTAGGTGGGCCAGTCCGAAGTCCATTCAGGGTGGAACAGTTGCCGGTGGAAAGAGTGTGACTTTGAGGAATCCCAAGGGAGTGCTGGGTAAAGGCTAGCCCACAGCACTGAGGGTGACCTGCAGGTCATCGTGGTGTCCACCGTGCTCCTTGCTGCGTCAGCTTTGCCATCCTCATGCCTGCCCAGATGCATCCTCATGCACCAAGGGCACCCAGAGCTCCCCTGAACAGCAGGCCTTGAATTCCTCTTTCACCTCATGTTCTCCAGGGCCCCGCTTTGTGAGAGAGGGGGTGCAGAAGCTCAAGAATGTAAAAGGCCAGTTCAAGGACACGCCGCCTGTGAACTCCCAAATCTGCTTCTGACCTGGTGGCTTGCAGTTCACAGCAAATCCCTGAGTCCCCTGGGCAGGTGACACCTGGATTTACCATGCTTGGTTACCTTGCCTGGTGGTTTAGCCACTGAATGCTCCTCTCCTATAGTGCCTCACCAAACCCAGGGCTTCATGTTCCTATCTGTGAAGATGGTTCTAGAATGTCTATTTTCTCACAGCTCTCCCACCCTGATATCCCAGGATCACTTTAGACTTCATCTCTAGTACTGGCTCAGCTGATCCTAGTGTCGCAGGAGGTGAAAATCCTGAGTCTAACACTGTGCACCAGCTATGTCCTTAGAAGGGTACTTAGTCTGTAGCTATGTCCTTAGGAGCGTACTTAATCTGTGGCTATGTCCTTAGGAGGGTACTTGATCTGTGGCTATGTCCTTAGGAGGGTACTTAGTCTGTAACTATGTCCTTAGGAGGGTACTTAATCTGTGGCTATGTCCTTAGGAGGGTACTTAGTCTCTAGCTTTGGCCTTAAAAGGTGTTTAGATTATTGTGCCTCATCCTTCTCATCTGTAAAATGGGGATAAAAATGGTCTGCCCATCCCATAGCACTGTTGGTTTGCCTATTCCACATACATGAGCACAAGCACACACCTTTGCATGTGTGTGTATGTACACACACACACAAAGTACTTAGGACAGGCCTGGTTTCTGCCTCCAAGCAAGAGCAATCAGCAGGTACTCACTCATCCTATGCCTCCCATGAGATGAGTGTCTCCCCTTAACCTTCCTGTGTCCCGAGTCTTCACCCTCAGCCCCCTCTATCTCCTCAGTAATGTCCCTATCTTTCTCTGTTTCCTAGGAGGCTATTTTCTCCCTGCCCTGTCCCCTGGCTCACAGAGTTGAATGGTACTATAGGCACTTCCACATGGTCCCCAGGAGGTCCATCTTGTTCAGATAGACACTGGAGGCCCTCTTTCCCCCACTGAACCTTCATTTCACCCCAGTCTCAGGCCTGGCCTCACTAAAGCCCTGGTTTCTCCCTTCAAATCCTTCTCTGGGATCTTTCTCATTGATGTTGTTCACTTTGAAAGTTAGTCTCCTTGCCCCACATTCAGCAGTAGCTCCTCCCCAGGCCCGTGCTCCCTTTCCTTAGAGATTTCTATAAACTATGACTCTCTCCCAGAGGCTCTTGGCACCAGCTGAGCCTGGTCTTGGGTCTGCAGTCAAATGCCTTTCCTTCCCTGAGAACAGCAGCCCCACCCCCAGGCCCGCCACCCCAGGCCCTGCAGCTCTGGCTGCTACCCCAGGACCCTGGCTTAGTTCCACTGCTGCCTAGTTGCCTAGGATCTAGAATCAGTACTTTTGATATGTCCATGCAATGCCTCTTACTCCCCTCCACCATCTCCAGATCCCATAATGCCTCTGTTCCCACCAGAGATGGAAGGCGTTTTGTTTTCTTCCTTTGTGAGTTGGGTCCCAGCCCAGGCATCTCCCTGGAACTCAAAATATGATAAACAGCACATTCATGAGAGCTTGCCTGGGGTGCAGCCCTGGGGGTCCAGATGCTCCTCCGGAACTTCTGGCTGGTCTTCCCACCGGTTTGAGCCAGTCTGGATCTGGCTTCCTCCAGGAATTCTCCTGGCCTCTGAGATCTGGGCACATTGCTGGCCCCGATGCAGGGCCACTGGCAAGGGGAGATCTTATGATGGCGTACCCAGGTGGTAGCCCAGGAGTGGTGTACAGTTGGTACAGGGCAAGCCTCACCCTGGAGGATCCAGGGGGACAATGTAAGAGCGAATCGATGGGCATTTTGGTATTCCGGGTCTCCTCACCTTCAGAAGCAGGTCTCTAAGGCAAGTGGGGTGAAGGGCTGGGCGGAATCTTAATGGTTCATTAGGCAGGTGCAAGGATCTGAGGGGCTGCATTGTGAATAGGCAGCAGAGCTGAGTTGGGCAGCTTGCTCCCTTCTTGGCATCTATCCCCACTCCAACACACACACCTAGATAAGTTACCTGTCTCCCTCATCCATAGACGGCATAAAGATCTCAGCATCTGCTCATGGGTTCTTGGTGAAGTCCCAGGGGCACTGATGATGTCTGCAAGGGCCTTGGGCATGGTGCCCAGATGCCCCATGAAGTAATAGCTCAATGAAAGGGGGCGTGGTTATTACTGCCTGTATATGCCTGAGTGAGGAAGACTGAGTTCGTTTAGACCTGCTCTTTCTGGCTGAGCCGTGGCAACTCTGGCCCCTGCATCCCACAGAGGAAGAAGACCCTGCAATCCCCAGGTGACTGAAGCTGAGCCAGGCTAGGCTTGTGCCTGTCTCCCTTGAGCTAGGGGTGTGGCTGGTTGGCAGCGGGGAGGGGCCTAGCCTTATCTACATGAGGATACCAGAGATCCAAGCATGTGATTCAAAGGGCCATTTTCCTGACAGCTTCTGCCTCACCAGACTCCAAGCAATTAACCAGCCAGGCCCCAGGGAGGGACATTTGGCGGCAATCAGGGTAACCTTGACCTCCTTTGCTACACACAGCCAGGCTCCAAGATGCTCAAGTGCTGTTGAAGGGCAGCTCCTCCCAGCACAGAGAACTCCGCCTTCTGGGCCAGTTATAGCAGAAGCCAGGGTCTCCTGACTCCCTGACTCGGTCACAGACACTCACACACAGGCCTCCCATGGAGACAATTGACGTTATTTGGCCTTTACACAATAGAGAATTTCTCATGGTCTTGCACACTTGGCAGGACCTGGGAGATGCACCATCTCCTGAGAGCTCTCTCTCTCTCTCTCTCTCTCTCTCTCTCTCTCTCTCTCTCTCTCTCTCTCTCTCTCTCTCGTCATCTCTCTCGTCTCTCCGTCTCTCTCATCGTCTCTCTCTCTCTCTCTCTCTGTGTGTGTGTGTGTGTGTGTGTGTGAGTACATACACTAAGCTACAAGATTTTAGAGAAACAGAAAGGTGAATGGAGATGCAGGTGTCTGTGTAAGAGTGGGAGGCGTGGACTGAGCTTGAGGAGGGGGCTGCCGTGTGTTTGTGTGTGTGTGTGTGTGTGTGTGTGTGTGTGTGTGTAGTAGAGAGCATAGAGCGCAAATGAGTGAGGCTTAGGGGGGCGGCCGTGGGGAGGCAAGTTTGGAGATGTGATGACATCCCTCCCCTACCAGCCCCTCCCCAGTGGCTCAGGCCTGTATGTTTCAAATACTTCATTGTCGGCCCTGGTAAAGCCTTTATTTATAAAGTGCGGGTGTTTCATTCAGCTTAACTGAAAAGGCCTTTAAATCATGGCAGCTGGGAAGGGCTAATTGCAGTTAGAGTTGTCAAGGGCTCTCTTGTCTGCTTTCGCCATCTGTGACATAGTGAATGCAAAGATCATTTTAAACATAGGCAGTTAATGTAGAGAATAATTTGAGAGCTTTAGATATTTATGGTAAATTATTTAACTTTATAGTTGAGTTTTATTGCCTCATTATTCTATGTGTGAAGAATCTTGGCGTTTCCTGTGACTCGGCATTTCGTGGAGTTTCACTTTGCAGCGCTCTGAAGAAAGTTAGTCCGTCCTGCTGAGCTGGGAGCCGCGCCACCCACAGAGAGACTGTGGGTCAGGTCTATCTCATGGCTGCTTTCTGCCTTGGGTCAGGGTCGTTAGGTGCGCCGCAGGTCTGTCCAAGTCCCTTTCTCCTGTCCCATAAAGGCCCTGCCTAATGCCCGCCAGCCATGGGGTGCTGGGATCCTGGGAGGACAGTGCTCAGGTCAGGCCTTTCTGGTCACTTCAGCCCTTTGGACTGTAGGTTCACCCTAGGGGTCCGTTATTTGCTTGTGTTGTCATTTGATCATTGCTCAGAGTAATTAGAGCCTTCCTAATTACCCAGGTTTCTTTTGAATGTCTCCAAATGGAAGACTCCCCTCATCCCAAATGATAGCTCCTGCCTCCCTGCCACTCTCCCTTTCTGTTGGGGTTCTGGTGACCCTGGCCTTAGCACTATTTCTGCAGCCTGTGGCACTCATGTCTCAGCAGGGGGTTGCTGCAGACACTTAAGACCCCACTGAGGGCCTCTCCAGGCACCACATGCTGGGTCCCTGAAGCTATAGCAGGTGGCCCTCAGCCAGTGGTGTGCATGAATGGGAGGACAGATACCCTATTCCTTGGCCTTCTGCCAAGATTAGTACAGAGTAAAATCGGGGTCAGCATGTGTAGTTTTGAAAGAAAATGGCCCCAAAGGGAGTGGTATTATTAGGAGGTGTGGCTTTGTTGGAGTAGGTGTGGTCTTGTTGGAGGAAGTGTATCACTGGGGAGGCAGGCTTTGAGGTCTGATTTATGCTCAAGATACCACCCAGTCTCTCAGACCATTTCCTGTTGCCTGCAAGATGTAGGACTCTGAGCTACTTCTCCAGCACCTTGTCTGTCTGCACACCTCCGTGTCCCACCATGATGATAATGGACTGAATCACTGAAACTGTAAGTGAGCCATCACAATTAAGTGTCTTCCTTTATAAAAGTTGCATGGTTATGGTGCCTCTTCACAGCAATAGAAACCCAAACTAAGTCAGCATGTCTCCAAGGTTTCCCTGTAGGACCAGCCCATCCTGCCCTTGGCCACAGTCCTCTCCCTTCTCCCTGTCTCACCTCCCTTTTTCCCTTCATCAATATTTTCTAGAATAGCCCTTAAGTAAATGACCTGGACTCCAACCCTGTCTCAAGTTATGCTTCTCAACCTTTGTAACACTGCAGCCTTTTAATACAGTTCCTCATGTCGTGGTGACCACCACCCATAAAATTATTTTGTTTCCACTTCATAACTGTACTTTTGCCACTGTTATGAATCTTATGTAAATATCTGTGTTTCCCGAATGGCTTGGGTGAATCCTATAAAAGGGGTCATTCAACCCCTGTCATGACCCACAGGTTGAGAACCACTGTTCTGAGCGATTCTTTGCCTAGTGGATGGGGTGTTGAACCACCATACCACTTATCTGATGACTTTAGAGCTGGGATATTGAACTCTGACTCCTTAGCTTTAGAAGTGGTAGTCCAGTGTGTTGGGCTATGTTCCTGGTGGTTCAGCCTTTGTCAGACTTTCTTTGACAGGGCAAAGAAGTGTCCAACTGGCCTGAGTTAAGCATAGCTCTCTATGCGAGCATGCTGGACTGTCCAGCTAGTCTGAGTTAAGCAGCCCTCTATATGAGCATGCTGGAGTGTCCAGCCAGCCCGAGTTAAGCACAGTCTTCTCTATGAGCATGCTGGGTTTCTATATGAGCATGCTGGATGTGTCTTCCAGAGGTTTGGGTGATTATTTTCTATGAGGCTCTATTCCTAGTCCACGGTCTGAAATGAACGACTAAGGTTTAAACTTAATGTCTGAAGTGGATTTAGTGTGAACCCCAAAGTTATTAGTTGTGGAACTAAGACTGTCACAGGACACCTCTGAGGTACGTTGGAATGAGCTCTCTCCTGTCCCCGGGTTCTACACGGCCAACCATTCTTCAGGACTCAGCTGAAATGTCACTTCCTCTGCCAAACCTTTCTTGAGTGCTCCTCCAGGCTTGGTCTGGAGTGTTTGCACAGCTCTCTGTTCATAGCTTGGTAATTGTGCTTACCACCCTCTCTTGTCATTTATCTGTCTCTGTGCCTTCTTCCTGACCGTGCTGGGAGCTCCTCGAGGGCAGGAACAGTTTCGATTCATCTTATTTGTTCTAAGAGCCTAGTGCCTGGCACAGCCCCAACTCACAGAACGTGTCCTGAACTAACAGATAGGGAGGGGGTGGATGGATGGATGGATGGATGGATGGATGGATAGATGGGTGGTGTTTTGTTTCACTTCGGTTGTTGTAATAAAATACGTTGCCCACTGACAAAATATACCTTAGGTAAGAAAGGGTTAATTTTAACCTCACAGTAGCAGGTTGCAGTGCATCACTGTGGGCACGTCACAGTGGCAGGAGCTGGAGTCAGGTGGTCACGTATCAAACCCATCGCCAAAAACCTGAGAGAAACGAATATGTGTGTGCTTGCTTGTGCTCAGCTTGAGTTCTATATTCTTACTCAGCTCGGTTCACAGTCCCCTGCCTAGGGAATGGTGCCACCCACAGTGAACTGGGTTTTCCCACATCACCTAATTTAACTAAGACAGCCTTGCACGGACATAACTACAGGCCACCTCATTGTAGACAACCCCTTCACTGAAACTGTTTCTAACTGCTTCTGTGTTGCGTCAAGTTGACAGTTAAAACCAACCATGGTAGATGCACAGGTGTGTAGATGAACAGCTGGCTAGATGGATAAACAGATGAATGTCTAGACAGACAAACAGGCGGATGATAAGCAGATAGGATGATGGGTGGACTGACTGGTGTGTGGATGAATGCAGACTGTCACGTGGGGTTATGGAACCATCGTATTCTGTACTTACGTCAAGCCTCAGAACCCTGAAGCACTAGCTTCCTCCAGTGACTCTCTTCCTGGGCAGCGGATGCCTGAGCATTCTCCAGGGAATGAATGTCAGCCATGAGGAAGCAGGAAGTCTGCGTCTCTAGGTATAGGACCCTGAATAAAAGCGCCTCTAGCCTGAAGGGACCAGCATTCTTCCCCAGCACAGAGGCCCCGCATTCTTCACAAAGATGCTGCAGAGAGGAGGGATGGGTGCATGCACACCCTTCATTGCTGGGGGCTGCTCTGTAAGAGATTAGACTGAGAAGGGCCCCAGGGGGGACACATCATGGATGGGAGGAACTCAAACACAGTTCTAGCTTTGCAGTGGGAGGCCTCAGAGGTGGCAGAGGCCAGAGGCAGCCCTGAGGGATAGGAAGCATCAGAGCCTTTGAGGTTTAATAACAGCCCTGACCCCAAAACGCTGAAAAGGCTCTCCTCTTTAGCAGTTGTGGCTTGTAAATCAGAAAGCATGCCCCAGACTTGTCCATTGTCCCTCAAGGAAAGCTCATGCTGCACCTGATTCGGCTCCAGGGACACATGGGGAAGGGACCACTGCCTTTGGTCAGCAAAAGCTTGATGTATGCGCATTCCGTTAGCCACAGGACCTTCCTGGGTCATAGGAGCCCTGGGAAGACTCGTTTTGAGACCGTTGTTCTGAACATGGCCTTGTGGGAAAGTGGGTGGGCTTGGCATTATTGTGGGCCAGCTGGGAGGCGGAGATCTAGCCCCTAGGGAACACCAGGCTCCTTGAACTTCTGGCAGCATTGCTAGGGATGGACAGACTGCTCTGGGGTCTGAGGAGGGCACAAGATAAGCAGAATCACAGCAGCCCACCTGCGCTCTGCCTCAGTTTCCCCTTGAGAGCTCTGAAGAGACAGGTCCTGTTTTGCCATCTTAGGTCTGTCTTATGTCCTTAACCCTAATCTTAGTGGTCCTGGATACCATGGCAGGGTAACTCTTTCAGAGCATGCTGAGGATCAGGGAAGTTCTTTTCTTTCCCCTCTTTCCCTCCCTCCCTCCCTCCCTCTCTCCATCCATCCTTCCCTCCCTCCCTCCGTCCCTCCCTCCCTCCCTCCCTCCCTCTCTCCCTCCTTCCTTCCCTTCCTCCCTCCCTCCCTCCCTACATCCTTCCCTCCCTCCCTCCTTCCTCCCTTCCCTCCCTCCTTCCTCATCCTTCTCTTTTTAAGATAAGATCTCTCTATGTAGCCCTGAAACTTGATTTGTAGACTAGGCTGGCCTTGACCGTATGGAGATCCACTTCCTCTAGAGTTCTGGGATTAAAGGTGTGTGCCCTCACTCCTGACCAGGAATGTTCTTTCTCTTCTTGTTACTGATGAGCAGAGCGCTGCCATCCTGATCCCCCTAACCCCCTCAGCTGCCCATTCTGCATGTGCCAGGCTCCTCCTGAGCTGTCCCTGAGGCTTGGCTTGTCCCGATTAACCCTCAGTCCTGTGCTTTGCTTGTTCACGATGGCCCTCCTGGCAGGGCTCCATGCTCATAGGCCATATGGTCAGATGCTGCTGGTGTGAAGGTGCCCCTTCGTCTGGCAGGGGAAGGGGCCTGGAGGGAAGGGTTCGGGCTCTCCCTCACCAGTAACTTGATACCGTCTCCCTTCTGCCTGGGTTACTAAACCCCAAGGGTTTGTAGCCACCCTGCTCCATCCCCACACCCCCTTTTGCTTATGCCGTAAGTGTGAATGTAATTTGAAAGTGTGTGTAGATAGCGCTCAGTAGTTGTGTAAATGTGAGTGTGACTGAGGGTTGCAGCAACTATGCGTGTGTGTGTGTGTCTATCCGAATGAGGGTCATAAGAGAATATGAGGGCGTGCCAGTGTGTGAGTCTGTTAGATCCTTACTGTGTGTGTACACTGTGCTTGCTATGTGAAGTTGGAGAATGAGGATGGCATGTGGCTTCCAGTCATCAGCCTGTGAGGCTGGGGACCCAAGGCTCCTCGCCTGCATGCTCATGTGTGCAGAATAAGAGTATTACAGTGTGGTTGTGCAGCCCACTCATTACCCTATACTCTAGATTCTTATGCATGAGAGCATACATGTTCAAAGCAGCGTCCTCACCCACAGTGGGCAGCAGTAGGGAGAGTCAGAGACCAGGGTGTAGAACCCTGGTACCTGGTGGCGCTGACACCCATTGGATGCTCTACAGAGACAGAAGTGCAGATGTGATCTGAGACCGTGTGTCAGAGGAGCCTAACACAAACCAGAGGGGCAAGAAAGCCCTCCATTAGGAAGACCGAATGCTGTGAACATCATGCAATAAGGCAAGAGAGAGCAGCGTTCAAGAGCTTGGATGGGAGGCCCAACCATGACTTTGAGAAAACCCTCCATCCCTGTGCCCCCAGATGAGAAGCATGAGAATGGCCATGGCCTTTTCTTCCAGGTCACAAAAGACCTGGAGCATCCATAGAGCAGAACCTGGCATGTGAGGAACTCTCACCAGCTGTTCACTGCAGTGATTGCTCCCCTGTGCCTGGCGCTAGGAGAGCTTAGCAGAAGCGTGGAGAAGAGGGGTGTCAGTGGGCACTTCATGTGCCCTACAGTAGAGTGTGCATAGACATGTACATATGTAGTGGGGTGAGTATTCATGTTGGTGGGAAAGGCCGTGTGCTCATGAGCACCATGCCCGACCACAGGTGATTGTGGGGCCCGTGAGGAAAGACTCGGTGTAAACGCATGCTTGTATGCCTAAGGACTGCAGTGAACATGTGACTGGCCGTGTGCACCTGTGCACAAGGGCAGGCATGGGCCATGTGCAGGGCTGCAGCAGGTGCATCCACAGAAGCATGGGGGCCTGGGTCTGCTGGGGCTCATCTGGAGACAGTGGCCTGTGACTAACGGGAGTGACAGGTCCTGGAGGGCATGTGGTTGTCCAGGGCCCTCTGAGAGTGCTGGTGACCCTGCCCTGCTTGTTAGCCAGCACCTGCCCCTCTCAACTGTCTTCCATTCCCTGCCCTCCTCCCTCCTGTCCTGGCCTCAGCTCTGGCTCCCCCAGCTTTCCTTTTCCGTCCCCTTTCCACATTGCTTAATAGGACTGTGCTCTGCCCTTGGCCTGACCAGTGACTGGACAGGCTAGTGGCTGTCCCTCAGAGACTCCACCTGGACTGGAGGGCAGGGCACTGGCTAGTTCCTGCATGCCCCTGGAGGTCCCTTAAAAAATTGGCTTCAGGGACTTCTCCACAATGATCCTGGAGAGTGATCTGTCTGCGTTTCTCACAAGACTCTCGGTGGTGCACACTTGGAAGAGTAAGCGCCCAAGCTTTTGGCTGGGAACTCATTGGCCTCTCTTGAGAACTGCATCTCTTCTGGCTATTCTTTCTGGGTGGTGGGCTAAGCCCTGTTTCCATGGAACCATAGGGGCAGATAGAGTGTGAAACTGGGTAGGGCCTGGAGGCCTATACTCACCTGGTCCAAACCTTGACCGCCTACCCTGACAAGCAGGGGTGAGCATGTATAGGAAACTTTGGGGTACTGGTACCTGTCCTGGCTGGGTTGGGGAGCTAATGACACCAAAGATTGAGGAGCTAGGGGAGTGGGAAGGACCTGAAGAATCTGGGGGACAGAGCTTGGCTATTGTCTTGTGCTGCTCAAAATACATCCTACTGGATTCCTGACTTTGCTAACTCTCTGAACGGGCATCTATTCTCTGGAAGAGACTGTTCAGTGTGGTATCCCCTGTGCCTGAGATAGCTTAGCACCTAATGGGCACACAGCATAAGAAAGTCCCCCATCATGCCCCTCACATGGTAGTACAGACAAACAAGGTGTCAAACAGGAAGTCACAGGGAAAGGTGGAGTGTGAAACCAGGGCCTTATCTCGGTCTGAGTGCACTACCTGATTTGATTGGGCTGTCCCCCCAGCCCCCTACTTTGTCCTTTTAAGTTTCCATCTGGCTGCTGGGTGGAGAAAAGGCTGGGAGGCTATGGCTTGGTTCTTTCTGCCAGTCCTGCAGCAATAAAGTCAGACCCTCGGAGGGAGCTCTGCTGGGAAGCTAGTGAAGACAGTCTGGGCATGTGCGCATGGAGAGCTGTGTTGGACTTGCTGAGTGGCGGCTCAAGAGGCCTTCCTCTCAAGATGTGTGCAAAGCTGGGCTGGAACTACAAAGCTGCTGGAATCCAGGGGCTTTGGAGAACAGACTTCCTCTCCTCCTCCATTTCTCTCCCTCCTCCACCCCTCCTCCCTTTGAGCGCTGTAGCTTCAGGAACCAATTGTTTGTCCTCTACAGTTCACAGCTCTGGGCCCCGTCACGGCTGTACCCAGGTGGCACATCTTGCCCTCTCTGGCCTGGCAATGCCTCATGATCATTCAGCAGTAGCTTCTAGCACCCCTGGCCAGCAACTCCTTTCTGTTTCTGAGTTCATAGTTCCAGGAGATGAACTGATTGACTCAAGCGTTCTTGATGAGCCAGGCCATAGGGCATTTGTCTCCGGGTTAAGTGCCTGACCTCTTTATTTACCAGCTGAGCCCAAGGAACATGGGGTTCTGCGTGTGGCCTCCAAGACAGAAAGTTCCCTTGGAGAGAGTGCACACAGGGCAGGTCTAGCACTGGCTCCTGTAGACTGGGAGCATTTCTGAACCAGAGCTCTGAACTCTGGCTTTTCTTCTACATCTGATGATGCGGTGGCTTGTGCCAGAAGACCTAAAGCAGACTTTGAGCTTCAAGTAGGTCAGAACTGGGCCATGATCCCTGGTCATAGTCATAGTACTAATCCTGTCCTGTGGGTTCACTGACCATGCCATTGATCCCAACAAGAGAGTGAACGTAGAGGGAAGTCTCTGTCCTGCCTGATCCCACAGCTGTTCAGTCCCAAAGAAACACACAGAGGCTTATATTAATTATAAACTGTCTGGCCTATTAGCTCAGGCTTATTGCTGACTAGCTCTTACAACTTAAATTAACCCATAATTCTCATCTATGTTTAGCCACATGACTTGGTACCTTTTCTTAGTGAGGCTTTCTCATCTTGCTTCCTCTGTGTCTGGCTGGTGACCGTGTCTCTGCCTTTTCTCTTTCCAGAATTCTCCTAGTCTGGTTGCTCCACCTATACTTCCTGCCTGCTACTGGCCAATCATCATTTTATTAAACCAATATGAGTGACAAATCTTTACACTGTACAAGAGCATTATCTCACATCATTTTTCTTTACTTTTCAAAACAAGACCCTGAATGTAATCTCCTTTGTTTAGCTTTTGTCCTGACCATTATCCATAACAACTTGCAACCAACACACTAAATAAACAAAGACAAACATCCATAATCCTTTTGGGGAATGTTGGCATAGTTTTCTAGATTACTTCCTGCTGATTCAGAGCTCTGATAATCTTATGGGGGCCCAAAGTAAGTTCAGGATTGTGATCAGGTCCTGGCTGGAGTATACTGTGAGGCTGGATCATCTCAGCCAGCAGTCTTGAAGCTGTTCTGGATGTAGAACTCAGAGGAAACTGCCACAAATAAATGGCTCTTCGAGGACCTCCCACAAAGTCAGGGCTCTGTTATAGTAAGGGCAGGGTGTCGGGTCATCTCATGATGGTTGCATTTGACCAGAACCGCATACCACACTGTGACCATTAATAACTCACTGCTGCTCCAGCTGAGAAAAATGTCACTGGAGACTTAGCACTGGGCTCACTGGGGCTTTGGTTAGGTGTGTTCATACATCTCCAGGAGGGGGGCTTATGGCGATAGGTACAGATCGTCATTCCTCTCTCTACCCACGATCTTCATGTTGTGTCTGAATGTCTCCTATCAAGAGGAGGAATCTATTTTCTCTCCTCCAGTAGCGCTGCCCAGTAGCAATTGGCTGAAGGGATATTGTGTGACTTTAAGAATTCCTGCACAAGGGCTCTGGAGAAGTGGCTCGGTGCTCAAATAACTTTTGCAAATAACTGGGTTTGATTCCCGGCATCCACTTGGTGACTTACAGCCATCTGCAACTACAGTTCTGGTGGATCTGATGTCTTCTTCTAACCTCCATGGACACCAGGCACACATGTGGTACACATACATACATGCAGACAAACAGTCATTCACAAAATAATAAATATTTAAAATTTTTAAAAAATTTAATGCGTGCATATGGTGCTCTCTTGGACTCCTGTTGCTGACACACAAACCAGCATGGTATGTTAGATGATAGGAGGCAAGAGGCAAATCACCACCACCACCACCACCACCACCACCACCACCACCACCACCACCATTCTACCCTGTACCCTGATTATAGCCAGCTTATAGTCAGGCACAAATGAGACCATCTTAAATATGTTGGTGGACCCTTCAATCCACAACCTAGCAGCCAGGGTATTAAAGAAGTTCCTCTTGAGAAACAGAAGTGGTAGAATATAAAAGAGAATTATTAGATTGGCTCCCATGATTCAATCTGGGTAGTCCACCAATGGCTGCACACTAGAGCAGCTGAGCTGGTAGCTGCTTCATCCACACGTTTCAGCAGTCCCCATCTGATGCAGAAGAGTCAGAGGATTCCTGGAGAGCCACTGGTCTTTGGTCCACATTGGAATCTCCAAAAAGTCGGGTTCTGAGATAAGTGACAGCAGCAGCAGCAACAAGGTAAATGAGCTCACCAACAAGACACAAAGGCAAACAGGCAAAAAGAACAAAGTTTATTTTCTCCCACCTCCTTTATCTAGGCTGCAACCAGAGATGCTGCCCATATTTAGATGGGAGCCTTCACATTTTTAACTGGAACAAGAAAATTTCTCACAGGTCTACCCAGCGACTTGCCTCTTAACTGATTCTAGATCCAACAAAGTTGACAACCAAGATTATCAATCCCACTCCACCCAGGTCTACCTGATCTAGCCCAGATCCTGAGCAATAATGCATGCTTATATTGCGTTAGGCTGCTGAGTCATAAAATGTTTGTTATGCAGCCATAGCTAACTGATATACCTCTCCCATCCTGAGACCTCAGACATTATGCTAACACTTGCTTTCCGGCTCAGTCCCTGAGACTAGGGTGGTCTGCTCTGGAAAGCAGGAGGAAAAGTGTGTTTGGACCCAAGATGCAATGATGACTTGGTATATTGATAGATGCCCTGTAATCTGGTTGCCGAGCTTGCCAGGCAGCTGCACTTCCTGCCACTTACAGAGAATTTGCTGTAATGCATTGTGAGGCATTAGCATAATAATTGCTAAGCATTCGCAAATGAATAGCTCACTGACTGATGGATTTTGTACAGAATCTGTGAAGGTTACATCGAGGGTGAAAACATTTCACTGTGTCAATGAACATACTTAATTTCTCTGGAAGTGCTATTTAAATTGCGTCGTGCTATGACATTAGCATAACAAAGACATAATGCATTCGTTTATGCTGTAGTAGGGAACACTGCCATAATCAGCGGACATGACGGAGGCAGTGTGGAGAAGGGTCTGGGAGCTGCCGAGGGCAGCCCTATTGGGTCTCTCGGCCAGGCGGGGGAGGTGCTGCCCTGTGGGTCCCGCCCTCCGACTCAGCTCCAGATGGGGCTCTGGGGCTTGCTTGATGGGTGGACTCTGTTTATTGGCTTGTTTCCTTTTCACTGAATTCTCCCTTCCCGCTGCTCTGGCCACCAAGTCCTGCTAATGGGTGGGTGGGTCTTGGCTGTCAGCAGAGAAACCCTCAGGAGAATTAGGAAGCATTCAAATCTGGCAGGATTCATCCGCCCCCTTCAGCAGGGCAGGACGGCCTCTCCGGAATCAGCCAGCTGGTCCAGAGAGCTGTGCCATGGTACCTCCATCTCTCGAGCCCCCTCCCCTAAAAGTGTCATCAGAGCTGTCACAAGAAGCCTCACAGGGGATGGCTTTATTACCTCAATTTTCAACATGTTCTGCATATCTGGCTCTTCCAGGGGGAGCGCTGGGGGATGAGAGTCTGTTAATTGAGCATCTACTGTCTGCCATCCACTGAGCTATTTTCGTACCCACCAGCTCGGCTGGCTCCTCAGACAGCTGTGCGCAGGATCGGGGCAGATTGGTGGGTTCGAGGTCCAGCACTGGCTTCCTTTTTATGCAGAACTTGTCAGAGCCTTTAGCATAATCATGATATACAGGTCTCTAAGATACAGGCAGAAGGGTTTTTGAACTTTGCAAACAGCAGAGCCTGGTGTGCGAGGGGCTGGCGTGATTCCATTTGTGACTTGGTAAAACGCTGAAGAAGTTAAGGATCTTAACCCCATTTCGGAGCTAAGGAAATGGAGACCCGTGAGGACGTAATTTACAGAGAGCAGGCCAATGGCCCACATGGGATTTGATTCCTAGTCTACTTGACTTCAATGGCAGAGCTGGCTTCTCAGGAGAAAGGAGACCGACGGTCGGTGTTATTGGGCGAGACAGCTGGCAGCAACGGTAGGAGCTGCTGAGCTTGCCTCCTTGGACTCTTCGTACCTATTTGGTGAGGGAGACGATTGGAGGTGCCAGGGATGTGGTTCACAGGAGTGCTCAGATGGAGACGGGATAGACTGGTCCCTGTCACCCAGGAAGTAGGTCTCCAAGGAGAGGTCACAAAAGGTCTCAGCGCTTTAGGAATGGGCTAGTATGGAAGGAAGGAGTGGCAGGCCACTCAGGCTAAGGCACAGGTAATGATTCACACTCCAGGAGGGAGGAAGGACTTGGGAAATCCAAGGACTATGGCGAGGGGATTAGAGTACTGAGATGCAGCTGGTCTCATACTTTTCAGGTCCCCAACCTTATTAGGGAGATCTGGATCATTAGTATCTGGAGAGTGACTGAACTTGGTAGGTGGGCTCCTCTGCCCTCTCTTGCCAAGATCCCAGGTCCCTGGAAGAAGGAAGAGTTTGAAGGGTACCCTCTCCACTTGGTTTCGCCCCACCCCAGAAAGTCCGTCTGATAGTTCATCAGGAACTTTCAGATTTGTAGAGTAAGTTCTGTGTAACACTTAGGCACGCAGCCCTGAATGCCCTCTTGGACTGAGACCCTGGCAACGGAGAAAAAAACAGAGAGCCCTCTGTTAGTTGACAGAGATTCATCCAGAAGCCTTAGGTGGGCCAGCAAGAGTTCATCTCCCTCCAACATCCTCCCTGACCACCTCAGCACACACCCCTCCCATTCCCCACACCTGTCCCCTGCTCTGCTCTGCCACACAGTAGAGCCCCTGGGTTGCAGCATAAAACTTCCTACCTTGTGTCTGGCCTGGGACACTCGCTGACTTAGCTGAAGTAGCTCTTGCCTACTTTAGACTCCATGTTTCCTAGAGACCTCCATGCTCACTCCTCCTTCCTTTTCCTTCAATAGGGCAGTTGTTCATATTTACTGGACTTATTCTACTTGCCAAAGTCTGGGAATAGACTTGCGGGTTGCTGCTCTCACGAACTCAAGGGCCAGCAGAGAAGCAGTCAGGGAAGCATTGGGTGTCACTGACATAACAGGGGAGGGGAGGTTGCCTGTGTGCCCACAGCCGTGCGGTTTCAGTCTCTGCAGGACAAGGCTTCTCCCATGCTGTTCACTGGGATTCCCCATATCAGCATGCCATCTGTATTGTTGTTTACTTCCTGTTGTTGCCTTTAAATAAGCTTCAAGTTGACTTTGTTGGTTTGTGCTGCTTGGCCTAAGCAGCAACACCTCCTGTGAATTAGTGGGCCTTAATTTTTAATTTTTAAACAGAAACTTCAAGTTTTTAATTATGGTAAAATATGCATAGTGTGAATTTACCATTTTGTTGTTGTCTTCTTTTTCGGGACAGGATTTCTCTGTGAAACAGTCCTGACTTGTCCCGGAGCTCACTCTGTAGACCAGGCTGGCCTGAAACTCACAGAGATCCGCCTGCCTCTACCTCCCAAGTGTTAGGATTAAAGGCGTGCGCCACCACCGCCTGGCAGATTTAGCCTTTTTGTACACAGTGCAGTGGCCCTGAGCGTACATTCATGGTGAACAACAGTCAGCACTGCCCCTTTCTAGGACGTCCCCATCACCTCATCTAGAACCATTCACTCTCCTCCTCATGCTCCCCCTTCTTCCTAACACTCAGCCCCGGTAACCTCGGCTCTCTGAGACTATAGTAGGCACTAGGTACTTCCCATAAGTGGAATAACAAAACGCATGCCCTTGTGTCTGGCTTAAGATGCCTTTGAAGCTAATCATTGTTGTAGTGCATGTAGCAGGTCATCCTTTTTGCGGGAATAATAGCATTCCACTGCGTGTGTGGACCATACTGTCTATCCATTGGTCAGAAAGGGATGGTTGGACTACGATATATACAGCTGGTATTTTAACCTATGCTCCCGCGACTCAATCACTGTTGGAGTCCTGCATGGTTTTCTGTTTATCATTGCTTCTGAAAGCAGAAGTTCAGATGAGGACATGAATGCAGGTAGCTTATTTGGGACAGAAACAGGAGTGGAGGAGTGGAGACCGTGTGACAGGAAAGGGATCAAAGCCAGTAGCATACTGAGCTGGTTATTGCTGTGGGCAATTGGGGCTCAATCTTAATAAGGTCTGAGGAACTGAGTAGACACACCTCAGACTCATCCCGCTGGAGGACAGGAGGCTGACACTCATTGGCAGTCCCCAGTCCCCAGCTACTGCACCCCTTCTCCCCAAACTGAGAAAAACAGGCAAACAGGATACAAACAGGAAGTGGGGAACTGTCCGCCACAGCTGTGCTGAAAGCAGGTGAGTGCAGGCTGCTGCTCACTGCATCGTGAAACCCTGCTGTGCTCTCAAAAAACATTTTGACACCTCATCCCAGGTTTGGAGAGGGTTCTTCCTTAAAGTGACAGGCTAATGGCTGAAGACAGAGCAGCAGCTGGCCTGACTGTGAAGGAGAAAGCATCTCAAGCGAGAAGACCCCGAGGACAGACATAGCAAGCATGTGCCCTGGATGGGGGCCAGGTCCTACAGGGAGGTCCTGGGCTGTCCTCAGAGCTGTTGACATCCCTAGGAGGATTTTAAACCCAGGGACCGGTCATCAAGAGGTTGGCCATTCTTCTGTTGGCTTGGGGGTGGATGCCAGCCTTTCAGGAGTGCTGATTCTTCCCTTGCCTCCAGGGGACCCCAGTGGGAGTCCCCCTCAGATCTTTGCACTTTGGAGGCTGATGGATATTTGTTACTCAGAGTTGACATCATATTGGTGATAACCTATCTGGGCAAGAGAGACCCCTTGGGGCTCCTCGGTTGAACTTAAGACCTCTTTCAGCCCACAGTGTAGAAAAAGGCTCTCATGGAGTTGAGTCCTGCCTCTGCCATTGGCTAGCTTGGGCAAATCCCATTTCCCCACAGCCTCAATTTCCTCGTCAATTCAATGGGCGTAATAATGCTTCGTTTACATGGTTATTGAGCAGGCATTGTGAGAAAAATCTTACTATCTATTCAAGATATGGGGCATGTCCCTTCTAGTATCCCCACTAAGCTTGGCCCACTGACCTTGGGTCTGCCTGACTGAGGGGAAGTGGAAGGAAGCCTTATTGGGTGGTAGAAGCCTTATTGGGATTGATCCATTTCTCCAGGGCCCTCCCTTCTGCCCTGCGATTATCAGGCAAGGCTACTAAATACCAGGCAGATCTTCATCTAGGAACTGACTGGGGTAGGATGCACCCACTATGTCCTTCCAGATGCTGGCATCGAGAAGGCCTGAGCCTCACCAATAGCATCTGCCTGTGTCCAGCCTTGTCTGGATCTTGGGGCCTGGCAAGAGTGGAGGCCTTGCAGCCTCCAGACCATTCCAGCACCCATGGGACTCTGTGAGGCAGCCCTTGGAGCTCGTGGGTCTGGTAGAGTTTGTTCTGAAATAGCCTTGCAGCATGCCAAGCGAATGGAGGAGCCCCTGGTGAAAATGGATCCGGAGCTCTTGAGTGTGCTGTGGTTGGGGTGATGACTGCCTCTGAGTAAACTTCCATGCTTCCTCAAGTCCTCTCCTGCCTGGATCCCTGAGTCATTTCTGTTTAGAGAAGTTCCAGCATTGGGGTGTGTGTGTGTGTGTGTGTGTGTGTGTGTGTGTGTGTGTGTGTGTGTGTGGTGTTCTCATTACAAAGGTGCTGGGCCCTGGGAGGGATTACACATGGCAGAGGGGTGTGCTGGAGGCATTCCCCTACACACACACACACACACACACACCGACAGTGTTTTAGGTCTCTGTGACTCCCAGCTCTATTTGCATAATGAGCAGAAGAAAAGGAGGGGGCAGGTGGGTGCTGGTGACTCTGGCAGAGAAGACAGAGCAGTACTGTCCTTTCCTCTACTGTCCCCCTGGAAGTCTGCCATGGAGGGTCAGAGCTGCTGAGGGCCGCCCCAGGAGCCTTCCTAGAATTGAGGCAAGGTTCTTGACCTCCGAGTGTAAACACCCCTACCCAGCAAAAACAGAGCCACTTGCTTTTTTCTCGCCTTTCCTCGTGGTACAAGTAGGACTCGTCCTTTGTTTTTAGAAGCCCAAGTCAAAATAGCTTAAGGGAAAGAAATTAGCAGGCTGTGGCCATTGGACATTCTAGGTGTAGACTGCTTCGGGAATAGCTGGAGCTAGGGGATTGGGCAATGGCCATGAAACACTTGCCTTGGTTTCTGTGGAACCCAGACGTAGCCTCCCTCTGCTCGTTCTATAGTATGGGCTTCTTTTCCTTGGTGGGAAAGACTTTCCCTCTGCCAAGCCCCATGCCACACTCTCCACAATGGCCTGGGTTTGGTCACATGCCCATGCCCATCCCAGAGTCCATGTCTGGGCACAGAGGATGACTGCCACCTTGCCAGATTGGACACTTACCCATTCCCATGGCTTGGAGAAAGTACACCATAATTGACACTGGTGTCACATGGAAGGACCGCAGAAGAGCCAGGCTGAGCATGTCCTGGAAGTCCAGAGACAAGTCAGCCAAGATCACCCAGCCCGTGCTGGTGTACAAAGTTACGCTTTACCAGTGTGTGTGTGTATGTGTGTGTGTGTGTGTGTGTGTGTGTGTGTGTGTGGTGTACGAAAGTTACGCTTTACCAGTGTGTGTGTATGTGTTGTTGTTTGTTTGTTTGTTTTGTGGCTTGGAATTTCTCCCTTGTCACAAGCCCCACACCTCCTCGTGAGTTCCTCCTGTAGCTTGCCCAGTGGCCCAGGGCCACCCTGGAGGAAAGAACAACATCTTTCCTAGGGCATTTGTAAGCTGCTTGAAGGGAGAAGTCACGAAAAAGTCAGTTGCAAGACTACGATCCCTATAAATGGCACTGCAGGGCAGGCTGGAATCAAACCCAGTTCGTTTCCAGTGAGCAGGGAGACCCATTCCCCGGGAACGAAGAGGCATGGGCAATCATCGTGGTGCAGTAGACCTGGAGAGGAAGGATCCCAGGGGAGAAGTGTCAGGAGCCAGTTGGCAAAGATGAGATAGATTTGGGCAGGAGTGCCAGGCGAGCAGATGGCATGCTACTGCATTCAGTTGCCTACCCACCCACCAGATTTATCCATCCACCCTACTTCCATTTTATGAGACATTTATCAACTGTGACTTGTGTGTCTAGAACTGAGCTTACCACGGGGAGGGGGGCCATAGAACCTGGGAGGCCGGTGATGCTTGGATCAGCCAACTAGGTACAGAGTACTATCGTGAAACAGGCTCCTGGAAGGTTGTTTGGAACAATTTAGGACCTTTATTGCCAGACTGGCATGTTTAAAGATCTTGAAAGGACAGTGAGGCCTGGGAAGTC
The DNA here is from genome assembly GCF_903992535.2 of Arvicola amphibius. Lineage (NCBI taxonomy): Eukaryota > Metazoa > Chordata > Mammalia > Rodentia > Cricetidae > Arvicola > Arvicola amphibius. The sequence continues at coordinate 26,748,808 of NC_052052.2, read as the reverse complement.
CCTAATGATGTTGTTCTTTCCTCCAGGGTGGCCCTGGGCCACTGGGCAAGCTACAGGAGGAACTTGACACAGCCTAGACTTGTCTAGGAAGAGAGTTTAGTTGAAGGATAGTCTAGATCAGGTTGGCCCATGAGCCTGTCCAGGAAGTATTGTCATGATTGTTACTGGATATAGGAAGACCCAGCCCACTGAAGGCAGCACCATTCCCTAGGCATGGCGTCCTAAACTGTGTAAGAAAAAAGAAACAGACAAGCAAGCAGCATTCATGCTGTTATTTCTCCCTGCTCTTGACTAGATGTGACGTGCCTAGCTGCTTCCAGCTCCTGCCGTTGTGACTTCTCTGCTACGGTGGCCCTATAAGCTGGAATTGTAAGACAAATGCTTTTCTCCCCTACGTTGCTTTTTGTCAGGATTTTTATCTCAGTGACAGAAATGCAGCCAGAACAGTCCTCTTGGGTCAGACAAGGGAGTCGGGAGCAAAGTCACCCTCTATGGTTCAAATCAGAGGGATCTTCGAGACACAGAAACTGTGCAGATAATCTATGTAGTCACCTCTGTCCCTGTGTATTATTACCGCAGCTCTGAAAGCCCCGGTTTCTAGCGAGCAGTAGCAGCTGACATGGCCAATGGCTGTCTTGTCTTCCACACGAAGCATCTCTGTCCACCTTGTCACCCTTCCCCTTCTCACTGTCACTGGGGACGAGGCTCCTGATCATGGTGGCCTCAGCTGAATGTTTTTTTGGCTCACACCTTATATCCATATTTCCATGGCTTTCTGTGGATGGCTTTGTGGTTTTGGCGAGAGTACTGTACTCTAAATGTGTTTGAGAAGACTGAAGCCAGGACCCAAGACTTCACAGACACTGAGCATCCTTGAGAAGTCTGTATGTCTGCGTGTCCGTTCGGTTGTCTGGTCTGCAGTGAAGCCCTTCCTGCCACCCTCAGGAAATAGTGAGTTTCCCTACCTTCCTTTCCAGGCACATAAGTCACCTAACGCACCCCACACTCTTTACTTCCCCAGTTTGAGGGGTTCCATTTGTGTGCTAGTAAGGCTTAGCAGCGTACCTCATCAGCATCAGTATGGCTGATGCCAACAGATGGTAGGTGAGTGACTGAAGAATGATCGATGAGACAGGTCTACCAAGGACTCTACCCCGGAGCCTGAGGATAGGTCCGTTAGTAAGGTGCTGATGGTACAGCATGAGGACCTGAGTTTGTACCCTAGCCCCTGTGTAAAAGGCTGTGTGTGAGAGAGTATGTATCCTGGTGCTGGAGAAGCAGAGAGGGAAGGGTCCCTGGGGCTTGTTAGATAGCAGGGCTAGTCAAACCTGCGAGGTCAAGGTTCAGTGAAAAACCCTGTCGCAGACTCTAAGGTAAAGGACACTGGATGTTGCCCTCTGGCCTCTACATTCACACATACACCAGGACCTGAATATACACCCATGCGTTTGCACAGATACCTACACACGTATGTTCACAAAAAAATAAACAGAAACTAAGAAGACTGTATGCAGGGGGAGGTTAAGAATTCTGTAACCCAAACCAGAAGATCAGTTCTGTTTCCAGGTGGCAGACTGGCTCCCTTTTCCTGGTTACCCTGAAGCTGGTCTCAGAGTATGTAAGGATGTCATCATCACTAGACTGAATCCCCTCTGATGGTTTTTGAAGGGGCCCCTTGGTCCCCTAAGTTGTCTGTGTCTGTTTCTCCCTCTTCCCTGTGGGTGCCTTGACTGGCTCCTTCTTAGTCTCCAAGAAGACTCTTGGGCAGAGATACGCCCCCCCCCCCCATGTGCACTGAGTGGTTGAATTATGATGTTTTCTAGCAAGGTCCTTTTATTATGGGAGTCAGAGTCATTTTGGGCAGGAGGGGGTGACATTTGCTATTGTCACATGACTCTAATCTCCTGAGGGAAGCTGGAGGAGCAGGCTTTGGGAGTTGGCATGGTAGCAGGCTCGTGAATGAGGTACTGACTTAGCTTGTCCCCTGGGCAAGAGCAGGGAAGGTTTTTTGCTTGGGTTTTGTCTCTGGGATGAGTCATTCTGTCCCCTCACACTATGGACTGCCAACAGCAGTAGAAGTGCATTTCAGGTGGAAGTTTCAGTGTTGCCCAGTGGCACATCTATCCTGGGGGCACCTGGTATTGGAGAAATAGGCCATGCACTTTCCAGTGGTCAGGAAGTCTTAGCAAGGGCCTCATGAGATCCTGGCTTCAGATGGAGTGAGGGATGGGGATAGGGAATGGGATTTGTTCAGGGTGTAAGGAGGATATGGCTACTGGGACCATGGGGATGCTGACAGTTGGAGGAATCAGAAGCTGGACCTTCAGAAGGACAGGGGATAGTTGTATTTGAGCTGCCCACAACTGATCATAGGAAAAGGTAAAAATGCTTACTGCTCCGAGGATGAGGGATGTCTTTATCTGGGATGTAGCTATCCAACCAAACCCTTAGCAAGATGGTCCTGACTTGTCTCCTAGTAACATGCACCCATAGCAACCAGGTATTCTGTCCTGTGGATGATGATGGGGCGGGGGATGTTGGAAACGAAAGGGTGAGGGACAAAAGGCAAGCAGAGAGTTGGAACACAGTCACGGAGAAGAAAAGGAGACAGAGGGAGATAGGGATGAAAAGGGGGAAAGAGGCAGAGTAGACAAGGGGCAGGTGGAGAGGAACCTGCCATGTCCCACGCTAGGAGTTCACGGGGGGGGGGTATTCTGCCTCTTACTTGAGAGATGCTGAGGATGATCTGTATCAGTGGGGGTCACCTCCATCATGCATACCTGCTGCTATAGCTGCTGAGCTTCTTGGGCAGCCCTGGCTGAATCTGGCCTCCGTTCCAGGTTCTTGGTCCAAGCAGTTCAGGACAGGCTCCCCAACAGTGAAAGTCCTTACCAGGCTGTTAGGAATCGCATCTGCTGAGAGCTCACTGCGGCTTCCAGATCCTCCACCTCTATGCATTCCCACAAGGATGTACTTGAGTCCTTGTTTTCATTATGTAGATAAGGAAGCCGAGACTTAGAGAGTCTAGGTAACTTGCCCACGAATGGCAGAGCTGGGCTTCGAAAGATGTCCTCGGGCATCTTCTTGACCCTTCTGCCTGCCAGTTCCTGGCATATATTCCTCCACCCTGTTTTCTACATGTCAAGTATCAGTCTTTATTCTTTTGCCTCTTATGTTGTTTTGCATCCTTTCCAAGCCTGGGGCTGTGGCCTGCATCCTGGTGTTGATCTCTTCAGCTGACCACCGTTGACTTACACATCTCTGCCCTCTCCTCACCAGCAGGACCCTGCGCAGGAGGTAGGGAGCCCTGCCAGACTACAGCTGGGCCTGCTGTGCTTGGAGATGGGAATATGGCCAGATCAGGGGACAATGACCGGGAAATGCTCAAGGCTTTGTGGGGCTCAGGAGGGAGCCCTGGGCTACTGAGCCCACACTCCCTGATCTCTTAGTTGTCCATGGAACAGGGAGGACAGGAGCTGGTGGTGAGAACCCAGGCCTGAAAGGTTAATCTGTGTCCTTGTTGGCTCATCCCCTGTGTCACAGTGCTCATCTAACTGAGTCACTGTCACCTAGTGGTTAAGAAGGCAGGCTCTGGGGTTGGGATGGCTGGGGTCACATATTAGTGTCTTCTGCTAGCTATAGTAGGGGGCAGATTTTGATGTCATTTGCTTCATGGGGTGTCTGTTCCTCCTCCTCCTCTCCCTCTCCCTCTCCCCCTCCCTCTCCCCCTCCCTCCCTCTCTCCCTCCCTCCCTCCCTCCCTCTCTCTCTCTCTCTCTCTCTCTCTCTCTCTCTCTCTCTCTCTCCTCTCTCTCTCTCTCTCTCTCTGTGTGTGTGTGTGTGTGTGTGTGTGTGTTTGCACGCAGGTGTCATGGAGACCAGAAGTTGATAGTTAACCTTTCTCTGTCACTCCCTACCTTATTTCAAGAGATGGAGTTTCTCACTACGCCTGTTTCTCATTGGTTTGAATAGACTGGCTGGCCAGTAGGCTCGTGGATCTTTCTGTCTTCACTTTCCCAGTTCTGACATTACAGGCACGTGCTCCTACACCTGATCTTTTATGAGCATGCTGGAGACGGAAGTCAGGTCTTGTTTTCGTGGCAAGCACTTTACCTCCTGAGTCATCTTTCGGGCTTCCGTGGGGCTGTTGGCCTTTCAAAGTCTTTAGCCTCCATTCACAGAGTTAAGTGGGATATTCTTCCCAGAGGGGCCACCGTAAGACCTGGTGTTTAGCAAGAAGTCAGCAGACATCAGTGATAACCGTCATCCACCTATTTATCCTCGTCCATTCACAAGGCTAGGGATCTGTTTTAGGTCAAAACTGGTGTGGAGAAAATGCTGGGGTCGGAACAGTCTGGAAGTAGGACCCTTAGCTGTAAGCTACCCTTGAGTCAGTGCTGTCTTAAGACACCCAGCTTCAAGAGGAAGGGGACAGGGCTTTTGGGTGGATGAAGGACCAGCCCCTCTATAGAGGTCATCTGCCTTCCCAGCCCTAGCCTCTCTTTCAAGGTCAGGACTTCTCTAGCCTTCACGCCTCAGGTGGGTCAGTCGTCTCTGGCAGTCTCTGGGCATGCAGCATTTTAGGAGCGCTCCTTGGTTGCTGGCCTCCTTGCCCATCTTTGTCCTGGCAGACCTCTAAACCAGGCTGACCCAGTCCAAGCTGGCTGCTGAACCTTCCAAGGCCCCTGTTGGCTTGGCAGAGCCTTTAGCCTCAGTCCAGGCCAAACCAAGGTCTATGTGTCAGACACTTGGCTGCTGCCTGTCTGATTGCATCCCCTGCTTGAGATGTCACAAGTCCAGTCTGGGCTGCCACGGCTGTTGAGGAACTGGGCCTGTGGAGAAGGGCTAAGCGCTTATGTCAGGACAACAGACAAGGCGTTACAAACACCAGTGCTTAAGTGATTGGGCTTGCATCCCGGGCTGTTACCCTGGATACTCGGGGGACCTGGACCATATTTCTCTTCCAGTGCAAAACAGGTGTCACGGGTGTGGCTAAGAAGTGCCATCTCAGCAGGATGTTCCCCCTGCTAATGTAGCCCTGTGCAAGCTCATCCCTGGAAGGACAGATTAATCATTTCCTCCCAGAGTCACCATCCAGGCCAGATTTACAGTGTCGGGAGCATGGGAGCCCCCGGACTTTATGGTCTTGTAAATTACAGGGCCGCTTGTGCAAGAGGCAGGCTGGGCTGTAAATCATGTGTAATTGCTTGTAAATTGGAAACAAACAGTATTTTGCCTTAAATCACCCTCTTTGTAGTGGTTCTGGGGGGGAATTGAGGTTGCATAGAGACCCTTTAACTTCCCTGGGGTTCCAATTTCAGAGTCTCCCCGGCCGTATCCCAGGAGACTTGGAGGCTTTGGGGTCAAACGGGGAGGAATTGACTGTGGCTGTCATAAGCCCCTCTTTTAGGTAGGCTTAAATCACTTTCTCCTGGGGACTTCCCTCCTCTCTCCCCCTCATTTCAAATTAGTCCCAAAGGTCCTGTTTTGCCCCTGGCTATAACCTGCTCTTTCCCAGGCTCTGGGAAGAAAAACATAGATGCTCTCCATCCAGTTGCACTCCCCCTTCTTCCCCAGGCAAGGGCGGTGACTCACGGCGGACTGGTAAGCGTGGCCTCTGCTTGCTTTTTTTCATCTTCTCCCATTTTGGTAAAATTACATTTATAATCTTCTTTTTATTTTTTGCCTGCTGTGGTCAACTTTGAAGAGTCATTAAATTTGCTGATCGACAGTCTGCTAAACTTTAATTGAATCACGAATCACCAGCTCCTAGAAGGGTCGGCCTACTGGGGACCTTGGAGACCGCATAATTCAACTCCTTCATTTGACAGATGAGGAAAGAGAAGTCTAGGATGGGTAAGAGACTGGCCCAAGGTCAGTCTTTGAGTGAGAGCAGCTCTGGGATGTGCCTGGGCCTCCCATCCCAGGTCCACCAGGCTCTCTACCACATACCGTAGGGCCCTTCCGCTCCCCTGTCACTTCTGCAGCTCCCGTGTGTGATCAACCTTAACGGGGGCAGCAGGCATGTATGTTATGACTGGGAGAGTCAGCACCACTTCAAATCCTTCTCTTAGAAATGGACTCATTTAATGAGCTTGGTGGAGATGGGGGCCCGGAAGCTAGGAGCCTTCTTTCTTCCTTTTCTTTTATTGTGTTATGGTGGTGGTGCTGGTGCTGGTGCTGGTGCTGGTGTGTGTGCGCCAGAGGCTAACATCAGGTGTCTTCCATGATTTCTCTCTACCTTATTTTTTGAGGCAGAGTCTCTCAGCTGAATCAGAAGCTCACAGATTGCCCTGGCTGGCCAGCCAATGAGCTCCAGGGATCTGTCTGTCCTTCCCACAGCAGTGATGTGAAAACCATGGATACAGCAGTATCCAAGTGCTGGGAATCCAAACGCAGGTCCTTATGCCTGAACAGAAAACGTTTTACCAATCGAGCCGTTCCCCTAGTTTGGGATTCCCTTTTTAAGTGATATGTGAGACTCAGGTTGGATGCTGTTGGTGATGGGAGCACAGCGTGGTGACAATGGACATGGCAGGATTAGGAACACAAACAGCCTTGATTCTAGGCTACTGTGAACGTGGGTTTGAACAAGTTCTCCTTGCCCATCGACTTTCTCATCTATCAAGTGGGCACCAGGGTCTGCTTTCTGGAGAGTGGCCGCAATGACTGTTAATGATGGAGCATGAGCAAGCCTCTAAGTCAGCTTGTCATATAGCTAGCCCTGTCCAGGCCGATCACAGCAGAAGGCCAGAGATGTCAGCTGAGTCATGTGAGCATTGGGGCTTGTCCCTGGGTTCTATGCAAAGAAGAAGACAGAGAGATAAATATGCTGAGGCCACCTTGGGTCACTTGGGATCCTTGGAGCTGATTTTCTCCCCTCAGTCTCCTCATTAGTCACATAATATGGCTGTCAGGCTCATAGGTACCATCATAACAAATCCTGAACCCTCAGATATGCCTGTATAAGGCAGAGATAGAACCACAGGAGGAAATGACCAGTTCTGTACAGATCGCTGAGGCACAGCAGCCACACACACACACTCACACACGTGCGCACACACACACACACACATACACACACGCACACAACCTCCATCCCCTCCAGACCTCCATTCATTCAGAGGTATAGGTGGGGGCAAAGCAACCTGGATAGCATGCCAAAGGCCATCTCCCTGGGGATCGCTAGAAAGAGCCTGGGCATTCAGAGGTGGGGAGCTCTCACAGCGAGGCCAGTAGCTCCTCACCCTTCTGTATAGATCACAAGGAATCTAAGATAAAAGCACAGCCTCAAATCTAGTTTCCACCACTTCCCTGCTTTGCAACTTTCAGTGAGTTCCTAAGCCTCTCTGAGCCTTAGATGTTCAAAGGGAGTGACTCCTGGTGCAAAGCTCAGAGATCTGGTGTGTAGACTCAATAAGATAATGCTTGGAAAAGCCCAGCACGGTGCTGGCCAGGAAATCGTCCTTGACCTCATGGCTAACTCACGTAACTCAACTACTAAAGGCTTCTCCCAGGCACGAAGGGGGCCATCAGGAAGCATGACAAGTTTAGCTGCTGTGATCCACCTGGTGTCCTGAGTGTCCTGGTCTCAGAAGGCTGAGCAGAGCCTGTGTTTATTCCCCGAGCTGTTTTCTCTGCTGCCCACCTCCTGCCACCTCCTCCAGACACATGGAAAGAGCCAAGTGGGCAGGAGGCGAGGGCAAGAGTCCTGCCAGCCTGATGGAGTGGAAGGCTGAGATTAGCTCCTGTGGACAGACAGGTGGGTGAGGACAACACCGGGCGTGCAGCCTATTCTCACCCCAGGCTTCCCGCCCAGGGTCCTGAGCCAGGGCTGACTTCGCCCCAGCTAACATACCCCCTTCCTTTTCTTTCCATCCCAAAATTCTCTCCTCTTTTGCGACAATCTCTGGCCCTGTCCCTCATTCGTTTTGTCCTTGTTACTGCCCCTTCCCACCCCTAACTCCTGATCTTCTAGCCGGGCCTGCTGCTGGGTGTCCTTTTCCTGTCCTTCCTCCAGAATCTAGAAGCGTCATCCCTAAAAAAGGGGGAGGTAGGGTTAGACTGCCCTCCCCTGCACATACTTGGGGGACATGAATGCTCTGGAGGAGAAATAAAGGCAGGAGGGAGCCACAGCTCTTGCGTTGTGTGTTCTATGAGGGTACGTTAAGCTGGCTATGTGCCCAGGTTGGTAGCCAACAGGAGTGGAGAGCGCCATATACCGAATCTTGTGACCTTGCTAGGTTGTCAAGCATCAGCAGGCCCCTGCTCCCGCTCCCACTGAGAGCTCTCCTTTCCTAGGTTTCCTCTTGGTCCTTGCTTTGAGATATTCCCATGTCTTCCCACCCACAAACTCAGAGCAACTATCCTTTGTCAGAATTCCCAAAGCACCCTACCCCGGTCCTTAGACTGGATCAATTCTTAGTCCCCTGGCCGAGTTTCTCCGCCCTTCTCGGGGGGAGGGGGGATAAGGACTTGAGGCTTCCTGGTGCTGCTGTGTCTGCAAGGGCTTTGCATGGTGCCTGGGACAGAGGAAGGGTGCACAGGTCCTGGGCTATTGCTAAAGGGAAGGGAAGGTGATGTGTGATTTGTCTCAAGGAAAGACAAGGAAGCAGCTTGAGGGTGCTGCATCCTTGGCACCGTGGGCCTGCCAGCACCTCCCGGGTCCTGATGTTTTCAGGCCTAAAAGGTAGAGTCAGCAGGACCTTGGGGACCACTCTGCCAGCCTCCTGTTGTATGGATGGGCCCTGAGGCTCACTCAGAGTCCTGGGCTGCTGGAAGGGAGGGGCTTCTTGCTGCCTGGGTCCCTGGATATCCCTGTTCATGCTGCTACTGCAGCAGCCTTGGAGACATTGCTTTCTCAGTGCCTGTTGCTGTCTTTGGCTCTGCCCCTGGCGCTCTCTCTCTCTCTCTCTCTCTCTCTCTCTCTCTCTCTCTCTCTCTCTCTGTCTGCCACTTCCTTGTCCTGTTTTTTCCCCTTCTCTGATGGGATAATTATGCTAATCAGCCTGTCAGAACAAAGATAATTTGTGGTGGGCTATTTCAGACTGTAGGATTCAGGACGAGGCCCCTTTTCTGCTTGCCTTTGAGTGTCCCTTAACCTGTCCCAGGGACTGAGTCAGGCAGATCTGCTCAGGTACTCAGGGAGGGATGATGGGTCCTAGAGGGCAGGTAGGAGGGTGTGTGTGTGTGTGTGTGTGTGTGTGTGTGTAGGAGGGCACATGTGCTCAGGTGCGGTGTATTGCGTGAGGTCTCCATCTGTGTACAGGGGACATCTTGGCACCAAACGTCTGCTGAAGTCAGTGGAACATGGAGGAGATGACAAGGGAGCTGCTGTCCCTGAAATGTCACTACTAAGGATGGGGCTTCTTCTCGTACCAGCTCCAGCTCTGGAGGGACCACCGACCCCAGCAATGGTGGTGACACGGGTGTTGTGGTTCCCTGACAGAGGCCGCCACGGTGCCTCTGCTCTACAGGGCTGTATTCTGCCCCCGGGTCAGCTTCCCAGCTGGTCCTGGTGTAAAAAAGGTCTGGAGTTCTCACTTCCTGGGCACGGCTGGTTATGGAAGGGCGAGAGAGGAAGGGCGATACTGTCCAGGCACCAGAGCTAGCTGGAAGGGCAGCTCTGTGTCCTGGAGCTTGCCCAGGGTGAAGAGCATGAGTCAGGACCCAGGCTTAGCCATGGTGTCCCAGAGATGCTGACTAGGACTTCAGGGCTGGATGGAGGTCCTGAGCTGCCTCCCTCCCTCACTGAGAGCAGTTTGGAGGAAGTGCAGGAGTGGGTGGAACGATACACAGACTGTGAATGGTGCCATCTCTAGACAGAGGGTGCAAAGTTTGAAATTTTACTTTAGAAATGCTAAGAACAACATGCTAAAGTAGACCTGATCAAGCCATGTCAACCCCCAGGGCCACTATAGAGTGCTTGGGGACAGCTGTGGTTGCCACTTTCACCAGAACTGTTTCCTTTGTCTTGGAGAATCAGCTCTGAGCCTCTCCTGAGGTTGTCTGCCAGGGTTGGCCCTAGGGCCTTTGACAGCCTTGCTGGGCAAAGGAAGAAAAAAAGCCGCCAGGGGCAATATGGTCTCCATGGCCCTGAGCAGCCTTGTGTTTCTGCCTGTATTGAGGAAGGGCTTAGTGTGTTTTCCCCCTCTTGGGTGTGTTTGGAACGCTGCCTCTGGGCCACCGCTCGGATAAACGGTGGCAGTTGCACTGTCGAGGCTTTGAGTCACTTAAATGGCTGTGGGGAGACATTACATTGACTGATTTAATCTCGCGAAGGAACTTTCCTCTTCTGCTTACACAGCACCTCAGCCCCTTCAAGCCAGTAGCTGAAGCTCCCGCCCCAGCGCACATCAGTGCCTCCACCCCACATCAGTGCCTCCACCCCTCTGGCTTCCAGGGCTCCGCTCTTCACAGCCTGCCTGCTGAGGAAGCCCAGAGGTCTGAAGGAGGAGGTGTCACGGTAGACCAATGCTCAGTTCCGTCCCTTTATCCATTGTTCCCAGTTCCGAGAATCCTTGTCTAGATGCTGCTGATCCTGTCACGGAAGTCCTTGGCTGCAGGCCACATCCACCCTTTGTGGTCTACCAGGCAGATCTCAGCCCAAGTCTTGTTGGCCAGGAGCGGGGCGGGGGGCGGGAGAGAGGCTAAGGAACCCTAATTGACAGTGACAGGGCTGAGGCTGTGAGCCAGAAGCCAATGGGCACTGTGGATGTCTGTGTGCGTGTATGCGCGCGTGTGTTAGTGCACAGGGCATCTGTGCCCGTGCAGCATGTGTCAGGGTGTTTACCAGCCATCTGTTGTCATGCCATGCATGCGAGCGAGCCATGTGCTGCCTGAGGGTGTGTGGGTCCGAGCACCTCTGGTGTGTGTGTGGGTATGCGTGCCTGCACATGTACAAAGCCAAGAAGTTGTCAGTGTGGGAGTGTGCACCCCATGTCCGGGCTCTGTTGGGTGATTCAGTACACAATTGTTCCTCTCTATGGTCTTGGGGCTGTATGCACACTAATACTGTCTATCAACCTCCATTCATCTGTCTATATGTTTGGGTGCTTATCCACCATGCCCACGTGTGCACAGTCCACCTGGGATTGGAGTCCCTTATCTGTTTCTTCCTGCCCTGCCGACTGGGTTGACGATAGGGGCATGGAGCCTTCATTAACCATCTATCCATGGCTGCCATTTTAGGAAGGGAAGCAGCCAGCTACCCAGCTGGCATATCCCTGGACCTCAGTGAATGGATGAGTTGGAGGCCCATTCTGGCCACGTTGTTCCTCTGCTTTTAGGGGTTGTTAGTGTTGCTGGGAGCTGAGGAAAAGGTGGGTCAAGCCTGTGACCTGGCACAGCCTGAAGCACCGCCACTGGGGGTGGGGGAGAGCTGGCTAGGGTTTCCTGCTTGTCCTGGAAGGAGCAGGCTACCACCTGGGACACCTATAGGCCTATAAACCCATGTGGATGTCCATAGAAATGACCTTTCATCTGCACCATTCTGTACTTTCTTTTGCAGGCCAAAGGGTCCCTCTGCCCAGCGTGAGCTTGTGTGTTTATACCTGGATATCTGGGATATCTGCGCTTACGTTTGTCACTTTGCACACAGACATGCACTCCTGGGTCTCTATGCTTCATGGACAGGTACACACTCTTACAGTCTTCAGGCGGGACCACCTGTCCTTTGTCCCTTGACTTGCCTCTGGCTTCAGTTCTCTACACCTCCAATTACACTACAAGCCTCAGTGCTCCACCAAGGCTGCTTGCTCCTGTGCAGATTCCTTCTCTGGCTTCCTATTACTTACTCAGGAAAGGCTCCATGCTTGTTGCTGGCCTCCAAAGCGCAGAGCTGCTCCAGGCTTCGCTTGTGCTTCTTTCTCAGAAGAGCCTTCTGGACTGTTGGCCCTTAGCCATCTCTGAGAGGCCAGGCGAGTACAATGGCAAGACACCAGAGCTTGGTTGCAGGGAGTGGCACAGACAGTCAAGGCAGGGAGCCCTAGGGGGCAAAGTCTTCTGTCATGAAAGCAATACCCAGTCTGCATCTGGGCCGGGAAAAACCCCCGATCTCAAGTCCTTTGCCCAGCTCCTCTCCCTGGAACCATCTCTTTGTTTCCCAGTCAAAATTGCCCTTTGTGCGGTCTAAACACTCAGCCTTGAGCCCTATAAATCCCTCTCCTGCTCTGGACTGAGCTTGTCCCCAGCAGAGGCTTGGATCAGCATCCTGTGGAGATGGAGGCTTAGGGTGGTCTGATGTTGGAGACAGCTTCTGGGAGACATCCTCGTGCATCCTCTCCGTGGGCTAACCTTTCCCAGCAGTCTTTTCCTTTCCAGCCATCACCTCTCAAGTCCCCTTTGTCCTTCCCCTGCAGAGAGCTCTTTTAGGCTCCTTCCATCGTCAGGGAAGCTGGGGATGCTCATGTGGGTACCACTTCTCTCTACCAGACCACAGGTCCCACCACAGCCCCACATCTCCACTGGGACATCTCAGAGACACAGAGTCCACAGAGATGGCCCCTTTAGGTGCTGGGACCCCAAGCTTGAAACCCACGGGGTCACTGATGATGTTTTCTTCCCCACCCCCATCATCCTGCGGCTTTATTTTCTGCTCTCCCTGACCTCCTCTGCCCCCAGCACATCCTGGCCACAGCCACTGTCATCTGAGCTGTTCTTGGAGCCCTACCTGACACCCCCGCACCCCACCCCGTGCATAGTCTTTCTCACCTGCAGATTCTGAAAATATGTTTGGATGCTCCTCCCCCTCCCCAGCTGGTACCATCTCTAGCTCACCATTGTTCTTAGGATGAGACCAGAACCCTCAGAAGGGCTCACAAACTCCACTGCACGTTAAAGACTTCTCAGCCCTGTGACTTCTTCTCGGGGGGGGGGGGCTCCTGTGACCTCTCGTGCCAGAATAAGTCCACATTCCACTCTGCTCACGCCTTAGCACTTGCCGCAGCCCAACACAGATTGTCTGGGCACTGTTTTCGTGGCTTCTGTAAGCTCTGAGAGGCAGGTCTGCCCACATAATCCTTGGTGCCAGGGTGAGTGAGGCACACTGGGAAAGCAGAGCTGAGCCCAGCAAACAGGCTGAGTGGAGGCAAAGACTGGAGGGGAAGCACAGAGAGGCGGGCTTCCTCCTCTTCCTCGCCACCTCCTCCTCCTCCTCCAGGCCACCCTCAGTCAATCTGCCTGTCCTCTGACAGCTTGAGCTGTTCCACCCTGCAGAGGTCCCCTGCCTTGTTCACGAGAACCACACACTGGGAGTTTTCTGTCCCGTCCTATGCTTCCCTTTGGATCTTACAGAAGTTGGGCCTCCATTCATCCCATGTCTCTTACTGTCTGCTGTTCCCACTAACGCTGTGCCCCAAGAAGGACTACAGGTGATATGAAGGAAAAGGGAAATTGGGGGGGGGGATAAAATGGAATAATGAAGAGGGAGGTTGATGTGGGAAGAGGGAAGGGAGAAAAGGGCAGAGGGGGGGTGGGGTTGTATAATTAACACTAAGTATGTTTGAAAAAAACATGGAAACTCACTCTTGTCTGGGTGTCTCTCTCTCTCTCACACACACACACACACACACACTGGGGGGGGGGGCTCTTGAAGTAGGATTTTATGGGATGAATAGAGTTTCATCACTGTGTGGTATTAAGCATCAGAAAGCATTGGGTAAGGTTCCAGTTGTCCCTGTTGCCCTGTCCCTCATCCTGCTAAGAAAGCAGCTTCTCTGGGAGCCTGACTGTGTTCACTAGCACCAAGTGCTTAGTCCTGCTTTGGCGGGGTTGGGGCTAGAGAAGCACATTTGCAGGGATGTCCCTCCAGCAAGAGAGAGAGAGGTCACACTCCAAAGGCCCTGAACTTGGTTTTTCCTGGCAGGGGGTGGGGGACACTACTTAAAGCAGCCTCCTCTCCTCTCCCCCCCTTCTTTTTCCACCCCTCCCCTGCTTCCTCCCTCCGTCTTCCTCTTTCATGCCTCCCTCCATCTTCCTCTCTTGCGCCTCCCTCCCTCTCTTCTCTCCTCCTGCCTGAGGAGGAGAACACAAAGGTAGTCAGAGTTAATTTAGGCTCAAGTATCTGGTCACCTGGAAACAGGGCCAGTCCCCCAACGCAGGGCCTCAGCATGGCCTCATTAATCTGCATGAGGCTGCCATCGTGGCTTCGACATAAGTAGGGCAGAGGCAAAACTCTGAGAAGGCCTGGCTCTGGCCACTCGGCCCCCAGCAGTCATGACCGCTCTCTTAAGTGTGCCCTGGGAAGGGAAGGAGAGGGAAGGAGAAGCCGAAGACACCGGTGTCTGCAGTCCCTTTTTCCACACCCCTTCCTCCAGCCCAGGGACCCTGGATCCACCTGTCCTCTTCTGGAGTGTGTCCTTGGTTGAAGTCTACCCTTCCTCACCCTGAGTTCAGGTCATGCCAGTTCATTCCTTTGGAGGGTCCCGCGGCCTGTGTCGGACTCAGCTCATGGGTACTAACCTCAGGTCGCTCAGGTAAGGTCTCTCTGCCCTCAAATCACACAGCCAGCATGCTGGGTGACCCAGAGCATTCTAGACCCTGACCCAGGTGGCACTGCCTCTTCTTGGTATTCACACCCACTCTTCCCCTGTCCTGTGTGCACTCTGGGAACTCTTACCTTTGGATTTGGGGGCATTTGTTTTACTCTATCTTGGCTACCATTTTGGAGACCCTCTGGCTCTGGTCCACAGTGGAGGCTTGCTATGCCTTGCTCCAGACTTCCTGCCCCCTCCCCTGTCCAGTTTCAGTCCTCTGGTTGTGATTGGTAGATCGGGACATGGACCGTTTGAGATCATCTCCCAGCTGTGACACGAACCCGCCCCCCCAAGTGGCATCTCTGCTCTGCCACAGGGAACCATCAATCCTGCATAGAGGCCGTCCTGAGGATAAACAGGCCAGCCTTGATCCAGGCATACCATGCGACAAGGCCTCGGGGCCACCACCCTAGCTGCACTGCCCCAGTTTTTTAAAGCTGCCCAGTGCCCACTCCCACTGCTTCCCCTGAAATCTAATTTATCCAGAAGTGTGGGAAGATGGATCCACACTCGAGCTGTGGCCTGGCTGCCAATCTGTTAGGACCTGTCAAGTAAATTAAGGAGCATGTGCATTTTATTGGAGAATATTACTTTATATACAGAGAGAAGAGTGGAAGGACCTGTGCCCAGACACTAACAGGGTTTGCTGGATGGCATCGCCACAAGTGTTAATATCGTCCCTTATGGCATTCAGTCGATGTGTGTTTAGTAAGGACTGACTACATTAAAAATCTGAGTTTGAATGCCAATTCCATGGTGTCTCAGCTAACTTTGGCAAGCCACCTCTCCTTTCAGAGTTCTGATTTCTGCACCTCTAGGGCTGTAATCATAACTCCAGAAAGCACGTGCACGTGTGCGTGCACACGCATACATGGGTTCACACACTGAAGCAAGACCTGCACTCACTTGGGCAATGCCAGTGTGATGGGCACATAGGAACTCTGGAGCCGTTGGTGCCTGAGTTCAAACTCTGACCCTGATACTTCCAACTGTGATTTTAGGAAGGTTGCTGGGTCATTCTTTGTGTGTCTGTGTCTATATTTGAGTGTGTGTGTGTGTGTGTGTGTGTGTTTGTGTGTGTATGTGTGTGTGTGCGCGCGCGCGCGCATGCGCATGTGAAGTAACTGAAGAAGCCAGACTAGGGGCATTGATCCCTTGGAGCTGAAGTTATAAGCAGTTATGAGCCACACAACATGGGTGCTGGGATTGAACTTGAGTCCTCTGGAACAGCAGTAGGTGCCCCTAACCACTGAGTCATCTCTCCAGCGCCCCCCATTTTCTTTTTGAATACGTGGATATTGTTTGTTTTTTGCTGTCTTCCAAGGCCATTGATATTCAAGGCCCTGTGATCCTGTGGCTGGCTTTCTCTGAGAGGCACTGTCTGCCTGTCTGTTTTAGGGCAGAGAAAGTATCAGGCCTCTAGGACTATAGCATCTGGAGTTCAACTAACACTAGGATCAGAGGTCAGATGATTTAAAGTCAACATTCAATTTGAGGTCAAGGTCAAGACTAAGTTGGGGGAAATATCTTATTGCTGTCTGGGACTGGGCTCATGTTGGTCTCTTGCTTCCCAGTGGGGTTAAGCACAGCCCAGGGCCTGCTTTGTACGGCTGAGCTGCACGGTCAGAATGACTTTTCACTGGGTCCTTTGTGCAAAGCCACCCTTGGGCCTCCAGCGGGCTGGCTGGTGCCTTTTCCCCTTGCAGTGAGAGCCGGCCTCCAGTACTCTGGACTCACATTCAGTGGGCTCCAGGAGCTGCCTATGTGCCCTGGGCCCCTAAATATCTTCTTTACCAAGGAGTCTCCAGCTCCGCTCAGCAGGAGGGAGCACCCCCACAGCACATGTGTCAAACCTTGGCTGTATTTAGAACAGCTCCTGGGTATCCACCTGGAGGATATTGGGCTGCGGGACTGGAGACAGGCAGGCTGGGCACACCTCCCAAGCACCGACAGGTTGATGGAGGGCCCAGCTGCTCCCTAGAGCCGAGCTGGGTTCTTGCGCTGGGCTGGCTGGTGAGGAGCTGTGTGCACAGATGGCCCTATGCACACTTGTAATTTGCCAGAATAAATAGTTATTATTAATCTCTCCTGTGCTCCCTTCTTCCCCTTCCTGTGCCTTTTTATGCTGTTACTGAGGCCTGAAGGTGGGGCGTTTTCTTCCTCATCCTGAGGAATGGTCTAGCACACAGTAGGTGTCCTCTTAGCACACGGTAGGTGTCCTCTCAGCACAGCACTGACTGCTCCTCCATCATAGGAACTCATCCAAGCAAGGTCTATATGCAGGAGTCCAGGCTGGCACACAGTGGATGCCTCCTCTGTATGGTGCCTGGCACATAGCAGGGGTTCTCTAGTATAGAACCAGACCACAGTGGGCATTCATCAGGCATGGTATTGGGGCTGGACTCCAGACAGATGCTCGTGGGGTCAAGTTTTGATCCATGTCTGCTTCTACAAAGGAATGCTAATCAAGCACCTGGTCTGTGGCCTGGTTGGTACCCAGCCCTGTGGAGCATGGATGGGTGAGTCAAGTGAGATACTGACCTTCCATCCTTGCTGGTGCTAAAGTACAGGCCCCTCAGAAAACAGGAGGAACAAGGTATGGAGAATTGACTGCCTGGAGGGGGTTACCTGGGATGGTTCAAGGTTCCATCTCATCCACATGCCACAGGAAGACGGTATCATGAGTTGGGTGTGACAGGATAACTGGGAAGCATCACCAATTGAGGGTAGCAAATAACCCACACTCTAGGCGGGGGATGAAACCACACTGTGGCAAAAATGGCTGCCGGGGCTGTAGGCAGTGGGTAGCCGCGCCTTATGGCTCTGATGTAACCTTGCCTGCTCTTGTGGGGGTAGGAGGACAGGAGAAGCAACAGTGTGTTAGATGGCGGCTCCTGCGAGTGCCTTGAGGAAAGATGGGGGGTGACGGAAAGTGTGAGCTCTTCAGAATTCTCTTTAATCAAATGGCCTGAGCCCAGTGTGGAAAATTCAGCAGGGTGGGCGGGTGGAGACTGGATCTCAAAGGGTCTCAACAGCCAGGGTGAAAACAGGGACTCGATGCTGTAGGTAGCAGCCAAACCAGGGACTTCCAAACAGCAGAGGGGTGGGAAGACAGGCACAGGGAGGAGGGGGAAGCCAGCATGGTGAGCAGTGACAGGACATGCTGGGAAGAGGGAGAAGGATGGAAGGATGAACCCTATGCTGATACAATGGGGGAGGGGAAAGGAGGAACAGAGGCCACAGGGCCTGGAGGTGTGCAAGAGTGAACCCAGCCTGTAGGCAGAAGTATTTGCTCCAGAATGGGCAGGGAAGCAGATGGCTGCACCACCCCCCACCCCCCGCACACACCTGCCCTTGGTCCTCCCTACCCCTCTGTACCTTGAGCACTGCCTCACTCTGTGTCCTGTGTCCTCCCATTCCTCCTGCAGTGCCACCCCTCAGTCTCAGAAACACCTCTGTCCAAGTCCTGGAGACGGCTGTTCTCCCGTCTTCATCCGGATATACTTGTCTTGTGTCTTGCTCTGTTCTCCCTCACTCCTTGGAGGAGATATTGAAAATCAAATCGCCAAGCGAGCTCTCAAGGTCTTCACAAGGCTAAGTGATATTCTGATGGGCAGGGGCAGTGCCAGGGGCAACAAAATGCCCTGGTTTGGGTCTCAGTTCTGCTACCACAAGCAGCCCGATGTCTGGGAAGATGTTAGACCTCAACCAGCTACCTACCATACAGTCTTGTGTGAGCACAGTGTGGGGGCACAGATGGTCTGTGAGTGACCATTGCTGTTGCTGTCTCTTGTATTGCTG
Source organism: Arvicola amphibius (assembly GCF_903992535.2). Taxonomy (NCBI): domain Eukaryota; kingdom Metazoa; phylum Chordata; class Mammalia; order Rodentia; family Cricetidae; genus Arvicola; species Arvicola amphibius. Next base: position 26,730,474 of record NC_052052.2, on the reverse strand, counting down.
GTATCACCAACGGGAAGACTGTTCACCCAGATGGGGCTTGTGGGTAGCAGAGCCTCACTGTCCACTGGTAAGGGATGTGTATTTCAGAACCAGACTATGTGGAATTCACTGTTGATGACATCCATGATCCCCACTCCCAGACCCACTACCTCCCTACAGAGACTCAGGGATGCTTGCAGACTCTCCCACCTGCTGGAACCTCACACCTTGGATTGCCTCAAGGCAAGGGCCCCTTTCTACACCTTTCCTATGTTCCCCAAACCAAGGACAAGTGTCCTGACTGTCCTAGGACAGAGCAAGGCTGGTGCCCAGTGTCAGAGTGCACTCTGGAGGGCCCCTAGATGCAGATCTTGCTCCTGCCCATGGCTGGAGCTTCAGCTTTCATGCCACCCGACACCTGTTCTCCTGGCTGACCTCAGGTCCTGCCCCTACCCAGGTGGCACTTTGTCTGGGTGCATTTTGGAGCTGTAAGTCCCTTCTCACTTCTGTTGGGAAGTCTCTAGAAGATAGTGATGGGGTCTGGCATTTGTCATCCAGGGGAATCCAAGGTACCCAGAAGTTAGGTCTTCCTGGACTACCAGGGGCTGTGTCCACCCTCAGGAATACCTGGGGGTTAAGAAATCCATTGCCATCTAGCATTCAGTGGGGGAAGAGCAGGACATCCAATGCTGTTGTCCCTCAGCTGTGTGACCTTAGATGTCACTTGCCTTCTCTGGCCTTCTCTTTTCCGAACACTGAGGTACAGGTCGTCACTTCTCCCTTTTCAGGGAAGGAGTTTATACCCACCCAAAGCTCCTCCGGAGCTGTGCATGCTGGGAATATGGGTTACCTACCAGCACTTGAGTCGGGAGACTCAGACTGAGCCTCTGACTTGATGGACAATCTTGAGCTGTCTGGATTCTCTCCCAAATCTCTAGTGTCCTCCAATCTGTCCTCATGAAGGATCAGTCTAAATGATGGTACAGGATCAGTCTAAATAATGTCGCAAGTTCCTGTCAGCTTTGAAGGTCTGTGATTGACACTTGGAATTTTCCATTCCCTAGTGGGAACCCAGATGTCTAAGACCCCAGCTCTGCCCAAGCAGAGGGCCCATACCTCAAGAGAAGGTCATACCCATCTCCAACAACCCAGTCTCTCTCCCCAACACCCCTCTTCACCCCTTCGGTCTTTTCTACCCCAAACTGGCATGTAGTCCAGAAGACTAATAGCTTTGACTCCACTGTTTATTTGGAGACAATACAAGTCGATTGAAACTGCCACATCAGGAAAAATATGTTCCACTTAGGTCTGGAAATTGCTCAGCGCCCGCCTTTGATGAGGCCTGCTCGCGTCCACCCCGTGCTTCTCTCTGTCATTGGCCACTGTGGTCCATTTGCCTAATGAGCAGCGTGGCAGGTGGCCAGGGGAGAGGCCAGCCAAGTACACCTGCTGCCCACTGGCCAGAGTGGCTGGGCAGCCTGGCAGGGTACTGCCTAGCCCACCCCACCCCAGCTCAACAGCTGATCCTTTGGGTCAGAGAGGGCACTGGGGTCAGCCCAGTCCCTGCTAATGGCTTTAATATAAAGATGGCAGCAACCACAGTGTGCTAGGCTCTTCCTGGGTCGTGTGCCAGGCCTGGGCTAAGTGCCCTGCAGACGTCACCTCCTTGAAGATGAGCAACCGTGAGAGGTGAAGGGCATGGTTCTCCCATTATGCAGATGAAGAGGCAGGGAGGTTCATCTCTGAGTATAGAGCTGGTGTCCCTAGCCACTCCGCTTCGTGACCTGGAAAGCAACGGCGAAGCAGTGGGCAGCTTCCCAGGAGGAATGGGAGACTGCAAGCAGTAGCCTTTACTTAATGTCTCCAGGGTCCAGTCCTCCCTTCTGATCTGGCTCTGCTTTAGAACATGAAAGCAAGACCGCACACACACATAGACACACACACACACAGACACACACACACTCACACACACCTTCCATCTTGTACCCCTCAGTCTCCTGCTCCAGCCCTAGATTCCAGGACAAGCCACTACAGAAGCCAAGGGGAGGTCTGGAAACCCTCCAGCCTAAGCAAGCCTTCCAGAAAGGGTACTCCTTTGCAGCCCTAATTCCTGTCTCCAGGGAACAGCCTTCTCTAGTGCTCTGAGTGCATCCTGCCTGTGCCTTCCAGCTGTTCTGTTTACTATCAGAGCAGGCCCTGGGAAAGCTGTTCTCCCTTACCCCCTCCCTTCTCTACCTCCTCCCCTCCTGTGCCCTGGGGATTCCTAGGGCTGTGACTGCAGCCGTAGAAGGAGCCCCGCCTGCCCTGCCTGCCTATGCCAGCTGTGTGTAGCACAGGTGGAAGCTGACACGACATGGTCCTGTCTTCTTGTTTCTGCCGTCCTGATACCCCATATGAGATGCTGGGTGCAGCCTGGAGAGCAGGTATCCAGGGTGGGGGCAGATGTCTCAAGTACTGCTGCATCCAGTGAGCCAAGCCAAGATCAGCTTTCACCCTGAGCCCTATCAATCCCTGACAGCTACCCGCAGGGCCAGGAGACACAGGGTAGAGCTGATACCCGGGGAGACCAGCTTGGGGATGCCAGCTCAGGGCAGAGATAGGCTTCATCAGCTTCACTGGTTCCTCTCTAACCTGCAAACTCTCCAGGGCATGGCACATTCTAGATCCTCGGGAGATGGCTGTACTCACAATGCCTGGCAAGAGTGGATGATGCATGCCAGTGAATGAATGAATGAATGAATGAATGAATGCAAGATACTATCATTGATTCAGCCACTAGCCATTCGTTTTTCTTTCATTCACTTTGCTCACTTGTTGCCTACCCTTGCCAGGAATTTTCTTGTCCAGATTCTTAATGTGTAATTATCTCCAGGGCCAGGCCAGGGACAGACTAATGAAATGCCTCAGGCACAAAGTTGAAGGAGCCAGTCCCTCTCGGGGGTCACGTGGGTGATTGGCCAGCTCAGCTGCCCCAGACAATCTTGCTGGTAGGGACAGAGATTCTCTTGTATGGATGAGGAAAAGAGAATGGGTCAATGCTTGTCCCCAGGCCTGGGTGAGTTCTGTGTCTTCTTTTTTGCCTGTGGGTGATCTTCAGTTTCCCTGCCTCACCTGCTTAGGAGCGGCAAGGTCCCTGAGCAAGGCCCTGGCCTAGCAGAATAAGGACGAGTCACAGCAGCTTGCTGCCTCTGTTGGGCATCTCTCCACTCCATCACTGACTGGCACTAGGTGCCTGATTGCACCATGTTCCTCGCCCTCTCTTCTCTGGAAGGACGTGGCCTTCATCAAGTCACTTAAACTCCCCATGGTCCAGTGTCCTTTCCAGTAAAACGGAGCACAAAGGTCTTCCTTATACAGTGGGTTGCAGTGAGGACTCTGGGGGAGACAGATGCCAGGTGATGACACCCCATTAGGACAGTGCACGCCACATGGTGAACTCCATGGAAATGTTACATGTGCTAGCCTGCTTGTCATCACCTGGAGACTCGAGGGGCTGCAGAGAGCCCCAAACCCCTAACCTCTGGGCCCCCAACATTCAGCCTCTACCTTCCCAGCCAACAGTCCTGTTGCACAGGGTTAACAATCTCAAGATACCATCTCAGCCCTTCTGGGAGGTGGATAGAGGGTGAGGCTGGCCTCTCACTTCCCTAGTCCTTTCCAACTGCAGGCAAGGGAGCCTCTTTCTTAGCTCCTTTCTTGCAGCTGGAGCTCTCCTGGAATTCATGGGAGGTTTGGAAAGAGAGAGAGAGAGAGAGAATTCACACGTCAGTGAAAATGTGTTTCAAACAATTAGCAGGTCTTTACCGTAGGAGCCTTTGAAGTCAGAGCCCAGACCCATCTCTGTGAAGGATTTCCCCAGTACTGACAGGCTGGCAGACGCTAACACAGCTCAGCCCTTGCTTGAGTGCCAGGGGCTCCTCTCTCTGGGCTGGCAGCTCAGGGTTCAAGTGAATCCCTCCGGTGGCACTAGTGTGGTCCTCTCTTGCTGGGTGATGTGGAGGAGTCCCTCGGCTAGGCAGCAGAAACCCTTGACTGTGAACTCTATTCTTCCACGTTCCTGGCTGTTTATGCTATTAACAGATGAATAACTTTGATGAATTCCTAGAAGGACTCAGACTGAAAACAGATCAACTCAGAGAGGGCTGGGCTAGCTGGTCTTAAGGATCTGGTCCAGCCCAGGCTTTCCATGAAAGGACTCATCTTGATGCAGACTAAGATTGGATCCTAATTCTTCTCTGAGCTGCATGATCCTGGGAAAGTCACTTTATGCATCTCAGTTCTCCCTCTGTGAAATGGGAAAGCAGCCTTTATTTCACAGGGCCATTGTGGATCAGGTGACAGGACCTTCCTTAGAAAGTGCCCGGCACCATAAGTGTATGAGACTAATTTCCAAGCTCTCTCTGCATTGTCTTAACCTCAGACAGAGCCAAATTCTACCAATGGCCATGGTGGGAGGGGCCCTTGGTACAGTACCCTATCCTGGAGTTCTAGAGTGAGGACAGAGAGAGACATCCAGAAAGGCATTGGAAGCAGCGGCCCCCACCCTCCTGTCCCGGGAGTGCCTGGCCCAGCCCAAGCCTCTATACTTCTGTCTGATTCCTTTCCCTGACATTTCCATCCATCATCATAATTGCTTCTCCCGAAAAATGAATTTGTAGTTGATTTCTTCAAAAGAGGGAATCAGCCAACAGATAAAAAGGTTGTTTTATTTAATTTGCATGAAGAGGCTGCCTGCTGCCACCCAGCTGTGCCGGCTGGGCTGCAGGGAGGGCCTGAGTCAGCAGCGGGTGAGCACAGGTAAGGACTGACAGCTCTCCATCTAGCGTCCTACCCAGGTTGCCTAGGTTCGAATCCCAGCTATCATCCAAGGTGTCCATATTGATCATTCCACCAGGGATATCCGAGTCTGTGTCCTACCTATCATTGTCGGGGCAAGTAAGGCTTCTAACCAAAGAGTTTGGGACCCAAGAAGTCAGACACTCTTGGAGGCAGAAACTCAACAGGCCAGGCCTTTGTCCCATCAGAGACCCGGTGCATATGTTAGCCCGTTAGTGGACTTTTCTAGGGAAGGACGGTGCCCAGGCACGGCAGTCCTCAGGAGGGAGAGGACAGAGGACAGCCACGAGTCTAGCCAAGTCTACCTAACCAGTTCCAGGCCAGCCAGAGCAACATAGTAGCACAATGACAGTGACTAGCATGTGCATTCCGGCCAAGTTACAAGCCACGAGCTTCTCTCCCACCTGCACTCATCCAACATTGTTGTCTTCCTTCAGAGGAAAGACTGATGCTCCCTCTTGCCTAACTGTGGCAGGAATGCCTAACATGGTGGGAAATCATCTTTCTTAGAGATCCGTGGGACAGCGGTGTAAAAAGGCAGGGAAGAACCAGGGCTTGGCATGGAAGTTGGGGGTCAGGCAGGTGTAGGGGGCATGAAGGAGAGCTATTTTGCTTTCTGGGAAGGTCCTCTGGAATGGGGTGACGTCGGGAAGGAGGCCCCCAGGGCTTCTGGGCAGAAGAAGCACATTTCTAGTATTATGTAATACCAGAGAAGATGCCAAACAGCATTCTGGTACAAGATGTTCCAGGACCAGAGACTTGGGCACCCCATGAATGGGGACATCATTTAACCTGCCTTCTTCATGTGAATGCTTCTGTGGCCATGGGTTCTCTTAGTAATTACTCAGAGACAACAGGTGTGTGCACAGCAAAGGCCCCTTGCAATGCAAGCTGTGCCGTTCCTTTAACCATCAGCCAGAGGCAGCAGAAGCAAAAGCAGAGCAGGCATCCTTCAGGAGGTGCCCAAAAGGATGCTGGACGGTTTGGGATAGAGCCACTGAGCACGCCTGGGGCTTTCAGGGCCTCGGAATGATGGTGGAGAAACATCTGGGAAACAGCAGCTGGGGGCCCTGCTGGATTCGATCTCATGGGGCTCTTGCTCCCTGGGTAACTCAGCCACCCTCTCTGTGAGATGCTGAATAGGAAAATGTCTTCTATTTTTATTACAGGCTATAATTGCCTTGTTCCTTTATTTGTTTACTCGCTTATTGCTTGTGCCCTTGCCTGTCATTTAAGTCTTTGAGGACAGAGGCCTTGTCTGTCATGTTCCCCGCATATACTCAGCTCCAAAGACAGTAGCTAGAGCAAGCAGACACTTGATGATGATGCTGACTGGTGTGTTGGCCCTGGGACCTCATTTACTGATGCTTCTCGAATATGACAGGGACGACTGTATTAGGAGGGTCCAGGATGGTGTCAGGGGAGGCGAATGGTCCTGGTCTCCACCTCCAGGAGTTGGTGTGTGTGTGTGTGTGTGTGTGTGTGATGTATGTGTGGTGTGTGTTTGTGAGATATGTGGTGTGTGTGATGTGTGTATGTGATATTGTGTGTGTGGTGTGTGTGTATATGTGAGATGTGGTGTGTATGTGGTATGTGTGTATGATGTGTGATATGTATGTGCATGATGTGCATGTGTATGTGATGTGTGGTTTGTGTGTGTAGTGTGTGTGTGCATATGTGTGTACACATGCTCGTGTGTACTGGTGTACGCAGAAGTTAGAATATCCTCCCGAGTCAATGTTATATTTTTGAGACAAGGTCTCTTGTTGCCCTGGACCTCAAAGATTCGTCTAAGCTGTCTAGAATGTGAGCTCTAGGGGCTCCACCTGCCTCCACCTCCCCAGTGCTGGGATGATAGATGTGTGCTAGCACGCCTGGCCTGTATGTAGGTACTAAGGATCAAACCCACGTCCTCAGGCAAGTGCTTTGCCCGTCTGTCCACTCACGAATCCCATGACTAGAGTCTTTGAGCTAGGTCTGGAGTGAGTGGCGCAGGACATTCTCCGACTATAAACTTTATAATGGTGACAACTGGGTTGCTGACAATTACAGAATACTGCTGATAACTTTATTCTAGCAAACTCCGAAAGCGTTGTGGACACCAGCTAGCTCACTGAGGTCGGTGCTGATGCTTGCTTCTGTGGCTTCTTGCTTGGGTGGGTCACATTGTTGCGCCATTGTTTTCGATCTTGTCCTTCCTAAGAGACACATCTTCCTCCTTCCTGCCCCTGCCTAGTCCTACCTCATCTCTGAAGGCTTGGCGCAGCCAGCATCAGTGGTCGCTCAATCAAGTCCACGGTTCTCTTCCCAGTGTCTCATTTGGGAGGTCCTTTCTGTTCTCTTCGTCACAGCCTTCCAGGGGCAGGACTTCTGCCTTCTCTCCAGGCCTACCACACCTGGGGACCAGAGCTTCCGCTTAAACTCCTCTTGGAACATATGCTCTCATGATTGCAATCCCAGCACTGGGCGAATGGAACCAGAATCAGCTCTTTTTTTTTTTTAATGTTTGTTTCTGTTTTTGTTTTTCGAGATAGGGTTTCTCTGTAGCTTTGGAGCCTGTCCTGGAACTAGCTCTTGTAGACCAGGCTGGCCTCGAACTCACAGAGATCCATCTGCCTCTGCCTCCCGAGTGCTGGGATTAAAGGTGTGCGCCACCATAGCCCAGCTCTTTATGGCCAACTTCCATGTGTTGGAAGGGTCTTGGTTTTGGCTGCAGAAGATTGAAACTGAGTATTAAGAGTTCATGTGGCTGTCAAGGTGGGTGCTAGCTTATCCAGCCACGTGAAAGAAGGACAGGGTTGACCTAGCTTGGGGCAGCCAAAGGCAAGAGCTCAAACACTGACTTCTGTCATCCTCTGTCTGGGGGGACCTGCTTCTCCATGAGGCAAGTTGAATCTCCGAGAGTCAGGGCCTGAGGGAGCTCGAGGTTTTTATCTGTTGTACTTCTGCGCCAGAGAGGACATGTGTTCAGAAACTCCAGGAAAGGATGGAGTTGGCTGAACTTGGGTCATCCATTGATCCCAAACCATTGCTTAAGTCAAGGGACTTGGGACAGAGAGGATATGCGTTCCTGCTCACAACACAGCCTGGAGCTGGCAAATAAGAGGGCTGCTGTCCTGAAAGAAGTGTAGTCTGGGAGCGGCACGGGCCTTGTTGCTTAAGAATGGTGTGAGCTCCAAAATAGTCCTTCCGGGTCATGGACATCATGGGGGGTGCGTTTCATCTCCTGACCTTTCAGCATGAAAGAGAGAGGGGGGGGGAGAGAGGGAGAGAGGGAGAGAGGGAGAGAGGGGGAGAGAGAGAGAGAACTCTGAGAGTCAGTGCAGGCTGAAAGACCCATTCCCCTAGCAAGCAGCCCCTCAGCCCCACGGCATTCCTAGCTGATACCCTTGCTCCTTCCTGAGCAGCCAGAGTCAAGGTCTTTCTATTTGATCATTGCAGACATTACAGGCTGCAGCATGGTCCAGCTCTGGGAATGCTGTATTTAGCTGAGAGTGACACCATGATCTTTATGAAAAAGAAAATGAAGTGTATGTCCCACCTTATTGCCCAGCCCAGCGTGGCTCCCGTCCCCATCCTGTGTCTCCACTTAGCCTGTATTAGAGCTGCCATGGCAGACCTATGGATAGTGCCGTCATTTCCTCCTCTAGGGACCCCAGCTCCCAACCCCAGCTCTTGGTCCTTTTTCTGTTTGCTGCCTTTTCTACAGCCTCAGATGACGTCGAGAAAGGGTGTGTTTTTCTGTCTTGGCCCATGAGCATCTGAAGAACAAGGGTTGGCATTTGTCTTTAACTCCTGACCCGCCGGGCACACAGCTGTCCTTAGGGGAATGCTTCTTGACCTATGTATCAGCATGCAAGCTGGCGAGGTTAACAGAGCTGGGTGTACCAGAGTCTGCTCAATGCAGCCCAGCCGGCATTTATTGGCAGGCCCTTCAGGCTGATGGTGGGGCATCTCTTCCAGCCACATGAGTTCACGGAGAGACCACTACGGTCCCTCTGTTGTTGTGGACTGATGTGGTACTTGCCCATTCGCTATAAACCTGAAGTGTCCCTATCAGAAGGGCTGAGTCTCAAGAGCTGTTTGCTTTCTTTTTTTTGTGTGTGCCTGACCTGTTTTCTCGATTGGATAGATGGTCAGTTCTAAGAGAGCAGGAATGTGGCCTCTCTGCTACCTCTAACCCCTCCCCGAATCATTCAGGGATGAGGGCTCATCTCTTCTCCACTATTTCTGTTTCTTTGACTCAGTAAATGTCTAATTCTTGGTGGACCCAGGCCGGTTCCAGCCAACCCTCCCTCTTTCCCTTCCTCCCTCTCTTTTCCTTTTGATCATCTCTTTGTCTTCCTGAGACAAGACCTCAGGCCATAGACCAAACTATCCTCAAACACTCAATCCTCCTGCCTCAGCTCCCAAGTGCACACCACCACACCCAGTTCACTCTTCTCTTAGGATCTGATAGACTCCACTCTGCTGGAAATTAAGTCACCTCAGCCTTTTCTTTGTTGTCCCCAAATGTCTTGTTATTCATTGACTCTACCCTTGGACTCCTGTCCCACCTCTTGCTTTCTACCATGTTTCCTTTTCCTGAGGGTTCCCCAGTGACAAAGGGGTTTGCTCCAGCTGAGGTCTCAGCAAGGCAGGGCCTTGTGTTTTCTTCACCTGCTCAGGTTTCCTCTTCAAAGCATGCCGAGTCTCTTCTCTGAGAATAAATTTCTCAGATTAAGAGTCAAGAAGTTTCTCTTGGCATAATCTCTCTCTCTCTCTCTCTCTCTCTCTCTCTCTCTCTCTCTCTCTCTCTCTCTCTCTCTCTCTCTCTCTCCACCCCTGACCAAACTAGTCCCATTCCTTGGCTCTAAAATCAATTTGTAGCTCTCCCCCACCCCCGGAATTTCCCTCCCTCCACGAGACTCGGGTTTTCAGGAGCGCGTGTTTCAGGAGGAAGAAGCAAGAAAAACTGCATTGTGACAGCACTTTTTCCTTTTTACATTTTCAGCCCGCACTCTGGGGGAGTCGGGGGTGGCAAGTCTTCAAGCGCACCATCAATTTGCGGTTAATTGGTTTAGAATTCATTAACCACATTTTCCTGCCTGCCGCTGCCTTGTCTTTGGAACGGTGCTTGAGTTTTCCGATTCTTTGAGTTGCCAAACTAATAATTCACCTACTTTATTTCCTGACTCGCAGTTAGTTTGTTTTAGTCTAAATAATGCATATTCAGCTTCATTAGCATATATTTGGATCATTTCCGACTCGAATGTATTCAATCCCATCAATTTACCATTAGTGAGATCATCCAGGAGGGAAGTTTCCAGATCTTTAATGCTTGTGTCAGTCATTCTCATCTTTGCTGGGTCTGGGGGAAGGGCAGGAGAGAGGAGGGGAGCTGGTTTTCCCTAGACATAGAGATGCTGCAGGGACCCCAAGATCCCAGACTCAGAAGACCCCTCCTCCACTTGACTGGAACAAACCTTTATGAATGTTGTGGCTGGGAATTCCAGAGACTGGCGATTGCACAGCGAGGCTCGGAGGGCAAGGGCCGTGCAGCCAGCAGTGGCGACCTCCTAACTGGGCATGGTGGGCTCTCAGCATTGCAGGGGCTTTAGACGTTCAGACTGGAATTAAAAACATGTTCACTTAGAGAAACAAGTACCCTGGCTATGCATAGTGCCAGGTATCCAGTGGTGACTAAAACATCTATGACGTTCAACACCATGGATCACACGAAGAAAACTGAGACCATTTAGCAGATAAATGCCCATCATAAAATTCAAACCAAGTCATTAGTAACCTTCATGCACCTTTCTGTCTTTGAATGATGGGCATTGGAGAGGAGGAGGATGAAGGAGCTAAGAGAACTGAATTGCTCCACACACAAACAGGGCTTACAGATGTAAAAGGGAAGATACCAGATTGGAAAAGAAGGCTGCCTCTGAGTATGGGGCTCTCGGGAAAGAGAGGATGGCAGAGGAATTTAGGGTGCTTTTGCTGGGTGATGTGTGCAGGCCCACTGCACCATCTTTGCCTGTGTCTTCCTTTGGCAGGGAAAATCCAGTGGCACTGAATCAAGGTGGCCCAGGGAGCGATCTGTCACCTTCATATTTTCCAAATATAATTACAATTTGTAATAAGTGTGATGGAGGCAAAGAACAAGGGCTGGGAGGTCAGGGAAAGCTGAACTGACGATGTGACATTCAGGGTGAGGCCTGAAGGTGAGCATGAGCTCAGAAAGATGACTAGGACGTCCCAGCCGTGAGCCCAACACCGTGGAAATCTTGAGTTGAGGAAAAGCCCATCTTTTATCTTTAAATTGTTTTATTGTTTTTATTGAGCTATATATTTTTCTGCAATCCCTTCCCTTCCTCTCCCCTCCCCTTCAACCTTCTCCCATGGTCCCCATGCTCTCAATTTACTCAGGAGACCTTGTCTTTTTCTACTTCCAATGTAGATTAGATCCACGTATGTCTCTCTTAGAGTCCTCATTGTTGTCTAGGTTCTCTGGGATTGTGAATTGTTGGCTGGTTTTTGTTTTGTTTTGTTTTTTGCTTTATGTTTGAAAGCCACTTATAAGTGAGTACATATGATGTTTGTCATTCTGGGTCTGGGTTACCTCACTCAATATGATGTTTTCTAGATCCATCCATTTTCCTGTAAAATTCAAGATGTCCTTATTTTTTTCTGCTGTGTAGCACTCCATTGTGTAAATGTACCACATTTTCCTTATTCATTCTTCGGTCGAGGGGCATTTAGGTTGTTTCCAGGTTCTGGCTATGACAAATAATGCTGCTATGAACATAGTAGAGCACATGTCCTTGTGATACGATTGAGCATCCTTTGGGTATATACCCAAAAATGGTACTGCTGGATCTTGAGGTAGATTGTTTCCTAATTTTCTGAGAAACCACCATATTGATGTCCAAAGCGGCTGTACCAGTTTGCACACCCACCAGCAATGAAGGAGTGTTCCCTTTACCCCACATCCTTTCCAGCATAAGCTATCATCAGCATTTTTTTGATCTTGGCCATTCTTATGGGTGTAAGATGGAATCCCAGAGTTGTTTTGATTTGCATTTCTCTGATGACTAAGGATGTTAAGCATTTCCTTAAGTGTCTTTCAGCCATTTTAGATTCCTCTGTTGAGAGTTCTCTGTTTTAGCCTGTACTCCATTTTTTATTGGATTATTATTATTTTTTTTTTTTTTTTTGGTTTTTCGAGACAGGGTTTCTCTGCAGCTTTTTTTAGAGCCTGTCCTGGAACTAGCTCTTGTAGACCAGGCTGGCCTCGAACTCACAGAGATCCGCCTGCCTCTGCCTCCCGAGTGCTGGGATTAAAGGTGTGCGCCACCACCGCCCGGCTTGGATTATTATTTTTATGACCAATTTCTTGAGTTCTTTGTCTATTTTGGAGATCAGACCTCTGTCTGATGTGGGGTTGGTGAAGATTTCTTTTCCATTCTGTAGGCTGCCATTTTGTCTTGTTGACCATGTCCTTTGCTTTACAGAAGCTTCTCAACTTCAGGAGGTCCCATTATTAATTGTTTCTCTCAGTGTCTGTGCTACTGGGGTTATATTTAGGAAGTGGTTCCCTGTGCCAATGAGTTCAAGTGTACTTCCCACTTTCTCTTCTATAAGGTTCAGTGTGGCTGGCTTTATGTTGAGGTCTTTGATCCATTTGGACTTGAGTTTTGTTCATGATGATAGATATGGATCTATTTTTATTCTTCTACATGTTGATATCCAGTTATGCCAACACTATTTGTTGAATATGTTTTCTTTTTACCATTTTATATATTTTTGCTTCTTTGTCAAAAATCAGGTGCTTATAGGTATGCGGATCGATATCTGGGTCTTTGATTTGGTTCCATTGGTCCTCTTGTCTGTTTTTATGCCAATACCAAGCTGTACTGTAGCTCTGTAGTAGAGTTTGAAATCAGGAATTGTGATGCCTTCAGAAGTTCCTTTATTGTACGGGATTGTTTTGGCTATCCTGGGTTTTTTGCTTTTCCATATGAAGTTGAGTATTGTTCTTTCGAGGTTTGTGAAGAATTTTGCTGGGATTTTGAAAAGCCCATCTTTTTTCAAGATCAGGGTGTCCTGGGAAGAAAGTAGCTTTGGGTTTGGCATCTGAATGAAGGAAAGATTCAGAAATATGTATATGTAACCAGGAAACGAGAGCCACATCCCTGGAATCTGCCAGCAGGCAAGTAGAGTGAACAGAGAGGCCTTGAGATACCAGCTTAGTCTGTGTGCCAGGGAAGGGCACAGAGACCCAGGACAGCAGCAGAGGCTACTCGGCAACCATCCAGACTTTTGCCCAGAAAGTCCAGGATGGAAGAAGCTTGCTTGTCCTGCCCTATGGCACTGATACTGCTGGGTCCCCATGGTAGAACTGCTGTCCCCATTTGCCCATGCACTCACAGATAGATGCTTTGAGACAGAGAGCAGAGGAGGGGCTCTGGGGGCAACACTGCTCAGGTCATGGCTGGTGAGGCCCTGTAGCCCTGTCACAGCAAGCGTGGTCCAGTGGTCATGGCTGGTGAGGCCCTGTAGCCCTGTCATAGCTAGCGTGGTCCAGTGGACCCTGCAGATACAGACAAATGATCTCTCATTCTGTGAGGGGGTGGGGCAAAAAGATGAGTCATAGACAGGGAGAAGCTCCTGGGAGAAGCAGAATCGTCAGAGGAGGGCTAAGGTGAGCCCGCCTCCACCACTTCCTGACCACTGAAGATCATTCCCTCTAATGTATGGAAGAAACTAGTCCTTTTCACATGTAACCTCCGTCACCATCTCCAGCTAAATATCCTAGCATTCAGGTCTACACGCCTTCATGTAGAACTCACTGTGTTGCCCCCAGGAATGTTGGGAAAAAGTGTGCAAGGCACATGAGTGTCTTCTGCTGCCTCAGGTCAGCCAAAGTCGCAAGACATATTGTACTGTACCTCTGGCTTCGATACAGACACCCGGTTGCCATGAGCAATTAACAGGTCTGCAAATAAACCACGAGGAAACAAAAATAAAGGAACTCCTAAGCAGGGCAGAAGTTGGGGAGGGGTGTTTCAGGCTGATTCCCATCAGAGGTCGCATCTTTCTATCAGAAGGTTAACACTGTTTGGAACTAAATAGTCTGTTCTTAGGTCCACATCATGGCCCCCCTTTCATCCGTCAGTCAAGGCAGCGCACACTGCTGGGAGGGAGTGTGGCTTGGCTGTAACTTATGTGACCTGAGAGCTGGCACTTAAAGCCCAGTGCCATCACCCAGCCCAGAGGCGGTGTACGGTAGGGAAAGGTGGGTCTTACTGAAGCTGCTGAACCTAGTCATATTGGCCCACATGGGCTGCCGGAATATTAGGAAACAAAGAGCTTCGCTTGCTGGGTGACAAGCCCTGTTAGTGTAGGCTTTGTTCTCTCTTCACAGAGAAAAGAAGAAAAGGATGCTATCTGGGATGGAAGCAGACTGTAACAGACTGCAGCGCGAATGGTAAATGGGTTCTACATAGCGAGGCTGTTGTAACAGGATCTGGTCGTGTTCAATCTGCTTTGGCACGCTTGGTTATCAGGGTGAGCAGTGATCTGGGGTTTTCCATGCCTCCCCGTCACCGTGATCTGAGCATGCGCATTTGCAGTAGATATTTGTGTGACAGACGCTGTGCCGGAGAGTCTGTGGTGGGTACACAGATACTGCTTCACATCCCCAGGCCTGGAGAGACAGCTCCAGTTAAGAGCTTGTTCTCTCCTTCCATAGGACTCGAGTTTGTTCCTCAGCATCAACACCAGGTCACTCACAACCATCTGTAACTCCGGATTCCAAAGAGATCTAACTTCCCTGGACTCTAAGGACACTTGTACACACACACACACACACACACACAATAATAATAATAACAATAACAATAATAATAACAAATAATAATTTAAGTGGAAACTAAGACTGGCCAAGTTGGAGTTTAAAACCATCAGCAGAAACAATTAGCAACAGAATTCTCTGCCAAGCCTAGAGAGCAAAGGAGGATCAAGCTGAAAGGTCAGCTGGCCTGGAGATTTTGATCCTCCAGGAAGCCCAAGAGAGAATAAGATAACTCAGGAAAGGGGAGATGCCAAGTCCAAGTTGTCATAGCAGTTATCAAGAGCAGAGAAGGATCATGAATCAGGGAACTGGATAGGACATGGAGGGACAGAAGATCAGGCAGAAAGGTTGAGGCAGAGTAGAGCATCTGGGAAGACCCAACAAAGGCCAGAGTGGATAACGATGCAATGGGCAATCCACACCTGAGAAGTGGGGCTAGCAAGGGGCAGGATGGAGGTCAGCCCCAACCAGCCAGATGGGAAGCAGACAGAGCTCCATGCCAGATGCCCGAGACACAGCAGCTGGGAGCCAGACAGAGGGGACACTTGGGGCAGCCAATGGAGCAGGCTGCAGAAGGGATCACTGGACATGGTACTGAGTTAGGAAGATGGACTCTCCCAGAAAGGTCTCAGCTCTCCAGCACTATGGCCAGGGTTAGACGCCCCTACCCAGACAAGGACAGTCCATTTACTGAGTGCTAGCATCATAGGAGCACAAGAATGGAGAGCACAGTCATTGCAGGGCTGGGATATAGCTCCATGGTAGAGTGCTCGCCTCACATCTCTGGCCCTGCAAAATCAACAACAAAATATTGGCCGCTCATTCAGAAGCAGGTAAATAAATGCATGTCTAAATGCAAAATATCTTAAGTGGCAGGAATGAAACAAGTCAGATTCACTGTGAAGAGCAGAGGGAGGAGATCTTAGAGACAAGGGCTGGAGGAATGGGACAGAGGCTGACATCACAGGCCCAGCAGTCCACTCCCCAGGGGGCAGCAGGTTGAGATGGAGTTACCCTGAAGAAGGTGCTTCCACTGTTACGCATTTCCCCACCTTGCTGGGTTTCCCTGTTGATTCGGCATTTATCAAGAGTCATCGCGCCTGCCAAGATAGCTTGACAAATTTACTTTGCGGAGATAGAGCATGTTGCTACAAAACTCGGGATACATTGAGTTCCAACAGTCAGAAGGGAAAAGGAGACGCCACTAATATAGGTCCATGGTGACAAGACTCAGTCCTGGACCAGGACTAAGATGAAGATAGTTCCCAGGAATGGGCTATGTCCATTTAGGCCAACTCACAGACACGGGGCTAGCAGGCCTCTCTGGTAGGTGTGCAGGGTTTTCTTTCCCAGCCCATAGCAGCAGATTCTGTGATTCTTGTAGTGGCTCATGCAAGGAGAGGCAGGTGAGTCTCAAGGGGCCAGTTCTGAAAGAGAAAGCTCCTGGCTTCTAATGTTCCTTTGGATGGTGATGGCAGAGTCGCCCAGGAAAATGGAACAATTCAGTGAATTCATGCAGTCATTCATTCATTCATTCATTCAAGAGATTTCTTTTTAGTGTTGGCCAGAAAAATGTCTGCCAAAGAGAGACTAGACTCTAGCCATAGCTCTGCCACTGAAAACGAGGTATCTGAGAAAAATGCACGTATGTATCATAGAGATTCTGGTCGTTTTCCCATACAATACGATGTCTGTGGCTGCATATACAGGGCTGTGAGCCCTACCCCCAGCAGCAACAAACAACAGCTATAATAAGGGGGATGGAGAGATGGGTCAGTGGTTAGAGCACTTTCTGCCCCTGCAGGGACCCTGGGTTTCCTTCCCAGCACCTACATGGTAGCTCACAATGGGCTGTAATTCCAGTTCCGCAGTTTCCAACACTCTCTTCTGACTTCCATTGGTGTGGCATGCCGGTAGTGAATCTGCAGCCAAACATTCACACACACAAAGTAAAAACCTTTTAGGAAAGTGATATTCTATCCAGACTAGTCGGGCTTATTTTAATTGTGAGTAATAAACATTCATTTTAGCTAGCTTTCTGAAGAAAACGAGAAGGGTGGGCTGAGGCTGTAGTTTTCATTGGTAGAGTGCTTGCCTAGCATGCATGAAGTCCTGAGAGCTACCCCCAGCATTGCATAAACCAGGACTTAGGAGGATCAAGAGTTCAGAGGTCACAAGGGCCTGTTCCATAAAGTCTTTGCGCTACTCTACTGGCACAACAGATCCGCTCCCACCATGCCTGATCTGGAGGCTGACGTGTCCTTGGCCCCGCGTGGTCAGATCTGCAGGTGTTTTAGGGGTTGACAGAGGATGAAGTTGGAAAAGGTAGATTTGGGGGAGTGCTATTTTGACTAGGGTGAATTCTGGGTTTTTGAGAGCAGACGCAGCCAGGCTCAGGTCTAGTGCAGCCTTTATGGCTGGGATGTGCCAAGCCACACGTGCACACACCAGAGTGCTGCTCCTGGCTCTGTGTCGTAGGTAGTCAGCAGGGGCTGAATCCAAAACCAAGGCCTCTGTGACATTGCTCTTCCGTCCATGCCAGTCTGCCACACCACCCCACACTCGTTTCTGTTTACCGAGATGACCTGCGGGGAAAGGTATGAACAGTGACTTGGAGTCTGCATGGATCCTGAGGCTAGATCTCCAGGCAGCCGTGGCTATGGCTGGCCTATCATGGCAGGAATGCTTCTGACTACAGCTGCTTTGCACACCCAGGATGGCAGTGCCAGCTGAGAAATCTCAATGAGAGTCTGCCTCCACAGCTCTCGCCTCTGTTGGCCCCTTCACTCCTCCACCCACCTCTCAGTGAGGGAGCCATCCTGCTTTCTTCACTGAGCCACAGCCTTGAAAGAGCCCTGTGGATGGCCCCAGGGCCTTCCTAGCACCCGGAGGTAGGTCCCTTCGGGCAGGCTAGATGGGAGGCACCCCAACTTCCTCCCAGTTCTTTTCTTTAAGCATCACAGAAGGCCACATACCAGCAGACCTGAAGGAGGCCAGGCAGAAATCCAGACATCCTGTTTCTTCTTGCATCTGTGAAATCAGGGAATCGCGAGGGCAAAGTGGGGCTTGGGGTCTCCAATTATCTCCCTCCCCCTGCCTATTGGGGGCTTCACACTCTCCCCCCACAGCTGTGCGCAGTCAACAGCTCTTGGAACCTGTTGAAATCCATTACCGACCTTTGGTCTCAGCCACCACAAAGGAGCTCTGCCCAGCTCGCAGGCGGATTAAACAGAAATGAATTGGCCAGGGGAGGCTTTGCGACCCTCTGTGTTCCTGCCTCCCTCTTCCCCTTTCTCTCCTTCTATCTCACTTTTATTATTATTTTTTTCCCTGGGAAGCCAGCTGGGCAGAGCCAAGATACGGCTGAAAAGATCCCAGAGGTCACAATCATCTGAACCGGATTCACTTTGTTCCTCCTGCAAAGTAGGGCATGGTGGCGCCTCTGCACGGGGCCTGTTAGTGTGGAATTCATCGCATCTAGCAAAAGTGAAAATAAAACAAAATGAAACGCCCATAAAGTTGAACCGTTAAATATTTAGGGCTCGTGATGAACAGTGTGTCATAATATTTGTTGAATTGCATTTGCTATTCAATGCATCTTTCCCACTTACAGCCCCAGTTTTCGGAGGTAGACCGAGGAAGCTAGAAGAATTAGGCTGAGTCAAAAATGAAATTCAGGCTTTAATTTAACCTCAAAAGATGAATCTGGCTGTCGGTAGGCCCTGGGCTGCATAGCTGTTAGCGCTCTCGGGCAGGGGTCTTCGCCTCCCCTGGAGTCTGTCTCGCTGTTCCTCTGCTGCTCCCTCCATGTGTAATTAAGCAGGTGCCCTTCCATGCTGGATTTAAATTATCAAATGTCAAGACACAACACTTTATTTGTGTATGTTTTCCTTGCTTAGCAATTCAGGCAGTGCCTGGGGAACAGGGATGTGTCTACTGGGCTCGAAGGAGGAGTTTCCTCCTGTGCCTCAGTGAAGTCTTAGGAGGGGGTCGCTGGTACTTTTTCATGCCACCCTCCCCCTCCCCAGGAGAACCCGCAGAGCCACCTGGACCTGTCTGATCAGAGGGAGGGCCAGGATCTTTTCTGGAGATCATAAAGGCTAGTTGAGTATAAAATCCTGGAAGTCTAAGCTTGAGCTGTGTTCATGACCCTAGAGACAATGTAAAGATGGGGGAGGAAAGAGAGAGGCAGGGGGAAGGAGAGGGAGGAAGAGAGAAGGAGGAGGAGGGAGGAAGGAATTGAGAGAAGAGGTGATGAGGAAGAGAAGGGAGAAGGAAAAGAAGGGAGGGAAAGAGAGGAAGAGGAAGGAAAGCGAAGGAGGAAGGGAAGAAGGAAGAGAGAGATAAAGGCAAACCCTGGTGTGTGCATGTGTGCACGGTGTGTGAACTGCCACAGTCTTCTAGGCCCTGAAGCCTGGGCCCTCTCCTTGCCAATCATCTTTTCCCTATGTTCTTTTCCATCTCTGTTTGTTCTCTGATGCTGACAGAAGGATCATGGCATTTGCTCCGAGGGGAGGTTTGCTGTCTTGTCAAGACCACCAAATAGGGGGCAAAGGGTAGAAGGCAGGGAGAGCCTTCTTAAAGGAGAAATAGGGCCCCAGGAATCTGAGAGTCACTGTGACCTTAGAGGTCATCAGAGAATGGTCTTGAGGATTTCTAGCTGACGACTTCTGAGATACACATGCCATGTCTTAGGGTGCCAGAGGGCAGTGACCTTGAAAAATTAATACAAAATTGATGTGGGTAGAGCATTATTCTCAAGTGACCTTGGGAACTAGGAGACAGTGACCTTGAAAAATCAGTGCAGCGATGGGCCTGAAGTGAAACTCCTGAGGGTTGGGGGTTCCGTATTTGCTAGGAGGCTGTAGGCCTAAATGGCCAGGCCAGTGGGGGATGAGGAAGTGGAGAGTTGCTCAGGCGTCCTCTCCCAGATGCCCACCTCAGCACTGAACACCCTCACTTCCTCAGGGCTGCCAGGACCCAAGTGCTCCAGAGAGCCTTAGCCAAGCAGCCAAGGCTCTTAAGAAATTTAGATCCCAAAGCTGAACCCTTCCTTGGCTGAACTTGGCTTATGACAGTGCCACCCTGCCTGCGTTGTGGCAGCATAGCCCCAGCCTGTGGAAGGGGCACTCTGCAGGGCCAAGATGGAGCCAAGTTCTATTTTAGCAGGCTTGTTTGTTGCCACACAACATCTGGGGCTTCCTACCACCATCTGGACCTACTCCCCATCAGCGGATCCCTCTCTGTGGTTGCCAGGAGCTGTCATAAGACGTCAGCTAAGGTAGTCTGACCAGAGGCTAGAGAGCTTCCAGAAGGGCTCTGAGGACATGTTTGGGAGAGTGGACAGAGGGTCCAGATGCTGGGAGGGAGAGCTAGGGAGCCAGACTGCTGTGGGCTTGTGGCACAGGGACAGGAACATGAGCCTGTGAGAATACTTCAGTGAATTCACACGTGTGTGAGTCTAAGTCGATGCCTGTGAGCGTCGGCATACATGTGTCTGAGTGAGCAGATGTGTGTTGGTGTGCTCTTGGAGAGGATTCTGACGCATAATGACTGCTTCATGTGTGAGGCAGCAGGCTATCAGCCTGAGAGTGTGTGCCCATTTGTGTGTGTGTCCTGGCACTTGTGCCCTAGGATCTGTGTATCTGGCTAGTAACCCTACTCCGTAGCTTGAGGCTGTGTGCTGGCATGCCTGCCCCCTGCGGATAGGTGTGCGCACGTGCACTGGAGAGCCAGGCGCCTGCTAAATATTTGCTTTGCTGGGCCCTGGGGAGCGCAGTTGGCAGAGCTGCCAGCCCTGCATGCTGTGTTTTTGACAGCTCAGAGCGCGGCCTCCGAATGTGTGAACTTTCTCAGGGTAAACAGCTAATGATACTGCCTCGCCTGCCGCCGCTGACCCCCTAGCAGGCCCCCTTACCAGCAGGGAGCTGTTAGGCGGCTATCAGCTGGTGCCGCCCTCCCTGTTCTCTCACGTGGAACCCCGGGCCAGAAAGGCCTGTGATAGGGTCGCGCAATTCAACATTCCCTCCCCTCCTCTCCTCCCAGCCAGCTGACTTAGTAGCGGAGAAAAACAGCTTTTCTTAGCCAATCCCTCCTTGCCCTCCGACATCAGCATCTACCACCTACTCCTGGGGGGTGGGGCGGAAGCTACCAGAGCAGCCAGGCCTCTGCCCCTGCATTAGCACCCAGCATGGGCAGGTCCTCTGGGCCTGTGGGACTCCAGCCACCGCTGGTCTCTGGATCAAGGAAAGCCTTGGTTAGGATATGAATGCCTGGCTAATGAATGCAAAATCTCACTCTTGCTGGAACTGGGTCACAGCTTCCCCGAGCTCCTGAAACCCTGGCATAGAACTGATCTTACCGAGGAGAAAACTGGCCTTAGTCTGCCGTGTTAGCAGCTTCCTCTCTGTGCCCCTCAGCTGTAGCGCTGTCTCTCAAGTGCCCCCACTTGAGCATGCCATCCTCTTGTCCTTGCACCATGGAGCGTCACCTTCGTACTGAGCTGGGGGGGGGGTGGACCCTGAGGTGTGTGTCTGTGCACAGCCTGGCTTGTGTTTGTATGTGGGCTTGGAAGAATCAGTTAGAGCACAGGAATGTGTGTTCAACAGCTAGACTCGCATGAGTGCTTTCCTGTGCTTGTGTTTAAAGAGAGACTTCCTCGGAGCCGTGCAAGGGAAGATGTGTGGGTACATACATCTCCCGTGGGGCTCAGCTGCCGCTAGTGTTAGCCAGAGGGTGAGGACAGGACAAACACCAGGTACTACCTAGAAGCTAGATGCAGGGGCGAGAGTTAGAAGAGAACATTCAAGATGATCGTAGTCTCTTTTCCTTTTTGCAGATAAGGAAAGTGAGGCCTGCTGAGCAGACTGATTTTTATTAAGTCACCAGGGACACGCCAGGCCTCACTCTATAATGGCTCTCCGCAGGCACCCTTCCGTACCTGATCCAGGCTCTTGCTAGTGGGCACCTGCTTCTGCTTCAAGCTCCCTCTAGGCCTCCGGCAAAGCAAGAAGCTTTGAAGGGATCTCCTTCAGGCTCGAAGAAGCTCTTGGGCCGCTCTTCCCTGCCCTGCCCAGAGCCAGTCTAGCAGAGGTCCCTTTAACAGGCGGATCCCAGCCTGCTGCCCCCAACCCCCTGCCGCTGAGCTAAAGAGAGCAAACTTTTCCAGACAGCCCCTGTCTGTGTCTCATTACAGAGACACAGCCATATTCCATTAATTCCTCATTTGCTGTGGGCAAAGCGCTGATATGTACGTTTTTACCTGGGGTGGTTTTAATCAGTTAATTTAACCAGAAACATTAATAATGTATTTCTTTGCCACCCGACTGCCCATCTGTTGAACAACTTACCTGTTGGAGAGCAATGTCACCTCCTGTGACTCAGAGCCCTTGGCTGCCCAGGAACAAGATGAGATGTTGCATAGTTAATGGCTTCTCAGAGCAAGGGTAAGGGCCAGGGATGCCACGTGGGCTCCCAGGCTGCCGCTTGGAAGCCTGGCTTCTCTCCACCCTGGGGCTCTGACTATGCCGCCTCCCACCTGTGCCTTTGATATCTGCTTTGTTGAGGGTTGTGGCTTAGGAGAGAAGATGGAAGACTGCTCACAGCTCAAGGAGGGAGAGCAGCTGGGGGAGGAGCTAGCTGTAAGATCTGAGCTCTGGTATTTTATGTTGCTGGTCCTTGGCCACATAGCTCACCTGAATCCTTGTTGACCTCTGATTACTGGGAAGGTTCAGGAAGAAAGGCCATTTTGGCTTGATCTAGTGTAGGCGGAGACTGCTCGTTCATTTCCTGGCTGCTCAGACCCAAATAATCACACAGAAACTATATTAATTACAACACTGTTTGGCCAATAGCTTATGCATATTTCTAGCTAACTCTTACATCTTAAATTAACCCATTTCTATTAATCTGTGAATCACCATGAGGTTGTGGCCTACTGGTAAGGTTCTGGCTGGTGGCTCACGTCTTTCTCCTTCAGCAGGGACATGGCATCCTTTGACTCCACCTACTTTCTCTCTATAGCTCTGTTTGGATTTCCCGCCTGGTTTTACCAAGCCATTGTCTGAAACAGCTTCTTTAATAACCAATGATAATAAAACATATTCATAGCATACAGAGGGGACTCCCACATCAATCTAGGAAGGGTTCCTTCCTTGATAAAACACTGTTGGTCCTACATCTTTGAGATCCATCCCGGAAGGGCTGCAAGTCTGAGTGGCTTTTGTGAACCAAGGGTTGTATTCAGTACGTGTAACCACCAGTTCAGAGGGCAGGAGCCTCAAGTAGCCCACGCTCCACTCACATGGCCTGACACACTGGCCATTTAGTTCCTGGGTCAAGGGGTATTTCAGGGAAAGGATTCATCAAGGGGGCGTTGAAGCAACTGTGGCAACAGAGAACTTTCACAGGGAGGGTGGGGGTGGTTAAGAAGATGCTCGGTTAAAGAGTGGATGAACATCCCCAACCTCCTTCACCTCTTCTCTTCTGGGGTACTCCTTGCTAACCTACCCCAGAAGCCATGGTGCAACAAAGCTCTGGGGATTTGGGGGATTCCCCTTCCACTGCTAAACCCACTTTCCCACCAAACAACTGGAGACTGCTGGGCTGGGCGTCAGCCCACATGGCACTGCCATATTCTACAGCCTGGTTCTATGGTCATGAGGCCCAGGGGATGTGTGTGAATGAAGCAAGCTTCTCTCTGAAGGCTTCCAGTGTCCCTGAAGTGAGCGAGCGGAGGACTTGTCCTGGACAAGGTCCCTGGTGGGTACAATATACTCAGGACACAACAGGTCAGGTCCTCTATGGGAGCTACTCCTCCTGCCTGGGGGCTGTTTTGGTTTCCTAAAGCCTGAGATGTTGTCAGCTGTAAGCTCAGACTTTCATGTACTTCCCTAAGGGAAAAAAAATGCCACCAATTAAACTATGACACGGCACCTTCTTATCATCTATTGCAAGACCCATCTCGATTTCAGGGATGTTAAAATTGAAAAAAAAAGTGTGATGTGGGATCAGTGGAATATGGAAATGAAAATAGCATTGCTGTGGTTTACCAAGGGTTCTGTGCCCCGGGCACTCTGTCGATGGCGGCATCTCATTAGATCCTCGTGGAACCCTGTGGTCGGAGATATAGCTCAGTGAGGTCAAGCAGTGGTGGGGAGGTCAAAAGATAGTCCTCTGAGAGCTCTCAAGGATGATCATGGCCTCTCAAGATTGTTTCCTTCATCTTCAGTTAAGGATGATGAGGCTCACATCGCTTGCAGGTGGCAGAGAACTCCTTGGTTGGCCACTCCACTGGTCTGTGATCCACAAGCAGGGACAGAGCTGGGCTTCCAAACCTGCCCCATTTATCTGTAGCCTGTGCTCCAAAGAAGGAAAAGGCAGCAGATGAAGTGGATTCTGTCTCTGGATCTGCATGGAACGGGTCAAACCTGTCATCTCTCAGGCCCTCCATTCCTCTACCGACTGCCCCCAGCCCAGCCCAGCCTACCTCTAAACAAGAGTCACTTTCCCTTGCCAACTTCCTGGTGGAGGGTGATCCCCACTTCTCCTACCTCCTTCTGATTCTTAACAGCCAGGATATGCGAGCAGAGCAGCAGGCAGGCAAGGACAAAGCAGAAACTGAGAGCAAGAACTGCCGCTGAAAACTCACAAATTGGTCCCAGAGAGCAATGGAGCCTCTTTTTTTGCCCATCAGCTCACTTCCCCAACCATTACCAGGCAGCTAGCATGAGGCCGGTGGCTGGAGCAAAAGCCAGGCGTGGGCGGGCATGGGGAATGGTACAGTGTAGAGTGGCTGATTTCCAGAGGAGCACAGAGACTTGGGGCAGCATCCTCCAGTAAGAACTGGGGCTGGATCAGGGAGCTGGTGCACTAGGGAGGCGGTACCAAGATGTTCTTCGGCTAAATTTGCATGGACACAGGAGGTCAGGATCTACCTGATGTCTAACCCAGGGCAGGTGGTGCCTTCTGGCATCAGACATGGACAGAAGATAGAGTTGAATCCAGGACTTGCGAATTTAGAGATAAGCCTTATTGGGAGCCTCGCATGTAGGGTGGAAAGGAATGAGAGCCTGCAGCTGGCAAGGTGCAGCCATTCTGTGCCAGGCACACAGACATTTTCTTTTACCCTACCCAGCAGTCTTGGAAGGTGAATTTCACAGATGTAAAAATTAACTCACCTAGGGGATAAGTAACAGCTGGTGAGTAGCTGGGATGCAAAACTGCACCAAAGCAGCCAAGTGCCAGGCCACTGTATTCTGGTCCTTCCAGGGAAAACGAGGCATGAAACAGAGAAGCCAGGCAGGGTGAGCTTCTGGAGGATGCCTGGTGAGAAGCCTGGCCTTGGAGATGTGTCGGTTGTAGCTACTTCACTCCATGAAGAGGCCAAGATGGGACATACCCTGCTGCTGAGAACTGGGAACCCCGGGTCACCCACTCAGCATTGGTGGCTGCAATCTGCTGCCCAGCCGGGTGGGATGCCACCTCATTTCTCCTGCACCATGTGCTCTTCTGAAGACCTTCAGATGCCCTGGCTGCGTGAAGGTCTGAGCGGCCACAACTCTCTTTGGAATATTCCCACCACCTCTTGTGCTCACGTGCAGAGCCAGCACCCCTTAAAGGAGAGGTACCACTGCAGTGAGCTGGCTCTCAGACAGCATGGCCACACCGCGGGAGGGAACTGAGGTTCCAGAGGCAGAAAAGGATTTCTCTGAGGAGAGATGACTAGGCAGGGCGTGATTTTCACACCCAACTACAGTGCGCTGTTCCCTCTTTGCTCCCACTGCCTGCTGGGCAGTTTCTCTTCTGCTCTGTCCACTTCTTGCCCTTAAAGGCCTTGCCTACATCCTGTTGTCTGAGGAAACTCTTGGACCCTTGTCTCCATCCTCGGTACTCAGAGTATGGGATCCGCAGCAGAGGGCCATCCTGTTGTTGGTGATTGCTGTATTTTACTACCCGCTCCCTGCCCAAGGTTAGGCTGTGAGCAGTGTGTGGTGGGCAGAAACACGTGCCCATTTGCCTATCGCCTGTAGTACCAAGGGACTGGATATGCTTGCTGTGTCGAGTCTCTCCTGCCTCTCTCCAGAGCCTCCCCTTGCACACTCTCCTCCTAGTTCCTGGCACAAGAGGATGCCATCTTGAAAGCAGGGACTGGCTCACTTAGCTCCAGGTTACATTCCCCATGCTTAGAATAGGGTGGTATAGCGGGCATTTGGTGAATTTTCTGTTATCATTAACATAAGTTACAGATTGAGTCACCACACAGGGCCGTTTACTCGCTCCTGGGTCTGGAGTGAGCAGTTCATTCCTTGAGGACTTTACTGTCAAGTGTGGGGATTGACATGGGCAGAGCCATGGGGCAAACACACAAGGCCATTAACCACCAATAAGTGGCGTCTAGGGGAAGGAGACACTTGGCACCTCTGGCTTCTAGGTGTGAGCCACGAGCGGGTTACAGCTTCGTTGGAACCTCAGCTTCTTCTGCCATGTCAGCGAGTGTCTAATACTTAGGGACATGGCCCAGATTAAGCAAGACGATGTGTGTGAGGCATCTGGCATGATATCCGATATGTGAAAAGTGCTCCGATACGTTGTCACTACGAATAAACCAAAGCAAGGTCATGAGGAAGTGATAGCTCTCAGCTGGGCTGAGCGAAACTCTGGTGTGACTAAATCGCACACTGCATGAGGAGGCTGCAGGGAAGTAAGGCGGAGTGGGGGTGGCAGCTAGATTCGTGACGCCCCCAGTCCCCTGGGAATAGCAGGAAGGGGGAGAGCAAGGGGAAGCAGGGAAGGTAGAGTGGGAGCCTTGCAAGTGGCAGGGCAGATCACAAAGCAAGGGACGGAGAGGGTGAGAATGACCCTGCTTTCCAGTTGGACTGTGGAAGGGTCATCCATGTCCTTGGATGGCAGGCCCAAGGGCAGAGTAGGTCTGGGAAGCAGATCGGGCAGTTGATTGTAGAAATGTGTTGGTGACACAGTGAAGGACCTGAGTGTACCCTGTAGTCCAGAGACCCTGCCCCTCGTTAGAGCCTGTCCCTCAGCCACAGCCCAGAGGTCACAGCCTCCCATGGAAAACCATACCTGTGTGGGAGACGGGGAGCTGGATAGGGGACCACCGAAACATGGAAAAGTTACATTCTGCACGAGGCTGTCACCCAGCCAGTCCTTCTGGGGAAAGGTCTGCCTCTGATGTAGTCTCATGGCTCAATTGCTTCGACTGGGAAGTAGGTTTAGCTGCTGTTAATCGTAACCCTGCGAGGCAATGAAAGAATTCACTGGAAATGACCGGAATGAGAGCCACATGCCACGTACCATAGAAAGGATGGATTCGGAGCGGCCTCTGGCAGAGAACCTGGAGTTCTGAGGACCGCGTGCTGCAGGGCTGACTTCCAGGGGACAGCCTTCCTCGGTGGGACTTAGGAAAAGCTCACCGGGCCCTGGGATGGTCTTTCACCACCCACGGATCTGCAGAGCCCATGGGATTCCGTGCAGATTGCTGGCTTTGATGAGCCTTCTTCCCTTCCTCTGCAAGCAGGGACACATGGTAGAACCCACCACACTGGGCTGTCATGAGGACTACATGAAATCGTGATGGTAGTGATTCGGAAGGCGGGCTCAGTGGCTGCTACTGATGGTTCTGTTTTGCTGGCTCTAGTATAGCCTTGGGGAGAGTCTCCCTGCTCCACCTCTGTCAGATGGAGATACAGGAATCCCAGCCTTTGCATTAGTTCAATGTGCAGGTTTTAGGGGACTGCACCTGTAAACCTCAATTTTAAAAATTCAAAACTATCTATTTTCTCTGTTGCTGCTGACGGCCCATGCAAATTTGGAGGTTGCAATTTAGCTGCAGTCCTGAAGACGCACCTGCTGCCCTCCCTGTCACAAACCGCCTTGGGCTCTCTGAGTGGCCTTGATGAGGGAGGGCCTAGGTGTCTTTCTGGCTTTGGGTTAAAGGAGTTCGTTCAGCTTTCTGATCTTGATAGTTCTGTGGGTGCCCCGCCCCATCCCATTGCTTAAAGACCTGGATTATAGTCTTAACCTTGTACAGTGTCCCCTTCTGCCACCCTGAGACAGAAGCTCTGATTCAAAACTGCTGTCCATTTCTTACCTTTCTGGAGATTTGCTGGCTAGAAATGGCATGCCTGCCTATACAGGTTCATATGTTTCATTCATATTCATATATATGTATATATATATATATATATATATATATATATTTAAGAAGTGTTTATGGAATGAGCCCTCTGTGTTGTGGATAGACCAGATATACAGACTGACAAAGTTTATATTCCGTTGTGCAAGGTGGAGGATGGACAGACAGACAGACAGACCGACAGAACAAAGTAACAAACAGATCTTTTCTGTTATCATGAACTGGGGGGCTGGAAGGATGACGAAGCAGGTAAGGCTCTTGTCATACAGCTTGAGGACTTGAGTTTGATCCCCGGGACACTTCTTCTGTGGAAGAACAGATCTGACTCCCACAAGCTGCCCTCTGGCCTCCACACCTGTGCTATGGTGCACACACACAGTCAAGAAAGTAGCGTAATAGAAATGTTTACGAGCAATTATCTGTGAAATACGTTATAGAGTAGGGGAATAAGCAAGAGGTGTGGAGTGGAGGTGTCCTCATCGCTTGCCATGTTCACAGCTGTGGCTCAGGTGCCTGACACACGGTCTTGGCCTCGCTGAGTGTTCAGTGAGAGGCGAGTCGAATGGTTGAACGTCTCTATCACTGGCGTGGGTGGACGACAAGGTCGCTGGGGATTCCTTCGAACAGCCGCAAGCTGGTGAAGACTCAAGCAGCCCCGTTTGCTAATGATCATAATTAAGTCAGAGTCTCTTATTTCAGACAAGGGCCCTGGGGAGAAAGGCACAAAGCATGAGGCTGATGAATTGGCTCCCCATGCTCTCCTCCCTGCTGGGCTTACACCTCGGCAAGACGTGTGCCCACACCTGCCTAGGTGTGCACACACCACACAGCGACACACTAATGAGAGCCGTATGAGCATGCATTCCTCTAAGGCTTATTTAAAGCCGCCAGCCTCCTGGCTCCGGAAATCAGCCCAGGAGAGAGAGGGACCTGTCTCTCTAGGACCCCCTGGGGACAAGTAGACCCTTACTTCATCTTTTCTGCATTCTGTCATGTTCCTCTCTAGTGCTCAGGGGCTGAGCACCGAGTGCGTGGAGCTGACTGAGACGTGGAGAATATAGCCCTAGATTTAAAAGTGCCTCTTGCCTCGGAAGCAAGGGGAAGGAAAACTTTTGCCTAAATCACTGGAACATAGCGATTCCCAAAGCGCGTTTCTGGCGAAATGATCTGCCAGAAAAGGTTTCCGCGGTTGTCAAGTCGGTGTGGCAGGGTTGCGGACCCCTGTCTTAGAGGTTCACTGCACAGTGAGCGGAGCAAAGGCCCTGAGGAGCCCGCACGTCGTTCCACTTCCGGGGCTGAAGTCCCATCAGCAAGCCAGAGTCGTTCGATCTCTGCCCCACAGGGTACACAGGTGTTGTGAGAGTCTGGGGTGGGATGAGAAGAGAAACCCAATGGACCCCGAGATCTCTCCAGACCTCAGGAGAACAGAAGGAGGGATGCGTCCTTTGTACCTTATAGGTTGAGTGCCCATTATCCAAGATACTTGGGACAAGCAGTGTGTCAGATCTCAGCTTCATGATTTCGAAATCTTCGCCTGAATTGTCACAGAGCATCCCTAAGTGCGAGATCTGGACGGCTTCAAACTCTGAGATTCTTGGAGCATCATAGCACAACTCAGAAAGTTTCACACTTGTAGATGTTTATTTCTTACTCCCATATAAAGGACTGGAAGCTCCCGCCCCTGTCCAAGCAACACTGAGTTCCTTGGCCTCTCAGGCAAGCCCCTCCCACATGAGCAGGTGGGGACTGGAGGGTGGAGGGCAGAGAGCAGGGAACGTTGGTGGATCCTGACTCAGAACAAATGTGCTGACATTTGTAGCATCATACTGTATGGGAACAGTTTGCAGGAGAGCCCTGCCTGGGGGTGGAGCTCCTCCCAATCAGAAACCCTGTTGGAGGAGGGGGAGCATGTTTGGATATCAAGTAGTAAAAACAGCATGTGTTTTTTTTCGCTCCCCCAGGCCCATTTCTGTCGCTCCAGCAGCATTGTCAGAAAAGAACAAAATAAAACAGAGAGTGGAAGTTGATTCTTTAATTAGTGTAGTTTCTTCACTGTTCATTCTCCATCTCCAGAGATCAATTAGCTTGCTTTTAAGCTAAAAGGCATCTGAATAAGTATTTAACCTGCATAGCAATTGATATTTAAAACAGACGAGGATAAGAGTGACTGCACCTAACAGGGTTCTCTCTGCTGATCGTCCACACCTCACTCTGCCCTCTCCCGTTTCCTAGTGACCGCTGGGGCAGCGCTCTTTCCCTGGTGCTAGCCGCTCTCTCCAGCAGATGCCTGTTTGGTGTAGAGATGTATTACTTGGGTTGTATGGAACAAGTCCCTCGACCACCAGGGACTAGCGGGGCCTCTCTTCAGCCACTTACCCACAGGTCAGTCACTGGTATCCTCTCCGAGCACAGGAGGGTCAGGGCGTCTTATCCTCAGCGTTCCTCAGCTAATAATGACCAATCCATGCTGGATAGGGGTGAGGGGCTGCAAGAACTGGGATCCTCCTGGCTGGGCATCTTCATTGCTGATAGCCCTGAGGGTATTTGTATGTTGTCTGATTTGTCATGTAAATATCAAAGTCTGAATTGGAATTAGCTTCTTAAAGCAAACAGTGTGTGTGGTGTGGTGTGTGTGTGTGTGTGTGTGTGTGTGTGTGTGTAAGCATTTACTTTCTCAACAGCCTCTGGCTGTTGTGTTAGACCCTGAGAAAGATGAGGAGGCACTTGAAGGACAAAGGGGCAGGCCCCACCCTACAGGTGACAGGTGACCACAGAGTAAATAGGGAGGGAGTGGAGTGGGAAACACACCCTGTCTCCACAGAGTGTCACCACATGGGGAAGACACCCTCAGAGCTCAGGAAAGGTGTCTTGGTTGGGGGGAACCCTAATTCAGACAAAGGCAAGGATATGAAAGATTATTTAGGGGAAGTCCCTAGGAAGCAGCACCCTGAAATGCAGGGAGGGCAGAATAGGAAAGAAAGAAAACCAGGAGGGCTCGGCTCCTAGGTTGTGGAGCCGCACCAGGAACTCCTGCTAGGCACCTTAATGCTGGAACCTAGAGCAACCGGGTAGACTGTGTGGTAGACTAGGAACTGCATGTCTGTTCACATCTTCCATCCCCCTGGTTGAAGCTGCTGTGGGGTTGGTCACTGTCTGGCCCTTGTAGCCTGTCCCCTCACCAGCCAAGCTTTGTGATTCTTAGAGAAAGCCAAGAGACAGAGAGAATGTTAAGGGCTGCAGGTTTGCTGTGTGTAGATGGTGTCCAGGTAGGATGAAAGGAAGGTGGTGACTGCCATTCAGGCTCAGAACAGAATTAGGAGCTGAAGTGGAGGTGTGGGGGGGAGACTGTAAGACTGAGGGAAGTCATGAGCAAAAGGGCATTTGGGGGGTGAGGATAGCAATGAGTCTGTACTGTAATAAAGGGCTGGGGCTAGAGAGGGGGGTCTAAGCCATTCATGAGGGGCTTAGCCTTTCAACTCCTCGCAGGCCTGCAGGAGGATGGGTGGTGGGGATGTACTGCATGTAAATAGAAGCAGATGCCCTGCTTGTCTCTAAGAGGCCCATGAGGTAGTTCTAGATCTCCGATCCTACTGCCTTCTGGCAAGGACATTCCACTGCTCCCCGAGCACAGCCCTCTCCCCAGTAGCCAGGCTCTGACTCCCCCGCCTGATGACAGCCCATCCCTCATCAGGGTCTCCGGGCAGCTCAGGAGCCTGCGGCCATCCTCCTGACATAGTCGATGTCCCAGTATTTGACTTGCATGTCCCTGAGTTGTACAGACAAAGCTCCACATATCACCAGATCAATTAAAACAACTGCCACCAGTCCCCGGGACTCAATCAGGAGGCCCCCTTGGGACCTTAGGGGTGGGCGCAGACCCTCCTCAGAACTGAACTGCTGCTTTTCTGGAAACCTGCATCTCAGGCAAAGGCCCTCAGCCCCCGTATAGCCCCATAAGTGTAACCGTCCCTTCCTGAGACCTGACCAAGCCTGTTTGTGGATTTATGCTGCTAAAGCTTCAGGGTACCCTGCGTGGTAAACGCCACTGGTGTCCCCATTTCTGGCAAAGCAACAGAAGCACGGGGCCACAGAGAAAATTGATCAAGGTCATGTGGGTAGAGAAGTGGTGGCATCAATGCCAGGTGACTTAACTGTGCAGTGTCCTTGCTTAAGCCTTGGGGACATCTTCCATTCATCTGTTTCCCCTTCGCAGAGCCTACTCAGCTCTCCACTGGCCAGGCCTAGAATAGCAATCCTTGAGGCACACACCTCCATCCTCCTTCCTTCTTTCCAAGCACAAGTCCTGCTCATCATGATAGACCACGGCCAGTCTCCTGCACCTAGGCTGCCATGTTCCTTCCACAGCTGGGCTTAGGGCAGGTCACAGGTTGCCTCCCCTCTAATGTCCGCAGCCTTTTCTCTCCTGAGTCCCCTGCTGTTTCAAGTGATCTCATCACAGGAGAGTTGGAGCCTTTATAGTGCTTTTGTTTACAGCCCACAGTCATTTCCTGCCTATGCCCTGAGTTCCTGCAATGCCAGGATGCTTTAATGGCTCATACTCACCTGGTACCTGCTCTATGCCATCCTTCTTGTAGTTGTGGTCAGTCAGGAGCTGCGTGATGAATGAATATGTGAAGGAAGGAAGGAAGGAAGGAAGGAAGGAAGGAAGGAAGGAAGGAAGGAAGGAAGGAAAAGAGAGACATGCATCTCCTGTCTCCTTTTCCGGAACACAGACCTGCGGAAAGCCCATCCCTGGGCCTCTCTGCTGGGTGCTCTTTAGCCTTTCTAAACCACATACAGAGTATCTTTCTAAACTTACCATAAGTACACGCTGAACGTGCATCCTGCACATGCAAGCCTCAAGCACTGAAGTCGAGCACACAGGACTCTGGTATATCAATCACCTCCCTCTTGCCAGTGAGTGCGGCTGACTGAGAACTGCCACTCATTGCTTCCAGCGTCACAGAAATCTGATGCCATTGTCCCGCTAGGCCAGGACAAGGTCAGAATTCCAAGGCAATTACTGCTCAGTATGCCTTGTTCTCATTCCATCGTAAACTTGACAAACTATTGTAAGTCAGGATCGTCTGTGCTGCGTCCAGCAGGGAAAGCTAGCCACCATATCCTTCTACCCACTACCCCACTACCCCTCCTCCCCCAAAGACAAGGGCACCGAGAAGCCTAAGAAGCAAGTTCAGAGGCACACAGCCCCTCACCTCTGTGTGCCATTCAGGGCTGCCTGAGTGATATCAGAGCCCACTTCTCCCAGACCGTGGTGATGGGGGAGGGGAGCTTTGGCGGGAGAAGGGTATCTGAGAAAGGGCCTGAAAAAGAGGAGTTAGCAAAACTCTCAGTGCTCGGTTAATCTCTAGGACACCTGAGAAGCTTCAGAAAGAGAACAAAGAAGACTGACTAGAAAGAGCAGAGCTGTTGCCCAAGGACAGGCCAATCCCAGGGCGGGTACTAGAAACATGAGCATCTCTCCTGGGTCTGGCTGCTAGACAGCTTGCTGCAGGCCGTGCCTGCATCTCTCAGGCTCACTGCGTTTAGGGACCTGTTGGCTTGACTGCTTCTGCCAGGACCAAATTAAAGAAGAACCTCAACAAGGAGGCCAACTTTTTGTCCCACCCGCCTGGAGACTCTCTGGGGCCATCTTGATGACAAGGATTTGGAGATACGGGATAGTGAGCCTCCTCTTGAACCTGTAGTCTTGATGATAAAGTGTTCAGAGCCAACAGTCTTCTGTGATGGTATTTACAGTTATAGCCAACTTGACTATGCTATCATAGCATCTTTATATGGACGACAAGAGATTCTACCACATAGGTACGTTCCTAGGGGTTTAAAAACTGATCTTGAAAATCGAGGAACTGGGCTGGGGAGAGAGCTAGTCAGTAAAATGCCTGCCATGCAAACCTGAGGAACTGAGTATACTCCTCCGGAACCCATGTGAACAAGCCAGGCCAGTAATGGAGAGGCAGAGACCAGCAGATCCTTGACGCTGACTGGCCAGCTGAGCCCACTTGGTGAACTCCAGGCCAATGGGAGAGCCTGTCTCAACATGAATGGTGCTCCTAAGAAAGCCACCCAAGGCTGTCCTCTGGCCTCCAGATGTGCACACATACATCTGCACACATAGCCACAAACATACACACAGGAATCTGATCCATGATGTTTCTGAAAATACACTGTCATATACTAAAGGAGAAAGGAACAAGATCCATCAAAGTCCTGTCCCTCCTTTCCCTCCTGCCCTGGGTCAGGTGTGAAAGGGAAGCAAGGCTTTGCCTGCCATGCAGGGTGGAGCCCCTCGGAGGCTGTGACACCCTACCTTCTCAGAGCCTAGGCCATGAAAACACGTTTGAGCGGCATCCTGCTGATAAAGCACTGTCCACAGAGCAAGCTGCTTTGGTAGTTTCGGCTGATTTCTGTGATGTCAATTCTCTAGCTATGGCTGCCTTCAAGCACCCAGCAGCATGAGCTCTGGCTTCAAAAGACCCTGAAGATTTAACTCACAAGCTGACCTGGGTCAGCCCTTTGGTGACAGAAGAGGATTTGGCCTTTAGTCAATATTCATGGTACACTGAGTGCTCACGGGCCTCTCTTCCCTGTCATATAAAATGGGGCACCATAGCTTCTGTCTCTCAGGACTGCAGAGGTTTGGGGGAGTGTGTGACAAAGGGGTTGGGACTAAGCGTCTTCTTCTTGAACAATCAGTTTCTGTCAGGACCGTCGTTTGTTTTGCACGCTAGGCTTTCAGGAAAGGGTTTGTTTGAAGAAAGTGTTCCAGCTGTGCTGCAAGCCACCAGCGCTCACATCTTCCGGGACACCACACGCACAGAGACACACACACCCTATCCCATTTTCTCCGCAGCCCTGGTGTCGTTGCTCCATTTTATTAAAGCAGAAAGCAGTGACAATTATTTTCATAATGAACTGGCTCTTCAAATTAATGCCAATTACACTATGCAATCATGATTAAGATTGTGCATTAATCAACGGTGCCAACCTACTTATTAGCCTCTTTAAATACTGTTCATGAGGAATGTATGGGAAGGGGGGGGGGAATGGAGATGAGCCAGGGGAATTGAGGAGCTGCCTCTAAGTGGGGCTGGAGCGCTCTCCAGAAGCCAAAGCCTAAAGGAGCTCCTGTTCCACAATGGCGGGGCTCCACAGGGGCGTTGCTTGTGTTCCACAGGGGTGGGGCTTGCGCTCCACGGGGGCGTTGCTTGTGTTCCACAGGGGCGGGGCTTGCGCTCCACGGGGGCGTTGCTTGTGTTCCACAGGGGCGGGGCTTGCGCTCCACGGGGGCGTTGCTTGTGTTCCACAGGGGGCGCTGCTTGCTGCAGAACCCAGGTCACGGGGCACCTGGGCTTCTGAAACTGAGAGTGTGCAGAGAGTGGGAAGACCAAGAAGGGAAAGTAGAGGGGTCCTTGACTGTTTATCAGTGGATGAGGTTAGAGCCCTTTTTTCTCCCCCAACTAAAGTGTGGTTGGCACCTCCCAGCAGGTATCACCCGTATCATAGGTCAGATCCCATGGACGCAGGTGTGTGGTGTTTCTAGAGAAGAGGGGTGAGCAAGGTAGATTAGAGGAAGAGGCTGGGGGGATGAGGTAGCCTCAGCTAAGGTTTGACGCCATGTCAGATGCCAGGTGGAAGTGGAGGTAGGGCAAGAGGAGCTCTGGGATGTGTCACGCCTCAGAGCTATCCCACCTTGAGCAAGGGGGGCACAGTTCAGAACAAGAGTATCTACCAGGTATTGGCTCAGAGCTGGCCCTGCGACCCTGTGAGCGGTCTTGACTTCTAGACAACTGGGTTTCCCTCTGAGTTCTGTTGTTCCAGAAATTTCCCAGAATTCCCTTCCTAGACCTATTGAGTGAGTTCTCTAGAGGAAGTTTTCAAGTGAGGTCTGCCTGAACCCAGAATCTAGTCTATGAACCTAAGGGATTGCAAGACAGGCAAACTTTTGGGGTCACGTTGCCCTTACATGTTCACTCACAGGAGCCTCCAGCTTTGCACTGCGTTCTAGTCTCTAGAATTCTCTACAGCTGTGGCTCTCACCTTCCTAAAGCTACGACACTTTAATACATGGTGTGGTGACCCCCCCCCAGCCATAAAATGATTTACGTTGCTACTTCATAACGAATTTTGCTGCTGTTATGAATCACAGTGTGAATATCTGATACGCGGGATAGCTGTATGTTACCCCTGTAAAAGATTGCGACCCTCTGCTTAAGCCCCACTGCTCTGGAGCATTCCAGTGTCTGCTGGTCACCCCCTTCTCCAGTTTCTCTGCTGGGTTTCCGTCTCACCGTCCCCATCCCTGCTGCCCTGGTCCTTTTCCTGTGCTGATTCACCTATGCTGCATGTTTCCATCTTCTCCCAAAGAGCATGAGCTGATGTCTGTTTGCTGTGGCCAGCATTTCTAATCGTAGGGCTCTGGAAGGGAAAATGACCCAACACCAACTCTACATGCTCTAAATCACCAGACCTCATGCTGCCCCAGGGGCTTCCCATCAGCCTCACCTCCTAGAGCCATGGCTTGTAGTTCCTGCCTTTCTTCCTCTTAGGTCCTTTCAAGTCCCTTCACTTCTCCAGGGCTGTCTCCATCTCTCTCATGTCTTGTTGCCTTAGACACAGTATACTCTCTGTTTCTTTAGTACAACAATTTAATTGTCACCTTAGCTGATTAATGGAAGTCCCAGAAGTGCTTTTCTTAAGGAAATAATCTCTCCAAGATGAAGGCCTCCCTTCCTGAAAATCGGGGTGTAGACCACAGTCCAGTGGTGAATCTGGTGTACTGTTTTTGTCAATAAAGTTTTTTTTTAAAAGATTTATTTATTTATTATGTATACAACATTCTGCCTCGATGTATGCCCGCACGCCAGAGGAGGGCGCCAGATCTCCTCAGTACAGATGGTTGTGAGCCACCATGTGGTTGCTGGGAATTGAACTCAGGACCGCTGGAAGAGGAGCCAGTGCTCTTATCCTCTGAGCCATCTCTCCAGCCCCTGTCAATAAAGTTTTATTGAAACAGCCATTGGTTTATATGTTATCTGTGGGTGCCTTCATTGTTACAATGGCAGAGTTGAGTCACTGCAACAAAGATTAGCTGACCCAGTAGGGCAGAAATGTTGGCTCTCTGGATCTCTACAAGAAAAGACTATCAGCACCTGCCCTGGGATATGAAGGCTGAAATTAATTTCATTTTTCTAAATCACACTGTTTCCTCCTGTAATGGCTGCCTTTTGAGACTTCAGCCTATCAACACTCTCAGCTTGCCTGGGGTGGTTCTTCCCCAGAGCAGTGAACCTTTGGATGTTGAACCCACTCTGCACATGGAAACATGGAGGAGCTTCTTCTGGTGGAGATAGTGGGGTTTGATGCAAGCCATGATGTCACTAAAGCCTGAGGGGGGACTCTTTCTACCGCTGTGTGTAAGAAAGGAGCTGCACACTTGCCGGCACCCATTAGTTGTGATCAGCCAGCCTGCTGGGCTGAGCACTGTCAGAAAACAGGGCCTATGCTCATGAGGGTCCAGTGGCAGGTTGGCACAGGACATGAACTGCATGGTGTAGGCTAGGTCTCAGCCTGTGGCAGTCCCGTGAAAAGGAGCATGCCCATAGCCTTGGGATGTACAGGGGGAGTTCTCTTCAGATATAAAGCAACCAGACTCCAGGAGCTCTTGGTTTTATTTTGTTTTTTATTTTTGGTCTTTTTAATTTGCTTTTAAATTTTTATTTGGCAGTTTATCCATTTCTTCGCTTTTGTATTTGGCATATATGTGCGTGCGTGTTTAGAGGCTGAAAGAGGACTTCCTGTGTCCTGCCGTCGGTCTCTGCCTCATTCCCTTGATACAGGGTCTCTCACCGAGCCTGGAGCAAGCTCTGGTGGTCTCCATCCTTGCAGCTCCCCATCCCCACAGCACTGGGGCTGCAGACACAGCTGCTCCTAGCTTTTTACATGGACGCTGGGGCTCACATTCCGGCCCTCATATTAATGTACTCTTACCCACTGAGTCAATGCACACACACTCACACACATATTTTTACAAAATTATTTTGAAGCAAGAGTACATATTTGCTATAAATAATTTGAGAAAAAAGCTCAAGGAAACATGAAGCTCAAAGCAATCCATTAACCCCTTCTACCCAGACTTAATCTATAGTAACATTTGCATACAAAGCCTTCCAGTTTTTTTTTTCCTGTAGCTATAAATAACCTTTTAAAACCCACTTTTCATTTGATAAACAGGGATCATATGATATTATTTGCAGCCTTTTGAGGAAAGAAGATGGCTGCTTTCTGTGCTATTAAATATTCTTTAAGAGCATTTTAAAACCTCCTTTCCTTAACATGGAAGGCTTGTCGAACAACAGCAAAAGCACAAGCTCCATTACGTTTTTACTTTCTAGAAAGTACCACTAACATTTTGGTGTGTGTCCTTCTGGTGTGTCCTTTTTGATTTTAATTGGAATCGCATTAAATTTATAAATTAATTTGAGGAGAGCTGACATCTTTACAATATTGAGCCAACCCTTCTGGGAGTAAGTTGTGTCTCCCCATTTATTCAAGTCTTCTTTTATGTTCCCCAGTAAAGTTTTGTACTTGGCTTGATGGGGGAATTCTACGTTTATTGTAAAGCATTTTATTATTATTATTATTATTTTGCTGTGGCTTTTGTGAGTAGGGTCTCTTTTATTCTTTCAATTCCTTGCTGTTTATGGCTGATAATGTAGGAAGGCTGTATGTTTGGGGTTATTTGTATGCTGGCCCTTGTGAGCTTCGGGCTAAGTTGCTTCTGTTTTCTTCTGATTCCCTTGAGTTTTTAAGGGAACATTAATGAGCATCATCTGCAAACAGTGTGTGTGTGCATATGTGCATGAGAGAGAGGCACGAGTGTGCACACATGTGTACATCAGTGCATGGAGGGCAAAGGAGATTGTTGAGTGTCTCTCACTAAACCTGGAACTCAGGGTTTTTTTTTTGGCTGTTTTCGCTGGGCTGGAGGTTAGCAAGCCTGAGCAATCTTACCATCTCCCTGCCCCATCCCTTCGCCTCTGCTCCAGTGATGGGGTTACAGGTTGTAGTAGTTTGAATATAATTGGCCTCCATAAGCTCATAGGAAGTGGCACTAAACCGCCCCCCGGCTGAGGAGATTCTGTTTTTAATATTATCTAAAGGGAGCCTTAACACATAAGGTTTAGACATGGAGTTGCCATGTCATATGGCATTTTGGTCATTTATCTCCCATTAAGCATGTAATACGATGACTCTTCTCATTAGAAACGGTGCACATGCTCAATGCAGAACTTTCTGGAGAGATGGGAGAACACAGAGAAGAAAATGAGTCGTCCAGAGATGACCACTCCGAGACAATGACTCTTCACCATCTGACACGTCCTTCTCATCTTGTTTCATGCTCGTTTGAGAAGGTTTATGCACACCCACACAGGAGAACACGCCTGTGTACTCAGCTGTTACAGCTGGGCTAAGGCCCTCTGGGAAGGAATGGATTTGCTTTTTACTTTTGGACATATTCACTATTCCCGATTTCTTTTTCCTTTAATTATTTTTATTTATTTTATCCTGTTTGTATTGTGTGTGTGTGTGCGTGCACACACATGTGCACATGCGCATGTTCATGTACATGCATATGCCCATGCTTGTGTGTATATATGGAGGTCAGAAGACAAACTCTGGTGTTGTTCCTCAGGGGCTCTCCACACTTGTTATGACTAGGTTTCTCACAGGCCTGGAATTCACTTCGTAGGCTGAGCTGGCTGGCCGTGGAGCCCCGTGAATCTTCCTATCTCTGCCTCTCCGAGATTGAGATTGTAATAAGCACATACCATCATGCCTTTAGTTTGGAATGTAATTTTTGTTGTTTGTTGCATGGCTTTCAGGGATTGAACTCAGAGCCTCATGATTACAAGGTAAGCATTTTGCTGGCTCAACTATCCCTCTACCCCTTCGTTTCTCTTTTCGACATAATTTGAGGGAGGCAGTTTTAGGCTCGCAGCAGAGAGGAGCAGAAGGCACGGAGATCTCCCACAAGCCCTGCTCTTACACATGTCCGTAACCTCCTCCACTGTCATTGCCAGGCACTAGAGTGAGTGGGGCATTCCTTACAAGCGCTGAACTTGCATCGACGTACTGTCTCCCAGTGTGTGATTTAGGGTGAAGCTCACTCTCAGTACTGAACGTTCTATGTTTTGACAAATCCACAGTGGCTGGAGTCATGCAGAGTGATCTCATTGCCCTAAGATGCCTCTGTGCTTCCTCCTGTGCTGCTCTCTTATTCCCGACCCCTGGGGACCACTGATCATGTTACTGTCTCTATGCTGTTCCTTCCCAGAATACTGCTGGCATACCCAGTTTGTGGCCTTTTTTGCATGGTCTTTGTCTCTGTGTAAGATGTATCTATGGTTCCTCTGTATCTTTACAATCTTTGCAGAGTTTGATGCCTCGTTTATGTAAGCGTGGGCTAGCATCTCACTGCATGGATGAACTGGTATGTTTGTCTGCTTACCTAATGAAGAGCATTACAATTGCCTACCAGTTTAAGCAATCTTAAATAAACCTGCAGTAAACACCTTTGTACGAACTTCTAAGTGGGCTTAAATTGGCAGCGCCTTTGAGTAAATTCCCAAGAGCACTGCCACTGGATGGAGTGGCAAGTAGTGATGTGGGATTCCCATCTGTATGCTGTGAATATGTTTTATTACTATTTACGGCAGGGCAGAATAGAGCTAGGCAGGAAAATTAAACTGAATGCAGGGAGAAAGAAGGCAGAGTCAGGGAGATGCCATGTAGCTGCCAAAGGAGAAAGACGCCAGAACTTTACCACAACAGTCTCGTGGTGATACATAGATCAATAGAAACGGGCTAATCTCAGATGTAAGAGCTAGCTAGGAATATGCCTGAGCCACTGGCCAAACAGAATTGTAATTACTTTTGTGTAATTATTTGGGTCTGGGTGGCCAAGAAACTGACGAGTAGTCTCTGCTTACAAAAAGGTGTATGTTTGGTTTTCTTGAGAGGCTAAGGCAGGAGGAGAGTTGGGGTGTTATGAGTTTGAGGCCAACCTGGGCTACATAGTGTGTTCCAGGCCAGTCTGGGCCATGGAGTGAGTCTGAAATAGTGCTGGAATCACAGCTCTGCATTCCCACCAGCGGTGACTCATCTTCCTTGGCACTTGCTAGTGTCAGCATGTTAGTTCCCTTCAGTGCCGTGACCAAACACCTGACAGGAAGCAGCTTAAGGGAGGAAGGGCTTATCCTGGTTTGTAATCTGAGGAGATATAGACCCTGGTGGCAGAGAAGGCATGGCAATGGTATGAGATGGCTGGTTACTCCGCACCTACAGCCAGGAAGCAGAAACATGAATGTTAGGGCTCAGCTCACTTCTGTCTTCTCTTTTTATTCTGTCTGGGACTCCAGCCTAAAGATGGTGTCACCCACATTCAGGGCAGGTCTTTTCTTCTTAGTGCCCTCTGGAAACACCGTCAAAGGCACATCCAGAGGTGTATCTCCTAGGTGTTTCTAAATCCAGTCAAGCGGCAATGCAGATGAGCCATCCCAGTCAGTATTGTCGATTTGGGCTGTTCTAATAGACACACCATTGTCTGTTTGCTTTGCAAGGACAATATAGGACATGAAGTGTCTTTTTTTTCTTGCTTATCTTTTTTTTAAAAAAGGATTTTATTTATTTATTATGTATACAACATTCTACCTCCATGTATGCCTGCAGGCCAGAAGAGGGCGCCAGATCTCATTACAGATGGTTGTGAGCCACCATGTGGTTGCTGGGAATTGAACTCAGGACCTCTAGAAGAACAGTCAATGCTCTTAACCACTGAGCCATCTCTCCAGCCCTTTCTTGCTTATCTTATGTATATCTTCTGTGATGAGCTACTTGTTAATGTCTTTGGCCCACTCTTGTGTTTCTTCTTTTCTTACTTGAAATGTGTTTTGGATAGCAGCATTCCTTGACTAAAAGCATCCCAGCCCATAGCTTATCTTCTCATTCTTCTAAGTATCTCTTGCAGCACAAACATTTTAAGTTAATCAAGTCCAGCTTATCAAGCCTTTGTTTTCTAGAGCCTGCCTTATACTAAAGTATATACTAATGTTATACTAAAATGTCATTGCCAAAGCTAAGGTCTAAACTTGGTTCTTGTGATCTTCTAGGGCATCACAGTTCACACGATTCATCTTATTTGGTGAAAGATGAGGGATCCATGTCCAGGTCTTTTTCTTTTGCTTGTTGGTATCCAGTTATTCTGTCCTCATCTGTTAGAAAAGCCTGTGTCTTCTCCATTGCCTTTGCGCCTCTGGCAAAGATCAGCTGGCCGTACTTGATGTTCATCTATTTGGAGGTTCCCTGTGCATTCTGAACTATCCTCATGCCAAATACTGAGCTGTCTTGATTATTGTGGCTTTATTATGATGTGTGCGTGTATGTGTGTGTGTGTGACTGTAAGTGTGTGTGTGCCACATTGCACGTGTGGATGTCAGAGAACAACCATGGGTGCCAGTCCCCACCGTTTGGTTTGTTTGAGACAGGGTACCTTCATTGTTTTCCCACTCTGTGTGCCAGATTAGCTGACCCAGAAGCATCGGCAGGCTCTCAGTCTCCGCCTCCCGTGTCCCCATAGCGGTGCTGGGATAACAGATGCTCACACGCTGCCTCCAGGGTTCTGGAGATTCACACTCAGATCTTCGAGCTTGCCCAGCGAGCGCTATTATCCATCAAGCCATCTCCTCGGTCCCCCGTTGTCAGCTGTGAAGTGGAGTGGTGTCAGTCCTACAGCTCTGCCCTCTTTCAATGTGGGCTAGCCCCATGGCACCTGCTACACAGTGTCGTGGACCACAGCTGCGCACCGTTAAAAAGGATACCTCTCGTCTCTCCGAGCACAGTGTGAAATCATTCTGCTAATCGCCACAAAATAACTTGCTGTGGGAGTTTGATTGAGACTGCATTGAACCTATAGATTAAGTCAGAAGCCCTGTAACAATATTGACTCTTCTATCCAGGATCATGGGACAGTTCTCCGTTTTTAAATTACTCCTTTGATTTCTTTATCAGAGTCTTGTCATCTTCAGATAGATCCTATACAGCCATTTCTAGATTTATTAACTCTTCCTTTTCTCTGATTGCTAATGTGGGTAGCATTATGGGTTTTTTCTAATTTCTTCAAATCACACTTGTTCTTTGCGAGTGAATTAGAAAGCAATAGGCTTCTTGGGCTAATGTCACTTAGCATGATGTCCTCATTGTTTATCCATGTCATAACATGTGTCAGAATTTATACCCTTTTAATAACCGAGTAGCGTTCTCTTGCATATATGTGCCACATTTTGTGTAATGTCTCATCTTCTGATGTACACCTTGGCTTACCCCTGTGTTATTGCCATTGTAAGTGAAGGAGCTATTCACATGGGTGTACAGATACTGGCCCTCTGTTCTGAGTCTATTCCCATGTATGTACCTATTATATAGCCATAGATATATTCACTATGATAATTCTATTTCTGATATACTGTTCTACAGAGTAGCTGGACTGTTTTGTATCTCTACCAACAGGGGACACGAGTCCCAATTTTTCCAACCCTTCATCTACATTTTTG
The DNA here is from genome assembly GCF_903992535.2 of Arvicola amphibius. Classification (NCBI taxonomy): domain Eukaryota; kingdom Metazoa; phylum Chordata; class Mammalia; order Rodentia; family Cricetidae; genus Arvicola; species Arvicola amphibius. The sequence continues at coordinate 26,687,036 of NC_052052.2, read as the reverse complement.
CATTAATTTTATTATTATTATTTTTATTCAAATTGCATTTAGATATGTATTGTCTGTGTGTGTGTGCGTGACACGGTGCACACGCATAGACATCAGGCTTGGTGGCGCGGGTGTTTGCCAACTGAGCCATTTCCCCAGACCATTTAGCAACATTTTAGTCGCGTCTGTCTTAAGGAGCACGCAGCGGTCATGTCACTGCCATTTTAATTTGTATTTCCCTAAGGATTAGTGATGCTGAACATCTCCCAGATACTTAATAACCATTTCCATATCTCCTTTGAAAAACAAAGTGCCTACTCAAGCCTTTTATATACTGTATTGGTCAGATTTTTTGTCCTTATTTATTAATAGATTTTTTTTTTTTACCTTTTGAACCTTTACTTTTGTTTTTATATATTTTATATAACTGGAGTTTCTATTGCTATGATTAAACACCATGACCAAAAGCAACTTGAGGAGGAAAGGGTTTATTTGACTTCCATAGCCTAAGTCACAGCTCACTGAGAGACGCCAAGGCAGAAACTCAAGCAGGGCAGGAATAGGGATACAAAGGCCATGGAAGAGTGCTTCTTACTGGCTTGATCCTCATGGCTTGCTTAACCTGCTTCCTCTTAGAAGCAAGGACCATCCGCCCATGGTGGTATTACTCATGGTGAGCTGGGCCCTCCCCCATCAATCGCTCATTAAGAAAATGCCCTCCAGGTGTGCTTAGAGCCTGATCTAAGGGAGGCATTCTCTTAATTGAGGTCCCTTCCTCTCAGATGACTACAACTTGTGTCAAGCTGACATAAAACCAGCCAGGACAATGTGCATGGGTGTTCTGCCTTCTAGTATGCACGCTAAGTGCATGCAGTGCCCATGGAGGCCAGAGGAAGGCATTGACTCCCCTGGGACTGGAGTGCAGATGGTTGTGAGCTATCATGTGGATGCTGGGAGCCCAACCTGGGTCCTCTGGAAGAACACCAGTGCTCTTAACCATTGTGCCATCTCTCTGGTCTCCTCTTGTCTGTCTTAAATGCCTAAGATAAACACCTTAAAGAAGGAAGGAGCCGTCTTGGTTCAGAGTTTTAGAGGGGTCAGTCTATGGTTGGTTGGTTCTGCTGCTGTGGACTTGAGGTGACACTGGGCAGCTGGTGGTGGAGCAAAGCAGCTCCCTTGCTGGCTGACAGGAAGCAGAGAGGGGCCAGGAAGTAACAGAGACAAGATGTAGCCCAAGGAACCAGCCTAGTGATATTCATTCTACAGCAAGGCCACACCCCTTAATGTTTTCAGCCAAATTAGCATCATCAGCTGAAGATTAAGCTTGAACCCTATGAGGAGGGCAGAGAGGGGAGCAGGTAATATTAAAACCATACATCCAGGTTTTGTCTTGTTCTTTTGATTTTTTTTTTTTTTTTGATTTGTTTGTTCGAGATAGGGTTTCTCTGTGTAAACAGCCTTGGCTGTCCTGGAACTCACTCTGAAGACCAGAATGGCGTCTAACACAGAGAGAGCTCCCTGCTTCTGCCTTCTGAGTGCTGGGATTAAAGGCATATACCACCATCGTCAGGCTAACATCCAAGTTTTTTTAAAATGATTTATTTTATTTTGTATATGGGTGTTTTGCCTGCAAGTGTGTATGCATACTGCATGTGTGCCTGCTGTCCCTAGAGGATGGAAAAGGGTATCTGATCTCTTGGGACTAGAGTTACATACAGATGGTTGTGAGATGCCTTGTGGGTGCTGGTAATTGAACCCAGGTCCTTTGGGAGAGGAGTCAGTGCTCCTAACCACTGAGCCACCCCCACACCGTAAGACCTCTTTAAATTAGGTTTCTGTTACTGAGTTTTAGAAGTTCTCTGTATATCCTGGTTATTAATCTTTTGTCAGTTGTGGCCATACTCTCCATGCCCTAGGTTACCTTTTCTCACTCTTTACTTGTGTCCTTGGACACACAATTTTTTTTTCATGAAGCCCAAATTGTCTGGTTTTTCTTCTCTTGCCGATGCTTTTGACATTTGCATCAAGAAAAACACTGCCAAATCCTATGTTTTTGCCCTATTTCCTTCTATGAGTCTGTAGTTTTAGACATTATATTTAGTAAGTAGAAAGTTTGAAATTAGGAACTGAGAGTTTTCTAAATTTGTTCCTTTTCAAGATTGTTTTGATTATTCAAAGTTCAGTGAGCGTCTGTGTTGATTTTCTGTTTTAAAAAAAGGCATCAGGATTTTTACTAGATTACATTGACTCTGTAGAGCGGAGCACTATTGATACCTGGATATCATGCTGTCCTCCCGGCATGTGTTTCTATTTATTTATGTATATTTTTAAAGATTTATTTTTTTTTAATCTGTCAGTGCTCGATCTGCGTGTGTGACTTTATGCCAGAAGAGGGCACCAGATCTCACTATTGATGGCTGTGAGCCACCATGCCGTTGCTGGGAATTGAGCCCAGGACCTCTGGAAGAGCAGCCAGTGTTCTTAACCACTGAGCCATCTCTCCAGCCCCTATTTTCATTTTCTTTAACTTTGTTCAGCAATATTTTGTAGTTTCATCATGCATGTCTTTTATCTCCTTGTTAAGTTAAATTTTAAATATTATCCTTCTTAAAAGATGGGAACTGGAGAGATGACTCGGTGCTTAAGGGCACATATACATAACTTCCGCAGGGAGCTGGAGCTTGGTTCCTATATCCATATGGGGTGTCGCACAACCTCCTGAGACTCCAGCTTCAGGGGATCTGACAACCTCTTCTGGACTCTGTAGCCATCAGCACACACACACACACACACACACACACATCCATATACATGTAATTAAAAACTTTTAAATCTTATTGATACTTTTTCCTTCTCTTTGATGTTATTATAAGTTTAGTTGTTTTTATAATTTTCTTCTTGGTTATTATTCATAACTAATGCATAGAAATACAGCTGTATCATTTTGGCTTTGTATTCTACTTTACAAATCTTACTAGTTCTAAGGGTTTTTATGAACTATTAAAATTTTCCTACATACAAAATCATATCTGCAAATAGAGATAATCTAATTTTTTTCTTTTCTAGTTCAGGTATCTATTTGTTTTTACTGCCTAATGTTTTGGACAGAACTGTCACTAGCATGTTCAATTCTAGAGGCAAAAGTCGGCATCTGTATTAGGTTGTTTTATAATTGACAAAATACCTGAGAGAAGTGGGCTAAGGTGGGTAGGGGTATTTGGTTTGTGGTTTAAGGGATTTCAAGTCCACCATGGCAAAGATGGTCCTGTGGCTGCAGTAGTGCAGTCTGTGGGGAGGAGCTTGCTGTTGTGACTTCTTATGTGGTCCTGACTAAGAAGACGATGTAGGGCAAAGCAGGATATAACCCCTCAAATGCCTACTCCCATTGACTTACCTCCACAAGCCATGTGTCCCAACCCCAAAGGTCCCACAGTCTCTGAGCAGATGTTCAAACACATGAGCCAATGGTGGGCATCTCATATCCAGTTAGCCAGTGATGGGCATCTCATATTCAGTGAGCCAATGATGGACATCCCATGTCCAGTGAGCCGGTGATGGACATCCCATGTCCAGTGAGCCGGTGATGGACATCCCATGTCCAGTGAGCCGGTGATGGACATCCCATGTCCAGTGAGCCGGTGATGGACATCCCATGTCCAGTGAGCCGGTGATGGACATCCCATGTCCAGTCCACAATGGCATCCTTGTCTTGTTCCCAGTCCTTGAGAGAAGCTCCCATCTTTCACCACTCACTATGTTTGCCGTGGGTTTTTCATATACAGCTTTTACTTAATTTGTAGTTTCTTAAGGATTTTTATTAGAAAAAAAATGGGCTGAACTTTTCCAAAGCTTTCTCTTCAGGGCTTGAGATACTCGTGTGAGGTTCCCTACTTCATCTGCTTAGTCCAGTGTCTCGCCTTGATCAGGTTTTGTGTTTCGAGCTGTCCTTGCATTCCAGCCGTGAATTCCACTGACCGTCGATCCATTCGCTCTTACTCTGCACGCCTTCTCTCTGCGTACTTTCTTGCAGACAATAAGCACTTGGCTCTTACCGTCTTTTGTTCACTCTGTCAATGCCTTTTGGAGATGCATTTGAGCCACTGGTGCTTAAAGCCAAATTGGGTAGAGCTAGGCTAATACATTCCATGTTTCTCACCGCTTTCTGCCCTTGTTGTCCCATTTCAATTTTCTACTCTTTCTCTGCCTTTTTTGCTTTAATCAAAAAGATATTATGATTCCGGTACCTTCCATCTTTCAGCGTCTTCTGCGGTCACCCCAAAGTTCATAAGGTCCATTTACAACTAACCCAAGCCCTCCCCAGGTAGCATTACATCCCTCACAAAGTAGGTCCTTTCTTGCGACAATTCTCCCTTCCATCCTCGCGCCTGTGATGTCGTTGATTTGGTTTATAAATAACTGTGTGCGTGTGTGTGCATGCGCGCATGCGCGTGTTTAACTGTTATTTCAAACAAGCAGTTATTTGTTAAATCAATTCAGAATAAGAAAGACATAATTTTGCCTTCACTTAATTTCTTTCTAGTGTTTTTCATTTTCTGTTTTGGTTCCCATTTCTGACCTACATCATTCTCCTTCTCTCTAAATGTCTTTTTACATTTCCTGAAGTGCAGGTCCACGGTAAACAAATTTCTTCCATTTTTGTTGTTATTTCTCTTCACATTTGAAGGCTAAATTCTCCAGATAAAGAATTTTTGTTTGGGGGCTGGAGAGATGGCTCAGAGGTTAAGAGCACCGGCTGCTCTTCCAGAGGTCCTGAGTTCAATTCCCAGCAACCACATGGTGGCTCACAACCATCCGTAATGAGATCTGGTGCTCTCTTCTGGCATACAGACGTACAAGGAGGCCGAATGTTTTATACATAATAAATATATACATAAATAAATATTAAAAAAAGAATTTTTGCTTGTTTCCCACTGCCCTCCAAACATTTCACACCACCCTCTCCACAACAAGGTGGTCTCCTGGAGAAGTCAGATACAATTCCCGACTTCACTCGTCCCTAGGGAAGGTGTGTTTCTCTTTTCTTCCAACAGGATTCTTTTTAATCTTTCACTTTCTGCTATTTGAAAATGGTATGCTTAGATACGACTGGGATGGGTACCCTACGCAGTATTTTCCAAGCATCCTAAACCTGCAGTGTGGTGTTTTACACTAATTTGGGAAACGTTTTCAGCAACGATTGTTCCCATCATTTCTTCTCACGGCTCTCTTCTGCTCTTTCTATTTCGGTTTTAATTTGAAACAACCTGCAGCTCTCAGATATTGATATTATGTCCTGTTGCTTTCTCCTCCCCGTCCTATGCCCCGCGCCACCCACCCTGCTTCAGTTTTTGGTTTTCTTTTTTTTTTTTTTTTTTTTTTTCCGAGACAGGGTTTCTCTGCAGCTAGCTCTGGAGCTAGCTCTTGTAGACCAGGCTGGTCTCGAACTCACAGAGCTCCGCCTGCCTCTGCCTCCCAAGTGCTGGGATTAAAGGCGTGCGCCACCACCGCCCGGCCAGTTTTTGGTTTTGAAGATTTCTATTGAGATTTCCTTAAGCTCATGGTCCACCTGCTAGGAACCTGTCACTGACTTGCTTGCTTGTTTGCTTTCTTCCTTAAGATTTATTTATTTATTATGTATACAATGTTCTGCCTGCATGTATGCCTTCAGTTCAGTTTAGGGCACCAGATCTCATTACACATGGTTGTGAGCTACCATGTAGTTGCTGGGAATTGAACTCAGGACCTCTGGAAGAGCAGCCAGTGCTCTTAACCTCTGAGCCATCTCTCCAGCCCCTGTCACTGGCATTCTTTGTTTCTGTATAGTGTTCTGCTCTCTAGCATTTCTTTTTGTCTTTTTCTCAGAAGTTCATGGTCTTCTATGTTGTTCACTTTACCACGAGAGTGCTTACGGTTGTTTTGAATTCCTAGTGGGACAGTTCCAGCATACTTAAGATCTCTCTGTCTGAGTCTGTTACTTGTTTGTCTATATTTTTTTCTAGTGTGTGTGTATGAAAGAGAGATGGGGGGAGAGAAAGGAGGAAAGGGGGAGAGAACTGGATAAAGGAACTGATGTTTATTTATGTGTATGTGTCTGGTGTGTGTGTGTGTGTGTGTGTGTGTGTGTGTTTTGTGTAATGGTGTTCAGTCCCGTGGAGACTGAGGCTAATTTTTAAAGCCTCGCTCAAGCACTCATCTTATTGCCTGAGGCAGATTCCTTTAGTTGAACCAGAACTCACTGGCTCTGGCTACCCAGCGTATTCCAGGGGTCTCTGTCTCTGCCTTCTAGTGCTAGAATTGCAGATATCCTGCCATAATCAAGCGCTAGCAGGTTAGGCTCTAGTCAGCTAATTTCACTTGAGGCAGACCTTGTGAAGAGGAAAGCTCTCTGACATGTTTTTAAGTCAGTCCTGTTCCCTTCTACTGCCGACTACACACCCGCCCTCCACAGTACTCACTCTGAGAACCTGGATGGGCTCGGAAATGGATCCCAGAGATTCAGGACCCTGATAAGTGCTACTCACGTTGGGGAGATCTCATCCCTCGGGCTTATCTACACTAATTCTGCAGGTACCTGCCAATTGCAGTTTGGGTTTTACTTCTGGATCCTGTGTTGGTTTCTGCTCCCAGGTCTGTACTTCCGCAGACTCTCCTCATAGATAGAACAAAATACCCAACAGAAACCACGTCGTGGAAGAAGGCTTTATTTTTGATTTAGGGTTTCATCGTGGGTGAGGTTCAGCGTCTGGGACTCCATCTTCAGCAGCGGGAGCTGGTAGATGCCTCGTGTTTTGGGTCTGGTTGGGAACCTGGAAGCTAAGACGTCAGGCTGGAACTGGGGCCAGCTATAACCTTCTAGCCCTGTCCCTATGGTTTTATGCCTGATAGCTAGGCCCTGTATCCAAAAGGGTTCCACAGTGTCCCCAACTGAGGACCAAGTGTTCAAACACATTAAGCCTGCATTTCTCATTAACAATTCGGATATATTGAGATTCTTCTGTTCTCTAGTTGCTCTGACCAATTTGGGGGAAATGATTTTCCATGGCTTCATGCTTACAGACTCAAGAAAAGTTGGTTTCTCAGTTGCTTCTTTGATGGAGTGATGACTTCTTTCAAGCTTTTCATATGGCCGACCAGAAACTGGAAGCCACATTTTTTTTTCTTTTAGTTTCCTCAAATAATGAAAACAATCCAAATACCCTCAACTGGCATATGGATAAATGAAATGTAGCATATCTATGCACAGTAATGATAGTTACCAATACAACAGAACAAGGTACTTAGACATGCTACACATCAATAAGCCTCAAACCCGCTGAGCACAAGAAGCCAGTCACAGAGCACCCAGTATGGGATTATATTTGTATGAAATGCTCAGGGAAAAAAAAATCTTTGGAAACAAAAAGCAAATTAGTGGTTCCCTGGGGCTGCTGGTGCAAACAGTGAAAGAGTCACAGGGGGTGTTATTGGAAGATGGAGAATTTCTAAAATTGGGTTTGCTATGCTCACATGACTTCTTCACTTACTCAAAACCACCATATACATAAAACGGGTCAATTTTGTGGAGCACAAATAATCTCCCAAGAAAGCTCATTACTGAAAAGAATAAAGGCTTATCTATAAACACATGACAGTATAAAATATGCAGTGGTCCCCCTTACCCCAGGGTCAAGCCCGTCCCCACCCCACTTCATTCTTCTTTCTTTCCTTCATTTCTTCAAAATGGCAACAGCAAACAAAACACATCATGGCCATTTCCCATATCATTGCCGTTTTTGAATATAGCCACACGTGGTGGCGGACACCTTTAGTTCCAGCACTCGGGAGGCAGAGGCAGGCAGATTTCTGAGTTCAAGACTAGCCTGGTCTACAGAGTGAGTCAGTACAGCCGGGGCTACACACAGAAAAAAGGGAGGTGTGGAATTATAATATAATTACATCATCTCCCCTTTCTCTTGCCTCCCTTCACCCCTCCCATGTACTTCCTTTGCTCTTTTTCAAATTCATGGTCTCTCCTTTATTGTTGTTGCACACACACTCCAAAACATAGAAATACAACCTGATCAGATAATATAATATAATATAATATAATATAATATAATATAATATAATATATGTTTCCAGGGCTGGCCATTTGATATTGGATAACCAGTCTATGTCCCCATCCCTGGGGGGAAGCCTGTTCCTCCTGGTCCCAGCATCCTTAGTTGCCTGTGGTTCTTGTTTATGGGTTGAGGCCTGGTGCACTCTCCTTCTTCCATGTTTGCATATCTGACGAGATGTCATTCTTGTTCGGGGCTTGTTTAGGTAGCCATGTTGGTGAGACGTCTTGGATATAGCTTCTCTGACATTTCTAGGAGAGACAACCTTGCAGCAAACCTCCTGGTCCCCTGGCTCCTTCTGCCCCGCCTTCTGCAAGGATCCCTGAGCTTTAGGTCCAGGAGCTGTGGTGAGGTTGCATCCATTGGGGCTGAGCTCCAGACTCTACATTTTGATCAGTTGTGGGTTTTCTGCAATGGTCTCCATTGGTATTGGCTGGTGTTGCGTGTCAACTTGACACAAGCTAGCGTCATCAGAGGAAGGAGCATCAGTTGAGGAAATTCCTTGATGAGATCCAGCTATAACGCATTTTCTCATTTGGTGGTCAATGGGGAAGGGCCTAGCTAACGGTGGGTAGTGACATCCCCAGGCTGGTAGTCCTGGGTTCTAGAAGCAGGCGGGTTGAGCAACCTAGGCGAAGCAAGCCAGTAAACAGCCCCCCTCCATGGCCTCTTCATCAGCTCCTGCCTCCAGGTTCCTGCCCTGCTTGAGTTCCTGTCCTGACTTCCTCCAATGATAGACTATGATCTGGAAGTGTAAACCAGATAAACCCTTTTCCCCATGTGTTTTGGTCATGGTGTTTGGTCACAGCAATAGAAGCCCTGGCTGAAACACCATTTGTTACAAAGAGAAGTTTCTCTGATGAGGAGTCATACTATTCTGTTTTTGCAGTCCCGTGGACATACATGGCTTACTATCCCCTGGCTGGGTTTCTAGATCTTCTCCACGCATGGCCATTAGGAGAAGCTGTGTGTGCCATCTTCCCCATCTGCCGACAATGAAGCAGGCCCCAGTGTTTTAACCTGCCTTCTCCCATTGCTCATCAGATGAGCTAAACCAGCATCTTCCTTTTGATTTCAGCTGGGTGTTTAGTCACAAGGAAAGCTGACAGCTCTCTCTGTCCACTGTTAGCTTGTTTCCATTTTTGTTGCTGTCGTTAATGGAGTACCCACTCTTTTCCTTTGTGCTGGCTTACACTGGGGTATCTGTCTTTTTTGCTGAGTCTAAGTGCCTTTTATAACATTAACTTTTACACTGCTGTCTATGATGCAGCTATTTCAGGCTAGCCTCTTAGAAGTCCATGTTGTTTGTGGTGATTTTGGTGCATAGAAATCTCACGCTACTTCTTTGGGGTTATCAGTCTTTCTCTACATTTTCTGACTTTATTTTAGACAGGCTTTTTCTTTCTTTTTTCTTTTTTTTTAAAGATTTATTTATTTATTATGTATGCAGTGTTCTGCCTGCATGTATTTCTGCAGGCCAGAAGAGGGCACCAGACCCCATTACAGATGGTTGTGAGCCACCATGTGGTTGCTGGGAATTGAACTCAGGACCTCTGTAAGGGCAGTCAGTGCTCTTAATCTCTGAGCCATCTCTCCAGCCCTAGACAGGCTTTTTCTAGCCCAATATTATATACTGTTTGCCCTTATTTTCCATTTTTGGCAATTGTATAGTGTTCTCGTTCCCCTTTCTCTTGTTTTCTTACTAATCTTTAACTCATCTGGAAATGATTGTGATGCATGGAATAAGATTGGAATCTAGAGACCCAAATATGTATCTCAGTGGTAGAGTGCTTGCCTAGCATGTATAAAACCCTAGATTCAATCCTTGTATCAAAAAAAAAAACCTAAAATCCCAAATAATAAAATAATTGTCAGGACACAATTAATGAATAATTCATTCTTTTGCCACTGCTGCGAAACATCTTCTCATCCGTGTTTTAGATACTTGTCTCTGCTTGAGCCTCTTTCGACAGCTTTTTATCTCATTCTCTTGATCTCCTGTGTTTTCAGACGCTATTACAACATGGTTTTAATTATTTGGGCTTAATGATATATTTTCAAATCTGATAATACGCGTCACCTTTCATCATTTCTGTAAAGACATTTTTTTTCAGTCATTATCTCGTGCTTAGCTTTCACATTTTGGAGTCATTTTTTTTTTCCAAGTCAAAGAGAAGTCCTTTGTGGCTTGATCGGAGCTGAATTAAACTGAAAAATGGCTGGAGAAAACTGAGACCTGAAATTTTGCTTTCCCCGGGGCAGCAGCATCAGAGCTATGTGTGTCCATCTCTTTGTCTCTGCCTCCTGCCAGGGGGGGTCACTAGGTAGGCCTGGCGAGTCTGAAACTCCCAGAGATCCACCACCTCTGCTGCTGGGTGCTGGGATTAAAGGCCTGCGCCACCACTTCAGGCTTGGCTGTCTCTCTTGCTTGCGGTGTTGATAAGCTTTCGTTGTAAGCTATTGGAATTGTACGTTTATATCGGGGTTATTATTTGTTGTTCAGTGTGTTTGCTGATGCTGTGAAGGGGGACCTTTCACTGTGAGGTTTCCTTCTGAGTTCTCACTGATAGAAAGCGGTGCTGTCAATATGTGCTAACTACTTGTTTAACTCTTCCTAACCATTCTCACCTGTCTTCGTGGTTAGGGTTGATTTTTTTTTTCCCCATTGCACCCACTGATGCATTAGTAGCACTGATGTTCCAGGCATAACCAACCAATTCCTGACTGGATCTGAGGTCAGCTCCATGGAAAGGAATGTGTGCATGGTGCTATGAACTTGCTTAACAACCTATAGCTAGGGATATACAAGCCTTACAGAGAAAATCTGCGGCTGCTGATTTGATAAATGCTTGTGCAGTTAAGCTGCCTTCTACTTTTGTCTGTTTAAACCCATAGATTGGGGCAGCTTTGGTCAGGAAAACCTCTGTGGGCTATATGCGATGGTCAGAGCAGAGATTCATGATTGGTCAAAGTGCTAAGAATAAGTGTGTGTTGAGTATTCAGCCCTAACCGGGATATCCCCATTAGCCCTTTGAGGCCCAGAGGGGGTGGGACAACAGTAAGAGCCAGAGGCTAGGGAGGAGTGCCATGAAATGCTGACTTTTGCGTGTGGTATGGCCACTGTAGTCGTGAACAGACAGCATCCGTGACCACCTGCACAAGACCCGTACATGCACTATGAAAGAGAAAGCCATGGAGGTAGCAGGGACCTCACCAGGAAGGAGCGGGAGGGAGATAAGAGACATAGTGGGGATTGAGGACAATCACAGTATATTAGCAATTATCCCACGTGCAAATAGGAGTTTGCACCTTTGTGGCAGCCCTGCCTCCCGTTCACTTTCTGTCTCGTCTTGCAGGTTAGTGGCGCAGTGTGAATCTTTACCAACACTTTTTAAATTTTTCCTTTGACAAGAACGCCTCCAGGGTTTCATTAGGTATTAGTCACTGTGCTATTAAGGCTGACGTGAGCTAAAGTTGCTTGAAGGAAGTGTCTTTCCTGCCGCTGCCGTATCAGACGTTCTTTATGGTGGTAGACCCTGGATTTCATCAGATGCCTTCCTGAGTTTTGAGAGTTGATCATATTTTCATCCCCTTTGAACTATCGACGTGGTGGAATTGTACTCACAGATTTCTTTACTGAACGGGTCTTGCATTCCTGAAATAAAACTATGTGGTCATGGTATGTTAGCCCTGTAATATTCTGGTAGGTTCTACTTGCCAGAACTCTATTAAGAATTTTCATAGCAGTATTAAGTTGGTAATCTTATTTTGGCCTGTCAGATTTTGTTAGCAGGAATCTGCCAGCTGTGTAAAATGTATACTTTTTGAACATGGAAATTATCTAGGATCTTATTGAACACTGGGGTGGGAAGACCCTGTCTATATGACCTGCGTGGAACATCCTCGCTCCGGCCCCATCCCTCCTACGCACACACAGCTCTGTCGTCTCTCACAGGAGGAATCTTTGAGTATGCAGACGGCCCCAACGCCCAGGTCATGAACGCCGAGGAGCATGCCTTTCGATTTTCTGCCAACATCATCAACAGGAACAGGACTCTGCTGCCCAACACAACCTTGACTTACGACATTCAGCGGATTCACTTCCATGATAGCTTCGAGGCCACCAAGAAGGGTGAGTGCGTGGATCCTCGCTGTACACTTACAACTTGAGGCTGGGGCGGGGATGAAGCCTTTTTCACTTGGTCTGGGGGCCTGATTCTTTCTCTGTCTAGAGCAGCCTGTGCCAATTTCCCAGGAGCAGGGGCAGGGGCTGCAAGGAAGTCTCAGGCTAGCCAGGCATGGTGCTGTAGCCCGTAATGCCAGCAGTCAGGAAGCCAAGGGAAGATCATGAGCTCCAGGCCAATCTGGGCTATGTGGCAAGTACAAGGTCAACCTGAATTACACGCAAGACCCTGAGAGGCTATGAAGGGTGGTTGGTTAGCGGAGGAAAGGTAGGCAGGGCCTGGGATTGCCTAAAGGAGCCAGCCAAGGTTTCCAGGACCTTTGAACCAACATGAACATTTTCAAACTTGAGGTTTTTTCTGTTAGTTTTATTTATTTATTTTTATTTTATTTTATTTTTTTTTTTTTGGTTTTTCGAGACAGGGTTTCTCTGTAGCTTTGGAGCCTGTCCTGGAACTAGCTCTTGTAGACCAGGCTGGTCTCGAACTCACAGAGATCCGCCTGCCTCTGCCTCCCGAGTGCTGGGATTAAAGGTGTGCGCCACCGCCGCCCGGCTGTTAGTTTTATTTTTAATGGGCAAATATTATAATTATTTATGGTATAGGATGTGCTGTCTGGATACATGTGTGTCTTGCATATTGCTCAAATCAGAGGACCTCACACACCCACCGCATCTAGCATTCATAATTTCTTTATAGTAAGAACATTGAAGATCCCCTCTTTCAGCTATTTCAAAATATGCACTACATTATTATTAACCATAGTCTCCTTGCTATGGAACTTATTTTATCTTTCATTAGTATCCTACTCAAGTAGCAATAGGTAGCGTCCATATAAAACAGATACCGTATTAGCCCGAGAGCACACCATCTGCCTGCCATAAAAAAGACTTCATGAAAACGGCATGCTGCTCAATTCCTGCAGTGGCTTGACCCCAGAGGCTATAGCTGAGTCCTGAGTCTGACCCCTGTCCCATATTCGGTGTGTGTCTGTACTTTCTGTTGCCCGCACCTGCATTAGAAAATCCTGGCTCGCAATAGCAAGGTATGGTAAGTCTATTTCAAGTGACTCCACACCAGAATTCTTAAAGATAAGGGGCCTCACACCACACACACACACACACACACACACACACACACACACCAGTAACTAACTTCTCAGTGCCTGGGTGAGTAGCTAGTTGTCAGTGTGCCATAAAGCATACCCAAGTGCCCAGTGGGTTTTGTTGTTGTTGTTACTATGTTCTTTAAAGATTTATTTACTTTTGTTTTATGTGTATGAGTGTTTACATGTATATATGGGTACCACATGTATGCAGTGCCTGAAGAAGCCAGAAGAGGGTGTCGGATCCCTGTGGTAATGGAATTTTATTATGAATTGCAGTGTGGGTGCTGGGAACTGAACTTGGCTCCTCTGCTAGAGCAACCAGTGCTCTTAACCGCTGAGCCATCTCTCCAGCCCCATTTTAATGTCTTTTAAATGACAGTTCGTATACATAAACCCGTGCTTGGGTGCATGCACACTGTCGGCCCTCCAGGTGGGCTCTGGTTTCAGCAAATCATGGGCCCAAAACACCAGGAGGGAAAAAAGAATTTCTTCCGTACTAAACATATATAGACTTTGCTGTGTCATTTCCCCTAAACAATAAGCACAGCACCTATTTACATAGCATTTGCATTGCATTGTGGGATGAGGCATCTTAAGATGACAGAGCATAAGGCGTAGTGTGTGGAAGAAATATGCAAATACCAAGCCCCTCGGTGCCAGGGACCCAGCATCTGTGAGTCTGATATCTGCAGGGGGTCCTGGAACCAATTCCCTGCGGATCCTGAGGGAGACTGCATATCTGAACTATATTTTTACATATATATTTAATTCAAATTCAACTTAAAGGCTTAGATAACTGGAAATAGCTTCCATAGAACCTTAGATTTCCATGTAACCATTTAAAGATCTCGAGCCCAAGGAATCTCATTTCCAAAATGACTAGGTCATCCTTTCCGAAATATGATATCATAACCCATCAAAGCTCATATCACAATTTTTAGTAAAATCATTGGGTTTCTAATGTACTTTCTCTTCTCCCTCGCATTGCTGAAGGGAAGACTCTCTTTTGGTATTTGCTCTATTCCTGGGGCACCTAAAGGATAAGAGACTGTAGTAACTGCTCAGTGAAGTGATTGTTGACTGTACCGGTAAACCATGAGAACCTAAGATTCATTGTCTAGGACCGCTGTAAACTGAGCTTAGGGGTCAGCATCATCCATGGTAGGCTAGCCTTGTCTCTCTAAGGAGTTCCTGGTTGCTAAGCCTCCTAGGCTGCCAGGGTGGAGCCACCAGGATGTTACCTGCTGTTTTCCAAAGCCCCATTGTGGGTTAGCTTTTGAGGTCAGAGTCTGCAGAGCATAGAAACTGGCATCGCTACCACCCTGACCTTAGCTGTGTTGGACAGAGTGCCTCTGCTAAGTGCTTACATTGGTGTCTGGTTCTCTAAGAAATAGGACTTTGCTCTGGGTACATGGGGCTCCCTGGCCCTCCACACACTAGGCGGGGCCTGACTCCCACAAAGGCTTTCCCGGCTGCCCCTCCTCTCCTGTGTGTGCCTAAGGTAAGAGGCTCCATGAGATTGAGCTGTTATGTCTGACATTCATGAGCCTCACTCCACCCTAGCTTAGACCTGAGCCCTACCTCCCTGAACTAGTCTTGATTGTTCCGGGCATACCCTGCACCCTGCGACCAGCACCAGGAAGCCAAGGGTCCATCTCCCTGCCATGCTGACACCCACATGCAAATGACTACACTGGATCAGGCCTAGCCCCAGAAATTTCAGGGCTCAGCAAATGCCTGGCGTCAGATCCGAGGCCCTCATAGGTCTAGCCAGCCCGAAGGCTATGCTGTCTGGCTAGTGATGCTTAGTATTCCCACACAGGCACCTTCCCCAACCTGGTGGCAGCAGAGCACTGTTTGGGAGCCTTCCCAGGGCTCTTCCTTCCAGGATTTACACTTCATATGCAACACTGCCAGGTTGTTCACAGAGACCAGAGGCAGAACGCCCACTCTCAGCAGTCAGCTATAGTCTTTCCTTCCATATCAGACCACACGGCTTACTCCCCTGAAGCCTTAGATGGTGTGCCACCTCCTCAGGTCATCCTTAGGTCCAGGCCGATCTAGCCCTACATCTTCCTGACTTCCTGTCACATCTGGACCCCCCAGTCCCTTAGACTCAGTTGTGTCTTCTGGCTCTACCTCCCTCCTCAGGGCTTTTGTACATCCTGTTCCCCTTGCTTCTAATTCCTTCAAATAGGCACACTCTGCCCACACCGAGCCTTGCTTGTAGTGAGCTAACTCATTCTTTTCCTTATATTCTATCTAAAATAAGGAAAGGTCAGGCCTCCTCACCTCTGTCTTGATAATCCTAGACTTTTCTTTTGCAATCTCAACTCCTTGGTGTGTGTGTGTGTGTGTGTGTGTGTGTGTGTGTGTGTGCGCGCATGCGCAAGCACGTGTGTGTGTGTGTGTGTGTGTGTGTGTGTCGTCACTAGGCTGCAATCCCTATTAACGTTTCATTACTGTACTGTATAACCTAGTGTCCTAGTTTGCTCTATGTTGCTATGATAAAACAGTGACCAGATCCAGTTTGGAGGAATGCCAAGGCAGGGACTGGAGGCCAGAACTGAAGCAGAGACCATGCCTACTGCTTCTCTTCCCCTGCTTGTGCTCAGCCTGCTTTCTTATACAACCTGGGACCACCTGCCAGGGTGGCACCGCCCACAGCAGCCTGGGCCCTCATCACTCAAGACAACAGCCCACAAACATGCCCACAGGCCCATCGACCTGACGGGTGCAGTTCCTCAGTTGTGTCTCTAGTTTGTGCCACGTTGGCAATACTAACCAGAGCACCTCATGGACCCGCACTCAAGAGTGCCCAGAGTCATAACAGAGGCCTTGATCCAATGCACAAGTGAGAGACAGTATGGACGAATTCCTGGTGTGTCAAAGTCACTTTAAATTTAAATCTCCTGATAATCCCAGAGGGAGACAAAGCTTTGCCCCTCTACAGGTCACATCCACGATATTAGGAAGCTGGGTCATAAGACCACCAGCGACACAGCCGGAGAATAATAACAAATCACACGCGTGCTGGCCCAGGCAGGAGGGTTTCCTGGAGTAGGAGACGTCTCAGCTGTGTTCTGAAGGTCGGTGGGAAACAGTAAGGACAAGGGTAACATCAAAGCAGGGCGGATCTGCTGGACGACAGGAACGCACTGGAACACCCCTGGGGAGCATTTGATGTGTGGCAGAGGTCAGGGTCACAAGGTGAGAAAGGTGGAGGCAGAACTTCTGTTTATGGTGGCTAGGAAGATGGCCCCAGGCCTGGGAACCACTGGGAATGATGGAGGGGAAGAGAGCCCAGCCTGGGCTTGGCCAGGGAGTACTCAGAAGAAACAAACCCATCTAAGCCAGTTCAAGACAGCATCCTAGGGCCCAGATCAAGCCAGAGAGCAGGCAAGCCCTTCCAGGCCTCTGGGAGTCCCTGTGACCATGCTGTCTGCTTGTGACATGCTGCTGTCATGCACTGCTTTGACCTGGCCTCAGAGGTCAGGAGGTTAGAATCACTCAACATCTCCTTTATGAGGTTTGCTCCTAGAGCCCCACCATCCATCCCTGAGAGTCCCCTCCAGTGTCAACTCAGCCCTGCACTCATGGGTCATCATGACTGATGGCCCTGCCTTCTCACTCTCCGCGAGCCCTTGAGTCGCTCCCACTCGGGAGTTACTATTGCAGTGTTTCTGTGAACAGCTGTGTGCTTGTCTCCAGGGGCACGGGCACCCGGTTTTGTTGAGTTTGTTTTCAGGAGCTGAAGCATAGGGTCACCGTGTTCAGCCAAATGGTTTCACAGGTGGTTGCACAAATTTGCACTCCCACAACAGCACGCACAAGGCCGGCAGGTGTTCCACGTCTGTGCCAACATGCAGGAAGGTCACTTAGACTTTTAAGGTTTTTTTTTTAAGGTTTTAAGTGTTATGTTGATTTGTTAAGTGGTTGTCTTATTGTGGCTTTCTTTTATATTTATCAGATGTTTAGACAACAGAAGTCCCTTTTAATGGGGAAAGTAGGGCTCAGTGCAGGAGGAAGGACTAATTCAGCCAGAGCAGGTCGGGGAGGTGGTGCCAGGTTTTGTCCTTCTGTGTTCCATTGCTCCATAAGACCTAACATGCCCCCATGGTGCTAATTTGAATATTGAATAGGTCCTTTGAATAATTCTTTTTCTCTTTTCTGGAGTGCTTTTTTTGTAACCTTTCAATGACCTTTTAAAAATTGAGCTTCTTGAGCCGGGCGGTGGTGGCGCAGGCCTTTAATCCCAGCACTCCGGAGGAGGAGGCAGGCGGATCTCTGTGAGTTTGAGACCAGCCTGGTCTACAAGAGCTAGTTCCAGGACAGGCTCTAAAGCTTCAGAGAAACCCTGTCTCGAAAAACCAAAAAACAAAAAAAAAAAAATTGAGCTTCTTATCATTTCCTTGTTGATTTAAAAGAGTTCTTTATATATTCTGGTAAGAGTCATTTTGGGTGTGTATGTGTGAATATGTACATTTCTATACGCATTATATCCATTTCATGTGGGATTGTCTCTAATGCTCTCTAAGTAGTTGTATCTCATGAGAAGCAAAGTCTTTAATTGTCAGAAGTCCGATTTGTTGTTAATTCCCATTGTGTGTCCAGGTTGGAAAGTCTTTGTCTAGCCTAGAGATAGTCTCCCCTGTTTTCTTCTAGGAGTTCTGTGGTTGTGTCTTTCACAGTTGGCTCTCTCATCTGTCTCTGTGTGGTGAGACATGACTGTTGAGATTTGTTTCTTGTCCACAAGGCTAGTGGGGTAGATTCAGGTTCACTACAGCATTGTTTGTGTGTGCCTATGTCTTAGTTAGGGTCTCTGTTGCTGTGCAGAGACACTATGACCTCAGCAACTCTTATAAAGGGAAACATTTAACTGGGGCTGGCTCACAGTGTCAGAGGTTTAGTCCATTATCTTCATGGTGGGACATGGCAGCGTGCAGGCAGACATGGTGCTGGAGAAGGAGCTCAGAGTTCTACATCTTAATCCGTAGGCAGCCGGAAGTGAACTGTGTTCCACACTGGGTGTAGTTTGAGCATAGGAGACCTCAAACCCACCCCCACAGTGACACACTTCCTCCAACAAGGCCGTGCCTCCTAGTAGTGCCACTCCCTATGGGGGCCATTTTCTTTCAAACCACCACATTATATATCTGCCAAACCTTGTGATAGAAAGATATTTCTATCTAGTCATTTTTGTTAACAACCAAAAGCTAGAAATGGATGAAAGGACCATCTACAAGAGAACAGACAGATTGGCACATAATTAAACAATGGAATTTTAAGCAGCCATAAAGAAAAAGGCTCAGGAGTGTGGCCCAGTGGTAGAGAGCTTGTCTGGCATACACCTTGGGTTCCATCTCCAATACATGCGCACACAGATGCCGACACGGGGCTTTAGAATGTGGCACTGTATCTCAGGTTTTCAAACCTGGCAGGTAGCCTCGCTCTTCCACAGATGGAAGCAACGCTGTCTGGTCCTCCAGGCATTTCTTCTGCTGGGCTAGCTCCCACAGAACACCGCCCCACCCCACCAGGAGCTGCACACTCCCTGGTCTGTTCTCCTTTTGATCTTTGCTTGTCAAGCTGCGTTCCTCAGGAGCTTCCTTAGGACCCTTCCAAGGAGATGCACTTGGGCCCAATTCCGAGGACTCCAGTGTTAGTTCATTGTTCCTAGATGGAAGTTAGCACCACCATTTTCCCCCTGTGGCCTGGATCCAACCACCTTAGGTCATGTGGGGCAAAGGGACACAGCAACACAAAACCTGGAACCATCTACCCCACCGACTCTGGCTGAATTTGTTCTTCCTCCTGCTTGGGGCCCAGGAGGCCTTTCCCTATTAAAAGGGACTTTCACTATTGCCTTTATTTTGAAGTGTTTTGTGGAAAATTAAAAGAAGAATGTCTGCCAAGCAGGATCTGAGCCAGCAGCCCAGAAAACACTGTGTTTTCTTCCAAGCCTGGCCAGAGCAGGCTGGAATCGACCCAGCACTCCCCAGGCTCCTCTGCCTGCACTTATTCTCTGGGTGGCTCAATTCCTTTTAAGACACAAATTGATTGGGATAATTTCAGCTATAACTACAATTGCCATGGAAGGGAGGGCGTATTCAGGCTGGGGACTCCTACAATGACTGTGAACCATCGAGTTACTGTAAAATGACCAGAAAATGGATTCAAAATTGAAGCCACAAATAATGTAATTACTGCAGTGTATGCACAGGACTGCCAGGACAAGGTTGGCTGCTGCTCTGGGAACATCTGGAAGCAGGCAAGGCTGCTGTTGTTGCTGCTGCTGCTGCTGTGACAACCTGTGTCCTGGGCTTTGTTGGTAGCAGAGTTCTTCCATCCTAGAAGTGTCTTAGAGAGTGGAAGAAACATAGCAGGGACTAGAGAACAGATGTAGAGAGGGGGCAAGGAGAAAAAAGAAGTGGAAGTTGGCCGGGAATGAGCCCAAGTAGGTCGAGACCCTGCACCTTTGGGAGAATGGAGTCTAATGTGACATTACTCTCATCTGTCACCACCACAATTACTGTCATCCCTATCCATGCTACCACCTCTATCCCTACCTCTACTGCCATCATATCCATGGTTGCTATGACAGTGTCGTCATCACCACCAGTCTTGTCAACACCAACATCATCCTTCCTTCGGTCCTCAACACCATCATTTCCCTGACAACAACATCTTTAGCAGCAGCAGCAGCATCCCACGGGTACAGTGTTCCACAGAAGCCCATTTTTATTTCCTTTTATCTCTCCGCTCACATCTCTTGCCATCTCTGCTGGCTTCATTCTCCATGACTAAGATGCCACAACATCTTTATCACCAGCAATGTCCTCCACACCAACATCAGCATCTCAGCACTGTCTTCTGCGTTACACACCTTGTGCCTGTTCTACTGTCTCCTGTCTCAGTCAAACATGATGCCCAGCCCTTGGTCCAGGATAGGAGCACCACATATAAGAGTGGCCACTGTGAGGATGGAAGGGATGTTATATCCTTGGTTGCCTGTTTCAAGGTCAGAGCCAAGTGTGGGCCCATGAAGCGGATTTTTGTGGGGGCAAGGGAATGACACAAGTCTTTTTGTCTGTTTGTGTGCTTGCCTCTGGATCTTTTCCCCCATGAGTTCATGGGATTGTCAAAATCGCTGCCTACTCCCTGTGGGCATCGCCCCTCACTGACCCCTGTGTCCCCTCCACTCTCTTTCAGCCTGTGACCAATTGGCACTGGGGGTAGTAGCCATCTTTGGGCCATCGCAGGGCTCCTGCACCAATGCTGTTCAGTCCATCTGCAACGCCTTGGAGGTGCCTCACATCCAGCTGCGCTGGAAACACCATCCCCTGGACAACAAGGACACCTTCTATGTGAACCTGTACCCCGACTATGCCTCTCTCAGCCATGCCATCCTCGACCTGGTCCAGTCCCTCAAGTGGCGGTCAGCTACCGTGGTCTATGACGACAGCACAGGTGGGTGGCCAGGCCTGCGGAGCCCCAAGATTAGGGTTGTCTGCTTGTCTAGCATCGCTGCCTCTGAGGAGAAGGTCACATCTCACCCAAGACACCAACAGAAGCCAGTTATACTGACACTTGTCCCTAGGGTCTCTCACACCCATGCACGTCAACCTCACAAAAACCTATTCAACCCTAGCCTGGCTCACACTCGACTCTCCCCTCCCCAGCATGCCTGCATAATCTTCTGCAGCAGAGTGCTGAGACCTGTGATTGACACTTGCCACGCATTGCCCCATGCTCATACTTCGATGGCCACCCATCACTGGCCTGCGCTCCTACACCTGTACCCTGCAGGAGGCATGTCCCCATATATTTGCCGCACCCGTTAACAGTTGACTCGCTGTGTGGCCTGGTGTGCAGGGTGTTTGTGCTGTGCGTAAATCCCTGCTCTCCTGCCTGCTGGCTGGGCTGCCATTCCGTGCCTTCACCTCCTCATGGGGAGGCTCCAGAATCAAGAGGGAAGAGTATATATAGAAACCTGATTCTCAGTGCAGGGGAGGTTAGCTCCTGATCATCCTGACACCTGCATGCAGCAGCACCCTTCCCCCGTTTCTTTACCTACTCTCAGATGCCCCTGTTCATGCCCCACTGTGCTCAGATACCAGCATCCTCTCTACTTAGGTGACTGCTGACCCCAGCCAATGCCAGGTCTGTAGAAATGAGCTCTGGGCTTGGGTCTCTTCCTCCGATGAGGAGGAAGGAAAAGCCTGGGTTCTGAGTTTCAGCTGAGGCTGGACGCCCCTGGGGCAGAGGTGCCCTTTCTGTACTTGTGCCTTGCCCAGCTGGAATCACATCAGATTCATTTGTCTGCAGAGGGCCTGCTTAGCCCCATCCTGCCCAGCCACCCAAATCTACCATGGTACTCACCTTCCAGAACCCTCTTAGGATAGTGTGTTACCCTTTATTTCCCAAGTCCTGGCACCCTTCCTACACTCTTGCCTTGCCGAACTGGAATCACATCAGATTCGTTTGTCTGCAGAGGGCCTGCTTAGCCCCGTCCTGCCCAGCCACCCAAATCTACCATGGTACTCACCTTCCAGAACCCTCTTAGGATAGTATGTTACCCTTTACTTCCCAAGTCCCAGGCCCCTTGATATAGGCCTAGAGCAGAGAGCCACCAAGGACTCCAACAAACATTCTGGGCCTTTCCTTTGTACCTTGTGATCTGTGACAAGTCTGCAGCCATTGTCTTGGCAAAATGTGTGCTATGGGTGAGCAGAGAGAGGGTCAGGAGGGGAGGGGAGAAAAGAACGACTGCCAGACCCTGCCTTCACCTTCAGCTGCCCTTAGGAGGTTCGCTTTCTGGAGACGGAGCAGGCATTCCTCCCAATGAGCACACAGGAGAGACTGCTGTGTGTACCATGAGCTGAGCAGCACCAGGATAGCCTCATTTAATTGCGCAAGTCTCTCGGTGACTCTTTGGGGTGGTAAATCAGAAACAAGGCAACAGACAGATATAGCAAGGTAACAGACCCCACCCACTATCAACAGCCAGTATCACAGCGTGCACCATCCTTCAGGCCTGTCTGAGCCCAAGGCCATGACTAGTAGCTAGCGTGGAGCTGGGTCCCCTTTCTTCCCAAAGACTTGAGCCTCAAGACTATTCTTAACCCAGCCTCTTTTGCGACAGTGACCTTGGCAAGTCACTTAACCCACCTGGCCTGGCTCTCCCCACACGTGTGGAGAGGCGGAGCATTCAGCCTTGAGAAGCCCTCCGGTTCTCAGCTACCTGCATTCCATGTCAGCTCTTGATTGCTTCCAAATGGGGGGCGTGGATGGCAGGATGGGAGCCTGCAGACAAGAGAATCGGGATGCTGTTTATCCATCTCAGAGTTCTGTAAACAGCTACCGCGCTTCATGTTACCAGCAGTCCTTAAAAGCCATCCCTGAGATCCCAGCATGCGGCTCTGTCACCATGGGGCACTCCATGGTGCTTCATCCCCTCTAGCAGCTCTGCAACTTGGTGGTCCTACCTTTCTAAACCAGTGGTTCTCAACCTTCCCAATGCTGCGACCCTTTAATACAGTTCCTCATGTGGTGGTGATCCCCCCCATGTTATAAAAGTACTCTTGTTGCTACTTCATAACTGTAATTTTTGTCACTGTTATAAATCGTAATTTAAATATCTGATATTCAAGCTATCTGATATATGACCTGTGGGTCACGGCCCACAGGTTAAGGCTGCTGTAGAAACCTCTGTCTATGATGTGAGCTTCCAGATTTCTGCCTCTGGGACTCAGCACAAGGCTTGGTACAATGTGGACATTTTTGAAACATTGGTTAAACTGACTTGGTGTTAGTTGAAAATCATGTTGAATTAAACTCAGATGCCAGCTTCCCCCCTACTTAGGTGATTGCTGACCCCAGCCAATGTCAGGTCTATAGAAATGAGCTCTGGGCTTGGGCCTCTTCCTCCATTGAGGAAGAAGGAAAAGCCTGGGCTCCGAGTTTCAGCTGAGGCTTTCAAGAAAGGGCATAAGGGTACAGGAGTGAAGAGACCACTACCCTATCTTTTGAGGAGTTAATCATATTCTAGGAGCGCAGGTACCTGGCTACCGGACACTGGTAATTCTTGGCCGTCAGAGCTGAGAATCAAGTAACAAAAACAGGTAGTCAGAGCTCCAGGTACCTGGGTAGAAGAGAGAGCTCAGTGGCCTTGGCTAAAGTGTACTGTTTTACCAGAAGAGGACAGAGATTTGCCCTGGGCTTGAAGATAGAGGGACAGAAGGACAGAATAGGGCATGTCGTGGGCATAGCAGGCGAAGGGAGCAATGTGAGCAGAGGAGAGGAGATGGGGCGGGGTGGGCAGTGTTATGAAGATGCCAGCCTGAATGGGAAGAGGATTGAGTGTGGAGTGTGAGCAGGGCAAGGGAGACAGACGGGATTCGCCTGGCTGTGCAGGTCTGACATGCAACCTCAGGCTTCAGATTTTATGTTGTGTGTAACAGAGCACTGCCGGGTGCTGTCGAGCATAGCCTTAGAATAATGAAAGCCGGGTTTCAGTAGACGCCCCCGAGAGCCGAATGTGAGAAGGTTTGGAAGGAAAGCATAAAGCTGGGGGGCTGGATGGTCCCCACAGGAACAAAGGAAGCTAGACTTCATCTCAAGGGGTTGCCTGGAAGAGAACTTGGGAGTGGAATGGAAGAGAAGAAACAGATATGGGCAGAATGACTGTAGTGTCACAGGAAGTGGGCAGAGCAGATCGCTGCTTGAACCATTGTCCAGGGGTGCAGGCCTCCAGGCGGGGGATCTACCAGAATGGTAGGCACCATGCTAGTGGGACTGCTTGGAGCTGATGCTTAGGTCTGTAGCTTCCTGTCTTTGAGCCCTAGGTCTACCCACAAATCCATGTAGCTTGGTCCTTGGCGCTGACGGCCTGGAATTGCCAGTGACCTCCAGACAGTACCATCCTCCCCACTTCTATTTTGTACAAGCTGCTAGAAATCAAACCCAGGGCCTTGTGTATTCTAGGCCAGCACTTTACTGCTGAGATACACTCCCAGCACCCCGACTCTCCAATAATCTGATTAGCCATTCCAAAAATATGGGATAACCCTGCCTTCTTTTCTTCACCTTCTCAGTGCCTAATGTACTCTTTGTTGAAACATTTTATTAACATTTAATTCAATTTGATTTTCAACTTGTCTCAGTTTAGTTCCGTTTAAAAGGTCCTTATAGTGGAGGCAATGAGAATAGGGTTTGGTCAAGAAAACAGAAGGTTCTAGGATTCAGATCTGCATTGAACAGTAATAAAGTGTTGAAAATTGGTAACGGGAAGCCATACTTCTCTAAGACCCTCACCAGGCTGGGCCACCACCAGGTGAGAAGCACAGTGTATTTAACAGGCTCTGAGTGTGTGTGGCAGGGCTATGTCCAGTAGCATGTTCTCGCTGACGGGACGACCCAATTCAAATCAACTCAAGTAATTGCCATTTAGTTTTCTTGCGGGGAGACGTTATGAGCTGGGCCTTTCTCGGTGTCCTTTAGCAGCTCGACAGGGTCACAGTGCTGTCTGGGTATTGTTGCACCCCTCTTGACCTTCTCTTCCTGGGCACAATAGTGTGGCTGCCATCTCCAGACAACACCAGATGCTGACACCCCATGCAGGAAAGAGACAAAGGAATTTGTCTTAATGTGACTCATAACCCTTATCAACCTTCTAGAAGACAATACAGTATTCTACAGTTCACAGAGCCTATGCCTACTGCTCCTGGGCACTGTCAAATGGAAGTAAGATTGACACTAACTGGCTCCTAACAGTCACAAGGACTGGCACATTGCCACACTCCTTTTGGCATGCCAGCCGAGGATGCATCTGTTAGCTCTTTCTATAATAAGCTGTGTAACAAACCACTCCCCAAAATCCGGTGGCCTAAAACAACAAACATTGCTTTAGCTCCTGAGTCCACCAGGTCAGTGGCTTACTGGGCCTGATCAGCTACTTCTTTGATTTCAGCTGGCTTGCTTGCCTGCCTGCTGGTATCTCTAGGCTGCCCTTGGCTCTCTTCCACGTGTTTCTGTCCTCCAGCAGGCTAACCCGGCCATTGTTGTCCTAGCTATGGCCAAGGAGCAAGAGAATCAGCCAGTGTGGAGTTCCATCATGCTTATTAATAGCCCACCGAACAAACCAAATGACAGTGTAGAGCCTGGTAGGCAGGCATTGCCCAGCTCCATGCAAAGGGTATGAATCTAGGGAGGGGTGAGGAGTTTGGCTTATCCTTTTCACAGCAGTAGCCCAAGGAGAGTGGCTGTGCAGGAGGTGACCTTTGAGCGGTGCCATGTTTCCACCTTCCTAATCCAATCTGTGCACAAACTCCTGCCAGGGCTGAAAGGAAAAGATTGAGGGAGGGGGAAAGTCTTAGGGTGAAGAAAAAGGTCTCTGCCTAGAAGGCAAAACGCTGCTCCTCCAACACCGATCCTGTTTGTGGCGTGGTTCAGAATTAAGGGAGGTCCCTTCATCTCTGTGGCCCTTCAGCTCCTTATCTGTCCCACCAGCATGAAGGTGCCTGTTCTGCATGCCTCCCAGGATCCAGAGATGGTTAAACGATGCTACGAGCACAGAAGTGCTTCGTAAGTGAAAAACGCCATCCCAACCACCGTGATTCAGTGCAGATATTCTGGGAGGGATTGATTAAGGAGACAGGCAAAAGAAAGCTCGGTCTCAGGCAAACATACACAGCCTGGTCCTCTGGAGGTGGGCCAGAAGGAGCCTCGGTCTCCTTGGGGACAACAGTGATGGGAAGAGACATTTTGCTGCTGGAGAGTTCAGGTCATTATGCATTACACGGGGTGATGTGCTTGGTTGACAAGGCAGCCCTGGTGGCTTCCACTCCAGCGTCCATCCTGTCCCCGTCCTCATGATCTGGGTCTCCAGAGCCCACAGGCCTGCTAATGCCGGACAGGAGTCAGAAAAACGAGTGGGCAGGAATGAAGTGGGCGTGGAGGGCCTTCAGTAACAGATATAAGAGGCCAGCAGTAGCAGTGGAAGAACCCAGAATACCTGGAGAAGATGGAGTTTTGGGTGTGACAGGGGTAGCTTGTGGCCCCTCGTTTGCTGAAGTCTGCTGCTCCCCTCCCCTCCCTTATCTACTCTGGTGTGGGGACCTCGGAGGCCTGTTTGAAGCAGAGTTCTTCTGCCTGTGTATCCAGAACCCATGAAAGTTTTGCAGCCCTTTGGGAGGTTTGGTTACAGCCTCTCTGGCATAGGAGGCTGATGGAAGCAAACCCCCAGGAATGGGAGAACTAGATAGACTTACTCTGGTTACTAGGGGTTGCTTTGGAAACGGGGATTCCATTAGAAGGATCCTAGAGTTGAATGACAGAGTAGAGAAATGCTGTCCAGATAGGAAACACTGTAATAGGTGACCACGAAGTTTATTTCAGCACACATTAGCTTAAGAAACAGGCATGTGTGTGCGTGTGTGTGGTTCTTTAGAATCAACATTTTGCTGGGTTTTTTTTTTTTTTTTTTTTTTTTTTTTTGAGACAGGATTTCTCTGTGTAGCTCTGGCACTAGCTAGCTCTGTAGACCAAGGCTGGCCTTGAACTCACAGGGATCCGCCTACCTCTGCTTCCCGAGAGCTAGGATTAAAGGCGTGCATCACTACCGCCCAGGCTCTTGTGTGTGTATGTGATTCTTATTGGTAGCCTTTTACTCAGATTTTGGAGGACAGCATCAGTTTACAGTATTGTTTGACCCAGAGACTAAAATAGGTACCATTAGGTTATGTTTCCTCCCCTTTCCATGTTCTCTGACATCTGCCCTAATGGATCCTATCTCTGGTTATATGTGATGACCCCAGACTTACATCCTCCTTGCTTGCATAAAAAGGGACTTTTCTTACCTGCCACTAATTAATCACGGAACCTCTGTGCTTTTATTCCTAGTGAATGTGCTGATTGGTCAGGTTGGGGCCATGTACTTTGTTCCCTGAGCTGGGGTGGATCCTTCCTGGGTATATGAACGAGGGATGGGGAGGAGGTGCTCCCCCAAGGAGAGTTGCAATAAGTGAGCCGGGGATGAAAGGTGGGTGTGTGAACCTGTGCAGCTGCTGAGCCCAAGCTGAGGGCACAATGCAGGAAGGGAGCATGCACCTCCAGCTCAGGCCTACTTCAGTGGGCCTGGGTAGGGGCGGTGGAGAGCGTCTAGCAGCCTCCCTCCCAGAACCCACAGAGGAGTCAGCAAGAATGGAGCCTGAAATAGGGAAGGAAATGAACTTAATTAGACCTAAGCAAGCCATTTGTCTCTAGGAAGTGGCATTCCGTTTTCCGTGGAAGTCCCCAGATTAAGTGGTTTTACAAAATGCCAAGGAGGAGGATAGATTTTTCAATGTGGGGAGAAGAAAACAGTAAGTCAATCCAATTACAGGAATGTTGTTTGAGTACTCCCTACGTGTCACGGCCCTGGGCCAGGTGCTATGGGGCACTAGTCATGGCAGAATGAGGAGGGGTTTGGGGGAGGGGATGGGGTAGGCAGAGGAGACTAAGGGAAGAGCCCTCTAAGCTGGTGTGGATATGGGGTGGGGGGATGATTGAGGGTAGGGAACCCTTTCTGAACAGAAAATAAGGAACGCTTCATGGAGGTATCCGAGTAGATGCCTACAGTGTTTTATGCATGCATGTACATGTGTGTCTTCTGTGTCCTGGGCCCCCCAGGTCTCATCCGGCTGCAGGAACTCATCATGGCCCCATCTAGGTACAACATTCGCCTGAAGATCCGCCAGCTCCCCATCGACTCAGATGACTCACGACCCTTGCTCAAGGAGATGAAGCGGGGCCGGGAGTTCCGCATCATCTTCGATTGCAGCCACACCATGGCAGCCCAGATCCTCAAGCAGGTGGGTGAGCGCGGTCCAAGCTGAGGGGTTAAGGTGGGGACCTGCCATGGCTCCTTTTTTCCAGGTACAGAACTTGACGACCTCAGTGAGCATCCTAGCTGTCCCTCTGGCTGCCTGTGTGACCTGGGGGCCACTTCGACTCTGCCTCAGTAGCAGCAGCAGTACGATGGTTCTTTTACTCCCACTGTGATAAGATGTATAATCGTCCCCATGGCATGTCTTAGTATTCAGAGAACCCCAGCATAAACACTGCCTCCTAGCCCCCCTCCACCAAGCTGCCAAGAGGCCTGAGAACCGCCCTGGTGGAGGGTAGGGGGTGCACAGAGGGCCTCATCTGCTCAGCACAGTCCCAGACGCTTCGCTGTCTCTCCCAGTGACTAAATCCCCCTAGCCACAGCACCTGCCTATGGCTGGGAGGTTGCTCTTTAGACAATCTGCTGAGCTTTGCAATGATGGCGGAAAAGGAGATGGTTCTCCAGCCTGGATGGTCCTCCATTCCCAAACAGGACTCATGCTGGCAATGAAAGCCAAGCTCCGCCAGCCACCTAAAAAAGTAACCACAGCTGGGCATGGTTGTGTATTCCTTTAATACCAGCACTCAGGAGGCAGAGGCAAGCAGATCTCTGAGTTTGAAACTAGCCTGGTCTATGAAGTGAGTTCCAGAATAGCCTGAGCTACAGAGAGAAACTGTGTCTCAGGAAGGAGGGAAAGAAGGGAGGGAGGCAGGGAGGGAGGCAGGGAGGCAGGGAGGAGGGAGGGAGGGAGGGAGGCAGGCAAGCACAAAAGGACGTACAGTGTGAAACCCCAGACATTTGATCCAAGCCTGTGCTTTATGTAAAAGGCCATTAGTTATCCCTTAAAATATTCTGGTGACTGGAGGGGACTTTGACACTTGATCAAGAAAAACACAAGAGTCAAAGACACAAGGTGATGCAGGTCTTTCGAGAGATGGGGTTAGCAAGCAGGGACTGGGACATTTTCAAAGCCCTGAGGGGCTCAACCACCACCCTTCATTTGGGGTACCCATCCTGACTGGCAGCCCCCATATCTATGCCCTGCAAAGGAAGCAGAGACAGGAGGATCATGGCTCAAGGCCAGCCAGGGCTATATAGTGATATGCGGTGTTAGGAGAGAGACAGAGAGTATCTGAGGCCTGGAGATATCACTCAATTGGTAGAGTACTCACTTATAATACACAAGGCCCCAGGTTCAGTTCCCTGTACTACACAAGCCATGTGTGGCATGGCACATGCCTGTAGTCTCAGCAGTCAGGAGGCAGAGACAGGAGCATCAGAATTCAATGTCATTCTCACCCTGCAAGTTCAAGGTCAGCTTGGGGTACAGGCAGCCCTGCCTAGTGGGGAAAATATTTTCCCGTTGTCCTGCCTCTAACCCTTCCATGTTGCATGAGGGAGTCACCACCACCATTACCACCTCCTTCGCTGTGGGCAGAGTTCATCCATAATCCCTCCTCAAGCAGCTCTGGGGGTGTCAGTGAGACAGGACGGCAGAAATGGGAGGTTCGGGTGTTGTGCCTGGAGAGGCTCTAGGGTCCCCGTGGGGGATACCTGCGCCGAAATCCTGTAACCTTCACTGTTGTAGGACATCCCCTCTCTTCCCTGCAAGTGTGACAGAATGACACTCTATCAGAGAGTCACTCGGCAGGTATCTGTCCCTCCTCGTTGACCCTGGAAGCCGGGGATCATTATTACAGCCTTGACAGGTGAGGAGACCAAGGCTGAAGGAAAGGCGGCCGGCCTGAGGTCATCCAGCTAGGAATTCGGATTAATCCCCGGGCTGGCTGCTTGCAAAACATCCAGAGTTACAGATGAGGACCCTGGGCTGAGCTAAAAGTGGATTAAAGGGGGTTGAGGCCTTTCCTGGCTGCTGGCCTCCTCCCAGCCCTCCCAGCATGAACGCGGTGACAGAACACGCAGCAGTTCAAGATCTATTTGACCCTGTGACATTTTCCTCCAGAACCCATGGTGGGCCCTGCTTTCTGAGGAACTCTGTAGAAAATGCATTACAGTCATTAGTGTTATAGATTACAGGCTTCTAATAAAACACACAAGATACATCACAGAGAGACCTCGTGTGGCTCTGCACTAAGAATCCCAGAGGAGCCTATGGTATGTCTTGTGGCCTGATGGGATCGGGGAAGCATGGAGGTTTCATTGCTCCTGGGGAACACTCTTGCTAAGGACATTCCCCTTGAGCCTGGCTGACTGGGAGAGCCTCGCCATGTAGAGCCAGGCTCTTGAGGCAGCTCAAGCTTCTGTCAGGATGTCTGAGTGAGAGGCCCCGAGACACTGACTGAAAACCCAGACAGCTGGGTGTCTCCCTGCTGCCCTGCAGAACTGGGGACTTTTGGAGAATATGGCCCCAAATCCCAGCCTGGAAACTCCCCCAGGTGATTTGGTTACAAACCACAGTGGGAACCTGCTACCATCTGCCAGCCGATCTACATCTTAATCCCAAGGTCTCAGTGGATGCCCTAGGTCTGAGCCGACAGCGTCACACAGGCCTGGCCTGGCCCTCAACTCCCCCGCCCCTGGCGAATGGAGGACTGCCAGAGTGTTCTGTGCCCCCGGCTAACACTCTGCTTCCCCGCAGGCCATGGCCATGGGCATGATGACAGAGTACTACCACTTCATCTTCACCACACTGGTAATGTACCCCCGGGTCCTGTGAGGAGGGGTGGGACCTCCCTGAATGAAGGGGCCTGGGCCAGCCTGCTGGGGACAGTGCCATAGCTGGAGCAGACCCAAGCTTTCTTAAGGCTGTAGATGGTGCTCCAGGTGAGGCCACCATGATATCTCTGTGAACTGCCCACTTTTGAAAAGTCACGGGCCTGGTCTCTGGAGCCAGAATGGCAAATAAGCCCTCTGCTGACTAGTGTGGGAACCCTGGGTAAGTCACCAGACCTCCTGTGCCTCAGTTTCTTCCTCTGCAAAATGGGCTTATATTTCTTTGGGAGGCCTAGCAATCTGATCGGGCCCAGGGGCGAGAGCAGAACTTGGTTGGTTTAGCGCTAGAGAGAGTGGCCATTAGCACTCTTTAGATTATCCTCCCATCCACACCTGTCAAAGGTCTCCTGTCACACCTGGAATGACCACCTTGGATCCTGCACCATCCATTCTGAAGTCAGCCCCTTGCTGTCACTGGGGCCAGCCCACCTGCTGGCTCCAGATGGGTCCTGTCCAAACTCTGAGAACATGTAGGGCCATTTAAACCCATTAGAATAATTAGTTGTGATCCAAGATCAGCAGAATCATGGTTTCCTGTGCCAAAGAGGGCGCCACTGCTGAGCAGCCTGGCCGTGGAGCCAGCCCCACCCTCCCCCCTACCCTTCCCCATTCAGGGACCTGTAGCCCCACCCCTGCAGCCATACAATCCTCTAGATGATTTCTTCATTCGTAGAGCTCCGGCCCCCGGTCTTTACCCTGCATCTGGGCTAAGCTGGTGATTTCAAGATGGCTAGGACTGAGACCTTCCAGTCTGTCTTCCTCGACATATCTGGCTCTGATACAGCTGACCTTTGACCTCAGGCAGACAGCCACAGGTCACAGCACGAGGAGATGTTAGGAGTTGTAGGGCTGGTAACAGGTAGGAAGCTTGAGGCAGACTTTCTCGAAAAAGCAGGTGCTTGAGTTAGGCCATGACGGCTCACTAGGAGCTCACCAACAGGTGGGGGAGATGGGAAGGGTATTCTGCATAGAAGCAACAGCGTGAGCAAAGGCCAAGAGGCAGGTTAGCTCTTGAGTGCTGTGTTGGAGTTGGCTCGCGCTCGAGTTGGAGAATCAGCCGTGTTCTCGCAGCTCCATGCTGTGAGAGCTCAGGACCCACTGTGCTGAATATAAATCAGACCTGGGCACCTGATGAAAATGCGGTGGGGAGACAGGGACCCTGAGAACTGGGGACTGAGACAGGGCACCTTCTCCCTAAGGGCTCACCTCACCCCAGTCTCGTTCTGCCATTCTGTGTCCTAGAAAAGTCACCAGGAGCTTAGGGCAAGGTGCTCAATTCCTGGCAGCATTCTGGGCCAAGACTAGAGATAGCAACACCTTGGCCCCAGTGTCTTCTGCAGTAATGCCATTTTCCAAGGAGGCCAAGATCAAAGGTCTCAGCAAAAGCATTCTAACACCCCAGACCTCTCCTCCAGCCCCACGCAGTGCCGTTTACCCTAGACCTGGCTTCCTTGATGCGACTGTTCATTTTTTCATTTATCCATCCGCGAATGCTGGGATTCCTGGCTCGGATCTGGGTGCACAGAGATGGACCTGACACAAAGCTCACACACAGGCTCCAAAACTTCCTTCTGTAAGCAAGGCTGTCTGTCTGGAATGCCCACGGAGTAACGCCCATGGAGTGCCTGACCCGCAGCAGGTGCTTGGTGATGCCCGAGTGGTAGATGAGCACTATCGGTACCTAGCATCCCTTGCCACGGGCAGTTAAGACCGTGGACTCTGGTGTGTCTGGTCAGGATTAAGAGACTTCATTGTTTCGGGTGAAGGAGTAGGAGATGACTCAGGAGTTAAGAGCACTTGATGCTCGAGCATGGGAACTGAGTTCCAATATCCAGAACCCACATCAAAAAGCCGGGTGTGGCTGCCCACTCTTGCAACCTCAGAAGTGGCTGTGGCGGGTGGGGGCAGAAGGTTCCTGTGGCTTCCTGACCTCCAGCCTGGTTCCAAGTTCAATGAGAGCCCCTGCGCCAAAGATGGAGATGATAGAGCAGGTCACCCAATGTCATCACATACATACCCCCCCCCCCTCTCTCTCTCTCTCTCTCCCTCCCCCCCCTCCCTCTCTCTCTCTCTCTTTCTCTCTCTCTCTCTCTCTCTCTCACACACACACACACACATACATCAGCACCACCACAAAGATGGTTCACTTCCTTAAACAAGGCACCTCCTTCTCTTTGCCTCATGCCTGTATCTATAAAGCAATGGCAATAGCCGTGTTACTTGATAGGGCCGGTGTTCAAAGCACTGACAGTGGTGAGGGCTAGAACAACACTTGGTACTTACTATCGTGTAAGTGTCAAAATAAACCCATGAAGCCCCTCCTGCTTTTGCTTCCTGTGTGTCCTCCATCCCTCAAAACAAGCATCCGTAGGAACTGTGACTCTCCCGTTTCCCCCGAAAAAATGGAAACTGAGTCTCAGAGACGTGACTCGGCAACAAGCAGACGGCAGGCGTTCGTCCAGCACCAGCTTTCCAGCTGCCAAACCCTCTGCCGACATCTGCCGCCGCAGTGTCCCCGGCCTTCTCCAGCAGATAGACTTTTCATGATGCCTGGCCAAAATGGTCCAGCGCGGTGATTGACACTAATGGAGTAAACAGAGCCTCCACAAATCCCAGCAGCGCCCCCACTTTTGTCATTTGCCTGCATCCTCTGATTTTCCCTTTGAGGCCACAAGGGGAAGTGTGCTTTCTGCTCCACACCAAGAGAGATGGCATGACTTGCCCAGAGTCCCACCGCATCAGTGATGCTGGCGTAGGCTCCCACTCCGGCTCTTGCCCGTGGGCTGCTCCAGGGCGC
Source organism: Arvicola amphibius (assembly GCF_903992535.2). Lineage (NCBI taxonomy): Eukaryota > Metazoa > Chordata > Mammalia > Rodentia > Cricetidae > Arvicola > Arvicola amphibius. The sequence goes on along the minus strand of NC_052052.2, from coordinate 26,653,273 downwards.
TGCTCTTCCTTCTGCCCCTTTCGGAGGCATAGGAGACTCTTCCAGGAAGATGTGGCCTCCATGATGCAAATAGCTTCATGGTGGAATATGTTCGGGTATCCTCCAGGTCAATCCTAGTAGCCCCCACCTGTCAGAGCATCCTCTGTGCCTCCCTCAGTCCTCTTCCCTGGCCACAGCCCGTTGCCAGCTTCAGGAGCTTCCTTTCAGCCCTGTTGGCTCAGGGCTTTACCTCGTGATTCTCTCTTTCATGCCCATTGGTCAGTGGTGGCTGTGTTGGGAAGGGGAATGGCATTTGGCATTTGTCTTAGGAAAGGCACATCATCAACCCTTCCTCTCAAAAAAATTTCTCCAAAGTCGCTTCTCCCATGCAGAAGACGTTTTAATTACCCCAGCTGCCATTATCGGTGTCAGCCAGCTTTGAGCCATTCCCAGATAACCCTGTGCTAATCAGCCCCAGCTGAGCCCTTGGTGCATGTCATGTGTAGGTAAGAGCCTGGAGGTGGAAAAAAAAAAGAGAGAATTATAATAAATTAATAGATAAGCAATCACAATTAATGCCACTTCCCGGCAGTAACAGTTACATCATGGGAAAGATATTTTCATCTGTCGTTCCTTGAGGCCATGTTTTCCGAGCATCGGCTTCTTCCCATTTAGACCCATGGGGTGCTAATGAATTAGTCTATTATGTTATGCTGAATGTTTCTAAAAGGTCCCCAGTCGACACTGAATTCAGTGTGTCAACATTTGGCATCGGAAATGCAACTTTTTGCCAAGCTGCAAAGTTGCCCACAGTTCACCGTGTTGAGCACTTAGGGTCTTGGCCCAGGGCAGTTTGAACAAAAAAAAAAAAAAAAACAGTAACAGGAGCTGGAAAAAGAGGCCTCTTCACCAGCTCCCCACTGTCACTGCCCTCTGTCTCAGAGGTGGGGGTACTCAGCCTCGCTAGCCCTTGGAAGCTTTGCAGGAAAGCCCAGACCAGAGAATGGCGTGAAGGAAAGTAACTCCAGCTTTGCCGACCAGGAGAACCTGCTACGATTTCAATTTAGAATGTCCCCTGACCAGCTCAGCTCATGCCTTGCTTATTTTCTAGGAGGCGGGGTTAGCTGCTAGAAACAGGTACTTCAAGGTCACACCCAGCCCCTGGTTCTAGCCATCCTTTCTGCTTCCGGGTTTACCATGACGTGAATAGTTGTTGAAAGACTCCCACGTCTGTGATGTCGACTGCTTTTCTGTCCATTCCCCCTGACTGTGATGGGATGGGGCTGCCTGAAACCATGAGTTGAAATAAACCTTTATTCCCTCGATTTTGTCACAGCTATAGAAAAACAAAAAGCAACTAGCAAGCCCTCCCTGGCTGTGGCTGTCTTGTCAGATCAAATGCTGCAGCTAGGGACCAGGGAGGGCAGCTTCTGTAGCACACACCCTCCCTACCAATGCAGAAATGCCGTCCTTCACATGAATTAGGTCGGCTTCGGGGCCCAGGGGTGGGTAAACTGAATCAGAGTTCCTGGAAAGGCTACTGTGTTAGCATCTGCCACATCTTAGAGGCTGAGCCCCATGTCGAGAAGGGTGAGGATGGCAACCATCCTGGTTGGGTTCCAGTAGCTCTGCTCCGGCCCCAAACTTGCATACACCACTGCAAGGCAAAATCTGCCAGCTCTCCCGACCTTTCTGGAAGGGTCTCTAAGACCTGGATCTTGTAAAGCAAATATCCAGCAGAGCTCATCTTCCTTCCCGGTCAATTCACCAAGCTACACCCAACTTACTTCCTCACAGAGAGCTTCCTCCGAAGGGGAGGTAAATATGTAAACACCCAGGAAGTTACTAGCCAGGCTGATGGGAATCAGAATGCCCATAGAGCCAGATCTTAACTGTTCCTGCCTGCGAGGGTGAACACCTGAAAACCCAAACATCAGAGCTGGATCTCTGATAGACCTTGTGCATATGTAAAGAAACAACCAGGGAGGCTTCCAGGAAGCCGTGATGCTTGTCTGAGTCTAAGAGAGCGGCTCAGAGGCACTGTGAGCTCCATGGGTCTGGTGTCTGGGATATCTACAACACGTCTGACTTAGGATGAGAAGCTAGGGTAGGTAGGACAAGGCGGAGGTAGTTCAGTCTTCGTGGAGTAAAAACTAGGGATGGGTACAGGAAAACAGGATACAGAGGTAGTTTCTGATCTATGCTAAGGAGTTCGTACTTTTTCTTTTTTCTTCTTTTTTCTTTTTCTTTTTTCTTGCTGAGTGGGTATGTGACAGAATGCCATAGTCTGTGTGAGCCGCAAACAACAAGACTTTCTCTAGCTCGCAGTTCTGTGAACTGAGAAGTCCAGGAACATGGTGCTGGCCTCTGGTGAGGACCTCTAGGCTTCATCGTAGTATGGTGGATGAGTCGTTGAACATGGGAGCAGGAACTTGGCCTTTAGAAGCAAGCCTTCCTCTCCCGTGTAACCCACTGCCTCTGGAAGTGTTGCTGAGGGCAGAGACCTTGTAACTTAATTACCTCTTCTGCAAGTCACCCCCAACCCAGGGCTCTTTCCTCACCTATAAAATGAGAAGGGAAGTTGCTATGGAAGCTAAAATGCTGCGATGATCCCCACACTCACTCTCCACTGAGGTCAGTACCATTCAGACACTCTCTGGCCACCTTAGTGTGATCTCCCTTCCCTACAGCCTCCTGCTCTTACCCAGCATCCTCCCCATCCTAAACACTAACCTGGAAGCAGGGCCACATAGTGAGTTGTTCCACGATAGTCATAACATTCACAGGGGAATGGCTCCAGGACCTCCTTGGATAGTTAAGTTCCGTAGATGTCCGTCCTAGTCAGGGTTTCTATTGCTGCCGTGAAACACCCTGGCCAAAAGTGACTTGGGGAGAAACCTACCCTTCCACATTCAGCTCAATGTGAAAAGAAGTCATGGCAAGGACTCAAACAGGGCGGGAACTTATGCAGAGGACAGAAAGCAGTGCTACTTACTGGCTTGTTCTCTCACGATGGGCTCCGCCTGCTTTGTTATACACCCCCGGACTACCTGCCAAAGGGCAGCCCCACTTGCTGTGAGCTGGGCCCTCCCACATCTGTCATTAATCCTGACAATACCCTGTAGAGTTACCTACAGGTCAATCTTAGGGAGGCATTTTCTCAATTGTGGTTCTTTCTTCTCAGATAATTCTAGCTTGTGTCAAGTTGACATCAAACTAGCCAGCACAATGCTCAAGCCTCTTGTATACAATTGCATCGTATTTACATATTACTAATACATGCTCTTATCTCCCTTAAGTCAACTCCAGATAGCTTACAGTACCCAGTGTGATGTAAATGCTGTGTAGTGCATGATTTTGTTAGGGAGTTGTGGGGAGAAAGTCTTCATGTTCAGTATAGATGGGCAATTAAAATAAATTACGCACACACACAGAGTTGGCTGAATTCATAGATGCACAGTCTTAGAAGGCTGGCCGTATTTGTTTGGGCAGGTTAAGATGAGACTTTCTTGCCTGGACTCCAAGCCCTCCTCTTCTCTGACATGACTGCACACAGTGCCTTCTAGAAGGGTCCACCTGGAAATACAGGAAGAGCCGGAATTTAGCACCAAGAAGGAGCATCTCGGAGCCCACAGGATGCCCAAGCATTGCATGAGATCTGCTCTATGGGCTCCAGCCTGTGTCCCTTTTATTATCTAAGGTTGGCACTAGGGCAGGGGTGGAGGTGGGGGTGGGCTTCAGGTTCAAGGTAGAAGGCAGCTCGGTGAAGATAAGTGGGAAGGTACAGAAAAAGGACTCGGTTTCCCCAGTCCTGGCTTGCAGCCAGCCAAACGTTGTCCACGTTATTTATTTTTGAAAATCAAAACAGCAGTCTGAAGTGTAGATCTGAACGTGTTCCTAAGTCTGAAGGGAACAGTCCTGTGGTGAAGCTGGGTATTTGAGGAATGGGGCGAGTAGCAGGGCCTTAAGGGGGAAGGGACATAGAGTGGAACAGCCGGGTTCCATACAAAATAGATTAATCTCCTGCAAGGCAATAAAACCTCAGCCGTAGGGATGACCTTTTGTGCTGGACACAAATCTCATGTTAAGCAGAAGCTTGGGCATTAACAGCAGTTCCTGACCCAGCGGAGTTAAGAAGCCCCCAGTGATCCGTAAGCAGCCATTCCATGAATTGAAAGCACATGATGTTTCTCTTGTGTCTCCTTGAGTTTGGAGGCATTTTGATCCTGCGGTGCTCGGCTCGGCTCCTACGAAGGCTAACTACCCCCTCCATACGCTGTCTTCTCTGCTAAAGGGCAGCTGGCTATTTCCACGGCCTTACCTCTTGGCTCCTTGCCTCACCAACCATTGGCCTGAGCTGGGGTTGCAAAAGAGGCCAGGGCTGGTTGGGCTTTAATATCCTGTTCTCCTGGGCTGTCAGCCAAGGCCTGCCCACCTACCAGGCTGCGTGGGACCTGACCATGGAGAGTCCTCTAGACAACTATCCTAGGAGGCAGCATGAAAAGGCCTTGCAGGGACTTCCCAAAGAGTCAGGGAAGACGGTAGTGGATTTCTTTGGTCCCCATTTGGACCCCTCCGTGAAAGGAGGTCTTTCTGCCTCCTTCAGTATTACTTGAAGATGCCCAGGCCCAGCACCCTTCATCCTCCCAAAGTGGGAGGGTTCTTCTGGGTCCTGTAAAGTGATCCCCATTTTGTAGACGAAGAAACAGGGTGACGGCTCCCATAGTCACCATGTAAGGGTCAGTATCAGGAGATCCAAGGGGTGGCCTCTGCTCAGTCTGTCTGTGGGTACTCCAGCCAACTTTCATTCAGAGGGCTCTGCGGGGAGCCACAGCTCAGGCCCAGGGGTGCCCAGGTCCGGAGGGTGAGGGAGGGGGATGGGGCCAGCCCTTAACCTCATCAAGCGCTCTCTCTCTCTCTCTCTCTCTCTCTCGTCAGGATCTCTATGCCCTAGACCTGGAACCCTACCGCTACTCGGGGGTGAATCTGACCGGGTTCCGCATCCTCAACGTGGACAATCCCCATGTCTCAGCCATTGTGGAGAAGTGGTCCATGGAGCGGCTCCAGGCTGCTCCCCGGGCGGAATCCGGCCTGTTGGATGGAGTGATGATGGTACAGTGGGCAGACGGGTGGATGGGCCCCAGGGGCTCTCCTCTCTTCCTCCCCCCCTTCTTTCTCCACCTACTTTATTTTCTTTCTTCTCTCCTTCCTTCCATCTCTTTTTGTAAGATCTGCCATATATCAGTAGAGCCCCGGGGACAACTGTCCCACCCCAAGGGCCACCTCTGATGGAGCCAGCGGATTACATAAAAAAGAGCTAAAGACTACGGGGGACTTAGGGTGTGACTGGCAGGTGTGAGTCTGAGGAGACAAGAAAGGAGTAAGAAGTGGGTGGGATTAGGTAATGGCTTGGGCAGAGGGTCTAGAGAGTCTGAGCTGCAGAAAAGAGGGTGGCACTGGGGTCGCCATAGACTCATAGGACCACTGAGGCACCACATAGGCCACTGAGATAAAAGGACAAGGCTCCCTCTGGGCCTGCGGACCTGCTCCCTCCCAGGACACCGTGAGCTTGTAGTGAGAGAGGGGCAGGTGGGGCAGGAGCCGAGGTGCAGCAGCCCCAGCCCTCAGGCAGGCCTGTGCCCTCTGCAGACCGACGCGGCCCTGCTCTATGATGCTGTCCACATCGTGTCCGTGTGCTACCAGCGAGCACCGCAGATGACCGTGAACTCCCTGCAGTGCCATCGGCACAAGGCCTGGCGCTTCGGCGGCCGCTTCATGAACTTCATCAAGGAGGTGAGTCCCATGCCCTCCCCGGGATTCCCCCTAGGGCCGGCAAGGAGCAGAGAGCTGGAGTGCCCAGGTGTGGGAGTCAGAGAGAAGTGGTTTCTGTTACACACAGACTCGGGCAGGTCGCTTCACATCTCCCAGCCTCAGTTTCCCCAGTCTCACAGGGGATTGAGAAACCGGGGAGACCAAAGGATCCTCTCTCATCACTGTCCTTGCTGCTATCACTCTGGATGCAGAGTCTGTGGCTCCCATTTACAGACAAATACACTCAATCAGGGCCTAACGTGCCAGTGCGTTGCAGCTGGCTACATGGCTTGGTGGGATGACCACCTCTCTGAACCTCAGTTCACCTATTGTTGGGAAGACAGCAACACGCAGGGTCTGACCAAGCATCTCCTCCCTAGCAAGACAAGGCTAAAAGGATGAGCTCCAGGCAGGGCTATCCTGGGCTAAAATGAGTGGGTGAGTGGACCATGACCAACACCAAGGGGCTCAGGTGGAGCCCTCTAGGAAGGTTCAGATTCTCTCTCTCTCTCTCTCTCTCTCTCTGTATGTGCGTATGCATGTGTGTGCGTGCACATGTGCGTGCATGCTTGTGAGTGTATGTATGTGTTCAGAGACTAGAACAGAGAGAAGCAAGCTAATTTCTTGGAGTTCTTTCATCTCCTGACAGCCGCGGGCCGAGGGTTGATCTCAGAGCTGTGCCCTCCCCAGAGATAGCAGGCGTCACAGCCCTGATTTTTCAGTCACCATCATCTGTAGTCACTCTAAGTTCCTTTCGGAGAGTGGGTTCCAGTCAGAGGGTCTGCAGCCCACACTGCTTCAGGGACCCCACATCTTCACCCTTTGCCCCTTGGAAAGCATGAGGCTCAGCCATGAATGCCCAAGGGGAGCAGATTCCCCACTGCCCAGCCTAGAAAGAGAAGTGCCATTCCCCTCCTGGAGCTCTCCTACCCAGGCTGGGGCAGACACTCCCGTGCCTTACAGAACTCCTTCTGTTCTCCTTTGGACCCTGGGGGGGCAGCCAAGAGCAGCCAGGAAATGCTCATGGTCTGTAGCCGGCCACTTCCAAAACCCAGGTACCCTGCAGAGTCCAGTCTTCCCTTTGTCCATTTCCAAGTTGCCCATCTCCCTGTCTGACTGCGTGACAGTAAATCATTTTAAAGACTTGGCATTTCCAAGAGGAGCTGGAAAATACCAGGCCGGAGTTCAGAGCGTGTGAAGCATCTTTCATTTAGTGAGGCCTGAGCGGCTGCTAGAGGGGGCGGGTGGGCAGGGAAATGTCACAGGGAGGAGCTGCCCGTGGCTCCCTGCCCTGCCCCTGCCCACCCGCCCACAGACAGGCTGCACCTGCTGGCATTTAATTCCTCTGCCACTGACAGGAAGGAAGGCCTCTTCTGTCTGAGGGAGGCGGCTGAAGACACCTGCTGAGATTTCCCTGGGGGCCAGCAGATAGCCAGAGGGTGTGGGGCTGCCACAGAGAGATGGAAGCCAGAGGGATGGGAGAGCCAGCCTGAGGGAAGCCTGGCCTCCCTGTGAAGTCATAAACAGACCTGTTCACCTTCTCTGATGTGGTTTTTAATCTCTGTCCCCTTGGCTCCCAGCTTCCCAGGCGCGCGCGCGCGCGTGTGTGTGTGTGTGTGTGTGTGTGTGTGTGTGTGTGTGTGTAAAGACACATGTGTGTATGCCTGTGACTGTACATTCATGTGTGTGTGTATAAGGACACACACGTGTGTGCCTGCAACTGTACATTTGTGTGTGTGTGAGGACACATGCATGTGTACCTGCGACTGCACATTCGTGTGTTTGTGTGTGTGTGTGTACATTCACATGGAGACCAGAGGTAGATGTCAGGTATCTTTCACTACGACTCTCTACCTTGGTTGGTTTTTTGAGCCTGGCTCTCACTGAACCTGGCATTCACTGTTTAGGTGGGCTAGCTGACCAGTGAACCCTGGAGATCATCTCACCTCCACCCCACCCACACCCAATGCTGAATTCCTGATGCCTGAAAGCACACCTGACATTTTTATGTGAGCACTAGGGATCTGACTCAATACCTCATGCTTCCGTGTCAGGCACTTTACTAACTGAACTATCTCCTTGGTGCCTCGGTCCATCTTTGAATCTAGTATTCTCATCTGGGAAACAGAGACAATGATGAGCCCACTTTGTAGGGTCACAGTGGAAGTTCAGTGGGCTCCCTAAGGGTGGGATAGTAACTCTCTGCTATAAGTTCCCTCCTCGAGCCTGGCTGTGTCCAAAGTCCTTCTCTTCCTCCACTGAGGACCAGCTCCATTTCCAGGAGACCCTGAGGCTCCAGAACCCACAAAGGAAATGTGATAACCCGTAACACTTGTCATGATCATACGTGATCATACCCACAGGCCTGGTACTGGGCACTTCACCCGCCTCTTTAAGGACCTGCACATCAGTGGGTTGTTAGATAGATTGAGCCTCTTGTTCTGTGGCCTTCTGGGGCTCCAGGATGTTGCCTCTGAGTTAGGACACCTTCTGTCCATCTACTCTTTTGGGGGTGGGCAGAGAAGGGCTTGAGACAGAACCTCAGTAAGTAGCCCAGTTCACAATCCTCCTACCTCTAACCCAACTATCCTCTACCATTAATTGTATAAGTCTATAGAGACTCCGAGCTGACCAAGAACACGAGACCCTCTAAGTCTTTAGGTAGGATCCAAAGCTAAGATTCTGGGCCTGGAAACTTGAGAAGTGGTCATTTGATGGGTTCTCATGCCCATTCCAGGGAGAGGCTAGGTGCCCAACTCAGAAGAGAGGGTGAACAGGAACCTGTTATGTCCAAACCAGCACTCGGCCAGATTACCAGAATTCAGACCTCCTGCTGTGCACACCTCTCCCCTGGGTACCTAATTCCTCCCCTCCACTCACTCCTCTAACTAAGGACCCCCCCACACACACACACGCTGGCTGTTTCCCTCCCAGGACCCCAGGATGGATGATGGGTCTTCTTCTCTCAGATGCAGAAATCTAACTGTAAAATAACCACCAACATCAGCCCCAAGGAGAAAGAAGAGGGAAGGGGTGCAAACGGTGAGGGCCTGGGACCAGGGGTCTGCCTATTGTGTAGTCCAAGCTTTGGCACTCCCAAGACCCTCTCCCTCCAGGCCTGTTTGCCCTTCTGTAACATGGGAATCATGATCCTCACTGGGCCAACTCTCAAGGCTGCCAGGGAAGCTGGGCGACACCAATTATGGGGTCGTGTCTTATGGCATCATCTCTCTGGCTAGGGCCGTGATTCCACTAGTGAAGGGCTTGCTACTCAAGCATGAGACTCAAAGCTGAAGTCCCCAGCACCCACCTATAAGTCTGGCACAGTGTAGATCTGTAATTCCAGTGCTGGGAAGGCAGACAGATGGGTCCATAGGACTCCCCGTAGATGGGTGGGAATGACTGTGGGTTTATCACCTATTCACAAGCACACACTGAGGCCAGACTGACCCACCCTGGCCTAGAAGATAGTCTGCAATAAGTTACACCTGCCTCTCTCTGCGTTAATGACAAACAGAAGTTGCCATTTATCTAGGGCCTGTGTTAGTCCATGCCCTTCTCTCTGATTTCCCTGGCTTATTTCACACTCATATTTTGAAAAGATGGATACCACAACTAATTCCATTCTATAGCCAAGGAAACTAAGGCAGAGAGTACTCTAGGTCACAGCTAGTGGAGTTGAACCCAGCAGTTGGACCCGAGTTCTCAGCTGTGGGATGCATCTGTGGCAACTGGTTGAGGGACTTTGTAAACAGAGCCTGCTGGGCCTGTGGGCATTCCTACCTCTTGGTGGGTCTTACGTGCTCCAGCTCTGCTCACCTGCCTCCCTGGCCCTCTCCGGGGATCTGACACGGGCTCCCCCTTCCCAGGGCTTCGAGGCGGGGGCTCGTTTGAGCGCATCCGAGATCGATGTTGTACACGAGAAGGTGCAGATGTAGAGCTGGCTAAAGAGCGTAATAGAATTTATGGAAATCGCTGGCTCGCACCACAGCCCGAGCAATGATGGAGGTGATTATTAATTAATCATGGTCTTGGGGGAACAGTATCAGTGCAAGGAGTAATTAAAATGAAGCATTGTACAGTTGTACCGAATGATGATTTATGAGCCCGAGGAATTGCTGCTCTGCCCTCTCCCCTCCGCAGGCTCAATGGGAAGGATTAACTGGACGGATTGTTTTCAACAAAACCAGTGGCTTGCGGACTGATTTTGATCTGGACATCATCAGCCTGAAGGAGGATGGCCTGGAGAAGGTGCGTAGGCGCTAGAGGAGGCTCAGCAGAGGACCAGGGATGTCGGGAGTGCCTTCCACAAACTCCTAGAAGAGCAGCAGACCCACTGCAGGCATCCCCATGAGATTCAGCCAAGCCAGCATGGCCTCTGCAGGGCTGGGTGCTAGAGAAGACCCGGAGGGCCTGTTACAATTGAGTGTACTGAGTTCAGTGGCCTAGCTAGAACAGACACCTGTGCCATCGCTCTTTGAGCTAGGCCTGTCAGGGAAACACAATCAAAGACTTATGGCACAAGCTGACTGTCTCCAAGGTCCTGCAGGGTTGGGTCAGCAATAAAGACATATATGTTCTTAAGTTAAACCTTCAAAGCTCTGGCTTGGGGTAGTAAGCTCACAGTTCCTGGAGGCAGCTAAGCAAATATGGAGAGATTGCTTGTTTGGGAAACTGAGAAAATCCTTACCTCAAAGAGATGTTGGGATGTTTGGGGTCTGCTCCCCTCCATCAATTCCAGCTTCTTAGACCACTGATTCCAGCATTTGGTACAAGAAACCTATCCTATCTGGACTTGGGGCCTTTCATCTGGCCAACATGGAAACGTTCTACTGAAGCCGTCCCAGATCTGCCCTGCCGATGGCTCCCCAATTCCAAGTCAGTACACTGCAGCCCTTCATCAAGGCCTTTTAGATGCTGAGAATTTCCTCAGCTGGCCTCCCCGCCCAGCCCAGTCTCTTCTGCTTCCTGAAATGCCCTATAGTTAACTCATGTTCCCATCCTCCAAAACTTCTGAGTGTGACCCCCATCCCAGGTGTCCTGGCTGTAAGAGTGCCCCCAGGCATGGACCTGGTTCTACGTGGCCTCAAGTAGAACATTATACACATGGCCATGGCTCCCTGATTCTTTCCTGAATCCTCCCACTCAATGTACAGGGAGGAGTAGCCAGGAATCCTCACGGTCCATCCACAGCTACTTCATGCCGTACGTGGCATTAATTCCCAAGGACGGGGTCTGAGGCCTCTGTTCCTGAGATCGCCCAAGGGCCACTGTTCCAGCCCCAGGTATACTCCGCAAGTTCCTGTCAGTCTTGTTTAAGGTCACCAGTACTAGAGAACAGTCTCCTTCGTGGGCAGCAGCACAGCTGACAGGGCGCTCACAGGTGGCTTGTCCTAACTTGGCTTCCTCAGCCTCTCAGCTCTAGGGATAGCATCAGCTTCTAGGGGTAGTAGATAGATGGCACACGTGCCATTGCTTTCCGCTCCTGTGCCCGTGGCAGGCATCAGTAATTGATCACTGGAGCACTCTTTCATCTGAGCCCACCCTAACAGCATCTATCTCCCAACAGCCCTCCAGGCAGCTGGTACAAATTGACCGTAGCTAATACTCAAGGAAAACTCTATTATCCCTGGATGGAGGTTGGCCTGCAGGGTGCCCACCAGAGGCTCCCGGTCATAGCCACCTGGGCCTGTGAGCAGAGAGCCTCTTTACTCCCGTTCTTTCATTCCCGTTACGCCTGGCATCTATCGGGGGCTTCAAAGAGCTTGCCAGCCTGAAGCTCCCTGCTGCTCACCGGCCTCTGGACAGATGTTTGTCGAGTGCCTCCTGCACCTAGCCCTCTTGCTCAGCACCCAACCCTCTGCTCAACATCTCCGCACTGAACTTGGCCCACTTTAGAGAAGAGCCTCTCCAGTCCCATCTGCCTGTCAACTCTCCTTGTGGCCCCAGCGGTCCACACAGGCAGAGAGCGTGCTGAACCCCCGCCGCAACCACAGCCTCTCATTGCCTCGTTCTGTTTGCTAAGCTGGGTCAGAGCTGATCCAGCTAGCTCCAGCCGGTGGCTTTGGGAGGATTAAGGCAGAATTACCCAAGCATAATTACGTATCTTCCCGCTATCTGTTGTGCACAGCTCTCTGAGTGGGATGTTTGCTCTTGGCCTCTCTGTTTAATTGATTAGGCTTTCTGAGTACCCCCAACTGGGCCAAGGACAGAGTGGGGCGTGCCAATGCCTTCCGTGGGAGAGGAGCCAAGATGAGGCCCAGCTGGGCAGTTTGCTCAGAATGCACCTGCAAGAGGCCCGGGGCTTTAGAATGACTTATAAAAAATGTATTGCGTTTATTTATTCATTGTGTGTGCATGTATGAAATCACACCACTGTGCACCTGTGAGGACCAGAGGACAACTTTCAGGAGTCAGCTCTCTTCTACCATGAGCCATAGGGATCGAACTCAGGTCATCAGGCTTAGCAGCAAGTGCTTTTCCCTGCCGAGCCTTCTCATCACCCTGGGATGACATTTAAACCCTGCTCCTCCTTCCTTGACTCTAGTCTCTGACTTGATATTGGTGAGGATGCTGTGAGGTGTTTCCCATGGTGACCAGGGTGTATTTTAGAGGGAAAACCACCAAGCAAAGTGCCTTCAACCTTTGTGTAATTCACAGGACTTACGTTGTCACCCCAAACAGCTTCCAAGGCGGGCCTGCTGCCTGTTCACCCACAGTTCTTCCTTCCCCTTGGTCCACACATGTGGAGCACTTCTCCCTCATCCCAATGGGAGGTGTCGCCTTCGTTCCAGGGTGAGCTGGGCTTTGCAGGTGTCTCCCCTGGAAGAGACCATTGAGTAAGTAGCTGTGTGCCCAGAGTCTTGTCAGGAGGTTGCTCTGGCCTATCCCGGGACCCCTGGCCCTTCTATCCCTGCTGGGTATCTTCTGCAGCGTCCTCCCAGCTCCCTGCAGCTCCTCTGCATTTCTCCCTCAGCTGAGACTTTGTCAGCAAGAGGAGAAGGAAAAATTCACACCCTGAAGTCTCCTCAGACGAGGGAGGGCAGCAGGATTGTCATCAGAATCGTTCACTCGGAACACACAGTTGCGGTGCTAGCAGCGTTGGCTGCAATGCCCGGAAGCAGATGGCCTTGTTGACGTGGAGAGAGGAAAGACTCAGCACCTGCCTTTTGTCTGTCTGTCCATCCAGGTTGGGGTGTGGAGTCCAGCTGACGGTCTCAACATCACTGAGGTTGCCAAAGGCCGAGGTCCTAATGTCACCGACTCTCTGACCAACAGGTCGCTCATTGTCACCACTGTGCTGGTAAGAACCTCAGGCCCTGCTGACCTAAGAGACCCCTCCATCCCCCGCCTGTCACATCTTGGGTACCCCTTAGGAGGCTCCCAGGAGACAGTGGCAAAGTGGGTCACAAGAAAGTAGAAACTTCTAGGAAGGTTGGAACCCGGGAGCTCTCTCCATCCCCCAAGAGAAACCTGTGCTTGCTGTCTCGCCCACCTGCACACAGAGTCCCTGCTTTCTCAGTAGGCCCACGAAAGAGCGACTGCTCAACACAACTCTCCCACTCCAAGACCCAGGGCCAAGGCCCTTCCCTTGAGTCCCTCCAGCTGTGGCAGGTGCTAGGGCCACACCAGAGCCCCAGAAGCCTATACACACCCGTACTGCACAAGGTTTATAGATCCCAAGAGCTGGAGGCTGTACCTCTCCCCTTGAAGAGAGCCATATCCCATCCCCTGTTTGTGATGAGACGGGGTCTCATCTTTTAGATGTGGATAGCTCCTACCTGCCTCCTCAGCTGAGGCAGTTTAGCCAGGCACCTTCTCCATGCCTTCCGTTCTCCTCCTGCCCTTGCTCTCTGGATCCGCTTCAACCAGGAAGTGGCTCCCTGCCTCTCCCAGGCTGCCCAGCTGGCAGCCACCACCCTCCCCTTACTGACTGGTGCTGTGCCCATTTTTCACGTGCAGCTGCCTCCTGGGTAGTCTGCAAAGACAAACGGAGGCTGAGAGCTGATCCTCACGGTGTCAGTGTCACAGCCCTGCTCTTAGGGACAATTCCCCACTTACCCCAGGGCCACCCTAGGAGCAGGGATCCTCACCACAGCCAAGCAGAAGCTGACGCCTTTGAGAACAATTCTGGCCCAAGTCAACCTTTTAGAATATAGTAGCCAAATCTGTAAGACCCATACCTGGATACCTGGGCTTGTTCCTCTACACAAAAGCAAAATGGGGCCATTAGGATTAGGGGAGCCTTCCATGGGTGAGGCCTGGACCCAAATACTGGAGCTTTTCGGAGGTGGCTTCCCCCGACATCCCCAACTGAGGCGGTTCAGCCAGGTCAAACAAGACCATCCTCCCCTCTAGTGTCATGGTGCCCACCAAGTATGTATGCAGTATCTGGGTGGTTAGAGAAGCAATTATAAAATACCCCCATTCTTCCAGGAATCTCGAGGACACTGGAGCACTGTATATGTTGAGGGGAATTTTAGCCAATGGGTCTCAGCTCCAGCCCCCAGGGTCATAGTCCTAAGAGATCCCCTTAAAGCCCATAGAGATTGAATGGGTCTTGGGGACAGGTGGCTGATAAAGCCACAGGAAGAGAGCCAAGAAGGTGACTTCCCACCTTTGGCTGGGGGGGAGGGGGAACGGGAGTGAGTGGGAAGCCCGGGCGTCTTCCAAATAATCACATGCCCTTCTAGTCTTTAGGGATCCACTTTTTATTAAGGAGAGCAGTACTAACGCCGTAGGTCAAAGCTGTAAGCAATGGGAACAGAAGCAAAATGAATGTAAAAGATAAATGATAAAAATAAACAAAAAGCACCCAGGGACTTCTGGGAGACTGATGAGCAATTAAAGGAATATGGATGCAGATAAAAATAGGAAGATAAAGGGCAGCAAAAGGAGAGCTAAGTAGAAAGGTTGAGGGGGATAATGAAGGTAAGGAGAGAGATAAAAAGGGAAGATATTAAGAAAGGCGAAAAATTAAATAATTCACAGTGCTGGCTAGACAAAGTAAAAAATGCTCAAGCCCCCCAAAAAAAAAAAATGTCCAAAAGCAAAGGGATGAGAGTGTGGCCGCGCTAAAATATAAAAGGGTAAAAATAAAATAATAAAAAGGTGGTAAAAGATTAAAAGCAGAATTGCATGAAATGTGAGATATAAATAAAACACTTTTTGCAAGGCAAGATTAAAACGAGGTGAGAGAAATATGATTTAAGAGAGGCAGAGGAGAGATGATTACAGGAGCCGAGGGGATGCAGCCATGAAACAAGACTCCAAATGGAGCGCCAGCAGAGGACTCCCCAACAGGGTGCAAAACACAGCCACCTTGAAAGGCCACTGGGTCAAATGGCAGCTGCCCTGTTTCAAGGGTGTGGAACTGGGTGGGACTTGGTGGTGCGTGCACTCAGGAGGCAGAGGCAGGTGTATCTGGTTCAAGGCCATCTTGGTCTACATTTGAGTTCCAGGATAGCCGCTCACTGCCCACCCCCGACGCCCAGCCCCAAAAGAGCATATTTTGCAGAGGCACAGGTCTTTTTTTTTTTTTTTTTTTTTTTTAACTGAATCAGGAAGCAAACCATTGACCTGTCAATCTTCGCCAAAGTGGCACTGGACCCTAACCTGCTGGGCTCACTATATCATCAAAGGTCCCATCCCCAGAACTGGCTGGCTCCCAGGAACCCCAGGAGGATATGGGGAGAGATAAGCCCCTCTTTAGTCTTGGCTTATAGCCCGGACACAGCTCCATCTGTCCCACTGCCCCTCAGCTTCACATCAGCTGGGTAGAAATGGCCCAAATGATCTTTGGCACCCGTAGGAACAGGGGATGAGCAGTAGCTAAGAGCCCAGACTTTGGGGTTGCGTCCTGGCTTCTGTTGATGTAATGTGTCAGCCTGAGACATGACTTTCCTACTTTATACCTGTGGCCTATCTGATAAGGAAAACATGGGAGCGATCACACCTACTTCCTGGAGTTGAGAGGGTGGATGTTGATAAACTCATGGTGGGGTGAGAGCAGTTATTGTGATGGATTGCTGTTGATCCGGGACCCAGTGAGCTCAGGTTGGTCATACACCAACCGTGTATGGCCGCTGTCAGAGCCCTGAACTTCAACAAAGACTGAGCACAGTCAGAGTGGCGGTTCCTAGCATTGCGGCACAGTGTTACAAACTTCCAGCCCTCACTGGAACATTTTTCAAGCCCAATGAGCCTCCCTCCCAACCCCCACTGCCCTATACTCTGCTATATACTTTTAAGATTATATAATCTTGTCCCCTCCACCAGGGACCTTCCCAGAGCTCTGGCGTCTCAGAGAGACATAACATTCCAGATCGGCTCCTATGCCCTCCCCTCCCTTGGGCACAGTCAGAGCTCTTGACCCTAGGATCAGGCTAATCACCTATCCCTGGGACAGCTACACGCGTCATAGGGAGTGACTCAGCCCAGCGCTGGCTGAGCTGTTCCAACTGAAAACTCAGCACCTTGCTTGGTTTGCCTGTGCACGGGGCCAGCACCTCCTGCTGAGAGCACAGGCTTGCCTTGGCGTTGTCAAGGCAACCACATTTGAGTGATAGGCAGGTACAGGATCGGAACATCAAACTGTTCTGCCCCAGGGAACCAGGGCCTGGAGGTGAGAACCCTGATGAGAAAGGCGGCTATCTTCCTGGGATGTGGCAGGCCTGTGTGAGCTCACCAACCCCATCTTCCATTCTCACTATGCCAACCCTCTGGGGTTTGGTACTCGGGGTGCCTTCCCTGAACAGACCAATGGGCAGGAGCCTGACTGTGCCCTCTGTCCACTCAGAGCACTGGGCAGATCCCCATTCCAAAGCTGGAAGCCTACCCCACCACCCTCCCTGCAGGCCCAACCTCTCTTCTGGCTCTGCTGTTCACAGTCTCATGAAAAATTCATGTACCCAAACCTCTGCTCACACCAAGAAAGCTCACGCCATGTGCTCCTGGGGCCCTGCTTTTGAAGGTTCGAGGTTCTTTCAGCTGTGGATGTGACTGGTAATCGGGTGCGTGTGGGCAGATGTGAATTCTTGGGATGTGCCACAAATGGCCTCTGGATACACACCACTACAGCGTGCACACTGTGACCCACATCGATGCAGCTGCCAAGCAAGCTGACCCCAGCACCTAGTAGCAGGAGAAGGGGAATGCCAAGGCCAGAATGTGGGCCAGGGGCCATTCTGGATCCACCCACTAGAGACATGTGACTCTGAATGCCCTGTCTTGTTCTGTGCTGCAACAGCCAAGGCTTCAGGTCTAGGCTCTTGGTCTGTGTGTCCAAGCAGGGTCAGATGGGCAGCGTACAGAAACATGTGGGTCATTTTACCAGTGTGCATACACGTGAGGAGACATAGCCTAAGTAAGTCAGGGCACTCAGGGGCCCAGCTATCGGGTGGCTAATCTCTGAACCCTTCTCTTCTGGGGATTGCCCGCTCCCTGCCTCCTCTTTCAACCTTCTGGCCCTGTGTCTGGCAGAAGCTTAGCTCTAGGTCTGGCTTTTCTATTGCTAAGTGATTGTAGCGAGCCCAGATGGAGAGCCTTGTGACAGAAAGTGGGGAAAGGTTATTTTTCTGGACCCCTGTTTTCAGTAACTTGTTGAGGAGAAATATTACCCCTGGTCCCACGGCTCTTCTCCCGGAGCAATAGGAGAGCGTGAAGTTATGAAATTGAGGGCACCTTCACTGAGCAATCGATTAGCAGCTGAGGGAGCCGGTGAACTGGCTGTCTGGACATTTCCAGTAATAAATTGTGAAATAGTCCATGAATAAGTAGTCTCGGAGTTGAGAATTACCCCCTAGGAAATGTTGCTGGGCTGGAGACGCATTACTAAGGCGAGCACCATTTTAATGCCCTGGGCTTCAGCTGTTAAATATGTATGCCATCCGCAAAGCACTTTCCGAAATTAATGGCATTTTGCAGCTGCTCCGAAGGCAGCGTATTTAGATGGAGATGTATAGATTCTGGGGCTGTGGTGGCTTCACAAATGAAGTGCTAATTTTAGAGGCGAAGGCCAAGAAGAGGCGTGGAGGGGGCGGGTCAGGAAGGGAGCAGTCTTAGGGGCTTTTCCCAAAAGATTCCCTCCACTTCCCTTGGTAACCGTGATCGTTACCGTTTGGTGACATTGGGTGTGGTCTCTATGAGGGAAAGGTCACTGAAGTAACAGTCCAGTTTGTACACAGGAAGAAGGAGTGTGTATAAATAGTAATAAGAGCAATGTAATAATATTGGCAGCTGACACTTGCCAGGCACCGGGGTCTTCTCCCTGGTGGGTTCTTCTTTCCCCTACTCCCGTTAGGATAGGTCTGTCGAAATCTCCATTCTACAGAAGGGAGAGGGCATCTCCCCCTGTCCGGGCAATTTCCCTGAGAAGGATGATGCCTTCTCTCTAATTCTTTTCCTAAGCTAAATAAGATCAGGGCCACCAGGTTCAGTGGTGCAGCTTGGCTACTGCACAAGAGCATCTGTCAAAGGGGTCAGTGGATTGACAGCCCACCCAAGCCCCATGCCCAGGGTGTCAGGGCAGTATTACCTGGGGAAAGTTCAATGTTCCCTTAACCTCCATTCAGCCTGACCCAGGCCCCCATGGGCTTCCCTTCCCATGCTGAGCTGCTTGCCTGGCTCCTACCTGCAGGGAGCATCAGAGGCACTGAGGTCTAGGGAAGGACTAACCCAAAGGTCCACGTTCCTGTGTGATTCAATGGGAAAACATTGTCCTCGGAGTTCCCAGATGGTCAGGAACCCGGATTAGGCACTGATAGGTCTCTGCCCGAGGATATCCAACAATGGTCACCAGAGGCTTCCTCTTCCCACCCTTTCCCAGAGGGTCAGGGGGTCAAGAAAAGTACCCTGCCAGTGGGGAGAACAATGAGAAACCCCTCTAAGTAAGTACTTGTGTTATTGGGAACATGTGTTCTGTCAGTGAATGGCTCTCAGGTAGGATTAGAGGCATTTAGCAGGGTGCCACGGTGGGTGTGGGGGAAGGTGGCTAGCAGGCCAGGGGAAAGGATGGGTCAGGACTGAGGTCCAAGAGACCCGAGCAGGTGAAAGTATAGCAGCTCTCGGCCTGAGTTCAGGACCTGCAGGAGTAGGTAAAGTCAGGAGGGTCTGAGCCTAGGGACAACAGACAGGAAAGGAGCTGGGTGAAGGAGGGTGCTGATTGTCTGTGTCTATCCGAAATTAAACTCCTCTGAACTATTTATTGTCAACTGCTGTATGGCTTTGGGTTATGTAGTTACCATCTCTTGAGTCTTTTTCTTCATGTATCAAATGGAAACTTGACCATCTATTTTGTATGCTAGTAAGACTTAAACAAACAGACAGGCACACATTGAAAATGGTGCCTGGTACACAGTAGTAATTCAACAAATGTGGAGTTTGCAGATGGGGTGGGGATTCGACTCCACCATCCCCAGATTTCACCATAGGGAATTGTGGGTGGAGATTGGTGCTTAAGGCCCACAGAATCATGGACTCGCCTGTTTTCCTGGGTTCTGGGGGTCTGGATCTTGCTACATCTGAGAATCTCCAACTGGATGCTGTCAGTTCAGTCCTCCCCCATGGGCTTCCTGCCTCTCCCCATAGTTTTACATTTGTGGTGTAGCCCAGGGCTGTGCTAAACCTTACTCTCTGATTTCCACTGGCTTCCCATCCCATGACACAGGACAGGCATGCCTGCACCCACAAACTGCTTTCCTGAGAACCAACTGACCCCTGGGAGAGGCACAGCCGCTTGCTGATGATGCTATTACCACGGTCAGTGTTGGCTCACTGCCAGGTCCTGACTTGGGGTGCTGAGAGGACCTTGGGAACAGAGCAGTGTTTGGAGGGGTGTCTAATCTGGAACAGGTCAGGAAGGCACCATAGCTGATGAAGGGCTTGCCCACAGCTCCTGCCTCAGTGGGTCTAGTAGAAAAACCAAGAGTGCATTCCTCAGAGATTCTAAGGTCAGGCTGATGTTGGCCTGGGATACAGCACAGCAGAAACCTGCACTATGGAATCAGGTAGCTTCTTCCCTGCCACTTCATAGCTCTAGGGTCACTGGCACCTAAGTCGGCCAGCACCAGCAGAGCCCTGTCCCTTTTTGCTGGGACTTTCCCTGCAGGTGCCATTGCAAGACACCCAGTTGGCTTTCAGAAAATAGATTTGCCCTCTCCCTGGTTCAAGCCATTTGAAATGTTTCCAGCAAAAGAAAATTCCGGGGCCCGAGGAGATGGACGGCTGTCGGCAAAGTGCTTTGTGGGGCCAGTGGGAGGCCTGAGTGTTAGCCCTAGGAGCGCAGAAAAAGCCAGGTGTGGTGGCTCCCGCTTGAAATCCCAGTGCTGGGGAGGCATAGACAGGTGGATCCCTGCGGCTCTGCGGCTAGCCAGTCTAGCTTACTCAGTGGGCTCCAGGCCATTGAGGGGCTCCAGGCCATTGAGGGGCTCCAGGCCATTGAGAGACCTCGTCACGAAACCAGGATGTATGATGGTCTGTGGTAGCCATTCCACCCCACTGAAGCAAACTGAACTTCAAGTGGTTAATTCAGATTACGTGAATACATGTACTTTTCTTTTCAAAGGGATTTTTCTTTTCTATACAGGGTCCCACTATTGTCATCCTGCCAGGCCTGGAACTCTGTGTAGACTAAGCTGGCTTCAAACTCACAGAGATCCTCCTGTCTCCACCTCCAGAGTGCTAGGATTAAAGGCACAAATCATCTTAGCTGGCCAGGGAGGAATATTTAAAAATATTTTCTACATATTTAATGCATGTTAGTTTTATTATTATTAAGATGGAAGTAATAAAAAAAAACATTGATGATACTTGAACAATGACACCCAAGTTTGACCTCTGGCCTCCACATGTACTTGCACACATATGTACATGTGCCCATACACACAAATGTACCCAATGAATATATGTGTGTATGTGTGTGTGCATGTGTATGTGTGCGTGCGTGCGTGCGTGCGTGTGTGTGTGTGTGTGTGTGTGTGTACAAGAGCCTAGGCCAGAGGTGAGGCACATGCCTGTAATTTCAGCATTTGGGAGGTGGAGGCAGGAAGATCAGAGGTTCTAGGTCATCCTTAGTTACTTAGAGATGGCAAGGTCAGCCTGAGCTACAGCGCCTATGCCCACCCCAACCACATAGCCTAGCATCCTGTCTCCCTTCTATCCACACAGGAGGAGCCCTTTGTCATGTTCCGCAAGTCTGATAGGACCCTTTATGGCAATGACCGGTTTGAGGGCTACTGCATCGACTTGCTTAAGGAGCTGGCGCATATCCTGGGCTTCTCCTACGAGATCCGGCTGGTGGAAGACGGCAAGTACGGGGCGCAGGACGACAAGGGCCAGTGGAACGGCATGGTCAAGGAGCTCATTGACCACGTAAGCCAGGGCGTGGGCGTGGAGGCTGGGGTAAGGACAGGGTGGGACGTTCTAGTGACGCACCATTTGAACCTCTGGGCATCCCAGCACGTGAAGGTCTAAGGACTAGGGAGATGGAGGTGAAGGTTGTGTTCTTGCGGACTGATCAAGATCCACAAGAAGTCTGCCCAGCACTGCCAGACCTGGCTGGCCTAGGCTGTCCACCTCCAAACATCCCTACTACATGCACAGATCGGCTCCTCTGATTCTGGGTCTTCCTGAGGCATCTTTGGTGAGGTTGCTATGGAGAGAATTTTTGCATCTTCTCGGCCTTTTGGTCCTTGAAAGATGTCTCAGTCCTGGGATTGAGGAGCCTAAACAAACACACTCTCCAGCTCAGGGGCACGACAACATATCTGTCACTTCTTCTAGTCACTGTGGGTTCATTGGTGAGGCAGATGGCTCAAAAGGTGGGCTCAGGGCTAAAATGGAGGGGTGGGTAAGGCTACACTGAGCAGCACCAAGAACCTCATACCCTGCCTGGGACAGGGAAAACCTAGGGAGTAAGGAGCCATGCAGGCAGGGCGAAGGGGAAGAAGCCCATGGGAGGAGCCTGGGTTTGTAGAAAATAAGGAAAAAGACAAGAATTTGTAGGCCAAGGGAGGAATTGGGGCCCTCAGCTATGGGTGCAGACACAAGTCACCCAGCTTCTGAGCAGCTTCCTTCTCGGTGAAATGTGAAGGTCACCTGTCTCTCATCGCCACCAGGAGTACTGGGACAGTGATGCAGAGCCACGGGTACCTGTGTGATGCTAACAGCAAACACACCCTCCCTCTTGATGTCCAGGCTCAGGATCAGCAGATCTGAGGGTCAAAAAACAGCTTTTAGGTTTAGCATATGTATGACCTAGGAAGTTCTTCTGTACACACACACACACACACACACACACACACACACACACACACAAAACAGCTCCGTGTCGTTCTTTTCACCACAGGAGTAGTGAGCAGCTACCAAAGCCTCTAAGGAAGGTATGGGAATATAACCAGGTACTGTTTGCCAGGCTTACAGGGCACAGATGAAATATTCCCCCACCTTCCGTCTCAGGGTCCTCAGCAGTACAGAAATAATACCTACCTGAAAGAAACGCTGCGTGCAGTTAAAGGTGGCGAGGACCAGATCTGCCCTGGGTGCCCTAGTCCTGCTCTCTCCTGTCCTTAGAATAGCCCACTGAGGCAGTTACAGAGACTGAGGCAGAAGTGGTAGGGAGATGGGAACCAAGTCTCAGATATGGAGTGGTGGGCTGGATTCAAAGCCGGGGAGTCTTTAAAGGCTATGTCCCTAAGCGGCCCTGGGCTTTGATCTCCCTAGAGAGACCACGCTGGCCCAGAGCCAGGGCGGAAGCACATTCATGGCAGACACAGTCTTCAATGCCCTATAGTCCCAGTCAGTGTCTGGGCTTCTCACTGCTGTGCGTCTCCAGGTGGAGGCAGCTGTACCAGCCTTTGACAGATGTCCTGCCCCACCACACCAGACATTGGGAAGGTGCTGTGTGGAGACCTCAGAGGCAAGTGGTGGGGATGAGAGTTGAACCCTAAGAATCAGGGAGAGTATGACGTGGTGGACCTATACCCCGGCCTGGCAAACGTGGCCTGTATGGATGCCTGGTGGGAGGGGGCAACACTGAAGAGCCTGTCTGATGCTGCCACTCGGTAGCTGGGTGTCCCTGGGCCGTCTGAATGTGTCTGTCCCCTCACCTGTAAAGTGGGGGGGGGGGGGTGACACGCACAGAACTTGCTTCCCAGGGGTGCTCTGAGGACTCCGTTAGCAGGTGTGCTTGGTGTAGTTGGCGGAGCATCAGGCCATGATGTTATTGTTTTTATTTTTATCCTCCCAGTTGTTCCTTGGAGACCGAGGAGGGAGTTGTTCGGGACTCATTTTGTGTCCCCAAGCTCCACAATGAGAACGATGATAACTGTCTCCACTTTCCCCTGCCTACTGTGAGGCTAGAAGGAGACAATGGATGGGAAGGGGTTTCTGAGCTCCAGGCTTCCGTGTAAATGGAGAGCTGTGTTGTCACTGTTATTAGTAATAACTGTAATTATTATGGAAATGAGCCAGCAGGACCGGATGCGCCTCCTCCTAGCCGCTCCCCCAAGCCTTGTGAGTTGGACTTTGGAGCCTGGCATTTGCAGACAGAATGGGAATGGGGAGGACGGAGCTCCTGTAAGACGGATGGCCAAGACCACATGTAGGAGGGGAGGGACAGTCAGTCCCGCCACCACCATGTCTCGGTGGCCCACAAACTTTGAAGAGCTGATTTCCTAGCGGGACATGATGAGAAGGGCCAGCAGCAAGCAGCCCCTCACTGCCCCTCTGCTGGGGAACCACAGGGAACCTCATCCACAGCCTCTGTGCTGCTGGGCAGTGCTTTGGAGGCCTGGTACCCATCAAGGCCAGCCTGGATGGGACATGCGGGGGACCTTGTTAAACCCGATTCTCTACAATTGATGAGCCTGTTAATCCTAGCTTGGTGCCATTTTTAATAACATCATAACCATTTATTAGTGTCGTCAGATAATTAGTCTTCTCACTAGCTCATAGAGAGCGTGGTAAAGACTTGGCAATATTATTACTTCCTTATTAGGGATCCGAATGGAGGTGTAAAGATGATGGATCCCCACCTCTGGAAGTATCTGCCCCCCGAGGTCTATTTGGAGGTACTGAGCAGACCTTCCAACCAACAGAACTTAAGACGTCCTTCCCTGACACTCAGCTAGCTTCTGGTCCATACCACATGGCTGTCCAAGGAGCTAATACTATGGGCAGTGGGCACCTAGGAGAGCAAACCCCTCCCGCAGACACACTCACCTTCCCTGACACCTTCACCTTCACCTTGC
Organism: Arvicola amphibius; assembly: GCF_903992535.2. Lineage (NCBI taxonomy): Eukaryota > Metazoa > Chordata > Mammalia > Rodentia > Cricetidae > Arvicola > Arvicola amphibius. The sequence goes on along the minus strand of NC_052052.2, from coordinate 26,629,235 downwards.
CGCAAACACGCTTCAGTCCCAGTCTCTCCTGACCTCTCTCCATTGCCTGCCCACCCCCACCGCTGCCTGCTCGCTCTCACCCCCTCCCAGGTGTCTCTGCTCACTCCCTCAGTCCTGCCATGAGTCCTGGCAACTCTAGGATCCAATGGAAATAGACTCAGATTCAGGCTGAGCATTTCAGCTGACGTGAGAGGAGTCCTGCGACCTGTCTGGCTTCCATTCCCCGCCCCCACTGCTGCAGATGATAACAGAGCCTCTCAGTCTTGATTCATGTTCAGTGAGCGTTCATAGGCAAGAGGCATCCTACTCAGTACTAGCTGTGCCCAGTGCAGCCCCCTCCTCCACCCCTCTAAAGGGTCTGTGCTCAAACATGGGGGCAGTGGGGAAAGTAGCCCATCAGCCATAGTCATCCTGCTAGGCAATATGTAACCGAGGACTGACCGGGTCTTCAACCCTCCCTACCTGACTCTAAATAAACAGCCTTGAAGGCTGACCCACATTCACCCAATTCATAGGAAACTGAGGCACACACTAGAGTACCGCCCTGCTTGGCACATGATGGTTTTTTACACCAGGAACCTCTGCCTGCCATCTAGAGCTTCTTTGTCCTTCTGCTGGTACCCAGGATCCTAGTTAGGAAGTGTGAAGAAAAAAAACCCAAGAAGGAAGATCCTGAAGCCAATGGAGGGCCACAGATGGAGAGAAAGATGAGGTATTAGCCTTAAGAACGGAGTTATTTAATTTTTTTTCATCCCGCAGGTGGTTCCTATGGCCTTGTACACGCTAGGCAAATATTCTTTCACTGAGCTACATACCCAGCCAAATTATTTAATTTTAATATTGAGAGCTACAGAGCACCAGTAGAGGAGGTGGAGCCAGAGGGTAACATCAGCCTGGCTCTAGAGGGAAAGTCCTCCACTCTTGAGTCAAACTGGAGCCGGCCCGGGGTGTGGCTAAGGTCTGGATGAGAGGAGGGGGTGCAGTAGGAAAGGAGGAAACTGAGGGCCCATCGAGGACATGCAGGCTGCAGGCTGGTGATGGGTGAATGGAGGGGTCAGGAAAGGGTGGTGATGGAGGACCAGACAGAATTCCGGCATGGACCTCTGGGGTGATGCTGGTTCTTTCCCCAAGTTCAGGCTCCCTGAAAAGTCACTTGAGGCATGGTTGAACTCTTCTCAGCAGGTGACTAGTCACAGGCTGTGACGAATGAGCCAGATCAGGGTGAAGGGGGAGACTACCCAGGATGCCCAGTCTAGCAAGGAGGAGAATGGGGAGAGAGTAGGTAGGGAGGGTACTAGGACCAGGCTCATACCTGAGATGTGTGGCCTAGAGTTTTCCCTGGTTTCTAATAAGCTTGCAACAAGATAGAGGACAAAGAATGGTCACAGGTAACCTTGATATGTCATCCTTCCTTCGTGGAGGAAATAGCCACGGCCAAATGTCCCTTCTCCCCCCATTACAGAGTCCAGCCAAGGAAGTGGCACAGCCAGGAAGGACAGTGTCCTCTGCTGGACTCTTCTTCTAGACAGAACTCTCCGATGCACTTAGCTTGGCCATTGCCCAGCACTTGGATGCAAAGCAGGCATTGGTGAAAGAAAGACTCATAAATGGGCATGGACTTCTCACCCTGCTCAGAGAAAAAGCTGTGGGTCATGACTCAGCTTCACATCCAAAATATATGTGAGAAAGGTCTGGCATCAAAGCTGTGACCTCCTCACCTAATGGGTCCACTGTTTTCCTACTATAAGCCAGTTGCTCCTCTGGCTTGTGTGCACTAACGTTGGACACAAGCCCTTTAGTCCAGGAGAAGCTCTGCCCAGCCTACCTCGTTCAGGCTGGGCAGGTGCCCTTGACTACAAGCCATGCTGGGAGCTCTCCTGGCTCTAGTCAGAAGGCTTCAGGGACAGGACCATTAGGGCAGGGGACGCAGACGGCTGTTGTCAGGGCAGCAGATTGCCCGGAGCTAGACCTGAAGAGTGTTGGAGAGTTCGAGAGGTCATCAGCGCAAATATGGGAAGGACCAAGTGGGCGGTCAGGTAGGAGAGGCAGGAAGAACACGTACCTCCGTAGTACCCCACAGAGATTTCCCATTTGACTATCAGCTCTAGAACTCAGCCTGCAAAAGGGGTCAGACAGACAGGTGCCAAGGAGGACCAGACACACGAGAACTTCCTAGTCAGAGGGAAACAGGTCCAGTGGCTGGGACAGGCAAGCTCCCCTGCAAGGTGTCATGGTCCTGTTATTCACCCAAAAGATCTTAAGTGCCACTGTCACCTTAGGCTCATAGCGTGCAGAGCCACACAAAAGCCTGTCATTGCGTAGCCCGGGAGGGTGACACCAAGGAAGATGGAGTCAGACAAGACTGTGTCATTTATTTTTCTCACTGTTGTAACAAAGCACCTGACCCAGGGGCCCTAACAAGGGAAAGGTTCGTTTGGGCTCATAGTTTGAAGGTTTTGTCCCCCGTGGCAGGAACGACATGGCATCGGGAGCCCGAGGCCTCTGGCACACAGCATACACAGCCAAGAAGCAGAGAGACGTGGATGCAGCGTTCAGCCTGCTTTTTCCTTTTTGCTTATTCCAGCCCCTGGGATGTGCTGCCCACACTCAGGGCAGCTCTTCCTGCCACAGATAACCCAGTTGAGAAGCTCGCCCATAAACATGCCCAGACTTTTGTTTCCTAGGTGATGCTAGATCCTGTCAAATTGATGGTGTTGACCAGCACAGTGACGAGTGGGTCAGTCTGTGACTCTGCACCTTAGAAAAGCCCTATAATGTCTTGAGACATTATACACGTCCATGTGGTAAGGAGAGGCAGAGGCAGGCTCACACATTGGCCCTGGCATTTGTGCAGCCTGGCTGAACTTGGTGACGTGAGAACAGTCCAGAACCCTGCAGCAGTGTGCGCCAGAGCCCTGGAACTGGGGTGAGATGCTTTTTGAGCATACCTGCATGGAACTGGCCTCAGCCAGAGGTTTGAACTAGTGTGGGAAGGTGTCGGAACCCAGCCCTGACCGACAATATGCCAGCTGGGGTGCGGTGTCAGTGGGTGCAGGTGTGACCAAGCCAGAGAGAAGCAGTCTTCAGACAAGTGAAATGCCATCAGGACTTTGGCCACTGATGCAAAAGGAATATGGGGACGCCTGGAAGAAACTAAAACAGAGGGCCATGACTTAGCTTTTCCTGATCTGTGACTTGGAAAAGAAGGAAGAGGTACCAGGTTTTGCACAGTGTGCATAAGAGGTGCCCAGTTTTACTGAGGTGACCACAACCAAGGTTGCAAAGTCTCCCACAGTTGGGGCCTGACTGAGGCTATAGCTGGGTGCTTGGAGGTCCTCAGTGCAGGCAGCTCAGAAGGCCTTGGGGATCTTCACCCTGGGTACATGAGACAAGAAGGATTCTTTTTTTAGGAATGATAGGGCAGGGTGTGTGCCATGACACAGGGAAACCTGTCCAGCCAGCCAGTCTCTGAGTCAGGCACAGTGCCCTCCCTGGGGACTTAGGAATCACACAGCTGTCCCAGGCATAGGAGAGGCCACTGCCAGGCATCCTCAGCTCAGGTGGCTTATGCAAGCACCACAGATGGAGGACCTGACAGATGACATTTGGGGATTTTCCAGAACCTGTCCCCCATCTAGTTAGATTTATGTGAACTGCTCAGAATGCCAGTTCTGGGGTTACCGGTGGCTGCAGCGCTCACTGTCAACATTGGCAGCTGGCTCAGGGTGTCACAGCAGATAGCACCCACGACTCAGTGCACCCCTGAGAGCATTATGTCACATCTCAGGAGGGGCTTTCTGGGTGGCATTTTTGAAGCCTTCTGCTGTTCACAGTGGTCAAGTAATTCAGTAAATCTATCGCCTGAGGCCTCATGCTGGATGCTGTGGATACAGGAGTAAATACAGGCAAGGTGTCCCCCCCCCCCAGTGACCCAGCCTCAGCATCTTGCATTCTAGTGTAGGAAATGGGCAGTAGACTATGGATAGATAACTGGATGTACATCTCCAGCCACAGTAAGCGTTCACCTCTAAGCAGGAGGTTGGGTTGAGTTTCCAGCCAAGCTGATGGTCAGGCAGCTGGTTGGGAGCCCTGCCCTGGCTTCCAGACAGGGCGGACTGAGAGAGTGGTGAGTTGCTCTGACCCATCCCAGAAAGCCCTAAAACAGTGGTTCTCAACCTTCTTGATGCTGCGACCCTTTAATACAGTGCCTCATGTTATGGTGACCCCCACAACCATAAAATTATTTTTGTTGCTACTTCATAACTGTAATTTTACTACTGTTATGAATCATATTGTAAATATTTTGGGCAATAGAGGTTTGCTAGTGGGATCGCAGCTTGAGAATCACGGCCCAAGAGGAAGGTCTGAGAGACTCATGCAAGGCAGACGGCGATCACTGCTGTCCTCTTGACCAGTAGCAGTTTGATTAACCCAAGGAGGACATGAGGTCATTTCTGGTCCCTGGTGCACAGACTATGGCAATGAATATGGCAAAGGAACAGAGGACCTGGGAAGCTGTACTCTGCAGAAGTCATGGCTGCAGGGCTGTGAGCATTGGTCTCCCAGCCTCCAGGTGTGACAGGAGTAGCAACTGACAGAGACACACCCTTACTGCTTGTGTTGTATCCTGTCCCTTCCCTCCCCAGAACCAGACCTTGCTTCTGGCCCATGTGCCTGAGTCCCAAGCCATGTTTGCAAGGCCAGGGAGGGCTCTACCCAAGCCTGTTCCCAGCCCTGAACCAGCACACTTCAAAATGAGTCACAATAGACACTCACCTAGGGGCAGAACAGGAACATGTGGGAGCTGGGGCCGGTGGGATGGGGGAACAGACAACACTGGACAGAATTGCCCCGCAGGCAGTGACATGGTGCTCTGAGGAACTGAAGATGACCCCAGACCATTCCAAGGTGAGCCTGAGAGCTGGAGGAGTCGTCTGTGCTAGAATCCATTGAGTGTTCAGGGGAGAGGAGCAAAGTGCAGGTTCGCCCATCAGGGCCAGCACGCAGGCAGCAGTTCCTACTCTGAGAAGATACAGGTCAAATGGTCAGAGTCGGTTTGACTTCAGGAGAAGTATGCATGCTGAGTGGGGAAACAGACCAGGATCAATCCCTTAGGTGGGGGGGGCAAAGTAGGGCCTTTGGCAGGTTGGTCTTTCATTATTTTTCTTACAATGAGAGAGAAAGAAGAGAGAGAGAAAGAAGAGAGAGGAGAGAGAGAGAGACAGAGAGAGAGAGACAGAGACAGAGAGAGACAGAGAGAGAGCCACAGCAAGTGTGTAGAGGTCAGAAGACAATTTGTGGGAGTCAGTTCTCTTCTACCACGTGGGTCCTGGGAATCAAACTCGGTTTTGGTGGGTGTTTTAATGTTTGTTTTTCCAATACAATATCCTGGAGTCTCCACCTGATGTTGGGCCTTGCATGAATCCTGAGAGGACCATAGGTGAGGGGAACAAGCTTAATCCTTGCCTTCTTGGAGCTCATATACTTACAGGGAAACCAGAGATTAAGCAATAGCTTGCATTTGATCACATAGATCACAACCATCCTGTTGTGAGCAGAGCAGCAAGGAGCAGTGTGGGGAACAGAGCTGTCAGATGTATAATGGGAGTCAGACTTGCTTCAAGTGTGTGTGGGGGGGGGGGGTCACAGCTCCATCCCTCTCGGACTCTGCTATGGCAGGTCCCGTCCTGTCTGGGTTGATACCACTATCAGCACTTGTGGAGTTTGGGGAGAGGACTCAAGGTGACAGAAGATGGGTCATCTATTCCAGGTGCTAATGACTATGAGGCAGACCGGACATGTCATTCTTCCTGATAGACCCTGGCACAGGATGGAGCCTGCAGGGAAGGAGTGGGGCCTTTCCCCAGGCCTGGGGACGGTACTCACATCATTGCTCAGTCAGTCATGGAGGCTGCTATAGTTCCGAAAGTGGCCAGGTGGGTCATGGAGGCTGGTCTGGCAGCTCTCTGGGTCTCTACAGATGTCGGGGCTCAGGAGATGTTTTGTCTTCAAGAGGTACCTTGTTTCCTCAGCCTGGATGGAAAGCACCTAGCTAGAGAAACAGCACTTGGGAGAAAGTGCGGAAGCTGAATCCTGAGGATGCCCTGTGTGAATCAATTTTTACATCACTGTGATAAACAGAGAAACACATTTCTTTAAAAACCTGTATGTGTGTACATGCGTGTGCGTGTGTGAGTGCTGCTGGCATTCTCCAACTATCGGTGTGCATGTGGCGGTCAGAGAACAGCCTTGGATTCTGGTCCCACCTTCCGCTTTGTTTGAGACTGTCTCTTGTTCACTGCTGAACACACTAAGCTGGCCCACAAACTTCCCATGGTTCCCCTGTCTCTCTATCCCATCTCACAGGAGGAGCACAGGGATTGTAGGTGGGGCTACCGTGCCTGGCTTCCTGTGGGCTCTGGGGCTTCAAGAAGCTCAAGTCCTCATGCTTGCATGTCAGGTGCCTCTGAGGGAAACACTTTAGCGGGGGATTAGTATTGGCTCACCGTTTCAGAAGTTTCAGCAGCTTGGTCGGCTTGCCCCACTGCAGCTTGCTTGTGGTGAGGCAGGACATCTTGGCAGCAAAAGCATGGAGCAGAGGGTGACATTCACCTCCTAGCTGCTGCTAAACAGAAAGCAGAGACAAAACACCCTTCATAGGCACACCCCAGTTACCCACTTCCCTCAGGGTCTCCCTTTGTAATAGCACTATTAAAGGGTGGATCGATCAGTGGATTGATACGTTGATACGTTCAAGGCACGCATTATCCAGTCATGAGGGATCTCAGTGACTAGATCCATCAACCTGGGACAAGTCTTCAACCCATGAACCTTTTGGGGGATCTCTCATGTCCAAGCCTTAGCACCCAATACCAGAGACATGGGAGAGACGGAGCAGACAGAGCTCCCAGGATGAATCAAATCCCTTCATGGTTATCAGGAAGGGACTTGTCATGGGTGGTTTTCTTGGCCACTCTAGAGACAGAAGATGAATCGAGAAGTCTTTAGCACTCCAAACCCCACTGAATGTTAATGAATCCCAGGGAAGCCCCAATGGCAGGCATGGTCAGAGGCCAAGGTGAAATTCGGGTGTCTGGGAATACTGCAGGGGACTCAGCATGAGGCCCCGTGAGCACAGACTGCAGGACTGAGAGCAGATGATAGAAGGAGCTCTGTTCTCGACACCGTCTCTAAGTGATGGGTGTATTCGTTTTCTTGGGCTGCTATAACAAATGATAGCCAAGCAGATGCCTTAAAACACAGGCATTTATTCGCTATGGGAGAGAAGTGAGAAATCGGGTGTCAGCAGTGTTGATTCCCTTCCAGCGGCTCTGAAGGTGGATGGACTCCATCCTCCCTGGTTCTGGTGCCACCAGCAGCCCTTGGTGCTCCTGGACTTGTGTTTGGGCTGTCCCCACCTCTCTCTCCATTGTCACACTCTTCTCTGTATATATTTGTGTCCTCTTAAAAGGGCACCAGTAGTTGGGAGGGGCCACCCTAATTCAGGATGGGGCCATCTTAACTTGGTGACTTTGTTCTGCAAGAACATTATCTGCAAGACCTTATTCTGAATTAGCTCACAGTCAGAGAAGCGGAATGTAATTAAGGCTATATGCCACTGCCACATCATCCCACTATACTTGGCTTGTACAACAGTGTGGTAACAATGTTGGGTTTTTAAGCCATAATGAATCGAGTACTAGAACTGGCTCAGCCACTCACCAGCTTGAACAAGCATCCTGTCTGCTCTAGACACCAAATCCCTCATCTAAAATGTGGTGATGTCTTTTGCCCCCTGGGGCTCTAGGGAGGCAGCGTCCTGTAATGATGGCAGCTCTTAATATTTTAATTTATCAGTTGACTGTCTGGGCAGACAGGCACACTGGGGGGAACACAGAGATATGGAATCCAGTGGTGAATACTGGAGAATCCAACAGGAAGTGCCAACATACCAGCAAACCCAGGGAGTGAGCAGGTCTTGTCCTAAGGAAAGAATGACTGGTGGCCAGTGGCCAGAACTAAGACCATGAGATCTTAGTTCTTAGCCTGATGGGAGTTGGCCCGGGTTTTATTATAGGAACAAGTTCAGGGTCCTATAAGTCAGGACAACTGACTATCAAGGGCCAAAATACAGAGCTGGAGTTGAGTAAGGTACTTCTTGTCAGCCATGTAGGATCTGGGCTGGAACCAAGGTCAGATGGCTTCATGATGGAGGGGGAGGGTTGAGCAGGGCTGGACTGGGTGCCTTCTGACAAAACCTTGGTAAGCGGAAACCTACTTATAGGGATAAAACAATGTCTTCAGAGGGCATCCTGCCTGGCCGAGAAATTCAGAAGATATACAGAGAGGAGCTTAGCGCGGCAGGAGACGAACAATGTCACCTATAAGAGAGTGAAGGTATTGGGGGGACGGGTCAAATATGGTTTGGTTTTGTTCGAGGTCATGGTTTTTGTAACGTGAGAAGAAAGAACAAACTTCTGCAAGCCTCAGTTTCCCTCCTGTACTAAAATGCGGGGTTGGAGCAGATGTTCCTGAAGGCCTCTCGTCCAGCTCTGACAGCCTGTGATTTCGTGAATCACGCTGGAAGAAGTATGCATGAGTGGGAAGAGCCGCCAAGACTGGGCCTTTCATTCTGAGTAATGAACCGAAACCGCGAAGGCTTGACATCTGTTCCAGTCTTTCAAGGGAAGTTGGACAAAATAATGCCTTTTTCAGGGAAATCGTTACCAACAGTGAAATATAGTATTTTCTGCCTAAGCCAAAAATGAAGTGGAGAATGCCAGCCTTTCTTGAAGCCCAAGGGAGAACGTTCATCTGAACTCCCAGAGAAGGTCACGTTGGCCAATTACCTTGCTGCTGTAGGCACATAATGCCATGGACGCAACTGCTGCCCAAGCCCATTAGAGCCAGAAGGCAGGAAGAGTGGAAGAGAGGTGCTGAGGGCCTGGGCCTGGCTTCCTCTCCAGCCCCTGGGACCTTCTTGCTGAATAAACATTTTGCGCAAACACCTTGATCTCGTGCGCCTTGCTGTCAAGAGTCCACGGAGGACCCTCCACCACTGACTTGGAAGTCCTGTCTAAGAAGCCGCTGCAAACCCAGAGGCCGTTCTCAGAGACCAAGGCATTCTACCTTTGGAGTCAAACAGAGCATCCCCAGGGTCTGTTTGGAACTGAAGGAACTGGGCTAAGGGAGGCAGGAATCTAGACTCACACACCACTAGATCTCTCTCACCTCCCATCATTGTAGAAGATCCTAGAACTTCAAGACTGAAGGAGACCTTCGGGGCACTCACCTCAATTAGTTTGCTACCCAGGAATCATGTCTATACCTAAAGCAGGGACTCGCTATACCAGGTCTCTGGTTTGTTCTTGTATCCCAACTAGGCCAGTGTCTGGGCGTAGTATGTCTTGATCAAGTGTGTATTAGACAGTCTTTACTGTCCCTAAGCATTCTCCCCCCCCCCATCCATTTGTTCATGCTCTTAATTGACAGGCGTCCAGGAGCTAATTTAGCTGCCCGGTCCCTATTTCTGTACCTTTAAAGCCAGGTAAGTTCTAACTCACGCACTCAAAAAATCTATAAACGGAGGCTCCAGTGCCCTGAGCCTTTTCCTTGGCCTTACCTCCCTGTATTCCCTGGGGTTGATTTGTTTCACATTTATTTGTTTATTTGTTCATCACATATGTGCATATGGGTACATGCTCATGTATACATGTCAAGTCTCACATTTGGAGTTTAGAGGATAATTTTTGGGACCTGGTTACCCCCTTCCACCATATAGGTAGGTTCTAGGGATCCAGCTCAGCTTATCATCTATCTTGGTGGCAGGTGCCTTGCACTCCATGGACCATCTTGCTGGCATTTTCCTGGATTTTGAAGTTTACCAAATCTTTGGGCCCCAAGTATCCATGTTGGGGAGTAGAGACAGCATTAGAAGGAGAAACACTGCGGATACTAGTATCAGAGTATCTCCTAGTTTCCCCTCCCGCACCAAGCATGGGGTACTCACCAAGTGGTCTATCCTGGGATTTCACACATATTAGCCTTATCTCCTGATGTGATTTCTATTGAAGTGCTTGTTCCTATTCTGAGAGAAGTGGCGTCTGCGTTAGTACTGATAAGATGAACACTTTGATTGGCACATATGTCCCCTACTAAACCTTCAGAGCCAGGAGAGCAGAAATCATATCCGTTTGGTGACAGCTCTGTCTCTGTAGTTCCTGGTGGATCTCATAAAATCGTGGGTGGGTGAAAAGATGAGTGGGCTGGTGGATGAATAGATAGATGGGCGACTGATGGGTATCTGGATTGGTAGATTTATGGATAAGCAGATAGATGAATGGATGAATGGATAAGTGGGTAGTGAGTGGATGGAAGGATGGATGGATAATGGATGGACTGATGGGTGGTCCAGAAGGTGGGCAGATGGAAGAATGGGTGGAGGGATAATGGATGGATGGATAAATGTTTGAGTCAGTGGGTGGATGAATGGGTCAATCCAGCAAGTGGCTACCTAGAGGCATTGCCTTGGCAGGGTCTTTCAGAAACATGCTCCTTCCTGGCAAAGGGTTTTCAGCACTTCCCTTCAGTTGTGCCCATGTACGGAAGGGAAGTTGTAACTTGATTCATAACTGAGCCACAATACCTACAGGAGCCTAAGAGGCAGCCTTTTCCAGGGAAGCACTACTAGATATTGCAGAGCCTAAGAAGGGGCTTTGAGACGAGGAGAGGACAGTGGGCCAGCCACAGCTCTAGCATGCGAGGAGTCTGTGAGTGTGAATCTAAGCAGCTGCATGCTTGCTGACATGCAGCAATGCACACTGAGCAGTGCAGACCTTCCCTTGGGAAAGAGTGGACTTCCTGAGAATCGAGAATGCAAGACTGCCGGGGAGGGATCTCGAAGAGGCAGCATGTGTGAAATAATACGAACAATAGGAAGAATTAGACAAAGAGGCCACTGTGGGCCAAGCATGGGTGTGAAGAAATGGGCTTAAGGACAGAACGGTCTTTAAAGGGACCTTGTGTTAAGAGAACCGCAGATAAGATGCAGGGGGTGGGGGAGGATTTTTTTAATTTTTAAGCAGGAAAACCCCAGACCAGATTCAAGAACCCCCTTCATTAAGTTTGTGATACAATGGCCTGTATGAATATATCACACCTCTAGCCTTGCCTCTCCTGCCTCCATGGCAACCCCTGCCAGGGAGGTGAACTGCTGGACTTGGGCTTGTCCATCCAGTTTTCTTGTCCACCCACACCCTCTAAAGAGGTTTTTTTTTTTTTTTGGTTTTTGTTTTGTATGTATTCTGTGTAGCATGTGTGTATGTGTTTGTGTGTTGAGAGAGAGAGAGAGTGTGTGTGTGTGTGTGTACGCGCGCGCACACATATCAAAATCATTGTCTTCTTCCATAACACTCCACTTTATTTTATGAGACAGGATCTCTCTTTGAACCTGGAACTGACCAAATAGCTAGACTAGCTGGCCAGTGAGCTCTGGGGCCTGTAACCCCAGTGCCGAGGTTATGGACTCTTTTGGTGACCAGCTTTTTGCATGAGTGTTGGGGATCCAAACTCGGGTTCTCGGGCTTGCATAGCAGATAGTTGACTAACTGAGCCATCTCCCCACTTTCTAGGAGGGTATTATCTTTGTCTAACTAGCGTTAGAGCAGGTTTTAGGATCTAATGAGCATCCTGAGGGGGCTAAAGTGGTCAGGAAGTGATTGAAAGGGGGAAGCTGAATTCATGTGACACCGTCCCACCTTGAAAAAGGACCTTATTGTATCCATTCTCTCTGCTTTTGTCACGGCCCTCTTCCATCAGCCACTGGAGAACAAAGCTTAAGTTGTCCTCTGTTAACGTGTGTGCACCCTTGTCTCCTCCACACCCTGGGCACGGTCCAGCCGTGAGGGTCAGTCAGTGTTGAAACTGAACTGTGAATACATAGGCTGGAGAGAAGCTCCAGCCAAGGACCTGGGTTCTGTCCCCAGAACTCACGTGAGGAAAAAGGCCAGGTGTGGTAGCATACACCTAGAATCCCAGGGCCAGGGAGGCAGAAACAGGCAGATCCCTAGAGTTTGATCGCCAAGCAACAGAGCCTACTGGGTGAGTTCCAGGCCAGTGAGAGAGTCTGCCTTAGAAAAAGGTCAGGGCTGGGGAGATGGTTTGGCTGTTAAAGACTAAAGCTCACACACACAAAAAGGGTCAATTGCAATTGAGAAATGACACTAAGGTTGTCCTCTGGCCTCAGCAATTCACACACCATACACACACACACACACACACACACACACACATACACACACACGAGTGGTTAAGTAACCTTGGACTAACGCACCACCTCAGTCTGTATCCCATAAGGGAGTTCTTCATCACCTCTAGCCCAAGGTTTTGCTCATTGTCTGTCTACCTGTGGTCTTGTTACAGAAAGCAGATCTGGCCGTGGCTCCCCTAACCATCACCCATGTCCGAGAGAAGGCCATCGATTTCTCTAAGCCTTTTATGACCCTTGGAGTGAGCATCTTATATCGCAAGCCCAATGGCACCAACCCCAGTGTCTTCTCCTTCCTCAACCCCCTTTCCCCGGACATCTGGATGTACGTGCTCCTCGCCTACCTGGGTGTCAGCTGTGTCCTCTTTGTCATCGCCAGGTAAGGCTGTGCCTTGGCTGAAGCTCTGGGCCAAGCTGGAAAGCATAGGAAGCTAGGCGAGTGCCCCTTGGCTGAGAAAGTCCAAGGTTTGGATTACTGAACCACCTGACATTCTCTTCTTCCCTGTGGCTCAGATCCTTTGTCCCTTCAGAAAATGTCCCATGGCTCCCTGGGCTTGAATCCTCCCTCTGGTCCCTGTCCTCCATGACTCAGATATGATAAATTGCACCCTGGGGCCCAAAACAGATTGGGGGAAGCCAGACCATTGCTTACCTGACTTGGGTACCTGGGATGGCAGACCAGACCCAAGCACATTGCATGGCCTAACAAATGGCTCAAAACATAGAAAACAAATTATATCTAAGCTGTCCACACAGCTGGAGAACCAATCACCACTAGCTGCGCACACGCCACATGCAGAAACATGGCACACAGACATGCATGCGTGGGATCCATGCTTACATACCAACTCATTCACACGTGTGCCTCCTGCTGGGAATCCACGCATGCACTGAGCTTACCCTTGTCGCATTGTTCATTGGAAACAGATGAAGTACATCCTTGCTAAGTGGGCCACTAAGGAAGCAGAGTTAGCCCAGGTTTACCAAATGCCCAGCGTTTACCAAGCACCCTGTTCTGCGCCTTGCCACCTTTCTATTTTCTCTGGCAGCCTCCCTTAAAGGCACCCAAGACCCACTGAGGCCGGATAAGCCATAAGTGACACATCTAGGAGGTGAACTTAGTTCCACTGAGGTTTTGTCTGTCATTCATACCTCTGGCCACTACTTGACACACACACACACACACACACACACACACATCTCAAGCTCCCCACCCCCTCCCAGCTGTGCTCTCTGCCCCTCCCGCCAGGCCCCATCCTTGCCCCTGCCCTGGATCCTTTTTTCTCTAAAGCCTAACATGGTGTAAAGAGAAACTTCTCTGGAGAGGCAATTTGAGATCCAAGGACCTGGTGTTTTGCCTTTTTCCTCCAGAGCTTCCTTTGAAAGCCCCCCTCGCCTCTGTGCCTGTCACTCTCTGCCCCCTCCCACCCAGAGAGAGACCAAAGGAAAAATGTGAGAGGCGAAGTCGCCCAACCTCCCTAGGCTTTGCTGCCGAGCCTGGTGCGGCTGCAGCTGCCCTGCCTCCTCAGCCCAGCCAACAGCGAGCCAGCACGGAGAGACCTTCATCACGCCTCTCCTCACTAATGGTCTAACAAGCCTTTGAAAGCAGAGCTGCTCTCTTGCGCTCTCAACGTAATTTTCTCGAAGCTCCAGTGGCCTCTCAGCCACCCATCCCTCTGAGGCAGGAGCATTTCCAGCATTAGTTCTGTCTGTTTGATGTGTGTGTCTCTTCTCCCCTCAGATATGGGCCATCCATCCGCTGCAGGCAGCTGGGTGTCCAGCTTCCCCATCATGGCTAGGAAGACAGGGGAAGTGGCCCCTCCACCTAAGGCTAGTGTGGGATGCTTAGGAAAAGTGGGGTTTTCTGCAGTGGCCAGGATGCCGTGAGGTACCTGCAGAGGAAAGGGGAGGAAATTCTGGGCCACAGAGCTGACCAGAGGCATCTAAGTACACTGCTCACCCCATGGAACACTCGCACGGCACAGCTCCCAACCGTCGTGTCTGCCCTTACAGTAGTCCCATAAGGTGGGGAGAACGATCCCCGTGTTCCAGAAGCAGAAGCCAAGTGAGGCTCAGAGAGGTGAAGTCAGTACCCAAAGTCACAAAGATTTCCCATTCTAAATTGAACACAGGATTGGGCATCGGGGAGCCTGCAAACTAGAGGACACATAGATGGCTCAAGGGGGTGCCACTGGGCACCTGCAGGCTTAGGGCTGAGCAAGAGAGGCAGGTTCAGCGAACCACATGTGGGACCCTTGCCCAGCCTTCATCCATTCCCTCTTGTCTCCAGCGCTGTAAGGTTCCTGCCCCCTCCCGCACTGTAAGGTTCCTGCCCCCTCTGGCACTGTAAGAAGGGTGCCCGGTACTATGATCCTTTTTCTGGTTAAACTTCAGCCTTTGAAAACATTTCATTACCAAAAGGCCCCTTCTGGAATCAGCTATGTTTATCAAAATAAGCAAGTTCTGTCTCTGGGCACTTGTCCTGTTAAAACGTCACCACTGAGTGGCACCTTGGATCTTTAAATGCCAGTGCAGCAGCGCCCAGAGGACCCAGCTCCCCTCTGTTGTCACTGACCACAGAGGATTGCCCAGATTGTTCCCCCAGTTGTGGGAACTGGATCAACTTCAGTGCCCACCGGTAGGGTCGAGTGTTAAGACCCATGTGAGTCACTGAAGGACACAGTCTGGTTCCGGTTCCGAGGGACTGGTGTGGACAGGGGTAACTGACAGCTTTCTACATAGAAATTTCTATGACAGGGGTGATGCGGCATGTTTTATGTTAAAAATTGTGTGGTGTGTGTGTGTGTGTCTGTATGTATCTGTGTGTGTGTCTGTATGTGTATGTCTGTCTTACCTGTCTCTGTCTGTGTGTGTGCGTGTGTATGTCTGTGTCTATATGTGTATGTCTGTCTTACCTGTCTCTGTCTGTGTGTGTGCGTGTGTGTGCTGTGTCTGTATGTGCATGTGTCTGTATGTGTATGTCCGTCTTACCTGTCTGTGTCTGTGTGTTACATTACAAGCAGGACCTAGGGCTGACGAGCTGGCTCAGCTGGTAAAGGCACTCTTGGCTCCAAACCTGAAGACCTGAGTTCTATCCCAGGGTCCCACACGGCAGGAGAGAACTGATTCCTGCAAGTTATCCTCTGACCCCCGGCCATGGCACACATACCCGCACGTGCCTTAAACAAATAAATGTAATATAGATCTTAATAATATAAATAAATAAAGGGCTGGACCCCTGAGCACTGCTCAGAATTCATCTTTCTTCTGATGCCAGCCCTCCAGCCTGGAGAGGTCCCAGGGGAGCCTGGTCTCTTGGTCCACGGTACAAACCACGCCTTCGGTTCGCTGTCAGATCAGTCCCAGGGCTCCCTGAGCTACAAGCTTTGTTTCTGTCTAGAAGCTGAAGGCTGAGGTTCTATAGATTTTGTGAGAGCCCTGCCTTAACTCTTTTATAATTTCTTCTTTAGCCCTGGGCCTTTAAGGGTCGTGCCTCCTTAGGTAGTGCATTCCCCGCTTTGCTCTGAGTCTCCAGTGGCCTATGGTCTCTGCTGAAATCCATTACTTTTCTAACATGGAGCCAAAGTGGACCTGGATCAGGTTCCAATCTCTGTGAACTCAGTGGGGGAGGCATTGTGTACCCAGTACCCCTAGATCTGGCAGACTCTGGGCCTGAAGCAGGGACTCTCCTACCTACACCAGCACCCACCAGACCCGGCCCTCCAGACAACTCAGGTTTGTCTGCCCTGCCACAAAAATGTACCCAGAATCTATTCTGGACACCCGGCTCTCCAAAGGTTTTCTCTTACATCCCCTTCCCCCAAATGTCTGCCGGCCCTCTCCCCTGAACCTCAGCCTCTTCCTTGGGGATTCTAGAGTCTCTACCAGTTTCCTCTCCTTCCCTTTGGCAATCCTCAACTCACTGTGAAGTCTCACATGGGAATTTCCTGCCTGAGGCAGCATCCTGCTTCCTGAGAATGGGATTGTCCTCACCTGAGCCCTGGGAGCAGTGAGTGATAGCTAATACTCCCGCCTTGAGAAGGGAGCCAGAAAGGGAAGACTGAGTTACCATAAAGGGCTTCACACTAAAAAGTGAAACAGAAATATGTTTTGGTTTCAAAAAAATCTGCCTTTGCTTCCTGTATCCTGCCCCATCCCACCCCCAATACACACACATACAACTGCCCTGATCCAGGAACTACTCAGTCTCTGCATCTTCAAACTGACCCATTTGTAAGTAGGATTCAGCCAGTCCACCAGGCTTCCTCCCCTCAGTTGGGAATCCTCTTCCTTAGAAGGGGATGGTGTGGAGTCGGGGCTTTGGACAACATTTTCCTGCCCAGCCTATATTCATAAACTCAAACACAAAAATCTGAAATGAAATCCCACAATGTTTTCTCCGTGGGGCAGGATTCTGGGGCGTTTGTGTCTTCTCATCAGATTCCTGTATACTATTTGAACATTTTATCATGAGTATCTTTTCACTTTTTTATTATACAAGAAATTCAAATGCGTCTTCTCATTTTCAAAAGAGCCATGTGGTCCAAATAAGGCAACAGGTTTGACTGAAACCCCTCTTGCCCTCCTTGCCCTGTCCCCAGAGCCACACACTGATGTTTTTATAGAGACTTCCAGGCCTCTTAGTGTGCATCCATATACACACAGAGCTGTGTGGCTGCCCTAGGAAACCTACAGAAATGTGATTGTATTGTTTTTATTTTGATCGCTGTTCATCCAACAGTCTGTGTTGAAGAGCTTTCCCCTGTCTCGGGACATCTAGAAGCATGCTGTTCTCTTTAACAGCTGTGTGATATTTCAGTGTGGCTGTGGCATGGTGTATTTAATCATCCCTCTACTGAAGGACATTTAGGTTATTTTTTTTTTTGCATGCTACTGCAAACAACACTTTGACAAACATCCTTGAGGACTTCCCTTTATGCGCCTGTCTGATGTTTTTCCTACATGGATAATGACTCGCAGCTTCCCGAGGTAGAAGGGCATTGCATGCTTTTAATTTGAAAAGGTGCTTTGGAATTACTTTATAACCAGAAAAGGGCACTGGCAGTAAAGGACAGGAAGACACCCGGTCCCAACTGGTCCTTGTCTATCACTCCAGACAGACGATAAAGAAAAGGACTCTGGAGTTGGTGGTGGTCCACATGGTACTTTTGTTACTAACTAGCAGTTTTCTTGCAGCTTGGTCTCACTGCTTCCCTCTGCCCTGCAGATTCAGCCCTTATGAGTGGTACGATGCTCACCCCTGCAACCCTGGCTCCGAGGTGGTGGAGAATAACTTCACACTGCTCAACAGCTTCTGGTTTGGAATGGGCTCCCTGATGCAACAAGGTGGGTGTCTGCCCTCTCCGGGCCTTCTCGTCTGAGGAAGGTAGCTTTTCTCCCCGCTGGGTCCTTGGGCCTTTCTGGAGTCAGCTGCCCTTGGGGGTCAGATCTCTCTAAGCCGTCAGATGGTTGGAGACACTGAGGATACCCTGGTGTGTATCTTCGCCCCAGATTCACACCCTGCTATGCTGCTCTGGCCCAGAGCCAGTTCAGGTTCTGAAGCAGGTCAGCCACCCCAACCTGTGGCACGTGAGAGGCATTCCCAGTACCTTCTACTGTTGCTGGGATGGACCAGAACATGCTGCCTGCTGGGTTGACCCTGGTTCTCCACATCAGAACAAAGCTGATCCGTGCAAGCCAGAGGCTGGGACCGTAGAGGCAGAGGGTGGGCAGGAGCGGCTACAGAACAGTGCTGCGAGTGTCTGTGGCTTAGGAGACTAAGAGAACTCCAGGTTGTTAGGTCAGGGCTAGGGGAGGTTGACTGAGGTTGGGGCTTCTACATGAGTGCATCAGAGACAGTGTCCATAGAAGAAGATTGTCTTTCATCCTGAAGACAGGGTTTTAAGATGACTGGCCCTAAGCATGACATGAGCTCTTTGGAATGTCTGGAGATGCTTAAATGTCCAGGAAACAGCCGAGCATGGTAGCTCGCATCTGTGATTCCAGCATTTGGGTGACTGGGACTGGAGGATTATTGTGAGTCCAAGACAAGCAAGGTCCTGTCTCAAAAGGGGGGAAGATGCAGCAGGATGACTCAATGGGTAAAGGCTGATGACTTGATGGGAACCTACACAGCGCCTACCCTAACTGCAAGGCCCTTGTCCTTCACACCCCTGTGTGAAACCTCAAGACCCAGCACAAACCCTGCTATTCAGAAGGCATGATAAAGATGCCAGAGGAAGGAGGGAGGGAGTGAGAGAGGGAGGGAGGGAGGGAGGGAGGGAGGGAGGGAGGGAGGAAGGAAGGAAGGAAGGAAGGAAGGAAGGAAGGAAGGAAGGAAGGAGGAAGGGCATTCTCCTATTGCCCGTCACACAGCTGTCCACTGGGCTGTAAGCACTGGAGCTCGAGTGTGGCAGAAGAGGAAATAGACTTGTTCCACCCCCGCTCGGTGGTCTCCAGCAGCTGGGGAGTGACAGGCAGCTTTCATGGCAAGTGCCTCCATCTGTCCCTGCTGTTAACAAGCGTCCTGAAGCCTCACCTTCCTTCTTTGCCCATCATCTTTGTTCGGTGACAGTTGAGAAAGACCTAGAAGGCCCTTCGCTGCAGTGATAACTTCTCTGCTGCTGCCTGCTGCTACTCAAGTCCAAGCCCCAGCGCGTTCCCCGCATGGTTTGGATGGGGGGGTGGGGGTGGAGAGCTAGGTATGTATTTGAAAATCTCTCCCTTGAGTGACTTCTTTGAGAGATGGGAAAAAATCATCCATATCAAAGCAGGCGCTTTCAGATTGCAGGTCCAAATATTCCAGAAAGTTCAGGAGCCACTTACTATTTAAATCTCTTGAAAGCCGTCTAGTTAATTACTTCAGTTAGAAGGTTTCATCTGAATTGTGCTCTGCGCCCAAGGTCAGGAAGGAAGAGTGATATATTTCAGCAAAAAGCTTCCGAAAATGTTGATTTTTCTTCTCCTGCCAAGTGCCTCACAGCAATCTCATATTTGTATACTGCTCGTATTTCTGACGCATCTCTCTTCAAATTATACCATTGCAGCATCTCAGTATTTCCATGAGGCTGGGGCAGAGGAAGGACAATTCTTCCAGAGCAGGAGATTGTCTGGCCTAAGACCACCCAGAGAACGTGGAACAGGATTTTCTTTTAGAACCTATAGATTCTGACCCCAATACTGTGGCCCACAGATAGGCATCAGAGGGTCCAAAGAACCTATAAAATGGTGTGTGTGTGTGTGTGTGTGTGTGTGTGTGTGTGTGTAGTGTAAATTATTAAATACAAGCCTGGATCAGATTCACCCGAAGGGCTGAGTGCACACTCTGCCCATCCCTCCCCCACCCCTACCTCCAGTTATTGACTCTTGAGGTGAATCAAAGAATTTGCCTTTCAGTCAGGTTTCCAGCGATACCGAGGGACCATGGGACTGATCAGCTAGTCTGGAGAAACGGCCTCGGCGCCTGTGTGAGTATCCAGGTACTGTCAGGGTCTCCACACTGTATGATATCTCCTCCCTTCTCCCAGGCTCGGAGCTGATGCCCAAAGCCCTGTCTACCCGCATCATCGGCGGCATCTGGTGGTTCTTCACGCTCATCATCATCTCCTCCTACACAGCCAACCTGGCTGCTTTCCTGACTGTGGAGCGCATGGAGTCGCCCATTGACTCTGCCGATGACCTGGCCAAGCAGACCAAAATTGAGTATGGTGCTGTCAAGGATGGGGCCACCATGACCTTCTTCAAGGTGAGAGTCTCCTTTTCTTCCATGCGTCACCTGGAGCTCCCCTTCCTGGACTCTTTACTGAGTAGTAGAGGGGAGGCTCTACCCCTCCCTCTCTCACTACCTGGAATCCAGGGGCCTGAAACCACAGGTCTCAGTCCCTCTCTGGTAAAGCCAGTTAACTCTAGGGAGCTGGGATGACGAGCCATGTAGATTGGTCTCAAGTTCTGAAAGTTTCTGGGGCAAGCCATGTGGATCACTGAAGGCAGATAAGCAGGAAAGGATCAGATGAGGCAGGAGGAGAGAGATGGTCCAGTCCCAGACAGTCCTGGGACCATTGGCACCCTGCTCTTGGCTTGCCCATTTCCAAGAGCACAAGGCAACCTCCTTCTCTTAGAACGCCTTCAGGGAAAGTCCCTGTCACCTGCCCATGTGACTGCTTTCATAGCAGCCATGACTTTTGCTCCTCCAGCTTTGGAAGTGTTGGCTCAGTTCCGCTGTTTTCCCCTCTGACATCATAGTTGAGGCCAAGGGACTCTGCCTGACCCCGAGAAGTGGTAGTTCAGTGTGCTTCTAGATAAGTAACAATGGCTGCAGCCTGAGCACTCCCAGCGGGCCAGACTCTGCTCCTTGCATGGTCTCTATTAACCTTCTCAAACCCTGTGAGGTGAACACTGTAATTATTCCCAATCCATGTGTGGAAACTGAGCCCCGACAGATCAGTGGCTCATCTGAGAATCTGGCCCCATCCTCTTCTGCTTTTCTCCAAAACTTAGGTGCTAAATCAGTGGTGGTGGACCTGAATGTGCGTCCGAATGCTGCGGAGTCTATGATATCAGAAAAGACTGAGTTCTGGTGTTCATGCATACATACATACATACACGCACTCGCGCGCGCGCACACACACACACATCTGACTCAGGAGGCCTAGGGTGGACTCATAAGGAGTCTTCTGGGCTGAGGAAATAACTTATTTGGTAGAGTGTTTGCCTACTGAGCACAAAGCTCTGGGTTCAATCCCAGCAGAGTAAAAAACGGTATAGCGGTGCACACCTGTAGTCTGGGCTCTGGGGAGGTGGAAACAGAAAGGTCAGCAGCTCTTACATAGGGTGTGGGAGATCATCCTGAACTACATGAGGCCCAGAGAGAGAGAGAGAGAGAGAGAGAGAGAGAGAGAGAGAGAGAGAGAGAGAGAGAGAGAGAGAGAGAGAGAGAGATCTAACGAGTTCCCAATGCTGCTGGAGCTGTGGCAGGGATACTTTGAGATCTGGTCCTCTAATTACCCCTTGGAAGCATCAGGCTTTGAGAACCATGCCAGTACATCTGTTGGCTTATTAATCAGCTGCCCTCTACCAGTCTGGAAGCCTGTGTATCTCCCTTTGCTCTGGGCTCTGCTTCTTCATCCCTGAGCCCTCGCCTCTTTGGAGACTTCAAGAAAAGGAATGAGCCCCAGCGGGGCCCGAGGAAATAAAGGAAGAAGTTAGAGTGTAAAATGCCTCCATCCCATGGGTGCTCGAGCCCCAGCACTTTCTGCCAGCTCCCTGTGTCTCTCCTGAGGCTGCAGGCAGGAGGGAGGAGGAAAAGGGGCTTACCCTGGCCCATGGCTACTGCCACCGGAAGCTGGTCACAGCATCAGCTGGGGAGGGTACAGTGTGCATTGAGATCAAGGGGAAATAAAATGTTGTCAGAGGCACACTAGGCACTTGTTGAAGCCCTAAGAGTGTGAGCAAGGCTGACAGTATGTACATACATGTATGACCGACTATGTATAGCATAAATGACACATGTAAATGAGCATTTTCCTCATGCACACGTGACATGCGTGAGAGTGTGCCCATTTGTGCATAGGTAGATCTCTGCTTGGACATGAATGTTTGCATCTGTATGTGTATGTGTGCTAATGCACAAATGCATGATCACCATCTAGGAACACAGATGTGCATGCCAGAGTATCTGTGTGTATGTGTGCACAGAATGTCATATACTTAAGTGTGTGTGTGTGCATGTGTGTGTGTGTGTGCACAGAATGTTATATACTTAAATGTGTGTGTGCATGTGTGTGTGTGATCATGTATACATGTGTGCCTCTGTCTATATGCGTGTGCCTGCGCACAAACCTGCCTGCTCACACTCTCTGTCCTCAGGCCACAGCCCAGCCCTTTGACTACCAGAGTTTCTCATGAATTACGCATGAGCCCGTCTCAAAGCAGGGCTCCCGATCAAAGCGAAGAGGCATAAATAAGCCCAGTGCAGGCTCATCTTGGCTGATTGGAGGCCCCCGCCTCCCTCTATGCAGAGATGCTCAGATTGCCTTCTCAGAGCCCAGTCCCAGCTCCCCACCGAGCTCGGTCCTCAGCATCAAGCAGCCCCTGCACCCTTGCCCTCCTCCCCTGCAGGTGGCCCAGTGATGAGGGCAGAGAAGGGACCCAGAACCTGCTCCCTAGCCAGGACTCTAGGGCTCCAGGGCCCATTAGCTAGAAACAGCAGCTGAGTGTCCCCAGGCAAGACCAGCCCTACTCCCATGCTCTCCTGACACCAATTAATCCTTCTCTGCAACCAGCCACGGTGTCCCAGGTGTGTGCCCACACTTCACCTGTTTCTCTGTCATTCTCCTCCTAAGAACCCTGCAAGGCAGACGAGTCTCATCCCCTCCATGTTACAGACAGTGGAAGCAAGGCTCAGAAAGGCTCAGTGACTTGCCTAATGACACACAGCTGGAAAACCGCAGAGCTGGGATTTGGACCACACCTGACTGTCAAGCCTGTATTCTTTCTGCCCTTGCACCTTCTCTCAGGATCCCACCACAGTCCTCCATAGAGACTCCAAGAGAGTCTTGGGAAATAGCGAAGTCATGTGAGTTGGGCCATGCTCTTAGCCCAGCACAGTCTTGACACACTGTAGTGACTTGGCAGATTATTAATTAAGTTGAGTGTCTAGTGCTGTGGAGGGGCAGGACTGAAAGATGGCAAAGCCAAGAGAAGCCAGTGCAGGAGGCAGGTGTGAGCATAGGCAGCAAGCATGCAGCACCCCACCCCTACCTCAAATATCCCAAGTTTAAAGCAAGCTAATGCTATTTCTGTGGTTAGCATGTTCCTGGTTAGGAGGCTCACATGGAGCTAAGGAGATGGTTCAGTTAGTAAAGAGCTTGCCACGGAAACATGAAGACTCGAGTTCATATCCTGGACACCTATGGAAAAGCTAGGCATGTAGGAACCCACCTGTAACCGAGCATTGGGTGTGGGGTGGATAGAGAAGGATCCCTTTACCTCAGTGGCCTGACTGTGTAGGTGAATCAGTAAAACTTCACGTTCAACGAGAGACCTTGTCTCAAGAAATGAAGACCAGATGAGAAATATACCACATATTGGCTTCTAGCTTTCACAAATCTGCACATATACACACACATGCACACATATATGCACGTGCGCACACACACACACATGTGCAAGAGAGAGAGAGAGAGAGAGAGAGAGAGAGAGAGAGAGCATGTAGACACACCCCAAAATAGATAAGCAAATAAAACTCCCATGGCTAAGAGTAAAACGTGAGAGAGGGAGCAGCAGGAAGCAGGATGCCCAGCTCTTGGGTCCTGGGCCCCTTGAGCTCAGCCAGCTGCTCACAGGAAGCTGGGTGGCTCAAGTATGCCCCTTGGCTCTGAAGGAGGTTTGCTGGAAGAATTGTCAGGGAGCAGCAGACATAACAAACACCGTCTCCTGTGTTGTCCTCCCTCTGTCTTGGAAGATAAAAATTAATTAGGAGATGAAAAAGGAGGCCTTTGAAAGCACTGTTTGGCTGTAAAACTATGTAGGCAAAAATGTAAAGGAGGCTGTGGGGGAGGTGAGCTCCTTGCAGGGGAGCTGGGCGGCTTTGAAGGGAGAAGATGCTGGAAGAGATTCTGCGGGGATTGTGGCCTCTTTGAGTGGTAGAGCTGGGAGCTCAGCACAGTGGGGTTGCTGGGGAAAAACCGTGGGAATCTAGAGCCTCAAAAGCCAGGCTCCCCAGCCCTGGGCATGGCGGAGCCCTCGCCCTTACACAGCCTCAACTGCAGCATCCTACCTGGAAGGAGTTTGGAGGGACTGTCCTGCATCCCTGTGCTCCAGCTGAACAGTGATGCTTCCTCAAGCTGGAGACTCAGGAGGCTACCCAGACCTCAGCTCCCAGTCGCTCCAGCCCCTCCCTCTGCTGCCCTCCTTCACAGCCCTCCTAACTTGCAGCAGAAGCAGGGTGGGAGGACCAAGTAGCAACCAACCTGGTCCAGCCTGTTGCAATCAAACACCGCGTTTAAAATCAGACCCCCCCCCCCCCCGGGATGTGTCCTGGGTGTGTCTCATTGCTCCAAACCCCACCTTGCTCACCTGGACAGATAAACGCTGATTCCTACCTATGATGGTTCACTAGCAGATTCAGTGAGCTCCTAGACATTCAGCGTTCATCGGGGTTCAGGGGATATCTTGCCCAAGGTCCCCTCCCGAGGCAGATGACTTAAGCGGAAAGCATCTTTGACACCTGTAGACTGTCCTTTCTCTGGGTCCTCTGGACTGGGCCTAGTGGACTCTGTGGTAGATTTCCATGCCTCTTATCCTGACCATTGTACTTTTGCTCAGAGAGGAAGCTGGGAGTCAGCTCTGAAAACAGAAGGAATCTATCCCTGGGGAGGCAGAGGCAGACAGATCTCTATGAGTTAGGGCTAGCATGGTCTACATAGTGAGTTCCAGACCAGCGAGGGCTACATGGTGAGATCCTGTCTCCAAAACAAAAAGAAGAATTCTAGAAGGAGCTGGCAGAAAGAAAGCAATAGGTAAGGTAATTCAGGATGGCAGGGAAGTCACTGAAAGCGCCTAAACTTCCGAAGAACAGGGCCTTAGTTTTCCCTTCTGTAAACTGGGTGTGGTACTGTCCTCAACTTTACAGAATTATTGAAATGTTTAGCTAGGCGATTCCTAGATGCAACTTAGAATGGTTTCCGTTGTACAGGAGATGTCCAATAATGTTGAACAGCCTTACTATTTACTAATGCAAGCTGGTGACACAGGCCCATCTGCCCCATAGACGTGATTCTGAGGCCATCCGTTGCTTACTTTGATGCAGAAATGTTTTTATGTGCATTGGTGTTTTGCTTGCATATATATCAGTGTGAGGGTGCCAGATTCCCTGGAGCTGGAGTTATAGTCCATTATAAGCTGTCATGTGGGTGCTGGGAATTGAACCCAGGTCCTCTGGAAGAGCAGCCAGTGCTCTTAACTGCTGAGCCATCTCTCCAGCCTGCAGAAATATTTTTTAAGCTGGTTGTTGGCATTTTGAAATCTAGAGACTTTTGCATTCAAAATATTCAGAATTCCAGTCTCTTGCAAATGTGAGCGATCTGGCATTTCCAAGCTGGCGCTCCTGCAGAACGGCTCCTGAAACACAGAAGCAGCAACCGGCTCTGGCTTCTAGTCCTACCTAGCCTGGAGCTGTGTCCCAGACCCTGTCAGCACTTGTGCATGTGTGCGTGTGTGCGTGTGTGTGTGTGTGTGTGTGTATGTGTGCATGCATGTTCACATGTGTGTGTGTATGTGTGGGGGGGGGTGGCCTGAATGCATGTGCACAGATGTTCATGTGTATGTGTGTGCAGGTGCACCTCAGGCAGGTTCTTCCTAAGGCTTTATCCATCTCATTTTGAGACAGGGTCTCTTGCTAGCCTAGAACTTGCCAAATAGGCTAGGCTGGCACCAGTGATTCCCAGGGATCCACCTATCTCTGATTCCCCAGCGCTGAGACTGTAAACCGTATGTCACCATGCCCAACTTTTTTTTTTTCTTTTTTAAGACATAGACTCTGGACATCCAACTCAGGTCCTTGTGTTTGCAAGGCAAGCACTTTCACTGAGCCGGCTCCCGCAGTCCCTTCCCCCAAAGTTTTGTGTCATTTTCTTTCCATAACTACTCTGCACTAGGAAGAGTACTTCCTCCTTCTAAGTGGGAAAAATTAGTCTTTAAAGAGAATTGAGGAGCCTTACGGGATCGTGACGGTGCCAGCCACATAGAGAGCCTTAGGGTTAGGCTCTTGTGTTCTTTAGTGCCCCCATCCCTTTCCTCCGCTGACATTGCTGGTAGCCCAAGGCAGTAGGCGTCCTCACAGGCTCCATTTTACAGACATGGAAGGTAAGGCTCAGTGGTGCTGTGTGACAGAAGAAGGAGCTGTTCTTTGAACACAGGTTGGTGTGACTCCAGGGTCCATGCAGCGGGGCTGAGCCCTCTGTGATCGGGCTGAGCCCTCTGTGATCTCTCATCCCCAGCTGCAGCCCTCCTCTCTAGAGCCCTCTGAGAGGACAGCTGCAGGCTCTCTCGGGACTGTGATAGCAGAAGGGCACTCAGAGAGGCCTCCTGGTGCCCATAGAAATAAACCAGGAGATGTGATTAGCTGCTCCAGGACATGGTTCTGATGGGGCCAAAGACAACCCCCCCCCAACCCCACCCCTCACCCCTGCATGCATCCCGGGATAGGCAACTAATTAATTAATCTGGGAAAGGTCTCTTCTCCATAATGGAAAATACCCGAAGCCTCACACGGAGCCACACTCAGCTGCCTCTCTGCACACATTGCCTGAGATTTAGCTGCGTTCAGAGCTGATAGATATGTGTTTATATATGCACATATAGCCCCATATACATTCTCTTGTACAGAAATGTTAAATTCTCAAGATTAAGTGTCTTCGGTTGGGGAAAATCAATCCGCTCCTTCGAGGAGGCTGAAATGGAGAGTCGTGAGTCTGGAACTCCCTTTCTTGCCAATTCTCCCTGATATAAATAAAGCATCTTCATCCTGGCAGATCGCCCCGTGTTGGCTGCACCAAACGATTCCATTAATTGATTTAGGTGACTGGCTCTGCAGTCACCCTTATTAAGGTTCCCACCAGAGCCAGGATAGCAGATGACTCCGGAGCCATCGGTATGTGGGACTTCACTCCCCAGGGACACGGTGACTGCAGCTCAGGCCGGTAGTGGGAACGCGTGCCTCTGATGAAGAGGACTTTGCTTCTTTCTGTGGTGGACGTATGGGGGGGGGGTGGGCTTCGGGCTGTGCTCCAGCATGTCTGAACTGTTCGAGGATAAAAAATAATGTGTATTTGACAATGGGGCCCAGTGGGGTCTGGGTCAAGAATGGTGCGGGGCATCCAAGGCAAGCAGGTTGCAGACTCATGTGAGTTTGGAGCGTTGGAACTGGAAGGTAGTGTTCTTGAAAGGCATGTCAACAGCCGACTTCCGCTTTGTGTCATCTGCCATCCTAACCTGCCCATACTCTCTGGTACCCTTCCTTGTCCCTTTACCCACCGGTGATCTCAATGTGTCTTCCTCAGAGCCTGTCTCCCTCTTTGTACTGAATTCCCTGCCTAAGACTATGATCTAGGAAAAGCAGCTCTGCTGGCATCAGGCAGAGGCCTGTAAGTAGGAGGAGTGGAGGGGAGAGGGCGCAAGGTGGAGTTGAGACAGAGAGGTGTTCTGCTCACATCCTGAGGCACAGGGAGGAGGGCAGGCTGGCAGAAAGGGTCCCTGGTCATTTTTGCCAAGGCCAAGAAGCTATAGGTGACAAGTTGCATGGGAGGGTAAGTGGACATGATGGGTGAGAGGGGACAAGGGTGGCTGACTGGCTAATGGACAGATGTGAAAGAAGGAGGATAGATGCACATATGTAAAAAGAACGTGAATAGAGCGGTTATAGACTGGATGAGGAGGATAGTACTGTGGGGTAGGAAGAATGAGCAGGTGGCCAATGGGAAGAGGAAAGAGGGCTGGGTACATGCATGAGCGGGCTGTAGAGTGGTTAGACGATAGACTGCTAGGATTAGGGGGTACATGCATGCCTGGGTGGGTGCATGGTGGATTGTTGGATGCATGGATGCATGCATGGATTGATGGTGAACTCACAGGTAGATGCATTAGGAGGTAAAAGAGAGTCGTGGTGCTTTATCCGACCCTGGCTCCCACCTCTGTAGAAAACAGAATTTGGGAAGCAGGAGGCAGGGATGTAACACAGCTGAGGAGCTGGAGTAATTGGATGGAGAACAGAAGTTAGGTCAGAACACCCAGAATGCCAGCGAGTCTGGGGAGCAGTGAGTCTAGGGAGCAGCACTTCTGGGGAGCAGCGAGTCTGGGGAGCAGTGAGTCCAGGGAGCAGTGCGTCTGGGGAGCAGTGATTCTGGGGAGCAGCGCATCTGTGGAGCAGCGCGTCTGTGGAGCAGCATGTCTGGCAAAGTGAAAGGGGTTGGAATTGGGTGATTTGGTCCCAGGAAGAGCTGCACACGCAGCTAGCTCAGGAGCAGTGCAGTTCTCAGGAGCACGTCTGTGCAAGTGTATTAGTTATCCACTGCTTAACCAATTACCGCAAACCTCATGTCCTAAAATAGCATCTGTTGTTCAGTCACTTGTGGTCAGGAATTCAGCGGGGTTTTGAGAGTCCTCTGGCTCGAGGCTCCTCAGTGGGCTATGATCCAGCTGTTCGCAAGGCTGCAGTCACTCTGAGGTGTGGCTTCTAGTTCATGGCTTATGCACATGCTCAGTTCCCCTGGGATTGTCAGACTGTGCAAGAAAAGTACTTTGCTATGATTCGGCCAGATGCTGCCCTCTGCCCTTGCCATGGGGCTCTCTTCTTAAGCGCAGTTCATAGTGACAGTACCACCACCACCACCCAGGAGAAGAGCCGAGGAATGTACAGGGAGATGAAGGACAAAGTCGAGTCACTCAGAAGTGCCATTCCGGGCCTTCCAGAAAATGACCCAAAGGCAAGTCAAGAGATCCAGTCCACACTTAGGAGGAGACAGAACTAGGGTACGACTGACGGGAAGTGGGGGTCACTAGAAGCTGTGCAGTGCCCAGAGAAGAGGCATGCAGAGCAGGAGCAGGGGCCAAGAGAAGCTGACAGAGGAGAATCTGCATATCAGAAATTATCTGGAAAATGAGAAACATCTGGAGCACCAGAAAAGCCGGCAGTGAGAGTCATCGTCGAGGGAAGAGGTGTTAGCGTGTTAGCGGGGGAGCACTTGGGGATGAGCTGAGGTGGAAAAATGGCTGGGAGGTGGCAGGCCTCAGAGTGGGGCAAAAGGTGCAGGCTTTGGAGGTGGAGCAGGTGGAGCAGCCGAGGACAGGGATGGCTGCAGGCTAGAGCAGTCTGGTGAAGCCAGGAGAGCCAGTGCCTCAGAACCCTTTGGGCGCTGGCTTTGAGGCAAGTTAGATGGCAGGCAGGGGAGGAGCTTCTCGGTGAAGGGTCTCATGCCCTGTGGCACTCAGCTGCTTCTACCTAAAATGGAGTCCAAAGGCTCCTGCCTCCTGCTCTGATGCCCTCTCCTCTTCTGTCACCTCCTCCCCTGGGGCATGCTATGGACTTCAGCAGCCAGTTGCAGAGGGCCCATCCCTTGCCAGCACCCAGAAGCACCCAGAGAGAAGTACACATTCCTTTAGGGCTCTCTGCTCCTTCTGGCAGGCATGGCCTCATTCCCTGCCTTCCCCCCAACCCCACCAAGCCTGTGCCAGCCTGTGGGAGTGCACCCATGTTGTCACGTGCACCAGAGCTGGGCTGGGTGCCAATCAGACAGGCTGACATCACAGAAAGCCACATCCAGACTTGGAAACAGCCGATACAATGGGACTCTCTGAGCTACCTCTCCCCCTGGGACCAAGGCAAGGCTGGTCTGATGGGACCAGGCAGCTGGCATGCATTCAGTTACCAGGAAGGTTCCTGAACACCTAGCATGCCTCGACAGCAGGAGGCATTCATTCCCAGCCCTGTCTCCTCTCCTGGTCCCAAGGACCCCCTGAATCTATCTGGGGCAAACACAACAGCCCACCCACCAGCCTGCCCATCCTACTCGGTGCCTCTGGTCTCAGGTATGGAGCAGACCACTGCTCCCAGGAGCCTTGCCTTCCTGCCTGAAGTTCCCACTGTGCCTCTCTCAGTCCTGAGAAGAACAGACCAGAACCATGCCTAAGTCCTCCCCTGACACAGAGTATGAAAAGGGGGCCAGCTTTGCCTGAAGTGAAAGCAGGGAGTCAAAAATTCATTGAGCTTTGCCCCCGTGTGCGCCCCCTAGTGGTTCCTGGGTACAGTGCAGCTGTATGGGTGGGCACAGAGGGCCTGGATTTAAAGCCTGACTCTGCCATTTAGTCTCTGGACAGCCTTGGGTGGATTCCTTAACGGTGTCTCAGCTTCCCCATCTGCAAAATGGGGCTAATAACACATACTTCCTGTGATTTCGGTGAGGGATCCATGAGTGAATACAGATAAGGCCCTTAGAACAAGACCTCTACTTGTTAGTTGTCTGACAAATGCTGGAGAAAACTCATTTTGAAGACATTAGTCCAAGAGCTGGGACTGCAACTAAGCCGGCAGAGTTCCCGCCTCATATACATAAAGCCTTATTTAACCCCCAGTGCCACATAAACCAGATGCGATGGCACACGCCTGTAATCCCAGCACTTGGAAGGCAGAGGCAGGAAGATCAGAAGTTTGAAGTCCTCCTCAGCTACCTGTGGAGTTTGAGGCCATCCTGAGGGTAGCCTCAAACCTGTCTCAAAATGTAATTAATTAATTCCAAAGACTGTGCTCTGGCAAAAAAAAAAAAAAAAAAAAAAAAAAAAAAAAAAAAAAAAAAAAAAAAAAAAAAAAAAAAAAAATGAAGGGTTACCAGGAAGTGGGCCAGAGTCCAAATCTCAGCTTCAGTAGCCCCCAGCTGTGCACTTTGGCGCCTCGCCTCCCAGGGCCTCAGTTTCTCTACCCAGGCAATGGGTGGTGCTCCCGCACCCCGAAGAGTATACCCAGAACTAGATAACTGGAGCCATGTCGA
Source organism: Arvicola amphibius (assembly GCF_903992535.2). NCBI lineage: Eukaryota > Metazoa > Chordata > Mammalia > Rodentia > Cricetidae > Arvicola > Arvicola amphibius. The sequence continues at coordinate 26,598,431 of NC_052052.2, read as the reverse complement.
ATGACCAAAGGGGGCGGAGCGTGCGGGGAGCGGGGAGGGGCTCCATAACTCCGGTTTAAACAGTCCCGTCCCTTGCCACCCAGAAATCCAAGATCTCTACGTTCGAGAAGATGTGGGCCTTCATGAGCAGCAAGCCCTCAGCGCTGGTGAAGAACAACGAGGAAGGGATCCAGCGGACACTCACGGCCGACTACGCTCTGCTCATGGAGTCCACTACCATAGAATACATCACACAGAGGAACTGCAACCTCACCCAGATTGGTGGCCTCATTGACTCCAAGGGCTATGGCATCGGCACACCCATGGGTGAGCGGGGCCCAGGGAGAGAGGTGTGCTGCAGACGGAGGTTCTCGAGCCCCTCCACCCTCCTCTCTCTCTCACACACACACACACAGTCCTCAGGATCAGTCCACTGATCCCTCAGCCAGGAGCAGAGGGATGGAGCCACACCCCTGATTTGAGCAGCCCTCGCCTGGAGCAGTGAGAGCTGGGACAACCCCTCCCCTTGCCCTGTCCTTTCTGATACACCAACATACTCAGGGCCTCTGGGGACGGCCACAGGACCCACATCCAGTGAGCAAGGCCTCCCCACTTACCGTACCTGGACTTGGAAGCGGACTTCAATGAGAGGAGCCCTTGTTTTTGGCTGGCAAAGGCACAGTCATGGTGGCTGGCTTTGGCAAGCAGCCCTCACTGACCAAGCCCCTGCCCCCTCCACAGGCTCCCCCTACCGGGACAAAATCACCATCGCCATTCTGCAGCTGCAGGAGGAGGACAAGCTGCACATCATGAAGGAAAAATGGTGGCGAGGCAGCGGGTGCCCCGAGGAGGAGAACAAGGAGGCCAGCGCGCTGGGCATCCAGAAGATCGGCGGCATCTTCATCGTCCTGGCCGCCGGCTTAGTCCTGTCCGTGTTGGTGGCCGTGGGCGAGTTTATATACAAACTCCGCAAGACGGCGGAGCGGGAGCAGGTGAGGCCCTGGCGGAGGCTGCGCTGGACAGGGAAGGAAGGCAAGGGCAAGACTAAGCTGGTTTCACCCTCCCAAGGGCATGCGCTGTCTCATCTCACCTCCCTGCTCTCCTCTGTCCTGCTCTGAGCATGCTTTCCCATCAACCCCTGCTTTCCCATCAACCCCCGCTCCACTCCATCCCCAGCCAGTATGAGGTCAATGCCCCAGCCTCCACACCTGGCCTGGAAGCCTCCGTCTACCTGGCCTCCCAGCTTCCACCAGGTTAACCCGCCCCCCAAGGCTAACTTTCCAGCCTCCGGTTCTTCCTGCCCACCACATTTCTCCACTGCCACCAACAAGCTCCATAGCAGCCAGTGCCCCGTTTCAAACTTAATTCAAACCATGTCAGCTTCCTGAACCCCCAGGGTAATTGTTGAAGCTGGGTGACAGAGGCACAGGGTTCATTATATTGTACTCTCTACTTTCGCATATATTAGGAAATTTCCATAATGAAAAGTTTAAAAACGAAAAGTTCTGAGGGATGGCCCAAGTGCGCAAACAGCGAAGCTAGTCTTCCCCTGCCTGATTAATTCAAGCGTGGTCGGGGCGGCAGCCCTGGGTCCCGTGGCAAATTAGAAGCATGGAGAGAGAGTTTTAAGTGTTAATACCCTGGCCTCACTCCCAGAGACTCTGTTTAATTGGCCCATGGTGGAGCCCAGCTCTAGAGTCTGCAGAAGGCTCATGGGGTGATCTAAGCATGCACCTGAGCCAAGAGCCTCTGGGTTAGGCAATCGCCTCTCCCGGCGGAAGTTCAAAAGCATCTGGGCCCAGTGTGGCTGACAGGAGCCTGCCGCTGGGTCACATGTGGAGGGCCCATTACAATCAGTGTCTGATAGATCCATCAAAATGAACTGGAGTTGCTCAATGATCGGCAAGCCGAAAGCAACCGAGAGAGGGCAGAGACAGCCCTGGCTGTGTGAGTTAGCCACGGCCTTTGAGAAGCGTGGAAAGGTACCATCCCTCTGGAACTCACCCGCGCAGCTGACTAGGTGGTGTCTGACTTGGTCAAGAATATGGATTGTTTGTCTCGTGATGGTTGTCTAAGTATGAGCCCACAACATAGAACCTTGGGAAAAATACCTAAATGTTTAACAGGAGACGGTTAAACATTATACTTCGATAAAGAACAGCTGCCAGGGTTTTTAGGAATCCCCGTTAAGAATGAACTGACTTCTAAATTTCACTAAAACATAGAAGACCTGGCCTTGGCCCACCTCTTAGACCTGCTCCTCCCCATTCTCGCCCTTTGATTTCCCTCACACAGGACTCCTCTAGAGTCCACAGCACACCCAGCATGCCTCCGGGCCTTTGCACCTACCTGGAGGGCACTGCCTGAAGTACACCGTGTTCTCGGCGTCATCTGGCCGTATAGATTTTAACTCTTGTCACCTCCTTAACTAGCCCTCCCTTCACTCTTCCACATCACGGCTTTAGCCTCTTAATAACAGGCATGACTGACTGGCTGGGGGATTTACTCATTCACGTGCTTGCTGCCCGTTCCCATCCCATTGCTAGCCGGCGACTCCCTTGTCAAGTCCTCTCCTGCTTGCTTTACCTGTGCTCTGTGCTAACTTCCAGCATGCAACCTTGTGTGGGGGGAACACTTACAGGATGCAGAAAGCCAGGCTGAAGAGAACAATGTTCTACACAGAGCAGGAAAGGTGGGGGACCTCGCCCGTACCACAGCCTGCGTGCACCCTCCTGGCACTGGTGCTCCAGCGATAGCCTTGCTGTCTGAGTTGGGCAATCAGCCTGCCCCACTGTGCACCGTGTAAGTCCAGGACCACTGCTCCTAGATACCTGTGGGGATGACCCTCCCACTGTCCCTCTGCCTAGCTGCAGGAAGGAACCATGATCAGAAGGTCCTTTAAAGGGCCTCTTCACCGGGTGCCCACCTTAGACATAGGCTGGACTCCTGAGCAGAAAGCAGTAGTTGGAGGACCCGTCAGAATGGGTTCCCTATGTGTGTCTTGGGCTTCTGCACCCCTAACTCCAGGCCAGACCTATTGTTGGCTTACTGTTTTTGTTCATGGGAACAAAAAGTTAGAGTCTAGGGGATCCCCCAGCAGGTTTGTCAAAAACCCCTTAAGCTCTATGTGCATGGCTTTTGGGGAACTGTGGGCTCCTCTGTAAAACAGAGGTGATACCATCTGCCCCTCCTCCTTTGTCTCCTGAGAACTTTCCAGGCCTCTTTCCGGGGCTCAAGAGGTTGGTGGCCACAGTGCAGAAGAGAGAGAGGGAGAGGGTCTGTCTCACTGTGCCCCTTCTCTCTCCCCAGCGCTCCTTCTGCAGCACAGTAGCCGATGAGATCCGCTTCTCCCTCACCTGCCAGCGCCGCCTCAAGCACAAGCCGCAGCCTCCGATGATGGTCAAGACTGATGCGGTCATCAACATGCACACGTTTAACGACCGCAGGCTTCCAGGCAAGGACAGCATGAGCTGTAGCACCTCGCTAGCCCCTGTCTTCCCCTAGACGTGGGTACAGCGAGGACTTCAGGCCTGGTCCACGCAGGGGAAAGCAAAGGAGACCAGAAGGGACATCCTCATCTCATGCTGGCCTTGGGGATGGAGCTGCTACTCACATCCAGCTGTGGACTATCGGCTCTTACCTACCAGGAAACCAGTGGGCCCTAGGCCAGCTGCTTGGGCTTCATCTCCTCTTGTCTTTTCTATGGCTTTCTAAAGCTGTGAAGGCCAGCGGAAGCACACGCCTCTCAGGCTCCACCCACCACCCCTCTCTTCTCCACAGCCAGGAGTTCCTGCCATGGCTGCGCAGAGGCCTCTGAAGATGGCTCTTACCCTCTCTTCCTTTCCCTCAAGCCCGGGGCCTTCTAGCATGCAGCCATGAGAGCGGAGACTCCAACTTTGAACACCTGAAGGATGTTCTAATGAGGCTGCTGGTGGAAGTCCAAAGGCCGCCAGCCACCCACACATGGACAGAAACAAGTCTTCAGCCCTTAAAGGCTGTTTACCTGGGTCTCGTCTTCTCAACTTGACTTCACCCACAGCAGCCCCTTGGCAACACAGAATGCGGTGTGGAAAGGAGGAATTTGGTGCGGGAGAAGGAGAATGCACAGGCGGAGGCTGCGGTCACAGGTGTTTGAGGTCAGTGTCCCAAGGCACACTTCTGGGAATGTAAAAGAGGTAACAACCATGGCAAATTTCTTCTCCACTTCTGAAATGGAGAAGAGAAGACACCCTCCCTCATTAAGGAGTGTCCAAAGACTCAGTTGTCATTGGAAGGCCAACAGAAGAAATATGGATGCCAAGAAAATCCCACAGGCCCTTGATCTAGTAGACCAGCTTTGCTGGTAAGCAAGCCAGCATTCAGGACCCTGGGTTTTCCATCATCTATTCATTAGTGAGTTCCTGTCCCTGCCCATTTGCTTTTGGCTTCCTTCTGTTATCCTGAAAATAGAAGAGCCCCAACTGAAGTACAAGTCAAGTCAAAAGAGGGGTTGGTGTTCTCCTTCGCAGACAAATTTTGGGGTAGACGGGAGAAGCCAGAGTGGACCGAAGAACTTTCTGGGCATGCCCAAGCTAAAGAGCCCTCTAGAGAAAGAAAGCTTTCAGCGGTGGGATATGAGGACTCCAGAGTCCTCCAGGGTGGGGCGGGAAAAGCTGCCTCCTAGAAAATTAACCAAAGACCCAACACAGAGATACAAGGCCATGCCGGTCTAGGTCTCTTATCTGGAGCAGCTATGGTCTCGGAGGTCTGGGGGAGAAAAGAAGAAGCAGAAGAGAAGCCAGGGAGGGGACAACCAATGGCGTGAGAAGGTGACCTGTGGTTCCCACTCTGGAGGTTTGAAACTATAAAAGTCTTAGGAAACATCCAGATGTGAGGGGTTAGGCAAAAAGTGTCCTTACAGAGAGCATGACAGGGCCATCAGGGCCCCCACAGCTGCTAAAGATGGAAGTTGGTCTCCGATGAGAGACCGGGGTGGGCAACATGGGTTGAGAACTGGGGGACTCTAATCCCACTCTCCCTCGCTTTCCTGGTGCTGCCAGGCTTGGATGAGCTACATCTAGAGATCAAGAGCCTTCTCAGCAGAAGTAGAGTAACCCCTTCAGCCAAGCAGGGTCCCCCCACTGGCATATGTGATTAACCCCATCATGCTGGCTCTTGGGAGCTCTGACTGTCTATCTTCACTGGAGGGATGAGAAGGGAGACTTGCAGCCAAGCCCGGTGCATGGAACAATAGGAAAAGCCATGCTGGCAGGAGGGAGGAGTGTGTACATGTCTGTGTGTATGACTTTGTGTGTGTGTGAGTCTTGGGGGCTGGTGGTAAAGGACAGACATGGGTATATAAGTAGTCCGTAGCAGGCAATAATAGGGGCCTCCTTTGGGACCTGGTTGTAGATGGTGTGTGTGTGTGTGTGTGTGTGTGTGTGTGTGTGTGTACATGAGTAAAATGGGGAGGAAGGAGCCCAATCAGGACCAGCAACAGAGCCTCATCTATGTAAAAAACAGGAGAAGCCATGTTGAGATGGGGTTCTGATGAGTATATGGATCATGTAAGTATGCATGAATTTGTGTGTCTGTGTATGTGCATGCGTGCACATGCACATGTGTGTGCATCTGTATACTGAATGACAGATTGGGGAGCAGGATACAACCTGCAGTATAGCCAAATATATGTAAAAGGAGAAGCCATGTCATCAGAGGTCCTTGTATGAGTGTGTGCGCACACACACACACGTGTGCAGCCTTGTGTGCCCTGAAGACAGCAGGGGAGGGCAGAACAGACTGCTGTGTGTGCCCCACAGGTGGATGTGTGCTGTGCAGGAGAAGTCATGGGAAAATGAAGTGTGAGTGTGTATGTGTGCATGCATGTGTGTACTCATACCCATGCATGTGCAGACGTGTACCTAAATTCCAGTTCACATCATGAGTTGAGGCAGCAGAGCAATCAGTCAGGACACCAGGGTTCGTTTGCATGCCTGTTGTAGGAGGGATCATTTGCCACAGCTTTCCTGAGGCTCCGTGGGGAAGTGCGCAGGGACTTCGGGGCTCACAACTGGTGACTCCTTTTTTGCTCTTCATGGTATCCTGTTGGGAGGAGAAACATTCCCTTTCTTTTTCTTTCTTTTTTTTAAACCAACCCTGCCAACAGGATTCTAATGAAAGCATTCTCATCCACTGTATTCATTAACCACTGTCTTATGTTGTCCAATACAGTTTTATAACACACACCCACATCCGTGTTCATATCACACATGTGCTTTTGTGCATGACACGGCAGATGTGTCATGTTCTTCTGAGGCTATGCACATACGTAGACTGTGATGGGAGAAGGAGCGGGACGTAGTTGGCAGGAAGGATGTTCAGAGAGGGAATGAAGAGCAATGGGTGAAGGCATTGGGTTGGTTTATAGACTCATGGGGAAAGGGGTGGCATGCTACAGGATCTCCCCTTCTGCTTGAGCTTTACATCCAGAGGTATGGCTAATACCTGCCTCTGGCTGAAATCCTATGCTTGTCCTAGAGACCATCCCAGTGCCAGCCCACCCTGGAGACCACCCTGCCCAGCTGAGCTGGGTCTCTTTCAGGGTAGGGAAAGAAGTCAAGAGGGAGGCAGATCATTCAAGTGGAAACCTGTCTCAACCCCCTAAGGGGTGCACAGAACTGGGGCTGGAGCACACAGAGGCACTGAGGAACGGTGAGAAACACGGGAGCCGGTTTGGGTGGAGCAGATGGGGTATACCTAAGCAGGTGTCGGCTGGCTGTCTCTGTCTGGTCCTGTAGACCAACCCTGAACGGAAGAGCACCTCATGCCACTATATCTGGGCCTGAGCTCCACCTCCATATACTAGCCCATCAGAGGGGCAACATCTACCCTGTCCAGGCCCTGGGGGCTATTATACAAGGAGCCTCCTTCTGCTGCCACCATGACCTACTCCCGTTTCTCTGCTATGGACAGATGATGAAACCTGAGCACTCTGGGTGGCTCCCATCTGCAGGTGTCTTACAAGAGGGGAAGATAGGGTGTTGGCCAGTGAGCTCCGCTTAGAATCCCTGAGGTAGGAGATTGCCCATCTTCAGCCTGGACTGTGTCTCATCTGGAAGAGCACTTCCTGGGACCTGCCCTTGTGGCATGCAGTGGGGGAGGGGTGAGCAGATTACATATATCCCTGGGAGAGCCAGAAGTCATGCTGGGCCCATAGTCCCCAAGAACGTTCTACCTCTCCTAACTTTCTTTCTAGTCCAGGGAGGGCTGAAGGTGGGGTGCAGCTGCTGCTGTTTCATGCTGCATGAGGTCATTCCACACACACACACACAGACACACACACACACACACACACACGCATGCACACGCACTCCAGAGACATTCGCTACTGTAGGCACCAGCATCTGAACACAACTCCATGGTCCTCCTCTGGAACTGCCCTGCGTGGATGCCCATCTGGAAGGGCCCTGCTGTCATGGACAAACAACTGTATGGAGTAAACATCTGGAACCCACCCAGCCCAATGGACAGATGTGAGAATTGGGCCCAGCCCTGTGGGCAGGTCTTTGAGTAAGAGTCATCCTGGACATCCCAGGTTGTTGGGGCAAGGTGCACAGCTGGAATAGGCCGAGCCACTTGCTGCAGTAGGAGGGGCCTTGCCCTCTGTCTCCACGTTCTGGAGTTGACATTTTAGAGCTGAGGTTTATGTGAAGTCACAGAAATGTTTTAGGTAGAAGGCTAATGTTCTGTACAATATATATATGAATGTAAAATATATATATATGCTTATATATATATGCACAGTGTATATATGACCCACAACCCCTGTGTATACAACCCTTCCCTGCACGTCTGCACACAGTGTACAGAACCCAGCCAGTATGGGTGGGGACCCAGTGAGAGATGGGGGCTGCAGCAGAAAAATCACGCTTACTTGCACAGCCCTCTGGAACAAGCCAGGCCTTGCCAGCATCAGCGTCAATGCTGTGGACCATGCAGAGAGGACAGAATAGTGTGAAGCTGGCAGGTGAACCAGGGAAGGGGCAGCCACGGGTGCAAGTCTCCACCTGGGCGTCTCTAAGGCAGGGCTGTGGGCATGTCTGGAGAACAAGGCCTTTTTGGTCCTTGATCCCTGAGCCAACATCACAGTCTAGTCCCGGTATCTAGTGTACTAGGGAGAAGAATGGGGAAAGCAGAGTCAGTTATGCCTGCCTGCAGAATGGCCTGGAAGGTGTCAGGCTGCATCTGAAACATTCTGGCTGTCAGAGAACCCTGGGTGGCGTAGGCCTCATGTGTGCAAGTCACCCACAGCTCATAGCTATGGCGAGTCTTTTAAAGAGAAAGGCCTGAGGGCACGGCTGACATGCCCGTTCAGCACCCTGATAACCTAGTTATGAATCTAGCTCTTATTCTCCTGCCTTCTAGAAGAGCAGCCCTCAAATCACCCCGTAGTTGTCTGTTTTCCTTTTCTAGACCAAAACTCTGAGGCCTCCCCGTAAAAGGAAGAGCTATAGATTCAGTCAGATGCCAGCCAAGAATCTGCCCCAGTTCATTCTGACATGATACAAGATGGGAGGGACTTATCAAGGAACCGGAGAGATGAAAGATTCAAGAAGGCGGCACCTGGCCTTGCACAGCCCCTTACTGTCTGCCAGTCCTTCTTTCTGTTGCTTCTTCCAAACAGCAGCTGGCAAAGAGCCCCTGACAGGTAGGCCACAGACCTCTGTCCCTGCCATGCCTGGATCTGTCTGTTGCCAGTAATTTGAGGCCTTCGGCCCTTTCCTGGGTCCAAGCATCACTAGAGTGTGCTGGGGAGAAGAGACCTGAGTTTTGCTTCTGTGTGGTCTGCAGCCTGCCCTCTGCTTCAGCCCCAGCCCTCAGGCCATCTGCACTTAAAGGCCAGGCATGCTCCTGCAGCCATGGCCAAGCGCATCTAAATCCAGCCGCTGAGGAGGGTCCTGACCTGGCTCCGTAGAGACCAGAGGCTCCAGGAGCCCTCACGCCACTGTGCTCTGAAACCCCAGCCCATCCCTGCCTGGGCTGACTTCCTGGCTGGGCCTCCGTGGTGGGGACCTCAGCTCCCAACTCCTGGGCTGAGTCCCCAGACAGCACCATGGGACTCCAAGAGTCCTGGCCTGTCCCACTACCCAGACCAGAGTGCCTGGACGCCCCCGACTCCCACTCAACAAGGTTCCCACACACTGGTCTCTGGGCCATTCAGGGGGTGCCCTTTGTGGACATGCAGAATTTCTATGAATATAGTTTTTTGTAAACATTTTGTAACAATTTGGGTTTCATAGTAACTGTGTTACTTGCCAATCATTCTAAGCTGATGTAAATAAATTTCCAAACAAATCTGATTATTTTCCTTTTTAAGACACTGTGATATATCAGAAGTGCACAGTTTGCTGTATGAAGTAATATGGTTTTAAATTTTAAATAAATGTTTTTAGAAAACGGGTTCCTCCTGAGGTATGTTTTCTGTTCTTCATCTCCCTTCAGAACCAGAGGTCACAGGCAATTCATGCTGATTTCCTGCCTCCCAGGAAGGACAGTTTCCAGGGAAGGAGACCCTGCGCTGAGCAGGTGGCTGCTTCCAGCCCAGGCTCCTGGTCCCATTTCAGACATCAAGGCCACAATGTCACCTGGCTGATCTCAGTCTTCCCCCTTCTTGGTCATGTGCCACCACAATATACCAGTCACAGGTTCTGAAGGAGCGGCTGTGTCCCTGGGTGACCCTGTCCCTTTGGTCATAGCTGATGAGGTCAGATGATGCGTCACCAGATGTTGGCTAGTCAGATCTCTCCTGAGCTGTTCTCAGCCGGGAGGGAGAAGGCCCTGTGGGTTACTCTCTGGGGATGGAGATTTCATGTCAGAGTTCAGAGTGATTGTTTTAAGCAGGAAGAGTTGGATGTCAGAGGGACAGATGAGAAAGACCGAAGGCCAGTGCAAGGTGGGGAGCAAGAATGGTTCCCAAGACACTACAGAGCTGGCCCAGATGGACAGCTATCTTCTTCTCAGCCTGGCACAAGAGCTTGGAGGGAGAGACATAGGAATTGCAAACCAGGCTTCTAGAAGTCTCACCTGAAAAGCTGCTACCATCAGAACCCCTGTTAAAATTGCATCTCACTGGCCAGGAAGCTGGAGGTGGGTAGTGGACAGATGCTGCTAACATTCTCAAGTTATCAAGACAGAATATTCCAGATGAGAGCGAGAAGGGGGCTCTGCAGCCCCTCTGCCTCTCAGACTCACATAGACAGATTCACTTAGAGGCTGACTTCCCTCAAAATCCTTCACATTGCTCTATGACACAATCAGAAAACAGTCACTATATGTTCAGGGTTTCTCACTGGGCAGGCCTACCCTAAACTCTCCCAGTGGGTGGGCCTATGTTAAACTCTCAAGCCTGTGTAATTGTAATTCCCAGGAGAGTGGCTATGATTGAAGCAGTTTGGCTCAGGTGGCCACTTGTGGTCCAATCAGCTGTGACCTGAGGAAAGAGAGAGGTCACTAAGTATAGTCATGAGACATAGGCTCATAATGTTAGAGGAATTGAAAGATCTGGAGGATTCCAGAGACTGTGTGTGAAGCTGAACACGTAAAAAGGGGGGCGGAAATGTGAGTCAAATAATCTCAAGCTAACTCCAAAAGATTCCAAGATTATTCTTTATTATAAGGGAAAAACTCACGGAACCAGAACGAGGTGGGAGTGTCCAACCCTAAGGTGTGGAGCGTGGGCAACAGAGCACAAGGGCTGGGTGGGCTGGTGGTTTTCTCTGGATACCCAAAAGTCACTCCCCAACTTGGTCCAGTCTCTTGAAGGTCATTGGCTGAAGGAGGTTCCCCATCACCTCCCCCTTTTGTCTAAATAAAAAGAGTTCCAAACCCAATACAAGACTATATATACTAGGAACAAATATCAAGTATAAAATTAGAATTACAACCAGCATAAACAATATTAAGCAAGGAACATATGTTAAATGTTTTAATAAGCATTCTATCCTATGGAGTCTAAGCCTTGCATTGGAAGTGGCTTGGCTAGATCATAAGCGGAGGTAACTACAACTATCTAATCTTCAACCCCACTGAAGGCCTGAGAAGGGAGATAATATTACTTGAGTAACCAGGAAGTGCAATCAAGCAACTTCCAAAATGTGCAGTATATGCCAGAGACAACTGGCTACCTGGGCAATCACCCAAAGTCTCATTTGCAATATTGAACAACCAACTTTGGCTAAGGCCTAGAGTAACTAACAGATCATTTTCAGACGCAGGAAAATTTTCAGAACCATCTTACTGTCTTGGCAAGGTTTGGCAGTTCTTTTCCTTATGTACTGCTTATTCAGTCCAGACACCATGCACTTTGTCACTGGTTGAGGCATGGGCAGTTCCTTGCCCAAAGGCCAGGTGTGCCAAGAAAAAAACAAATTTCAAGTGGAGTGTCTTCGGTGCTCAATATTTCCTCATGAATAAATTGGTGCTGCCAAGAGCAATCGTATCTCATGTCAACAGAGATCCTAAGTTATTTAAATACCATGTTCTACAGATCTTTGAAGTGGTTGAAGATTATCTATCTATGCAGAATACAATCTCTATGTATTTAAAGAACCTAATTAGTCTGAATATAAGTATAACAAACATGAATGACTATTGACCTATACTTAATACCTGTATAACTTTAAGACTTCATATCAGAATATTAAGCAATCTTTAAACAACTGTGCAGTAAATGAGGACAATGATCTCAAAATGTAAACAATGTATAAGTATCTTGATCAGAGGTAGAAATATATAATATGATAAATATATCCTAAAAATTGCATCCGTATACAAAATGTTTTAAACAGAGGTAGAAACATGCATGCATACAATCTGACAAAATAACTTTGCGTAGGTATACAAATATTGCAAACAGAAATAGGAGCATATTCCATATAACATATAATTTGAACTTGTATTAATATACAAGACTCTATACAAATGTAAATTGTCCATAAATAATAGCTCACAAGTATTCACTTTATTACTCACTATTATTATTATTAGTGTAAGTTCACACTAATCTACCTATTATTCCATACAATTTTCCTTCTTTTTTTTTTCAAGAAGATCTCTGGGCCTACATAATTTCCACCCCAACCCCCAACCCCTAACAAGTAATAATCAACCCATAAATAGTCTCCCTAACCCCGAGGACAAACTTTATTGGGAGAGGGGACATAGTCTCCTAGAACTGCTTCCAGCTGTCATGGGGGCAATGCTCTTTCTATGGGATCCTGTAAAAGTAAAACAATGATTAAGTTTCAAGATTACTGTCTTGTATAATTGCAAATGATCTCTGAGTAGTCTATAGGGTTTTTCTAAAGTTCTTATTTGGAGTTCTGGCCAGAAAGTTCTAAGAGGTGCACCATTTCAGCAGCTGGACGCCAGATGGAGCTGAACACGTAAAAGGGGAGGAAAACACAAGTCAAATAATCCCAAGGTAACTCAAAAAGATTCCAGGATTATTCTTTATTATAAAGGAAAAACTCATGGAACCAGAACAAGGGGTGGGAGTGTCCAACCTCAAGGTGTGGAGGACAGGAACCATGGCAGGAGAGCTGGGTGGGCCAGCAGTTTTCTCTGGGTACCCAAAAGTCACGCCCCAACTTGGTCCAACCTCTTAAAGGTCATTGGCTGAAGGCAGTTCCCCATCATGTGTGGCATGCATCCTGAAAAATTTGCCCTCCTGTCTCATCATCAGACAAGGGTCAGGCAAGACCCCAACAATCTCAGTAAAAGAAGCACCCATTATTCTGTGGATTGAAGGACGTCTGTCCATCATGGGGAGAAGTCCTGGAGGTGAACACGCAAGGCCTTGGGGAGGACTGCAGGTCCAGCAGAGAGTGAGGAGGAAGGAGACCATGGCAGGGATGAGGGAGAGCAGTGACCACTTGCCCATCCATTCCTCCACTGAGGACTTTAGCACCCCATGCAACAGTTCTGGTTGAAGGTGTAACCTTGAGCAAACGGCTGAGTGCCCTCAGCTTCAGTTTCCTCTTCTGTGAAACACATAACGGTAAGGACTGTCCACTCAGAGTGATGGTGTAAACCGCTTGTCACAGGCCCAGCTCGTCACAGGCCCAGCTTGTCAGAAGTCAACAGTATGTGAACCTTCTCTTCCACCATCTCCTGAGGCAGACAGGACAGACGACATGGACTCGGAGCAGGATATGAGCTTCAAACTCTCCTACCCCTGCCTCGATTTTCTCAGGTTACTCTCTGCACAACTCATGGCTTTGAGGTGGTTCTCCTGTGTGACGACGGAATGCCCGCTTCTCTGCCTTGGGGAGCTCACCCTGTCAGAAAAGATTCAAAAGCTATGTTCAGAGTGAGGTGTGAGAGGGTTCTCAAGGGGGATGCTTCTTTCCCCGGGGAATGCCCAGGAGCAAGCTAAGAAGAGGTCAAGGCCGGGTCACAGGGACTGCAGGCTGGACTGGATTCTGCCCACAGGGCCTTAATGACACTTCCTCCGAAAACAGAAGCTAAGTATTTAAGAAGCATCTGTCATTATGGAAACAAAGTTGCCAGGCCATTTTTTTCTTTCCCTATTTTTACTGCGGGTTCATTATCTTATGCAAATGAGGCCGCTGATGAGGCCTTTCTGCTGGGTGGCCCATGCTGGGACCAACTCCACCAAGGGGATTTATTGCCTGCCTGCCTCAACTCCAGACAGGATCCAGGATGTGGAGACCCACAGAGATGGCTTCCAGAGCAGCAGCCCCAACTTGAAACAAGGCTTCCTCTGGCCCCCAGTAAGGCCCCCGGACGGTTTCTGGTATGCAGAGGTCCTTAACCTACAAAGGCCCAACTGTCAGTCCCATAGGATTCGGGCCTCTATCTCAGATTCACCAATATCTAGAGCCCAGCAGACTGAGTGGCCATCCCCAGCACAATGAAAAAGAAACAAAATGCTATGAGAAAGGGGCAGTGTGATCCTGTTTCTGGGGCAAGGCCTCGGGCAGCCAGCAGAGACCATGAGACATAAGAGTTCTCAACTAAAGAGAGCTAAGATGTGCAGCCAAGTGCTGCAGGAACTGTAAGTGTGGAAAATGTATGCTGACAGTGTCTGCTCTAGGGCTGCTTTATTGATGAAGAAACTGAAACTCAGCCGGGCAGTGGTGGCGCACGCCTTTAATCCCAGCACTCTGGAGGCAGAGGCAGGCGGGTCTCTGAGTTCGAGGCCAGCCTGGTCTACAAGAGCTAGTTCCAGGACAGGCTCTAGAAACTACAGGGAAACCCTGTCTCAAAAAAAACCAAAACCAAACCAAACCAAAACAAACAAACAAAAAAAACCTGAGACTCAGAGAGACCAATGACTGGCTTGAGTCTGGGGAAGTAGACTCAGCGGCTAACTCAGGACTCTCTGCCTCTCCAAATCAAGCAGCTAACAGCACCTTACCTCCTTTTAGCCTCCCTGCAGCACATAGCTCAATCAGGTCTAGCCCTCCCCCAACTCCTGCAGCTCTGGGCTTACTGGCATTCCCCACCACCCAGCTGGCTCTAGGCTGTCTCCCTGGGCCATCTTCTCAGTGATAAACATGTTGACAAAGCACACAGTCTCCCCAGGGAACCCAGCAGCTTCCCTGTGCAGAGAAAGTTTTCTTCAAGGGGCTGGGAGTCTCTATCCAGTCCCCGTGCCTCAAGCCCTTGCTTTCACCTTATTGCAAAAGCCAGCTTCCTCTGTGTGTTCAAATAACGTTCATACACCCAATAACATAGATGAGCCAGGCTTGCATTATAAAGAAAAGAGGCTTACTGATCTCATAGTTTGGAGGTTCAGAGGCACGGTGGCTGCATGGGTGTCTTACCTGGCTTTGGTGCCAGCCATTCAGCTACATCATGGCCAAAGGCATTGGCAGGAATAGGGGTGGGGTAGCAAGGAGTCACACTGAGCACCAAGGCCAGAGCTCTTACCACACAGTCTGCCCACAGGAACTTCCCAGGGATACACTCCCAACTCACCTAGGACTCATCTCTTAAAGGTTCCACCCCCAACACAGCCATCAAAACCCATACTCCCAGCACATGAACCTCTTAAAACATATGCCGGCCATAGCACCCTCCTTCCCTGTAACTCAGTCTCTAATCTGATAGCTCACGTCCTGGAGTAGGAACACAGGCAAGAATTTCCCAAGAGCCTTCTCAGCACTGCACCCTGGGTGGACGCATTCCTCTGCTAGCAGCGCAGACCCTCGCCACATTTCCCAGAGCCTGGAAAACTGTGAAATGAAAGATGGGAAAAAATAGAAGTTTCCCGGATCCACCAGCTGAGACCGAGAAGGAGGTTATAGCAGTCTCGAGACCCAATGTCATCAGCTTTGTGTCCTCCCACATGACCTAGACGTTGAGCCCTGAAGGCCCAGTGGACACTCAGCATCCCCTCCTGTCTGAGAATAGAGCTAAGAACTCTTAGTGCCTGGCGCTTCAGCAGGAAGGCTTGTCACATGATACTAATAAGTTAAAGCATTCATTTTGTGGCCACTCGGTGAGGCCCCCCCGCATGCCACATCTCACAGAAGTCTCACATCACTCTGAGCTTTGGCATTCCATCCCCACACTGCAGGTAGACAAAGTTCAAGAGAAGAATATTCCCCCCACAACCATCCAGTAGGCAGCAGAGGGGACCTCCAGTCTAAGACCTTGATTTCGTAGATCAGGGGAATGAAAAGTTAAACAAAGGAATGAAGCGGAAAGCAGTCCGCAGCAAGGCTGTTTAGATACCATGGGGTGGGAGGGAGATCCAAACTTGATTGGGCCCCAAAATGTGAATTACTAATTACAGTCACTCACAGGAACGACCTACCATTTATTCCTAATTGCAGTGCAACCCAATAACAATTATGCACATCAATAAATGTGTCAGATTAACTTGGTTGCGAGTTTTATTTGATCACTGACACTAAACCCCATTTGCTGGTTGCTCCAACTTGGGTGGCTCTGGCCACCTTGCCTGGTTCTGCCAGTCATTTCCGGCTCACCGAGAAGGACATTGAGGCTGGAAAGGAAGAAGACTGTAAAAAGAGGAAGAAAATGCCACCTTCTTTCTCTGCTGAAGCCAGTTGGGTCTGGCAAGCTCTGAGAGAGCGGTTCAGCAGGGGGTCTTTGCAGGGCGTTCAGACCGCATCCCAGGACTCCCCTCCCTTCCTCGATGCCAAAGGCAGCTTCCTAATTAGAACATCCATAACCCTCAGCATCTGCTCCAA
Organism: Arvicola amphibius; assembly: GCF_903992535.2. Classification (NCBI taxonomy): domain Eukaryota; kingdom Metazoa; phylum Chordata; class Mammalia; order Rodentia; family Cricetidae; genus Arvicola; species Arvicola amphibius. The sequence goes on along the minus strand of NC_052052.2, from coordinate 26,582,229 downwards.
GAGAATTCAGCTGCTGCTCCGAGACGGAGAAGTCCATTAACTTTATTGCACAGAACGTCAGACGTGCTTCTAGACAGAGCATCACTGCCAAGTGAGATAAACTGCCCGGGCTTGCCAGAGGGATGGGTCTCAGCTGGGTCCTCGGGACTCTCTCCTCTCTCTGTCCAGTGCCCCCGGTAGTCATATCATGCTACCCTGGGAGGAGGGAGTCAGGAAAATGGTGACTTCCAAACACAGGTGCAGCTCAAGCACCCAGCCATCACTGCGGGGTCTTCTGGATGTCAGCCCCAGACACCGCCATCTGACTCCCAGAATGCACCGGGACTGCCACCCAGAGCCAGGCAGCTCGTTCTACCTCAGCAGACGTTGGAAGAGCCCTTGTCACCAGAAGCAGGAGAGCACGGCGGTTCAGAGTGGCATTTGGAAGCAGATACCCCTGTGACTATGTAAAACTGAAGATCATCCTGAGCCTGGCCCATAAAATGGGCGAGTGCCCACCTCTGAAATGATGATGCCTGGAACTTACAATGCAATGTCTGGTGCATGCAGAGTGAGGCTCCTGAAAGGAGAGCAGCCCTATCCTGTCCCCATGCGGTAACTAAAAGGAGAAACAGCCACATACAAGGATGAAGCAAGAGCTACTGTAGAGTCCGACAGCCTCGCTTACAACCCCAGCTGTACCATGTGACTTCATCCCCTAGGTCTTCAGCCTCCTCATCTGTAAAATGGAGTTGGTGTCCCCTGGCCTCTCTTCCTCACAAGCAAATCAAAAAGACAGGGAAACGCTTGGAGACCACCCAAGGGGTTCTCTGGTGAGAAGTTTTCTCGCTCCAGTTACTAAGGCTGGCATCCTAATGTCTAATATTCCCCAGAATGTGCCAGGCCTATAGCTGGCTGTTAGTTGGGCCTTTCCCATCTCTCCAGTCTGGAATCCATGTCTCTGTGAACACCCCACACATAGGGCCTCCCATCTCCCTCTGGGTGGCCCAGATCCTGGCAGGAAGCAGTCACCAACTCCTCGTCCTGATGGATGCCTCCCCCAATGGGCCTCCCAGCCTCCCTCCTCAGACTCAGATTCCTTCTTAATATGAATAATTAGCAGAAACACTCAGAGGGGGAGACAGCAGCCATAGCAATCGACCCCAGTGATTTCCGAGCCTCGGGGAGAGCCCAATTTTGCTCCAATCCGGGTGCTGTAAATTCCCATCAAGCTAAGAAAATATAGTGCAATTTAGAAACACTGATACGGCAATAAAACACAGATCTCCAGCAAATGGAATTCGGCAACATCTAAAAATGGAGCCATACATTACTGGGCCTGTGACTCCCTCCGGGAACATAGCGCGGGGAGAGACTGGGGGAGCTTCATGCTCAAGTGGCTCGTTCTTTTCTGGATAAAGGCAGGGCCACCCACAGATGGCCCCTGTGTCCTCCTCAGGCAGAACTCTCTCTGAATTCAGCAATGATTCCCAGAAGGGTCTCCTAAGAGGAAGAGGACCTAACGCTGCCACTGTCACCAGGGGCTGTTGAAGGAGTTTTCACGGAGTGTGAATGTGAAGGCTGGGAGAACTCCCCGGGAGTCCTCACAAGTGGCTTTCCAGGAAAATGTGATTGTTTCATTTATCAAATGAAGACGCACAGCCAAGAGTTGCTCAAGGTCACCGTGGGGGAACTGGTTAAATATGAATTGAACACGCCTCTGTCTACCTATTTTACCAATCTCAGGACTTGGCCCTTGGATTAGCAAAAATCAAAACTAAATTCAGAAGTGCTGCTGTAGTCTGAGCCAGCAGCAGGCCCTGGGGTGTAGCAGGTACCACACTGGATGGGGTTCTGCTGAACTATGGGAAGTGGGGGGCTTTGGAGTGGGCGAGGAAGACCAGCCACGTACCTCCATTTCCCCCTGGTTGGAGGAAGTATTTTTTCTCTCTCCCTGGTCCTCTCCTTCTCCGCCTTTATCATCTTCTGTCTCCTCGCTGGCCCTCTCTACACCACTCCCTCACACATGTCCACAACTGTGCCCACACAGACCCGCACCGTGCAGTCCCAGCTTTACACTTACGCCCCACTGGGTCCTCCGCCAGTGTAGCAGCTCTACAGAGCAGAAACTCGTGTGCCGGAAGCCCTTGATTCTCTCTTCCTCCTTGAGCTAAACACAGCTCATGGACTACACTCAGGTCTGGAACACTCTCTGGACAGCTTTCACGTGCTCATGGAGACCTAAAGCCTAATGGGGCAGAAAACCCAACAGACTGGGATGGGGCAGGAAGAATGTTCTGGAGTCCGGCTGCTCTGGTCTTCAGCCCCAGCTCTACTACTGACTCTCTGTGACAACCTGTGGGAGGTGCTTCATCCTTGAGCCTCAGTTTCCTTATCTGTGACTACAGACCCTACCAGAAGGTTATTCCAAGAACTTGAGAGGTGATCTGTGCTGAACATTTAAGCATGATGTAATTCTTCCTGGGGCCCACGGCCATTGCCTCCAGGAGTTTTCCAGTTCTGCCTCAAGTGCTCCAGTCCCTCACGCAAAGCGGCACAGCATCTGCACAGAATTGGCACGCACCCTCTCTGGGCTTTAAATCATCTTGACATGACTTATAATATCTAATACATTATGCAAATTCTACGTCAGTAATCATAATATTGTATTGCCTGGGGAACCGTCTACATGTTAGGTCCAGACACTATTGTTTTCTTATTTTTCAATCTGTAATTGGGTAAACCCATGGGTGGGGAAGAGTTAGCTGAACCTGGCACATGGTAGGTGATTAATAAACAGTAATTGCATTAATTGGAATAGGGTAGGTGATGCTGAGACCACCAGTCCCTCTAGTGGCTTAACATTGACATCTGTTTTTCTCTCACAAATTTAACCTTCTGTTCTCTATTGTGAAGAGGTACCATGACAGGTTTGGAGAGGTAAGGCAATCTTGTGTCTCTACCATCGCAACAGGGAGCTGCCTTCATCATCGCCTCACGGGAGCTGGAGAAAATATGCCATGTTTCTTTCTGCCTCTGCCCAGCGGAGACAGCCCATCCACCTGGGGCTCAGAGACAAGAGCTGTATATACCGGCAGGTGGCACCAGGAAAGTGTCTCCCCACATCCAGGAGGGATAAGAGGCTGGCCACAGGTGGGCCTCACTGAACTCTCCCTGCATGCTCACTGGCATAGGCCCTTCCATGCACCTCTCTGAGATCCACTGCCAGCTGTCAACCTGACTCAGTTTTCTACATTCCTTCCTTTGCTTCTGTCCTGTGCTCTCCCAAAGTGCGGCAGAGAAAATACAAGCCCTTACTGTCCCCATCTTATGCTGGCCTCCAAGTGATTCTGCTTTCAGGAGGAGAGCTATTCCTGAAGTTTCTCCTTTGACTCCTGTCCTGTGGCTGAAGAGACTGTCATCAACCTGGTGACACCCCAGTATGCAGGCCTCCAGCATCTGACAGTAGTCTGACCTCTGAGAGTCCGCGACAAACATCTGTCATCACCAGAAGGATGTACATGATGGAGGTGCCGGCCGGGACCTCAGAGGATGTAGGTCTCTCCTCATCAAGAGGCCCCCATGAACTTTGACTTGGATAGATGATGCTCCTGGTGTCTGAGGAGAGCCTCACTGAATAAAGGACAGGCCAGAAACCAAGAAGGAGGGCTTTCCTCTGAGGAGGGTGTGTGTCACGGACCCTCAGCCCACAGGTGAACCAGCATCTGGCAGCTAAGAGCTGTGTACTCTTGGACCAACAGCACAATCTCTAGGAGATTCTTTCTTGTGATCTGGTGATGTGCAGGGAGACCAGTTAGCGTTGACTCACAGTTCATTAAGCTGGGGGACAAGGTGGGAGAATACCATTCCAGAGGTGCAGAATCACCAAGGTAGACCAGGTTACCCGCCACCCTGACCTGACCCCTTCAACAACGCACTTAATCCCTCCACTGCTCTGGAGTGTGGGCTAGCCAGGGTTCCCAGCAGTCCCCTCCCAGGCACATTTGTCCCCGTGGGATTTCACTTCCCTTTCCCCATCTGCATTGTTGAAAGAGGCTCAGCCAGATGCTTTTGAGGTAGCCTTAGGGAGGCTCCTGTGTCCTGAGATGAGACGCTGTGGGCTCTTCATTCTAGAGCAGTGGCTCTCAACGTTCCTAACGTCGCAACCCTTTACTACAGTCCCTTGTGTTGTGCTGACCCCTAACCACAAAATTATTTTGTGGCTACTTCATAACTGTAATTTTGCTACTGGTCGAGCCACCCCTGTTAAAGGGTCGTTCCACCCCGCATAGAGTCGCGACTTACAGTTCTAGAGTCTGATGGGTGGAGTCAGCCTGAAGCAACCACCGCTGTAACTTCCTCCTTGCCTAGCTTCTGGATCAGCTTCTTAGGGGTTCCCCAACCTCTTCCTCTTGAGAGCCCTCCCCCAAGCACAATAGCTACCCTGCCCCATCTCTGGCTCATCATCTGGCATCTAGAGAATAGAACACGGCTCCAAGAATGGGTGCAAAGGCTCACAGGTGACCCTCAATTCCAGCCATGACTCAAGAGTGGACTTGTGGAGCAATGGATAGGCCTGATGCCCAGAGGTGGTGACCCCTGACCCCTGACTGAGGGCTTTGCCCCAGCTGCTGTGAGTTGGAGCCTCAAGGGGAGAGAGGGGGAAGGACGGAGGAAGAGGAAGCACACAGCTCTCGAACTCTTCCATTTATTGCTTTATTCATGGAAGGCTTATCCCCGTGTACTTAAACAGGATTTGAGGAGCTTAAAACTAAACACATTTAAAAGGAAACGATTGTGAAAGCAAAATAGCACAGAACCGTGTCGAAGGAGCGCAGTGTTTTATTTCCTGGGAGGCCTGCAGAGATAATGAAGGTAGAACCTCTTACCCAGGCCACCAAGAGAGCAGATCACAGGGAATGGGTCCCTGAAGAGTCAACACATATCCTCGGCTTCACTGGGAATTCCACATTGGTCCCCATCCCAAGACCACCACCCTGACCATTTTCACACCCCGGAGCCCCCAAGTCACTTCTGTAATCAGATCTAATCTAATGAGGGCAGCCACCAATGCTGGCGCAGGAGAGACATGGGTGCCTATGCCACTTAAAAGACATTTTTGAGAAATGCTGGGGCAGGATTGGTGGACAATCCCTGTTCCTGCTGGTGACCAGCTCTCCATCCTCCCAGACAGACAGTATCTCATGAAGAGCACCAGGAGAATGTTCCAGTTGTTGCTGTACCCTGGGATAGTAAATCCCGGTGGAATCCAAGGCAGTTGGTACTCATTCAGGCTGAAATCAGAAGCTTCAGGAATAGTGTTTAGTCACCTTGGCATTTCCAGAGCCCCAGAGAAATCCTGCAGCCCTGACCAGGGGGTGATGGTGCTGCTGTCATTATTATTATCCTCCCACAGCTGGGTAAAAGAAGCCTGAAAGAAAGCAAAAGCATAAAGAATACCGTGAAGGAGGTGGGCGCTGCTGTGCGGGATGCTCACATCTGGAATCCCAGCTCTGGGGAGACTGAGGCAGGAGAATTGAGAATTTTGAAGCCAGCCTGATCTATATACTGAGATCTTATTTCAAAAAGAAGAAAAGTGAGGGGAAGGAAGAGTAGAGAGAGGTACCGAACCACAGTTTGGTTCACATCATAGCTCTGCCATAGTTTCTCTGACCCCATTTTCTCCCCTGGGATACAGGACAACTGAGCTGGGCATGGTGGTGCACATCTGTAGTTTCAGCACTTGGGAGACTGAGGCAGGGGGATCCTCTTGAGTTTGAGGCAAATCTGGACTATACAGTGAATTCCAGGCGCAGCGTTGAACAAGCTTGCCTAAAAAGTGGGGATGAGAGAGAGAGAGAGAAAGAGAGAAAGAGAAAGAGAGAGAGAGAGAGAAAGAGAGAGAGAGAGAGCGCACAAGAGAGGAGAAGCCTGCCTAAAAAGTGGGGACAAGATAGCACAAAAGAGAGGAGAGGAAAGTGGGAGAGCAGGGGCGTGGTGGGATTTCTTTTCTCCGGGGTTAGCTATGTGAAGCAGATGAAAACTTCCTGCTACAGTTCAGACACCGGGTGCTCAGCAGACAGTAGCTTTGATTATTGGGGAATCGTTGAGGTCAGTTCAGCTCAGTGTTAACTGACCGCTTGGTGGAGTCATTAGGGAACACGGTCAAAGAGTCCATTCTCTCTGCTCCTGGAGATGGCAATGGCAGGCTTTTCCCAGGGCCAGCTGCTGTCGTATAAGGTGTAAGGGGTACACAGCTTTGGGATCCTAGAAGATCTTGGGAAATCAGAGCCTACCATTCTGCCACGCTGGCTTCAGAATGTCTGCAGAAGGCCTGGGGGTAAAAACAAGAAGGAAGGAAACATCAGATCCCAAGGCGACTGTGGCAGGTGGGATTTCAAAGTGAGCCTCAAGAGTTAAGAAATGGAACTGAGTTTTAGAGGTGCCAAGTCAAGACTCGAGGGGTGAAGGCTAATGAGAGAGTTGTGCTATCCTCCCACAAGGTCCCCTGCTGCAGGTCAGAGTGAGCTGGCGCTGGACAAGAGGCTGGGCCTGCCTCAGGAGGTATGGTAGCTTCCTACGGCTGTGCTGAATTAGCGCAGACTTTAAAAATAATTTCCCTCCCTTCAGTCTGGTACCAGAGATTGAACCCAGGACTGTAGTGGCATTTCAATTGTATTTTAATAAATAAAGCTTGCCTGAAGATTTGAGAGTAAAACAGCTCCACTGGTCAGCCTTACAGACCAGGTTATGGTAACACACACCTTTAATCCCAGTAGCCACACTAGTTGCCATAAAAACCGGGTGGTGCACCCCTTTAATCCTAGCCCTAGAGAGGAATATATAATGGGAGGAGACAGCTCTCACACGCAGTCTCATTCTGAGATTCCTGGAGGCAGGATCGCCATTGCAGACGGAGGTTGAGGTAAGAGCCAGTGGCTGTTTTGCTTTTCAGATCTTCAGGATGAACCCCAATTTCTGATGCTGGACTTTTATTAATTGTGCTTCACAGGACCTTGTGCATGCTAGTGTTCTACCACTGAGCTATGCATATTCCCAGCCCAAGTTTACTTTTTTTTAAAGATTTATTTTTTTTCTTATGTATACAACATTCTGCCTCCATGTCTGCCTGCACGCCAGAAGAGGGCGCCAGATCTCATTACAGATGGTTGTGAGCCACCATGTGGTTGCTGGGAATTGAACTCAGAACCTCTGGAAGAGCAGCCAGTACTCTTAAACACTGAGCTATCTCTCCAGCCCCCCCCCCAAGTTTATTTTTTAAAAAATATCAACACCAACTCACTAAGTAGCCCAGGCAGGCCTTGAATTTGCAATCCTCCTACCTCAGCCTCCCAAGAGCTGGGAGGGGCTGCAAACCTGCATAGCTGAGCTGTGCAAAGCAATGCCAATTTTAATGATGGAGGGGTGTTCCTTTCTTTAAGCATCTATACACATACATACCTGCTCCCATTGGATCTTACAGTTCTGGAAGCCAAAAGTTCCAAGTTAGCTTCATAAGGCTAAAGTCATTGGGCACTCTGTATCTCTCTCTCTCTCTCTCTCTCTCTCTCTCTCTCTCTCTCTCTCTCTCTCTCTCTCTCTCTCTCTCTCTCTCCTCTCTCCACCCTTCCTTATCCCTCCCTTCCATACTTCTACCCCTAACTTCACCCATCCCCAGCCACTCCCCCCACTTCCTCTTCTTAGGTGGGGATGACACAGCCTGGTATTTGCGGCTCCAGGCAGCAGGCAGGCAGAGATTCTTGGCTTTGGACCAGTGCTGCCATCAGAAAAAAATAAATTGCAAGGGACATTTCCTGCCACCTGTTACTCATAAATTCCAGACAAATTTACCGAGTGTGGAGCTCTGAGCTGGGTAGGACCCAACAGCAGGTCAGGCTGAACAGGTCTTGCAGGTGGCTCCCAGACCCCCTCTGTGGGCTGCAGGTGTCGGCACACACTACCCATGGGAGTCCACCACTCATCTTCCAAGGATTTTCAAGCCAGCTGTTGAATATGGCCATGATTAGAAACCCAATTATATTAACTTACAGTTAAATAAGTTGTATCAAAACCAAGGTAAGGCAAAAGCTCAAATCCACAACATGTCTTTATTGTACGACTGTACTGTCCTATTACCCGTGCCCTTGAGGTTGTGTGCTTCTGTGGACTCTGGGGGCTGGAAGGACCACAGCACCTGTGCCGCTTTTCGTCTCTTCCCGACTCTATGCTCAGTGGCATCGCCACTGCTAACCTTGAAATTGCAAGCATTTCCTGCCTGGAACCTGGCAGACACTGCACTTCAGTCTTTGCTTGGAGAGCCAGTTACTAAACATTCACAGCAGGATGCCACCTGTTCCCAGGGCAGAGCCCAGCCCACCTTAGACCATCCTCCCCACACTGGAGGCTGTGAGGCTGTGTCCTCCTTACTCCTTCCTACCTGGTCTCTGAGTCCTCAGTTCTCCATCTCCCTGAGCCGGCTCCTCCGTCTCACCTCCCCCAGGTAGGAGCCAAGGCTTGCCGTTCCATCAGAGGACAGCTGTTCCGCCAAGGCTTGCAGGCCTTAATTCCGATTACAGACACAGCTGGACCACAGCTCCCAGGTGGACATGTAACTAACTTTCCCTTTACTCACGTTCCCGGGAAAATTGACGATTTTCTGCCGTTTTTATTACACTTGGCGATCATTTAAAATGCAGGTTAGTGCACCCATAAAACCGACTTTGCAACAAGCTCGTGTTGGTAGAAAAATACATTTGGCTGAGACCTATTGTTTGCAGTCATAAAACAGAGGCCAGGGGCTCCCTCCCATTCCCAGTCTACCCTGCAACCCATCTTGTTCCTGGGAAGTGGAGGGCTGGATCTCTTCCCTGCTCTCCCCATCTCAGGAGACTGAGCATAAAGACGCAGACCCCATTCCTGAGGTTACCAATGGACCGTAGAGGCTAAGAAAGTCCCCCGAGTCCTGGGGCCTGAGGGCCAGGACACTCCACAGAAGGCCTCCAAGGGCAAAGCTGGCTTCCAAAAGGGAGTTTATAGCTGGCTAATCAAAGCTTAATTACAGCTGCTCAGCGGGCTCCAGCAGGAACTCAGGCCAGGGTGGTTTTGCTCAGAAACTTTTTTACAAGCTTAAGCAGAAGCAGCAAATTAGCAGGAAGGGAAGGAAAATCATCCTGCCTTCACCGGGTTCCAGGAGCTGAAAATCTGCAATTTACCCTGCAGAACAAGGCTCTGGGCAGATGGTGCAGTGGGGGAGGGGAGGGGTGGAGGGCAGCCCCTGGGAGGTTTCCTATGATTAGTGGGTTGCCCTATAAGTCACGCGCTTGTCCCAGTGGCTGAGGTACCAAGAACAACCTGATACCTTCTTCCCTCTTCTCCTTCAGTGGCCACTGGTCAAGGTCACACTCTACACAGCTGGGGGTCTGCCTCATTCCTCTGAATCCAGCTCATCCTAAGATTCTGGGCTTCTGATGAACAAGTTCTACCCCATCTCCTGCACACTGCCAAATTCCTCTGCTCTGTAAAACCCAGTTCCCAGTTCCACCCCTCAGGAAAACCTCCGGGTTCCCCCTCCCCAACAGGCAGTTGCGTGTTCTGGGGTGCCTTCCCTTCTTGCTTCCTGCACATCTCAGAGAAGCTACTCTGTGAACGGTTAGAATCACTCAAATCTGAGTTTGAATCCCATCGCTGCCCGTCAACAAAAATGTACTGTCCTAAGCACCTGGTTTAGCCTGACTGAACCTCAGTGCCTCTGTCTGGAAAATGAGAGTGGTGAAATCCATAGTAGGAAGTGGCTGGGAGGCATTCCATTAGGTGACCTGTGGGCAGGTGAATGCCGTGCCTGCGCTGTGGCAGTCAGTAAGTGGCTATTGCACTCTGTTCTAAAACAGAAAGGAGAGGTTCGGGGCTGACAGAGCTCATGGTGGAGCCTTGCCTAGCATGGCCAAGGACTCTGATTACCCTCTCAGCAGAGAGAGAGAGAGAGAGAGAGAGAGAGAGAGAGAGAGAGAGAGAGAGAGAGAGAGAGAGAGAGAGAGAGAGAGAGAGAGGGAGAGAGAGAGGCTTTTAAAATCCACACATCTCCCTTGCTCCCTGAGAAGAAGACCTGGGGTTCTGGAAACCAGTAGAAAGTTCCCCACCTTATGTTGTCGATAGTCATAACCAGAACTTCCCAGCCTGGAGGCAGATTGAGGAGAGAGGGTCTCCTAAAGAGGGTGTGAGTGGAATCAGCCTGAAATAGAGCAGCTGAAATCTAGGGACAGGAACAAAAGAAGGCAGGTCCATGTATGCTGTGGAGGCCCCAGGATAGGGGATTCCTGCTGAGGATGAGGGGGGATGGCAGAATGCAACCCCCGGGAGTCCAGGGCAGGGGGAGGGGTGCGAGGGACTGGGTTCAATTGCCAGGTGGAGTGGGCCTCCACAATCCATCATTTTATTGGCGAGTTACAGCCTGAATGCAGCTTTGTGCTATCGCAGCCCACGGAGATGCTCCCTTTCAACTTTATGAACTTCGCTGACGATGAATAAAAGCGTTCTGCCATGACAGGCGCCTGCATTATTCTGCGCGATTCCTGGTTCCTAATGTCATCAATTACAATAATCAGATCACCATAACACAAGGCTGGCGCGGGGAGACCACTGAGAGGGGCAGACGTGCGCAACCAACGGCTGTTCCGAACTGCTCACTCGTGTTTCCAAAACGTTCGTAGATGGCTGGGAAATGTGATTGCCCTTAAGTTTCAAATTACCTGCAATCATTAAAATAATCTAGTTCATATTCATAAAGCTGTGATTATGTTTCACGTACCCAGTAAACACTTTATGAGAAAAACCCACAATTCTGCAACGAAATAAAGAGGCGCGATCTGGTGGTGTCAAAGTGGCAAGTCGTGTTGGCGTGAAATCTGCTACAAACACGGAGCTGGGACTCGAATGCTCTCCAGGGAGCACATTCCAGGCCACAGTGGTGGGTGGTGGGTGTGTGTGTGGGGTGCATGCAGAGCAAGCAGAGGGAGGAAAGAGAGAAAGAGGAGAAGGCAGCCATATCCAGAACTCCTGGTGTTTTCCTCAGCCTGTGCCTCAGCCTGTGCCTCCTTTAGATGACCGCTTAATCCAGGAGACACAAGCAGACCTAGGTCACCGGCAGCATCATTGTGAGGTTCACGTGGCCTTTTCCTTTTGCTACACTTACCTGGTGGGTGGGAAACATTGACAGCTGAGGTTCAGAGACTTCCAACGATTTTTCTATGATCACACAGCAGGAAAAGCAGACTCAACGCCAAGAATGGGGTTCCCAATCACACCCCATATTTCTTCAAGGGCCTTATCTGAGGTCACGTTACAGTGGATGTCACACTGGTGTCCTGCTAGTTAGGGGACATGTTTGACCTTGCCACCTAACCACGTCCAGATTCGAGGGCTTTTTGTTTGTTTTTTTGTTTTCTAGCCCAGTCACCTCATGATACAATCTGGTCATTCTCAGCATTGACAGAATATTTGACTCTGGAGGGGAAGCCAAACATTTTCAAAAATCCCTTACTTGAAAACCTCTCCCTCTCCCCCTCTCTCTCTCTCTCCCTCCCTCTCCCCCCCCCTCTCTCCTCTCTCTCTCCCTCCCTCTCCTCTCTCTCTCTCTCTCTCTCTCTCTCTCTCTCTCTCTCTCTCTCTCTCTCTCTCTCTCTCTCTCTCTCTCTCTCGCCAGGGATTCTGTGTGTGATATGCACATGTGAGGATGAGGGTGTATGTGCATAAGTGGGTACACATATGCGCACATGCATGTGAGGCCCAAGGTCACCTCCCAATGCCTTCCTTGATTGCTCTCCACCTGATTTTCTGAGGCAGGATCCCTTGCGGAACCTGGAACTTACTTATTTGCTAGACTACCTGGACAGTAAACTCAGGGATCCTCCTGTCTCTGTTCCCCCAGCAGTGGGGTTACAGACACATCCTGTCATGCCCAACTTTTATGTGGGTTTGGGGACTGAAGTCAGGTGGGTCCTTATGCTTCCACAGCAAGCTTTTTACAACTGGGTTGTCTCCCTGTCCCCTAGCACACATGTGCACACACATACACACACACACACACACACACACACGATAGATAGATAGATAGATAGATAGATAGATAGATAGATAGATAGATAGATAGATAGACAGACAGATAGAACACATCCATCCCTTCCAAACAGAACCACATCAAAGAAGATGAAAATTCCCACTTCAGTGCAGAGCTGAATACAGTAAGAGACTCCTAGCTTTAGGATGAGCCCTATTGAAACCAGCCTCCTCCCTGAAGCTGCAACCCTGCCACCCTTGGGCAGGGCCTGTACCCTCAAAGGAAGGAGAAAAGATGGCAGCAGGCAGGTGGAGCCCAGAGGGGTGGGACTTCAGCTGAGCATGCCCAGAGCTTTCTCCTAAACCCACCAATCAAATAAGTTCCTCCTCTTTCCAAGCTGATTAGAAGGTGAAGGAATGCAGACCCGGGTCCACCCACACAGCTCTAGCTATGCAAAGATTCTCCCTGGAAACCAGCGGTGGTGTGCAATGGCTCCTCCCACCCCATAAACTAAAGAAATGATTGAGAGAGAGAAAATAAGAGGGAGAGGGAACCATTTCTAGCCCCTTGGTTTCCCAGCGTTTGCCTGGTACCCTCTCTTGGCCCCTCTGCCTATTTTAGATGATACAGCCGTGGCCACATGCATGGCCTTCAGGGCTAGCTGCTGTGGGACTTTCTAGACTGGTCCAGAAGGCATCCTGAACATTATCTATCACTGGGAGAAACTCCGTGGCACAGAAGTTCTTCCACGATGCACCCTTTCCTCCTTGGTGACAGCAAACTCAGAAGGAGTGGTTACGGAGCTCTGTCGCCATCATGGGATCACCCACCCCAGCCTCAGTTGACCCTTCCCAGGTGCACTGGGCACCCAGCTTTGCACCTGGTCTAAGGATAACTTTGGCTGGGAAATAGTCAAGATTCTGGGGACATCTGAGGACAGAGGTGGCTTTGGCCACTGTGAACATGTCTGGAGAATCAGAGGCTAGTGGCCATTAATGAAAGAGGTTCCAGGGCTGGAGACATGGCTCAGTGGTTAAGAGCACTGGCCGCTCCTCCAGAATGCCTGAGTTCAATTCCCAGCAATGGCATGGTAGCTCATAGCCATCTGTCATGAGAACTGGTGCCCTCTTCTGTTTAGGTATGCATGCATATATAATAAATAATAAATTTTTTTAAAAAAGAAAGAGGTTAAAGTTCCATAAAAGGTCAGAGCCTGCACACCCTGCACTGAAGGCCCCTCAGGCATCTTCCACACACCTGCAGCCCCTTATGAGACTCTAGGGCCCTGGGACTGACATCCTAAACCCCAGAGCAAGTAACACCAACATTGTGGTGGATGGCAGGTTCTCTCTCCTCCATCCATGGGCTGAAACTTAACAGTCAATGTAGCAGACCAAGAGGAGGTCTCAGGAGGTGATGGCATCCTCGGGGAGCCCTGGTGCCTGGATTTAAGTCCTCACTTGCAGAGACTTCCCACTGCACCCAATCATTCTTGCCCTTCTGCCTTCTGCCATTTGAAGGCACAACTAAAACGTCATCTTGGAAGCAAGAAACAGCTCTTCCAGATAATGCCAGCCCCTTGACTTTGAACTCCCAGCATCCAGGATTGTAAGGATCAAATGTCTGATATTCATAAATTACCCATTCAGCAGCGTTTTCTCATGGAAGCACAACAGACTGAGACAACCAGGTCGCGGGGAAGACAGCTACCAAGATGCCCTAACAGCCACCCATGGCGAATGGACCCAGCTCCAGGGTGACAAATAGAGCTGGTCTCTGTGCCACTGTCACTCCATTAGTGATGGCTGCCTCGAGGATGCCAGGACATCCCAAAGCATAGGCTGGCTCTCAAGCTGAGGGTAAGACAAGGGTATCAAATGGGGTCCCAGGAGGACAAAGACTTTTAGCCCCCCCACCCAGCTCCTCCACCAAGCTGTACCAGTTCTCTCAGATTCACCTGCCCCTCCCCCTACTCATCTGCCATCCAAGCCATCCTCTCCCATCTAGACCCCACCTACTGCCTAACTGCTCTCCAAGCCTCTACTCCTGTCTTACAGAGGGACGCCCAAAGCCACAAACCTAGCATGTTTTACAACTCTTCTGGACACAATCCAATCTCTGGCCACCCCACCCCACTGCCTACCCCACCATGAGCCAGGTACAAAGCTTCCTGACTCCCTGTCCCAGGGAAAGGTACACAGCGGCTTCTTACTTTCTGAGCTCAGGGCCCGGATTCCCAGAGCATCTGGAGGGAAGACAAAGGTCAAACAAAGCAAACCCATCCAGTCACTTCTCAGGGAGGGCTGGGGGTGGAAGCCGAGTGATGAGGACCCTTTCCCCTGAAAGGGACTCTTTTTGGAGACAGGGTTCTCCCTGACTCCCTTCCCACCTCAGTCACTTCACAGGCCCTCTTCCCACCGCCACCACCCACTTCCACTGACCCTTCACCTACTGGGTTCCCACAATCCTTAGCACCCAGCTTGAGACCCTTGGGCCCCAATTAGTTCCCTGTTTCCCATGCCAGATGCTGTGTGGCCATGCCATGCTCCACACCAAAGGTCTGTTCATGCCACAAGGTTCCCCTATGAACTCAGGCTGCCGTACACCCACCACCTAGACCACTGCTGGTCCCTGTGGCAAAAGACAGACCAACATAGCCAATGACACACTGGCTCTTAAAGTTTCATGTGTCAGGGGTTTGGAGGAAGGGTCAGCAGGTAAAATGCTTGCCATGCAATTATGAAGACATGAGTTGAGATCCCCAGTACCCACATACCACATGTTCTGGTAATAAAGAGGAAGGAACCAGAAGATCCTTGGAGCATGCTGGCCAGTTTATGTAGCCGAATCATCCAGCTCCAAATTTAGGGCAATACCCTATCTCAAAAAAAAAAAAAAAAAAAAAATGAGGTGGTTGATAGTGATTGAGGAAGTCACAAGAGACCTCTAAGGTAACAGGCCTCAGGCAGTGACCCCCACAGAAGCTAGTACAAGGGAGCAACCGCTGAGGGAACAGGCCCAAGCCAGAGACTCTGCCGGTCCAGGTGCAAGTCAGGGACCTTCAAGGGAGGAAGGCACCCAATGTCAAATTCTGGCCTCCACACACATGTCCACATACATGGATGTGTGCCATGTTCACGTACATGTACACACACAGCTTCATGTACCCCTCTTTGCTCCAACACTTGGTAAACTGTCATGAGCTATCTGAGCTCAACAAGAAGCTGGCTTTGGAGGCAGGGTTGATCCCACACTCTTCAGACCTGAGCATGTTTATCTAGTGTTCTCTCCGACCCCTTGTCTAGGGACAGCCTGACCTCCGTGAAAACACCAGAGGGCAAACTCAGAGGTTGCTGTTATTTATCCCAGGGTACTGAAAGTACCTGCAGTATGAACAAATGTTCAGCCACGGGAGCTCACCCTTGCCTGGGAGAGAGCGCAGTTGAAAACTGCAGCTGGCTGCCTCGACCTCCCCAGTCGGTTTTGGTCTGCTTTGGTCTGCTTTGGTGATGCCCTTTCTGCTGTGATTTGTCATTTTACTTGGAAGCCTCATCCTAGGGAACACTCTGCTCTGCCCAGACTCTCTCAGTCCAGCTGGAGACCTTCATGGGGGCTCCCCAGTCAGTGTCTGCTGGTGTTTGCACGCTCCTGACTGGGTGCTGCTGGCTTCCATTTGCTCTCTCAGTGGGGCTACCTTGGTCATGTCCTCTGGATTAGTGAACAGATAATATTCTGCAGTCTGTCTGTCTGTCTGTCTGTCTGTCTGTCTGTCTGTCACTCACTACTTGTTCTTTTACTTCTGCTCGCTGTATACGCTAGGAAGACTAGGAAGTTTACCACATCTACAACTGCCAAAAACAGAGTTAAAACAACCTATTGTGGTTTCTTTCCCTCCATCTTTTCTTTCCTTTTTCTTTTTGTTTTGGTTTTGTTGTTGTTGTTTTGTTTTGTTTGTGTTGTTGTTTTTGGTTTGGTTTGGCTTTGACCCGAAGAAGGGTCTCAAGTTTTAAATTCACTACGAAACCAAGGATGGTTTTGAACTCCTGATACTTCAGCCTTCAACCTCCTGAGTATTGGGATCACAGGGATGTGCTGCCATGCCTGGATTATGGGATGCTGGGAATGGAACCCAAAGTTTTGTTTATCTTAGACAAGCACTCTGCTAACTGAGCCACATCCCCAGTTTCAAACCATTGCTCTTGATAAGCTGAGATTCAGGCGTTAGTGACAGAAACTGCCATAGTGAAATAACACACCGGGAGTTCAGGGAGGGATGTTGCTACGTTAAGTCACAGGCTGACGTGACTTTATTGAATGTGGCTCCCAATTTTTTTTAAGTGACTCAATGGCTTGCCTTGACGGTTCACACTGGATTTCTGCTTCAACAGTACTGCTCAGTCCAGCAGCTCGGAGTCAAGGCCAGGAGCCTGACAGTGAGCGTACCTGGAAGTCCTCTGCCCGGCTGTGAGATGGGAAGGAGCCAGCGTCAGCCTCAGATGCTTTCCAGACGACCCCAGCTGACCCTCTGTCCCCCACAGCTCCCCCCCACTCCGCTCAGCCCTGAACCCCAGAGCTCTTGCTGGGGCCCCTTGCTGTGGGAGCCTGTGTCTGCCACAGCTTGGCTGCCTGAGGAGCTTCTGCCAAGGAAGGCTATCTCGCCTCAGAGAAGTGTTAATAAATATTTACAGAGCCCTTTGACAGTGCCCAGGGAGAATACAAATCAGACCCAGCAGGCGCTGGATCGTCCTCCCCAGGGCTGTGGTGAGGCCCTAGCGGTGCAGGGCCTGGCTGTCTGCTGACCCTGCCCCATGTGGCCCCATAGCTCTGGTTACAGAAGCTGTGAAATAGAACCATCTCTCTCTATTGATTTTTGTGGCTCTCCCCACAACCGCTGCCCTTGATAACTCACACCATATGGATTTTTCTATAAACCCCCAAATTAATATCTGCAGTGGGTAGGAACATACTACTGCCGGATATGGAGGAGTCTCCTGGCTGGCGTGCTGGGGATCAGAGGACATAGTGCTTGTGGCTGTCCTGCTGTGCCTGGGCTGGAGCTTTGCTTTATAGGCATGGGAGCAGGAAAATGTGTACTTAGTGTGAATGAGGTTGTATGTACAGGGCACATGGGCCTCCCAGGGGCCCTACAGTCATTAAAAAAAGAGACTCTTCAAGATGGCAGAGAATGAACAAGGGCAACGAAAGAACATCTAGTTAGTTCACACCCAGCTCTGCCACTCAGTCTGTTCACACCCAGCTCTGCCACTCAGTCCGTTCACACCCAGCTCTGCAATCCAGTCAGTGCACACCCAGCTCTGCCACCAACCTTCTCTGTGACCTAATAAAGCTCCTTAGCCCCTCTGTGCCTCAGTTTCCCACTCTACAAAGTTGGGATAGTCTAATAGAATCACAGAGTTGTTGTGGAGATCTGACTTATCCAGCAAAGGCCGAACACGGCGCTCTCCACTTGGATAAGACTTAAGTGGGAAGCAAGCAAAGTAACCTTCAAAGGGGAAACCTGGGAAGCTCCCCCTCTATAATGTGGGTACCCTGGAAGGACACAGAGTGACACTGTAGCACAGACATGGAGAATGGAAGATGCCACCCAGACAAGGACTGCAGAAGAATGTGCCAGGCCAGATAACAGCAAGTGCAGAAGCCAAGAGGACGGTTTTCCCAGGAGAATCAGTCATGGAGCATGCCCGCACCTTCCCTACAGGATACTGGAGACTGAACGTGTAGGGGAATGATGTCCCCACGTTAGCTTGGGGGTCAGTGGATGAAGTGAGATTCGGTCTCACTGTGCTCTGACCTCTCTCTCTTCCGCTGTCCTGCTTTTCCGAGCTCAGACACACACACCTCCTGGAATCTGTGTCTCCTGTCCCAGGGCCATGGAGAGAAGGTGAGTGGGCAAGCCGAAGAGGAAAGCCCGCAGGCAGAGAGTGATAGCCAAGGATGGCTGATTGAGACAGGAGCAGGGGTGCAAGGATTCAGCTACCCCCGCCCCACTACTCCTGTTTAAGCCAAGTCAACACTCGCGGCAGACGCCTTTAATCCAATTGTCTTTAATAAAACTGCTAATTGGGTTGGGGAATCTCCATGGGGCCTGGCCAAGGCAGCAGGCTGCTCAGCTGCTCCTGGGTAGTAACCCCACCCATGGTCTTTCCTCTGCTGCCTTGAATTCATCCAGCCTGGCATCCCAAGGAGCACAGAGCCCAGCAGTCTCACGGATGGGCAGGCCTGAGCACAAGTAGGCTTAGGCTTCTCAGGTGCATTCTTTGGGGGCATAGATGTTTCTCTGGATGCATGGGCGATTTATATGCCCACAGGTGTGCCTCGAGGTGCACAGGTATGTTCTGGAGCCAGCCTCCTCGGGTCCCATCTTGGCTCTCCCACACCCGACACTGCTTACACTCTTAGGCTCTCGTTTTCTCATGTGTGAAATGATGTGATAAATGATGAAAGGACTCACACTGGGATGAAGCTTCACTAGGCCATTCCTACCAAAGCTTAGCCACGAGCACCTGCTTTCTGGATGACTGCCTGACCCTGCCCTGGTGTGGTCCTGGAACTCAATGTCCTAACAAGGATATGTTCCTGTGCTTGCTCTGCAGGGCCTAAACCCTCATGCCCTTATCCCAGCCTATTCTCCCCACCTTCCCCAAGCAGACCAGGCTCTGCCACTGTAGCTGTTCCCCAAGGAAGGGTCCTGATGAGCAGTGTCTGTCAACAGGAAGGCAAAGACAGCAAGGGGAGTGACAAGGAGGGAACACAGGTTTGGGGAGGAGGCAGACACGGGTGCCCTGTGCCTGAAATCAAACAGAAGAAAGCCAGCATTCCCCAAAATACAAGAGGAAGACCATGGGTTGGAGCTGACATGAGCCAAGGTCTGGAGCTTCTTCCTCTGATCCCAGTGAGACTTGTGATTAAATAGATCAGAGTTGAGGGTGGGGAGTGAATGGTCGTGTCCGGGTGACAGGTAGAGGACATAGGAAGCCATGTGTGACCAGGTTCCACCAGCGTAGGAGAGAGACAAAGGGAAGTAGGGCAGTGAGCAGGTGGCCAGGCGACATGGTCTGTGGCTTTAGGCTGAGTGAGGAGAGGTGACAAGCTGGAGGACACAGGACCGAGAGTCAGGAAGGTGGCATCTCCAGGACGCCATGCTGAGCACCTGGCACCAGCAAAGCTCTTCATTAACAGGTTCAGCCTGCAGTCACCCCCCCACCAGGCAGGCATCCTCAGAACCCTGCCGAGGGAAGGAAGTGAGCTCAGGAGGGGCAGGTGACCCACGTGGAATCACACTGCTCATTACTTCTACCAAGTGACTAGAAAGGACGCTTAAAGGACAGGAGACATGGTCAGGAAGGGCAAACAGCTAAGGTCTCAAGACTGGGTCAGTTCTGAGCAGCAGAAGGTCTACAGTAAGACATGGATAGTTCCGGGACCCAGAGGCCAGGGTGCTGGAGAGACTGGGTACGGGGATGCCAAGCCCCTGATGGTATAGGACTTTCAATGATCTTCTTCCCTCCTCCCCTCTCCCTCTCCCCTTTCTCTCTTCCCTTCTCCCTCATCTCCTCTCCCTCCCCCTCTCCCTCCCTTCCTTCTTTTCACTTATTTTCTCAGCCACTCAGAATTTTATCAGGCACCAGGGTTCGACCATGGCCGGCTGCATAGGCCCCTTGCACTGAAGAACATGTATGTATGGTAGACAGGGGCAATATCAAAACAAGGCAATGAAATACTTCTGTTTGGGTTCAATTCATGAAGACTAGAGAACGACTCACTGAGAGAGAGAGAGAGCTCACACTCAATGCCTAAGGAGATTTCTCCTGCTTAAGAACCAGTGGGGGAGCAACCTTGTGGGGACCTGCAGGAGACAAGGCAAATGACAGAGAAGACTTCTGGGAAGGAAACTTAGGACAGGAGGGCTTGAGAGTTTCCAGGGATGGTACCTGACAGGGCCAGATCAATGGCCATTGCCGTGGAAGTGCATTGGAAGCTTTTGATTAGGAAAGGGAGGAAGGTGTTGATTTGCCTTTTAGAAGACCCCTTCTGCCAGAGTGACCAAAGTGCCTCAAGAAGTTTCTCCTTGGGGAGTAGTACTAGGCAGCATCTACCTCCCTCCTCACAAGGTCCCAATGACAAACCAAAGTTCTATTCCACTGAAGTTCACCCTGGGAAACCAATGAGTTTATTAGTCTTATTTGCAGAGCAGTGGATGGGGGGTTATGGGCAGGAGAGTGGGAACCTTTAAAACAGCCATATTGGAAGGTCAGTACACAGCATAAATGATGATGCCCCAATGGGAGAGAAGTGTGTATGGAGCCCTTCCCCTAGTCTTCCTAGCCTGTGTTCTTTAGCCTCCAGATCCCACAGACCCTTGGGCGGGGGTCTCATAATCCTCCCTGCCCCTTCTATGAGGGCAGGGCAGCAGTCGTCAACCCTGCCCATGATGGTCTTCTGCGCAGATGAACTCATTAAGATGATGGCTTGGGGACAGTCCTGTACAACCGAGGGCAAGCAGAGCAGGCAGGGCAGGCAGCAGGCAAAAACGCTTGCACATTCTGGTCCACCCAGGGGACAGAGAAGCTTCTGTCTGGGACAAGAGGCATTGAAGTGGGAGGAAGAGATGTCAAATTTGGAAGACACGTGACCGCTAAGAGGTTGTGAATTCCTGCATCTTCCTGCGCCTTCTGTGTCCACCCCACGCGTTCACTCATTAGTATTTAGTGTGTACTATGGCCCAGAGATTGAAGGGAACCCAGCAGCAAACCAAAGAGACAAAGCTCTCCAGTCTATAGGAGGTAAAAACGGGTAGCAAGAGCTGAAGGGAGAACAAACAGAGAGACAGGTGAGGGAGGGAGATGAGGAGGATTGTCATTTTAAGCCAGACGGCTGGGAAAGGCTCACGGGAATGGGGACATGTGTTGAGGAGCTGCATTTGCTAAGGGAGGCAAATGTGTGGACATCTGGGGAAAGACATTCCAGGCAGAGGGAACAGCAGGTGCAAAGGCCCTGAGGTTGTGGGGTGAGCCTGGCATGCCTCCGTGTGCCTGGAACAGACTGAGCCAGGGGAAGAGGCTTCAAAATATAGCAGGAGATGTGGAGGTTACTCATAAGATTCCCCCAGCTGCACCCCTGGTTCTCACTGTTTGCCTGTTTCATGATGGAGCATGGGGAAAGATCATCCCCCCCGTGATCCCTCCTCCACATAGCAGGCAGAGTGGGTGTCCTAAAAGGCGAATCAAGGCCTACTTTTCTTTCCTAATTAAAAGCTGCCAGTGCATTCCCATTGTAATGGCCACAGACTTGACTCTGCCAGGTGCCGGCCTAGGAAACTTCTCAAGCCCTCCTGCTTCGGGTTCCCCACAGTCTTCGCTGAGAGTCTGATGTGCAGTGTGCCCCAGAGCCATGATGTAAACACAAGTTGATTCCCAAGCCTGTTCATCCAGGAAGTACACGCTGCTGTCATCACCATGGGCTCCAAGTGGGAAGGGATAAGATGAGGGACTCCTGCCTCCCTGGCCACCCTGCGCAGTGAGTACCAGCCCAGTGCTATGACTCTGGTTTCCCAGGTTACAGCTCAGAGAGCTGCAGTGCATTGCCTGAGGTGGAGCTGTGCTTCGTGGGAAGCTCTACCTGACTCCAGCCTTCACACTGGCTCCAGGCCCCACGGTAGCTGATGCCTTCAGAAGGACAGAGGAGGACCTCAACCCAAAAAACGGGCTCATAGGAATGAGGTAGCCTCCCTATGCTCTTGTGTTAGGATCTGCCTCACGGTCCAACCCATCCATCTGTCCAGCTGTCTATATTTCTGCCCAACTCATTCTTCTGTCTATCTGTCTGTCCATTTATCATTCATCTATCCACCCATCTCTCCATTCATCCATCTGTCTAGCCATCTCTACATCCACATATGCATCTAGTTGTCCATCTAGCCATTCTTCCATCCATCCACAAATTAATATACTTGCCCATCCATCCATCCATCCATCCATCCATCCATCCGTCTAGTCATCCACTCATTCGTCCATCCATCCATCCATCCATCCATCTTTCCATTTGTCCATCTATGCATCCATTATCCCATCCTTCTATTCACTCACGTGTCTGTCTGGCTCTGTACTGAGAATCTATTCACCAGCCATAGTTCAAAGCTTCCCGGTAGTTGAAAGGACATGAGTTGGGGCTGACTGACCCTTGGGTCACCTCCTTGCCACTCTCTAGAGCTAGTCAGATGGCTCCACCCACCATTTGCCCATCAGAATGACACGTCTTGGGACTTCTTGTCATTTCCCATCCAAGATTCCATTACGAGGTGTGATTGCTGAAGTAATAGACAGATAGCGGATCTGTGTGAGCCCCGCCTTCGCACCGGGCAGCTGCTGAGTTTTTCCCATTAGCCACAGGGCTTGACGGACAGTAATGGATTTCATACTGATGCGGAGCCTGCAGCGGATAATTCCGTGATAACGGTTTATCAGGCACTGACGGGAGTAAATGGGTAATCACCAGGCAGAAAGCAAACCCGTCAGGGAACCTGGCCTCCGCCCAGCCAGCCGCACCTCTGTTGTGCCAACTGCCACCTTCTCAGCCTGCAGCCAGCTCCCGTCTGTGTCCTGAAGGGTGGCAGAGTGACTGGTACGTGGCCAAGCCCAGCTGGGGCCTCAGAAACCACTTTCAAAGATTTCAACTTGAATCATCATCCCAGAGAGCCCTCCACCTCCTTAGAATCATCTTGGAAGAATGGGTGGAGTTGAGGAGACTGATTCAGAAGACCCCAACCCTCAGTTCTGTCACAGTCCTGTGTATGGGTGATGATATAGATGGAGAGTCAGCATCCGTGTGCCCTAAGTAACTGTTTCTTGGAGCCTGGGCGGGGGGGCATAGGCCCCTCTCACCACCTCTGTGGGTCCCCTACCCCTCCCTTGCAAACACTTGACTTGCCATTTGTGACTTACTAGGACTCCACACAGTGACTGTCTTATAAAAAAAATCTATAATAAAGGAAGAAAAATTACATGATAATCCCTTTTCAATTTCTTTTAAACATCTAAGTCCTTCTCTGTCATTTGACTCTCCAATGTGAAGTTGAACGATACAGACACTCACTGACCTCCCCTTCCCTGCCATGTGTTCTGTGGGCTTCTTTCTCACTCTGTATCCTTAGTGGGACTAGTCTTTCCCAGTGTTTGGGCAAGTTGTCATCTCATTAAACTGAACAAATAGGCTCCAACTATTTTTTTAACTTATCAACATCATTGTTGTTATTTTGTTGTTATATATGTTTGCACAAGACATGTGTGGGTACATAGGCTGTAGTCAGAGGACAACTTTATGGAACCAATCCTCTCCTCTTACCTTTATGTGGATTCCAGGGTCTCAAACTCAGGTTGTCGGGCTGGAGCGGCAAGCCCCCTTACCTGCTGGGCCATATCAACAGCTCTTCATCTAGAAATTCTTGAATTTCAACTTGGTATGAAAACCCTGGAGCTGGAGAGATGGCTCAGAGGTTAAGAGCATTGCCTGCTCTTCCAACGGTCCTGAGTTCAATTCCCAGCAACCACGTGGTGGCTCACAACCATCTGTAATGGGGTCTGGTGCCCTCTTCTGGCCTGCAGGCATACACACAGACAGAATATTGTATACATAATAAATAAATAAATATTTTTAAAAAAAGAAAACCCTGTTCTTAAAGAATTTGAGTTATTGGGATTTGGGAACTAGATCTGGGGTCCAGATCTGGACCCAGGGAATGGTATAACTCTAGCTGCTGGTCATAGAAAAAACAAGTGCTCAACAATCCCAGAGAGTCATTCTAGAGACCAAGAGAGTCAGGAGAGTTGGCTGAGCTCGGGGAAGGAATGATCCTGGGGGTGAGTGTCCAGAGCCCAGAGGGGGCTATGCTGGCCATGAGAGATGGTTTTTCTCAAGGCCCCAGCAGGTGATATGACACTTCCTGTATGCAGGACACCATCCCAAGGCTTCACAAGCTGGCCTGACTCCACCTTCTTGCCTTTCCAAGATGGAGTCACAGTTATCATTTCTGTCCCCCTAGCACAAATGAGGGCATGAGGCACAGGACAGAGATGTGTCCTGCCCACAGTCACACAGCTAGTGATAGCAGGCTGTGATTCCATCCCAGAAGGCAATCCTCTGGAACCCTAACTCTGATGCTGAACCAGTGTCACTTGTCCGCAACAGCAGCCCTAACCTCAGGCCAGATGTGATACTGACCAGACCAGGAGCTTCAATTCTAGTTCCAGTCACAGTGGAGCATTTTAGGAAGCAGGAGCTAACTCAAATGGCCCTCAAGAAAAGACTGTGTTGCTACACCCAGATCCGCATTCTGTCTTCTCAGGTGTGTGGCTTGTCAGGCTATGAGGGCCTGGTGTCTGAATCGGCCCACACCACAAGGGGGCTTTTTCTATCTGGAGAGCCCAATGTCAACTGTCACCTTACCACTGGCTCTGGGGTCCAGTAGAGGGCAGGTGTCTGTGCAGGGTGTATGAATAAAGAGGAGGACTAGGTAAATCCGAGACCCAAGATCCGTCAAGACCCTTGCTATCACAGGTCACAGGGATGAGGCATGAGCCAATGGGCCTCCATACCCCCACCCACTAGAACATTCATGACACACACTGAGTTAGCTCACACAGGACCAAGGGAATCCCAGGTATGGAAGGTGAGGATGGGGGAAAGGGCTCCCTCTGGGGAGGGGATCGGGCAACACTGCAGCAGATAGAGCTCTGATGTCTTTAAAATGTAAAGCTGGTCCAGGCCCTGCCTGAAGTCTGCAAGGGTTTCTAGTATTTTCCAGACTTTGATGGTCTAGAGACTAAGGAGGCCCTGATTGTCTGGCCAGTCCTGGTTTGGCCTCAGCTGGTGTTGGCCCCCACATACGCAGCCTCCCTCCAGCGCACAGGTGCTGTGTTCTCTCTCACCTCCCACCTTCACCCAGAGTTCCCTCGGCCTCGACTGTCACACCTGTACACATACATACAAAACACATACACACATGCAAACACATTCTCCTCACCTAGCCATCTCCCATGCCACTTCAAATCTCAGTTTCGATGTCAGCTCTTGGGGAGCCTCCCTTGACTACCTGCACCCCACCTCCAGCAACCACATCAAGAACCACTCACCGGGGACCACACATTGCTCAGAACACGCCTTACAATCTATAGTCAAATATCCATGCATCAAACTGTTGGATCAGCCTCTGATACCCACTCATGGACCAAGGCTTCAGAGGGCAGAGTCTTTGTGCCTGAAACTCCACCCAGCCAACAGTGGATCTCAATAGTTAGATAGATGCATGGATGAACAGTAGGCAGAATGGCATGCTCCCACATAGATGAAAGCCTGAGGCAGCACAGGAACTTGTGTGAGAACCCAAGGGATTCTGGGTAGAGGATAAATTCAGAGCTCCAGAGAGGGCATGAGGTCCCTATCCTATTCTTAATGCTTGGAAGAAGGGTTGGATCAGAGAGACAAACAGATTGGACATACAAACTGGCAGGCAGCCCAACTAGCATGGAGAGGTCAGAGGCCAATGTTAGAAGAATGCTGCCCTCCCCCTTTTCTCTCTGCCCTGGGCCAAGCACCAGGCCTAATAATTAAACTGGGTTTGCTCAGCCAGGCCCTAGAGGAGTCAGCTCCAAGCATTCCAGATGGGCTCTGTTTGTCAATTTGAAAACTAATCTTTGACTATTTAAACAGCAGCTTAGCGGCCCAGACCAGGATTAGCATTTGGCACCTAGGCTGCAGAAGGTAGTGAGTACTCCCAGGTGTTAGAAAAGGATTGGGGGTGTGCTTCCTATAGAAGGAGGGGTCTCCCAGAGTCTCTCTGCAGGGTGTCCTTCCACCGCAGTGTGGTCACAGTCCAGTCCTACCGTCCAGGAGGCAGAGTCTCCCCTAGACCCAGCGGGCATGAGGGCCTGCAGACATCTTGATTTTGGCCTCCAGCCCCTTGAACAGTGAGAGCATAAACTGCTGTTTTGAGCCACTGGTTTGAAGTCATTTGTTAGAGCAGCTCTAGGAACCTGACCCAAGCCCTGACTAGCTCTGACCTCTGTAATAGCTGGGGAAACCAAAGATGATTGACACCCCAGTGGCTAATGGGGACGATTTGTGGGGCTCAGGCCCTGTTCTCTCTCCACATTCTGTCCTGGGGAACGACATCCAGGAATATGCCACTAGACACTTTCTATAAACCATGGATGCCTAGCCCCCATTCCCCTCTCTGGACCTTGAACTCAGCGAGGCACTTGACCGCTAGGCAGTTCCACGGGCTGAAGCATTCCGCATTTCCTACTGCCTGTGTGAAACTGCTGGGCTGCCTCCCAGTGCCCCTGCCCTAGACCTCTCTGGTTCAGTGCACGGCACCCAGGAGCCCTGGCTAGCTTCCTCCCTGTCTCCAGGCCCTTGGCAAAGCCTGCTAACACCACATCCAGAGCATCCCTTCCCCCACTGCGGCAGTCACTGTCCTGGCTCTGGCTGTGATCACCACCGAGTCTGCCTGGACTGTTGCCCAGTTTCCCTCCTTCCAAGCTTTTCTACACACTTCCCTCCCCATCATCCCTGTGGTAGCCAGGGGAAGCTGGCAAAACGTGAGTGGAATCGTACCACACCCTGCTAGCCATTAATGGTGTCTCACTGCAAAATCCAATGAGAGCCAGGTGTGTTGCATGTTCGGGACGGGGATGGGAGGATTGACGCTAGCATGAAGTCATCCTGAGCTATAGAATGAGATCTTGTCTCAGAAAAACAAAACACAGCCTGGTCTACAAGAGCTAGTTCCAGGACAGGCTCCAAAGCCACAGAGAAACTCTGTCTCGAAAAACCAAAAAAAAAAAAAAAAGAAAGAAAACAGAAAAAAAAAAAAGAAAAACAAAACACAAAGAAAAAAGTATCCTCAATGAGTTCTAAGTCCCTACAGGGACCTATAAGACTAGGTTATCCCACATCCCTGTCCCCTGGGACTCTAGCTCCCTGCTATACACACACAGTTGCTCACTGCTCACGAGCCCTAGCTCCTGCTAGCCAGCTCCTCCTCACTACCTCTGCCTCCTCTCCCCGTATCTGCAGCATCCCCTGCCTGGGACTCTCCTGTGTACCCACAGGTGCCTCTGTCTCTCTTGGTTTTCAGTGTGTGCTCACAAGGGCCCTCATCGCATGCCCACCAGGCAGCCCGAGGCTCTGAGCTTCCTGACTCAGCAGCACTGGCCTGATGGGCAATGCCCTGTGTGCACTTGGGTATCTCTGTGTATCTGTGTGTCTGTGTAACCTCATTGTAGAAGAAGTGTGTTGTGTGTCAGTGTAGCTGTACATCTGTGTGTCAGTATCTGTGTATGTGTCTGTGTGTCCACGTGTATCTATGTGTCCTGAGTCTGCATCTGTTTGTCTGTGTGGGTCTGAGTATCTGGGTCTGTCTTTCTGTACCCATAGCCATGTGTGCCTGAGAAAGAGAGAAATGGGGGAGAGAAGGAGAGAGAGAAAGGGAGAGAGGGATGGAGGGAGAGAGAAAGAGGGAGAGAGAGAGAGAGAGAGAGAGAGAGAGAGAGAGAGAGAGCCATCTACCCTGTGCCAGGAACATTATAAGCCCCAGTTACTCTCACACAGGAAAGTGTCGGGTATGTATTAGTGGCCAAGTAACGTGTGTTGAATTATTGAAGATGGATAAAAAAGCATTTGCTGAGAATATTTAGGCCGAGGCCTGAGTGATGAGAGGATTGACAGACCAAGGAGGAATGAGCAGGGCTTTGTGCACTGCCCCGTGAGCCCTGCTGGCTCATTCCAGCCGCAGGGAAGGTCCACAGGGCTAGGATCTAATGGAGTCCACACCATTTCGTGAGGAAGCAGAAGGGAGCCTTCTGGCCTCCCTGACTATGCTGTCCTGAGGCTGCCTCATGTGACCTCTCTTCGGTGTCTCCTGACCCTGGGGACTGCAGTTTCCATGCACTACAAAGAGCAGGGGTACCAGGGATGATGGCCTGAGAAGCTCTGGTCCGTGCCCTCTCTAAGACAGGAGCAAACACTGTCATCGCTCATGAGCTGAGCCTGTCTGTGTATGACCCAAGCACCACACAGAGTACACTGAAGTCAAGGTCTGCAGTAGGAAATCGCCCTCTTTAGGTATCTTCAGTGGTACAAGGACCACTAGATTGGGTTCAGAGGCCTTAATCCCTCCCTGTCTTAGGGTCACTGATGAAACACCATGAACAAAGCAACTTGGGGAGGAAAGGGTTTATTTGACTTATGCTTCCAAATCACAGTTCATCATTGAAGGGAGTCAGAACAGGAACTCAAGCAGGGCAGGAACCTGGAGGCAGGAGCTAATGCAGAGGCCGTAGAGGGATGTTGCTTTTTGGCTTGCTTTCCATGGCTCGCCCAGCCTGCTTTCTTGTAGAGCCCAGAAGCACCAGCCCAGGGTGGCCCCACCCACAGTGGACTGGGCCCTGCCAAATCAATCACAAATTAATACCCCATAGGCTTGCCTACAGCCTGTATGAACTTGTCTCTCTGAAGCTGTTTCCCCATTTGTACAATGACAAGTGAGATCTTTTAGAAAAAAAAAAAAAAAAAAAAAAAAAACAGCCAAATTCTACTTGTTTCCTCAGAGGAAATCCAAAGCTGAGTATCCAGGCTGAGTTTCACAACCCCTGGGGCCCTTTTATAACAAAGAACAGAAACCCCTGAAGGTCATGGGCATCATATGGTTCAGAAGACTGACAAGGAAGATACTAATAAAGCTTCGGGTATGGCTCCACCCAGGTCTCAAGAGGGCTGGAGAGCCATGGGATATGTTCATCAGGGAGTGATCTGGCATGATTTGAGTCCCCAGAGCCAGGAGTACTTCTTGCTACCGTTATCATGGACTCAGACCCAGTCTTCTCAATGCCTGCCACCTGAACTCCTGCCCTCCCTGGTAGATTTCTCCTCTGACCACTGTGGTGCCCCCAGGTCTGTGCTCCCTTTGCCTGGCCCTGTGCTGGGTCAGGACAAAGCTACAGGCCCAGAGTCTGGTGTGGAGGACAAAGGGGAAGAGGTAAGAGGAGGGAAGGTTTGAGGGATGATGGGCTTTGGGAGCCAGACACGCGACCTACTATCCACACTTGGGGGTTCTGAGGCTCTGGGACAGAGAAACCCTCTGTGACGGGTCTTCTGAAGTGAGAGAGACTCCTAGAGAAAGAGAAAGCTTCGAGAGGAGGGCAGAAAGATATGTGCTCTAAGCACCAGGTTCTCAGCATGGAGGAGCTGCTCTCCTGATTAATTCAAGACAGCAGTGAGTGCTTTGATGTACCTTCTGTTGGGAGGTGGAGTCTGTGTTCTTTCATGCTTTGGTATGAACTATGGGACACCTCTGATGGGTGAGATGGGGTTGGAAGTGGTCCAGTGATACTTTATCCGTGTCTTGAGAAATTGGCAACACCCACCTCCTGCCCCCAGGAAACCTCCAGTCTTGATGCCTGGGGTTGCTATGAATGTGTCCAACTGCCCAGACCACATGTGATCTACTCCAAGACTTTAAGAAGGAGGAGGAGGACACGGCCTGGGCCCCTATACAATGAAGCATTAGAGAAAAGCTGACCTTGACCCTTGACCAGGTCACTCATCAGCCAAATTCCCCTAAAGAATCCCAGTCAAGGCCCCATTGAGCAGAAGAACCACCCAGCAGAGCTCTGAGCAATGAGATACAATAAAAAAAAAACAATATTGATTCGAAGTCACTATGTTTGCTGGAATTTGTTACCCAACAAGAAATATACAGAACACCTACAATCCTTGATAGACTCGGGTAAGTGATGCTCACTTATAAAATGATGACGAGTTTGTGATATTAACCAGAGTGGTGACTAAACAGCCTGGCATCTGACACAGAGTTGGTATTGGTTAGTTAAGTATGTTCTAATATTGCTATCATGAAAAGATGAGGGCACAGAACAGTAACAGTGCCAAATGTGAGTGGGTTGGCTGTGAGGGGTCCCCATCCAGTGATGTCATTTGTACAATGAACAAGATCATAGGCTCTGGAATCAAAGTCCTGAGTATGTACCCCATCTCTACCTCCTCTTATGGGGTGACTTTCATCAGTTTCACCACTTCTTTGGGGTTCAGCCTCTTCACTGGTAAAGTAGAGATAACTCCCTCATAGGATGTCTGGGAGGATGAAGTGACTGATTCCTTCCATACAAAAGCAGTGAGAACCATGTCTAACGTTCTGCCAATCACCTCAACTATTGTTATATGCGTCGTGATCATTTTAATTATCTGAGTGAAGGAGCCTGGGATTCCTCAACTAAAGAAAGGAAGGAAAGCAAGAAGATCCTCATCGGACAACCTCATGAGACCTGCCATCCCAAGCTGGTGACCCCAGAGACTGGGTCTGTCATGGGGGCCTCCTGAATCCCTGGAGCAGACCCTGAAGATGTAGTGATATTTCATTTGTATTTTAATAAATAAAGCTTGCCTGAAGATTAGAATGCAAAACAGTCACACTAGTCAGCCATATAGGCCAGCCAGTGGTGCCACACACCCTTAATCCCAGCAGCCACACTAGTTAGCCATAGAGGCTGGGCAGTGGTGGTGCACGCCTTTAATCCCAGCACTAGAGAGGAATATAAGAAGGGATGAGACAGGAGCTCGCTCTCTTTCAGTCTGAAGATTTCACAGAGGTGGGAACTCTCTAGTGGCTGGCTGCTTTGCTTTTCTGATCTTCAGGTTGAACCCCAAAATCTGTCACTGGGTTTATATTATTCATGCTACACGAAGAAGTGCAAAATCCTTCCTTTAATGAGCCAGGATGAGGACTTGAAGGACCTTCCCCTGAGCTCTGAAAGTTGTTACGGCTAGCCTGGGGGTGTGGTTCAGCGGCAGAGAGCTCGCCTAGCATGTGGAAGACCCAGGTTTGATCCCCAACATCAAATTAAAAGAAGCGAACAAAAACTGGGTGCAACTAATTAACCCTAGTTGCACCTACCTGTGCCTACCTGTCTCATCATGGCCTGTGCCATGGCCAGCATCACAATGAGGATAGAATTCATTTGCAAGCAACGGTAGTGGACACTGTAGAGTGATACCCACGTCCCAACACTCATTCCCCTCATTACTCCAAGTGTTAAGGGGACATTGGTAGCCAACTACTCATAGCTCAAGATGTTCTTCAGAAATTATCCTCAAAGGAAACCACTGTGCCCAAGGCTAGGTCCTCTCGATCATGCTCAGTGAGATGCAGGACCGTGCTGCCAGGTAGGATGACAGGTTCCGTTTTCCCCAGTAATTTCCCATTCTAAGCACCTAAAGTCCTAGAATGCCCTTGGCGCTGTACAAACTAGGTCACCTCATCACCTGATTGCTGGTGTATCCCAGCTCTGCTGCTCCTGCAAGCTGAAGCCTTTGCTGCAAGCGCAGCACCATTAAAGGTATTTCTCTGTCCAGTTCTGCCTATCTCCCCCCCGCTCCACTGCCTGAAATAAGTTCACCTGAGATTGTGTCTCCCTGGGGCTCCCACCAAAATCTGCATTTCCTCCATGTGGGACTGTGTTCTGCCCTGCTCGAGCCTCACCTGCAGCCCCGGAGGTGGGTGATGCTGTCTCCTAGGACACCAAGGCTCATAGACACAGGGCTCAAGGCAGCCCTTTGCACATGCACACAGAACACCCTGATGCCTTTGCTGGCTAATTTTTCTCCTCTACACTTTATCTAACTATTCTTTATCTGTCTTGAAAATAAGTCAAAGCATTTTGGGATTGAATTTCTCCTCTCTTTGGACCCTTTTGGCCTGAAATAGGCAAGAATAAGCAAGTATCTGCCCCCTGACATCTGGAAGTGGGGAGTGGGGTAGAGGAGCAGTGGGGAAGTAGTGGGGGGGTGGTTGAGAAGGCAGCTGTTGGTCACACCCATCACTTGTAAGATCCTTCTCCATGCCCCCTCCCGCAAACTGTGTGTCTCTCCTTTCTTTGGAGGGAGATGAAGTGCTTAACTCCAATAAATAAGCAAGCTCCCTGCTTTCACCCGCAGTCACAGGGAGGAGCAGCTCACACCTTCATGTGCCCATCCCTGCTCTCCCCAATGTCCCTGCTCTCACCTAACCCCCTTGAAGATCTAGAACCAGCTGTTCTCAAGGGGGAAAGAGCAGTTTCTCTTCCTTCCTTCCTGTCCTCTTTCCCCTATGCCCTGCTCTCACCTTATCTTCCCACCCCCACCCCATCTCCTTTACTGTCCTGCCCCCTTCCTGCCCCTCCTCCATCAATCATTCCTCTCTCTCTCTCTCTCCCTCTCTCTCTCTCTCTCTTTCTCTCTCTCTCTCTCTCTCACACACACACACACACACGCATACACACTGCTTCACCCTTCTCTCAAGTCTTTCCTCCTTTCTTTCTCTCTCTCCTCCTGGTCCATTCCCTTCCTTCTTTCCCAACCCAGATTTATCGTGTGTGTGTGTGTACATGTGTGTGCGTGTGTGTGTGTACGTGTGTGTGTGTGTACGTGTGTGTGTGTGTATTTGCAGAAGCCAGAGGCAGATAGAAACCCAGTGTCTTGTCCTTATCGTGTGTGTGCACATGTGTGTGTGTGCATGTGTGTGTACGTGTGTGTGTGTGTATTTGCAGAAGCCAGAGGCAGATAGAAACCCAGTGTCTTGTTCTCTCTGCCCTATTCCCTCAAGGCAGGGTCTCTCACTGGCTCTCGTGATTTCCAGCTAGGCTAATTAGCCAGCAATCCTCTTATCTCCTCCTTCACACAAGCCCATCCTCCATCCACCCTACACACCCACCCCACCACCCACCTAATGCTATGGTTACAGGCCTGCATGGCCATGCCCCGCTCTACATGTATGCTGAGGATCTGAACACAGGTCATGCTTGCCCAGCAAGTGTTCTTATCCACCAAACCATCTCCGCCATCATCCAGGTCCTTGGAGCCTTGAAAGGGGACCTGAGGCTCACACGCCCCAGTTCTCACTGCCTCTGTTTTCTATAAACGAGAGACAGAGCAGACCTACTTCTTAGGATTGTCATGGGAATCCAGTGCCATGGTGTAGGTGGCAGTCTTGCCTGGGACACAGCACACTGGAAGCACGCTATCTAATTCCAGTCCCATCTTTCCAAAGCACGTACCACAGGCCTGGAGCCTCCTCAAGAGGGAGGAGGCGACCCAGAAATGTCCCCTCATCTCATTAGCTCGCTTCAATTTGCTGAGAGTGAGGCTGCCCAGATTCCACCCCACCCCCACCCAACACTTCTCAGCCTTTCACCTGGGGTTGGGAGCAGCTCCTGGGATGGGCTCCTCCAGTACCAGCCGTCAGAACGCCACCAGCACCATCTGGTCTACCCACATCCTCACTCAGGATTTATTACCTATTCCCTCCATTAGCATAAATAATATGGAGCCTGGTTTTCATGATGGTTTACATAATAAATAAAACAGGTCAATTGCCCACAAAACTAGTCTCTGTGAACAGTAACAGATTTAATTAGATTTATTTTACCCTGGGTTTTCTGGAGTGAAGCGGACGTCTCTCGTGCCAAGGATAAAAACTTTCCCATCAACTTCTATTTCTGGGAAGGCAGCTCCCATCCTCCTAGGAGAGAGAGGGAAAGAGGAAACAGAGAAAAGAGGGGGGGGGGCGGAATAGAAGATAGCCAAGAGAAGAAGGCACAGGAAAAGAGAGGTGTGACCCTGGACTACTTGTTGTGAGTCACCTGGTCCCTCCATCTGCTATGTGAAAACCCTCACATCTGAGTGGTCGCTGCCACATGACCACACCTTGAGGAAGCCACACATGCCCCTCTATTGGTTTCTCACCACCTAAGATCAAGTCTAAGACTCTCCCAACCAGGGCTCTCCTTCCCTATAATTCTTTTTTAAAAATTATTGCTTTATTAAACACACAGTGTTTTGCCTGTATGTATGCCTGAATGCCAGAAAAGGGCACCAAATCTCATTACAGATGGTTGTGAGCTGCCAGGTGGTTGCTGAGAATTGAACTCAGGGCCTCTGGAAGAGCAGCCGGTGTGCTGAGCCATTTCTCCGGACATAATTCTTCTTAACCAGCTCCTTAGACCGCATAAACATCACTCCCTCTTATTGTCTATCTGCATGGAGATGCTCAACCTCATGTCTATCTGTGAACAGGAAGTAATCAAGTACTCTCCGCTCCCTCAGCCACCTCATGTCAGGAATATTGTCTTCGGGTTTCTGTTGCTGTGAAGAGACACCATGACCACAGCAACTCTTATAAAGGAAAGCATTTAACTGGAGTTAACTTACAGTTTCAGAGGTTCAGTCCATTATCATCATGGTGGGACATGGCCGTGCGCAGGCAGACCTGGTGCTGGAGAAGGAGTTTAGAGTTCTACATCTTGATCTGCAGGCAACAGGAAGTGAACTATGACACTGGGTGTGGCTTGAACCTAGGAGAACTCAAAGCCCATTCCCACAGTGCCACACTTCCTCCAACAAGGCTACACCTACTCCACCAAGGCCACACCTCCTAATAGTGCCACTCCTTATGGGGACCACTTTCTTTTAAACCACCACAAGCATCCACCTCTGAGTCTTTCCCTACGGTCCCAGTCACCCTTCCTGCCTCAAGGCTCCTTCTCATTTCCAAGGACCTTCCAGGTGGCCTCAGTGGGAACTCTTGATGCTGTGACCTCCCAAATGCATTGTTCATTCTCTCTGCACTTGTACTCTCCCATAGAGAGCAGAAGTAATTGGAGACAGCCACAGTGGGATCACTGTTTGGTCGTCTGGACCAATATAGAGCTTGGCCCCTTGCATTCGCTCTCTATCTGAGGTGCCCAGTGGCCAGTGGCAGGCCATGGCTTCCAAGGCCTGTGTGGCAGATTCACGACCCTGCCTAGAATAAGCAAGCTGTGGGGTCCCCAGTCACTGAGGGGATTAATGGAGAGACGGCTGGAACTGAACCTGAGGAGGACCAGCACCGTCTATGGGGCAGCACTGAGCACAATGAGCCTGTAGAGGTCCCCATCATGTGTCTTGCTTTGGAAAGCTGACGTGAGGGGTTTCTATCACTATGGCACAAAGGAAGGTAGCTGATGCCTCTCTTCTGACACAGCAATTTCACTTGCAGAAACACATCTTGAAGAAAATGTCAAAGATGGCTACTGGCACGGCCTCTTCGGGGAACTCAGACCATGGCCCTCTGCAGATCTTTCCTCCCCAGATACAACAAGGGGATCTTTCCTTGTGTCTCATATCTCCTGTGCTGGCCGGTCTAATATCAACTTGACACACAAACTAGAGTGATCTGAAAGGAGGGAAACTTAATTGAGAAAATGCCTCTATAAGATCCATCTGTACGCCATTTTCTTAATTAGTTACTAGTGTGTGGGAGGGCCAGCCCATTGTGGGGCATGCCACCATGGGCTGGTGATCCTGGGTTCTGTAAGAAAGCAGGCTGAGCAAGCCAGGGGAAGCAAACCAGTAAGCCGCATCCCTCCACGGCCTCTGCATCAGCTCCTGCCTCCAGGTTCCTGCCCTGACTTCCTTTGATGATGAATAGTGATATAGAAGTGCAAGCCAAATAAATCCTTTCCTCCCAGATTGCTTTATGGCCATGGTTTTAATCACAGCAGCAGAAACCCTAGGACACCTCCCCAGTAGCCTCTGTCATCAGCATGACCCCGCTTGTGGGCACATACTGCAGAGGGAGACCACATGACCAGGAAGTAGTAATTAGCATAAGCTGGATGACCCACCATCGAATTCTAGTGCAAGAGCCTCATACACCTCCAAGCATTTGCTCTGAACACACCCACTGATGGTGTCTCGAGCCCCTTCCTTAGGTAGCTATACCAACTCACCTCCCGACTCTGCTAGAGGTGCCAGCTCCTTCCGGCCAGACAGAGACCACCAAGGGAGCCTCTGGAAAGCATGGCCCTTTACTGCTTCATCTTTTTCATTAAGTCCTCAGAAACTGCTGTCCTCGTCCTCCCTACACCCTCTTCCAATTTCCACTCACCCTTCACTGTTCTACCCTGTGCCCCCTGGGTTGGTGAGAAAGGTTATGGGAGGCTGGAGGACAGTAAAGGAAGCTCCAAAGAATACCCTTCAGGCGCCTCCCTGGTATACAATCCCAGCACACACAAGACCATGACCTTGAGTGGGCCTCCTGCCTGGCTTCTGCCAGCTCCACAAGGCAGAGGTTAGTTCAGCTCATCCCAGGCCCAACAGAGAGAGGCACAGAGAAGAAAGGGACCCTCCCTTCTACTACTCCAATCCTTATTTCTCCTCCCAGCCTTGGTCACTTTTCAGGATAGCTGAGAAGGGGAAGCCGGGAGCTAGGAGAAGGGACTTTGCCAAGATCAAACACCAATCAGGCCAAATCGAAAGGCTTGCAGGGAGTGCCAACGAGGCTGTACCTGGGAGGAGACTTGTAATGTTTCAGGTAGGGTGATTCAGGCTCCACTCTAGGCCTGCTGTGACCCTGGTGCTGTCACTGCCCTGTGGCATCCTCCCCAAAAAGGTTGGCTCAAGGAGACCAGCAGGGTGCCTGCCCGTGCTGCACAGACCTGCGGTGGCAGGAAGTTACAGATTGCCCAGAGATAATTTCAGGAATGAGGGGGAAGAAGCCAAGGACACCAGCCAACCCCAGCAACTTCCTTTGGGTCCCTTGTCTCTGCAGAATGGTGTATCCTCCTTGGCCATAACTCTGCTGTTTCCTCAGGTGCACTCAGCCTGTGAGGGCCTGAGCTGGGTGGTAGGAAAAGGTAAGGAAGGCTTGGGGTAAGAAAGAAATTGGCAGAGTGGGGTCTCTGGGGCTGGCAAACCTGGATAGATCACCCACTCTTCCCATCTCTAATACATTCCTAGCCTCACTTCTGGACAACTGAGGGTATAGAATAGCCCTGTTTAGCTTCTTCAGTCCCATCTCCTCTCTCCAGGTGTTGAGCCAGCTGTGCTGACCAGAACAGAGGTTTTCTTTTGTGCTACCAACAGGCTCCCAAATCATGACATGGAGACTTATTTTTAGTGATGAATACTCAGTCTTAGTTTGCTCTTATTTTAATATGTTTCTCTTTATCTACGTTTTACCTCTAGACTTTTTACATCTCTTCCTTCCTTCCTTCCTTCCTTCCTTCCTTCCTTCCTTCCTTCTTTCCTTCCTTCCTTTCTTCCTTCCTCCCTCCCCCCTCCCTCCCTTCCTCTCCCTCCCTCTCTCCCCCCCCTCTCTCTCTCTCTCTTTCTTTCTTTCTTTCTTTCCTGCTGTCTCCATGTCTCCATGTCTGACTGGCAGCTGCCTGGCTTCTGCCCTCTTTCTCCCCAGTTCTCTTCTCTCCCTTCTTTAGATATCTCCTCCAACTTATTCTCTCTGCCTAGCCCCACCCATCCCTCTCCTGCCTACCTATTGGCTGTTTAGCTTTTTATTAGACCAATCAGGCAAGGTGAAATAAAGGCAACACATCTTTACAGAGTTAAACAAATGCAACATAAACAATGTATACATCTTTACATAGTTAAAATACTATTCCCCAACACACAGGAGCAAATATTGTCTGTAGCTCTGTCACACGCTGACGGCAAGCTGCAGCGGAGACCAAAGGTGGGAAGGGCAGGACATGTGTGTCACCTCTACCCAGAGGTGTGTGTGGTCACAGAGTGTGCCAGCCTCTACCCAGAGTCACAAACACTGAAAGAAAAAGTGAGAGCTTCAAGCTGGGTTTGAGATTAAAGTGTTGTATAACTTCACAACAGTATCAACGTCTCCATTATGGGATTTTATGGTTGGGTTTGGGGGTAGGGTGTGGTTTTTGCTTCCTTCTCTTCCTTCCTTCCTCCTTTTCTTTTGGTAGAACTGGGCGCTAAGTCTAAGGCCTAAAGTCAGCCTCCTTCTTCCACCTTTTTGGGGTGTTGTTTTGAAACAGGGTTTCCTTAAGATACCCAGGATGGCCTTGAACTCACTCTGTAGCTAAAGCAGGCCTCAAACCTGTGACCATCCTACTTCAGCTTCCCATGTGGCTGGAATTACAAGCCTGCACCATCCAAGCTTGTTCAAAATGAGTAAAGCGATGTCCTTCGTTCCTTCCTTCTTGATAAAAAGCCTGGAACAGAGAAGAGCTGGGGAAAATGGACACTTGAAGCCACATCTGTAGAGTGGGAACACCCCTGCTCTCCCAGGTGCCATCAGCAACACTGCTCTGGAGTTCACAGGTAGGGTCTACAGTCATGGATGAGTGGGAAAATTCTGGACCTTTATTTATGTATCTTCAAAAACCTTTATAGTGATTGTGTGTGTATACATGTGTGTGGAGGCAGGGGCATTGGGTGTCTTCCTCACTCTCCACATCCCTTACTTTTCTGTTTTGTTTTGTTTTTATTTATTTTAAATCTTTATTTTATGTCCCAACCAGAGTTTCCCCTCCCTCCTCTCCTCCCATTTCCTCCTCCCACTTTCCCTCCCCCCTCCCATCCATTCCTCCTCTGTTTCTGTTCAGGAAGGGGCGGTCCTCTCATGGGTATCAACAAAGCATGGCATACCAAGTTATGATAAGACTAACCCCCTCCCCTTGTATTAAGGATGGCCAAGGCAATCCAGTATAAGGAATACGTTCCCAAGCACCAGTCAAAGTGTTAGGGACAGCCCCTGCTCCCATTGTTAGGAGTCCCAAAAGTAGATCAAGCTACATACTGTCACATATATGTAGATGGCCTCCTTCAGTCCCATGCAGGCTCTCCGGTTGTTGGTTCAGACTCTGTGAGTTCCTATGAGCCAGGTTGGTTGTTTCTGTAGGTTTTCTTGTTGTGTCCTTGACCCCTCTGGCTCCTATAATCTTTCCTCCCTCTCTTCAGCAGGTTCCCTTGAGCTTGGCCTACTGTTTGGCTGTGGGTCTGCATCTGTTTCCATCAGTTACTGGATGAAGGTTCTTTGATGACTATTGGGTTAGTCACCAGTCTGGATGGCCAGTTCAGGCTGTGTATCCACTATTTCTAGGAGTCTTAGCTGGGGTCATCCTTGTAGATTCATGGGAGTTTCCCATGCATCAGGTTTCTACCTGATCTGGAAATACCCACCCCCTGCTTTCCAGTCATCTCTTTTAGTACTCTTCCTTTCTACCCACCCCCCCCCCCCAATCCCTCAAGTTGTCATCCTCACCCGCCCCCAGTACAGCCAGGAGATCTCTTCTATTTCCCCTTCCCAGGGAGATCCATGTGTCCCTCCCTCCCTGTTAGGTCCTCCTTGTTACCTGGCCTCTCTGGGTCTGTGGATAGTAACATGGTTATCCTTCACTTTACAGCTAATATCCACTTATGAGTGAGTATATACCATGTCTGTCATTCTGGGTCTGGGTTACCTCACTCAGGATAATTTTTTTCTAGTTCCACTCATTTGCCTTCAAATTTCCTGATGTCATTGTTTTTAACAGCTGAGTAATACTCCATTGTGTAAAGTTACCACATTTTCTTTGTCCATTCTTTGGGTGAGGGGCATCTAGGTTATTTCCAGGTTCTGGCTATTACAAACGAAGCTGCTATGGGCACAGTTGAGCAAGTGTCCTTGTGTTATGATTCAGCATCATTTGGTCATATGCCCAAGAGTGGTATAGCTGGGTCTTGAGGTAGACTGATTCCTAATTCTCTGAGAAACTGCCATATTGATTTCCAAAGTTCGCTGCACAAGTTTGCCCTTCCACCAGCAATGGAGTATTCCCCTTGCTCCACATCCTCTCCAGCATGAGCTGTCACTTGTGTTATTGATCGTAGCCATTCTGACAGGTGTAAGATAGAATCTCAGAATCATTTGATTTGCATGTCCCTGATAGCTGAGAATATTGAACATTTTCTGTAAGTGTTTCTCTGCCATTTAAGAGTCTCCTGTTGAGAATTCTCTATTTATGGACCTTGATTTTTACCAACTCTAATGGATGTGCTGTTTCCTTTGGTTATGAACGTGGGCGTGACCTCCAGTGAGACCCAGGTCTGCATCGATCTGGGCATATGAGACCCAGTAAGACTTACAACACCTGTAGATGTGATTAAATCAAGGGTTTTGAGATAGAGAGATGATCCTGGATGACCCAGTGGTCCAGTGTGATCATCGGACCTTACAAAAGGAGGCAGGGGAGCCAAGGTCTGAGAAGAAGCTATGATCATGAAGGCAGAAGCCCAGGTAACGAGGGGCCATGAGCTGCAGGCTCTGGCTGGTGGAAGAAACAAGGAAAGACCCTCCCCTGGGGCTCCAAAAGAAATGCAGGCCCACAGACACTTTGATGTTAACCCTTCAAGCTGGTTTTGACTTCTAACCCCTCAAGTGATGTGGGATGTCTTTCCGTATATATGTTGCTCTTATTGGTTAATGAATAAAGCTACTTTGGCATATAGCAGGGCAGAATATAGCCAGGCTGGAGAGATATATAGAAAGAGTGGGGGTAGTCAAGGAGACACCCAGAACCTTTACTGGTAGGCCACAGTCTCGTAGTGATACACAGATAATAGAAATGGGTTAATTTAAGATGTTAATAAGTTAATTTAAGTTAGTTAATAAGAAGCCTGAGCAAATAAGTCAAACAGTGTTGTAATTAATATAGTTTCTGTGTGATTATTCAGGGCTGGGCTGCTGGGAAACCAACGTGCAGTCTCCGCTTACATTCAAGCCCAAGTTTATGATTCTCTGCCACAGCAGCACGATGGCAGGCAAAAACATAACAGTAGAATTCATACCTTGTCCCCAATCACATCTCACCTCAGCTATGGCAGGCATCTCAAAACACTGCTTCCGGTCACCCTCAAACTTTTGGTTGTTAGTAGACAGGCAGCTAGATCTTAATATTAAGTGTATTAATAAAAGGATGCTGCTAGCACCATATCAGATTCTCTAATGGTCTGATAAAATTTACTTTTTTTTATCCTATGCCTATTTTTTTAAATTGTGTGTGAGGGGTCAGAGAACAGCTCTGTGGGATTGGTTCTCTCCTTCCATCCTTCCATGGGTTCTGGAAACTGAACTCAGCTGGCCAGGCTGTGTCATCCCTAAGTCCTTTATTTAACGTCCTTAACTCAAGGGGTCCACCAGCTCCACCACACTGAGATTCAGCTTAGTGGCAGGATTACCGTAAGTACCCACAATGTGGCGAGACCCAGCTTTATTTGATTGCCCCTCTACAGAAAGCTAATAAAGAACTTTTACAGCTTTCTTATTGCCCCAGGATAAAAGCAACATCTCTGTATCAGCTTCTTTTGCACCATGAAAGCTGTCCCTGGAGGGTAAATGCCAAGCAGGGTCAGAGGGCGTGTGTATTATTTACTTTTATAGATTCTGCCCAAAAGCCTTTGGTAACACCTGTGCTGTGAGCACACACCTACTTCCCCCACCACCACCACTTGAAGTTCCCCAACCAAACAAGTGAAAATTATCTCACTGTCACTGTCAGCTTTCTTGATATAGCCCTCACTATTAGAAAGTTTAAAATGTATTGCTTGGGGCTGGAACGATAGTGTGTACAGCTCTTGCAGAGGACCTGAGCTTGGTTCTCGATCCCCAAATCAAGGGACTCACAGCAGCTGCGTGTCACCCTGGCTGCAGGGAGATTGGACATGGATGGCCTCTATAGACGTCTGCGCTCCTGTGTGCACTGCCACACGCAGACACAGAGCCACACATACATGTAATTAAAAATTACAAAATAAATAAATCTAAATGTACTTCTCTTTTTTTTCAATTTTTAATGATGGGGGGAAAAACACACCTAAAACCAAAGTTTCTAGAAGAACTGTTTGCTCTTGACGTTCTAATTATGGCTTCTCAAACTCGACCCTTGGCCTTCATCTGGCCTTGCACTTAAGATCTGGGCCTCTGAAGATGCCCTGATGACAACAGTTCTGTCTGCCCCAGAGGATATCCAGAGAGTACCTTGTAGGCATGAGGGATTGTGGCTATAGTTTCACAAAAGGCTTCGCCTTGGACCTATTGAAAATCTTCTTCTTGGCCATGGTAGCTATAATTTTCCAAGATAGTGATCAGTGCTGGTCACCAGAACATTGATGTGGGGTCTGTCTGAGGTGCTGTCATCAATGTTCTTCATGATAATGGCTTGGCTTTGGAAGTAGCATCCAGCCACTCTCTAGGTTTCATGAATTTGCCCATCTTAACAGCAACCAGCAGAAGTCTGGCAGGCAGAGAGCAGGCACTTTGGCTCCTATGTGCCTTTCTTGTTCATTTCCCTGGCTGTGAATTCCCAGTCCCTATTTTTGTATGGATGGTCATTTTATTTTTTCCCTTAAATTCATCCCACCCTTCACCTTACACTGTTACACCCTTCAGCTGTGTTCCTTTATTTTACTTTCTTCTCAGATAGTTTGGTTTGCACACAGAGTGATGGGTCTCCTCTTCTGTGACTTTTGCGATTTTCACCTTCAAGAGAAGCTTGTCGGCTTCAGCGGCAGACCCCTGGCTTTTCTTAGTGTGCTTCTGTAGACTTGTGTGTGGGAGCATGTTTGTGTTTACTTGGGTTCACGTGTGTGTGCTTTTGTGTGTGAGAGCATACGTGTGTCAAGGCCTCCCTTAGTCAGGGTCACTATTGCTGTGATGAAAAACCATGACCAAAGAAACCTGAGAGGGGAGGGTTTATTTCGCTTACACGTCCACATCACAGTCTAGCATCAAAGGCAAGTCAGGACAGGAACTCAATCAGCAGGACAGGAATCATGGAGGCATTTTCTCAGTTGAGATTCTCTCTTCTCCAATGACTCTAGCTTGTGTCAAATTGACATAAACTAGCCAACACAAGACCACAGGCCAATCTCAATGTTGTTCCTCAGGATGACATCCACATTGTCTTTTGAGAGAGTGTCTCTGACTTGCCTGGAGCACACCAAGCAGGCTGGGTTGGCTGGCCACTGAGTTCTAGGGACACAGCACTGAGAAAAACAAGTCAAGACAGCTGGGCACAGTGACTCACATTTGCAATCCAGGCACTTAGAGACAGAGGCCAGAGGACTGCCACAAACTCAAGGTCAGGCTGGGCTACAGAGAGACCCTGTTTCCAAAACATCCAAACAAATAACAACAGAGGGA
The DNA here is from genome assembly GCF_903992535.2 of Arvicola amphibius. NCBI lineage: Eukaryota > Metazoa > Chordata > Mammalia > Rodentia > Cricetidae > Arvicola > Arvicola amphibius. The sequence continues at coordinate 26,539,156 of NC_052052.2, read as the reverse complement.
AAACAGAAAAGAAAATAAAACAAAAACAGATGCAACATGATAAGAATGCAAAATTACAAGATCAGTTTTGTAACAAATACCACTGCTTTAGATTTCCCTATTGAAAAACAAATTCTGGCCTTAGGTTTAAAAGCAAAACCATTTAACTATATTCTGGTTCAGGAATAGTCAGATATAGCTGTCCTTCTGGGGCAAGTGGCTTCAAGGACTCCTCTCAGACACCGAATGTAAGCCCCTTATGTTATTAATTGGCATGGTGATTCCAGGTAATCTAATCACGCACATTAAGTCCTAGCTCCACCACTTAGCACACCGACTGCCTTGTTAATGCTGTGTGGAGGATCGTGGTGCTACACTGCTTAGGGAGCAGTGGCCAAAAGTCTGCCTGGGCTCAGCACAGGCACACCTGCCCGTCACAGTCAAGCCACGTTGCTTGAGTCTACTGTACGGAACCTGTGAAAACAGAAGCCTATTAGAACCCACGCGAGCCTATCAAAGAGTCTGAAAACACACGTCAGCCCCTAAAACAGTCCAGCCATAACCTAGGAATGCAGCGCAGTGGGCCAGCACCTGCTGAGGTTCAACCCTTAGCACCCCAAAATCGCAGCAAAAGCCAACACTTCATCGAGTCTTGAGGTGCACTTTCAGACAGTTGGGGGAAAGAGTAAGAACTGAACACATGATGTTTGGAAAAATAATCGCTTGTTTAAAGAGGGAAAATAATTTGATCTTCAACTGGCCTTCACCAAGATAAATGCCAGAGGGATGAGGAAATTCAAATGACTAAATTTTAGAACTAGATTAAAAATATGGGTGAATATTTGTCTGGCTGGGAAGGAGGCAGGTGTTTCTATGCACTGCATTTATTTATTTGTTTGCTTGCTTATTTTAATAAGGCACAAGGAGACAACAGCAAAGCTAAAACATAAAAGAAAAAGACAAACCATTGTGTCAATAAAACTCTCATGAACACAATTAAAAATCAAACAGGCAGGAGTCTGTAACATGCACGGAAGGCAAGGTGAGGAACTAACAAACCAATAAAGAGACCTGAAAAGCCCATTAGAAAAAAAAAAAAGCAAGGGGCATAAATAAGAAATTTACAGTAGGAAACTATGGATAGGCAATAAATAGATGGGGGGAAATTCAACACCACTAGTAATAAAAGAAATTGAAATTAAAACAGTGCGATGTATATTTTGCCTGTCATTTTAACCAAGTTTTTTTAAAAAAAATCAGTGCTTACGGCTGGCAAAGGTTCAGAGGCAAAGAAACTTCACTCCTACAGTGGGAGGAAGCCTTGTCATAGGCATCTTGCAAGGCCTTTTATTTAGACAGATCCGAAGCTTTGTAAGATGCCCACAGCCTAGACAAGACAATTCCATTTACGGCATTTTTCTCCCTAAGGATATAATTAGAGATATGCATAGATTTTATTTCCAAGGAGTTTCTGAGCAGTGTAATATAGAATAACAATAAATAAATAGATAGATAAATATAAATAAATTAAATAAATAAATAACAGTCCAAAGATGTAAACAATTTATTTAAGACCCTCAACTCTGGGGGATTTGTTAAACGGATTATGGTGAATTAATATGATGGACTGATATATAATCATTAAAAGTCTTTCCCAAATCTCATTTGATTTTAAGGAAAAATGCCTAAGGTGTAAAGTCGAGTGGAAATAAAGAGAATGCTTGAAGGCATCGATTGTTCTCTGATGGCTTCACAATTAAGTCTGCTCAATTCCCCTCCCCTGGGCTTCTCCCACCTCCAGCCCCAGCTCCTTGCTGCCCCCAAGGGGAGCTGCTTGTCTTCCCAGCACCGCACTCTCTCCAGGATGTCTCTGCCTTCCTTTCCCTGCAGAATCACCTTTGCCAGGCACCGCCCCCTTCCCCAGGCACCGTGACCCCAAGAGGCTTCCATGGCCAGTGCCTACGGAATCATCTAGGATGAAGCTTAATCGGGACTCCCAAGTTCTAGAATCCCATTCTGGAAACGCTAGCTGAAGAGCCCCTGGGTTCACATGACCGAGCCACGGAAAGGAGATCTGGGAAGGAGTAATAAAGAAATGAGCAGATCCGGGAGTACAGACGCTCTCGCAAACCTGCCTCCAGCCACCGTCGCTCACCTGCGTCTGCGGGTGCGTTGACGTCAGAGAAATGCCTCTTTTCGCTTAGTCCCGACCTAGTAGTTTCTGGAAAGTTCCTGATTGATCAGATATCTTCATTTGCCTTCTGAGGGGATAGGTCAATGTATGCTGTCTATGACGGGCAGCTGCATTTACTTCATGAGGGTGGGCTGGGGGCGTGGCTCAGCTAGTAGAAGGCTTGCCTAGTGGAGTGGAGCCGTGGGCTTTCTCCTTGAACTCTGAGCCATAATAACACTGTAACACCAACCTCACATGAAACCCAGCATGGTGACTTGTCCTCTGATCCTAGTACTTAGGAGGCACAGGCCGGAGGATCAGTAGTTCAAGGTCATCCTTGCCTGCTTAGAGTTCAAGGCTAGCTTGGAACATGAGACCCTGCCTCAATTAAAAAAATAAAAAGCCAGGCATGGTGTCACACAATTTTGATTCCAGCACTTGAGAGGCAGGGGTAGGCAGATTTCTGAGAGTTTGAGGCCTGCCTGGTCTACATAGTGAGTTCCAAGTCAGTCAGGATTGTATAGTGAGACCCTGTCAAAAAAAAAAAATTAAATAATCAAATTAAAATCATGGGGGATGAAATTGAAGATGAAGCTGCCTCTTCCCCTCACTAAGGACACAGGGCCAGGCAGACAGGATTTAACCCTCTTTTAGGGTAGGGGTGAGAGCTACCAGGGTGGTGTTCCTGAGCTCCACAGGGGTTTGTGGTCAACCCACTCTTCGTTTTGCCCCAGTCTCCTTCCTCCTCTCAGGCTCACACACAAAAAAATCCAGAGCCTGGACCAGAGGGAAATCTCAGTTAAAATCCCCAGGCTGTGCTCAACCCCACCTCATCCCCCTGGTCTGGGCTCTTATAACCGGTTTCTAATGGTTTTACACTTTCTGTGGGCCAACCGCTCTAGGTACTTAACATGTCTGTAACAAGCATGGCCCAGTCCAGTCAATGCTACGCAGATTAGACACACTGACTGGCTTGCTTCTGGCTATTTAAGAAGAGTCCAGCCATCCTACCAGGAGTGGTCTGTAACTTCATCATGAGACCTCAGCTCTCAAGCCCCAGCGTTATCCAAAAGCCCTCGAGGGTCAAGTCAGGTACTCATGACTATGCTCAGAGTCGATCCTGCCTGTCCAGGGAAGCCCTGTTCATCTGTGCAGCAGAACAGGGACAACTGCAAGTGTCTGGGCTACCAAGTGACCGTAAGGAGGAAAAGCCACAGTGCATTCCATGCCCTCTAGGATGGCTCCAGTGGTTTTTTGGCATGCATATGTGTGTGTGGTCTGTGTGGGCTTTCCCAAACAGCAGACTTCAGTCATGGAGCAAGGACTGAGGACCAAGTAGGACACTAAGGACCTTAGGAGGCCCAGTTCTCACCTAGGACAGACTGGAAACCTACAGGAGTCAACGGGCCCGGAAGCCTCTTTGATACCTTTCTCCACACCTGTGCCTCCAAAGCTGCCCCTCTCACACCCCAATCCCACCACAGGCAAGGAAAGAAGGAGAAGAAACATTTGCTCCCATCCACAGCAGACCTAGCCTGGCTGTCCAGCTGTCGCTCTCCTGGGAAGGAAGGTTCCCTTGTGCCGGGGGCAGCTGACCTGTTCTGCATCATAGGATGTCCAGAGATGATCGCCAGAGACGAGCATCGGAGAACTGGTCCTAAGAGTGGGAACAGGGGGCAGGGCCTGAAGCTCTGTCCCTGTGTGGTGACGCACCCTGTCTCAGCACTACAGCCGAGGAGGATTGTCTTTGTCGCCAGTCCAGCCCACACAGGTATAGGATGACAATGGAGAGAGGAGCAATGGGGTGAGCCACACAACCTGGGGCAGGTCCCAGCACAGGAAGATGCTCCATGGAAGATCTTGGACCAGTGCTGAGATCAGACAAAGGAGGGCCAGTGTCCTCCTCCTAGCACCTATCAGCCTTAACAGCTTCCTTCCCTCTCTCCGTCCCTCCTCCCCCTTCCTGTCTTCCTTCCTTCCCTCTTTTCTCTCTTCCCTCCTTCTCCCCTTTCTCTCCCCTTCCTTCCTTACCCCCTTCTTCTAGCTGGGGGTGCTAGCAGGACATTGAAGCCCCCCTTGAGTGGAGAATGTAGGTTCCCTGTGACCCTACAGAGCCCTACACCAGCCCTCTCACTTCCCCTTCCCAGCCAGTGGCCCATATCTGGGATCAAGAACTCCCCTGACTTATTTTTTAGCTGAGATGAAGGACAGCCACCAGAGCCCTCTCCTTCCCTACAAGAACGGTGAGGGCTTGGTTTCTTTCATTTTGAGTCTCCCAAAGTTAATTTAAAGTTTCTCTTTTTTAAATATGCCCTGGCTGCCGAGCGAACAGTAGCAAGCTGCCCAAGGAAAGCGGAGGGATAGAGATGATTGTCTGTGCAGATATTGTGGCCTTGTAAATGAAAAACCGTGTTCCCAGAAGAGCCCGAGGGAGCAAGGAGAGTGCTCAGCACCAGGACAGGGACCTGAGATGGAGGAGGGGGATCCCCCAGGGACCTGGGGGCGGGGAACCAAAACTCCAGTCAGTTAGTATTTGTCAGAAGTTAATTCCCCCAGATCCATTTTTTTTTAATATCACTCTGTCTTGGGAGTTGGGGAGACAAGGAGTTACCTTCCCTTCCCTGAGTGTTGTCTCGACTGAGGGAAATTTCCAGGTGACTTCAGTTCTGGTCTGGAACTGGGTCTTTCCTCCCTCAGATCTCATCATAGCTTGGAAAGCAGAGGCCTCTGCTGGCTTCCCGTGGCGCCCTAGACGGATGGCATAGAGAAAGGCCTGGTGGGAGGTTGCTCCTAGCTAGGCTTGAATCAAGTCTCCAAACCACGCCAAGCTGGAAGCCACATTCCTTCCACGGCCACCATCCCCATCTTAGCTCCAACCCTTTCTCTAAGCCAGTTCTCGTTCTCATGTCTTCCCCCAAGTCTGGGGACACTGCTAAGGCTTCAGGGCAGTGTCCTTCTGCTGATGTTGGCTGGCATTCATTTAGCTCTTGGGTGTTTTATTGTTGTTGTTTGGTTTTTGTTTTTTACCAAGAACCAGGTAGCTAGGTGCATATGGTGGCAAATGCCTGAGTCCCGAGGCAGGCAGATTTCTGTGCTTTCAAGGGCAGCCTGGTCTACATAGCGAGGTTTTAATGTAGTGAGTCTCCAATATAACAGAAAAGAACAAAGGACTTGATAAACCGAGCCTGACCTGGGGAGTGGCTCTTTCAATTGAATGTGCTCCTTTCCTTGTGGCAAGGAGGCTAGATAAGTTACTTAAGTTAGTTAAGGACAAAGGGCAAGGGACTAGGCTTTCATTGAAGGTTTGTTTTTTGTTTGGTTCTTATTTGTGGTAGCCACAGGGTCTGGATCTGTAGCCCAGGCTGTCCTTGAATTCATGAATCACTTGCCTATCCTCTGAAGCTCTGGGATGACAGGCACGTGTGCCACCAGGTTTATTTTGAGAGCAGATCGGCCCCTCCTCTCCCACAGCTACGCTGACAGTCATTCTTCCCACGTTAATTATCTCTCACCTTCCCTGCCACAGAAGTAGGGACTCCGTGTCCCTCACTATCCAGATGTGGATCCCTTGTTACTTGGTCAGTCCTTTCAAGGCTTCTTCCAGCTCTGCTGTGTCCTGCTGAACCCGTCAGCTTCTGGGGTCTCCCTCCAGTGGGTTCAGGGGCACCTTCATTCTCTCTGCTCTTCTCAAACCTTCCTTACTGTTGAGCTGTTGGAATGATCATCTGGGGCTGAGGCTGGGCTGGCTTCCAGAGACCCAGCTCTGGTCCCCATTTGCTCTGCTTCCCTTGGAACCCAGTTTTCCCATCAGTAGAAAGACAGAGTCAATGTGCCCGCACCCATCACATGCCGGTCCGAAAGAGAGCACTGCCTTCCCAGAAGACAGCCAGGTCAGAGCACATCGTTTCCTGGAACAAGAGTGGCCCCTTGACCTTGAGTCTAACTCTCCTTCCCATTTGCTTCTGCCGTCCCCAGGTGAGCTCCTCACCTAGACTGATGGTGACCATACAAATATTTAACAAGGACAAAGATGCTCAGAGCAAACGATGGGGGCCTATGACTGCAGTACGGGGAAGCAGGGCTACAGAGAGGAGCCCTGAGACAGAGGCTCTTGCCTGCATGCACTATTTAACTGTATTACACACTGAAAGAGCCCTAAGGCTCTGCTACCCTTCCACCACCTGTAATCGTGTCCTGCATTAAAAAGAGTCCCAGGACCCTCCCTGTTCCTTGTTGGATCCTAACTGATACAACCACCCAACACCCCAGCCCCTCTCAGAAAATCCAGTGTCACTGTATAGGAAACTACCCTGATAAGGCCCTGGGAGGGAGAGAACATCCAGAGGGTTTGATTTGACACAAGACACGGAAGCAGGGGATCGCTACACTGTTCTGCTGGGGACAAGTAGAACCGGGAGACAGATAAGAGAGGGAGCAGGGGGGGAAATAAGAAAACAATGTACCAGGAGGAGGAAGCACAGAGGGCGGGAATGGCTGAGGGCTTCTGGGAATGGAAAAAAGGATGGGCTTTTACATGTGGCTTTCTGAAATATATAAATCCCTTCCTCTTCTGTCCTTTGAAAACGTTGCTCCCCACAGAGACTTTGTGTGCCCAGCCCTCTTTGTTTTAGGGGTGAGACCAGAGTTTGTTGTTTTTTTTAAATGGAGCATAAAGAATTGAGGTTCACATCTGGGCTGACTGGGGTGGGGGTTGAAACTGACACCGCAGGGAGGAAGATGCATACATGGAGTTAATTCAATGCAAGCAGGAGCGCATCTCCAAATGACAAAGAGTCTAAATGACAAAGAGACAGGAATGGCCGTGATTGACACTCTGCCCTGAGCATGAAGGAGCTCATTCAGCTCTCACACCAGCCTGCCTATGGGGACGATAGCTAGCTACCTGCTGTGGGCGTGGACTCAGAACAGGTTGGTGACCCTGGCATGGGCAGAGACACAGACCAGATCAGTGACCCGGGAATGGGGCAGAGCTGAGATTTGAACCCAAGCAGTTAGAATGTAGTCTGTGGCTAATCATGACAAGTGCAAAGCCCCCCCCCCCCCAGGACTCTGTGGGAGCCTTGCCAGATTTCTATGTCCCTTGACCTGCACCTTCAGGGGCAGGAGAGGCCTGGCTATTTCTGGGTTCATCTATTTTCCATCAGTCTCCGACTAGTTTGGAGTTCCCCAGGGCTGGGACTTTGTTTTATTCTTCTGTGGCCTCAGATCTACCACAGAGCCTGTGTGGAATAGGAAGTAGCCCGAGTTCAAGCTTATTGAGTGAACTAGTAGAGGAGAAGGCAGGAAGGCAAGACCTACCGGGAAACCAAAATGTTTTCTGGGCCAGGCAGGGGCTGAAACCAAGACAAGGAGACATTTGTTGACTCTGTCACCTCCCTTGTCCTTCCCCAGTGCTAATTCCAGTGCCTCTGCCACCTCCCAGGCAAGGCGTGAAACTATGGCTCTTTCCTAATTGAGAAGGCAAACATCTTCTGTCTAGTCAAGGCAGCAACATCAAGGCGGGTATGTGCAGGCGGGGCCGCGTGAGCTGGCAAGCACACCACATGTTCCCTTCCAAGCTGCTTTTCTTACTGCGGTCCCTGTCGCATTTAACTCTCCCTGTGTTTCAGAATGTAAATGTCACCCTCTTTGAAGGTTCCCCAAAGAGAATGCTGCTGTCTCCACAGAGGTGGCTCTTGCGAGAGGTGCAGGGGGGATGAGGGGGTCCCTACAGTAGAGAAGCATTCATCTCCCCACTCTTGTCTCTCCCGGGTCTGTCCCCCCACATTCTTGATTTCATTTTCATGTGATAAAAATTGAGATGTACAACCCTTGTCTCTGCGAACACAGGCGGCAGTCAACTGGAAAGTGCTTTGTTCTCTGGCGTGGGAGGGCCACTGCAGGAGACAGACTCTTGGGAAGTATCTTGGGCGGGGGTGGGGGGGACAGGAGTCTCTCCTTGATCATCCTGGCTCTATGGGCAATGCGCACTCACATGCACACATGAAACACACACACACACACACACACACACACACACTGTGTCCCCAAGGCCAGACTCCTGCTGACAAAAAAAAATAGATGTCCAGATGTGCTCCGGATTCAGCTACATTTGATGGATGGGTGGGACACAGGATGGCCTGATGTTCCTCTCCGATGACCTCTGCAAAGAGCTGGCCTCCCTGAAGCAAAGGACTACTGGGAGGAGGAATAACTAAGATCTGAGGGTTAGGTAGGAACTGGAACGCTGCTATAAGCCATGTCAGGGTTCTAGTCTAACGATGGTGGCATCCTGACCTAGCACCCTGGTATTCATAAGCAGAAAGGCTGGGGCGACAGCTGGGGGAGTTCTTGACTGCCCTACTCAGACCCTAGTTTCAATCCTAGTACCACCAAAAAATAAAAAGCCGTGTGTGACGGGACCTCTCTGCAATCCTAGTTAGTACACACTCTAGTGTGGTGACAGCCTAGACCCGGCAGGATGACCACCAACATACAGAACCTATCTACTCCCTGGGGTCTCTTTAGCATAGTCTTGAGAAAGCCCTGGCCTAAAGCAAAGAAGAGAGCTACTTGCTGAAGCTCTGGGAACATCTGGAGAGACCTTGTCCTTGATGCTTCCAGAGCTAAAGCTAAGACCAGGCGGAGACTCCCAGGGGCGTGGACGGAGGCTTTCCTTCCTCTGTAGTAAGGATGACTGCTCATCGCTAGTGTAGACTAAGATGGAATCAGTGTGGTGGGGGTGGACCCTCCACTGAGGGTGCCACAGTGAAGGATATAAATAAACGCCCCCAGTGTCCTTTGTCACTCCGAGACGCTACAGCTCCATGGAGGTGCAGCATGGGGTCACCAGCCCAAGAGTCTCACACTTACAGCTGCATGCTTTTCTATGACATAAGTATTTAAATAAATAAATAAGTATTTAAATAAAGTATTTTCTATGACATAAGTATGACATAAGTATGTCATCTGACCGCAGTCTGGGTCACCAGTGGGGAAAAGAGAGGGAAACATGGGTCCTGTGCACTCCTCTCCCTCGGTGTCTTACAGCACCCAGAAAACAACTCCGGCCCAGGGCACAGCTGCTATGGACCTACTTCTCCCTGCCACTCTCCTGCCTTCCTACTTCTGGCAGCACTGAGGAATGGGGGGCAGGGGGTCCCCAGGAATGGGAACCACATGGTCAAAGGCACGAGGCCCACTCACTCCAGGTTTTCCATACATTGAAAGTTTATCCACTTTGCGGCCAAGAGCCTCTTCTCGCGTTGCTGTCGCTGGTTGGGTTTTGTTGTTTTGTTTTGAGACGCTCTAGAGAAGACTGGCTGATTTGGAAATCACTGTAGAATCTAGGCTAACCTCAAGTTTATGGCAATCCTCCTGCCTCAGGCTCCCAAGTGCTGGGAAGGCAGGTGTGCATCATGAGTCCTTTTTATGCCCCTTCTCCATCATCTACCTAGTTTTCTTTCATTCTTCATGGAGACCCCAAGCAAGAGGCAGGCGGCACTGTATCCCCAGTGCTCCCCTCCTCCCCCTCCTCCCCCTCCTCCCCTTCCCCCTTCCTCTCTAGTTAACCATCTCAGCACCCCAGCCATCTGGCTGAGCCAGGAGGAAGAAAGAGCACTGTGTACATGGCTGTAACTGAGGGGCCTCTCGACAGAGGACCGATGGCTGTAACCAGGCCATGCAACCAAGGAGAGGACCAGCAGCATGCCTCCAACCCCCATTTGCTTCCCCCTTCTATTTTCCTAGCCCATGTATCCAGTGATCCTACAAAAGGCAGAGGAGCCCCTGGAGGTCAGAGCACAGCACAGACAGATGAAGAACAGCTATGTTCTAGCCCACTTTCACCCTGACTCCCTGCTCATGCCTCTGCCCCATCCTCTCGGGCAATTGATGGAGGACTCTCACTGGTTAATAAAGAAACTGCCTTGGCTTTTTTTTGATAGGGCAGGATTTAGGTAAGTGGAGTGGACAGAACAGAATGCTGGGAAGAACGGAAGTTAGCCAGATGCCTCGGGCAATCGCCATGCCCCTCCTCTCTGAGACAGTCGCCATGAAGCCAGCCACCAGGTCAGACATGCTGAATCTTTCCTGGTAAGACACCACTTCGTGGTACTACACAGATTATTAGAAATGGGTTAATCAAGATGTGAGAATTAGACAATAAGAAGCTGGAACTAATGGGCCAGGCAGTGTTTAAATGAATACAGTTTGTGTGCTGTTATTTCAGGGCATAAGCTAGCCAGGCGGCTGAGAGCCAGGCGGGAATGCAACCCGCCGCTCCCATCACTACAGGCGATAAGTGGACTGCTCCATTTTCTCATGCGGAAGAATTGTGCCAACCCTTGGTGCTCACCACCATGACTCCTGCAGGCATCCTACCCTCAAGATTGCATCCTCCAGCTCACATAGCCCAGCAAGACACTGCCCCAAAGAAAGACCTCAGAGGGATCCCTCAAGCCGGTAAGTCTTCAGTTTGCCTCTCTGGGTGTTTGTGATGGCCAGTGTGTTCATTAATGTCTTGGCTACCAATGAGTGAAGGAGAGACATGTGCTCTAAGGAAGGGATTGCCAACCTGTCCCAGAAACTCCTTCCCAGGTTTAGAAACAAAAAGACTGACCTTTGGCTCTTGTCAGCCTGAGTGGCAACTGAAACCCAACTCCTCACATTTATCCTGGGTTTTCCCATTGAGAGCCAGCTCCTCCTCCTGCTCTGGAAGTTGTGCCTCCAGCTTGAGGGACAGTTCTGGCCTGCAGGACAGGGATTTCTGCTCCTTCTAGTTGGTGCCTGCCATAGTCCTCTGGATTCTACCCACAAGGACCCAGGTGGCAAAGGAGGCTAGTAACAAAGGCTCCCGCTGAGGCCTGAGGTTCTGCCTCCAGGAACCACTTCTCAGCTAAATACCACCCTCTCAGTGCTTGGCGATGACCTTTTGAAGCCTCCATTCGCTTGCCTTGGTATTTAGAGAACAGCCTAGTCCCTGGGGAACCAGGGAAGGAATACTTACTGCTTCAGAAGGCCAGCCCCAAAAGAGAAGAAAGAGTAAAAGCTAACCCCTTCCTCCTGAGGCAGGTGCCGCTCTTCTGCCCTCCAGCAGAACTGCCTTGGCAAGTGCCCACGATGCTGTTTTAACAACCTCACCCAAGGTCTCCAAATGCTGTGCACAGGTGTTATCGCCACCCAGTGAGAGTGCCCATGTGTGTCCTTGTGTGTGTGTGTGTGTATGTGTGTGTGTATGTGTGTGTGTGAGGGGGAAGGGAAGGAGGGAGGGAGAGGGAGGGAGAGTGAGGGAGAGGGAGGGAGGGAGGGAGAGAGAGAGAGACAGAGAGAGAGAGAGAGAGAGAGAGAGAGAGAGAGAGAGAGAGAGAGAGAGAGAGAGGAGTTTGTGTTTCAGAAGCATCCTCTTTTCCTGGGCATGAATAGATAAAGTTAGGGTGTGTATGGGTTAGTGATATTTGTGTCTGTCTGTGTCTGTGTGTCTGTCTGTGTCTGTCTATCTCTGTCTATCCCCGTTTGTGTCTGTCTGTCTGTATCTGTGTGTGCCCATGCCTGTCTGTGTCTGTGAGTGTCAGCTGTGTTCGTGTCTCTATGTATGGCAAGAACATGAATGGGCTGCTGTATATGTCAGTGGGAGGGATTGGAGGTTCTGATCACGTATTTGTGCACGAGGGTCCCAAGTGCATTTGTGTACATGGAAGGCACACGCTCTGAGTGTGATTCTCAGTTTGCTGAGTCTTGAGGGCTCATTCCTGCAGTGAGGAAGCAGTATCTCCAAAGATCTTGCAGGGGCTAATTGAGGTAGGGGACACTGCATGCAATAGCCTAATACGGACTCCATCACCCTAGGTGACGCCGATTCCCTGGGCAGCTGCTACCCAGTAACCTGTGCTCTAAGAGCAGAAAAGCCTGGAGCCTTTGCCACCACTCGGGATAATACTAAATGGCCATCCCAGGTCTGAGGGGGGCCTTCAGGGCCAACGGAAGCCTTTGTTGCTACTGTAACACCAAGAACTGGGCTCTGAGCAATGCTGGTCCTTTCACCCTCCTGAATACAGGAGCCTCCCAGGTAGTCTTTCTGTCAGCAAATCTCCATCTCAAAGGAGGATGTTCGCAGATGGAGAAAGTTGACCTAGAAGAGTTGGCCATAAGCGAGGGGGACAGAGGCGTCTTAAGTCCTCGCCTGGAAGAGGACAAAACTAGAGAAAAGACGGCAGTGCCTGCAAGTGATGCTATTAATTTCATCATGATTGTTTTTAAGATTGGAAGCAGTTGAGCACAAACCTGGAGAATTTTCCAGCCAGAAGGCTGGATCCATCCACATTCCCTGGAGACATCTCAATAGCTGCCTGTGTGGGTTTCCTTGTGCCAACAACAAAATTGATCATCCTAACCACTTAAACAAGAGCAATCCATTACTCTGAACTAAAAGGACACTTGTCAACTACGGGAACATCCTACATGAGTTAGAACACTGGCAGCTGGCAGCGGCTTCAACGGTAGCAGCGGCCTCGGCGTGCTGTTGGGATCTGCTGGTAGGTGTCCTTATTGCAGCCACGGTTCATCTGTCATTTGACCTTCGAGGATATCCCAGAACCAAAGCCCAGAGTCCACTGTACAGCAAGCCGATACAGGAACTTCAGACCCCACACCAACAGCTCCCAAACTGCCGTTGTTTGGGTCAGGGTTGTAGTTTGGGTGTCCTAGAAGATGGCCTTGACTCAGTAGCAAAGACAGGCATGTGGCTCATTTGTTCTTGCCAAAGAGGGGGGTTACGGCCAGGCAAGGAATAATTCTGAGATTCGCCACCATTGCAACCCCGAGAAGAAGGCTGGACAGAAGAAGAAATACATGTCCAGGCTGTGTTCATCCCGGGAAGACTGAGTGTGAACCCTGCCTCAAGGCTGCATCTGTTGCAGAGATTTAGACCTGATTTACACATCTGCACTTCCCCGATGATCATAAAAGAAGCCTTTTAGGCTGTGAGCCAGGGCTGATACTGCAGATACATACATTCATCAGGAAATTCAGTTCTTCCTGTTCTGTTTTGACAAGCACAGCTTCTACTTTCAGGGTCTCCTTGTGGCCCAATGTGACTGAAAGAGCGCCAGCCATTACATCTGCATTCCAGGCATCAGGAACGAGGACGAGAGGAGAATACAGAGGACAGACTCCTCTTTTTAGTGGTACTTAGAAAAGGTCCTTGTAACACTTTTACCAGCTTAGTCATTGGCAAAGTTTAATCACAAAGCCCCATCTAATGGCAAAGAAGCTGAGAAATGGACTCTTACCTGGCCAGGTTACTAGGTTTTGCTGGTTAGTTTATGTCCACTTGACACGAGTTGGAGTTATCAGAGTGGAGAAAGCCTCAGCTGAGAAAATACATCCATAAAACTGGGCAGCAGGCAAGCCTGTAGGGTATTTTCTTAATTAGTGATTGACTGGGAAGGGCCCAGCCCATTGTGGGTGGTGCCATCCCTGGGCTAATGGTCCTGGGTTCTAGAAGAAAACAGGTTGAGCAAGCCATGGGGAGCAAGCCAGTAAGCAGCACCCCTCCATGGCCTCTGCATCAGCTCCTGCCTCCAGGGTCCTGTCCTGTTTGAATGTCTGTCCTGACTTCCCTCAAGGGAAGGTGACTCCGAGAATGTAAGCCAAATACACACTTTCCTTTTGCTTTTGGCTGTAGCTTTTGGCTGTAGCGTTTCACACCATGTCCCTGGTGGCAAAGACTTATGTAGGCAAAAGGCAGCGTGTAATTTGTGTCTCTGAGTGTGCATACCTGTGTGCTAGCGAGTCCTACAGACCATCGCAGACCCGGAATAGAAGTCTAAAGCCAACAAACCTTCCATGGGCTGCTCAGCTCTGCACGCACTGTTTTCTGTCAAGCAAACAATTGGAGCAAATCAACCCAAGTTTGCACAGGCGTCCTAGGTGGCCAGCTGCAATTTAGATGTGTATGTGCCTCCACTCATGTGACTCGGCCTAAATCCTTCTGTAAACAACAGTGGACAGCGATGGTGGACATGCTAAACTCCCACACGGGTCTCATGCCTGGCTGGTCGTCAGTAGCCTTTTGAACCCAAGCTGTCCTCAGACTTAGTTGGCCCTCCCTGCTTACTAACTTTTACATTTAGACTGACCCTGCCTGGTCATCCCAACAGCAGATGAAGGAGATTCTCTGTGGAATGGCCTCTGAACATCCCTATTTCCCTACCGGCATCTTTGAAAGCCTCTTTTCCTTCCAGTTCGGAGCTATCTCCATTCCAAGATCCAGCACAGCTTTGTCTCCAGCGGGGCCTCACTTCTTTGCACAAACTGATTTGAAGGACTAATCCATCCTCAATGGGACTTTGAGGTTACATCTTGACCTCTGGACCAGATGCCCCAACCCAGAGGCGGGAAAGTTCTAGCAGGGATTAAGGAAAACTCCAGAGTCTGAAGTTCGTACTGTTTCTTCTGATCTCCACTATCGTGTTATAACATACATTTTTCACGGTTTTAGTCTCCCCTTCCTTTCTCAGCTCTAGCTGGCGCTTCTCCCTTCCGTAGGTGACATACCCATTCTGATTCCACAAATCCCACTAACTGTTGTCTCACCTACCCACGTGTTTGCTGTTCAAACCTCAGGAAGCATCCACCCCCACCACCAATCTGTTAATATCCCTTTGGACCAATGGAGCTAGGTGTCAAAGGTTTCTGTATCCCACTTCCCCCCATCACTTCACACTCATGACCTGCAGTGATCGCAACAGACAGGCTCAGGAGGGTTTGTGGTAGTGCCAGCTTTTCCCAAGGCCCTGGAGCCCTGGCCAGGACTGGGTCCCAATCACGTGTCTCATAAAGGAGCCTTTGTAAGGATGGGTCTATGTGTATGACACTACTACAAAATTTTACATGTTTAAAAGGATCTTAGACTTAATGTATTCTATCTGGCCAGGATGGCCCCGGGAGCAAGCGGCATTGAGTTTTCCAGGCACAGGGTATCTGTTGGCAGCTGGGAAACTCCAGCCAGTTTGGATTTTATTGCTGGCATCTGCTCTTACAAAACCATCTCAGAATATAAAAGCGGGGCCTGCTATCTTCTCAGTAGCTCTCCATCCTCCAAGACATGGGATGAACCTTAGGCCCAGGCAGGCTGGCCTCCACAGGTCCCTCTGGCACCAAATCCCCCACTACTCCCCTCCAGCCAGACGTCTGCACTCACCAGCCCCACCACCACCCCTGCCTCGGGTCCTCTACACCCTCTTCTCTAGACCTCTCTCACCTCTGCTCTCAAACGCACAGGACAAGCACCACGCTGTCACCACTTAAGGGACATGTTCTTGAACTCTCTTGGTCACGCTCTAATTCCCTGAAGCTTTTGTTCCTTTATTGTGTTTGTCGGCTTCTGTCCCCAACATCCCATAGTGCGCAGATCTCAGTGGACCTGTTTGCTATTCTTTCTCCAGCACTCAGCTCACGCCTGCAAATGGTAGCGATTCTACCAATTTTTATTGGATGGATGTACTACTGGGAGGAGGGAGGGAGGAAAAGCTGTGCCCTGTTATTCCAAGTGCGGGAAGGTACTGTCTAGGGCAGTCTAGAGGCACAGCAGACATTAGGCTCAAACCTGCCAGTTCCTGTCATGGCCAGCCTTGTCCACTAACGTGAGAGGCCCCAAAGGCATATGGAGGGAACATATTGCCCTCTGCCCCACATCCCTTGAGCCAGACTCACCTCCCCTGGCAGCAAGGGGTGGAATAGAACCTGGAGGACTCAGACCCATCCATCACTGAGAGAGAAGAGCCACAAATTTTGAGGTCTCCATTTATGCCATCACATTCAAGGGCAAGCTTGCCACGGCCCTGCTCCATGGCCACTCCTCCTGCTGACAGTTGTGCTGGCTCAGGGACTTGCCTAGAGACAGATCTGTTGTCTGTTTAGCAATATCAACTGGCTGCTCCCGGGGCCAGGGCCGGGTGGCTGCTGGAGGTGGAGACATTTACAGCCATGGACAGTTTGGGGAGGCATACTTCTTGTGAATGTCCCACTACAGGGGCCAGCCCAGCATGAAACGCTGCCACAATCCTCCTACTGGTTCTTCCTAGTTGTGTTTTGAACCTGGCACGTCCCCCCCACAGGCTCTTGAACTCTTGGTCCCTAGCTGATTTCGGTACATTGGGAGGCTCTGGAACCTGGGAGGTAAGGACTAAATGGAGGAGTAAGGCCTTGCTGTTAATGGCATGCCCCCACTTCCTGTCTCCTTTCCTTTTTCTGTTCTGTTGCCACATAACTACATATGCCTGCATGACTTCCTTCCACGATGGACTGTCCCATCAGACTGTGACTCAAGTAAACCCATCCTCCTCGTTTTAGCTCCAGCTCCTTCCTACCTCAGCTAGCAGTGCCCCCACTTGCTCTAGAAAATGGGCCAACAGCAGGGTCCCTATGAAAGGCTCACACAGTGCCTGGTGAGAAGTGAGCACTCAAAACGGCATCTGCTTCTGTCATTTTCAAGATATCTTTGCCATCGTTGCCACTGCTGTTTATAGATGGGGTGGGATCATCCCACATCTTCTCTGTCCAAATCCCTGCAGAGGAAATAGCCCAATCCCTTTTAGTGTTGCCAGAGAGGGGAAAGGAGCCAAAAGGTAAACCTCATCCTCCACCTTCAGCTCCAAGAGGCAACAATGCTCTGGATTGGAGGGTGAGAGAGAACAGCCATGGTCCCAGAGGATAATCCCAGAAGCCTCTAGAGCAACCTAAAGGCAACATCTGAGGCCTGGGGAACATCATGACTTTTCTGGGTGCATGTCTTACTCAGAAAATAGCAGACAGCTCAGCCTGAACTACCCCCTCCTCCAGGACCTGTCCCTCTGTCCCCTGAGGTTCCATGATTGCATTGCCCCCCAGCCTCTCTATTTCCTTCCTTAACCTGTGTCTCCCCTACCTCTCACAACTGAGCCACCCTTTCTGCTCAGACCAGTCACCTTCTCTCTTCCCTCCCAGCACCTCCTGCTTGTCTCAACCCTCAGTGGCATAAATGGCAGTAGATGCTTCAATGACTCAGTGGTACTGCCCCCCCAAGTTAGCAGGTATATGTTCCCACTGGGCTCCTCCAGATTGACACTTTATAGTCAAAGGAGTGACCCTGGTGAAATCCCATACACAGCACACTGGCAGGGCAGGACAGGAAGGGGTGAGATGGGGCAGGGAAGTTAGGGATAAGTGTGCCCACGTGGTCACAATGAACAGGTCTCTCCCAGGGAAGTACATGTGGTCTTGAACTTCTCTCAGGGATCTTCTCTGCTCCCCTTCCTCTTCTCATAAGTAATACAATCAGAGACCTCCCATTGCCCCCAAAGGAGCTCAGAGGCCAGCTCACACCTGGCCCTTCCTTCAATATCATTGTCAGCCCTTCCCATAATCTAGGCTCATGGATCAGTCAGCCAGCTATCCTGAAGATTCCCTCTGCTGGGGCCCACAGAGCACTGAAGGGAAGTGGAGCTCTGCCTGAGCATCTGGACAGATCGCACGCGCACTCCAGGCTGGGTCCCTTCTAGTCAGCTCCCCGTTTTCATGAAAACGATTCGGTGACTAGCTGCAGGATGGACAATAGATGCTGTCTCCAGGGCTTCCCTCCCATGCCCAGAGTCAGGCATCCTTCAGGGGTCTCCAGGCCAGGACAGACCCCACAGAGCTGTTCCTCATCTCTGCCACTCACCCAGAGACCCTCTCTTCAAAGGATGCAAGAGAGATAAATGGACAACCCTGCCCGCTGAGCTTCCAGCTCAGCCTCTGGCATGGTGACCCAGCCTCAGAGGCACCCAGAAGGATTCTCCTTCATTCTTTCTCTGTTGGAAATCCAGTGCAGGAAAAAACAGTTCCCTGGGGACCAAACTTTCTTGTCTTGCCCTGTCTCCTCACAGGTAGGCTGAAAGGATGAAGAAGATGGAGTCTGGGGTTCCGTCCACCTCTGACACGGGATGGTGGGTTTGAGGGCTGCTTCCACTCCTTCCCCGACCCTGTCTTGAATTTGTCTTGAAAAGTCCAATACCTTCAAACTCTGGGCTCTGATGTCTGGGATAAGGCGGTTGTTCCCTCCAGGGAACGCTGGCGGCTTCCTCTGGTTTCTGTGGAAACGACCCCATTTGTTAAGCTTTTGTGATACTATCGCATCCACTGGCCGAACACTTATTTACAATGGTAGAAGGTACAAATCACTGGTTACCACAAGATGAGGAGCAGACAAACATCTCCTACACTGCCATGAGAAGACGAAAACTTACACCCATCTCTGGAAAACAGCTTCTGACAGTTTCTCTTTTTAAGATGTATTTTTATTTTTATAATATGTGTGTGAGTGCGCGTACGTGTGTGTGCGCTGGCATGTGTGTGTGTGTGTGTGTGTGTGTGTGTGTGTGTGTGTGTATGTATTGCCTGTGTGCCTGTGTGTGGATTTGTGCTTACATGCTTATGCTCACAGAGACCAGAAGACAGCACTGGTCTCCTGGAGCTGGGGTTACAGACCCTTGTTAGCCACCAGACAGGGGTGCTGGGAACCAAACTCTTGAAAGAGCAAAGGGTGCTCTAAACAGCTGAGCCATCCCTCTAACCCCTCCCATGGCTTCGGAAGATGCTTGCTATGCATTGCAGCCATCTCAGTCCTAGGTCTTTGCGTAACAGAGAAATGATAATTCACAAAAGCGTGTACTCAGCTGCTTATGGCAACATGCTGCAGAATTTCCCAGCTCTGGAAACCAACTGCACACACATTCCTTTCTGGTTTTTAATTATTTCTTTTATTTTTCAAGGTTGCAATATAATAACATCATTTCCCCCTTCCTGTTCTTTCCTCCAGACCCTCCCATATATCCCTCCTTGTTCTCTTTCAAATTTGGGACCTCTTCTTTTTTTATTAATCGTTGTTACATGTATATATGTATATATTCCTAAATAGAGCCTGCTCATGTTACTCGTGTGTTTTCAAGGCTGATATTTGGAGCTGGCTAAACAGTGTTCTCTTTTCCGGGGAAGACTATTCTCCTGCTCTGAGCTCTCCTCAGCTGCCTGTAGTTCTCTGCATAGGGCTGAGGCCTCCTCGGCTTCTCCCACCAATCTATTGTTGTCCATCCATAATTACATTCTAAATATTTATTCTTAGAGTCATGGACAAATGTCATCTAGCTAGTTTTATGTCAACTTGACTCAAGCTAGCCTCATCTAAGAGGAGGGAACCTCAAGTGAGAAAATGCCTCCACAAGATTGGTTGCAGGCAAGTCTGTAGGGCATTTTCTTAATTAGTGGTTGATGTGGAAGGGCCTAGCCCATTGTGAGTGGTGCCATCCCCAGGCTGGTGATACTGGGGTCTGTAAGAAAGCAGGCTGAGCAAACCATGGAGAGCAAGCCAGTAAGTAGTGCTATGTTTCAGGCATTATGCTGACCTGTCACTTGGCAGGATGAACTCAGGCAGTACCCTGGCTGCTCATCACTGTGTAGTCTGTACAAGCTGGAGCAAAAGGCCCCTTTAAGAGCAAGCTCCACCCATTCCTGGCTCCTTTTTGGCTGTTCTTCTGAAGAGGCAAGAAGGTGTTTCTCTCTCTCTCTCTCTCTCTCTCTCTCTCTCTCTCTCTCTCTCTCTCTCTCTCTCTCTCTCCGCCTCCCTCCCTCCCTCCCTCCCTTCCTCCCTTCCTCCATCCCTCCCTCCCTTCCTTCCTTCCTCCTTTCTTTCCTTCCTCCTTCCCCCTTTCTCTCAATAAAACTCCCCACATAAGCGCTGTCTGCATGGCGTGTTTGTCTTTCAACCAGCATGGGGCCTCTTGGCTCCTTCCCGCCAAGGTCTGTTGCACACAGAATCTTATCAAGTAGCCCCCTCCATCTCCTCTGCATCAGCTCCTGCCTCCAGGTTTCTGCTCTGCTTGAGTTCCAGCGATGATAAACAGTGGTGTGTGGAGTAAGCCACATAAACCTTTCCCTTCCCGAGACGCTTTTGGTCACAGTGTTTCAACACGGCAGTAATAACCCTGATTAAGACAAGTGTAACCCTCACACTTCATCAAGGGCGCTAACTATACAGTCTTTATCAGCTGAATAGATGAACAAATGAGACTCAGTCGTACAGTGGAGTATTACTCTGCAAAGAATAGGAACTCACTGGAGATACCTTCTCTGGAGGATCCTGAAATGCTTCAATCTCGAGTCCCAACTGCTAGTTCTACTTGTATAATATTCTAAGGGATATGACAGGGACACAGCATAGATGGGTGGCGTGATGAGGAAACACTGGGTTGCAAAGTCCCGGCATGAGGGACTACTTTAAGGTTTGGCAATTGCTCTGAGTTCAGTTTGTAGTGGCAGCTCCAAGGAACCATGAATGTATTAAACACACAGAACTGAACATGGGGCGGGGGGTGGGGAAGGGAACTTTACATATAAGCAAAATATATACGTTTAAAAATGAAGAAAAAGAATCCATGATTGCACACGGGAGGTGATTAAAATCTGACGGTAAGTCCCAGCTCTGCAGCGTTAGTGGTCCCCTGCTGGTGGAAGGCTTCTGCTCCTCTTCTGCCATGCTTGGGTGATTGCACTGGGGAGGATTGGTGGCCTTCTCCTGGCCACAATGACTGGCTTAGGATCTTGCGGGTGCAGTCTCAGTTGACTGTGGGGTTCTTCTTCAGGACTGGGGAGATCTTTTTCCAATCAAGATTCCTAAAGACAGTCACGTGCGGCCTTTACCCTTGACATTCAGAGCTCCTGGGATCCTCACAACAGCCCTACGGGTTGAGTGCTAATTTTATCCTCATTTCACAGACAGGAAAACGGAGGCCAGAGAGGATGATGGGTATGCCTAGGGCCACACAGAACAAAGCAGCAGGGATAGGATGGCCCATGTAAGCTGACCTTGGAAACAGGGCCTTGAACCTCTGCACTTTCTTCTTGGGGTGATAGTCTCTGTTGCCAATCACCACACCGAGGAGGCAGGACTCTCTGTGAGTGGTGGGTTCTCATTTATCTGTGAGACTGAAGGAGTTAATGTCCTGTCACAAGCAGTGGCTGGGGTCTTGAATAGGACTGCCATTCTGACTGGGTGCTGGTGAGCAAGGAAAATAACCTCTCTGGGCCTTGATTTTCTCTTCTATAAAATGGGGAGAAGTAGTGTCAGGGTCATTAAACAGCTGTGAAAATACAAGTAGACAATGTAGGTGAGGCTTTAACCCAATACCACCCCCAAAGTGGGAAACAAGGACCCTCTGTGGTGATGACATCAGTCACTGAGAGCCACCATTCCCAGACACACCTTCCAACGCCCTCTCCCTCTGTCTCTCTGAACATTGAACAAGCTGGCAGTCTCTTCTTACTTTGTTCCCAGGCCTCTACTATAACATCTGGGCCACCCGTCAGGCAGTCTCCCTCCTGGAGCCCTCTGGGATTGAGAAGAGATCCTTAGAGCCAGGCAAGGCCCTTACAACCTTCCTTGGAGGAAATATGCATTCCCGCCCTGCCCCCCAGACTTGTCTCCCTGCTCCAAGAGCTGCCACCTCCCCATAGGAGGAGCTCCCTTACTCTCCCCTGTCCCCTGCTCTGTGTCCCACGCCTAAGCATCACTGTCTGGTAACTGTAGAATCGGCATCTGGACCCTGGGACAGGGATCGCCATGACAAGGCCTCTCTCCCAAGGGTGAGCAGGAAGCCCTTGCAGTGAGGAAGAGCTGTGACTGGGTGGAGCTGGCCCAGAGCTGGGAAGGCTTCAGTCAGGTTTCTGGTGGAAAGAAAAGAGCAGGCTGTCTAGAGAAAAAAGCCCAGGTCTAGCGCCAGCAGAACCCATGGCTTGGGATAGACCCCTCTTTGCATGGGCTCCCTGTCCAGAGCACCGCTCACGACCTCAACCCTACAAGCCTGGTTGAGAAATTGCCATCATTTAGGCTCCTGACACAGGCTCTTGGAGGATGAAGATGGACAAGCTGCAGCCCCTGCATACAACCTCGGGGGTGTAAGAAAAAGGAAAAAAGACCTGGTTGGAAATATAACTGACACTTATCAAGTGCACAGGGAACATTTGACATGAGAGTTTTCCTAATGAGTATCTTAATGGCACATAATCCTTGTGCATATTTACAGGTCACAAATGTGATGGTTTAAATTTATACACATGCGACTGGAGGATGGCTTGGTCCCCAAAGTGCCTACAGCACAAGCATGAGTTTGATCCCAGAACCTGCACAGGAGAGCTATGTGCAGCAGCACACACCTGTATCCCCAGCGTTGGGAGAGCAAGGACGGGCAGATGGCAGGAGCTCCATCTAGCTCCTATCTAGCTCCATCTAGCCTAGCCAGAATGATCCTCTCCAGCTCCATCCCCAAAAGCACCCAATGCAACCTCTGACCTCCACACGCACATGCACACATACACACAGAGGTGCACACATACACACAGGTGCACACATTCATGCAAACACAAAGGTGCACACACACTCATGCATACAGACACACATACATGTACACATGCACATGTACACACGCGCGTGAGGGCACACTCACCACATACACTGGACAAAGCAGGTCATCAGTCCTTCATCCCCTTGAACGTGTATCATTTTGTCATGGAGCGGCACAAGCACTTTGCTCATTCTTTCAAACTGTTTAATAAACTGCCGTGAAGTCCATGACTGGCCTCCCTCTCCCCATCTTGCTCCCCTCTGGCCTCTGGGACCCTCATTCTGCTCTCTGCAATGGAAGCAGACTTTCCAGCTCCTGGAAATGGGCATGAGCACACAGTGGGCTTGTCTCCCTGGCTGCCTGACTAATGCTAAACCTCACAGCAATACAAGTGAGGACTCATGGTTATTCCCCAAGTATTGAAGGGGAAACTGAGGCCCAGAGAGTTCAATCATCAGTCAAGGGGCAGTCCAGCTGGTAGGGGTGTTTCTGTGGGAAGAAGACAAAGAAGCATGAGTTCTCTGGCAGCTGAGGGGAGGGGATCTTATCCTGGAGCCTTAGTTCTCCATCTGGGAGACAGCGTGGTCTCTGTGCATGGGGTAAGCTATGTTTGCAAACTCAGAGATGTTTGCTAATATTGATCTTAGATGCTACAAAGGTGCCCAAACCTATCAACGTTGATCATTGCAATCCTTCGCAAATTGCTAGGCATCGCTTACACATTCTGCACATTCTGCTGGAGGTCAATTGCCTCCCCTGGGGTTTATGGGACAGAGCCAGAGCTGAGACCCAGATGTCCCTACAAGTGGTTATGATCAGTCTTGCCCATTACATTCCACATCCCCTCTGCAACATTCTCTCTCTCTCTCTCTCTCTCTCTCTCTCTCTCTCTCTCTCTCTCTCTCTCTCTCTCTCTCTCTCTTCATCCACAAGGCCAGTTACTGTGCACCCAGCCGCAGAAGGAGGTCTAAGATAGGCTCACACACCCAGACCTCTGCTCTGAGCTGGGAATAATTCCAATATATCACAAGTTGCCTACCCAGGCAGCTGCACATCGGAATGAATATGTAAAACAGGCGTGGGACACTTATAAAAAGGTTACTCTCCTGTTATTCAAAAAAATAATTACCAATAGCAAGCCCATGTTATAATACATCGGCAATGCAGAGCATAGGTTAAATATTAATGCCCACTTTTTCTTCCATTTTTCATGAGATTATGTGTGTTAGATGATATGGTGCCTGAGGGCTAGACCCAGAAATGTGCTTCGTGGGCCTTGCGTGTACACACGTGCACAGAGGGGGTGGGTTATTGCTCTTATAGTTAGGAGAGAGGGAGAGGAAAAGTCATCTTGTAGCTCACAGATAAGTTCTTCTTCTTCTTCTTCTTCTTCTTCTTCTTCTTCTTCTTCTTCTTCTTCTTCTTCTTCTTCTTCTTCTTCTTCTTAGTGAGGAGGAATTTTTAGCCGCTTGGCAGCAGGCTCCTCTATCCACAGAGCCATCTTAGCAGCACTCATAAAGTTAGTTTTAATGAACTTTCTTGAGAGAGCACCCTGAAGGCACTGTGCTAAGTGCTTTCCACCTGTCTGCTCCCTGAGTATTTCCAAACACAGAGAAGTGGATCGTGTCACCATTCCTACTTGATAAAAAGAAGCAGAGGTTAGCCCATTCAGGGCATCAACAGCAGGTTAGTCCATCCAGGAAGTCAGCAGCAGGTTAGCCCATCCAGGATATCAGCATCAGGATGGAAGCGTACCACAGCTCCTTACAAAATCTACAAACAGATGTAAGAGAATATGAGTTTCACCCTCACTGTAAGATCACAGAACAGAGAAATGGGGTATCCTGGGAAGATTGGAGATGTCTCTCCAGAGGCAGTGCCAGGGGATAGCTTTGGCCTTCCCTCAAACCTTCACCATTTGCTCCTGAAGCTACAATGAAAGATAGATGATGGATGGATGGATGGATGGATGGATGGATAGATAGACGCAATAACATCCTTTGACAAGGAAAAACAATATTTTTTCAATCCTGCATAACTTACAAAGTCATCATTATAAAATCCTTCCTAGTTTGATCTATAACAAGCAACACAAAACAGAGCTTATGGTTGTTGATTTTGGCTTGGAGTGGGTTATTTTACTTTATTATTATTGTTGTTGTTGGCAGCAGTGGTAGTGGTGCGTGTGTGTGTGTGTGTGTGTGTGTGTGTGTGTGTGTGTGTTTGTGTATGATAAGGGAAGGCCATGCATACCACATCATGCCTGTGAGGGGTCAGAGGATAAACTCCATATTGTTGTTTTTCTCCTACCTTTATGTGTGTTCTGGGGTTGAACAACAAGTTCCTTTACCTGCCCAACCATCTCGCTGGCCTGACTTTGTTTTGAGGCAGGGGTTCACACTTACTTAACTCACAGCAATCCTTCTGCCTCAGCCTGCTGGATTCTGGCATTACTGGTATGAGCCACCAGGCCCAGTCCCTCTCCTTTCTCTCCTAGCTTCCCTCAGCCTGCTTCTGATGCTCTGGCATTTGCTCTCTCAGAAACAGACTCTGAAGCCTCCCTGGCACCCGCTTCTGTCCAGGTGAAATCAGGCTGGAGTTTCAAACCTGCCTTAACCCAACATCTAGACACGTGAAGCCACTTCTGGAGCTATCCTATCCCATACAACCAATGCCAGGGTGGAAAAACAACACCCAAGAAGCCCCTCGTCACCGACGCCCCATGGTGGAGGAAGGAACTGGGTGAAGACTGGAGACAACCTCAGCCCAGGAGATGTCACAGCCGCCTTCAGAGGCACAGAGTCCCCACTGTCGGCTTGAGTGGAGTGGAGCAGAGCGAGGGGGAGCTGCAGTGGTCCCTCCCCTCCAGTGAGGTTAGGAGGCAAGATCATCATGCTGCAGGGATAGCCTTCACTGTTGGCTGTACACCAAGGCTCGTGAAAAACTTGAAAATGCCCCTTGCCTAAACCCCAACCAGAAACTACAATTGTACTGGCTGGCTGCAGCCTGATCTATCACATTTTGAAGACTCGTTTCTGATTGATCCAGCTGAACAAGAGGAATAACACTCAGCTGCCAGGAACAGCATTGGCTCTTAAATCTGCATGGGGAGGTTAACGCGGAAGCAGTGGCTGAACACTGCTGTGGGCAGGGATATTTGGTGAGAAAGGCTTGAAGTAAGGTAGGGAAGGGAACCAGTCATCAAGAATCTCCACGTGTACATGTGTGTGTGTTTGTGCGCGCGTGTGCTTTGCATCAGTGTGTATACTTGCATGTGTGTGTATACACACACAAATAGGAGTGTCTCAGAAGGAAATGGCAGGAAACTAAATTCTTCTGAAGCATCTCGACATGTTTGGAAGGCCATGGAAACTTCATGAGAGATGCAGAGAGTGAAGCAAGAATGGTTCAGATAGCAGGGGCAGCCTATACAAGGGCCCAGGTCAGGGGTGGGAGGAGGCTGATGCGTCCCCTTCAGGAAACTAGATGAGAAGAAGCAGGAATCAAGAAAAGAGAGAGCCAAGAGGCCTCCAGCATGCCAGGGAAGTGCCGCACAGCAACTCAGGCAGATGTGGGAACAGCTGAAAGCCAGGAAGGAGTTACAGGCTGGGGACTGACATGATCAGCTTGGCAATTTCTATTTATTATTACTATTATTGAATTTTATTAATCTCTACATTTTTCTCTGCTCCCCTCGCTGCCTCTCCCCTCCCCTTCAACCCTCTCCCAAGGTCCCCATGCTCCCAATTTACTCAGGAAAACTTGTCTTTTTCTACTTCCCATGTAGATTAGATCCATGTATGTCTCTCTTAGGGTTCTCATTGTTGTTTAAGTTCTCTGGTATTGTGATTTGTAGGCTGGGTTTTTTTTTTTGCTTTATATTTAAAAACCACTTATGAGTCAGTACATGTGATAATTGTCTTTCTGGGTCTGGGTTACCTTACTCAAAATGATGTTTTCTAGCTCCATCCATTTGCCTGCAAATTTCAAGATGTCATTAATTTTTTTCTGCTGTATAGTGCTCCATTGTGTAAATGTACCACGTTTTTCTTATCCATTCTTCGGTCAAGGGGCATTTAGGTTGTTTCCAGGTTCTGGCTATGACAAACAAAGCTGCTATGAACATAGTTGAGCACATGTCCTTGTGGCACGGTTGAGCATCCTTTGGATATATACCCAAAAGTGATATTACTGGGTCTTGAGGAAGGTTGTATCCTAATTTTCTGAGAAATCGCCACACTGACATCCAAAGGGGTTGTACCAGCTTGCATTCCCACCAGCAATGCAGAAGTGTTCCCCTTTCCCCACAACCTCTCCAGCATACGTTGTCATCAGTGTTTTTGATCTTGGCCCTTCTGACAGGTTTCAGATGGAATCTCAGAGTTGTTTTGATTTGCATTTCTCTGATGATTAAGGATGTTGAACATTTCCTTAAGTGTCTTCCAGCCATTTTAGATTCCTCTGTTGAGAGTTCTCTGTTTAGGTTTGTACTCCATTTTTTTTATTGGATTATTTGTTCTTTTGATGACCAATTTTTGAGTTCTTTGTATATTTTGAAGATCAGACCTCTGATGTGGGGTTGGTGAAGATCTTTTCCCATTCTGTAGGCTGTAGTTTTGTCTTCTTGACCGTGTCCTTTGCTTTATAGAAGGTTTTCAGTTTCAGGAGGTCCCATTTATTAATTGTTTCTCTTGGTGTCTGTGCTACAGAGGTTATATTTAGGAAGTGGTCTCCTGTGCCAATGCATTTAAGTGTACTTCCCACTTTCTCTTCTATAAGGTTCAGTGTGGCTGGCTTTATGTTGAGGTCTTTGATCCATTTGGACTTGACTTTTGTGCATGGTGATAGATATGGATCTATTTTCATTCTTGTTGATATCCAGTTATACCATCACCATTTGTTGAATATGCTTTCTTTTTTCCATTTTATATTTTTTGCTTCTTTGTCCAAAATCAGGTGTTTGAAAGTGTGTGGGTTAATATCCGGGTCTTCGATTCTGTTCCATTGGTCCTCCTGTCTGTTTTTTGCCAATACCAGGCTGTTTTCAGTACTGTAGCTCTGTAGTAGTTTGAAGTCAGGGATTGTGATACCTCCAGAGATTCTTTTGTTGTATATGATTGTTTTGGCTATCCTGGTTTTTTTTGTTTGTTCATGTGTTTATTTGGTTTTTGTTGTTGTTGTTGTTGTTTTTTCTTTTCCATATAAAGTTGAGTATCGTTCTTTTGAGGTCTGTAAAGAATTTTGCTGGGATTTTGCTGGGAATTGCATTGAATCTGTAGATTGCTTTTGGTAAGATTGCCATTTTTACTATGTTAATCTGCCTACCCAAGAGTATGGGAGATATTTCCACTTTCTGGTGTCTTCTTCAATTTCTTTTTTCAAAGATTTAAAGTTCTTGTCATATAAGTCTTCCACTTGTTTGGTTAGAGTTACTCCAAGATATTTTGTGCTATTTGTGGCTATTGTGAAGTGTGATGTTTCTTTAAGTTCTTTCTCAGCCCATTTATCATCTGTGTACAGGGGGGCTACTGATTTTTTTTTAGATAATCTTGTACCCTGCTATATATCAGTGCTACACTGCACTGAAAGTGTTTATGAGTTGTAGAAGTTCCTTGGTAGAATTTTTGGGGTCACTTTTGTAAACTATTATATCATCAGCAAATAGTGAGAATTTGACTTCTTCTTTTCTGATTTGTATCCCTTTGATCTCCTTTTGTTGTCTTATTGCTCTAGCTAGGACCTCAAGAACTGTATTGAATAGATATGGAGAGAGTGGACAACCTTGTCTTGTTCCTGATTCTAATGGGATCACTTTGAGTTTCTCTCCATTTAGTTTAATGTTGGCTGTTGGCTTGCTGTATATTGCCTTTATTATGTTTAGGTATGTTCCTTGTATCCCTGCTCTCTCCAAGACCTTTATCATAAAGGGATGTTGCATTTTGTCAAAAGTTTTTTCGGCATCTAATGAGATGATCATGTGGTTTTTATTTTTCAGCTTGTTTATATGGTGGATTACGTTGACAGATTTTCGTATGTTGAACCATCCTACCTCTCTGGGATGAAGCCGACTTGATCATGGTGAATGATGGTTCTGATGTGTTCTTGGATTTGATTTGCCAGTATTTTATTTAGTATTTTTGCATTAATGTTCATGAGTGAGACTGGTCTGTAATTCTCTTTCTTAGTAATGTCTTTGTATGGTTTGGGTATCTGGTAATTGTACCCTCATAAAAAGAGTTTGGCAATGTTCCTTCTGTTTCTATTGTGTGGAACAATTTGCAGAGTATTGGTATTAGTTTTTCTTTGAAAATCTTGTAGAATTCTGAGTTGAACCATTTACTCCTGGGCTTTTTGGGGGGGGGGAGACTTTTGATGACCGTTTCTATTTCTTCAGCAGTTATATGTCTGTTTAATTTCTATATTCTCTCTCTGCCTTTTGGTTAATTTGGATAAAGGTTTGTCTATTTTGTTGATTTTCTCAAAGAACTCTTTGTCTCATTGATTCTTTGTATTGTTTTCTTTGTTTCTATTTTGTTGATTTCAGCTCTCAATTTGATTATTTCCTGTCATCTAGTTCTCTTGGGTGACTTTGCTTCTTTTTGTTCTAAAGATTTCAAATGTTCTGTTAATTCACTAGTGTGGGATTTTTCCAGCTTCTTTATGTAGGCATTTAGTACTATGAACTTTGCTGTTAACACTGCTTTCATTGTGTCCCATAAATTTGGGTATGTTGTGTGGTCATTTTCATTGAATTTTAGGAATTCTTTAATTTCTCCCTTTATTTCTTCCTTGACCCATTGATGATCCAAGTGAGCATTGTTTAATTTCCATGTGTTTGTGAGCTTTCTGGAATTAGTATTGCTGTTGAATTCTAGTTTTAAGCCAAGGTGATCTGATAAGGTACATTGGGTTATTCCAATTTTTTTTTTTTTATTTGTTGAGGTTTGTTTTGTTGAGGTTTGTTTTGTTACCGAGTATGTGGTCAATTTTTGAGAAGGTTCCATGAGGTGCTGAGAAGAAGGTATATTCTTTTCTGTTTGGATGTAATATTCTATAGATATCTGTTAAGTCCATTTGAGTCATAACATTTGTTAGTTCCCTTATTTATCTGTTAATTTTTTTGTCTGACTGACCTGTCCAGTGGTGAGAGTGGAGTGTTGGAGTCTCCCACTATTAGTGTGGGGTTTAATGTATGTTTTAAGCTTTAGAAGTGTTTCTTTTACATATGAGGGTTCCCTTGTATTTGGGGCATAGATGTTCAATATTGAGATTTCCTCTTGATGGATTTTTCCTGTGACTAATAGGAAATGTCCTTCTTTATCTCTTTTGATTGATTTTAGTTTGAAGTCTAGATATTAGGATAGCTACACCAGCTTGTTTCTTAGGTCCATTTGATTGGATTTTTTTCCAACCCTTTACTCTGAGGCAATGTCTGTCTTTGAGGTTGAAGTGTGTTTCTTGTATGCAGCAGAAGGATGTATTCTGTTTTCATATCCAATATGTTAGCCTGTGTCTTCTTATAGGTGAGTTGAGTCCATTTACATTAAGGTATATTAATGACCAATGATTGCTATCTCCTGCTAATTTAGTTTTCGTTGTTGATGATGTTAATTTGTGTGTTTTTTCCCTTCTTTGGGATTTGCTGCTGTGAGATCATCAATTATCTGTGTTTTTGTGGATGTAGCTAACTTCCTTGGGTTGGAGTTTTCCTTCTAGTACTTTGTGTAGGGCTGGGTGTGTGGCTAGGTATTAGTTAAATCTGGTTTAGTCATGGAATATCTTGTTTTGTCCTTCTATGGTGATTGAAAGTTTTGCTGGGTATAGTAGTCTAGGCTGGCATCAGTGGTTTCTTAATGTCTGCATAATGCTTGACTACAACTTTCTGGCTTTCCTTGTTTCCAATGAGAAGTCAGGTGTAATTCTGATAGGTCTGCCTTTATATGTTACTTGGCCTTTTTCCTTTGCAGCTCTTAATATTCTTTCTTTATTCTGTATGTTTAGTCTTTTGATTATTATGTTGTGAGGGGACTTTTTTTTGATCCAGTTTATTTGGTGTTCTGTGTGCTTCTTGTATATTCATAGGCATATCTTTATTTAGGTTGGAAAAGTTTTCTTCTATGATTTTGTTAAATATATTTTCTGTGCTTTTGAGTTGAACTTCTCCTTCTTCTATACCTATTATTCTTAGGTTTGGTATTTTCATGGTGTCCTATATTTTCTGGATATTTTGTGTTAAGATTTTGTTAGATTTAATGTTTTCTTTGACTGATGAGTCTATTCCCTCTATTGTATCTTCAGCTCTTGAGATTCTCTCTTCCATTTCTTGTATTCTGCTGTTTATGTTTGCATTTGTGGTTCCTGATCATTTTCTCATGATTTCTGTTTCTATAATTCCTACGGCTTGTGTTTTCTTTATTGTCTCTATTTCAGTCTTCAAGTCTTGAATAGTTTCTTTCATATGTTTGATTGCTTTTTCTTGGTTTTCTTTAAGAGATTTGCCAATGTCTTCCAATTTTTTGTTTGTCTTTTCCTCTTTTTCTTTGAAGGAATTTCCCATTTCCTCTTTAAGAGTCTCAAACATTCTCCTGAAGTTATTTTTTTTTTTTTGGTCATTTTCTTCTGCTTCATCCATATTTGGTTGTTCAAGTCTTGCTATTATAGGGTCTCTAGATTTTACTGATGCCGTGTTGCTTTTTGTGGTGTTGTGTGTGTTCTTACCTTGTCTACTCATTTCTTCCTCTGATTGGTGTGGTTGGGGCTGTCTGTGGCTCTGGTGATTAATCTATGTGCCAGTGGATCTAAGGCTTGGATGGTTGTTCCTCATGGTACAGTTAATGCCATGGTTCTAGTTACCCCGTTGATCCCTCCGTGTTCTTGGAGATCACTCAGCAATCCCGGGATTTGCTCTGCTCCCATGGAGTTTGACATCTCAGGCCAGCTCTGGTCTAGGCTGCCAGCTCAGACCTGTTTCTGTAAATGTCCCTGGCCTGGATCTGCTCCTGTGGAGGTCCCTGACTTGGGGTTGGCTCTGCAAAGGTCTCTGACTTTGATCTTCTCTCTCAGAGGTTCCAGACTCATGCCCAGCCTGCCGACTACTCCCTTGAAGGTCCCAGATTCACACCCAGACCCACAGCGGTCTCTGGCTCTGGCCCACATGCTCAGCAGTTGCTCCTCTGTGTCTGCTTCTGTGGAGTTGTCTGTCTCAGGCTGCTCTTACCCAAGTCCCTTCCTGTCTCTGCAAATGTCCCTGGCCTGGATCCACTCCCACTCTCATGGAACTTGCTGGAACCTGCCGTCTCAGGCCTTTTCCAGCCTAGGTCGCTGGCCCGGTCCTGCCCCTGTGAAGTTCACTGCTTCAGGCTTGCTCTAGCCTAGGCCACTGGCTCAGTCAGCAGTTTCTTTTGCAATGGTTTGTTGTTGTTGTTGTTGTTTAATTGAAACTTTTCTGGCTTGAGTTTTCAATGTTCCCCATTGGTTCGTGTTTGGACAATTGGTCCCCAGTTGCTGGGTCCTTTGAGAGGCTGTAAAATATTCAGGAGGTAGTGCCTCTATGGAGAAAGTAAGTCACTGGGGTGTGTTCTTGAGGGCATGCCATCCCTGGCTTCTTCCTATCACGTTGTCTGCTTTCTGTGGGCCACCCCATACCACCACAGACATTCCTACCTCCATGCCTGGCCTGCCATGATGAACCAAAAACCCTTCGCACTATGAGCCAAGCTAAGTCTTTCCTCCCTCAAGCTGTTTCCATCAGAAATTTGGTTATTGCGATGAGAAAGCAAGAATATAGAGATAACAAGCACAATGCATCAAGTTCACTATTGGAAATTGTGCCATTTTCCACTTTTCGTGTCTTCTCAAAGTTAACCTACTACTGCTACCTAACTCCAGACCATCTCCACGATCTGCAAAAGCAAGCCCATGCAGCTCCCATCTTCCCCTAGTCCCTGGTAACCATTAATCTACTTTCAGTCTATATGGAATTGCAGTCCTGGGCACATGATATATGTGGGACTTTGTCAAGTGTAGTCTTACATATACTGTTTCTATCATTCAGCATTATCCTTTCAAGGCTCATCATGTGACCATGGACAACTGATTCCATGGACCACGGCTCTCTCCCTTCTTCTGAACAAAAAGCATGTCAGATGCAGGAATAAGGTACCCCATGCAACACCTCACGTGCAGGACTAAATATCCCATGGGATGCTTTGTTTATTCTCTCACCCACTAATGGACAAATGGGCTGCTCCCACGTCTGCGATATTTCTCCTGTAAACAATTCCCGCAAAAGATTCGTGGATGCATATGTTTTCAGTTTCCTTGGATAAATATCTCTGAGTAGAATTGGTGGACATGGTAGCAGTTCCTAAGTCTGACTTTATGAAGTGCTGCCAAAGCTCTTTCCACACTGACTATACCATTTTCCATCCCCACCAGCAATGTATGAAGGTTCCAGAGTCTTCACATTCTTGTCAACACTTGTTATTTTCCATTTTGTTTTTTAGAAAGCCAACCTAGTGGGTGTAAAGTGGGATCTCATTCTGTTTTCTATTGGCATTTACCCAATGAGTAATGAAGTTGCAAGGTTTTTTAAAATAAGTTTATTGGCCTTTTGTTTTATTTTGAGACATGTCTATTTGAATCCTTTGCTTTTTTAAAAAAAAATTGGGTTTTCTTTCTGTTGTTGAATTGCAAGAATTCTTTATATATTCAAGATCCTAGACTATCATGAGATCTACAATTTACAAGTATCTTCTGCCATTTTATAAGTTGTTTTAAAAGATTTTATTATTTATTTTTTAATTAAGTGTGTGTGTGTATGTGTGTCCATGGACATGTGTGTAGATGCCTGAGGAAGCCAGAAGAAAGCATCCAAGCTGGAGTTACAGGTGGTTGTAAGCTGCCTAATGTGGGTGCTGGAACTACTGAATCTTGGTCCTTTACAAAGCAGCTGTGCTTTAACCACTGAGCCAGTCCACTTGGGGACCAAGTTCCCACATGCAAAACCTGAGAGACCAACCACATCCAATCTTATGGCTCTCTCCTAAGACTCTGTGAGGATGAAATAATGGAGTCCATGAAAATGTGTGGGACTCTGTGGTCTTACGATCCCTGTGACATCAGACAGATGCACACTCAGGGCAGCCCCTTACCAGTCTAAGGGTCTGACTCTCTCCTCTCTTCTTTTCACATTGCTTTCCAGCTTGGGCCTTTGGTGACACTGTGCAGAGAATAATCAATAACATGCAGCAACTACTTCCTGTTTCTTCTTCAGTTAGTGTGAGGTTAGACATTTGGGTGCCTCCTGTTCTGTCAGGAGAGTTCTTAGAAATTTATGCTGTGAAGTCACCATTTTAAAAAAATACCCTTTAACAGGGCTGGAGAGATGGTTCATCAGTAAGAGCACCAGCTGCTCTTCCATAGGACCTGGGTTCCATTACCAGCATCCCCAGGGTGGCTCACAAGGGTCAGTAGCTCCAGTTCCAGGGAATCTGATGCCCTCTTCTGGCACCCATGTGCACTTCATGCTGCAGGCAGAACATCCATACACATAAAATAATTTTTAAAATCCTTTTAGAAGCCATGGTAATGTCCATTTGATATGTGTTAACTGAGGTATGCAATGTTACCTATGGCCTGTGCCCAAACTAGCTGGACAATGTGAGACTCTTTAACACAGTCTGATGGTGTGAGGCAGATACTGCCAGGTGCTGCCCTCCGTTCCACAGCTTCCAAGGGTCACAGCAAGGCTGCAGTGCCCACCCCAGGACTGTGCCAGGCCCTTCCCAAGCTCCTCTGTTTGCTCTAAGCCAGCAAAAATAACTCCAGAAAATGCCACTACCTCACCTCACTGAACCAAACCTAAAACCTTGCCCCTAGGAATAACAGAAGGAAGAAGAGATGGAGACAGGGAAAGAAATGGAAGGACAGGGTGGAGTAGGCCATGTCAGAGCAGTCACGGACACCCAGGACAGAGCCAAACTGAAAGACATGCCTTGAAATAAACCCCTTTCTGGCTCGCGTTGCTCTGAGGATGCTAGGGAGAATGCAGGAGAGAGCCCTCTGACATTTACCTCAGACTCTGGGCAGAACTGCTACTAGAAACCCTAGCTGTGTGGTGGCGCACACTTTAGTCCCAGCACTTGCGAGGCAGGGGCAGGAGGAGCTCTGAGTTTGAGGCCAGCCTGGCCTACAGAGCGAGTTCCGGGATAGCCGAGGCTACTAAGAAACCCTGTCTCAAAAGCCAAACAATCAAAAAGAAATCCTAAGAATCTTGAGAATGCATGATTAGAAATGGTCCCCAACCTTTTGGCTCTATGTCCCATGGGGTCCAAGTAATAGTTCCTAACCTTTGGGATAAATGTCTCATGGAGTTCAAGTGATGGTCCCCAACCTTTGGGAGCAATGACACATGGAGTCCAAGTGAAGGTCCCCAACCTTTGGGAACAATGTCACATGGAGTCCAAGTGAAGGTCCCCAACCTTTGGGAGCAATGTCACATGGAGTCCAAGTGATGGTCCCCTACCTTTGGGAGCAATGTCACATGGAGTCCAAGTGCAGGTCCCCAATCTTCGGGAACAATGCCACATGGAACCCAAGTGACTTCTCAAAGCCCCACATCCGTTTCCCCCTGTGCCTGACTCCCTGCCCTAACTCCAGAGCACCCATCCTGGGAGACAACGGCTTCTAGCTGTGTATCCCTCAGTGATTCTCTCCTCACAGGAGGAGGTGGCCATTGAGTACCCCCCACACACATACACACACCTCCACTGACCCTTTCTCTCCATCTTTATTCATGACAAACTCCAAACCCCTACCCCTTCAATAAAGTAATTTGCCATTTCAGCAGGCCAAGTCGGGAGATTGGCACAGCTGATAGCAGTGCATGGTGCTAATAAACTGTCAATTAAGATCAAACACATTGCCTAGCTCAGGAAAGTTGGTAGCTGGAGGCAATGTTTTGAAAAGTCTATCTCCTATGCCTTTATGCCGATGTTTCTGTAGGGTTATTAAGAGCCCAATTGATACATTTCTTGTTGACTCCCAATATTCCTGAAGTGATTAATTCCAAACAATGGGGTTAATTAGTCTGCTGACTTTGGAACGCCTCTTCAGGCAGGAGCTTAAGAAACCAGCTTCCCTGAAATGTAATCTCCAAAAGAATTGCATCCCTTTCTTCTAAGGAATTGAGGAAAGAGTCTCCCCAGGGAAGAAAGGATGGCTGTGATCTCACGGAGAATTAAATGAGTGTTAAACGCCAATGAGCCTCTGTGGGTTGGGTTTTACTTTTTAATGCCCACCCCCCATCTTTATGGCTTGCCTGAGTTAATGAGTAAATAGCTTGGACTTGGGAGGTGGGTGTATTTAAGGTCTGGCTACAGGGTGCCAAAGGAGGCAACCAATCAGGGCAGCAGAAATCCCATCCTTTGTCCAGCCCTCTAAACAGATGTGTACCCCACCCACACCAAGCCCAGCCTTTGGCCTCATGGGCCTCCGTCCTTCATCCATAGAATGGGGACAGTGACATCTGCCCTCCCCACCACCCCACGCATCTGTGGTGAGATGAGATCACACATGTAAAAGCCCTTTGAGAATAAAACCTCTCTCTTTTCCTTTTTTAACCTTTGAGAGGTTAAAAAAAAAAGGGACCCATTTTAGAAGTGGGCTTTTTAAAACTCTTTTTTTATATTATTATTCCCTCTTGAAAGGGTTTCTTCTTGTAGCTGGGATTTTTCATCTCGTGTTAAAGAGAGAGGGGGGCCAGAGAGTTTTAAAAATAGCTATTTTAATGAAAAGAACAGCTCCCCTGAAGAACTGGGCAGCCCTTTCTGCCAGCTTTGCTGCCGAACTCACGGTCCAAATTGATTTTTTTTCTTCCCTCTTCTTTAAAGGTAAGTGATGAAATACTGTGGGTTTGAAAGGGCTGACATTTTGGTAGCAATTAAACTCGGGCCCATCTAGCCTCGGCAGCTGGTGGCGGCCCCTCGTTATGGTGGAAAGGCAGGCAGAGGATTACGGTGGGCTGATCTGGTTCTCTGAAGAGCTAGGGCCGCCTTCTGCAGCCAGGTAATTAGATTTAACAAGCTGGCCTGTCCCCTTGGGTCCTCCACCCACTTTGGGCAGAGCAGCCAGGCCAGGGGACCCACCTCCCACCCTCTCCCCAGGGAGGCAGTGGCAGGCCAGTCCAGGATGCTAATGAGAGCCGTGATGGATATGGGGGAGATTAATGCTGAGCTTTAATGACAGAGTAGAGACAGAGGTGGCTAAGAAGCCATGGCCAATGGTGGTGGCAGGTGGCTTTATCATTAGAATTGGCCTGAGGGTCTGATTCCGACAGGCCAGTACTGTGTGACTGGAAATGTGGGTCCAGGCCAGAACGCTGGGCATGTGGTGCACATCTCTGCCCTCATCTGAGGGCCTGGGAAAACATTGTTATGGTAAATTACACATCAGATACTTTTAGGAGAAGCCAGGACCCAGACTTCTCTTCCCAAGATAATTTGGGGTGTCCCTGTGGATCCCAGAAGATCACGCCGGTTGAAGGAAATCATCTGTGGGGAATGGGTGCCCCAGACCAAAGCTGGGATGACTTTCTTTTGTCCTGTTCTCTCTAGGTGACTCTGACATGCAGGTCACTGGAGACCTCCTATCTACCTGCAAGCTGGTGGTCTGGCCTAATAGAGAGACTTCAGGTGGGCACCGCAATCAGCAGACTGGGTTATATCTGTGTCACCATTCAGGGGCAGCAAGATTCAAAATCTCGGGCTGTCTGCCCACAGGTGCCTCTCTGCGGCACTGCCACACTCCAAAGGTGTCACTGGTCAAATTCAATGCCTTAGCTGGGCATTCAAGACCTCTGGATGTGGAGGCATCTGGAACCTTAGATCACATTTTTGAGATGCACCAAACTGCCTTTGAATGGCCCTCTTAGAGACTCCTCTTGTCCATTTTTACAGCGGCAAGGTTTGGCGAGGTTGAGTTTTGTAACTCTCTTGTCTAAACTGCTCAAGGCTCAGCAAACAAGTTCCCCCAGATCCTTGTGTGTGCCACCACGTACCCTAGAACTCTATCCTATCTAAAGTTACTTTTGGTGTGATGACACACCATGACCAAAAGCAACTTGGGGTGGAAAGGGTTTGTTTGGCTTACACTTCCACATCCTTGTTCATCACTGAAGTCAGGACAGGAACTCATATAGGCAGAAACCTGGAGGCTGGAGCAGATGCAGAAACCATGAAGGGGTGCTGCCTACTGGCTTACTCCCCATGGCTTCTTCAGCCTGCTTTCTTATAGAACCCAGAACCACCAGTCCAGGGGTGGCATCACTCAAAGTAGGCTGGGCCTGCCCCCGTGAATTACTAATTAAGGAAATCCCCATCACATGACAGAGAGAGTGGATGCATGCACAGCTATCACCTGTAATCCATGATGGGGGCAGGATAATCACAGGTCTCTCTACTCCCGATCACATGACAGAGGGAGTGGATGCATGCACAGCTATCACATGTAATCCGTGATGAGGGTATAATCACAGGTCTCTCTACTCCCCATCACATGACAGAGAGGGTGAATGCATGCACAGCTATCACTTCCAGGTTCATTCACAGCTGAACCTTATTCTACTCCAGGGCCAGGAATGTAATCCAACCCTATGCCTACAGGAATGGAATTAAAATAGCCCTTCTGACTCCAAAAGGAATAATTCATATGAGAAGAGAGTGAGCAGAAAGTCCCAGAAGTGTGTTTGAAGCCTTGAGCTGTCCCAGGGAGAGACCCACAGCTGTCCCATCTTGCCTCTGCCTGGGGGGCAAGAGAGGAAAAAGAAGAAGAGCTTAGTGTAGCGGATTCCCAAGCCTCGCCCTTCGTGACTCATCTACTCAGCTCCTGCGTTGCTGCTTTGTTGGTTCCACACCAGTTTGGTGGGAAGATTAATTACCATCCCAAGCACTAGAGAGTAAATATATAAACTCACTCTTGTTTCCTGTCCCTTCAAGGTGAGGTAATGAACCAAACTGGAAGAAAAGTTCTGGGCTGATGAATGCGGGTAGGAGGGGACGTCGGGAGGTCTGGAGATAGGAAGGGATGAGGTGCGGTGCATGGTGTGTGAGATCAGACTATAAATGTGTGGGAGGATATTGTTAAAGGATTGATTGGGATAGAATGAAATGCATGGGGTAGGATGGGATACATGGGATGGGATACATGGGATGGGATGGGGTGTGTGGGACAGGACAGAATGGATTGGATGGATTGGAATGGAATAGGAAGGATGGGATGAGATTAATTAGATGGAGAAGAATGAGATTAGTCATCCCAACTGATAGGAAGATCCCGTTGTACACACAGCCTGGCTTTCATCTCAGGATACCCAGCAGCCTCTGTCCTCTGCTAACCTGGCTGTACCAGGCAGCCCCTTCCTCAATTGCTCAGCAAGAGCCAAAGACATGGGAGAGGGAAGAAAAGCGGGTGGCTCTTCAGGAGGCTGGCAGCAGTCCCAAGCAATATGTTCCCAACTTCCTCCTGCGTGGGAGGCAGCGACACGTCCCCAGCCGGCCCCCGCGCCTCTCAACAGCCGTCAACGCGCCCTCACTCTCTCCTTGTGTGTGTTGTCAAATCTTCCTAATATAGCAGCCTGGAGTCTGTCAACAGTTCTGTTCCATGCCCACTTTCCCTCCCCAGAGGCGTGCAGACACAACCGCCCTCCCTCAATGGGTGTGTCTCTCATTGTCTACACCGCAAGCTGTTGAGTGGAGATCCTCTGTCACCTTCCGGGAGGAAGCATGGTCTGGGTTCCCTGGCACAGGGTACGTCTTATACCGGAAGGATTTGCAGGACTTTAAGAGGAGCCCAGGAGACTGGAAGATTGATCAGATGGAGGCGGTAGTGGAAGTTGAAGGTGATGCTCATGTTTTTTGACTTGCATGATTCAGGGGAAATGCCACACACTCAGGCGACAAACCCTGAATGAACAACTAGCAGATTACACTCTGGGGCACCTGAGATATCTGTGGTCCTTCCAGTAAGGCGGTGCAAAGGCAGACTGGACACTCAGGAAAGAGTGCTGGGTGCACAGAAGATGCCAGAAGAGGAATGCAGACATCCACAGGAAACATCACCTAGGAATCCCAAGACCTCACTTCACAACCACCCCCGTATCCCTAGAGGGGGCACAAAGTCTGTCCCCAACTCAGTCTTCTGGCTGGGTCTCCATCCTCTGGGCACTATGGTAACCTGTCAGCCTTCCCTCTCTCCTCACACTGTCTCTGTCCTGCCCTCTAAGAAACAGACACAATCCTGTCTGAGCATCAGAAGTCCTAGGCCTCGAGCACCACCTACCAACTAAAGTCAACGTCCTAACAGGTCAGTTTCTCTTGGCCTCGGTCTCCTCTGCTGTAAAATGGAGCCTTGAGGATGATGAGGCAAGGCATGCCAGTGCTTCGCTATGGGGAACTGGGAAAAGATGCCCTGAAGGCTGGCCAGGCCACCTCAGTCCTGTGTCTCCATCCCCACAGGGCCTTGTCAGATCCTACTCCAAAGGGAATGTGGCACCATCTCCCTTCCCTACTGCCTTCCCCTCTAGAGGACTCCAGGGTTCTTTGTGGAACTTCAGGACAGTGCTTAGGGGGTTCCTAAAGCTCCCACAATCCCCCCGCTCTCTGTGACTCACCAAGTGACCCTACAGATCAGAAGCCACCACTAATACTGCTCAGATGGTGACATTTATTGCAGTGTAGCAGCCCCTGCTTAGCTCCTGGGGCTTTGGGGAATGTCAGACACGAAGTGAATCACTTTTTACGATGTCTCCAGCAAAATGCTTGCAGTGGTCTCTCATGTGTTGACTCTAATTGAGGCCTCCCAAGGAGCTCGGACCCCTGTGCTCCCTACCCACAGTGCAGACTTGATTCCGAGATGGCCTCCCAGTCAGGCCTGTCCTCACAGGGCAAAGGCCAGCAAGCAGAGTTTAAGATGGGGAGTCCTCTGGGGAGGCTGACTGGGGTCGGGGAGCTCTGAGGAGTGAGCCACTGCCTTTGCACCAAAGTGTCACCCCCTGCCGTAGACTGTGTAGGTGTGTGTTAGTGTATCTGCCTAGCTCTCAATTGTTCCTTCACTGGGAGGAGACCTGGCTGCCTGAGGACAGAACCCTTGGCCACTGGAAGACACGACTCAACCCAGGACAATGAAAGGTCTTCTTCCTCTGAGGGTCATCCAGTCAGGACTGAGGGTGGACAAGGAATTGGGGAGCACAGGGGTCAGAAGTTGCCTTGGCTCTGTCGTCATGGCTAAGGTCCTAGAAGGAGCAGATCTGCAGGAAGAAAGGAAAAATGCCAGGGAAGAGGGAACCATCCCAGCCAAACTAGAGTCTCTGAAACCCACATCGTGAAAAGTCTTTTTGCCTTGAACTCAGTCTCTGCTGCTTGCCTCCACCATTCAGTTCCGTGGCTACACACCTGTTCTCACTGCCAGTCCTCTGGAGGCAATTCTCTAACCTTTGCTGTCTTAATCCGGGTGGGTCTGGAGGGTGTGACCAGGAAACGAGGGACCCATGGACTCAGTGACCACACCCTTCCACCCATCCCACACCCACATAGGGTGCAGTACCACACCTCCACCAGCCCTATGTGGTTCACTCTCTTCTGCCCTCTGCTGCTCCCTACTGACCACAGGTAGCCACTGTGCCAACTTTACAGTCCTAGGACAGGCTGGGGGCTGCATCAGAAGAACCAGACTTGGTGGCATACACAGCACTCAGGAGGCAGAGGCAGGGGGATCTCTGAGTTCAAGGTCAGCCTGATGGACAAAGTGAGTTCTAGGACAGCCAGGGCTACACAGAGAAACCCTGTCTTGAAAAAAACAAAACAAAACAAACAAACAAGAAAAACAACAAAGGAAAGACAGGAAAGAAAAAGAAAGAAAGCCAGAAGCTACAGGCCTTGCAGAATAGTTCCCAAAAGAAAATCTATCTCTAGACATAGGAGCTCATAAGAAAACAAACAGGCAAAAAAAAAATAAAAATAAAAAATAACTCTGTGTTACCTATACGCTGAGAATAATAGTAATATATTACTATGTTATTTATTATATATATTATAATATATAATTAATATATTATATCCCAACTGCAATGGGAGTTGCCCGGCAGAGATATTCCTCCCAGCGAAAGCATCTAAACAGGTTTCCCAGGAGGCTAGTGTGTGGGGATGTAGAGGCAGAGCCCTGGGGAGGGAGTCTGAGAAGACAAACAAAGACAACACGAAGAGCTGCAAGGGGCACTATAGCAATTCTGGAATCAGAAGCCCAGTGAGGTAGGACTGAGCCCCCAAAAGCAGTGCAGCCTCTCTGGGCCGGTGTGTCCCACAAACATTGTGGGAGAGAGGAGGCTTGAGTGTGCTTGCTGTTTACAGAACACATTAGCACATAATGCTGCATTTGATTTCACACCACCTGGTGAGGTGCCAGGTACCCTCCCCACATCGCTTTCAAGACCAAGAAGAGGAGATTCTGAGAGATGCAGCGGCTTGGCCAAGACAAGTTCTTTGCAGACGGAAGAGATCCAAGCCCAGGTCCAACCTCCAGTCCAGGCTCCCTGTTCAAGGACGCCGTCCCTGTGTGGATAAGGCTGTGCTCTTTGTGGATCTAGCCACACAGAATGAAAAGTGTGGGCTTGCCTCGGGAACCAAGGTTGGAGATTTTGACCCTGTGGCTATGACTTTGAGAAAAGCCGCTCAACCGCCCTGAGTCTTCCCCATGATGCATCTCACTGGGGTGTTTTGAAAGCCACAAGTCTACGTAATTCAGTTTGGGCAGGGCTGACATTTACAACACCTGATTATAATGGGCACAGAATTTAACCCACTTGTTTTTCCAAATACATTTCTCCCGTGGAATTTTTCTGATCCTAGGCCTTCCTGATGAACTCAAACTTAGATCCACCTCAGAACTTCACCGCATCCATTTACCCAGAACACAGAAGACTCTGTGGACCGCTTTAAGGTAAGTTGACAGCTTTAGTGTCGCACGTGTAACACACGAAAGTCAGGGTATACCAGGTCGGTTCCACGATCCCCATTCATTAGGTCTTTGGGAGGATAGTGGAGAAGGTGAAGAAGTCAGTGCAGAGGCTTTGAAGTGGTCCAGGCGAGAGGCAGCGGGGGTACACTACCAGGGGGATGGCCTCTAAGGGCAGACTCTGGCTCTAGTTAGGAGGCTGGCTTACAGCTGCGGCTGCTGTGGTGACCAGCTCGCTGAAGGGCTTCCAGTCTGGGCAACCGAGTGAGCAATGCTTCCTTCTCTGAAAT
This sequence comes from Arvicola amphibius, assembly GCF_903992535.2. NCBI lineage: Eukaryota > Metazoa > Chordata > Mammalia > Rodentia > Cricetidae > Arvicola > Arvicola amphibius. The sequence continues at coordinate 26,496,293 of NC_052052.2, read as the reverse complement.
GAGAAGATGCTGCAGGGAGAGCTGAGTCAGACTTGACCCCACCAGGCTTGGTGTCTATTCGACCCTTACAGGGAACGTATGAAGAGAGACCTGGGCAGATGTGTCCAGTTGCAGGGTGAGAGATGTCAGCATAGAAGTGATACATAAGAAGGGACATTATGTGGTGTGCCCTGGAGGCGAAATGGTCCAGAGCCAACATAATATCCCTCCTCCCCTCAACGTTCAGAGACCTGACAGGGACAAAAGGGGAGCATCTGTGAGCTAGAATGTGGGATCCTGGAAACCAAAAGGAAATGAGATGTCACGGAGACAGTGTCCGTGAGAGGCTGAGCATGAGGAAGGCCAGGAAGTCCGGGCAATGACCTCGATGAGGGCACTTGCTGTATGCAACACCCCTGTGCCTAGTTAGGTCCCCATTTCTACCCCATCCCTTATCCTCTCATAAAACCTTTTCTGATGAGTGTGGTGGTGCATGCCTTTAATCCCAGCACTTGGGAGGCAGAGACCGGTGGGTCCCTGAGTGTGGGGCCGGCCTGGTCTACAGAGTGAGGCCTTCCCTCAAAAACTCCTTTTTTCTGAGACAGGGTCTTGTCATATAGTGCAGATTGGGCTTGAACTTGAAATCCTCCTTTCTCAGCCTCCTGAGCACTGGGAGGGCAGGCTGTGCTCCACCACACCAAGCCCATGTGCTCAGTAAGGATGAGAAAAAGAAAACCAAAGGCCTTGGAGTTTCAAGACTCCAAAGACACACACGCCAGCCCTGTGTCACACACCGCCTCCAGGTGCTCCGGGTGGGACCACTGCAGGAACAGAGGGCAGATATGGAGAGAGGTGGAGGTTTTTACTCCAGGCTGATCAGGGGAGGGTGACTCCCTCGCTGTCATTTTTAAGACTGGAAGCCTTCCCGTACTTGCTCCTCTTTGTGTTACTATCCAGCATAAGAATGTCTGAGTCCTATGTTCATCACTGGAGATTTGGCCATGAACAAGATAAGGATTTAAACTTGACCCTGGGAGGCTTAAAGGAGAAGCAGAAGCAGAGGTGTCAGCGACTCGGCACACTGTGGCCATGTCCTGACAGGAGACTGTATTTGGGGCCTCTAGGAACTCCAAAGGGTCAAAGAGAACCGCACAGAAGAAGTAACTTTGATCAGGGCCTCGAGGAATTGCTAGACGTTCAGTCAATAACATGACTGACATCTCAAAAGAGGGGCCAGAACGAAAGATCCAGCCTGGAGATTGGATGAGGGGGTTTCAGCGGGAGGCCAGGGCCAAGTACAAACATGAGGGAAGTGAAGAGGTGCAGGGTCCCAGCCTTCACCGCCATAAACAGAAAGCTGAAACACGCAGGCTTTACTCTGTAGGTCAGTGTTGCTCCCAAGAATCACCTATAATACGAGACCCGCTTTTACTCCGCAAAAATCAATAAATCAGTGAGTCCCCAGATCAAATGCATCGGGAGCCTGGAGAGCAGCCCCCTCCCCTGGGAGATTCACTATGTCTCAACGGTTAGGTCTAAAAGTTCAGACGAACACTACAGTGGGGGAAGGCTCACTACCTAGCTCTTGCCTTGTCTCTGTAATGCCTGCCCACTGTCCTTCCTGCATGACAACTACACCTCACTCAGGGCTGGGCAACCACTTATCTAAATCAGAGACTAACACATGTGGGCACAAGAGGGCAGGAACTCCTAGGTGGGATCGTCTCTTTCCCAGGACCAAGAACGTTTTTTGCTAACTTCGTAAAATATCAAGTAAACAAAACCTCTGTGCCAGTTGCACAGGTGCCTGCTGTAGAATGGGAAAATTCAGACATAGCCCAACCATAGTTCACTGTATCATACAGGCCCCGTTCGTATAATCCCTCAGATGGAGATCCGAAGGAGAATTCAGCTCTGTAAGAAAGGGATCTGGAATTGAAAAGTGGTTTCTTGGTAAGCCATACTTGTGAGGCCTGAAGAATAGGTGGGAATTAGCTCGAAGGGTATTGGGGAGTGCCATTCTGACCAGAGGGAGTGGCATATGCAAAGGCCTGTTACAAGAAGAAAAATATTCCAGTCACACCACAAAACAGAGAGAGAGAGAGAGAGAGAGAGAGAGAGAGAGAGAGAGAGAGAGAGAGAGAGAACAATTCCTTCCTGCTCATTTAGCAACTTTTATTAACAATCTTGTTTATGAGAAATTAAATTAAATCTTAGCAATCTAAAGTTTGGAAAGCTCTGGAAAGTTACCCAGGAAATTGGCCAAAGGAACAGGTGTGTGTGTGTGTGTGTGTGTGTGTGTAAGTGTGTGTGTGCAGATGTATGTGTACTTGTGAGAAGGGATGTGGAGAAGCCAGAGGTTGACATCAAGTATCTTCTTTAGTTGCTCTCCACCTTAGACTTTGAGACTGGATCTCTCAGTCAACCTGGACTTCATGGATTCCACTAGGATGGATGACCAACAAGCTCCAGGAACCCGCTTTCCTCCACGGCTCCAGGGCTGAGGTTACAGATGCTGCCACCACACCTGGATTGTACATGGGTGCTGAGGATCTGAACTCAGGTCCTCACGCTTGCACAGTGATACTTTACCCACTGAGCCATCTCTCCAGCCCTGAGATCTACCCTCCTTTACTATTGAATAAAATGGTCCCAGCATGCATTTCTCCCGTGTGGCCAAAAACTCTGCTATCCCGACAAGGCCCAGAAACCTCTAGCTCTCCGCAGTGTGACCTGCATGGGTTATCCTCCTTGGTTGAACTCCCTGGTGTCTGCCAGTATAACCTTTTCTCTGCCTTGTGCTGGTCCTTTGCTTTGATTCCTCCAAGCACCCACGGGCACAACGCTGCTCCTTAGCAGAGTGCTACTGAAAATTTCAGAGTCCTGAGAGAGAAAAGCTAGCATGTGACTCAACACTGAACTGATGCGCTCAGGCCTCGGCTATGGCTACCATTGCTCATCTCCCATCTCCGAGCCCCAGGTGCCCATCTCCCAAAGCCTCTATTTCTTCTCCCATATCCTGGGGGAACACCCCAACCTCCAATGGGACAGACAGGGCCACTCCGGCTCGCTGCCGCTTTGCTAGGTCCATGCCTTTGGAAGAGACCATCTTTAGCTGTTCACTTGAGAAGAACAGGCACCTCTTTCTGATGTGGGAGGGTCTTCTGTTTGAGTTGATTTCATTGGTTAATAAAGAAACTGCCTTGGCCCATTTGATTGGCCAGCCCTTAGGTGGGCGGAGTAGACAGAACAGAATGCTGGGGAGGGAAGTTAATAAATCGCCATGCCTCTGCTCTCTGAGCGAGACGCGATGAAGCTCCGGCCCAAGATGGACGTATGCTAGAATCTTCCCTGTAAGGCACCACTTCGTGGTGCTACACAGATTATTAGATATGGGTTAATCAAGATGTGAGTAAGAGGCTGAAACTAATGGGCCAGGCAGTATTTAAATGAATACAATTTGTGTGTTGTTATTTTGGGGCATAAGCTAGGTGTGCAGAAGCCGGGCGGGACGAAAAGCAGGCCCACAGCTCCTCACATCTTTCCCCAAAGACCAGAGGTTTATAAACAGTGATTATCCAAAGCCTATGGCTGCTCCCAGAGGTCATCCTTCTGCTTCATGAATCAGGCAGTGGGGGCTGAGATGGTCACTGAGGCACGAGCCAAGATTCATGCGGTCTGGGGGTCTACCTCAAGGGTTGGGGTGCGTAGAGAGGGGGCCGGAATATGGGACCTGCCATGGAAATGTTAGGAAATTATGGGGCTGGTGTTTGGGTGGATTCTAGTCCCTTTGGGAATAGGAAGGCTAAGCAAAAAATAGGTAGAAAATAAGATCATACGGGATAAAGAGAAACAAGGCTGCGGGGGGAGGGGGGGACCTCCTAGGCACTCCGTCCTCTGCAGTATATCCAGGACGGGTGCTCTTCCTTATGAGGTGGTCCCCTCGAGGCCCTCCTCCCAAGGGTACCTGTGTATGATCCCTGGGCAAGATGCTGCAGGCAAGCCTTTGTGGGTGAAACGCAGTGCAACCATTGTGGGATTGGATGAAGTCAGCTCTGTCCTGAGCAGGTTATGTATCCTTATCACCTGTCAAACAAGGAGGGCAGGTGCTGGCCACTTTCTAAGTCCTCTCCTCAACTGTCCCTGTTCAGATCCTGTGCGGCCTCCATACAGCTGTCCTCAAGGAAACCGACCCCAGCACTCCCGTCCTCTCAGTCTTCACACTGTCCTTGGAAACCGCATCCACACCCACTTCCGGTTTCAGCAACCTAGGTCAGCCACAGGTCCCTGCCAAATCTACCTGCCCCTGCACAGACTTGCTCCCTGAGCCCCGATGTCCTTCTCAGCAGCCCACTGCACACCTCCGTCCCCGGAGCGCCACCGACAGAACACTACAGTATGCAACAACCAGTGTGTGACTGTCGTCCCCTGCCCGCCTCTCTAAGCTCTATGAAGGACTTCAGTAACTGGCTGTCACTCCCTCCTCTTCCCTCTCTCCACCTCTCCCCGCCCCTTCCTCTCCCCGCCCCCTTCCTCTCTTGCCCCCTCCTCTCCCCGCCCCTTCCTCTCCCCACCCCTTGCCCAGGACAAGGCCCCTGAGACTCTGGCCTGTCTGCGTGCCTATCCTTCATTCTTCAGTCAGAGAAATGTCTGCCAAAGTATCTTTGACCACATCTTTTGCTCAAGCTCTTCAAGGACTCACCAGTTTTTCAAGGTCAAAGACAAACTTCTGTGCTTGCCCTATAGGGTTTGCGCCACAGGGCACACACACCCTTCTACTTGCCCTTTCTCTTCCTTCACACTGCGTAGATAGCTTCCTTGGCCACATCAGGGTACCTGTTCCTGGGATTCACCACCCTCCTCCTCATGGTAGAACTGGGAACCAAGTCCCTCATCCTCAGTGGCCAACGATGACAACATGAAAACGAGGCAGGACCTGGACTGTGTCTTTGTGACAAGGGGAGGCCCAGTGAGAGGAAAGCTGGTGGCAGTGGTGACTGGTGGCAGGTGGGGAATGCTGGCGCCCCGAGGGACACGAGTCCCCGTCCCTTGTCTTGAAGGAGAGAGCTGGAGCGGGAAGGGCAGGTGCTGTCAGAGAGATGCCACCTCCCTCTTGTGACCTTTTCTGAAGACATTTTCTCTGAATGTCAAGTTCATTAGACACGGGACTGGGGGGTAGAGGAATTGCGTTTTAGCTGAATTAAAGACAGGACAGACAGACTCGTCATCAGACTGCTGGTGACAGGCCAGCTGGAAGATGGGAGACAGCCCCGCCCCTCGGATCAGATCTTCCTCGTCTAGTGTAGGGGCAGAGGCCCCTGGGATATCTTCATATTGTTTCTGTCCCATTGTCCTAAGGCAAGCTATACCTAAAACAGACCCTTTCCCATGGTGTACACAGACCACCTGATCAAGTTCTGAATCCAGGAAGGGGCAGTCTCATCCTTAGCCAACATGGCCCTCCTTGGGGTATTCATAGGGGACCAAGATCTGAACCTGACACAGAAACCCTCTCTGGGTCCCCATGCTGGGCACCAGAGAACTAACTCAGGTATTTTCCCTCCCCTCAGAGAACTCCCAAGTGTCATAAGGAAGACCCATGGGGCATAAACATAGGGCTCAACTGGAGCATGGTGCCATGGCAGAAGTAGGTTTGAGGCAGGGGCATGCCCTGGAAGACAGAGTCAAGAAGAGTTTCCATAAGAAGGTGACATCTGATCAGGGCTTTGAAGGATGAATAGGAGTTGGTTACCTTGTTTGTTCTTTCTAGGAGGCACAAGTTTCTGAACACAAATGGACTGTGAGCTCCTGGCCTACAGTGTACAAGGAGTCTCTGAGACATTGACCTTCACGTCACTTTCCTGGTTGACCAGAAAGGTCACGGCTGCTCAGAATACTGGCTCCTGCTCCCTGCCTTCCTCCTTCCTCCACAGCCCCACCATTTCTTCTAGGGCAGAGCAGAGGACCTTTCAGCTCTGCTAAAGCCTGGCTCCCAGGGACTGAGCGACTGCACCGTTGCTGTGGCTCTGTGTGGATACCTGGGACCATGCCGGGACAGAGGAGACGGGGTGAGGCTGAGAGCAGCGGCTCTGCTTCCAGTCTTTGCACACACATGTGCATGCTCTGTACCTTTCTAGTCTCTGCACACACATGTGCGCATGCTTTCTACCCTTCCAGTCTTTACACACACGTGCACACATGCTCTCTACCCTTCCAGTCTTTGCACACACATGCCTGCATGCTCTCCACCCTTCCAGTCTTTACACACACATACACACATGCTCTCCACCCTTCCAGTCTTTGCACACACATGTCTGCATGCTCTGCACCCCAGTACCACATCCCTCATCCACACTAGCTTCCCACTCCCCAGAGACTTCTCCTAGCAATGACCCACCCCTGGAGGAAGTTTCTCTTTCACCCTCACAGAGCTTCTCTCCCCTCAAGGACATAGCCACCCCCAGCCCCAGTGCAGAGCACCCACAGGGACTCCTGGCTCAGCACCTCTATGGAAACTCGGCTGCCAGCCCGCCTTCACACCTCCCAGACAGCAGCTGTCGGCATGTGCTGGTGGCCAGGATGGTGGAGTGACAGAGAGAATAGTTTGGGGGAAGGAGAGGCAGCCTGGGAGAGAGAGGGAGCACCTCACAGGGAAGTGGGGAGGACAGGGATACAGGGTGCTGAGACTGGAACAGAGAAGCAAGGCTAACTAGCAGAAAGCATGAAGTCTCCACCCACCAAGAGGACCTCCCGTTCCAGCACTCCTCTTAGCGGAACCCGAGAGAACCTAGAAGCTGGACTTTTACAGTCCATGTGGAGGAGTGAGAAGAGAGGGTCTGGAGCATACAGGGCGGAAGCTGGACTTGCACAGGGACTGGGGCCTGGGGGAGGCAAGGAGTGTTCAAGTTCAGCCTATGAACAGCAAAAATACACACACACACACACACAGAGAGAGAGAGAGAGAGAGAGAGAGAGAGAGAGAGAGAGAGAGAGAGAGACAGACAGACAGACAGACAGACAGATTCACCTGCATAGGGTGTACACAGACAAACACATACATGAACACACAAACATAAGCAGGCACACACACAAGCACCCAGACAAAAATGCACCCATGCTCGTCAGGAGCCAAGTGCTCAGTGATTCCATTGTGAGAAGGCACAAGCCTGTCGGTGGCCTGGGAGGAGGCTCTTCTTCTTCAGAGCCCCAGAGAGGCTGTAGAAACCAAGCCAATCCAGTCCCCAGCCCAACCAATCACAGGGTGAATAAGTTCACAAACAACACCAGGGTGCCCCCAACTCAGCAGTTTCTCACCAAGAGGAAGAGAATTTTGGCAGAGACTCCAAGTCCCCATATACAGAGAAAAATCCCAGATAGGGAAAGGACCTGCCCTGGATCTCCCACAGAGCAGCCAGGCTATCCAGAGCTGGGGCACAGAGGGATCTGGGAAGGTTGTGGCCACAGGATCTTCTCCTTGACACCCAGACTTGTTAGCCATGGAGAAGCCCCTGTACCAGTCTCTCCCAACCCAATCCACTGCACCCTAAAACCATGCCCTGCCCATCTGTGTCTGTGGCTGGCAAGGCACTCCTGTCTGGGTGGGTGAATGGGAAGCAAACTTCACACTCCATCCTCACTAGACTGGATTCATTCTACTTCAGGCTGAGAAAATCAACACAAGGGAGGGAAGGCTGGCATATCGTTATGGAGATCTTGGTTCACAGTTAGACTGTTGTTTTGGGTTGGGTCCTGTGGTGAAGCCACACTGGTGGCAGAGGCACACTGGAGTAAAGTTGTTCACCCCACAGCAGCCAGCAAGTGGAGGAGGGAGTGACTGGGAGGAAGAAGGAGATAGAGGGAAAAGGAGAGAGACTCAAGGGTCCTAATAGTCTCTCTAAGGACACGCCCCCAATGATGTAACTTCTTACTAGGCCCTGCCTACTGAATTTTCCACCACTTCATCATTGTACCATGGTCTGCAAAGTAAGCCTCTTAGCTGATGACCTCTGGTGACCATTTAAGGCCATCTCCTTGACCCCTCCCTCACATCCCTCAGGTGCTACAATAGGTTCCTCATCTGCAATAGTCCCTGCTACACAGTGAACCAAGCAATCCGCGCAAAGAGGCAAGCGTAAAGTCAGGGCCCTAGCACTGACCTCAGCCAACACCATCATGGGCTAGCACTTCTGAAACTCCCAAACATCATCCTTCTACCTTCTCCTCCTCTCCATCCAGAATGCGGCTGGCCGAGCTTGTCCCTTTTCTCTTCCAACACCCCTCTCCTGGCTCCATCCACTGCTCAGCTAATGCCACCATCTGGGGCCCATCTGCAGGGAGCCTGCCTGCTCAATAGAGAGGGGGCACATCTTCCATCTGCATCCTGGGGGAGCAGCCTGGCACTCCACAGCGCTCAGGACTGCCAGGGCATCAAACACAGCCCTGCTGGTGTCTTGCCAGGGAAGGCACAGGCCATAATGTCTGAGGATGCTCTGGAAAGATCCGTGCAAAGAGGTGACTCCTGTGGACGGAAGGGGCAGGGCTTCGAGATGATGTGGAGTGGAGTTATGGATTCACCTTCATTGTGGTGGCGGGGAGCTCTAGGCAAGTTGGCTCAGCAATTGGAGCCAGTTTCTCTCTCCATATGTGGAAGTAATATAAGACAGATGTCATCAGAACCCCATGTGAATTATTTATGTAGGCATGCTTGTGTGTGTGTGTGTGTATGTGTGTGTGTGTGTGTGTGTGCAAATGTGCATCTTGTATATGCATGGAGAGGGGTGCACATACCCATACCTATGGTTGTCAAGCGTCCTGCTCCACCAGTCTTCACTATATTCTCTAGGGGCAGACAGGGTATCTCATTAACCTCTCCTGATGGTGGAGGATCCAGTCTTCAGCCCAAGCCCCGCACCTCTGCCTGCCCGCGGCACTGGTTTACATGTAAACCTAGCTACACTCAGTCCTCAGTTTCACATGGCAAGAGCTCTGACCAGCTGAGCCATTTCCTCAGCCCCTACCCATGTATCCCTTGTAGTCAGAACACGGCAGAGGAAATGCGTCAGTAGGAGGAACAATGAAGTCAACCCACCTCCAACCATCATTCTGCCTTTCTTCTTGCTCTCAGAGCCCAAGTCAGGTGGGCAATTACACCTCCTGGATCAAAAGACTTTACGGTGACTGGAATGTGACCCAACGCCAGCCAATGAGATATAGAGAGAAACTGCTGAGGATTCATTCTGGGAAGGGTTTCCAAAGAAAAGATCCCACCAGGGGAGTGCTGGTGTCTGTAGTTTTCATCTTGTTCTCTGGGTCTGGAGGCAGTAGGGGTGTTGGAGAACTTAGTCAAATGGCAGGCACAGGTGTAATGCCATCACCATCAAGGCCAGCAGAGGGAACAACAGAGCCTGGACCCCCAGGTAGATTATCACCAACCCTGGGACCTCTTACCAAGACACGTGTTCCTGAACAGTCTATGTCTCTCATGTTCAAGCCCCTTGGATATGCTTGTGAGGGGGTGACCCGTGCGTGAGTGCGTGAAGGGTGAATTAATGAATCCGTGTCTGGGAGCCTGCAAAACGCTGTGCAAATATTTGTTAGTATTGACAATATTAATATGACAGCACTCCATTTGTTTAACGACTCCATTGTTTATCAGCAAGGGGGCTTTTCTCAGAAGGAAAATTTCAAGATAATTGAAGCTTTTTTTTTTCTTTTCTTACCCCCTTTAGGCTCTGAGATATTGTTTTGGTTTCAACCAGTTCTGACTGAAAAAATAACATCCAAATTATGTTATCAGTCCTCCCTCCTCCCTCCCCCTCTCTCCACTGTAAAGATACACCCAGGTGAGGCTGATGGAAATGGCTGAACTTGGCCTGAACACTGTGCTTACTGACAAATACACATAGCTGAAGCAACAGGCCCCTGGCATTGCCCTGGAGCTGGCAAAAGGGTGGGGTGGGGGGAGCCATGGAGCTACTTTCCAGCAAGCTTCTGCCTGTCACCAGATTGGCTGCATCCTGCAAGCCCTCCTCAGCGGGGACACGTCTCTCTGCTCTGAGCTATGAAGCCACATCACCGCACTCACTAGACTCATGTGCAAAATGGATTCTTGCCACGGAACCTGAGTGCCCAGTCCGCAGACACTAAGTTCATTCCTGAGCTTTACAGCGCTGTGACAAAGTATCTGAGGTGGAGCCACTAGAGAAAGCAAAGGCTTTTTTTTCCTTTGGCTCATGGCATCAGGGGTCCCAGCCCACAGCCAGGGGGCTAGGCTCTTTCAGGCCTGAGATGGAGAAGAGCACCCAACAGAGTCACAGGAAGGGGTGGAGGGCTCAATACCATCCAAGAACATGCCTCCAATGACTTCACTTCCTGCCACGAGGCCCCACCTCCTAAAACTTCTGCCTTCTCCCAGTAGCCTCACAGACTGGTGACCAAGCTTTTAGTGTATGGCTTTCAGGAGACACGCCACCAAACTGAGGCTGAGGAAGCCAGTTTTAGGGCTAAGTTTCAACTCCATTTTCCCCCACACCTGAAAGGGTAGGGGACTCTGTTCTTCTCACAGTCCTCCTGCCTCTTGGGCATAGAAGTTTGAAAAAAAGAGATCCATTTTATTTCACACATGTGCACATGCATGCAGGTGCCCTGGAGTTGGAGTCCCAGGTGGTTGTGAGCTGCCCAGTGAGGAACCAAACTCAGTCATCGGCGAGAGCAACAAGCAATGAGCCATCCCTCCAGCACCTCCATCAGTTCTTCCCAAATGAGCGCATGCCCGCACTTGGTACATTCACTTATAAAACTATATTTCTGTACCACTGCACTAATATTTTATATTCATTATAAGATATGACTGAAATTATTTAGAATCAAAGTGATATGATAAAATATTTTAAATTATTGCATACATTTAATGGCTCAAAGCATTTTGTGCTCTTGCTAAAAAACTTTTGCGTGCAAACCGTGTGATTAGAAATGCTCTGGTTTTCAAAAACAAAGCTTTGCAATTCAACAATTCAATGGCCTGGTCCTTAATTCAGATTATTTTTATGCTCAGTTTTAATTGCTGTTGTGGCTGGGGGGCAGGGAACAGGGAGAAGGCTACATTGCTCCAAATGGAAAGACAGCAGAGCCAGGCTGGGCTTACTAAATCCTCACAGTTCCTTTTCCTTCCCATCCACCAATTATGCAAAGTTTTTTGTTGAAATTCAGCAAGCAGATTTCCATTTTCCCCGATGTCAATCAGCGGTTCTTACAAACTAATCAAAAGGTGTTACATTTTTATATTTTTAGTAAATAGGTTCTGGAACACTTGGGAAGATTTTTTTTTCTTAAATCAGGTTAAAATATTCTGCTTCCCAGTTCTTAAAGTTTACATACATAGGAGCTGTACTAGGTGATGTGTATAAAATGCTTCCCGTCAAAAAGAATCGCATGACAATGGAAACATGTCCAAATGTTTGCTTTAAAAATACTCTCTTCTGGCTCCTTTTGGAAAATAATTTCTCTTTCGGCTATTATTTACATATCAGACATGCTGGAGGGAGGCAGAGAAAATATGTCTGCTTTTTTTTCCCCTCTCTTTTCAAAAATCTCTGTTGCCTAAATGCGATGTTGTGTCCTGGATTGGACTATGGGACAGAAAAGAGACAATAGTGGAAAAGTTGGTGAAACCCAAATAGGGCCTGGAGATTTAGTAATGATACATCAATAACATTTTCCTTTGTTGTTTTTTTTTTTTTTTTTTTCTGGGTGCATCCTAGGACTCATGAGCCTCCTGCCTCAGTGGCCTGAGCACTGAAATTATCACAATGCACGGGCTTAGTTCTCACAAACCTGCCACGGTTACATAAAGAGTTGTATTAGGGGGTCCTCGAGAGGGCTTAGCTGGGAAAGGTGCTTACTACCACACACGCTCGAGGACAAGAATCCAGTCCCTGGGAAGAACCGATTCCCACTATGACCTTCTTATGTGCTCTGTGACACATGTGTCCCATGCCTATAATTCCAGAACTGGGAAGTTGAGGGAGGAGAATCAGGATTTCAAGGTCTCAAATTGTTTTAAATTTAGTTTTTATAAAAGGTTTTAGTTAGAGCATGGGAGGGGGAGGGAGCACACCTTTAATCCCAGCATTTGGGAGACAGAGACAGGAGGATCTCTGTGAGTTTGAGGCTAGCCTGGTCTGCAGAGTAAGTTCCAAGATAGCCACGGCTGTTACATAAAGAAAAACTGTCTCAAAAAAAATGCTTTAGTTGGGCTTGGTGGAGCACACCTTTAATCCCAGCACTCAGGAAGCAGACACAGGAGGATCTCTGTGAGTTCAAGACCAGCCTGGTCCAACAGTGAGTGCTGGGCCAGCCAGGACCACATAGAGAGACCCTCCCTCAAAACAAAGAAAAGGTTTTTAGTTGTATCACACAGCTTTGAAGCATAAACTTGTCAGAAAAATGACCACCAAGTTTAAGTCACATCTCATTTTGAAAAAGAAAGACCACGTGACGCATCTTCAAACTCCCTACCTCATTATTTTATAAAATAACCACCAAAGCTCCACGTGCTTGTTATAAAACACTAAGAATTCTGCCATACTAAAGGTCTTATTTTATATTAACCCACATCAATGACATCCTGATCTTATTGTCATTTTGCTCTTCCCCCCTCAACTTCTTTGTCGCCACAGCGGGTCTTGAATGGATGTCACATCTGTGATAATCTGTAGGACCTCAGTCCCAAATCCTTCAGGCACTGCAGTGAAGCATCCAACCTCATGTGGCTATATTTCCACTGTTTTTCCATAAAACATTGTTTTCATTAAATAAGTCACTGATTATTGAAACTAAATCTTCCTCGGTACATCTCATAAAAAACCTAATTCTTTGTGTGTTTCTTTACTGAGACCCAAATCCAGCTTGGAGCATCGGCTGAGAGGCCACACTGGTGGCACAGCAGACCCCCACGCTGCCCAATTCCATCCTGTCTCCGTCTGTTCCCCTCTTCAACAGAGTTCTTTTGCATCCTCCAGATGACAAAGAGATGCATTTATGTTTGGGCATGGATTGTTTTCTGTGAGTTATTTCATTTATTTTTTTCCCAAGGCAGGAAGAACAAGCACTTTCTTGATGGCATGAGGCTTTTTATCTGTCACTATTAAGTAAAAAATACTCTCAGAAGAAGCATCTAGACATTTGTCACAAACTATCAGAACTCAGTAAGGAATCAGAGGGGGCACCACACAACTTTAGAAATGACTTGGGAGAAAAAAAGTAGCAGTTTGCCTTTGTAATCTAGATGCTTTATTGTTAGCAATATTGTATCAGTCCGAGAAGGCTAGGTTATGCTGTGGTAACAAACACTCCCCCATATGTGGCTTGGCACAATTCAAGTTTACCGTAAACCACAGGGCATCATAGGTCAGCTGTTTTGTGGCCTCAATCTAGGACCCATGCAGACTGAGTAGCATCTTTCTGAAACAAAATTTTTCTTTTCCTCTAGTTTTCTGTTGGATCTGATTAGACCACCATTTGCTCAGAGTAGAAGTACCAGCTTTCCCGTTCATAACTGTCTGCTCATAACTGCCCATTCATAACTGTCCATTCATAACTGCCCATTCATAACTGCCCATCCATATCTGTTTTCATACTCCCATCTGCTTATTACTGTTTTTGTCAATCCACAGTATAATGAGCCAGCCTGATTCCATCTTAAGATCCATGTCGTCCTGATACAAGGTCAAAATAAGTCTGTTTCTGTTTTCTGTAAAATGTAAGCTTCTGTGTCTTAGAATTCGACTTGGCCATACCTTGAACCTTCCTGGAATTCGACTTGGCCCACAGCTGACTGAATCTTGACCTACACCTCCCCCTCATAAGATAAAATGTTCTGCCAAATAATTTTTTAGACATTCTGCAAGTTTGTATGTAACCAAAATTTCTCTAGAAACCTCCCAAGCCAAATTTGGGGCCGTCTTCCTATGTTTGGGGCTGACCTCTCAAGTCCAGCATTTAGGGAGAAGCAGTCACCAGACCATTCCCAATGGTTCCAGAAACCAGAATGGGAGCTCCCTGGGGTAGGCAGTGACTGCACAGCAACATAAAATTTGGCTTCTGGCATACCACTTGTTTTCTTTTATATTATGCACATATAATAAAGCTTGTTATAAGTCTGGCTAATTTGAATGGTGGTCTTTACTCTCGTTCGGCAGGATTAGCAGGTATCCTTGTAGTATGGCTATGTAAACATTTTGTAAGGTCTAGTTCAAACCAAAGTGTTTCCTAACGAGACACACTAGAATGTTCTTCGTGTCACTGCTCATAATATCTCTGCGTCAGTTACTCTGTTTGTCACAGTGACTAAACACCTGCCGGAAGCTAAGGAAAGAAGAGTTATTCTGGCTCACACTTGAGAGGTTCAGTCCATCCCAGCAGAGAAGGCATGGCAGCGGGGGCACGAGGCAGCGGGTACCATCACAGCTGCAATCAGGAAACTAGAGATGAATGCCCCTGCTCAGCTCGCTTTCTTCTTTTTCACATGATCTAGGACCGCGATCCATGGATTAGTGCGCCCCACACACATTAGTTTACCTCAATTAACCTAAAATCCCTCCCAGACGTGAATAGGTGTATCTCCAAGATTACTCTAGATCCTGCCAAGTTGACAATATTGAGCGGCAATGCGAATGAGCAAACCACACTAAATGTGAAATGGCCCAGCCTTGTTGACGCAGAGCTTACTTAAGGAAGCTGTTTCCTGCACTAGTGTATCTATGTGAAACCCAAAAACATGTGGAAGTCATGGTTGGTTCCAGAAATCAGAATGGGAGCTACCTGGAGTAGGTAGCGACCGCACAGAACATAAAATTTGGCTTCTGGCAGACCAGGTCTTATCTTTTAAGTTTCACATGTATGGGTGCTTTTCCTACATGTATGTCTATGCACCACATGCATGTGGTCCCTCAAGAGGCTGGAGGAGGGCATCCATAGGCTCCCCTAGAACTTGAGTTACAGGCAGTTGTGAGCCACCACGTGGGTTCTAGGAACCAAACCTAGGTCTTCTGCAAGAGCAGCCAGTGCTCTTAACCATTGCGTCATCTCTCCAGTCTCAATTTGGTTTATTAATCTGAATGCTGACCATATGGACATGCTTGTGTCATAAAATTCATTGAGCTGCACCCTTAAAATGTATGCGATTTTCCTGTAAATAAACTGTATTTCTTGGGAGGCAGAGACAGGCAGATCTCTGTGAGTTCAAGGCCAGAATGGTCTATGTACATAGCAAGTTCCAGGATAGGCTCCAAAGCTACAAAGAGAAGCCCTGTCTCACAAAAAAAAAAAAAAAAAAAAAAAAAAACCAAAACAAAACCATATTTCAATCAGAAGTTTAAGTTCAAAGTAGGTTATATAATTTATAGATTCCACAAACAGCAATTTTGTTTGTGATCTAACAAATAAAGCTTGCCTGAAGATCAGAGTGTAGCCACTAGTTAGCCATAGAGGCCAGGCAGTGGTGGCACACACCTTTAATCCCAAGACTCAGGAGACAGAGGCAGAGGGAGCTCTGTTAATTCAAGGCCACCCTAGGCTATACAAGATTGAATCTGCCTGAAAGAGAAACAGTGCTCATACCAAGGTGGTCTCGGCACTTGGGATCCCACACCTTCAATCCTAGCACTAGGGAGGTGGAGACAGCAGTGATATGGCTGAACAGAGAGAGGAATATTAGGTGGGAGGAGACAGGAGCTCAGATGCAGTTTGAGGTTTGATAGGGACAGTTGCATTCTGGAGATGCAGTCTGAAAACTGCCCCTGCAGTCAGAGGATGAAGTCCGAGGACTGGATCACCCCTTTGTCTGAGCACTGGTGGAGGTAAAAGGTAGGGTGACTGGCCACACTGTTTCTCTGATCCTTCAGCTTTCATCCCTGTAATGTCTGACTCCGGGTTTTATTTATTAAGAACAATTAGAATTCATATTACACAGCAGAATATAAGCTGAGAACACAGAGGCAGAAGTGATTGATGTATGAGAGCGGCCCCCACAGTTAGCCCCGAACTCAACTTCCTAACTGTTCCCCAGACTCGCTCCCCCCACCCCATGATCGGCAACTGCCCAACAGATGACAAAACACTTATATTAATCCACGTGTTATATAACAAAGCTGAACTTGGATCTTTAAAGTCGACCAGTCAATGTAATCACGGGCTCTAATGTTTTCTTACCATCTCCAGAGGGGTTTTTTTTTTTTTTAAACAGCCGACTTTGGAGACAGCGGCTCCTCTAAGTCTCGGGCTTGCGTCAGGACCAAGGGCAGGGCCTCCAGACCCAGGCAGCGAGAAGCTAGTCGCTGACTCCTCCCAGTCAGCATTAAACGGTTGCACAGAGGACCTGAGAACTTTAATAGAGGAAATCCATGAGCCTCACAAACGCAAAGCTAAGGGGTCTTGTCAAGAAAAAGAAGCCGGAAGTCTGTGGCATCCCACCCCATCCTGAAATCAATGCTGCGCTGAAGTCAATATTCAGAATACCCTGGTGACAGAAAGCACTTTTTCCTCTAACACCACGCTAGCCAGGGGGGATGCTTTGGATAATAGAGAAAGACTGCAGAGACTCAAGAGTGCTTCAAGACACAGTCTTCATAAGAAATTGAGTTTGCGTTTGAATGTGTGCTCTGAAACACATGTACTTTTCCTGCACTGTGCGGTTTGTTATTGGGTTTGTTTGGTTTTAATAATATAACTGTAAAGATATATAGGAACCTCACGGGGGCCTGGGGAGATGAGCCGGCAGGTGAAGTGCCTGCCATGCAGGTGTGAGGGCTGGAGCTTGGATCCCCAACACCCGCATAAATGCCAGGCAGCTGAGGAAGCCTGCCTGTAATTCTAACATTCGAAAGGCAGAGAAAGAATTCTCTGAGCAAGCTAGCTAGCTAGTTGGGGCCAACCAGCAGGCTCTGGATTCACTGAGAGACTGAGCCTCAAAGAAAAAGAGGAGAATGGTCAAGAAAGACACCAAACATCAACCTCAGGCCTGCAAACACGTGCGTGCACCCACACATGTGAAAGGAAGGAGGAAGGCTGGTTGCTTGCTCAAAGGACTCAGAGAAAGAGAGATCTATTCAGCTTATGCACTACTCTTCCAAACAGACCCTAGGACAACACTGAGCTTGCTGAAACTGTACACAATTTACCTGAAATGTGACTCCCCAAGATCATGTGAGGAAATAGGGCACTAAGTAGGAAAATCAAGGCTAAGGTAGGAGTGTTGCCACAAGTTCCAGGATAGCCTAAGCTACACCCATCTCCAAAAGAAGGGATGATGGATGAGGAGGAGGAAGGTGTTCGTGGGTGGTCTACTGATGTGAGCAAGCCCCCGCTCCATGCCCCATCCCCAGAGTCCAGGCACACATTATCTATGTGATAAAAGGGGCTTGAAAGATGGGACTAAAAATCTCAAGGTAGGAATGGGTATCGTGGTGTGCACCTGTCATCCACATCCTCCGTAGGCTGAGACGGGAAGATCTAGAGTTCAAGGCCAGCTTGGACTACAAAATGGCATCACATTTCAAAAGACAAAATCACAGATCTTGAAAGGAGAAGATTCTTAAGTTATCTAAGGACTGGAGACAATCATAAATGTTCACAGGACAGGGAGTCATGACAACAAACAAGAGCGAGAGAATGGGTGAGGGGCTGGAAAACACCCCATTACCGAATTTGTGGACAAGGGAAGCTGTGAGCCAAGGAAGGCAGGAAGCTTCTAGAAGATAGAGAAGGGGGGGACACAAGAACAGCAACAGATTCTTCCTCAGGGCACTCGACGAGGAGCACAGCTCTGTAAACCCCTCCCCCTCACCCAAAAGACTCATTTTAGACTTCTGACCTCCAGAATTACACAATAACAAGTGTATGTTGTTCCAAGCCATTAAACCCGTGGTAAATCACGACGAAAGCAATAAGATGTCAATGTATACATGCGCACACCACACACAGCCTCATTTACACAGGGTGCTAACGTTGTGTTGGCTTCTCATCCACTCGCTCTATTTCTTCATCGGTTAAAGGCTGCAAAGTGGCATCTCCTTCAGCCGGAGGAGAACTTCAAGGCACAGGAAGCCTGAATGCTAAGATCCGTGTGTAAGTGACTGGGAGGGAGATTTGAGGATGAGCTCCCTAGCAACCATGAAAAATAAAAGATAAGACTGGTTTAAAGGCTCTCTTCCCTCTCTCTCTCTCTCCCTCCCACCCCTTGTCCATGCTAAACAACTACTCTGCCTGAGAGTTACTTTCCTAACCTTTGGTTTTCTGAGACAGAGTGAGATGCCAGGAGAGGTCAGGTGTTCACTCTAGGTCAATCAGCTGAGAAAAGAAGGGGCTTATATAAGTTCATGTCATTAAAAATCATTGTTACCCACAACACACCAACCTCCAGTATTTGGGGTCTGAAGTCAGCCTGGGGCCTGGGCATGGCTCTGCCCAGGGCTCCAAAGTAAGCACGGCCGCGGGAGGCCTGGGAATCCCTCCTGAGCAGCAAGAGGCTTGCTGGTGGATCCTCTACAGGCCAGAACCCGGCAGTGTGACTGCAGCCCCTCCCCCATCAGGAAGTGCAGTCTGGTTCTGTGGGTGACTGGGCTAGCCTTGTGACCTGGCAGAGCTGACAGGGCCCAGTTAAGCTGAGGCCTCAAATGCCCTGCTCTCTCTCTCTCTCTCTCTCTCTCTCTCTCTCTCTCTCTCTCTCTCTTCCTCTATTCCTTTCTCCTACTTTTTCCTGATGCTTCCTTGGAAACAAGCCTTCTGTAGGAATGTGAGAGACACGTGATTATGCCACTGATTGTACCACTTCCTCAAGCCAAGACCACCGCAGAAGAGTCAGCTAACTACCAAGGCCTGACCTGAGTGTATGCAGCCCAAACCAGCCAACCCTTTTCCCAACCCTGGGTGGGAAGACTCTGACCTGCAGTCACGACCAATAACAATCCGTGTTGCAATAAACAAACACTGGAGTGCTTTGTCACACAGCAATAGCTAACTATCAGCGTACATACTGGTACATGACTGGATCCCAAGCTGGTCCACAAAAGGGGAACCGTGAAGAAGTCGGCTCATGGGTTAAGCCTCGGTGAACACCAGCTTCCCTAAGAAGTTACCTCTTTTCTACTTCAGCCCACACCAACTAGGCTACAAATGTCACCAACATCCCCATAAGACAGAACTTCCAACCGGTGCACAGGCTGCCTGGAAGTGACTCTCTGACCTTCACAGGATAATGGTCAAAGGGGGCTTTTGCTCACACAAAACAAAGCTTCCAGGTCTGAAAATCTCAGTGAACTAGAGAAAGATACAGGGAGGGAAGAAGGAAGGGAAACAGAGGGAAGAGGGAAGAAAAATGGAAGGGGAGGAAGGGAGGGAAGGAAGGAAGAACAGAGATGATCAAACTTGTCCCAACAACATGGAAGACAAGGTCACCTAAAAACCATATCCAACTGGAGTCCAGCTAACAGAAAGAACTAAGGCCACGGCCTGGGTTAGCACTGGCTGTGGCCTGAGGTCCCATCTCCTGAGAGATTACTCCTCCTAGCTCTGATTCTCAAATGTTTGATTCTGGGGAACCTGGACATTAACTATCAGACAAGAGGCAAGGCCATGTGGGTACAGAATCTTGCCCCATATAAAAATGCCTCCACTGGGTTTTCCCTTTAAAAAACATCCTTTGTTTTTACAAAGTTCTGGCACCCACTGTTAAACACACAGGGGAAAAAAAACGAGGTGCGGTAGCACATGTCTATAACCCCAGGGCTCAGGGAGAGGTGGAGACAGGTAGATAGGTGGATCATGAACTCATTGGACAGCATGTCTAGCCAAAATGGAAAACTCTGGGGTCAGTGAGAGACTGTCTTAAAAAAAAATATGTAGATGTAATTGAGGAGGTCACCCTAGCATAAACCTCTGGCCTCCATACCACCATCAGGGGCTTGGACATGCACACACATACACACACATACATACACACACATATACACACACATACACACACACATACACACACACACACACACAGGCAGGCCCATGCACACATGCACAGAGCACTTCTGCTTTATTTTCTCTTGCTATCAGCGTCACATACAACCTTGTAAGTCTTCCAACACTCCTCCAAGGCTGATAGAACTACACCCATTTTATAAAACAAGAGAATGAGGTGTGGGTAGGTTGTTGCTTGCGCAGGGGCATACAGCCAGAAACACCTAGAATCCAGAGCTGTCTGACAAGCTGTCACTGCACAACTGCCGGTGGCATTGTCCTGTGCTCAGTGTTGTAGGGCCCAAGTATAGACAATTAATTACTCAGGGTCCAGAGGTAGAGAAGGTACTTGCTGAGTAGAGGATAGTTTTTAAAACTGCCCACTCTACTTTCTGACACTTTTGTTAAGTTAGGACTTCCTGAATATCGACACAATTAAGTGGCTAAAAGAACCTTGATTGAGTTAGCAGACAATAAATTCAAAGTACAAGGAAATCCATTATCCTGCATTTCCATGGATTTGCAAAGAAAAAAAAAAACTGCACGAGCTTAATTGTTGCCTGGGCTCTGGGCTCGTGAACTTGATCAATCCCCCAGCTGCCTCCAGGCTGCGAACCCTTGTGCCTAGGACACATACCCTCCCAAAGCGCCCTCCAGGATGGTGCCCTCTTCTGGATGGCACCCACTCCCGGCTACCCTCAGCTCTAGCTGCTTCCGATCCTGTAAACTAAAAGAACCTCATGTCTCCGTGGAAACTATTTTAGAGCTTCCTACTCACCAGTCACCTGGGCCTTCTTATCTTACCGGTAGTCTATGACCAGGTGGCAGCTCTGGCAGGAACAAGCCCAGTATGGCCAAAGGTTTGGGTTACCGTCCAGAGACAGAAGTTTCCAGTGCAGAGGTTTGCTGTGTCCCAGCCCCACCACCTAGATAGTGGGAAAAGCTACCTGTGAGACCTGCTTCCTTGGTCTCATTGACTAAAAACCCTTCTGGCTCCAGTCACAAGTTCCTAGGGCAACCCTTCTAAGCCTGTGGGCTTCTGGCGTCCTAAGACATTCACAGGCCTGCCCCCTGCTGGGCTAGTCATGGCCACATCACATACTTCCCCTCTTAGGTTCCCCTCCCTCAAGTCAGAGTCTCTCTTCTCTTCATGGTGAACACACACTGTGTACCACAGATACATAGTAGATGCTGTTCCCCTACAGTCTGGGTAACAAGGAAGTACAGTGAGCGGGGCTTCCTATGATTAATGTCTAGATTTTGTCTGGACTAGTCATATCATTGTGAACATTTGCAGCACTGAGAAACTTTAGATCAAGGATGTGGATTTCTCCAAAATCAAGGAACCGGCTTAGAGGTAGCCAAGACAAGACACACAGCACCTCCTCTCCATCCCATGCCCACTGAAGACATCATTAATCAATAGCAGATACTCTGCTCTACTGAGCCTGAACATGGCTTCAATATACTTCTTAGCCCAAGTACCCTGTTGCCACTGCCACAGTAGTATATGACACCAAATCCATTTCCCTTCTATGCCTGTTCCTTCTTTGTACAGATAGAGAAACTGGGACACAAAGAAAAATAAATTGCCCATATTCATGAAAGTCAGACGTAAAACCAGAAGGAGAACCCAGAGTTCCTGGCTCTGACCCCAGCTATGAAGGCAAAATAACCATACTCTGGGGTTGAGCCAGATTGGAGCACTGGGTCTCGATTCTAGGGATCCCAAAGCAGCAAACAGAGAACAGCCAATGATAGCCCTGCTCCTCCAGCCCACAGTGGCCATATCAAACCTCTGGTTCCCCCTCATTTGCGATGAGGACAGGGAACAGGACTTCTAAAGTATTCCATCTCAGAGAATAGATGCCCCAGAGCCAAGACCACTCATTGGTCACCGTGCAGTCCTCACAGCAACCTCATGAGTAGCTATCGTGGTGATACCTCCTTTCCCACCAAAAGACCTAGACATAGGAAAACAGGCGGCTTCTCCACAGTCACACCGTTGCGAACTCCGTTGACTCTGCGGAGCTAATCACTCATACTAACAGACGCGTACACCTGCCCCGTGATCTTCTTTCTTTCGTGGTTCTACTAACACGGAGCATTTCCATTGTCCTGAACTCAGCAGATGAACTGTGGCCATGGTGGAAGCTCCCCCAGGCCTCAGTGCAGACCACAGACTCTCCTAGTCCGGGAGTACCAGCCCTAACGCCCGGGACTTCATCTGCGGGAGTGAGGGAGCAGCATCCCTAGCCTCTGCAGAGGAAGGCCAGCCTGAGAGACCTGAGCTGAGGACAATAGATCATCAGTCACTGGGATTAATGAGGCTTCCCCATGTTTGTGGAGAGGTGATTAAGGAGCTTGTAGCTGCTTCGCCTCCTGTCAACAGAACAAAGGACTCCGTAGCTGAGGTTTCCCAAGGCTTTGAGGGAAGTGCGCACAAAGGGGCTCAGCTGTCTGTGCGGCACTGGACTCTGTGTGTTCCCAAGTAGACGCCAAGGAGGCCTTGTTGCTACCCCCAGCCCCAGCCTAGGGTTCCTCTCCCTTGCTCTCCGTGTTTGCAGGGATCTGTGGAGCCACTGGTATGTCACAGTCACCATGCTGTGTCCTGAAGCTACAGACATAGCCAGGCCAAGAACAGAGCCTGTTCCCCACAAGCTCAGAGTCAGGAAGGAAGATAGACAGAAAGTGTCGTGGTTGATGTCACTGCTGGGGTGTTGCCTTGTTACAAGAGAGCAGTGGAGTAAGGTGAGTGTGTGTGCGTGTGTGTGTGTGTGTGTGTGTGTGTGTGTGTGTGAGATGACAGTAGAGGAGGTTCCTGGGGAAGGGGGCAGGGAATGCACTGTCTCACACGTATCTTAGGGAAGGCAGATCTGGCAGGACTCAGCACCTGGTCACATGGTGGAGGTGAATAGGATAAAACCAGGGATTATGAGGGGTTGCACCGCAAACCTACAGGAAAAGCCCAGATAGCAGTAGGGGTTTGGAGAAAGAAGGGTCAGCACCTGTCTAGATGGGCGTGGTCCACAGGGGCTGCATCTGTTCTGAAGATTATTGGTTAGATGAGTTAGGATATACAATTAGGTACATCTCCAAGAAACAAGATCAAATGGGCCAAGAACCGCTCTCGGAAGAAACCACAGCAACCAGAGAAAGGACTGAGGAGACAAGAGACAGGTGGAGTCTGAACAACACGACGGTTCAGATCAGGGGAAATGAATCAGCAGACCGGCGAGGCAAGCAGCTGACCTTTGTCGAGTGCTGCCGAGAGATCTAGTAGAATAAGATGAAGAAGTGTCTCTAGATTGGGTAAGTGGGTCACTGGTGGCCTTGACGAGAGTGGCGTAGGTGGAGCCAGCGGGGAGAATAGAGTGGGTAGGGAGGAGGAGAAGGACACAAAGAGGAAGCCGGAAACTGAGGGAAGCTCCTCGGAATGACAGTGCCAAGTGAAGGGAAGAAATGGGGCAATTGCTGAGGCGGCGCTACTGAGCTCTGCGGCTGGAAAAGCTTGAGCCTGGAGTCACTGGGGAGGGGCTAGAGGACGTTGGGTGGACGAATGAATGAAGGTCTGAGCAAAGAAGCAGAGACCTGACGGAGGAGGGCCTGGGAGCTGCCTGAAGCCTGCAGCCCAGGAGGGAGCCCCAGAAAGCCTTGTGGGAAATAGAGGTAGCTCACAGCGGAGGACCTGGACCTACACAGGGAAGGGCAAGAGTTGAAGCAACCTGAGTAGGTGACTATGGTGTGGGGAAGGTGGAGAGTTGGGGAGCGGAGGTATAGACAGGGCAGTTGGAAGTCATTATCAGTGTCCATCAGTTGAGTGTCAGGCCAGAGAGGGGACAGTAGTGTGGGATCTGCTGAGGGCTTAGGATGGTGCTGGCCGAAAGGTGTCATGGGGTCAGAGGAGTGGTAAGATGAGCGGAGAGTGGTAGCTGGGGTCTGGTTAACAAGGAGGCAAGACTGCTGCTGGGAACTGAGATGGCTTAGGGCCACAGAGCAAGTCAGAGCTATGCAAGGGACAGAGAGCAGGGTGTGAGAAGCATCATCCCCAGTCCTCGCGCTGAGAGCAGAAAAGATAATAAGACTGAGCAGGATTCAGCTGCTCCTCCATGACCCAGAGATCTGGAGGCTGAGCCCACTCTCTCGTGGTGCTATCAATCAACCAGCTGAAGCCCCCTGGGTCTCTTTTTCTCCCCTCTGCCCAATCTGCACAATGAGATCAGTCACTCGTCTACCCCTGTTCTTAGAGAATGATTTTCTCCAAAGGTTTCCCATCCAGACTCCCACCTTGGCTACGTAAACTGGTCCTGCTCATCATCCCAGCCCTCTAGCCCCATTACTCCACCGCAGTTCATCGGTATCCTTAGTGCCATGATAACTCTGTGCAACCTTCTCTCCCCTAACTCCGTGTCTGTGCGTTGGCTGGGTCTGGCTGTTCTATCTGCCCGTGACTAGTCTGAGATATTGACCACACATTTGAGTTTAAGACTCCCGTCCAGGTTTCTTAATCTGGGACCAATAAGATTTGGGACATGGCCAGACGTGACCTTACTCTTAGAAATGGCAGAGTATGGCAAAAGGAGCTTCAGTGTTTCAAGATATCCGCTGACATCCTGCTGGCCAAAGCAGGTTACGTGGTAAATTCTTAATTTAAGTCGTAGAAAAATGAAAAATGTGCCCCCAGCGCCATGAGACTGTGGCCACGTGTGCGGACGTGTGATGCAGCCACAGAAGAGTGGAGAGTTGGCTTCTGTCCTAGTCAGGGTTGCTGTTGCTGTGATAAAAACACAGGAGGGCTCAGGGGACTTGTCCCAGGTCACAGGCTAGGAGAAGCACGACAGTGGATCATTCTGCCATCCTGTGTCCTTCCTCAAAATTAGCAGCCCTTATTTTATTTTATTTGACCTGTCTTAGTCAGGGTCACTGTTGCTGGGATGAAACACCATGACCAAAGCAAGTTGGGGAGGAAAGGGTTTATTCGGCTCACACTTCTACATCACTGTTCCTCATCAACGGGAAGTCAAGGCGGGAACTCAAGCGGAGCAGAAACCTGGAGCCAGGAGCTGATGCAGGGAACATGGAGGGTGCTACTTCCTGGCTTGCTCAGGACCTCCCGGCAGAGGGTAGCCCTGCCCAGCATGGGCTGAGCAGGTCCCACGTCAATCAGTAATTAAGAAAATGTCTCACGAGCCTGCCTACAACCTGATCTTGTGGAAGCATGTTTTCAATTGAGGCTCCTTCCTCTCTAGTGACTCTAGCTTGTGTCAAGTTGACATAAAACTAATCAGGACAGCACCCCTTACTCCATCTACCAAACCCAGTTACCTGGGTGTCCGTTCATTCTCAAATCCAGCTCCACAGCTTGTTTTCATCTTTTAACTTAAACACCGTCTTCTTATTTTTTTTTTTAAATATAATCATTGATCGCTTTGTCTGTGTGCCTGTGTGGGTGTGTATGTATGGGCACTCACATGCTATCCTGACTAGTTTTATGTCACCTTGACACAAGTTAGAGCCGTTTGGGAAGAGGCACTCTCAGTAGGGAAAATACCTCCATTGCCTTTTCTTCGTTAGTGACTGATATGAGACGGCCCGGCTCATTGTGGGCGGTGCCACCCCGGGATGATGATCCTGGGGGCTCTAAGAAAGCAGGCTAAACAACCCTAAGAAACCAAATGAGGAAGCAATGTTCCTCCGTGGCCTCTGCTCCAGTTCCTGCCTCTGGGTTCCTGCCTTTAGCTCCTCGGTTGTCTTCCTTCAGTGATGGACTGCAAAGCTTAAGAGAAATGAACCCTTTGCTCTCCAAGTTTATTTTGGTCACGGTG
This sequence comes from Arvicola amphibius, assembly GCF_903992535.2. Lineage (NCBI taxonomy): Eukaryota > Metazoa > Chordata > Mammalia > Rodentia > Cricetidae > Arvicola > Arvicola amphibius. Next base: position 26,470,485 of record NC_052052.2, on the reverse strand, counting down.
TTCTACCACGGCAATAGAAACCCTAAGACACATACCACATACATGTGGAGGTCAAAGGACAACTGTGGAAGCTGGTTCTCTGCTTCCACCATTAGGTTCCCGGGGATCGAACTCAGGTCATTAGCCTTGGCAGCAGGCACCTTTATGAGCAGAGCCATCTTCCCAGCCCAACATTATCTCCTTTAAAAGGTTGGAAAGCGTAACCTTGCAATCTGCCCAGAGAGAAAATCAGATAGAATTTGGTGAACAGATCACGTTAGCTCTACCACCACCTTCTAATCACACAGGAGAAAGACTCCCCATCTGCTAAGGTAGCCCCCAAAGTGAACATAAAACGGGACAGAACCCCAAGGAAACGGATGGAGAAAATTAGACACCAGGAAATACAGCCAAAGAGAAAGGGGGGAAGGGCAAAGAAAGGCGCTGAAACTGAGAAGTGACAGAGGCTGCGGGAGACAGTCAGGAGGAGCCCCAGAATATGTGGCTGTGCGGATAAGGGCCACTGAGCCATCCTATAGCCAGGGCGCCTTGGGAGAGCTGGGGGTGGGGCGAGCGGAGGTTTTCGGAGCGCAAACTCCGAGCCTGCTGCTTCTGGCGCACTATTTCCTCCCCTCCGCCGTCACCTGCTCACACCAGAATCTGAAATCTAATTTGGCCTTTGTCAACTCCGTAAGTGGTGTTCTTTTGGGGCGATTCACTGGTAATGGACTGAAATTCTAAATTGGATATCCGCATTGGCCATCGGGGAGCCGTTCTCCAGAACTCTGGGCCTCTCGTCAGCGGCAGACAGGTCATTGTGTGAACGCTAATGTCAGTGACAAATGGGAGGGCACCAGGCTGCTTAGACGGCAACTTCCTACAACCCTCTCAAAGGCCCCAGAGATCTCATCAGCCGGGACCAGGCCCCTATCGCTACGGCAGCAGGAAATAACTAGGCCTCATGAGGACTCGAACCTGGAGCTAATTAGAGCAGGGAGGGGGAGTTGGGGCCCAAAGGAGGAGGCTCCTGTCCCATCTTCCTGGGGTACAGCCGTCATTTCCTTCCCGCCCCTCAGGTCTGTCTCATACTGACAATCACACTTCCATTGCCGTTGTATGTGTTTTCCTACTTCTGCCTTAGGACCACGCCAAGCCTTCCAGGAGTCTGGGACCTCCTCAGTGGTAAAGATCAGCTGGGAGTTACTGCCAGAGAGTCAGTGACCCAGTTATCACTCTGCTTTGAGGATGGGATAAAGTAATACCTCTGCAGAGACACCGAGCCTCTCAGGAAACCTGTGGGATCTTGGTCCCACTGTCCCCCGAAGCATTGAGGACCACCCCTTTTTTTCCCCTATGTGTATGGGTGTGGGATGTGTGTGGGTGTTTTATCTGCTTGTATGGCTGTGTACCACATGCACTCCTGGTGCCCAGGGAAACCAGAAAGAGAGTGGAACAGGAGTTACAGGTCAGTGTGAACTGCCATGTGGGTGCTGGGATTTGAACCTGGATTGTCAGGAAGACTAGCCAGTGTTCTTAACAGCTAAGCCATCTTTCCAGCCCCAGGCCCACTTATTCTTATTTGGGCTTTTCCTTCCCTGTCTCATTTCCCTTCTTTCTTATTTCTACTTCCTGTCCTCTTCCCAGGCACCCCTGCCTGGATTCTAGTCATCTCTGGTTCGCTGCCAGTGTTTTGTTTTGTTTTGTTTCTTCCTGAGGGTATTCCTCTGAACCCCAGGGCACCTTGGGATGCTCTGGCCTTTCTCCCATCCCATTCACTTTAGGGCAGAAGTTCTGCTGTGACCATGTTGATATTTTTAATCATTTTTGACAAGGATCTCCGTGTTTTCATTTTACAAGTACCCTACACTGTGTGTGCTCAGCCTACCCAGATGGCCAGGCTCTAAACTAAGCCTGGAACTTCAACTGGGGCATCCGGTTTCTGCCCCTCCCCCTCTGCTCTCTGGCACCGACACCTCACTTTTGACCTGAGTCTCAAAGGCTATCAGGACTCTGGGCCAAACAGCAAGCACAGTACCTGGGGATTTCTTTTCCTGGGGCAGAAGGGAAGGAGGGAGCAGTGGTTTGCATCCCTGCTGGCCCTGAGATCTCTATGGTCACAACCCCCTGCGAGGAACCCTTGGGCTCTCATCCCAAAATGTCATTGCACCGTTTTTCCTGCAGCTTAAAAGACTCCATGTGAGATGATGTGGGTGGCCCTAGCTCTAAACCATGATCACAGAGAACAGCCTGCCACCGTTGACGAGGTCGTGCACCCAACATGCTACAAAGACCAAGGTCAGCCGAGTGCCACGGGAATTAGACACAAACAGATTCTAGACAAGACACAGTTCCAAAGGTGGAAGGTTTGGCCAGGAGATGAGATCAGGGGAGGAAATGCTTTTCTTAATTGGAAAAAAAAAAAGCCAACCCTGGGAAAACAGAGCACGAGTGTCTACGATCCCTCACTCTCCGGTTTTGCGCTCTGAACACAGAAGACGTAGGGGCTGAACGTGCAGACAAAGGAGACCAAAGGCCTTTCCAGGGATTTGCAGAAAGCAATCACAGATAAGGTTCTTTCACGGGGCAGTTAAAGCCGCAGGAGGGGAAGGCGGGGAAGGTGGCTTAACACCTTGAATGGCTGACCAGAGGTCTCAGGGGCTCAGACATGGCTCTACGAAGCCAAAATTAAATTGCTCCGAGAAGGAGTGAAGAGTAAAAGTAAAATTGAGCTTAATTATTAGCAGTTAAGGGCTAATGAAGGTGCCTGATTTACCTAAGTGTTTGGCTATTTCTACATCTTGCTCCAAATTAGCCTTCACTTTTTATCTGCGGTCATTAAATTGGTTGCTATTCCGTTGTTCAATAAATTCTGCTACACATGCATGTACATAATATATACACACACGGAGAGAGAGATTCCTGTTTGTTTCATTTTTGTGGTGCATAGACTTGATATTAAATATCTCTAATTACCCAGCCCAGGCTCTACAGCCCACCTAGCGGCAGCTAACGAAACTGCATGCATACCGCCCAGGCAAAGCCTGCCTGTTTCTAATGCTGGAAAGGTGGACAGGCTAATTAAAGGGGAGGGCTGAGTCTCGTGTTGTGGAAGCATGAGGTCATCATCGCCAGAAGGGAGTTAGACGCTAAGAAGCCACCCAGGCCCAAAATGAGAGACCCTGGTTAGGTATGGGAAGCAAGAGGGCAACGGTGAGAGCCCAGACTGGGAATCACATCTCCAGGGAGTGAGCTGAGGACCCAGAGGGAAGCGAATGGTCCCCTCATCCTCAAGGTACCCTCCCGTACCTTCCTCATCCAGCTGTAAATCGAAACCTGGACCCAGCCAGAGCTCTCTGGGGTGCAAAGCTGTGGGATCCCTGGAAATCATGTTCTGTGTGATGGCTACCTAAGGCCCAAAGTCCCATCCTTCTCGTGACACCTCCTTTGAGTCTCAATGACATTTTCCCTCTCTCGACCTGATCCCTGTGTTGACAGTTTGCCCCGGCCCCGGCAGCATGGACTAACAGAAGGTCAGGGGATAAGTGTGAGTGTAGAAGCGGCTTGGAGAGAGAGGGCACTGTCCGGGAGTCTGACACCCCAGAACGTTTTGTTTATGTTCCCATCCCGGGGCCCAATTCAAAGAAGTAGAGCAATGTGACCATGTCTGATGGCTGTCACAGTTCTGCGAGGAACAAGGATCCCACTGCCCAGGCCTGGCCACCACAACTGCAGCCACCTTGAATCACAAGCCCATGGATGTGTTTACCATCCTCAGTCTAGAGCACCACAGGGCCCGTCAGCCTCTCACTGACTTCTCGAACAGTCTTTACTCACGTTCTGGGACCCCAATCCAGAACTAGCTTCCCTCCCTCAGAACTTTGGAGTGTAGGGCAGAGAGACCTGCAGGCTCCCAGTGCGGCCTGTGCTCCTCAGACCCAGCCTGAGGCCTCAGAAGGATGGCAGGCTCTGAGGAACCATGGCTTTGGTCAGGCCTTGGCTGAGAGGACCACTTCACTGACTGCACGCTGCTTATGGGGCCCTGCACCCGATTGGTGGACAAGCAGGACAGCCCCCAGCCAGCAGGAATAAATCTCTGTTTCAACCTCATTTGCTCTGTAACATAACTTCTCTCCAGCCCCAAGGCAGCCTCAAGGCAAGAGTCTCAAACAGACAATCTCCGCTGCAAGGGTCACTTCCAGGACACAGGAGCCAGACCCCAATTTACATTCTGATCCTGTTGCTTCAAAACCACGTGGACCGGGACAGGTTATTTCCCGGCCTTGTTCACCCTGTGCACTTAGCACGGTAGTTTGTGGAGGAGGCAGCCAAACGTGAGAGAGAGAGGTGGGAGACTCATAAGAGAAGAGGGAGCTTTCTGAGGATAGAGGTCCAAGGCAAGTAGTGAGGTTCACAGACTGAAGGGGAGGGAGCTTGCCAAGGAATAGTTCTCAAGAAGGTTCCAGAAGACTGGAGAGTGAGTCAGTTCCCACTGCTGTGAATAATTCAGAGCAGAGCCAGGATGGCATTGCTTCTGCCAAGCCACGCCCCCTGCTTCCGCCAAGCCACTCCCCCTGCACCCATCAGTTGCCTGGAAACAACCCCTCCTCATGGAGGAAGGGCTCTTCCCCCAGACCATGGAGCTGGACAGGAGGGCCAGAGGGGGAAGCAATCATAGACCCAAGGTCCCTGCCAGGTCAGAAGGTAAGGTCACCTAGTAAGGAGGAGGCATAGATCCAGGGACGTGCGCCTTCCACATCCCCTAGAGATGCCCCAGAATTTGTAAGTAAAGGGAACAAAAGCTGTAAGTGCTGAGCCCAGAGCTCACAGATGAGATGAGCAGACAGGCCGGGATCTGCTGGAATTCAGATCTCTTTCTAGGTCTGGTGTCTGGCTTCCTCCCGGACAACACTCTCCCGGTCTCCCAGGTTTCTGAGAGCTTGCTCTGGACCATTGGCGGGACTCGCCCCTCCCCAGCTTTTGCCACATAGTCCTCGGGGTCGCCCATTTCCGGCTGCTTTTCCCTAGGCCTCAAGGCCCTGCCTATCACCTGAGGCTGGTTTCTCATCTCAAACACATTCTCAAACACCTCAAGAGTCTTTTCCTGCCCGCGTGGGTCAGTTCTCCCTTGCTATGACAAAATACACTACCTAAACAACTTAAGAAGAGAAAGGATTTGGGTTTGCTCTCGGTTTCAGAGGTTTTTTAGTCAATGGTCACTTGGTTCCATCATTGGGACCTAACTGGAGGGAGAATATCATTACTAGGAGTATGTGGTGCAGCAGGCTGCGTGCCCCACAGCAGCCAAGAAGCAGAGACACCGAGGCAAAGAGGAATGGGCCAGGGTTCCAATATCCCTTTCTTTTTCTTTCCCTATTTCTTTCTCTTTTCTTTTCTTCCTTCCTTTCTTTATTTCTAGATCAACAGATAAGTGGATAATGAATTTGAGAATATCTATTTACATATATTATCAAATAGATACATTTGAATATATCATATATTTATATATAATAGAACACTAGCCAGCTATAAAGAAAAATAAAGTTAGAAAATTGGCAGGAAAGCATACGAACTTAGAATGTATAATATTAAATGAGGTCACACAATCTCAGGAAAAAAAAAAACCCGCAGCATGTACTCTCTCATATGCAGGATTTGGCCAATCATATATGTATATAAGTAAATAAATCATATGCGGTATTTGGCCAATCATATATGTATATATGTAAATAAATGTACACATGGGGTCAGTATGACGTGCAGAAAAGAGAATGAGGAAGGCTAACTATTAGGGGAAAGGAGGGACTGAATGTAACAGACGCGAGCTATGAAAGAGGATACAAAGTTCATTGTTTCTCTAGTTCTAATTCTGTCCTGGACTTCTTGATTTTGGTGGTGGATAAGTGCATAAAATGTATTCTATCCTGGAGGTGTAAAATTCAATGTGAAGATTCACAGCTTCCATTTCGGATGCCAGTTCTAACTGTATAGAAGTTCGTTGAGTTGTACAGACTTTAGGTCTGGTTAATTTTGGCAGATGATGTTTTTTTGTATTTGTAAGTTTTTTTAAACAATGAGTTTATAAAATTAATTTTTAAAAAACAGCCATCTTAAAAATTGCACACCTCAACACCTAAACTCCCTACCACCAGGCTGTGCCCCGGAAATGTTCCACCACATCCTAGTGCCACCAGCTGGGGACCAATCTGCAACACATGGACCTGCAAGGGACATGTCAGATCCAAACCTTAACACTGCCCCAATTCTTACAGGACTCCAAAGTGCCCTTGCATCTCCAGCCTGCTTCCCAACATCAGAGACATTCATAACTACCTCACACAGTAGAAAATACAAAATCTCCTGAGTCTGGACCCGTGGTTCTCAACCTTCCTAACGCTGCGACCCTTTAATACAGTTCTCATGGTGTGGTGACCCCAAATTATAAAATTATTTTTATTACTACTTCATAGCTGTGATTTTTGCTACTGTTACAAATCGTAATATAAATAATAACTGTGTTTTCTGATGGTCTTAGTGGTCATTAGACCGCCTAGAGGTTGTGACCCATGGGTTGAGAACCACTGGTCTAGATGAAACTAAGAACTTTATGGTGTCTTGGCAGAGATCTTTAATGGGAAGCACATCCAAAACCGCCACCAGTTCAGCCATAGAATCTTGTGTATATGATCTAATGCCTCCGGACCTTGGTTTTCCCTTCTGTAAAATGGGAAGAGTCCTACTTCATAGGATTATACAAAATGTAAAGTAGAGTAGATACCTAAAAGATATTGTTGATTATTAACATCAGATATAATATTTTATTATTCAGGGTGTGTGTGTTCATGTACCTTAATATATTTTTCATTACTAGAATGAAATACCTGAGGTAGACTAAGTTTATAAAGAAAACGTGTTTACTTACTGTAGAAAAGTGGGAGTCCAAACAAAAAAGTGGGAGTCTTTCCCCCCCCACACACACACACGCACACACACCACCCCACCAAACCTTGGCTGGCTTACCTCCTGCCAGGTGCTGGTGGGCCACAGAGAGGAGAGACCACATCTTGAAATAGGACTCCAGAGAGCCTTCAAAAAAACAATTTCAATCCTTCCAGAACCTTCAATGAGGCCCCGCCTCTGAAAGGGCTCAGTACTCCCACATCCCTTTGCTAAAGAGTTTGCTAAAGAGCCCAGGCCACTCCAAACTCACAACCTTGTGTCTCTTCCTCCACAGTCCTGGGATTACATACAAGTACCATTGTACTCAGCAGCCAACGTTATCAGCTCCTGAAAGACGCACGGCCATACCAAGACCTTCGCTTCTGTTCAAGCCTCCAGGCCAGAGCTGTCTGCCTGGCTCCACTCCCAGGAAGTCCTGGCCTTTTCCTCCCTGGACTCAGTTTCACCCTTTTTCCTGTGTGATATCTCTTCTTGCACCAAGGGGTTGAGTGGGACCCCACCCCCAAAAATATGTTGAAGTCTGACTCCCTGGAATGTTGACCGAGATTTCTGTCCTACCCGGCCATCATTCAGTCCCAAAGAAATCACACAGAGGTCTACATTAATTATAAACTAATTGGCATATTAGCTCAGGCTTCTTATTAACTCTTATAACTTATATTAGTCCATAATTTTTATCTGTTAGTCATGTGGCTTGGTACCTTTTTCTGTGACGCAGTCACATCTTGCTTCCTCTGTGTCTGGATGACAACTGCAGACTGACTTTTCCTCTTCCGGGAATTCTCATTGCCACGCCTCTACTTCCTGCCTGGTTCCCATTGCCCTGCCTATACTTCCTGCCTACTACTGACCAATCAGCATTCAATTAAAAATAATACAAGTGACAGGATAAAAGACCATTGTCCCACAGCACTAGTACCTGTGAATGTGACCTTATTTGAAAATGGTAAGTTATTGTTTGTTGCTTTGCTTATTTTTGTAAAATTGTTTTTTATTATTTTTTGCATGGGTGTTTTTCCTGCATGTGTGGCTGTGCACTGTGAGCGTGCGTGGTACCCAAGGAGGCCAGAAGAGGCATTGGATCTCCTGGAACTGGAGTTACTGACAGTTTTGTGTAACTGGAGATTTCTCTCCTGCCCTCCAGTTCCTGATTAAACACTCAGAGGCTTATATTAATTATAAAAGTTTGGCTGATGGCTCAGGCTTATTACTAACTAACTCTTACAACTAAATTAACCCATTTACCACAAGGCCCATGGCTTGTTACCTCATATCTTGCTTCTCCGGCAACTGCTGGTGTCTCTCTGACTCTACCTTCCCTACCTTCTTTCTCCCTGTATCTCTGTTTGGTTTTATTGCCTAGCTATATTCTTTCCTGCCATAGACCAAAGCAGCTTCTTTATTACTGGTAATAAAACACATTCACAGCATACACAGGGGCATCCCACATCAGTTGTGAGCCACTGTATAGATGCTAAGGATCGAACCTGGATCCTCTGGAAGAGCAACCAGTGCTCTTAACCACTAAGCCATCTCTCTAGCCCCATTTACTTTTTATTTGGTGATTAAGTCTCACTAAGTTGCCCAGGCTGGCTTTGAATTCACTCTGTAGCCCTGGCAGGTCTTAACTTTTCAATCCTCCTGCCCCAGCATCTGGAATGACTGGGAACACAACCCAAGGAGGAGACAACTGTCTTGGATCAGAACACAGGATCCTAGGAGACAAGCCATGGCAGGGGTGAGAAAGCTTGCACCAAGGAACTCCCTGGCTCTTCCCCAACCCACTGCTGTTCAAACGGAGGAGCCAAGTGTGGTTTCTGAGTGAGACCAGGTAGGGATCAGGGACTCTGGAAAATTCAGGTAACTGGTGTGGGCAGTGAGGAGAATGGAAAGGAGGGGGCAAAGGGGTCCTGAGTGGTGATGTATCTATCAGGCAGGGGCCAGAATGAAGGCAGAGGAGGCGCGTCTCTGCCAGTCTGGACTCGGTCTTGTGCGCCTAGATCACTCTCAGGCTGTCAGACTGTGTGTCCTGGTTTCTGAAAGGAAAAATATGTCGCCTGCTGTATCAGTTAGGGTCTCAGTGGGAAACAGATGGCACACTCAAATTGGGTGATTTAAGGAGAGCTTGTGAAAGGTCTGTTTACAAAGGTGTGGGCAGGGTGTGCAGAGCTGGGGTTCCCACAGGCTTTTGTAGAGGGCGGGAGGGGGCTGTTACTACGTTATCTCCCTTGAACTGAAGGGACCGAGAGGAACCCTGAGAGAGCCTGGTGACTGGCTGGAATCGTCTTCTCAGCCAACAGGGATAAACACCAAAAATAAATAAACATCCAGCTTAGCTCTCCTCCCGCCCTCCAGTCTTCTGCTGGGCTCTCATTGGCTGAACACTCACAGGATGCCAGAGGGCAACAGAACCCGCTCTATGGGTCCCTGCAGGTCAGTACCGGAAGAGAACAGAGTGGACTGGACAAGGCCCGAGGGTGGGCCGGAGGGAGGGGCGAACACGAGACTGAAGAAGTGAGCCTCGCTGTAGGGGATCCTTCTTGACAATGCCTTACCAGTAAAGAAGGAACACAGACTCATGGAGAGCACCAGAGGGCTCAGACACCCAAGATGGGTCCCTGCGTGTGTCAGGAAGGGAATGTGTGATGTGGGAAGCTAGAAACACTTCTCATGAGTGTCACGGTCACCTGCACTCTGCTTCCTGCCAGTGCCTGATTTCTCTCAGGCAGCAAAGTGGCAGTGCTCCTGGTTAGAAAGGATTGGTGATCAGCTCATGTGATTAGGAGGGAGAGGGTGGGGGTCAGGGAAAGAGAGGAAACACAGCGGTAGGTCAGATCCTCCCAGGCTCTGGGGACAGCTGGGTAACCAGGCAGACAGACAAAGGACTCCCCCCACCCACTGACCCCTGCCCTCCTTCATGTCCCATCAAGTCCAATTGAGTCAAAGGTGCTGATAGATCGCCGGGAAAGATAGATAGAGTAATCAGAGTAAATGAAATTAACATGCACAGGGTAATCAACACTCATTAAGCCAATTTAGTCAAGTGATGACCTCAGTCAGCTTTTATTTAATCATATACTTAAATGTCAAATCAATATGCAAATCTCACCCAGGCCTTTTCCAATTATAACCCATTAAAACTTTCAAGTAAATCAATGCAGCCAGGCAGGGTGGGAGGGCGCAGAGAGAAGAAACCAGTAGCCCAGGCAATTGGACAGTGGGCCTTTGTCATCTGTCGCTCTCGGTGGACCGTTGTCATCCATAGGTCTTCTCCCAGCTCCAGCATGCAGCGTGCAGCATGCAGCATGCAGCTTACCCTCCCAATCCTCCTCTCCCCTGGCCACGGCGTTAAGGAAGAGCAGAGAACTGGCTCACTCTCCTCATCAGGACCTTCCTGTTGCTGCTGCAGGGTGCCCAGCACTCTGCACGTTCAGTGATGTCGTGTCCAGTGTCCTCGGGGAGCCATCCGGACCTCCTGAAGTGTATCTCCATAGACCAGCTCGCAAAAAAAAAAAAAAAAAAAAAAAAAAAAAAAATGAAGGGAACTCAACAAATCCTACGAAGCTGGGTATAGTGGCGCAGGCCAGCAATCCCAGCTGCTGTAGAGTCTGAGGCAGGAGGATTACAAGTTCAAGGCCTGACTGGGCTCCAGACTGATTTCAAGGCTAGATTGGGCAACATAGTGAAACCCTGTCTCAAAATGAAAAGTAAAAAGAGCCTGGGAGGGGGGGGGATGCATCTCAGGGGTAGAGCTCTTGCCTAGCATGACTGAAGCCCTAGATCCATTCCCCAGCCCACAGAAAAAGCACCAAGCCAGGCGCTCCTGATGCAGGAACCTCTTGTCGACCAGAGATCAACCCTGGTTATAAAGTGAACAGGAGCAGAGCATGCGTTACTGCCCCTGAGGCTGCACTGTGAGTGAATGGTGAGTCTGAGAATGAACACCAGGTCTTCCTGAGTCCAAGACCTCCAAGCCCACAGACTGTGCGTGTCCAGCAGAGCCCACGGCCTTACTCACATTGGCCTTTTCCCACCATCAGTCCTAGGAACAGGAGTCTGCCTTCCTGGAGTCAAGGCCCAGGCTCAGGCTGGGGCAGCCAAAATGAAAGAGCCTTTTGGAATCTGCTTCCCAGGCAGCTGTGAGCTGTCAGGCGAAGCCTAGAAGTTTCTGCATGGTATAGTAGCTGACCCAGATTGGAGATGTGTCCTGGGAGACATGCGTGGTAATTGGCTTGCATTTGGCTCCGTAGTGTCAGGTAAGGGGCTGATGGAAAATGACTGGACCTATCAGTGACCATTGGCGTGAAAGAGCCAACCCTGACAGCTCTGATGGTTTTAGGGCCGCTTGCACAGCCTTGATTATCCACAAAGGGTTAGAGCCAGGAGTCTCCAGCATGGGAGAGGCTTGAAGATCTGAAGACACAACCCTATACATACCAGTGTTCCCCAGCCCAGGGCTGCACCATCAGCTATAAGAAGGTCCCAGTCCATTGTCCCAGGTAAATCAGAAACAGCCTGATCCTGGTCCCAGTGTGCCTACAGAGGGCCACTGAGCAAGGCGACAAAGAGGCCTGGTCAGCCTAACACTTTCCCAGGGTCAGGGTCAGCCTTGAAAGTCTATAAATTAAGAGCCCTTTGGTTCTAGGTCAACACGGATGGCTGGACCTCTAGAGACGAGCTGGAGCTGGTCTTGGATGAGAACAGCAGCCTTCCATCTTCCCTCCTGAGGGGTTCACAGCCTAAAGGTAGAAGAGAAGGAAAGAAATGCAGGGACACAAGGAAGGCTAAGAAAGTGGAGAGAGACAATGGCAAGCCAGAGCTATGGGCTCGCTGAGCTGGGAACACTGGGACATGCTATTTCATGTAATCAATTTTAGATTTTGTTTTATTTTTAATGCGTATAAATCTTTTGCCTACATGCATGCACGGGGACTACATCTGTGCCTGGTGCCCGCAGAGATCTGAAGGCATTAGGTCACCTAGAACTGCAGTGGCTGATGGTTCTGAGCTGCCGTTTGGGTACCAGGAACTGAAGCAGGGTCCTCTGCAAGTACAAGAAGTGCTCTCAACCACCAAACCATCTCTCCAACTCCTCATTTAACCTTTGAACAACCCTAGCATTCAGGGGCTGCTGATGTATGTATCGAGAAGAAGCCGGAGCTGAGACAGACAGGATAACGAACTGATGAGAATGGACGATTTCTGGGCAGACTTTCCAGTTATCACCACTAAGGAAGCAAAGGTGAGAGGCATCTACGGGCCTGGCTCTGCCAGAATGAGCCAAAACAAACCATGGTCTGGCTGGTGACTGTCCTGTGGGGAAAGGTGGCTTCAAAAGCAGTTTCTTCATAGACTGCTGCTGCCAGCCTTAGGCTGGGGCTTCAGAGGGGAATGGGAGAGACAGGCAGCACCTGGGGATTTCTAGGGAGGAGCAACGGGCAAGCCTGGGGTTCCCATGGCCGGTCCCAGTGTGGTGGGGTTAAAGGGGGTCTTTTAGCACACTTTTCAAGCTGTGTTTTACAAGGTGAAGCCATTGTGCTTCCTGGCAGGTTCCTCACCCTCTTCTTTCCAGGATTTCCCAGACTTTCTTGAATCCTGATGGGAATTCTCTGGGCTCTGCTTTGTCCCTTTCCGGCAAGGCCCTTGCTTCTTCTGTTTCCCCTTGGTGCTGAGGGTGCTGAGTGACTTATTGGGAAATCAGTCCAGAAAAAAAAAAAAAAAAAACAAAAAAAACAGCCAGAGTTGCCACCCCCCCCCCCCATGGGAACCACCGAAGCTCTGTGTTGCCCGACTGAAAAAAAAAAAAAAAAAAAAAAGCCAACAGGATCGGATCACAAAGAAACTTGGGATACATCTCCAGACTCCAGAGAATTCTCATGAGATGTGCAAGAAAGCCCAAGAAATCCTGGAGAGCCAGGTGGGGAGCACCTGCCAGCAAGTGTCTCCCTTTAGTGAATGGGGACAGTGCAGCCAGGGGACGCAATTCTGGGATTCAGAACACACTTGAGGGATCTCCCCTCAGACCTCTTCTAGCAAGAAAACCCCGAAGGTTTAAAGCAACCTCTCAGGCTCTTCTAGTGGACAAGAGCTCAAGAGACAGGTGGGCCACAAGTGGCTCAGCCACGGTGACTAGTGGCTTGGTAGTAAGAACAGCAAGGTTTGCTGAGAGTCTAGGTCCTGGGTGTTCCAGGCAATGCCAGAGAGAAGAAACAGAAGAGCAAAGCCTGCAGGCTAACACCCTCATATGGCTCATTCCTTGGCCTCTTAGGCCTCCACCTCCACCACCCCCACTCCGTGACACACCTGTTACATGCCAGGCATGCCTCTTAGCCCTGGGAGGGGGGGCACAGTCCTGCAAAGGGAGACAGCAAGGCCACTGTCTCCCTGGTATTAGAAGGCACTGTTGTAGATTGAATGACACCAACCCCTCGGCCCCCAGCCCTCACCTGTCCAACTCCCAGCAGGCTCCACACATTTAAATGTTCCAAGTTCACTGAAACCTCCACGCATTAATCTCCAGCCCAGACCTCTCCTTTACTGCCTGTACGTATTCTCAATGGCCTCCCTCATGGCTGCTTCTGTATTTCTAACAAGTATCTGAAGCCCCGCATCCTGAAGGAATCCATACAATCCCCCTCTGCAAAGGCTGCTTCGATTCCTCACTCAACTGGAAGTCATCCTATTTTCCCTTCACTGCACACGGGCGTGTGCACTCAACCCAATTCATTGCCAAGAACTTCTGGCCTCAATGAAGAAAAACGGGGTGGGGGGCAGGGGTAGACAGTAGTGGAACCGCCTTTAATCTCAGCGCTCGGGAAGCAGAGGCAGGCGGATCTCAGAGTTTGAGGCCAGCCTGGTTACAGGGTAAGTTCCAGGACACTAGGGCTACACAGAGGACCCCTGTCTTGAAAAACAAAACAAAAACCCAAAAAGGGGGGATGGGGAGGGAGCAAGAAGCACATATCCCAGCTAGGCCACTTCCTTCCGTCATTCAGTTGCTCAGCTCCTTTAACAGACATGTTCTCCTTTATACCAGTTGCCATCGTCATAGTATCTCTTCACGGCAACAGAACTCTAAAACAGAACTTGGTACCAGGAGTGGGGAATTGCTGTGATAGGCCAGACCATGATTTTGTTTGGAGGAATGTGGACTTTGGGACTTTGGATTAGGAAAGCATTTGAATTCTTTAAGTAGGGCTTTACTAATAGGAGCATAGAAGACAGTAATGCTGAGGGTGGTTTGAACTGTGGGGCCCAGATCAGGAGGTTTCATAGGAGAAAAATTTTAGTATGTGGCCTAGAGACTGTTCTTATGACATTTTGGCAAAGAATGTGGCTGCTTTTTGCCTTTGTCTGAAAAGTCTGCCTGAGGCTAAATTGAAGAGTTTTGGATTAATTGTACTGGCAGAGGAAATCTCAAAACAGACTAGTATTAACTCTGTCGTGTGGTTATTAGTGGTCACTCTTATTCAAATCTCTAATGAGCAAGGAAAAATAAAAATTGTACAGTTTGAGGAGAAAAGGGGTACCAGCAGTGGAATGGAGCTAAATCCTGTGTTCAAAGAGATAAACAGATTAAAGAAAAGTCTGGTGTTAAATGGAATAAAGGGAGTGGTGACCTCAGGGCAAGACCCCTCCCATCTAATTTCTCAACTTGTGAAAAGGAATTCAAGAAAATCTTAGGACCAGGTTTGGTGATGAATGCCTTTAAGTCCAACACTCCAGAGGCAGATGAAGATGAACGCTTAAAAGAAATCCTACACTAGTTCAGAATTGAGAATAACAGAGGGTTATTTATTTAGGGGTAGACTTGCAAATCAATATCCTCTGCTGGTACAGAGAACAGCAACCAAATCCTGCAGCTGGAAAAGAGGCCAGATGCAAGCTTTACATCGGCATAAATAGTATGAGGCCACACCCAAGTGGGCGGGTAACTTAAAGGCTACTGGCTGTAGGAATTCCTATAGCAGGCAGAAGCAGGCAGATCTGTGAGTTTGAGGTCAGCCTGGTCTATAGAGCAAGTTCCAGGACAGCCACGCTTAGGCAGTGAAGGAAACCATCAAAAAACAGAAAGCTGGTGAAAATGTATTTTTACAAGGAGACCATGTTAAGCCTGCAGCAGGATTTGGCAGCTTTGGCCACGTGGTTCTAACTTTAGAGTCAAGGACACAAGAAAGGGGTTATGGAATCTCCCCCCATGACTAAGGACAGCAACTAAGGCCAGGTATGTGGCAGGTGTCTAGTTAAGAGATTGCTATGAGTCTCAGAAAAGACTTTGGGCTAACAGGGTTGAAGCTGTGATAGACTATGGGGACTTTTAAAGCTGGACTTTATGCATTTCTCCATTGCAATGTAGCTGTGAGCCTATGAGAGAGAGCCAGGGAGTACAATATCATCGTTTCAATGAGACTGCCCCCACAGACCCAGAGGGAGTAGCTCTATTAGAAGATGTGACTTTGTTGGAGTAGGTATGGTCTTGGAGGAAGTGTGTCACTGCAGGTGGGTTTTGAGGTCTCAGATGCCTTAGCCAAGCCGGGTATCTCACTCTCTCTTCCTGCTGCCTGATGATCTGGATGTAGAAGTCTCAGCTACCTCTGCAGCAAATGTCTGCCTGCATGCCCCCATCCATACTTCCTGTCCTGACGATAATGAAGTAAACCTCTGAAACAGTAAGACAGCCCCAGTTAAATGTTTTCCTTTATAAGAGTTGCCGTGGTCATGGTGTCTCTTCACAGCAACAGAACACTGACTAAAACAGACTTAAAACATCAACCTGTTCTGTTACAGTTCCGATGATCAGCAGCCCAGAAGCGGTCCCAACAGGTTAAGGTTATGTCAAGCTAGTTTCTTCTGGAACCTCCCAAAGGACCGTCTGTTTCTTCTCGGCCTCGAGTGGCTGCCTGCATTCCTTGGCACATAGCCCCCTCCTCTGTGCTCCGAGAACTCTAGTGTCATTCAGTCTGCTTACATCACCTCCTCCATGCCAAGGCTCCAGCCACCTTTCCCTCCCAAGAAGCCTGTACGATATTGTACAGAGAGAACCTCTCAGCTCTCAAGAGCCTTTACCTGGTCACACGCTGCCATAAAGGGAGGAGACACAGGTACTGAGATGTGGGGAAGATCAGGCAGTCCCGACTGTCACTCAGCCTGACCCTGGCAGTCCCCATGTTTGCTCTAGCCTGTCCTCCACCTGGCCCAGGACTTGGTGCCCTCAGGGTGCTTGACACACTTGGTGAATGAACACAGTGAATGGATAGAGAAAGGAAGCAGTGTCGGGGTGGCCATTAGAGGCGCCAAGATTCGCAACAGGCCAGCGGCTAGGTCAGCCATGAAAATGCGGCTTCCGAGAGTCCTTTCCCTCCACCCACCATGACAGAGAATATTCTCTGTAATAAATAAGAGATCAAACCAGGCAAGTCAGAGCAGCGCATAAGGCAGGCAGCTGGAGCTAAAAAGGAAGAGCCTCCTTCTGGGGACGGAACTGAGCATGGAGGGTTAACATCCCCAGACATTCACCTCCCACACCTTGTCCCAGCTGCACACATGGCAGGGTGCTGCTTCCCAGTCCTGCTGGGCATTCATCAAAGAACCCCAGGTGCGACTCTGGGGTAGTTAACAGAAACCTAGTCCCTGACCCCAAGGGGATGCCAGGCTACACACTGGGCACTGAAACATCCTATATTGTGTGTTCCTTTCCCCAGAGGGCTGTTCTGTGAGCTCTCCTGACCACAGGCTTGTGTTTCCCTCATCCCTGGGCTTCTGCTGCCACCATCCCTCTCGGATCACTTCCTGTCCTGCCAAATGCTGCCCAGAAGTTGATGGGAAGGTGGGTGGAGGTACTGGGTGATTCCAACTGGAGAGCATTTGCTAGGTGATGGGAAGAAATCAGGTTGCAGTCAGCTGAGGATAACAGGGGAGGTGAGGATCCTCAGACATAAGCAAAGGAACATGAACAGCAGGGCTTTCTGCAATCAGCTGCTACTGTCTGTGCTGGTGCGGTGAAGATTATTAAAACCACTCTACAGGCGAGGAAACCAAGGCTTGGAGAAAGAAAGGAACTTGCCAAGGTGGGCAGCTGTAAACAGAGTCAGGAACTGAATGGACTCTGTCTAGACTATTACTTCTAGAAATCTGACTCAAAGAGAAAATAAGGAAGTATGGGGGGTGGGCTACATCCGAGGGACCTTATGGATGGGGATATAATTTTCTAGGCATGTGTTACATGCATAGGTGTCCCTCCACTTACAGTGGGAATTGCAGCCTGTCATAGGTGGGTATGATCAGGGACATACAAAAACGAACCTGCCCCGCAGAGTGTCACAGTTTAGTACTCAGACTCTGCAGAACATCAGCTGTCTTGCCCTCATCAGCGTGTGGCTGGCTGCCTGGTGCTGCACTCACAGTGGCTGGCCTGCATCAAGAAAGAGAAGCACGCTGCAAACTGCTAGGTGGGCAAAATCCAAATTCTCTACAGAAGCGTGGCTGCTACTGAATATGAATCACTTCTGCATCACCATTAAGCTAAAAGTCAGAAGTGGAACCATTGTAGGTCAGAGGCTGTCTCTAAAGCCTGCTGACAGGTGTGTTAATGGGTGTGGCTCAGGGGATAGAGGGGCAGAATTCAGGATCTGGGGGGATGGCCAGGCCCAGAAGAGAGGGAAAAGGGGGTGGTGACCCAGAGGCCTGGCATCCTTGCCAGCTGACCAGGGGACAAGTACCAGCCCAGAGACAGATGGTGTCACTATACACCATGTACAAATGGGTGTCATGGACTTGTCCGCTAGGTCCTCCCAGCAAACCATGAGACAGGCGTAGGCAGAACGGGTCGATGCTGTGACACTGTATCTGGGAGGTCCGAGGAAATGTCTACCGCACAGGGCACCAACAACAGACCTGAGTGATTACACCACCCAAGTCCAACTTGGTGACCTCGTTAGATTATGAGGGTTCCCTACCAAAGTGTGGGTGAGGGGTTATTCACAGGAGCAGGGCGATGCAAAGACAGCTGCACCATCCAGTTCACCCTAGCCTGGGAGACAGATCACGAAAGCCGCAGCCCTCTGGACAACCTACAGGCAGCTCAGCAGATAGAAGAAAGTCCCCTCCTCAGCGTCTTTATACTTACATAACTATGCAAAGGGAGGGTGTAATCTCTAGGTGCCAACCAAGTAAGTTCTCTGTCGTTTTTTAATCAATAACTCAAGTAAAATTTTATTCTTCTCAAAAATCTCTAATGCAGTTTGACAGCTGAGAGGTTTTGTCATTTAAAAGGACAACCTCACCAAACAAACTTCAGCAAAATACAAATTCAAGTTATTAAGGCATGTACCTGCAAGTTATAAAGGTGTGAAGACAAATACAAGTTATCAAATTTCTCTCTCATGCTGCCTTTTATAGACTTAAAAATACTTTCTTTCTGATATAAATATGCTACTGTTTAAAATTTATGTTTTCACAAACCCAAAGAATTCTTGTGAGTTCCAGAGAGCCGAATTGAAAGATCTACCTTAAACAGGTCAGATACACTCCTCTCAATTCCCTGGTCCTAAAAAACTTTTTCCTAAACTTAATTTTGTCCTCTGTTCTGCCAATACCTTAAACAGGTGTAAGAGATGCCAGACATTTCCTTACCACAAACACCAGACAGGAGCAAAGGCCTTGTGGGAGGGGTCTTGTGAGAGGGGGAGTCTCCAGGAAGAGAGCATTGAGAGGAAAGTCTTCTCTCAGGAAAGGAGCTTGCAGAACCCCAACCCTTGGAAATGGAACAACTCCAGGCACAAGCAGCGTTGACAACAAACCAATACTAGAGTCACACAGGTGTGGCTTTGAACTGTGGCTCTGTTACCCGCCCCCATATGGCCTGGAGCACATGGCTTCACTTCCCTGAGGCGACTTCCTCCGAAAGGTTGGGAGCAATCAGGTGTGGGTGGCTTCCAGTACACACCACCAATGCATGGAGATGGGTTCTCATGGATGGCGGGTTTCTCCTTCCAATGCAGTCCATGCTTTGTGGACACGTGGGTGAGACACAGAAAGAACACTGAAGTCAGAACTTGAGATGGCATGTGGAGTCACACTTACAGCTAGCTAAGGCTAGTGGGGACAGCCTGGCACAGTCAAAGTTTCAATTCAAGCTGCAGCCGTGTGGAATGATGGTGCCACGCACAGATCTAAACCGTGTGCAATAACACAGTGATAATGCTGGCAACCTACGTGATACCTACACTGCGGGCCCAGCAGCTAATGTTCACATGGGATGTGTTCCAATGTCACAGCCTGATGGGGGCTCCTGTCATGCTAAGACACTTAATTATCACAATAATTACAGGTAGCAAACACCACTGGAAGAATTTCATTTTCACACACAACACCCTGAGATGTTGAGCAACCGTCCCGAGGCTACCTAGCTAGTAAAGGGCAGTCCCTAGGATTACCATGGCAGCTCAACTCCAGAGCCCAAAGCATCTCCAGGTTTCCGGAACACTTCTTCTAACAGCCTTCCGTTGCTCCACACACCAGCGCTGTGGGCTGAGTGCTAATCTTCCCACTTCTACCTCCTAGATGAGGAGACTGAGGCCCAGGTCAAAGGTCACACAGCTAGTATCAGTGACTGAGTTTAGATTCTAGGACTTCAGGGTGGCAGGGTTTGGAGTCGTGAGGAAGAAAGAGGGGAAAGTTATTGCAGGCAAAAGGACCACTTGGGCGACATTCAGTGTCAACAAACCGAGTCATTCATTGCTTCGGGGAAAGGAAGGTTTGTTGAAATCGCACACATGCACAGGTGTGATATAACAATAAAAAAATTATATTTAGTCTCTGTCCCCAACTCCTGGCACACCACCCCTAAACACCTCTTCAGGGTGATGAGAATGCCTTTTGTATGCTAATAAGATTGCTAGTGACTGGGGACCCCTAAAGTACTTCAGGAGAGGGCCTGATGAGAGAGGCTAGAAAATAGCAGCCTGTCACCCCACTTTCCAGGGAGAGGGGAAGAGGGCTGTATCAGCTCATCACTGATAACTAACACCAGAATGGGAACTGTCTGTCATTGGCCACTAGCCTCCATAAACTGCTGAAATTGTAGGGGGGCGGGGAAGTCAAGAGATGCCCAGAGATGCCAGAAGACTACAGACAGCATCCAGAGGGGAAGGAAAGCCTGGCATTGGTTTCCCCAAACCTTGCTCTGTGGATATTTGTTTGTTTTCAAGACAGGGTTTCTCTGTGTAGCTTTGGCTGTCCTAGAACTCACTGTATAGACCAGGCTGGCCTCAAACTCAAGAGATCTACCTTGCCTCTGCCACCTGAGTGCTGGAATTAAAGGTGTGCACCACAACTACCTGACTTGCCCTGTGCATCTTGTGGATTTTGTTGTTACACCTAAGGTGCACTCTTCCCCCACCCCGTGTGTGTGTGCATATACACATGCATACATGCTTGCCAAGGCAAGAGCTTCCCTAATGACTCTCTTATTATTTGAGACAAGGTCTCTCCCTGAACCCAGCGCTCACCCTTTCAGCTCCAGGGATCCTCCTACCTCTGTCTCCCCAGCAGGGGATCACAGGCACACACTGCCCAGCTTCTGTGTGGGTGCTGGGGATCAAACTCAAGTCCTCGCATTTATCCAGCAAGCATGTTACTGACAGAGTTGTCTCCCCAGTCCCAGAGCTGCATTCTTAATAGGAACCTGGCTATCGTAAGCAAAATGTCCTTCAGGGCCACGCAAAGCAATTCGAACAAATTATGGACCCTGCAGTGGAGGCCAGGGGTATCTCCCACCCCAGGTCATCATAGGCCTAGAACCTAAACCTGGGGTCAGAAATAGGCCCAAGTCCTGAGGACTGAGTCCCTAAGCATGTAGGGTCTGATAACTTCCTCCAGGTTGATGGCATCAGTGTTGGTCTGGGTGTCTAGATGCCCACTTGATGTCCAGAGAAGCAGGGAATCAGTCATGGTGTTGAGATGTTGGGCCAAAATTATCTCAGGGCCTGTACCCTGAGACCTATAGGACAGAAAAAAGCCTGGATCGAGTACTTCCAGGCCTGTAGGACAGAGAAAAGCCTGGCTTGGGTTTGAGTGAGGATGAGAGAGCAAAAATTAGGTAGAGGCCCCTACAGCCAGAGGGTGGGTGTGGCTGCCTCTCATTGGATGAAGGTACCCCTCCACATCACACCTTGTAGTGGCGCTGCAGAATGAGCATCCTATGGGAATGGGCAGATAGCGCACTCACCTTTCCCTGGGGAATAAGGAGGCCTAGTAATGACTAAGGGAATACAGAGAGGCTCAAGAAGCCTGGCAACCATGTTCCTAGTGTCAGAAGTGTTGTGAACATAACCAGTTCAGTGGGCCATGGCCAACCTTGCCAGAGTAGGACCACATCTACTCAGTGAGAAAAGGACAACTCACACCTCAGGTGATGAGCAGAAGGGTTGTGTGATTGGCCAAACACAGAGAAGGGGCCTTAAGGCTGAGTAGAAGTAGTTAGCACAGGACACAGGGTGAGGAGCTTGGGAAAGGGGGCTGATCTGGGGGCGGGCAGGATGGAGCCAGGGTCCCACATATGGATGAGCACAAAGAGTCACGGTGGTAAGCAGGCTGCCGGTGACACACGGGGAAGAGGGAACTCTCGTTAGTGAGGCGGGGGAGAGCGGAAAGCGAGGCAAGCAGCACAACTGGACGGGCGGGCCGGGGCGGGTCAGGATATGGAGGGGCCAGTGAACCAGAGGCCTGAGGACGTCTGCGGGGTCTGAGAGATGTCGGAGTAGCCGAACATGACGGTCTCGACCAGAGCCGGTGTTTGTTCGCTGTCAGCTTTGTGGAATCTCGCTGGAGCGAAGTGTGAACGGGGCTGACTGCAGACAGATCGGAGTGACAGGGCGCGGACTGCCTGTGTAGCAAGGGCGGCGCGGTAGAAGGGTTACATATTGAAGTGCCAGCCAGGGAACGCAGCTCTGACGGGCTGTCGGCGGACTGGATGTCAGCAAGCCTTGACCTCTATTTGCAAGACCTGACCAACCAGCACCAGAAGGCGGGGCCTGCACCCTCCCTCATCCAGGGAGAGGTGGCCCACGGATGAGAGGGGGTACGGAGGAAGAGCTTCTATGGCTGCCATGGCACAGTACCTAGAGTGGAATGGCTTAAACAGCAGAAATGTCTTTCCCTACAGTTCTTGAGGCTGGAAGCGCAGGTCAAGGAACCCACAGGGCTTCCAGGGTTCCTCTCCATGGCTGGTAAAGGACTGCCTTCCTCCTTCCTTCTGTGTCTGCCAGGCCATCCCTCTGCAGATGTGTGTATCCCAGCCTCTTCCTCCCTCCCTCCCTCCCTGCCACCCTCTCTCTCTTCTTCCCTCCATCCCTTCATCTCATGCCTTCCTGCCTGTCTATCAGGTTTCCTTTCTTCCTTTTTCTGATAGAAACCAGGCCTCCTACACATCTACTGCTGAGTTTATTCCCAACCCTCTATGATGTTTTTAAAGATGGCATATTGGTTTAGAGCCTGCCCTAAGAACCACATTTCACTTGATTATCTCTTCCAAAGATGCTGTTTCCAAACACTGTCACAGTCGAGAGACCAGGGGTAGCAGCACCAACTCTGTCACAAGGGTCACATTCAACCCCATATGGGAGGCAACTGAGGAAATGGGAGGAAGGAGCTCTTTGATGATGAGGCAGAGAGACAGATAGGCTCTTATCAAGGACTCAATCATGGAAGATTTCTTGGGCTCGGAGGTAAGATGGTAGGAAGATGGTACGGTTTCATGGAAACTTCAAGCACCCAGAGGGTGCCTGGACACTGGAAGACAGAGAAATACTAACTATAAAGACAAGAAACCCCAAGAGAAACCGGTGGGGGGAACTGATAGGTCTCATTTTGTTTTTTTTTTTGTTTTTTTTTTTTAATATTTTGAAGCAATACTTCACAGCCCAAGCTGGCCTTGAGCTCACGACCCTCCTGCCTCTGGAATGCTGGGAAGACAAGTACCACCACACCCATGCAGAAACTCTGACTGTAGGACTACCTTCCAGAAGACTCCTCAGGGGCCTGAATTCAAATCTCCCTGCAGTGGAGAGAGATAAACGATGGCTTTGGCTTCCCCACTCTGGAGCACTTTGGAGTGGCAGGGTGGAGTTCTGATCGGACTGAATGGGGCGCTGTGGTCTGTGTCACTCTGAACAGTGTTGTGACCTCTCCAGA
The DNA here is from genome assembly GCF_903992535.2 of Arvicola amphibius. Classification (NCBI taxonomy): domain Eukaryota; kingdom Metazoa; phylum Chordata; class Mammalia; order Rodentia; family Cricetidae; genus Arvicola; species Arvicola amphibius. The sequence continues at coordinate 26,447,358 of NC_052052.2, read as the reverse complement.
CCCAGTTTTCTGGAGCCATGGGTATCAAACTCCCGGGGTCTTTGTGAGATGACTAGGGGCACTGTAGGGCCAGCTAGAACTAAGCCTGGAAGGTCACAGTGCACAGTAGGTAGAAACAGAATGCTGAAGTTACGCTGTTTGCTTGAGGACCCTGCCCCATTCCGAGCCCATGGCAAGGGGTCTTGTCTCTCCATGTACCTCAGTGCTTCGTTTTTCTCTGTGAAACTCATCAATCTGACAAATTCATATTTCACTTCCCAGTGGGTGTGTCTCACACACACACACACACACACACACACACCCCATCTCCTAGAGGGTGGTTCTAGCGCAACAAGGTTCTTGTGTGCTGTGCTCACCAGCACCTAGGTAGACATCTCAAGAGGAGTGTTTCAGAAAGGTTTGTCCAGGTAGCACATGCCTACGGTCCTAGCTACTTGGGTGGCTGAGGCAGGAGGATCATCTGAGCAGGAGAGTTCAAAACAAACCTGGGTAAACAGAAAGATCTCGTTTATAAAATAAACCAATAGATGAACTTGTTATTGAAGTGACCTGAGATGATAGACAGGTGGAATGGGACAAGGGTACAAGATACAGCGGGGTGTAGAAGGTCACAGGGTCCTGAGGTCTCCCGAAGGGCGGAAATGGGGGTCTTCTCTCCTCTTTTTTCCCCTGCCTGGGCTGCCTTGGGTCAGACCAGACTGTTCTGAGGGGGAGGTAGGGGGAGAGGAAGTGTCAGGCCTTGGCCTGAGCAGCTGTTTGTGAAAGGCAGGTTACTCTCCCGGCAGCCGATCCATTTCTGACTCAGGGAACTGAAACACATCATTTCATGGCTCCTGGTTATCAGTGGGCCTCCCAGTGGGAGACGATGGCCCAGGGCAGGCCTTTGTCATGACCCCCACCCTGAGCAGGATAGAGTACTGTTGTCCTTCAGTGTCATGGGGATTGGCTCTGAGACATCCCCCATACCATAACCCATGATCTCAAGGGCCCTTTATGAAATGCAAACTCCACATGCTGCTGCACGCTTGAAAACATCTATAGATTACCAAAAATGCCCAACACAATGTACACACTGTGTAAATAATTGTCATACCATATAGTTGAGGGAACAATAAACAAGCAAAAGCCTGCATATGTTCATTACAGATGCAAATCTTTTCTGGGTATTGTTGCTCAGCAGAGAGTTGGATCTGAGAGCATTGTACCCTGCAGGTACAGAGAGCCTCTGCCCAGCCCTCTGCAGCCATGGCAGGAAGTACAGTTTGCTGTCCACCTTTCCGAAGAGCCTTCCTCAGTCAGACTTATAAAACCCTCCCACCCTCAGCAGCTCCTCTGAACACCCTCGTTTGTACAGGTCCCTCCAGCGGAGGGCTGAGAAGTAGACATAGCTGAACTTCAGATAAATACAACACAGAAGACACATGCCTTCACCATAGCATGCCATGACATGTGAACTTCAGATAAACAGAACACAGGAGACACATGCCTACACCATAGCCCTCCATGACATGTGAACTTCAGATAAACTTGTTAGAAAGCTATTTATAGCTTGCCCAAAATTCACATTAAACTAAGCATTGTGTGTTTCTATTTGGTAGCTATAAGGTGATGGAGCATATACCTGAGCCAGCCAGTCTCAAGTTCAAATTCCAATTCTATTTATTTCCTGCATGACCAAAAATCAATCACTTAATTTCTCTGTTATCGCATCAATTACAAAGTTCTATTTCTACCAGATTATTGTTTACGTGGATGTCTCCTTCCTAATTACTTGCTATATTTTAGGTACTTGTCTTATGTTTCTCAACAGCGTAAAAATATTGAAATAACATATCCATTAAATGAGGTAAAGTATGCAGATGCCTCCTGGCAGGCGAGCTTGCCTGTTGCAAGCCTTCATTTCCTAAGGGAACGCAAATAGTCCAATAGGAATCCCAAATGTTAAGACGTCAGAGAAGACAGAGCTCATCCCGTGGGCAGAATCTTTGCCGACTTCATGGAGGAAGCGGTGTGGGGAGGGAGAGGAGGTGGGTGTTCTATTCAAGGCAGGCTGCATTTCTCCAGCAGAGCCCCAGTGAGACCGGCATATACCAGGTGTCCTGAGCACTGCAGTACAAACGTCTGTGATGGGACACGAGCTCTCGGCCGTCCTTGGTCTCCCACGAAGGCTCTCTTCATACTGCCCCTCTCCTCTGCCTCACCCCTTACCCGCTCTGCAGCCTGGCTCTGCAGCTGTTAAGCCCATCACCCTGATAGATCCCAGGAAGGAATTCACAGGGCTCCTGCGTGGCTGGATGGAGACCTGGGATAGAACACTTTGGAACTATTTGGAGCGGTCCTCAGGGGGTAGAGTATGTTGGAGTGGGGAGCACAGGCTTCTGCTTGGAGTACTAGGGAGCCAGGAAGGCTGCTGAGCAGAACTAAGATGGGGTCAGCTTCTCATTGCCAGCTCAGATCCTGATATGGTCCCCAAAGGCTATGGGCTATAGCCAAGGAGTCACATATTAAATATGAAATCCCCCCACCCCGTCTCATGTGTTTAAACACTCAGTCCTCTACTTCAGGAGACTGTGGAAACTAGAGGAAGTGGGGCACGGGGACAGGCCCTGTGCTTTATGGCTCAACCCATCTCATGTCCACTCTACTCTTCCACCAAAAGTGTCCTGGCTGCACACCCCTGCCCCCAAGGAGATCTTCCCAACCATAACAGGCAGCATGCCCTCAAACCAAGCCTTCCTCCTTTACATGGCTTCCTGCCAGGGGTTATACAGCAGCCTGTGGTACTATTGGCTGTTGAAGTGAAGTGAGCCTTGGGAGAGAAGTGAGGTCACTGGGGGTGGGCCATGGAGAAGATATTGGGTTCTGCACCTCCTGCCTTCCATAAAGTGAGCAGCCTCTTCCACCATGTCCTCCCACCAAGCACCCCACCTCACCTCAGGGCCAAACAACCGGGGTCCAAAACCTCTGAATCAAGCCGAAATCATAAGCCGAAACAAGTCTTTTTTCCCTTCAAGTTGATTTTCTCAGGTACTGATTGATATTAGCAATGGAAAGCTCATTGCCCCACCTGCTAAGTGCTAGGGTGCACATACTGAGAAGTATCCCTGGGTCTATAAGAAGACATTGCTGATGGGTGAGCAATGACAACCCATGACAACACCTGTGCAGTGTGACAAGGACAGTAAGGGAGTTAGAAAACTCAAGCAGACAGCTGCGAAGGGAAAACGCCGGGCAGAAGGAGCCAAAACAGGTGACAGAAACTCCCGGGGAGCTGAGACACAAGCTAGAGCCGGGGCAGCAGTCATGGAATGAGCTGAGTCCTGGACCGCGCTGAGTTGAGAAGGAATGGGGAAGGTGGGCGGTGCCTAAACACAGTAGGAGAGCAAGGCCAGGGGTGACAGATCCTCCAGTTTACTCAACACCAGGATGCTTTATATTAGAGGGAGCACGCCCCCCACCACCACCAAGTGCACAGGGCAAAATAAGCCCAAGGGTCACACAAGCAGTAACTTAGGGGCTCAGTGAGCATGGCCACACTGTCACCTGCAGAATTACACCCTCAATGCCCGCAGTGACAAAGTGACGCGTGCCGCTCTAGAGCTTCTTCCTCACTGTCCTGTCCCCATCACATTTCCTGGGCACCCCTACAATAGGCTCCTCACACTTAGATTCTGGTGTTCAGATCCAGAACTCAGTTATGGATGGACCTCCCCACTCCAGGGAGTATTCGAGGATCAGCAAGACTTCCTTCCCTGTGAGACCACAAAGAAGGGTCCCTCCAGCACTGGGTAGAGAACTACTCTTACCTTGTAAATTCATCAAACACCTGCAAACACCTAGCCAGGGTGGATTTAGCTCTGCCAGGGAGGGCCTAGCTCCTATACTCCCGCCTGGGGCTCATGGCTAGAGTAGGCTCAGGATGCAGGGACATGCTCTAGGCTGTGCTGCTTCACAAGTATTGGGGATGGCAGTCACAGAGGAGGGGGTGGGGCTTGTACAGTCTCAGCACCCTTGGATCTGCTAGTATCACTCCTGAGTCCTGTGAGAGCGGAGTCTCCATCCCCAGGGAGTTGCTCTACTCTGGGCACCACACGTGCAAGGAGGAGACCCCAGCTGGGCTTCGTTGTGCCCGTCAAGCTTGTCATGCCTACCATGCCCATCATGCCTGGCTTCCAGGAAGGTCACTCTACAGGATGTGAAGGGAGGGGGCAGTGCCAGACAGCTTCAGAGCAGTGGGCAACTGTGGACCTGAGCACTGGATCGACGTAGGCCTACTCTCTGGACCATGAGCAGCTCGAGAGAAGCCAGCTGAGGAATGTGTGGGTAACCTGCTCCCTCTACCACCACATCAGGGGCTATGTCTGCCACCTGAGAGACCTGGGGATTCATCCAAGCTCTGTCACTGACTCAGCAAGTGTCAGTTTCCTCCTGAGGACAGTCCTGATGGTGGGACCTGCAAGACTAGGGAGTGGGGACAAAGTGGCAACAGGAGTCTCTTGACTCTTGAGTCTCTCTTGAGAAACCGCCATTCAAGGCCAGCGCTCACAGGCAGGAGGAGGTCAGGGCTTTGGGGGGACAAAGGAAAGCAGGAGTGCTTATGCCCGAGGATGATGTGGGAGATTCTTTTGTCTATGTGTTGTTTTTATTGGTTAATGACTAAAGAAAACTGGCTTGGCCTGATAGGGTAGAACAGAGAGCTAGGTGGAGTGGGGGGGACAACTAAACTGAATGCTGGGAGAAAGGAAAGCGGAGTTAGAGAAAAGCCATGTAACCCCACCAGAGACCCCACACTGGAACTTTAGCCGGTAAGCCACAGCCATGTGGTAATACACAGATTAATAGAAATGGGTTAAATTAATATGTAAGAGTTAGCCAATAAGAAGTTAGAGCTAATGGGCCAAGCAGTGTTTTAAATAATATAGTTTCTGTGTGGTTATTTTGGTTCTGGGTGGTCGGGATGAACAAGTGGCCTCCTTCAACATGAGGACATGTAGAGAGAGAGCAAGTGTGAGCCTCAGGACCCTGGAGTTCTCAAAGGCCTAAGGTACACAAGAGAGGGAGGCCAGCATGGGGAGTGGCTAGAAGCGCAGGCTCTGTGAGAAAGACCCTGAACACACCCCGTAGTATCTGGAGAGAGCCCATGAGGAGCAGGGCCTGTGAGGTGGCCTTTCGGGACAATGGCCCTGACTCCTGCAGAGGCCTTGCTGGGCATACAGGTAGGGGAGCGAAGCAAGGCCTGTCAGGAGATGGTAGGCTGAGCCAGAGCAGGCACAGGGATAAAAGTGTCGGAAAAGCACTGAAGGCCTCTGCCCTGAAACACCCCAGGATCTGGTTGCTACCTAGAAAGAATGAGGCAAAGGCCATATCCAGGTTCCAAAGTAGGGACTGGGCAGTGAGCAGCCTGAGGGGAAGATAGCCAGGGCTCCCAGGGCTTGTGCTGAGGAGGGCTGGATGCCGTGCCACCTTCCAAAGTGGGCACCCCACTGAGACTGAATAGGGTCAGCATGGGACTCAACAGGCAGATATAAGCCAGGCCTAGTGCTCATCCTGCCAAAGATGCCAGACGGATCCACCCAAGACGGGACAGTAAATCCATTTCCAAGGTCAAACCCTGCCTCCGCCCCGGGACCCTTCCCCCACTTCCTTCTCAGCTGATGTAAACGCAAATGGCGCTGGGTATGAGCCTTCCTCACATCAGCAAAACAAGATGCTTAGTCAATCAAATAGCCGAGCCGAGCGAACACAGCGTGCGGCTCCGCGAAGAGGGTTCTTTCCAGGGGAAATGTTATCATTTTCCATTTCTGTTTAATGAATCATGGGAATTACAGCAACATTACAAATGGCTCTCTGTGCAGGCTATTACTTCGTTTCTGCAGGGTTCTAATGGCGAACCTGCTTCAGTGGGGGCTCAGTCTGCCCCCACCCAGGCTACCGAGAACAATGGCATTATTATAAGTGGTCCCTTTACAAAGGATCTGCCTGGGAGGGATGGTGACCCAGGCCTCTTGAATTGAGTGCAGACGAAATCAAGTAGAAATCCCTCAGTGACTGATCTGGGAAATTTCTGGGGAGTCCTTTCAAGGACCCCAGAATACATAGGGGACACCTCAAGATAGAAGAGGAGGAGAAGGGAGAGAAGTTAGGGAGCCTTCTGAGAAGTTGGGGAGCCTTCTGAGCTGGAGAGCTGGAGGAGGGACAGTGAACAAGACAGATTTGATCTCTGAAAGGAGGGATGGTCAAAGATGGGATGTGGGGGGGGGGGATTGGGAACTGTGGTTGATATGTAAAATAAAAAAATTTTCAAATAAAAAAAAATTTTAAAGATAGGATGTGAGTAGCAGATACCTGACAGCCCCTTACCAAGGTTGCCCTGAGTGCTGGGCTGGTTCCTGCCCGGCAGATACCAGAAGGGACTTCTGGTCCCTATCTATGGAGCAAAGGCAGAAGGGAGCAGAGCTGGGGCAGGTTTGCCCCTCGTCTTAGCCCCAGGCCCTGTGACTCAGCCATGGGGCCTTCTGTTGCTAGGTAGGGGAGGATGAAGGGGGACCAGGAGATGTGGGATGGACCCCTTGAAGACACAGTAGATCAGATGCCTGCTGCCTATTGGACTGGGTCATGCTTCTCTCTGTTAAACTGGCAGCCTGCTTTCTGTGCTGTCGATCAAGAACTAATTTGTATTTTATGGGCTGTTTTGATTATTGTCATAGAGCATTTTGGGGTGACTTACCAGTTCACAACCCCATCCCACCCTAAACTACAGCTGGTTAGACACCTAACTCAGGGGAAGCCAAGACTGTTCAGCCCCTACCATGTTAGAGGTGGGGAAAATCCTGTTTCACTGGTAACTGCTCTATCTGTAGTGCTGGCATTCTGCCTGCCACACAGCAAGGGCTTAGTAAATATCAAATGGATGAATGCATGGCAGAACGGATCTCTGAAGAATTAGGAATTTAAAATTTTTTTCCTTTTATTTTTGTGAGTGGCTGTTTTGTCCATGGGTCTGCATACCAAATGCATGCAGTGTCCATGGAGGCCAGAAGGGGGCATCAGATCCCTTGGGATTGGAGTTACAAATAGTTGTGAGCTGCCCTGTGGGTGCTGGAAATGGAACAGAAAGTCCTTTGAAACAGCAGCCAGTGTTTTAACTACTGAGCCATCTCACTAGCTGAGTTTGGAATATTTACCCTGGAAACTCAGCCTGAGAGTTGTGGGAACAGAGTTGTGTGAGCTGGAAAAGGAGCCACCCTTCCAACTCCAGGCTTCTGGGGTTGCTCCCATCCTGCTAGGACTCTTCCAGACTTTGAGACACTGGCCAACATCCTCACTCTCAAGCACCTTTCTTTGCTGAGCCCATTTCCATTAAAACCCAAACACTTCTCCAACATAAGGGGTAGTTTTGTTTCCTGCTATGCGTGTGAGCGTACGTGGGCAGGCACACACACGAATTTCTCTTAAGAGTCACACCTACTCACTCCTCGCCACACCCTAGTTGTACCCACTATTTCTACCAATAGCCCTGGTGAACTCTGGCTCTGAGATGCGGTGACCCAGGGCCAGAGAGGGCACATTCTTGGCTAGCGCTCCTTAGGGGCAGAAGGAAGAAGCATTGAGCCTCTTCTCCTTCCAGGGCCCTTTGCCGGATACAGGCCTCAGGTGTGGGCTCCTAGAACCCCACTCTCAAGTCATAGACACCTGCCATGGGAACCCAAGACCATGCTTGCCCATCCTGACCTCATATACTCACCAGGCCAAGGAGAGCGGGGGACCCTGAGAAACTCCTAGTTACAGGCTGAAGCAGAGGAGGGGGGCCCACACCTCCTGTACACCAAGGCTGCTCTCCGCCTGGCTGGATCGACTCTTTCTTCTGTTCCTTCTGCCCTCGCCGCAGGTGCCCGGATACTAATTATAATGACCCAGTGAGTTACAAGACGATGAAATTGCTTCCACCTGAGGTTGTCACGGGCTAGGAAGAAATACCAGGGCTGGAAATTAAACTGTGCCAGCAGGCTTGAAGAGGCGGGAGCAGGAGGGAGGACGGGGCGGGTGGGGAGAGATACCTACAGCTTATGAGGCAGGGTTTACCAAGTGCCAGCATGAAGCATCCTCAGGCAAAATAGAAAAGATTAGGCACTGCTCACCTGCTGCTGGTCACTGGACACAAAGTGTCCCAACAGACGGTGAAGTGACCAAGAACAGACAGAAGCCCTGTGGTCACCTGGAGCCCCAAAGACAGAAGGAACATCAGGTTGCCACTGTGAAAGGCAGCTTGGGACAGTCCAGCCACCCAGAGAGGGAGGAGAGACTGACAGGTGGAGCCCAGTCCACCTCAGTAGCCTACCTCACAACCTAAGGATATTCTCACTGACAAGCCCAGGCCTTTGTTCCCTGAGCTGTACCTTCCCATGCAGCTTTGCGCTGACCTTTTCATCTGGAAGGCTGGCAGGCTGCCTAGCTTCCAGTCCCATGATCCAGGAAGGAAGGACCTGGAAAGTCCTGGCTCTGAGATCTATGGTAAATAGCCCTCCTGGAGGTCTGCAAAGGGGAGGGAGCTTTGTAAGTCACTGAGCCCTCTCCCCAGATGCCAGCAGTAGGGCGAAGTGAGGACCTTCAAGGGGATCTCTCCAAGCACTGTCTAAAATGTTGCAAGACATTGAAAAAAAAGGAAGTTTCTTGATTCTGTTAATAAAAAGTATTAACACTAATAACCCTGCCCAACTGCAAGAACCTGCTTGCTCCCTCTTGCCCCTCTCTCTTTCCCTCCTTCTCTCTCTCTCTCTCTCTCTCTCTCTCTCTCTCTCTCTCTCTCTCTCTCTCTGGCTCTCGCTCTCTCCCACACACGAGAGAGAGTTAAATAGCAATCTGACTTATGAATTTCATTGTAACAAAGCTAAATGAAATAGTAACAGAATCCTGCAGCACAGAAGAAAATACACCCCGAGTCACTGAAGACAAAACCAAAACAAAACAAAAAAACAAAAAACGTTCTGCATGGCTGAGGTCGTAGCTCAGTGGGGTAGAGGGCTTGTCTATCATGCACCAGGGCCCTGGGTTTATTCCCCAGCACCACATAAGCTGGGTGTGGTGCCACAGGCCTGTAATCTCAGCAATTGGGATGCAGAGGCAGGTGGATAAGAAGTTCAAGGTCATCCTTGACTATACATGAAACTCAAGGCAAGCCTGGGTTACATGAGACCCTGTCTATGAGGGAGAGAGGAAGAGAAGAAGGGAGGAGGGATGGAGGGAAGAGGGAGGGAGGGAAGGAGACTAGGAGGCATCAGGAAAGCCATTAACTTACCTTGGAGGATTTAAACATAATTCATCTGCACGCAGTTGTTGTAAGGAGGGGCCGCTTGTTGGTTCCCGGCCACTTAGCCCTGAAATAATCACACAGAAACTGTATTAATTAACTGCTTGGCCTATTAGCTCTAGCTTCTTATTAGCTAACTCTTACATATTAATTTAACCCATTTCTATTACTCTGTGTATCGCCACGTGGCTGTGGCTTACCTGTTAAAGTTTTGGTGTCTATCTCCGGCAGAGCTACAGCTACATGGCTTCTCTCTGACTCCGCCTTCTTTTTCCCAGCATTCAGCTTAGTTTTCCCCACCTAGCTCTGTTCCTCTATAGCTCTGCTATAGGCCCAAAGCAGTTCCTTTATTTATCAATGGTATTCACAGCATACAGAGGGAAATCCCACATCATACAGTAGTCATTCTTAATTTTTTAAACTTCTTAAAATAAAAACAAATAGCTATTTCTGACGTATGATATATATTAACTACAAATGAGGAAATATTAAAAGCGTTCCCATTAAAGTTAGGGCAAGACTAGGGCACCCAGTATCTCCAACCTTCCCCTTACAAGTACTTACACTGTGAGTACTGGCTAATGCAATATGATAAGAAAAAACATTGGACCACAAACCAAACCATTCTTACAGTCAGTTTAGGACTTTCGACTTCACAGTGCAGCAATGGCCCTGTGAAGCCACTAGAAAATGTCTGTGGATTGTATGGTCAGAGCTCCTTGGCTCACAATGAGTGACAGGACATTTTCATGCAATGCTAGGCGGTGGCCTGAGCAACAGCTCCCAGTGATGCTCATGATCTCAGAGTAGATAGCTCACACTCTGCAGGGTACTGCGCTCCTGATTACGATGATGACACACCAGGCATGCTACTATAAATCATTACTTATCTATTTCCAGCTTGCAGTGAGCTTATCAAGATGTAAACTGAGAAGAATCTGTCTAGCGATTGCTGAGTCATGTCAGTCGGCTTTCCAGCATGACGGCAAGCCACTCGAGATGAGTAACTTCTAAGCAGGAATGGATCTGTCTTAGGGTTTCAGAGACTTCAGCCTGTGATCACCTAGTCCTTTACTTTGTGTATGTGGCAGAAAGGACATTGTGACAGAAGTGTATGGCAGGGTAAGAAGAGCTGTTTACATCATGGTGACTAGGAAGAAAGCAGGGGGCAGGGGTCCCAGTATACCCATCAAGGGCGTACCTCAATGAACTACTTCCTCCAACCAGGCCCCACATGCTGTGGAGCACCCGCCACCTTTCAATATATCACCAACTGAGGGCCAAGTGTCCAGCCATGAGCCTTTGTGGGAAAGCTCACGTGCAAATTAGAAAAGTAAAGTTATCGTTGTTGCCAGAAGACAGGAACATATCCACACCGTACCCAAAAGAATGGTCTGAAACATGACTACCAAGAGATGGAAATTTAGTGGCATAACCAGCTTCAAAATTAATATGCAAAAATCAGTGGCTTCCATACTTTACAATGACAACCAGTTGGAGCATGTAATGGGAAAATAGATGACATTTACAACTGCAACCAAAAAGATAAAACACCTGAAATATGACACACACACACACACAGAGAGAGAGAGAGAGAGAGAGAGAGCTGCTGAGGGACTCACAGGATGACTCAAGCAATTGGAAAGGCATCTCACATCTTGGCTGAAGAGAATTAGGAAGCTATTTCTCCCAGTTAGCCTACAGCTTTTCTACATTTCAGTTAAAAACACAAGCAGGAATCTTTGATGACTTCAAAGTTCATAGGAGAACGTAAGTGTGTGAATGGGCAGGAAAGTTCCGAAAGGAAGAGACTGGAAGGGACTGTACCCATCAGGTACTTAACACATCTGAAACCTCATAATTAACAAAAAATAGGGCAGTAGCTTGTAGACCGATAGAAGCCTATCAGTAGAACAAAATGTGACGCATAGAAAACCCAAGGCCATGTGACTATGTCCTTGATGATAAAGCTGGCATTGGGAATCATTGAGAGAGGACCGGAGGGATGAGACTCAGTGGTAGAGCACCTACGTAGCATGCTTGAGGTCTGCGGTTCAATCCTCAATATCACACATACACACATAGGCACGCACGCATGCATGCGCATGTGCACAAACACACACACACACACACGCATGCACACATGCTCATTCAAGTGCACAGGCAATCATTGAGGATCCAGAGAAACTGTGCAAATTTCTAAAGCCTATATGAAAGAAACACTCAGGGAAACACAGTGAGATATCCGCTCACAACTGCTAGAGAAATAACAAATGTGGACAAGAACGTGGAGGAAAGGGAGCACTTGCTCGCTAGGGGAATGTAATTGGTACAATCAGAATGGAAAATAGTACAGAAGCTCCCCAAAAATAATTCAAAAAGAACTACCGTCTGATCTAGCATTTTGGCTTCTGCGTATGCATCTAAAGGAATTGAGACCAAATTCTCAAAGAGATATTGGCACCCCCTCCCACATCAATCAAAGTAGCCGCAATGTAGAATCAAACTGAGTGTCCATCCATGGGTAAATAAAGTATAGAATGCATACATGATGGAATACTATGCAGCCTGTTTGTGTGTGTACAAGTGCCCCTGTGTGTGTAGGTGTGCAGGCGTGTGTGTGTGTGTGTGTGTGTGTGTGTGTGTGTAAGCCAGATGTCAACCTTGGATATCACCATTCCTCAGGAGCTGTTGTCTCTCACCGGGACCTGGGGCTCACCATTAGGCGAGGCTAGCTGGCCAGCAAGCCTCAGGAATCTCCTTGTGTCTGCTTCCCCAGCAGTGGCATTGCAAGTGCACACCAGCATGTCTGACCTTTTATGGCCTTGGTGACTGCTCTACAGTGCCCACGTTTGCGCGGCAGGCACTTCACCGGCTGACCTGTCTCCTAGCCCACTAATCAGGCCGTAAGTAGAGCAGGGTTTTGAACTTCCTTTCCACTTACGACCTCTTTCCACCTGAAAATTTTTACAAGATCCTGGATGTATAGGGATATTAAATAGGTATATAAATCAAACCTTTACTGATAATAAATCATTAGGAGATTTATTTGAAGCCAGGCGGTGGTGGCACACACCTTTAATCCCAGTACTCAGGAGGCAGAGAACAGGAGGATCTCTGTGAGTTCAAGGCCAGCCTGATCTACCAGAAACCTTGTCTCAAAAAACCAAAAAAAAAAGAAGAAAAGTTTATTTGAAAACAACTCCTTTCTATGTATAAAATTTTACTACTGCACTAAAGACAGATGCAAACGTGCCTACTAATGAGTTATATACATACTGCTGAGTTGTCTATGCCATCTTATTCTTATTAAAGAATTAAATCTGATGCTGAAAGACACGGAGCATCTTGAATGTTTTCCAGAGTTGATTTGTATTATTAATCTATTAATTGCCAATGCTGAGATGCTGAGAACATTACTTTGCACAAATACTTAGCACAAAATGGCAGAAGCATGTGTAGGGCCTTTTCAGAGATTGTTGGAAAGTCTGTCCCAGTCTCAAGCCAAAATTCATTTAATGATTTGATTTTTCTTATGAAATTCAAGTCAGCACCTCAAACAGCAATTTTTTAAATCAAACATTCTAACACAATATATCCAAAGCTATACCAACTTGATAACTTACATGCTGAGGGATGGGGGGGTAGGAAAATATTAAAAGCCTGATTTCCATAATGAAACCATTCTCTTTCTGCAGCAGCCAAAAGCTCTGTGTGTACAGTAAAGAACACCGCATCTCATAAGAGAATGATCTCCATGCTGAGCCAAGGTGTGGCGGGCAATGTCCGTCGTGTGCTGTGACAGCCTGCGCAGTTGCATGCACACAAGCCCATGTCATGTGTTCAGAACCACGGTTGCAGTGAGGTCACTTGACACAAGACAGGCGAGCACTGCCTGCACACCCTGCCTGCACACCCTGCCTGCACACCCTGCCTGCACACCCTGCCTGCACACCCTGCCTGCACACCCTGCCTGCACACCCTGCCTGCACACCCTGCGCTCGTTGCGCATTAGATTTTGAAGCAGTGTTAGTCTCCGTGAGTCTAGAAATCTTTTACTGCTGCCAAATATCTTGCAATCCCGCATTTAGTCCACAGCGCCCTGAGGAGAGATGACCATGACTTGAAGATGCTCAGGAATCTGTCATTTGCAACAACACAGATGAGCCTTGAAGGCATTACGTCGAATAAGATGAGCCAAGCATTGAAAGCCTTATGCGGTTTCATTTATACCTAGAATTTAAGAATTGCACTTCCAGAAGCAGAGAGTAGAAGGGCAGTTAGCAGGACTGAGGGGTGTCAGGGGCTTCAGGGAAAGGAGAGGTGTTGGTTAAGGGATGCAATGCTTCCGCTAGGCATATCAAGTACTTCCTGCGGTGCAGCCTGGTGGCTACAGTTCATAACGATACATGCACCGTATTGTGCAAGGCAATGTTCTCAGCATCTCAGCATTGGCAATTAATAGATTTATAATACCAATCAACTCTGGAAAATATTCAAGATGCTTCATGTCTTTCAGCATCAGTGGTGGAACATTCACTCCTGGAGGTTTGGGGGGGGGGGATTATAGGCTCCTCAGATGAGAATTGCGTGCCCCACCTGGAAGTTATATTAGCAGCCAACAACTTCGGGGATGAAGGGAGGACACTCTTTGGTGGGACAGCGGCCTGAAGTACAGGGAACTGGAAACGCTACCTGTGTGAGTTGCCATCCTGCTGGGGCGGGACTGTTCAGTGACGCATCTGCCTCTGTCATACATCCTCCAGGAGGAACCCCAATTAACTCGTGGCTTTACCAACCTGGACTTGGATGGACTGGTTTCGTGGGTCATTTGAAAAGCGCCAAGAGTCAGAGCATAAATGATTTTACCACAAAAATGTGTCTAAGTGTATCAGGTGCTGTATGAGCCACTTTCGTTGCTGTGATCAAATGCAAGAAGCAACTGAAGGGAGAAAAGGCTTGTTGAGGTCACGACAGGAAAGGCACGGCAGCAGATTCTGCCACGTCTGTAGAGAGGCTAACAGAATAGCTCTCTTTTGTTTCATATCGCTCACATGTTGATAGAACAGAAAAGCTAAGAGTTCAGCCTAGGCGCCAGCAGGCTATAACCCCCGAAGCTGGCCCCTCAGTGATCCATTCCCACAACTGAGGCTCTACCTCCTAAAGGATCCACTGCCTTCCAAACCAGCACCACTATCCAGGGACCGAGTGTTCAAACACATGAGCCTGAGGGGGACATTTCACATTTAAATCACAAAGTTGTTTTTCTCATTGTTTTGACAAAATTCCTGACAGAAACACCCCACTCTATCTTTACTGTACCTACAGGAGGAAATATGGATTTGGGCTCACGGTTTCAGAGGACTCGGGCCACGAACACTTGGCCCTACACACTTAAATAGAATGTCATAGAGACAGGAGCATTTGGTGGGTCCCAGCACCGCCCATGTGCTAGCAGATGGGGAGTACCACGTGCCAGCAGATGGGGAGCACCATGTGCCAGCAGATGGGGAGCACTGTGGAAAATTGGAAGAAGCAAGTGACTAGACTTACAAAGACATGTCCAGTGACCATAGGCCCAAGCTCCTACAGTTTCCAGAACTCCCTAAAATAAAGCCTCCAACTGGAGGTCAAGCATTCAAAGTGTGACCCTGTGAGGGACATTTAATATTTAAACCATACTAGTAATGAGGTGATGGATACATTAATTGACTTGATTTAACCTATCATAATACATGCATTAATCAAGACAAATTATGCATCCCAAATGTATAATGTTTATTTATCAATTGTACTGTAATAAAGTTGGGGAGGGTAACAAAATCATTGAGGAGAAGATGAACTACTTATTAATATTATTAGGGCACTCAATTAGCCATTGAGAAAATGTAAAATTAGATCCATACGTCATATCTCATACCAAAGCAAATTCTAGATGGATCAAAGATTGAAGTGTTTTTAATGAAACAATTGGCTAAAAGGAACCACTGATAAATTTTTGAATAAGAGTTTCTGTGTGTGAAAGTCTTTTGACCAGGTTCTCAGAGGAGGGGGATGCTAATTTGCCTACATAAAACTAGAAAACTTCTTAAAGACAGAAGTAACCATTAACAAAGCTAAAAGACAAATATTGGAGCTGGAGAGATGGCTCAGATGTTAAGAGCACTGGCTGCTTTTGCAGAGGACCTGGGCTCAGTTCCCAGCAGCCACATGGTGATGTTCCACCATCTGTCACTGCAGTTCCAGGGGATCTAGTGCCCTCTTCTGGCCTCCACTGACACTCCATGCATGTGGTGTATGATGCATACCTGCAAGCCAAACATTCATACACATAAAGTTCAAAATAAACAAGTCTAAAGAATAGGTAAAAGACAAATAACAAACTGGAAGATATATCTGGTACATGAAGAGCTCTTACAAATGGATTAGAAATTGCCAGACATGGTCATGCACACCTATAATGTCAGCATTTAGGAGGATAAGGCAGGAGGATCACTATGAGTTTAAGACCAGCCTGGACTAAATAGTTAAGACTCTTTCAAAAAACAAATCAACAACTCAGTAGAAATATGGGTAGCAAGCATAAAGAGGAGTCACTGCACAGGAGACAGGCCTGAAGCATTTGGAAGGACAGTTACTTCACCCACAGGAAGAACTAGAAATAACCCAGGGGATCCACCTCTCACCTGCCAGATTGGCAGCTCATACTTTGCTACTGGTAACTGACGGCATGTGGGGCAATTTGGTGGGATCTATTAAAACCACTAAAACCTATGTCATTTGTCACCATAAAACACACTTGTAGATATTACACACACATACACACACACACACACACACACACATTTATGAACTGCTAAACTGGTCAAAATAAATGAAATGTCCCTCACCAGGTGATCCCTTAAATAGTGGTGTAGTATATATCAAGAAGCCATTCAAGAGTGAACAATGACCTGGCCATGTTGCCCTAAGCATATACACAAATCAAAAACATGTTCACATTCTTTTACCTTAAAAAAAGTGCACACAAAAAGCTTGTACATAAATGTTCACAGAAACATCATTCATAATAATAAAGACACAGAAACAAAACCTCCACTATTGAATAGATGAAGCAAGTGTAGCTCACCCAAGCAGTGGAACATTATTTGGCAATGGAAAAGGAATAAAGCTAAACACTTACACGTGCTACAGAGAGGAAGAACTTTAAAGACGTTAGAGAAAGCAGACAAGGGAGGTCACCTGTGATTGACTTCGTGTGTATGAAGTGTCTAGAACAGGCAAATCTATGAAGACAGAAAACAGGTCGGTGGTTGTGTAGGTTGTGGATCAAGGAGAGAGAGCGGTTGCTAATGAATGCAGCGTTCGTTATGGTGTGACAGAAATGCTAGCCAATGGCAAGGAACTTTGCAAATATCAAAAACAAAGTTTTAAAAGGACTCATTTTATCACGTATGAATTATGTCTCCAAGAGCAAAAAAAAAAGGAGAAGGTACCTTGAAGCAATATTGTTCTATTATTAAATAAAACTCGGGAGTCAAATATTGGGGTGAACACCTGACAGCGGCGGAGTGCGGATGATCAGCTGACCCTGCCTCTCCGCACTTTCAGAGTGAAAAGCCCATGAAACTTCTCCAAGCCCCTCCTTACCCCTTCCTGTACCTCCCTGTCTGACTCTCTGGTCCTCCAACATCTGTATGGCTAATTCCAACCAGCCAATCACTGACTCCACCCTCTAATTCAAGGTTTATTGGAAGTCCTGAAATGTCGATGTGAACAAATATGCCACAACAGTACCTTCTCCTAAAACGGCGGTCCCCAACCTTCCTAACGCTTCAGCCCTTCCTTCAGTACAGTTCCTCATGTTGTGGTGACCGCCAACCATAAAACTATTTACATTTCTACTTCATAACTGTAATTTTGCTATGAACTATAATGTAAATATCTGATAGTTCAGTTGGTCTGAGGTGGCCCCTGTGAAAGGGCCATTCCATGCCCAAGGGGTCACAGCCCACAGATTGAGAACTACTGATCTAAAAGAGAGTGTCCTGTGAGGAACTCTCTGGATGCAGAACTCCAGTATGTACAGGTCTTTCTCTGTCTTCCCAAACTGTCCCAAAGAACACACAGAAACTGGTAATGCCACATTAGAAAGGGATCTAGGGGTCTGGGGTGGGGGGTGGAGGAAGATTTTTGTATTATAGATATCATTGAACCATGAGAATGTGTTCAAATATTAAATTGAATTTAAATTGTAAAAATCAAAGTGACCTTTCTGTCAGATGTGGGACTTCCTGGTTACGAAAGGGGGACAAGCAACAGTGGCCCTAGGAGGAAAAAGACCTGGGGTCCAGGTACCTGAGGGCAGCTGTCCTTGGGTCTGAATGCTGGGGAAGGTCCAAGAGCTTCACAGGCTCTGGCAAAGCCCAGCTGGAATCAATCGAGGGTGTGACCTAGGGACAGCTGGAGGGACAAGGGGAAAAAGAACTCAAATGATTCATTCTAGAAAAGGGGGCTTTGGTGTATAGTCCTAGAAACCAGAGCTGCCTCTAGGAGCTGTGGGGATGCTGAGGATGGGGAGCAGGACCGGCTAAGAGAGAGTCTGACTTGGTGACCCTCTTCTGAACCCACTGAGTCACTCTTGCCAATGATAATGACTGTGTGTGCCTATCCCGTGCTGGGCCTGGGATACAGAGCCAGAACAGACATGCGCTGGCTACTTCTGTGCTGTGGTGACCACAATATCTGATAGAGATAACCAAAGGGAGAGAAGGTCCCTTCTGGATGCTTCAGAGTATTTAGTTCACTGTACTGGGTAGGGCTCGGCAGAGCAGTTCAGTTCATGGCAACCCATGTGTGTCGCAGAGAGGTACGGGAAGCAGGCGTGGGGATCGCCTTCAAAGCCCTCCCCTAGTGAGTTGCTGCATCAGGGAGGCCACACCTCCCAAAAGACCGCAGATTTCCCAGAAAGCACCACCAGCTCCAGGGGAAGATTTCAACATACAAGCCTGTGGAGGCCATTTTACATTCAAACCACGACAGCCCCTGCCATCCAGGAGCTCCAGGGCCAAGACCTGGACAGGAGAACCAGCTGGGAGGGCTTGGCTCAGCTCCATAGCCTCTGTCTTTCAGAAGAGAGCACTAGGCTTGTACCAAGTTCATTACTATCCTGTTGTCCAAAGCAACCTATAGGGCCAAGCACATAGTCCTAGGAGGAGGGTGCTAGACAATCGCAGGACAACTTAGGGACTTGGGCAGATCATTAACTGGGCACTGAATGCAAGCTACCTCTCCCATCGCAAAGCAGAGAATGTTAGTACATCCACTCGGCAAGAACTATGGGAAGGGCAGGGCCCCTATGTCCTCCCAAAGCTGTCTCCGCCTGGCTCTCTTCAGAATGACAGCCAGCCCACCATGGAGACCAGTCCCCATGCTGAGCAACAGGCATCATGTAAAACAGCCCCTTGTCTGTTCCATGGCCCTGGTGCAGAGCCCACAACAGGAGTCTGACTTTGCCTCAAACATCGCAAGAGGATGGGCAGAGAAAAGTGTAAAGACTATGAGACTAGACAGACCTGAATGTTAATTCCTCTTCTAGACTCCGTAAGCGTGATTGAACAAATCACTTCTCCTCTTTGAGCCGCCACGCCCTGCCTGAAAATCAGGGATCTAAGACAAGTTATTACCTAAGAACCTCCATACACTGAGCGACTGCTGGTCATCACATTCTCACTTCTCCCGTTCTACAGATGAGAAGTTTGAGGTTCTGAAGAAGAGAGGAGAAGGCAGCGTTAGATCTACCACGTCCACTCCTTAGCCCCCAGTGATGGGGTTCACCCTTGGCCAACTTGTACAGGTAAGAAATTAATGTTTTTAGAAACCCAGGCAACGAACCTGCTTCCCTGCTTCTTCTTGCGCTTTGGGGAGTTCCGCAGAAGCAGATTTTCCTATTTCTATTGCTGTGCACATTTTACTGTTTCCATTTGGTCCTTCCTTCTCTGGTTAGAGCTGCAGGCAGTGGCTGGATGAAGAGGCCCAGGCAGGGCGTACAGAAGGGCTCCCTCCAAGGTGCAGACTCCAGAGACTCCTAGTGGCACACGCTGGTGAGCCTTTGCCCCAGCCTGGAGCCAGGAAGCCCACAGAGGCTGATCGTCCTTATACATCTTCCTTCCTTCCTTCCCTACAAAGCTATCCCCTCACCCCTGGAAGCCACAGAGCAAGGTGGGCCCATGTGAGTAAAACCCCGATCACGCAGATTCACGGTCTTCTTGGGGCCCTGGTAACCTCCACAGCCCACACAGCTCCAGCCTGCACTTTGGGATGGCTTCTGCAGCTCCTGAAGAGGGAAGAGTAACAGCACTCACAGTTCATTCTCGGGCTGCTTTCCTTCCCCTTCTCTTCCACCAGCCCTAGTCACCCATGCCCTCTAGGTCCACATCACTGAGATCAAACAAAAGACCAGAGACAGGCAAGGAGCGGGAAGCCTGCAGATTCTGGCACACTGGGTGGTTGACTATGGCCTCCACTTCGGAGGGATAATCTGGCCTTTCTGGGAGCTCAAAGCTGGTTGACAATGAGAAGCTGGCCCAGGAACAAGGGATAGCCAAGACCATGACAATCCCGGAGACGGTAAAGGAAGACGAAGTTGGAGAGTGGGGCTGGTGGGAGGTGGGGCATCCCTGGGTCTGCCTCACCTAAACACTACTGAAGCAAGGGATAGTTAGAGCAACTTTACTGCCCATAATGAGTCTGTGATGATCCCAGCAGGAAGCAGGTGTCACATTCGAATTCAACCAAAATCAATAAAGATGTCAACAAAGTGTGTCCTAGAGCAGGACCCTGGGATGTCAACAGACTGTGGCAGACCTGAGGTCTGGGAGAATAGGCAGGTGATATTAACCAAGTCTGAAAGGCAAGAGAAGGAATACATCTAGGGCTTTTGCAGAGGGTGATAACCAACCTCCGACCACTCAACCATGAAGACAAGAGGTGGAATCTATAGCCCCAACCTCCTCCTTGCTCATGGCTCTCAGGAGGACAAATGACCCACTCAGGTTTCTAACACATAATGCAGGGAAGAGGGCAGAGGGGACATGGAGACAGGTATGTGGAGATTGGACAACTGGTTGGCACCACCAACAAGCACTCTCTGCCTTTTAAAACCAAAGAAACGGCCTGTCCAGAGACACTGAGACTGTCTCCCAAATACACCATCTCAGCCCCCTGTCTTTCCCCAGCAGCCTAGCCAAGGTGACCCTTGGCCCAACCAGTTGATCCCTCCGGCACTAGGACCCAGTCTCTTCTTCCAGGGACCCCTTTCAAAGTCAGAAGGCAGAGAGCTGAACAGCACTCTCTGATCCCGCGTCAATCCCATATCTGGGCCCAGGACTCATTTTCAAACCAACCAAGCATCAGAAGTCACACATCAGGCTTATCTCCCCTGCCACTCATCTCCAGAAGCCCTTCTCCCTGGTCCCTGTCATTCCCAGACAAATAGAATTCCTCCCCCTGCCCCAAATCCTAATGAATGTCTGAACTCAGGGTGCAGCGCCCAGCCCCACAGAGGCCCCAGTCCGCCTCTGCACGCTGCACGCTCTTGGTTGCCTGAAGATAGCAGATTCACCCAGTTCTCAATCTTCTGGCCCCAAGAGGTGACTCTGAGAATGCCCCTCCCCACCCATCCTCTGTCCCAGTACTAAAAGGGTCACGGCTTCTGTTCACTAACTGCGGGAAGGACTGGGGTCTATAATTTTGCATCTCTGATTTAATGCTGTTCACTCTGTAAGCGTCAAGCCCTCCCTCCCTCCTACCTGGTCTGCCCTTGACAGGTGTTCTGCCCTGGCTTCAGGCAAGTGGCACTTTCCAGAACCCAACCCCAGGTGGGAATCCTTGCTCTGTCAATATTAGCCATGCAGTGTTCACTCGCTCATTCACTGGTGCCTGTATTCATACATTCTCGTTCATTCAACAAACGTCTTCCTTGTTGGGGACACTGTGAGAATGGGATGGCAAGCCTCTGCCACCTTGGAGCTCACCACATTAATGGGAATGCAGACAATAAACACCAAAAAGAAAACGCAGCCATAAGGTAGAGAAGCCTGCAGGGGGGGGGGAGAGGAGAGGAGGGGGAAAGGGGAGAGGCAGAGAGTCTCTCTCTCTCTCTCTCTCTCTCTCTCTCTCTCTCTGTCTTTGTCTCTCTCTCTCTCTCTCTCTCCCTCTCTCTCTCTCTCTCTCCCTCTCTCTCTCTCTCTCTCTGTCTCTCTCTCTCTCCCCCCAGAGCTCCCCTGAGCCATCATGAGCCCCAGGACCTGCCTGTCTCTCCACACGCTGGTGCTAGGGTTACATGCACATGGCCACCCTGGCTTTTACAGGAGTTCTGAGGATTTGAACTTGGGTCCTCATGCTTGTACCAAATGCACTTTCCCCACTGAGCCATCGCCTCGATATCCAACGCCGGATTTTCCTAAGAGGTGACTTTGAAATAAGACCTTGAACAATTATCCAGCCACTCAGAACCCATTTACTCAGGGAGGGGGAAGAAGAGTTAATTTTCCTCAAGTCTGTCTCTTCAAGTTGATAAAGACTTAAATAAATTAATATATGTAAAGTGCTGGCCCACAGCCTGGCATATAATAAGTTTCAGTTAATTGCAGCTCCATGTCTAGCTAAAGGGAGAGGGATGTGAAGAGGCCCTGCAAGCCAAGGAATGGTGCCTCACCCCAAAGGGTTCTCCTCTTGGAGTAAGCAGGCCGTCCTCCATAGTCATCCCAGATCGCTGAAGTGAGAATGTGCCAGCCTGGGCCGAGGGCACCCAAATAGCCTGGATGCCCGATGCTGAAAGCCTGGAGAGGACCCGAGTCCTGCCCTCGTACTCTTTCCCGGTGCTCCCTGAGCTGCTGCCTCGGGTTCCCCCATGAGTCTCCACCTTCCTGCTCTGCCAAGAGTGAGGTAGATGGAGCCAGAATATCAATGACCTGTTTTAGGGGACCTTGCCCACACAGTCCCTACCACACTGCTAAGCCTCCCCTTGTCTCTCCATCCCAGTTGGTCCCAGGTCCCAGCTCGGCTCTTTCCCCTTCCAGGAACTACAATCCCATCTCCCCCACCCCACCACCCCACCCCTGCTTCCTTGGGCACATAGCTGGCTGCAGGGACAGAGGGCAGCCTAAGATGGCAGCCTAGAGCACCATGTCCCAAAGGGTCAGCACAGAGTGTCTCTTCTTCCCCTGCTTGGGTCTCAATGATTCCCAGTCCTAACTGATGGCAGAAAATTGGTCACTAAACCAGTTCTGGCAAAATGATTAACTTTTGGGGGAGGGGAGTCATGTAGGGAGGGAAGGAAAGAGGAAGGGAGAGAGGGAAGGAGGGAGAGGTAGACACTGAACCCAGGGAAGGGAGGCTGCTCTTCAGAGACAAGGCTCTGGCACTCCCGTATCTCTCCTCTGCCCCTTTAGAAACTGTATTGGGGACAGTGACACAGCCAGCCAGCTTCTATGCATGTCCCTCTTCATTAGGATCCATTCCTTCACAGGTCTATCAGTCAAAGTCTTCCCCGTCTGTCAAAGCATTGATGGTCTCCACACCTCTCCCCAGCCTTCAGACTCCTTCGGTTTATGTGAGCCACACCCCCACATAGACCACTTACAATGTGCCAAGCCTGATGCCAAGCATTGTGTATATACACACAGTACTTATCCATCCTCCCTTCAGGAGGGACTGTTTCCCCTCTCCACAAGTGAGGAAGCAAGGCTCAGAGAGGGCATGGGTCTCGCTCAAAGACACACAGCTGGCAAGCAAATGGGAAGACCCAGGTCTGAACCAAGCTCACCTGACCATGGGGTCGATGGGCTCCACCATGGGCCTCCCAACCATGATCTCCTACCAGCACCTTGAGTCTCTCACGCATAACCTTATCACAGATTCCATGACCTTCCATACCCCCTCCGCGTATCTCTGCCTGCCTCTTTCCTTAGACTGTGAGGTTTACAAAGAGGGGGCAGGGCTTTACATCACCCTTACTCCAACCCCTCAGAAGCACACAGTAGACAGCATCCTCCCCCTGTGGACAGGATGCGGCTCAATCAGTACATGTGGCCAGCGCAGAGCCTCCCTCCACTCTCCAGCTTCTGATGCCTTTTCTGACAGAACTTGGCCAGCTGGTGCCCCCCACACACACACACACCAGCTTGGCTCAGTGCCTGCTAAATGTCCCCCACCCCCATAAGACTCCTCTTACAGGATTTCCCAAATCTCTTGAGCCTTTGCATTTTAAACAGACCCGATCGGTATCAGACTTCCCCCCCCCCCCCACCCCAGTCTTTCCAGCGGCTGAAACCTTCCCTAGTTTGATGAACTGATCGCGGTTAGATAAATCACATCAGCTGTCGGCTTTGCTGAGGCTGGGGAATGACATTTTCCAGGTCTGCTCAAGTTTAACGTGAAGGAGCCCTTTCTGCCACAAACCACCAAGGCCAGGTGAGACGAATCAAGAGTTTTATACAAATGTCCCACTCCAATAATCTGGGCCATGCAGGCTGGCTCCTAGCTGCCTGTGGTTTCAGGAAGGCTGGGAGCCAGCAGACAGCAGACCAAGGAGGGCACGGGGGACGCAGCCTCCCCTTCTGCCTTGATGGTAATTGGCAGTATTTCCATGCATTTCCATGCGGAATTATGCCATAAATTTACTTGGCTCCAAATGGGGCTGCTCCCAGCAGGGAAGGCACCCAGGGAGGATGGAAATGATGGGAGAGGATAGGAAGGTGGTCCAGACTCTAGGCCTGACATATCAACACCCCCAGCCCCAGCCCTCCAGTCAGCTCTCTTGCTAGCTTCTCCTGGGAGGGAGGCCTGAGGATTTCATTCCAGAGTTCTGGGGATTAGAGTGGGAAGACCAGGTTATATAGAATAGAAAAGCCTGGGGTCTGGAGAGATGAATGAGCAGCTAAGAGCACTTGCTGCTCTTGCAAAGGACCTAAGTTTGGTTCTTAGCACCAATGTCAGACAGTTTGTAACCACCTGTAATTCCAGTTCCAGGGGACCTAAGGCCAGGCATCAGAGAACATCAGACATGTAAGAGGATACCTGAGAGCCTCTGCCAGGCCTCAGACTGGACCAGTCCCGACTCGGACACTGGCCTTCCTATTTCCTCACCAGCTCTGGGCATTGCTGTCTCCCTGGATGGTCAGCTGCCTGGATGGATCTCTAATCGCCCATCCTTGCCATCAAGACTGCCAGCTGGGGGCCCTGAGAAGTGGGTACCAGGCTCAGATACCTGAACAAGACAAAGCCCTGAGACATAGGCACAAATACATGGTCACCCATACCCAAGCAGTCAGCAAGGACATGGGGCTGGAGAGATAGTTCAGTCAGTTTCTCCCAAGGATCTGAGTTTGATTCCAGAACTCACATGAAAACATCAGGCATGGTGGTGCCTCTTACATACCTGTAACTCCAGAGCTGGGGAGACAGAGACAGATAGATCCCTGAGGCTTGCAGAAAGCCAGTCTCGCTTAACTGGCAGATTCAAGACCATTGTACGACAGCCGAGGTTGTCGTCTGACCTCCACACATCCATGAACATACATGCACTCATACCCGCACACCCACAAACACACACTCATGCATACAAACTTAGCAAGGACCCATATTTGATTTGTAATGAGTTTGGTTTTTTTAATGAATAATTTTTGCAAAACTAATTAAGAGGGATTGAAGCCCAGAGAGGAACTAATGAGCTATACAGATCCCCCTGGCATCCACCCTGCTGGGAAGGCTGGGGAAAGAGAGCCCCCGCCCATGTTACAGTCACAGAGAGACTCAGCTGGGTCTGTGCCTCCTGCTGGCAGAACACTCTCATCTGGGATGATGCAAGGGCAGCTCCAAGGGTGCACGGGAGGATGGAGGGTTGGCAGTGGAGCTGACCTCAAGTATCAGCACCAAGTGAGGGGTACCCCCAAGCTTGCTTCAGGGGTCTGGTCTTGAGTCTGAGAAGGGATATTTCTGTGAAGCCCCCCAGGTGAGGCTGGGGCTATGGGCCCGGAGGCTATTCTTTGAGGGCTTCTACCTCAGCAGCTTCTAGCTGCGGCCCCTGCTCTAAGACCTGTGCTCAGAGGCTAACGTGAACCAAGAGCTGGCAGGGACACACCGAAGCCCCTCCAGACTCAATCCTTGACAGTCATGAGCCTGGGGCAGAAAAAAAAATGCCTAAAGCCTTCTCACGACTCCAGTGGGCACTAAGGGAGATGGTCAGCTTCACCTTCATGCCCTGTCCCCCACAGCAGCCAGGGTCATGTATAGCTATTAGTTCATCTAAGCTTACCAAGCCCTGGTGCTCTGGGATTCCCGTGGTATCAATGACAAAACCAAGGCTCAGAAGGATGATGGTTTTTGTCATATGCCTAAAGTCACCTCCGGAAGGACTTGGTTGGGTCCGAGCCCCATGAACTCGACTGAGCCTGCAGAATTCCTAACTATGACGCCATCAGTCTCCAAATGGCTGGCCTCTCACTTCTGCACACATACCCACAAGCAAGAATTTCTGATCACCAGCTGCCAGGAGGGACACGGGATTATGATGACCTTCCCTGAAAGAAGGCTCTGCAGTCTGTCTCTAAGGGTCACGCTGTTTGTCCTTGGCACCAACTTGGGAACGGCAGATGGCACCAGAGACCTCCCTCCTTCTCCTCACCTTTTAGGATCTGAGACCTGATCTTCTGCATTAATTGGTACAAACTGGTCAAATCAATGAGTGCAGAGAGCCGAGGGAGGGGTGGGAAGGGCTCCAAGGTCCCACAAACTTGGCTGAGCCTGCAGAATTCCTAACCACATTGCAATCATGTGGCCTCTGACTTCTGAACACAAAAGCCCACAAGCAAGAACTTTTGTTCCCCATGTATTGAACACTCCGTCCGCCAAGCCCCTCACAACCCCCATCGCCAGTCTCTGCGGTAACCCTGCAGCATTTTTTTTTTTGTTTCATTAAAACTTAATCCATAGGTTGGGGCTGGAGAGCTGTCTGCTGTGGCTCACTCGGCTAACGAGTGAGCAAGGATTTGCTCCTGTTTCATTTCTTCTTCAAAGTCTATTTCTTCTTGCTTGTCTGGCCTTTCTTCATGAGTTGCCTTCCTCAAGGACTCCTATTCATCCTCCAAAGCCCAGCCTTCCCTGATTCTCTCTCTCCACCTCTCCTAGGCCGAGTTAGTCATTCTCGTTAGAATTCAAAGTATAGTTTTGATTTAGTAGGGTGGCATTTGACTGGAGCACACGTCTGCATTTCGTTCTGCTAATTATCACTCCTCCCTAAGCTGCACACCCAAGAAACGATAGCAAGCTAGCTGGCTCCAGCGTCTGGGATCTTAGTTTTTAATTGCGTTGCGATATTATAACATACAATTTGCCAGTTTTAATTGTGCGATTCGGTGGCATTAAGCGTGTTCACATTGTTGCACAACCATCTGTACCATCCATCTCCAGAATATTAACACGCCCCAGACTGCAATGTTGTCCCCATGACACGGTGACTCCCCACATCCTCCCTCAGCCCCTGGAGGAACTGTTTTACTTTCTTTATAAATCTGATGACAGTAGATCTTACGTGTGAGCGGAAGTATACTGTACCCCCACACACACACTTTCATGTGTGTGATGTTCATGTTCACATAGATGAATGCAGGTACAGATGTGCTACCATGTGCATGCAGAGGTCAGAGGATGACCTTGGATGAGACAGGGTCTGGCCTCGCTGGAGACAGTCTCTTGCTCTTTGCGGTGTACACCGGGCTAGCTGCCCCTCAGGCTTCTGGGAATTCGCCTGCCTCTAATTCCCATCTTAACATTAGAGCGCTGTGCTAGAGATGCTTTATGTGGGTCTGAACTCGGGTCCTCATGCTTGTGTGGCCAGGGATTTATATGACCAATCCCTGACCCTGGTTTTGTCCTTTTATGTGTGACATCTTTTATTCTGTTTCTTCCACGTGAGAGCAGATGTGAGAACACCCTTCCTTTCTAAAGCTGGCATTCCATCGCCCCCAAATGCTGCAGTTGATCCACTGGTGAGCACTGACTTGGCTCTGCCTTTTGGCTGCTCTGGATATGGCTGCCATGAGTGGTGTGTGCATGCATAGGTGTGAGCACCTCACAGCAATGTTGAGTCCGGGTGACTAATTCACTGTCCCTACCCTACGTATGTTACACTGAAGGCGATGGAAGTTGCTCGCCTTCGTAGATCTGTCACCTGAGCTGCTTCTCCCACACAGACCTTGGTTCCCCTTGGCATCTATCCCTGCCCCCCCCAATCCCCACCCCCACATAAGCCTTCCTTCCTAACAGACTTGGTCTATTCTAGTCTAGCCTCCGGGCATCCGCACCTGCCTGGGTGCCCAGCCCACCTTGTGCATAGGAGCATTGTGAACCCCCCTCTTCTCCTGGAACCAGTGCTCTCATGCTGTGCCCTCTCTGTCCCTGGCTCATGCGGCAAGCTAGAGCTGGCACCAGAGCTGGGAGTTTCCCAGATGTCTGTCTCACCTTGAGGCACCCCCCATCCATACCTGTTGGTTCCCACCCCAGGATACTCCTGGACCCTCTTCCCTTCGTCCCATTTCACCATGCTCCCGGGCCAAGCCACCACTGCCCTCAAAACCTCAAAACCTCCCCACCAGCTTCCTTTACCCACTCTACAGCCAGACAATAAGCTCCTGGCACAACAGAGAGACCTTTCCCTGCCTTGTTGTTTTGTTGCTTGTAAGGGGAGGGCCAAACCTCTGCCCTCTTTCTGAAGGCCTCACGGAACTGGTGTTCCCTCTTTGCCTCCCACCCTTCCTGTGTTTCTCGTGAGAGCTTGCTCTAGGACACATCAGCAGGTCTATGCATACCGTTCCCCTTTCCTTGACCCTTGTCCCACCTCTTCGTCCCCAACCCCCTCTGACTGGCTGCCCTACCTCTCTTAGACCTCAGTCTATTGTTACTTCTTCAGAGAAGCCTCTGTAGCTTTGACCCTCAGGCTACATCAAAGCACTAGGGTCCCTCACAGCTCTGGGTTCTTTGCCTTCATAGAGCCTCCTGGAACTTAATGATGGTATAATTATTAGGAGATGATATTAGCTGTTCTCTATTCTTTCTGGATGACCAAGTTTCCAACAGCACAGGGTCTTCCCTGCCGTTTTTCTCTCTGGATCTACAATATTGGTGCCCAGAAATGATGTTTGAATGATGCGATTTAAGCACCTCTGGCCTGACCTTGGAAATGACCTTCACCAGCAGGCAAGTTCTATACTACCCTTCTGCACCCCGACAGGATCATGGCTTCTCACCAATATAATCAGTCCACATGGTGCCTATGACATGCATGTGCCTACACTCACACACATGTGAGTGCATGCATGTGTACATTTGTTCTTCTACCCATGACAAGCAGTTTCTCCAGGCACACACAGGCAATGAACCAGTTAGCTCCGCACAAGGACGCAAAGCCAGGTGGCTACTCCATCCCAACCACCCTCATATGACATATGATAGATATATGCACCCATGTCTATGAAATCACCACCAGGGACCTGCTTGTACACCCTGCCACACACTGCCATGTGGGGATTCACAACCATAGACACATTCATACACAGATGCTGACACACCTATGGACATACCCATAACCACTGTTTCACACCCATCAACACAAGCACACACACAGGAAGGCACGTGTCACCCAGGCTGGTACCTTAAGGACCCAGTCAGCTAGTGGTACACGGCATTTGGAGGCTGGGCGTAGGGTGCCCTTTCTCAGCTCTTGGATACAGACCCAGGGACACACCCCCACCTAAAAAAAAAGCCCTCCTCCCCCCATCTAGGACACTCCATCTTCCTCAGGCCCACCCACTCCTCGTCCCAGCTACTGGGCTGTAGGTGCGAGGCTGGAGCAGATGTGAGAGGCGTGACGGAGGATGCGGAGGGCCCACTCGGCAGAACTGTTTACTATGACACAACCGCAGTAATTATTGTTTTTTATGCATTTCCGTATGAAATTACTCATTCTGATTCTGGGGAAGAATTCAAATGAGAAAGTCTACAAACAATGGTCTCGGCTGCTTGATGAGGAGCCATTGTCTTCTCTCCGGGTGTGAGCACTTCCCACCCTGGAAAGCTGGGAGGGTCAGCACGCAGGAGTATGGAGCTGCTGGGGGTGGGAAAATGGATCGGAGGAAGACCAAGGAGTGTTTGAGTGTGTGGGTGGGGGCAGGGGGTGTCTTACTGTGTGTATATCCAAGTACATGCATTTATAGGGGTTTGGAAAGGTGTGGTGTGTGTGTGTGTGTGTGTGTGTGTATGTCGGTGTGTGTGTGTGTGTAGTTTTATTGCTGCATCAACAAGCTATTCCAAAATTAAATGACTTGAGCCACCATCATTTTGTCATAGCTCACGATTTTATGGATCAATCCAGGCTGCTGGTGCTAGAGAGACGGCTCAGCAGTTAACAGCACTTGCTGTTCTTAGAGGACTGGGGTTGAATTCACAGCACCTACCTAGGAGGCCTCGCAACAGCCCGTGACAGGGAATCTGACATCTTCTGGCCTCTGTGTGTGTGAAACACACACACACACACACACACAAATAAAAATAAAAGAGAATCTTTCTTTTAAAAGAAAGTAAAATCCAGGCTGTCCCTGGATGGGAATTTTCTCACAAGCCATTGAGACATTAACGGAAATGGCAGCTCCCATTGGCAAGCAGAGTCATCTGGGTCCAAGATGTCTCCTCACAATTTGGTGCCAAGAGCTACTGGTGCACGCACAACCTTCTGCGGAACCTCCACACTGGACAATCTCAGATGATAGGACGTCTCGTGTGGCGGCTCAGCATTCCCAGAGAGGTTCCTAACAGGATGAACGCTGCAAGGCTTGTCAGAGCAGAGCCTGGGAAGTCTCTAAGCCCAGCCAGGAGATTAGATGCCACCTCTCAAGAAGGAAAATGGAGGAATTTTTGCAGCCGTCTCTAACTCATCGCCCTGCCCATCAGTGTAGCGAGAAGTCCCTGAACTAAGAGGACTGTAGAGATGGCTCATTGCCATCACCGCCTCAACATACAAACTAGCCTCGAGCAACCTAAACAACGTCTCCGAGCCTGGTTTTCTGTTCTGGCAGATGCTATTGTAAGGAAATCACATGTAAAAGTCAGCCAGGCTAATAGTGTCCAGTGAGTACCTGCTAGCTGCTATGTACTTAGGTGCCTGATGCATCCTGCCCTCCTGGCCTGGAACCATAGGAGATGATGCTTAGGAAGAAACGCCTAGAAGACACAGACACTCCCTTGAGGCCCCGACAGCCTCCCCAGTCACATCAGGGCTCTCCCCCATGGCAGCTTGCTCTCTCCACCCACTGCTGATCCTATCTGTGCTGGCACCAAGGCCCAAGGTGAACCCTAGAGTCTCTACCATCTGCGCCAGCTGGGCTGGCTGAAGGCAGCTTCACCCGCTTGGGGGCATCCCTGGCTAACAATGGCGTTAATTTTTCATTTGTTTGTTTGATTTTCTGCAGTGAATGAGGAATGTTGGAACAACATCTGGAGCTGCCCCAGGCTGAGGTACACAGCAGCGGCAGTATTGGCAGCTCAGAAGACAGCACGCTTGTGTCTGTACAGCTACACTCCCATAGACCTGCAGACACGCACATAGGCACACACATACAATACACCAAACCTATACACATGCATGTCCATGTGCATACACATGTATTTGCACACTTAAAGCAGTGTACACATAGGCATGACTTCAGGCATGTGCTCCTAAGTGTGTGCCCCCATAGGTGAATGCACATATGCATACACTTGTACACACATACATTGTCATTTCCACATCTTCAGCAAAAGGACTTCTAGTTCTGGGCAAGAGTTTGGCCCCAGGAAGCCCTGTTTGCTGTACTCAGACTCCACAGACCCCAACCAGGGACGCCAGGCTTGACTCTTAGCCTGGAATGGAGCCTAATTCTGTTGCTCCCGACATGCACTTGCCTGGCCCTGTCCAAGAATCCTGTCACGCCCATCCCACTCCACTCCAGAAGGCAAGTGAGCAGCTTCCCTCCCACTCCCAGGAACGCGCTCAGCACAGACGCCACTGCAGGGGCAACAATGCAGAGCAATGTATCCCCAGCCTTGAGCAATATTTCTCTAGATAAGGAGGGATAGGGTGACAGTCTATCAGTCCTCAAGATTCAATCAGTGTGAGCCCTCCCCACCAGAGCCACCTAAGGGTCCAGGCCATGTCTTCATGGTGCTATGTGTCTGTGGGCACATATGTGCCAGGTACACATGCACATAGGTGCCCATGGCACGTATCTGCTGGCCAAGTCAGCCTCTGCGTGTCCACAAGTGTTATCACATCTGTCTGCATTTATCCTGAGAGTCGTCTGAGATCTGTGACTATGAACATCTGTCATTGGCGCTTGTCAGTTCTTCTGGGTGTCTGTGTGTTTCAGGGTCACTGTGCATCCTTCTGTCTCTGGTGTCCTGTGCATTTGTCTGGATCTGTGAGTCAATAACCATGTCCACTCTTATAGGTGTCTCTGTGAATAGCGTACATTGTGTGTCCACGCCTGTGTTTCAGTGTGCATATGTGTCTGTGTGTTCCCTGTATCTATATTACATGTCAGAGTGTGTGATAGAGAAGGCATGTCTGTATGTCTGTGTGTCACTGTGTCTGTGTGTTACTGTGGAGGGAGGCTGGGATGCAGGCAGGAGGCAGATCAACATCGGGGCCTGATCAACCATGGGCTTTGATTGAGCTGCATGCTGTCCCCACAGGGGAGACCCCTGAGGCTAGCAAAGAGCCTCTACCCAGTGCAGGATGGCCATAGACGGGGAAGGTCACACCCCCTGCTGTCTCCCAGCAGTCTACAAGTCCTCTGGAACCAGTGGACAGCAGCTGGTGGCCCAGGCCTTTGGGAGATAGAAAAAGTTTTATCCTGTCTTCATGGATTTATGATCATCTCTGTGGTCTCCTTGATCCCTCCCCTAGGACCCCCCTCATCTCCCCATCTTATCTCCGAAGTGGTGTGTCATTGTTCAGCCTTATATCTAGTCTCATTCAGTATCTCTCTACCCGTGATGCACACACAAATACAGCCCACAGTGGATCCTCGGGCTCTCTGTCCTCAACCTCCTGTGTCATGCACCGCCATACACGCCAAACTGGGCGTGTCCTTTATTCACCCCTCCCTCACCTTCCATGTGTCGGGGACACACTCCTCAGCTGTAGAAACAGTTTTCAATTGCTAGTCACAGAGCCTAAAGGACAAAAGTAGAGCCCAGTAAAGTAGGGTGTTCTAAAGATATGGGGGTGTTTGGTGCAACCAGGGACAGAACCAGTGCCCAACCTCCAAAGGCCTGGAAAGCCAATGGAAGCCCCCACCCTCCCCTCATCTGCCTGGAACCTCCCCTTGTCCTTCGACTTCTCCATGTAACTGACAACCAAAGGCTACTGTTCCCCCATGCATGGTGCTGCCGCCACTGACAGGCTCACCCTGCTGGCCAGTAGACAGAAAATCTCAGTGGCCGAGCTTGAATCCAATCAGCCATGGTTTGGGACAGAGTCTCATTGCAATATGGCTGCAGGCACCAGCCCTTAGGGATAACTGGCAGTTCTCAGGCAAAGGATATAGAAGAAGAAATTTCAGGTTGATGGTAAGCAAGGTCCTGGGGTCATCTGAGGGTAAGGCCTCCTACTGGCTCCTGGATGTGCCTGTCTGGACCTCAAGGATGCAGCTGGCTGCCTGAGGGTCTTGTGAACGCAGATGAAACAAGCTAAAGGCAGCTTTGTGGGCTGAGGATGGAACCAGGGACACGCGACAGATGTCAGTCTGCTTCCTCCCCACAGTTCCCTCCATTTCAAATTGGGCTTACATCTATGCCTAGCAACCCCACGGTGCCCCAGCTGCCTCTCTGGCATCACCTACATCCCATGCTTCTAGTACCCTGTGTGGTCCGCCCCTCCATCATCTTCTCATGAAAAACCTGAGGTCCACACTTCCTCTGGCTTCATCTAGCCCCTCACCTCCACCTGCCTTGGCTCCTCTAACCCAAGAATCCCTAGGCAAGGGGGCACAGGTGGCTGTTCTTACAGAAATGCCAAGCCCTCCAGGCGTGCAACCTGCTGGTGGGATTGAGAGCACCATCCCGCGGTGAGAAAGAGAAAGGCTGCCTCTATTCACAGGGCCAGAACTTCCTCCTCTCTGATGGAACCAAGACAGTGAGAAATTTTGCCATTTGCTCAAGGTCAGAGGCAAGCTGATTAGCAATGTACTTTTCTTTTTCTTGTATGTGGTTTTGCTTTTGTTATTTTTGAGAGAGGGTCTTACTATAATAGGCAAGCCTAACCTTGGGCTCACTGTGTAGCCTAGGCTGTCTTCAAACTCATTGTCTCTTTGCCCTCATCCCCCAGGGGCTGGAATCTCAGGCGTGAACGCCCATACCCAGCTCCAGCTCCCTACTTTGCAGTACTTAGTGAGCACACCCCAAAGCACCAGTTTCACCAGATCGGGTTCAGAACTCGGCTCACCAGGCTGCCAAGAATCATACTAGCAGCTGATCACAGTAATTACTACAGTCGGTGTTTAATGAGCATTTACTAAGTACCAGGCACGGTGCTAAGCACTCTCCAGGCATTATCTCGGTGATTTCCCACAGCGTCCCTGAAAGCAGTTATCTTATGAAACCTTGCTTTTCACTTTGATCAAGGACAATGAAATGAATGCTTAAAGTTTAGGCTGCTTAAGCAAAGAGCAGAGCCAGGTTTCAAACCTAAAAATCTATTCAGATTCAAAAGCAAAACTCTGAGCCTCTACAGGTCCTCACCAGGATGTTTATAAGCGGTTGGGATAATGGTCACAGAACCATCTCCCCCAAAAGCCTCACCTCTGTGGCCAGCAAGCAACAGTTACAGGAACTGAAAAGGAAAGTGTTGGGGGGGGTGAGGAATGGGGGTACTGCAGAGATGACTCATTTGGTAAAGTGCTTGCCTCGAAAACATGAGGATCTGAATTTGGTCCCCAGCATTCAAGTAAAAGGCCAAGTATAATGGTACGGTCTTGTAATCCCAGCACTGGAGAGGCAGGAGCATGGAGATCACTGGAGCTCATTGGCTGGCCAGCCTAACCTGCTTGGAGAGTGCTGGGCCAATGAGAGACCCTGTCTCAAAACACAAAGTGGACAAAGGGTCAGAATCGACGACCTGAGCTTGACCTCTGGCTTCCACATACACGTGCATGCTCATTTGCACACATATGTGCACCTGCACACACACATACACGCACCACTGATCTATGAGAACAAAACTATCCTAGGATTGGCCGAGCGTTTACCTCACCTTCCTAGTCGATCTGCACAGCAAGACTTCTGTCCCAGCTGAGCTAGGAGTCTCTAGAGGGCCTGGACCCTTTTCCCTTATTCCCCAGAGCTGCACAAGAAAAAAAAATGCAAATTCTAGTGCAAACTGCCTGCGTGGCTCTCTGCTCAGCAGGTGATGGACTGCTCTTTGCTTAGGTGCTGGCTGTTGCTGGATACTACTGCAGAATGTCTCTTAAGGTCAGCAGCAGACCCCGAACGGGAAATCTACCAAATGAATCACAGCCAAATTATCTCTGGTTTCTATGAACGGTCTCCCAGGAGAGAACACAGAACCTAAACTGTTTGTCCCTTCCCCTCATTCCCCCCCCCCCCGCTCCCCAGCAAAGTCAGGACAGGAAGCTCCCTGTGGCCCGGGGAAAAGAACCCAGTCTCTGCAGGGAAGAGAGGGCCCATAGCTAGTGCCCACTGTGTGGCCCTGGGTGGGTTCCTGAAGGCCAGGCTGCTGGAGTGTGAGGGATAGGAAGCCAGCACTCCCCAGCGGCTTGCCTGGTGCTGGCCAGGAAAAAGGTCATGTGCTCCGATATGAGTAATTAATTTTCCCCGAGCTGCGCTGAAAAGGTTAACCTGATTTATGGGATGCAATTGAGTGTAGAATGGGTTGTGTATCTTGTAAAAGGCCCATTCCGGTGTCTGAGTCTATAGACTCACCCACAGCGGGGCATCAGCTGGGAGCCGGCCCTGCCTTTTATGCCTTTTCTGTGGACTCCGCGTGAAAACCCCAAAGACAGCCCATTGGCTAGGAAGTGGCTTCTGAGGTTGCAAGCCCTATTGTGGAGTTGCTGAAGCAGCAGAGGGGAGTGTTTTTTCCTGTCACAAATCATTAATAATCAACAACCTAAGCTTTCATCTGAATTCACCCAGTGACCCAGGGTGAAAACCCTGCCTTGGGCTTGAACTCCAGGTACAAGGCCAGGCTCCTCCATAAACCTGCTGGGTTTGGTGCAGTGTTACTCAGCTTCCCCAACTCTAAAATGGGATAAAGAATCCTTAACCTTTCCTCATTTAGCAGCTGTTTGAACTTGGGCAAATTACCTCAGCTCTGTGCTTTCGCTTCCAATATCACAAGTGCCTACCTAAGGGGCTGGAGACATCACTCGGTGGCTAAGAGTGCTTGCTCCTCTTTCAAAGGATCCAAATTTGGTTCCCAGTATCCATGTCAGGTGACTCACAGCAGCCTATAGCTGCAGCTTCAGGGGATTCAATGACTTCTTTTGGCCTCTGCAGGTACCCATACAGTCATATATGCAGATGCACACAGACAGACAGACAGATAGATAGACATAAAGATAGATAGATAGATAGATAGATAGATAGATAGATAGATAGATAGATAGATAGATAGATAGAATAAATATTTTTAAATCCTGCTTCCTAAGGTTGTTACGGGAACCATAACAGTTGACATTTGTAAGGCACTTTGAAAAGTCCCTG
The DNA here is from genome assembly GCF_903992535.2 of Arvicola amphibius. Classification (NCBI taxonomy): domain Eukaryota; kingdom Metazoa; phylum Chordata; class Mammalia; order Rodentia; family Cricetidae; genus Arvicola; species Arvicola amphibius. The sequence goes on along the minus strand of NC_052052.2, from coordinate 26,411,234 downwards.
GGATGAAATAAATGGTGCATCAGGTTTTTTTTTTTTAAAAAAAAACAAATTAATAAAGACTGAGCAGGATGTCTTTGGCAGAGGCGTGTCAAGCAAGACCAGGACTGGCCATCACCATTCACTGCTGCCTGGCTACTGGCTGAGGACAGCCGCAATGGCCTCAGGAGCTGGGACCCCAAGGACATATTGGATTATGTTGGAATAAAAGGGCAGATGGAAAATGGGGCTGTGATGGCCAGCAGTGTCTGTTGTTCTCCTCGCCCAAGATGCAAGCTCTGTCCTGCCCCCACCCGCACATACACCCAGTGGAAGTGGGAGTTGCCTGCCCATCCAACCCAAGATGCCAATTTAGCGCCACCTAGTGGACAAACTGAAATCCACATGCGGGTGATGGTAACTGGGCGTGACGATGCCTGGATTGACCCGCAGGTGATGAGAGAAAGGCATGCTCCCTAGAGCTCCCCCAGAAACCCAGCAGAAAGCCTTCTGTGCCTGAGAGCTTCTTCACTTTGTCCCTTATCGCTCAGGACAGTAAGTAGTCTTACAGAAGTTTGATAACACGCAGATCAATGTACAAAGATCATATGTATGCATCTGTGTGGTTACCAACTCGTTGGGTTAGTAGGCATGAAGAACTCAGAGCAGTAGCCAGTTCATACAAAGCAACCAGCATGTTTCCACTGTTATGATGTATGCGCATGTGCAGGTACCCATGTCTATGTTTATGTGAATAGGGATGCTTGCATAGACCTTACATGCCTTCATCCATGTTAAGAGATATGTACATGCACACCTAAGAATACATACATACTTAAGTTTACCTATATAATCATGTGTATAAATAGTGCGTATCTTGTGTAAATGTGTGCATATAATGAATATCTAAGTGGATACATCAATGTCTGCATCATGATGTCTGTGTACAAATGAGTGTGTTTGTTTGTGTTTTATGTACCTTGGTCACATGAGATGTCTACGTGTGAGTGTTCTGTTGCTGCATAGCTAGGTACCATAGGATAACACTTTAAAATATCAAACACCACCACAGTGTCCGTGAATCAGGAGACCCAACAGAGTGTCACCAGTGGTGGCCGCCACAGAGGCACTGATCAAGCTATACTCTAGAGACTCCGGTCCTCTTCCCAGTTCACGTGGCTGTTGGTGGGCCCCGTTTGCTTGTCTATGGAGAACTCACAGCAGCATGCCCCTTCAGAGCTGGCAGAAGAACCCTCTTCCTCTTCCAAGCCCTCGCCTGATTCAACCAGGTCCACTCAGGCAGATCCTCCTCTTCGTTAACTCAAAGCCATCAGATTAAGATCCTTCGTTTCTCTGCTGGACCCACCGGCTTAAGCTTCCCACCCGAGCTACGTGAAAGGCTGAGGCAGGAGGATCACAACTTCAGGTCCCAGTTTCAGCTATATCCAGAGAGGGGTCAAGGCTAGCCTACAAAATGTAGCAAGACCCTGTCTCAAAATAAAAAGCCAAAGAAAAGCGGAGGATACAGTGCAGTGATAGACCGCTTGCCTAACATGACAGGGCTTTGGAGTCAATCCCCAGGACTGGAAAAAAAAAATCTCAATTACCTCTGAACGAAATCTCTTCACATTTACCAAAAAATAAAAAAAAAAAAAGAGTGAGTGAAAAGCTGTCCTGTTCCTAGCGCCTCATCATGTGAGGGGGGCGATCACTCTAGATGTGAATGGGGCCTGGGGCTCCGTCTGTGGTGATCATGGGGCTGGGGCTCCGTCTGTGATCTATAATTGATGATGCACCTGTGGCTACATGCAGGGTACACATGTGTATATGTGCACATGTCCCTGAGTGTGCCTCTTCATGAGATGTTTTCCTCCCAGTGGGCTTGTAGGATCATAAACTAAGGATTGGGGAATCCCTAATATCCCCAGTTTCTCCCTACATTAAGTCAGGATTTTTTTCCATGGGAGCGGTTAGTGCCCCTATCCGGAGAGGGGTTTTCAGGGTGATCTCTGTACTCTGTGCTCAATGGGAACTGGGAAAGGCTGCCACTCAGAGGGGTGCTCAATGACCACTATCCCGGTGCCACACCCACACTCATATTCCCCCCCCCCCACTGCTGTGGCCTATTCGGACAGGCCTGGTGTGTCTAAAACCAGATCCCCACTCCTTCTTTAAGAAGGAGGCCACCCCTGCACATCCCCTCTCCAGCCTGTCATGAATCACTGCTCTTTCCAAAATGTCAGAAGCCCGGGACACCTCTGCCTGCCTCCAGATCTAGAATCCAAAGGGCCTTCCACTTGGGCTTACAACCCTTATCCAAACATTATTATCCCAAGCAAATAGGTTAAAGCCAGGAGACACTAACACCAAAAACAAAACTAACAGTAGCCAAATAAATCTGCAAAATTCACTCTGCTCCAGCCCCATCTTGGAGCCTGCAGACTAACACAGCAGAGCTCTCAATAGGTCTGCAAGAAGACAGGACCGGGACAGTGTTCAGCAAGATTCAGCCAGTAAACAGGTGCTGCCTGTCCCTGGCTCTAGGCCTGCAGTGCATGTGAGAACTGAAATTCAGATTCTCCCAACCAAGGGTCTGTGCCAAACAGTGAAGGCGGAGTGGTCAGCCATGAGGCTGGAGAACAGGCAAATAAACCAGAGTCCTTAGACAGGGACAGGAGACTCAGTGGTCAAATGGCCTTCAGAGTTACCCAGGGCTGATGCGGTGTGTGCAGGGGGGAGGGGGAATAAAGCCGAGGTGTGGGGGGGGAGGGTCTGCAGACGGGGCAGGGGTGAGTGAAGAGAGTGTGTGGCTGCACACCCCATCCTCTTGCTTTTCGTATTTACTTCTGTTGATGAGATCTCGTCATGCTCGATTACAATTCATAGACTCGTGTTTCCAGATTTTATGCACCAAAATGCTCTGACTTATAGCATCACCCTGTGCCTGGCGCTGGCCCCCTAAGCTGCCACTGCAAAGCACTGGGCCTAGGGGTCTCTGAGTGGCCTTCTTTCTGGGTCCAGTGCCCTCTGGAGGTGGGACCTGAGAAGGTAGGTGCTCCAGGAAGAGAAAGGACGGCTGTGTCCCCACCGAGCACAGGACGTCCTCTGGCAGCCCTGCACAGGCTACCCTGCCCTGTGCCATGGTTCACTCCCTTCTCCCTCCCCGCTTCTGAGCCTTTCCCAGCAAACCCGACTCACAGCACTAGAGACACCGCCCTCACCATGGGGCAGACGTCAGAGGCCCAGGAATGAGGCAGGTCTCCAAGATCCCACTAATCTCCCAAGAGTCCCCCAGCCTGATGGGCTTGCTAGACAGGGTGGTTCCACTCGACTAGCACTGTGCCCAGGACAGGGCTTTGCATCCTTACTTTGGTTCCATGATTCCCCATCGTGTAAGACGAGAGAGGGGAGCATAAACATTGGTATTTCTCTCTGTGTGGGTGTGTGCCCACTTATGAGAAAGTGTGTGAGTCTGCCTCTGTGTCTACCTCTGTGTGTGTCTGCCTCTCTGTGAGTCTGCCTCTGTGTGTGTGTCTACCTCTGTGTGTGTGTCTGCCTCTGTGTGTGTCTGCCTCTTTAGTGGCTGGGCACTTAGGACATCTGCCTCTTACATGAGCAGCTCACCCACCTGGCCATAGCGGTTCTGTACTGGTCATCCCCGGCTTGTCTCAGCTCTGAGTTCAATTCCCTCCTCCACTTCTGTAGCTTGTGCCTCCAGGTCCCATACAGCCTGTGTCCACACCCGACCACTGATTTCCTTCCCCAAAGTCCTCATCCTCTGCTCCGCTATCCATCACTGTCATCACCACCACCCAGACCACCCCTTCCCACCCCCAGCCACCACTACCTCAGCCATCAGCACCACAGCGTCCACACCAGTCACTCCCCCTCTTCCTCAGATCACCTCAGAAGACAGCCTAATCCCTCAGCTCCACATTCCCCTCTTCAGCATGATCTGCGATTCAACCCATAGCTGCTGCCCCCATTCCCAGCATACCAGCCTCTCTGTCACTTACCCGAGTGCGTCATCGGGTCCAGGGGTCTCTTGTTAGCAGACAGAAATGTGGGTCTCAGACCCTCTATGACTAATGATGGCGCATCACAAACTCAAAGCTGGGTTTCTGACTTTCCATGCAGACTTCATGTCAACCCCACTTCCTGGTCGTCCTTGGGCCAGCAAGACAGGTGTCCCTTCTGCTACCACAGCCACCCTGTCCCTGTGTGGAAAGCAATTGCTAGAAGGTCTTCCTGCATCCCTTACAGTCTCTCTCGATCTGAATTGGAGGCCTGAGCCCCAGATGGGGTGACGCTGCCTCTGGGCTGGGCCCTCTGATCCCACGGTCACTCCCTCTTCCAGGAGCCCAGGGGAGGTTGTGCTTCTGTCTCCCCCACCCTGGGCAGCTGAGCTCCTGGCATTGATCACCAGTTCCACAATTACTCTGCAGTCACTGGCAAGGATTTCAAGGCTGATTGACTTCAAATGAGAAATCCACGGGGCTTCAAGGAGAATGGGGACCCTCTGCTGGGGTAGGGGTCAGGGACAAAAGCAGGAGCTGCCTTCACCTGCATAGGCTGTGACAAGGGAGCACACACCTGCTCTCTGCCCTACCTTGTGGCCTCAGGGAGAGGCCTCAGCCCCCTCCTGCCTCACTCCCAAACTTCCTAGAGACCAATGGGGGATGCCCTATGGCCAGAGCTGCAGACTGAGCTATGCCAGGCTTCTGCCTACTGGCATGCTATTCCTTAGAAAAGATCTGGAAAGGATTCAAGGAACGGGGGAGGGCGGATGCTGGAGAAACATTTCAAGTAGCCAATGGGAGGCTGGTCCTCCTTGTGGGTCCAGAAAAGACGAAGAGGAGGAGGAGGGTTTGAGGAGTGAGTGGCACATGGGTAAAGTCACTAGAGGTAGCAAAGAGAATAACTTGCTGTTCTGGGCCCAGAAGAACAGAGAGGTGACACCCCACTGGCTGACACCCTCTGAAATGAGTGACATGAGCATGTGTCGGGGTCCGGTCACAGTTACCAGCCTGTGGCCTTATTCCACGCACCTGCACACATCTCTACAATAGTCACCCGCCTCCCCAGGTCAGAGGTAAAAACAAACACAAAGAGATGGTCATTGCACACCTGTCCAGTCTTGCGTGCACACACACACACTGCATCCCCGAGACGTGTGTGCAATGCACCCCACAAGCACTCACAGCTTCATCCGCACGTACACTCACAGATCCCCCAGACCCTGCAACAGACTCAACGCTAACCACCCGAAGGAAAATACAAGACCCCCACCCCCACCCCACTTGTGCTTGAGAAATTGCGACAAGAGGTGAGCCACTTGTTCCTTTCTTCCTCTTCCCCCCCACCCCCCGGGCAGAGGGTTTTCATTTAAAAGTTGCCTGAGCTCCAGCTTTCAGATTACAGTCTAGACTATATAGGTTTCCTAAAGATAAGGCTGAGAAATTGATTTCAATTACCAATGTGGAGAGGCTGCACTTGGCAGCGACTGAGCGGAGTGTTAACCCTGGAGATCCAGGGGCTGAAGAAGAGGCGCCAGCTAGGAGCAAGCACATGGTACCCGCACACTCGTGCCTGTGGCACAAACACACCCGAACACCAGGTCCCACTTATACCCATGCCTCACACACGCAGAGGCTGAGGTTCCAGCCTCACGTTTGACCAATACTTTGCTGTGTGTCCCCAGCCGTCTGCAAGTTCTCCTCTTGGCCCCCTTTCTCATCTCCTGGGGCTCTGGAGATCACAGCCTAACTTTGAGCACCTGTGGCCATTTGGGTATGGTTTGTTCCCCCAAGGATTTGTGGGTTGAAGGTTTGATCCTCAGGGTGGCAGGGTGGCAGTATAGAGGTGGAGAGACATTTAAGAAACAGCCCAGGACTGGGGAGATGGCTCAGTTGGATAGGGCTGGCCACACAAGCACGAGGGTCTGAGTTTGGACCCCCGGCACCCACATAAAGAAGTCAGACATGGTAGCACACATCTATAAGCCACTGGGAAGACAGAGACAAGTGGACCCCTGGGGGTCACTGATCAGTCAACCTAGCCTAGCAGGCAAGTAGCAGGTCAAGAAGAGACCTTGTCTCAAAAAATTAGGTGATATTCCCAATGACACCTGAGGTTGTCCTCTGGCCTCCACACACCTGCATATGTGTACACACAGAAGAAGTAGTACCATGTGCACGGTTATGCCACCAGTGGGGGAGCTGTACCCTTAGAAGAGGCTAAGGTAGGTCTCAGGAAACCCCTGTTAGCTCCTGTGTGAGTGTAATGTTACAGAATAAGAAGTCTGGCCCTTCCTAACTACCTGCCTTCCTACTTTTCCACGTGATCACTCCTCTGACACATGCTCCCACTATGATGTCATGCACCATGATGTGACTCAACCAAGGAGTCCCTCGCCAGAGCCAGTGTGATGCTATCTGGACTTTCCAGCTCAAAAACCAGAGCCTAAACAAACCTCTTATCTTTATAAAGCACCCAGCCTTTGGGGATTTTGTGATAGCCATGGACTGATGCTAACCCACCCCTACTGAACTTACCAAGAGTCCCACACTGGGCCTCACATGCTTTAGAACCCAGCCAGTCTCTTCTCTTTGCTGCCACGCTATAGTGAGGCTGGTAGCTGGCTGGTAGCTAACCGGTCTTGCATTAGTCAGTGTGAGCTTCATTAGCTACTACAACAGGAAGGCTCTGAAACCTCGGGGATTTGAAGATCTTTTCTGTTCTGTTTCGTTTTCTGGTGCTCATAAGGTTCTACGTGAGAACAATGGTATCCTACTGTTGCTATAACAAATAACCACAGAATTGACATCCATCAATTAGGCTTACCCAAACAATCTAGAATAGTCTCCCTAAAATCATCTGATCAATAGTTAATTATCCCCATTAAGTCTTCTTATCCTGTTGTTCTTCAGTTGAGGAACAGAGAGAAGAGTGCCCAATCTTCTTCCCTTCTGCCCAACCTAATTTCCTTGGAATGTGACAACCTCAAAGAGATAGGCAGAGGACGGCCATAGCTACTGTCCTTGATCCAGTTAGCTAGAAATCTTTCCAGCTGTCTCCAGACCTGCTCGGCAGATTGCAATCCATGCAACTGGGTGCCACCCGTCATCTGATAATGGGAAACTGAGTCGCAGATCACATGTCAGTGGGCAGAGCGTGAGCAGCTTTGAGGTAGAAACTGGAAATGAGATGAAGACATACAACGTGTGTCTGGGAAAGAGACCTCAGCTTGACGGCTTGAGGAGAGAGGCAGCTGTGGCTGGGAAGTGGCGAGAGGCAGGTAGGTCACAGGAGGCCACCCAGGTGGTGGTTCTACTTGCAAATGGAACCCAGTCAATCAGACAGGGAGTTGTGCAAGTATCAAACCAGAGACTCACAGGTGATATCCAGGCCAGAAAAAAATGTTCCTTTTGCTGCCCGAGTCAACTGAATATTTTAAAGTCCTTTCCACTCCTACTAAAGGTGCTCGAAGGCAAATCAGGAGCTGTTGCTTTGGGGAGACGCTGTACAATCCAACCTAGACACGGGAATAGAAAAACCGTGAGAATGAAAGCACAGAACAGGTTCCCTCTGGGCAAAGAAAACAGCTATAGCCTGTACTTAAAGGAAGAGCCCAAGCTTGCCTGGGACAATAGCTGGCAAAGAAACTGCTTACGGAGAGAGTGTGTCCGAAGATGTAAGAGTCACGGCCGGAGCACATAACATGAGGAAGGCAGAAATCCAATACAAGGATGCATCCACTGATGAGCCGTCACTGTGAGAGCAGAGAAGTGGCCAGGCTGGCAAGAAGGATGATGTCCTTGCGGCACAAACCTCTGATCTGTCACCTGGGAACTTAGCAGGGAAGACGGTTTACCCAGCAGTGCCTGAGCCCCTCGATAAAGGGTCACCCACAGGATGAGTGTCACCCAGTTCAGCAATATGCTAGAAAACGGATGAGAACACAAGGGGTCATGGCAACACTTGCCAATGGCCGTGGTGTGAATATTCTTACCAATGCTGATTTCAAGCTATAGGGCTGAGGAAGTGGTTCAGAGCACTTGCCTAAAACACATAAAAACAGACAGACAAACCAAAAAACCTTCAAACAGTTTCCTATCTGCCTGGCAAGTTTTCTGAACATGCAACTGTACTTGAAGCCAGTATGAGCGAGTTCCAGCATATCATTGAGCTATGCTCAGGGTGTCCCGGTTTGTGACTGCTGAGTTTGTCCCCACAAGGGCATAAGGCCTGGCTCAGGGGGCCCACAGACTGGAAAGTGTGAGCTATCATCCTGCTACCCCAGTGCTGCTAAAGACACCTGCTGGAGCTGGGGCCACGCGAGCGTGAGAGAGGCTCCTGCTCATGAACAAGGAGAAGGTAGCCCTGCTCTGTGAACTGGTCAAAAAGCAGTGAAGGATGGGACTTAGGAGTGAGTGTGGATTAGGGACCAGACCCTAAGGAAAAGATGAGGGAAGGGTGGGATAAAAATGGGCCTTGAGCTTTCTCTCTCTCTCTCTCTCTCTCTCTCTCTCTCTCTCTCTCTCCTCCACCTCTCTCCCCCCGCCCCACCTCCCCAGCTCAGACCATGCTCTGGTGAGGAGGGACAGTAGGGACAGAGGGTAAGGTCAGAGCTGCACAGTTATACACGAGAGCAACAAACACGGGATAATCCTGTATACACTCATGTTAACATAAAGCTCAATACGGATCATGTCAGAGGTCGCTCAGCCTCCACCACCCCATTTGCTGCCTCAGAGAACACCCCCTGGATGAATGCACTATCTCAGTTAGCTGGTTTCCGGGAGGCAGCATGAAGAACTCTTGAGAGAGCCACTGAAACAAGCATACCCTGAGCTTAAAGGGGGAGACCCAGTTCGGTTCCGCTACTCCTGTCCCTTGCGTGTAGTGAAAAAGCAGAATGAGGCTGTGGGCGTAACCATTGCACGAAACTCCTCCCATCCTCCACTCCTGGTGCCCTGGAATAATAACTTGGGACGATGGTACACAGCAGCCAGAGCCAGGGCCACACCTAGGCAGCTCCTCTGGGATTGGGAGCAGTGGTCCTACCTGCCACCCTCACCACCCCCTGCAGGCAGGGCTATCATAGTCCCAGCCACCTGCTGTCTTGGAATGGGTGTAAAGGCTAAAGTGAACCGGGAGCCCCAGTGGTAGGGATTCTCCCTAGGCCAGAGGCAGCAGGGTACTATAGGTGCCTAGGCGGGTAATTTGACACAGCTAAGAACAAACGACGCAGAAGCCAAGGAAACAGGATGGCACATGTCAACAGCCCAGCCCACAGAGGACAGAGGCGCATCCAGAGAGAGGAAGAACCTCAGAGGGAGAATTCACCACAGGACAGGGGGTTCTGGCTGAGTCTTCCAAATGGGCAACATTTTAGGAGTAAAGCCATTCTTCACCACTCCCCACAGGACCCTGCCTTTGAAGAAAAAGAAGAGCAGAGGGTAAAATAAAAAACAGTGCCACCAGCTGGTGACCATGATCTCAAGCACGGGGAAGGGGGTCCTATGGGAAGGCTCCTACATCCAAAACCTAGAGCAGAGGCTTGGGCCGCTGAGCCCACCCAGTCCCTTCCCCTCCGAAGCACCAAGCCTTCCATTCACAGGCACAAGGGGAAACAGGGCCCAGGACGCTTTTCTTACCTGAAAGAATGCGAAATTCATGGCCCGACGGCAGAGTTCCTTCAGCTCATGGTCCCAGCTCACTGCCCACAGGTCTGATCAGTGTTGGGCTGGGCTGGGCTGGGCAGGGAAGAGTCGGGTGTCTACACTGGGGATAAACTGTAGCTGAGCCCCGGGAGTCTCTGATCTTCACCATCTAATCCTGAGTTCCCTGCAGAGGGCTACGGCCTGAGTAGAACCCCTGAGCAGCCGTGGGACCTCTGGACTCTACTACCGCATGCTGTCTTCAGAGAGCGGACACTAGGAGCCCGAGATGGCGTGAGCCATTCCCTTTCCACTCCCCTGCGCCTTAATTAAGTGCTTTCATTTCCCTCCTTCCTCTACACACAGGCCCAACTGAGATAAGGCATTGATCCCCCTCCCAAAGGAGGAGGGCGCCAGCGGGAGGCCTGCTGCGCTCTTTGTGGGACAAGACGGATGGCTTATTAGCAAGCGCTTAATTATGTGGCCTGAAACTTGAGGAAGTTAGAAGGCAAGTCTGAGCCAGGGGCTGCCTCTGAAGTGAACCCCACCGCGGGAGAGCAAAGACTCGGAATGCTGATTGCGAAGGAGGAAGAGGATGTCTCTTGTGGCCCAATGATGCTCCGGTTTACCAGGCTCAGCCAAGGACAAGGTCCAGAGACCCGAGTGTAGACACCAGCTCTGCTACCGGCTAGCGTGGTGACTTTAATCAAGTCTAACCGTCTGAAGGCCTCAGTTTCTCTTTCTGTACAACGAGAAAGCAGACTTGTAGCCACAGTATTCAGATATATGTGTTGAAACTGTCAGATAAGGGGGAAAAGACAGAACCCTAGCCAATTCCTCAAGGCCCATTTCCATCCTCCTCCTGTGCTGGAATTCACATAAACTCCGTGGCATCGGGAGCATCATGGAACAGCTTCTCAATCATTTCAGCTGCCAAGTAGGCATGATTAGAGTCATGGGGCTATTGGAAGCTAAGACAGTCCCCAGCCCTGGTGATCACTCATCATTCTTTTTTAGAGGATAGCTTCTCGCTACAATGAATGAATTGATTGATACTGATTGATTGACTGATTGATTTAAAAAAATAAATAAATCGTGAAAGCCAGTAGCTGGTGTAATGCCACCGCCCTTTGAGAAGAAAACACTGCAGCCAGCACAGCATCCCACTGGTGTGAACAGCGGACCTGAGCATCCCAGGCAGCTGCAGCCAGCACAGCATCCCACTGGTGTGAACAGCGGACCTGAGCATCCCAGGCAGCTGCAGCCAGCACAGCATCCCACCGGTGTGAACAGCGGACCTGAGCATCCCAGGCAGCTGCAGCCAGCACAGCATCCCACCGGTGTGAACAGCGGACCTGAGCATCCCAGGCAGCCCTGCCCTTCGCACCCAGCAGTCCTCCCAGCCAGCGCGTATCCTTGGCAACCAGCCAGGGCCCAGGGTTTCACATCGACATTTGTTGAATAAAAAATGAACACAGGAAGTTAAGGAGCAGTGCCACACGGAACACGGGGACGAGGAACTTCATCTGTCACTTTCAAGCCTTCCACCTCTCTGGGTCTTCCAGCACGCCAGGTCACCACGCTGTCCTCTCTGTCCTAGGGCTGAGGAGACTCTGCTTACAGTCGACCTCTTGGGACCATCAGGTGTCCTCCTAGTGGATGCAGACAACTAGAGGCTGAGAACCCTGGACGGCCTCCTCCGTGATGTAGAGGATGTGGGTGACCCTCATAGGCTGGCTCTCACTGCACCCCAGGGCAAACACAAAGCAGGGCCAAGTGGAGTGATGGCATGTTCCAAAAAACAGAGTTCTCCTGCTCAGAGTCTGGTTCCTCCTAAAAGTGGGGGGTAGGTTCCCATCCCTTCTTCCTCAATGCCCCTAGTAGAAAGAAGGCCAAAAAATAGGACCCCAAATATTTAGCTGATTTAGAAGCACCCAGGCTCCAGACCTGTGAATTTTCCTTCCCAAATACAGATATGAAGAATCAAAAATGATAAGAGTTTACTGTAGGAGCTGTCAAGCCAGGTGCCATAGAGCCCCAGGGTTCCTTAAAGGCATTTAAGTGTCACCGTGAATGGAAGTCCCCCAGACTGAGCCCCTGCCTGTCTCATTCCTTCTGGCCACACTTTATTCTAAGCACCTCTGCTTTTGTCTGCGGTATATTGTGAGTTGAGATTTCACTTCCTAAAAGACTATATGGCTTGCCGTATCACGGGAAATCACGGACGAGTAACCTGGGAAACCCCATCCCCATTTTTACCCTATGAACTCGGGCACAACCTTTGCTCTGCCTGAGCCTCCATCTGACAGAGGATGGGCAAGGAGAGGAGAGGGAGGGAGGGAATGATGACTCTCCGAGGCGGGGGTGGGGAGGCAGGAGAGGTCCCTAGCCAGGCTTTCCACTGGGCTGGTGTACCTGAGTAGAGGGGAGACCAGAAAGAAGAGAGCCCCCTGCCCAGCCGTCTTCGGCAGCCTCAATCACTGATCAAGCCTGGGGCTGTTTTCTTCATTGCGTCACTCTGGAAATATTGATACTGGCTTGCCAAACAGAGAAACAATCCTTCTCTCCTTGTGGCAGGAGGAGGACAAGGAAAATGAGCTTGCTCATTAGCAAGGCGGGCCAGAGATGTCCTCGTCGCTGCCCTGTTTTTTTTCCAGGACAGCTGAGGGACTTGAGAAAAACACAGATGAGCAAGATCCATCTGTTTGCATTTAATTTGATACTGAAGTTCCCGGCTCTGACAATGGAGAGCTAACTGTGTTCCAGCACGCAAGACCAGGATGGGGTTGGTGGGGGTGAAATTACCGCCTGAGAGGAACAGTAATTATAAATCAAGGGCTTCCTGGGAATATCTGGGTCCCTCCACTGTTTCTTGGGTGATTAAAGTGGAGCAGATAAGCCAGGGAGGGGTGGCTGATTTAAAGGAGTCCGTGAGAACGCCGGTGCTTCTTAGCCCTCTAGGAAAAGCCCATCTCCCATCAGTAATAGAAGACAGTGGCTATCTTTTATCAACTGCCTTCCATAAACTAAGCCATGAGCTCTGAGCCTCACACATTATCTCGATAAATCTGCCCAAGAGCCCTGGGACAGAAAGCATTCATGAAAGGCCCACTTTGCAGTGGTGGAAACTGAGGTTCAGAAGAGCTTAGCTGTGTGGCTCAGGGTCACAAAACTAACTCCGCTCTTGCGCCCGATTCCTTGACTTATGCTCTCGCCGCTGTCTCTCTAGCCCCAAGGTCCAGAGTCTGTGGGTAGTAAGAATGATGGTCCATTGTCACTTGGTGCTCACACAGGCTAGGCATCATTTATTCTTCTCAGCCATCTCTAAGGTAGCACTGGTGTCTCTTTTTTACAGATGACAGAAGCTGGCTAAGTCAGCTATCGCGATCACAGAGCTCCTTTAGGATGGAGCTGGGATTCAGTATCCTAATTAGCTCTGATGTTTTTCCTAAGACACCTCTGAGGGGTGGACCTGAGCTGGACCTGACTAGAAAGAGACACCCATTGGCGACCCTCTTGGTGGCAGACAGCAAGAAGTGTTTTCCATTACATGCATAACAAGGAGTTGAGGTACCATGATACAAAACATGCTACCTACCAAAGCCAAGCGACCTCCTCAGTCTAATTCTGCCTGGGAAACCTGACTAGCCTGGGGCAGGAGGAGGCCTGCCCTGGGTGTAGCCGAAACACCCAGAATCTACGGGGACAAAGACTGAGTGAATGTTTGATGCAGAGCCGAGGAGAGAAACAACTAGCCACTACTTTAGGTGCTGAGAAAGGGGGCTGACTGCCTGGAGAGGCAAGAGCGCCTGTGAAGGGAAGCCCTAGAGACCAGAAGCTGGGAGGAAGAAGGAGTTGCTGCAGTCAATCTTAGGAACACAAAACTCAACCAAGACCCAGTTACAGAAGGGCTGTCACCCCTCCCCTCCTCCCGCCCCTTCCCACAGCAGCCACAGGCCCTGTCCCCGGCAACCAGTCAGCTGCTCTGGCTTACGGAAGAGTAAAAATCAACACTGGAGCAAACTTGAAATGTGGATTCTTATCTGAGACTGCACATTATAATTTTGTAGTTGAAACCCACTTAACGCCTAGAAGTGGCCACTTAAAACAGACCTATTACCCCAAACGAGCCAATAAACTGGGGAGATCAAATTTAGAGGACAGTTGGAGACACAGGGACATCGTCCTTTGTTTCGGTCTCTTAGATTGTAACTCAAGAGTTTCTCATTGTTTATACCTCTGTCAGTGCCAAGGTTGTGGGATGAGGTCCCAGAAGCACAAAGGGATCCTGACTCCAAATCCAGGGTGGGAGAGAGACGGGCTCACTCCCTGTCGAGACAAATCAGTGCCACGGGCCCAGGCCAAGAGCCAGAGCGTGTCCAGAGAAGCAAGTGTGCCGCACAGCTGTGAATCAGCCACAGTGTTCGTCCAGGAGCCAGGTGTCTCTAAGACCTGTGATCGCTGACATGACCCAGGAAGCTGAGATACAAGGACTGTGGAATTTCTGTACAGTCTAAGCAGGGCTGCCAGTTGATGTCTAAGACAGAAAGTGGCCCGATGCTTCAGTTACCCAAGACCCCCCAGAGCAAGAGGGCTGCGCTCCTTGGGTTCTAGGGTAATGGCTTTTGACTGTCTCTGAGCTACACCCATGACACCTCCCTCTACCTCCAGGTTAGGAACTTCAGAAGTATCCCATGGCCCAACTTGAGGTCAGCTATTGCGTGTCTGTAGGTCCCAGAATAAGAGGCAGGGTTGCCAGGATCTGGAGTGTGTCTAACACAAAAATAGTTTTCCTTGCTGCTACCAGGCCCCTAGACCTCCCTCAGGCCAGAGCAGACTCATCCCCAGCCCTGAGCATCCCCTCTCAAAATATCCCACAAGCAGTCTCTGCCTAGGCATCTATGTGGGAAGGGAGGACAGCATCCAGGCAGGTGGGGACAAAAGGAGATCAGTAGAACATCCCTCAGGGCCTGTAATCTTTAGACTCTAAGGTAGGCAGGGGGCAGAGATTTGAGCCCCACATCTCCCCTTAAATCCCTGGATACTATAGACAGGAATTATTCTCTAGGATGGAATAAGCTCCAACCGGCACATGGTTCCAATCCAGGGCTCTGCACTATCCTAGAGGGACCCATTTGCTTGTAGCTCCAAGTCCAGTTTCCCAGAGTCACCATGTAGCTCAGTGGACAGCACCACCTCTCTGGGGCCAGGCTGCCTGAGTTCAACTCTCAGAACTACCACAGATGTGACACGATGCCTTCCGCTCTATTGTGTCTGTCTCCTCATGTGTCACACAAGCATGATAACACACCCAACTGACAGGTGGCATTGAGGCCCGGTGAGTGGTCATACATGTGGCCTGTGTATTGCTCTTCCTCTGTGTCCCCATCCTCACTCAAGGCTATTTCAAGCCTGGCCCAGTGTCCTAGCTTCTGGGCTCAGACAGCCGATACGGTGAGCTCACCTTCCTCTCCCTCTCCAGGGTGAATGGGCTTGAACGCAATCTGTAATCTCCTGAAAGGCCCCTGAGAGACCCATCGGCTCCTTCTAAGGAGCATTAACTCAAATTGTAACCAGCTTTCTGCGTGCAGTGGGAAGGCCAGGTCCCCTGGGGATCCTCCCAACCATGGTGAGGAAATGCCACCTCCTTTCCCAGGCCAGGGGTGGAAATCACATGGCAACTGCCTTAAACCCAGCCCAGTCCAGCCCCTGCGTGCCCAGGAACCATTTCCTCCAACTCAGTGGCTACCCCAGACTGTGTGCCAGGGCAGGTGCCCTTGCACAGGGACAGCAGCTAGCCCCTTCCTGACAGGGAGAGAAGCCCTCCCTCCCGGCAAGTCCATTCTCTCTAAGTTTGATCACAGATTCTTTTTTTTTGGTTTTTCGAGACAGGGTTTCTCTGTGGCTTTAGAGCCTGTCCTGGAACTAGCTCTTGTAGACCAGGCTGGTCTCGAACTCACAGAGATCCGCCTGCCTCTGCCTCCCGAGTGCTGGGATTAAAGGCGTGCGCCACCATCGCCCGGCATGATCACAGATTCTTGACTCTACCCCGCTTCTGCCATCCTTCCTGTATGTAGAAGTGAGGATCCCTATTGCTGTACCAGACAGGAAAGCTAGACTGGGGGTGTAGTTAGTGGGAGATTGCTTACAGTGTGGGTTCCACTGTGGAACAGGAGGAGTGAAATGGGGGTGGGGGGAGAAGAAGACGTTGAACTAAAGGAGAAATGTGTGTAAACGCCACTCAGGGAGATCATGTGTAGTGTCATTTCTCTCTGTATTTCTAGTCCCAGACGACACTGGGCATTGAGTAGCCACTCAAAACCTTTCTACTGTGAAGAAGGAAGGAAGAAAGGAGCCGGTGAATAATTGCTTCTGGGGTCAGCAGGCGACCCCCATGGCAATCGTCAGAGTTGACAGATGGTCTCTCACCCACCTCACGGCCCAGGAGACCCCCCGGGTCCAGCCTATGGCCCCAAAGGTCTGGAAAGCCTGTCTAAACTGTGCTGGGGCCTCTGCGGGCTCTGCTGAGTCGGCTCAAATGAGAGAGCTGCAATAAAATCAAGACCCTGGAAGTCACAAGCTGAGGAGCATTGACGGGTGGGTCCCTGAGCCCGTCTTGTCTGAGACAGGAGCAAGAAAAGGATTTGGCCCACCACCCGCTAGGCCGGCTGCTCCACCTACGAGCTTGTCCACTAGCCCCCTAGCCAGAGGTTTTTAGCCCCTTGCCCAGCTCCCTCGGTCAGTCTCCACCATTCCCACAGACTCTGCCTCTTACCCCAGGCTGAGCAAGGGACCTGCCAGGCCCAAAAGGAAGTAAGCCCCTAGGAAGAGAACAAATAGAGAAAAGTAACTGAGCCCCTGCCCCGCCCCCTCCGTTACACACAGATGCAGGTTGCCACTCAAAAAGCAATCTCTCCAAACGTTTAAAAACGGCCTGCAATTTATATCTTGTGCTTGACAGAGCATCTCCAAGTCATTTCCTGGCACACAGAAGCATCAGCTCAGGAACACAGCTGCGGCTCCGCCCCCCCATCTTAGGTAACCCCCCCCTCGTTGGGGGCGGGGCCAGGTGGGGACATCCCGCTTTGGTCTGAGAGAGACTCTGAGGGAGATCCCAAAGACCTGAGTTTGCAAGCCCCAACCAGCACCCCAAGCCACAGCTACAGACAAGAAAGAGACATGGCTCTGTGACTCATGAATGACATTTAGGAGTAAGGTCCCACATCCCGGAAGTGATGGCTGTAATACAGTGAGGGATGCTCTCTGGAAAAGGCAGCTTGAGGGCAAAGGGACGCAGAGGAGGAGGCCTAAAAGGACGTATAGGAGTTCGCCACATGGGAACAGGGCTGGGATTCCAAAATGAAGGCTGCAGAAAAAACAAAGACCCAGCAGCAGAAAGCTCCTGACTGGAGTGCTAACCGAAGGAGCAGCAGAGAAGAGAGTAAAGAGAGGCTGTCTGAGGGGACCCTGGCTCAAAGAGCCGGCCGTGCCCTCCAGTGCGCATCCACAGGACCTTCAAGCAGAAAGGACGTTGACGGGGGCGGGGGCGGGAGGGGGGGCAAAGACAAACCAAGAGGCCACAGAGAAGGGAGAGGGTCAACCGAGACCTCTGGGGGCGGGGCCTTTGTTCCTACACGCCTCCTTCGGCTCCCTCCCACAGCAGCCTAGGCCAGGCTCCTCCTGTCTGATTTTACTGTCGCCTCCACTGTTTCTCTGGGCCCGCAACCCCCTTCCCATAAGCTCTCTGGCTCCATCTCCCAGAGCAGCTAGCCCTCAGACGTGAAGCACTGCCTTCTCGCGGCCTTCAGAGCCCCTCCCACCAGCTGCCTTGTGTCGTCTTTACTGTGGTATGTCTGTTGTCTGTGTGTTTTGTTTGTGACCATGCCTCAGTCAGTAGCCTGGACTAACCCAGAACTTGCATTTATTTCTGCTTGAGCCTCTCCAATGCTGACATTAACAGTAGATGCCACCAGACCTACGTTAGGTCATTATTCTTGGTGCCCTCCCCCAAGACTGTAAACTCTGGGGGAGCTGACACCTTGCTTGGGTTGTTCCCAGCAACAGTCCTAAGCACCTAGAAGAGTTGCTGGCACGCAGTAGGCACCCAACAAGTACCTGGCTATAGGCAAGCCCTTCCTACCACCATAGTTGTGACTTTGCTCGGCGCAGAGCCTTAGCCTGCAAACTCCAGCTGCTGCCTATGTAGTTCCCGGCAATTAATCATGTTCTGTCAGGTGATACCCTTTCTGTTGTCATTGGAGGCTGCGTCTCATTCGTCTCTGTCTGGCCTCAGGGCCTGGCGCATAGTAGGTGCTCACAGGGGGGTTCCCTGTCGTTAACCCTCTTCACCTCCCCTGAGTGAGTGATGGGCTGGCGGCAGACATCGCGGAAGGCAGAATAGACATGGACACACACGTGTGCGCACACACAGAAACACAGAGATAACACACACACACAGAGACAGACACACAGAAGCACAGAGAGACTTAGATACGCAGACACACAGTGAGAGACAGACACACAGAAAGAAACAGAGAAACACAGCTACACAGACAGACAGACACATACACAAAAAAACCCAAGAGATACAGATACACTCACACATATACACAGGTTGCCTGGGAGACGGGGGGAGAGGGGTCGGAGAGGCTGGACTGGGAGCCTGAGGATTGGCAAGGTCACCATTCTGATCTAAGGAAAAACTCCATCCATGGGGAAGACAGCTGGCACGGTCAGAAAGAAGACAGGGGTCTTGATCTCAGAAAGACCAGATTCCAGCTCAGAATCCAGCTTCTCTACGCTGGAGCCGGGTGACCTTGTGCAAGCAATTCGTCCGAGCCTCTGGATGGGGGACAGTGTTGTCCGGAGACTCAAAGGCCATTCTGAATGCCGAACAATCCTCACTTAGGGGCGTGTGTCTGTTGAATGTCAGCATAAAAAATAGTAACGGTAATAACTGATGTCAAATGTTCACAAAGTGAAAGTTCACTCGGGGTTAATCTCTCTGCCCTCGTGTTGTTCTCTCAATCCTCACAACAGCTTGGCTGCAGGCACCATCATTAGCACGTCTCCAGGGTGAGGACGGGAAGATTCCGAGAGGCTAAGTGACTTGCCCAAGCCACACAGCTGACAACAGAAAGGCTCACGATTGAAATGCAGAAATTCTGGCTCCAGAGTCCACTTTTGTAAGTTTACTAATCACGAAAGCAATGCAAAACTGAAATAGACCCTCACTGCCTCAGTTTCCCGGTCCATCAAATGGATCTAATTAACACCGGCGGCCCACAGTGAGGGTGGTGGGGATGGGGAAGCAGTGCCAGGCACGAAAACGTCTAACACAGAGTGGGCTTCCAGCGGATGTTGGGGCTTCACATTCTTGCCGGGGGGGGAGGGGGGGCAGCAGGCCACCAGAATGCTCTGAGCAGAAGGCCACAGGGAACTAAGCCAGCTGGTGGCTGGTATCAAGGCTGCTCATTTGGTAAATGGGATTTGGTTAGAGAGATGAACGCCGCCACTTCTGGCTAATGTGTCATGTAAATTCTAATGATAATACAGCCTGCTCACAGCACCCGCCCTGCGCCTGCCGATGCTCAATTATCTCCCCGAGGCTCTGGCAAGATCCACGCTTCGCTGGGACCCGCAACCCTGCCTGCCTTCCCCAGCCGCAAATAATGAAAACCCGCCTCGGCTGTGAGATTGCTCACTTACATTTTCTATTAATTTTTCCCTTTCAGAGGAAAAATGAGAGGAGCTGGGGAAGAGGGAGAAAGTGGGTGTGGGGCCAAGCCGCAGCCTCCGTCTCAGCCACACAGCGGCCGTGGGCATAGGAAAGGCTCCAGGGTCATGCTACAGTCATGAGACCCTAAGCCACAGGGAAATCACCAGCCAGAGATGCCCAGAGGTCAGAACCTGGACGCTTTGGTGAGGGGAGGGGCGCTGAACTAGGGTCAGATGGCAGGAGCTTACCCCTGACTCACCTGCTGTGTGTCTTGGAGGAGATCACTTCACCTCTCTGAGGCAGCTCCTGTGCCTGCAAAGAGAGGAGACAGGACCAGCAGTGGCACACACCTTTAATCCCAGCACTTAGGAGGCAGAGGCAGGTGGATCTCTGTGAGTTCCAGGCCATGCTGGTCTACAGAGTGAGTTTCAGGATGTCCAGGTATATACAGAGATACGTTGGAGAGAGAGAGAGAGGGAGGGAGAGAGAGAGAGAGAGAGAGAGAGAGAGAGACAGACAGACAGACAGACAGAGGAAATACTAGTTGGCTCATGCCTAGGGGCCGTCCTACTCTAAATGGCTGAGACTCCCCATCTCAGGAATAGGCCAGCAGAGAGAAAGGGTTCTCTCTGCTGTGGAGACTCGGGGTTTGTTGGATGAGCGTGCTACAGAGTTTTATGCCAAACTGACAAAAGCCAGTCATCTGAGAGGAGGATACCTTGACTGAGAAAATCCTCTATAAGGGTATTACCTCAATTAGTACAATTAGTAATTGATGGGCAGGAAGGCCCAGCCCATTGTGGGTGGTGCCATCCCTGGGCTAATGGTCCTGGGTTCTACAAGAAAGCAGGCTGAGCAAGCCAAGGGGAGCAAGCCAGTAAGCAGCGCTCCTCCATGGCCTCTGCATCAGCTCCTGCCTCCAGGGTCCTGTCCTGTTTGAATGTCTGTCCAGACTTCCCTCAAGGGAAGGTGACTCTGAGTAAGTAAGCCAAATAAACAAATAAACACTTTCCCCCCACATTGCTTTTAACTGTGGCCCTAATGAGGACAATAGGCAGGGTGGAGACTGTGGGAGGGCAGAGAGAAAGAGAATGAAATGCTTGAGGTGGGAGAAGCCCTCCCCCCAAGTCCCACCCTGTTTCTTAAATGCATGAAGCCCGCAGGAGTCTTTTTTGAGGCTAGTTCCTTTGGGGCCTAGAAATGTTAGACACAGACTCAGAGCTGAAGACATGCCTTGCTCTCGGGACATATTCGCACCCAGTGAGGGATGAAGGAAGAGCAAGACTTCCCAGAGGCTCAGCAGCAAGAGAAACCCACCCCTGGAGGAGTGCTTAATCCCCCAGCTCTTTGATAGGAAGGCAGCCTGGTGGTTCTGAAATGTGATACAGCCTCTGGTATACAATGGGCACTCAATAAGTGACAGCAGGGACCTCCCCTTGGCTAAGCTAAGGATCTCAGGTGGGGGACCACAAAAGAGCCATGCGGCCTGAACACGGGAGCAGTTGCAAATCTGATGCAGAGGTGGGGCTGGAAAGGGGCTCAGAAGTTAAGAGCACTGGCCACTCTTGCAGAGGAGCCGGGTTCCATTCCCAACTTCCAAGTAGTGGTTCATAATAATCTGTAAGTCCAGGGCCAGAGGCTCTGACACCCTCTTCTGGCCTCTGCAGACACCAAACATGGACATGGTGCACAGACAAACATGCAAGCAAAACACCCATGCACATAAAATAAAGATTCTTTGAAAAGGAAGAGTGGACTGGTGGGGAGCAGGCGGATGAAGGGATCTAGAACCACTCATTGACAGAGGCAGCCCTAGGACCATAAAGAAGTACCACATAGCCTGTGTCATTGTGCACACATCTGTAGGGAGGGGTGGGGAAGGATACACCGCACACGGGGTGGATGAGAACTTGAACTTGGAACTCTATCTTCTCAAACTGTGTCACAGTCCCAAGTGGGGTCATGTAACTGAATGTGGAGGTTACAAAAAAAATCTGGCAATGGTAAAAGTTGTCTGAACAGACAATGGCCAAGAGTTAATTCAAAACCAAAAGCGCAGTAAACCTGAGGTGTTTCTGTCGGTGATGGACCATGCTGCACTGCGTGACCTCACCACAGCCCTGGTTCTGTCACAGAGCGTGGACGTCAGCTCCATGCGTGCGCTATCTTAGCTCATGGCAGCAGCTCGCAGCTGCAAAGCCCAGGTTCGAGACTACTGCATGCTCTGAAATGCAGATCCATTCAGTTTCCTGTTCCCGTTGAAACAGAATGCTTAGATTACAGAAACAGAATCTTTCCCTGTGTCCCCACCACCATCCTTCAGTGTGTAAGTATCAGATTCATGTGTCTTTGAATTGTGTTGTGCTCTATTGTTTGATTTTTAAAAATTGCTGTTTGAGTTGCTGACTTGAGTTTCACGAAAACTCATTAACTGAATTCTGGCTTGGGATTAGGACAGAATTTCCAACAGTTTCTGAAATGGTCCTAAACACACGTCTGCTGTTTTGTTCTGTGTGTTTATGTAGAGTGGCGTTCTCAGCATTGATTACAAAACCAAAATATCGATCAACTCTGAAAAAACACAAAGATGCTCCACATTCCACAGTACCAAAAACTCAGCTGAGACTCCAGTTTTAGTTCTTTCTGTTTCTGATGGGGTCTCAAGTAGCACAGGCTGACCTTGGACTCCTTGTGTAAGGAAGCAGGCCTTGAAATCCTGATTTTTTTCCTGCCTCCATCTCCCAAGTGTTAGGATGAAAACAAATTTTACTGACATTAACGAGCTCAGATGATAGGGTGTTCGCTGTGTATGCAGGAAGCCCTGGGTTCGATCCCCAGCATGGCATACAGCTTGTCTTTATAATGACGCATGCACGTGGGAGGAGGCCAGAGGGTCAGAAGCTTAAGGTCACCTTTAACTACAAAGCAAGGTGTTTGAGCTTTATAGACAAATTAAATATAGGTCAAAGAAGATTCCCTACACTTCCACTTCTCACACAGTAACTACTTCTGCCCAGATGTCCTTCGAGACATCAAACCTAAATTCTTTGAGCTGTCTATGGCCGTACCACCCCAACACTTGGCGTTTCATCTAAATCCCTCAAGCAATAAAGCGCCCTGTTTTGTGCAGTCTCCAAATGAGAAACAAGAAGCTGGCAAGGCCTTAGCTGATGCACTGGCTAGCATTGCCCTCTAGTGTCTCAGGAGCTGCCCCCATCCCCTGAAAGCCAGGAGGAAGGGGATGGGTCTGGCCCAGTCCCATTTTGGGGAGAGCACCCACCTTCAAGGAGGCATTTTTTCCTGGCAGGGTTGCCATCACCCCTTCAGCTCCCAGGACGCGTGGGATGCCTTCAGGCCCAACATATGTGGGATCTTCTAAAACAGGGATAGGAAAGGAAGAAAAATAAAATCTGTTCCCCCAGGTCTGTTGTCTCAACAAGCAGCAGCCTCCAGAAACGCTTGAGCAAGAGGCTGTGGAGGCCAAGATCGAAGGCGGAACCCCAGCACACCGATGGAAAATCTGAGACCAGCTAAGGAGAGAAAGCTGACCTGGATCACCCTGCACAGTGGGTCAGGGTCAAAGCCAGAGCTAGACTGTAAAATCCCCAGACTGGGATGTGAGGAGAAGGGGGAAACAGAGAGCGGAGGGAAAACAGAGCCCCGGAGGCTGGGGTGGGCCAAGAAGAGGGCCTGAGGGCTGTCCCAGGTTGGCAGACCAAGCAGTGGTCCTGGTCTCTGGGTCACATGAGGGTGACAGAAAAGTGGGCATGATTGACAATGTTGACTCTTTCTAATTTCCATGCTTCCTACAGCTGGATGGCGACATGTGACCAGTTCCGGCCAATGACTGCAAATCCCAGCCAGTCCTGGACCCAATCCCAGCCACTCTCAGAGTGGCCTGAGCAAGGTTTTCCCCTCCAGACCTTTGTCTCTTTCATAAAAGAGATGACCTGGGATTGGAGAGATGACCAAGCATATGCCGCTCTTGAAAAGAAAGAGTTGAATTTGGTTTCTAGCACTCCCATCAGGTAGCTTACAACCACCTATTACTCCCTCTTCTGGCCTCTGAGGGTACTGAAGGCATGCATACAAACCCATACTGACACACACACACACACACACACACACACACACACACACACTTTAAAAATAAAAATGGAATCTTTTTTTAAGGGAGAGAGAAGACACCTGTGTGGGATTCCTTCCCTTTCCCAGAATTCCAGAACCCTACTTGTTTTTTTGGGGGGGGGTTGTTTTGTTTTGTTTTGTTTGTTTTTCGAGACAGGGTTTCTCTGTAGCTTTGGAGCCTGTCCTGGAACTAGCTCTTGTAGACCAGGCTGGCCTCAAACTCACAGAGATCTGCCTGCCTCTGCCTCCCGAGTACTGGGATTAAAGGCATGTGCCACCACCACCCAGCCAGAACTCTACTTTTGTATTAGACATTTTCAATCACCAAGATGACATGGGATCTTGAGGAAGTGGGAACACACAGCACATTCTGGAGTTCCCAGATAAAGGTCTCTTAAAATGACATGCTCTCCTATTTAACACAGAATGCTCTCCCTTCGGGGCGTCTACCTACCAGAATCACCTGGGGAAGACAGCATGACTCACGGATCCAGGCTCCAGGAATCTGTTGCCAGGCCTGGAAACCTTCATCACAAGAACCTAAGCTGGGTCCCCTAGAAGCAGCAAGAAAGAGGCTGGGTGGGGTTCGCCAAGCTTCTTTTCAGGGGAAGTTTGTATCTTGGGATGCTGCTCCTGAGGGTGACCTCCTTCTCAGGCAAGTCTGGCTACCTTGGAGATAAAAGCAGAACAGGGTTCTCAATAATGCAGCTCCAACCCTACAGGCTCCTAGCCTGCCCTTGAGGAGGAATCCAGGTCTCTCCCTGCCTCTACCCACCCCCACTCCGAGTCCTCCCAACCCTGCCACAGAGAAAGACACCAAGGGGTGAGTTTGTGATTTAAGACCAGTCTCTGCTCACTGCTTTGACTGTTCTTGCAGAGGGAAAGGTTCTGGCTTGTGAATGCATGTACATGTGGGCTTAAGTATGTGCAGGCTGCTCACTGGCAGTGTGGGCCTCTGAGTGTGAGTCTGTGTTTACATGTACGTGTATGGGGGAGTGTGAGTATGCGTATATGGGTGTGCTCAGTGAAGCTCTTGGTTCTGTGTGTGTGTGTGTCTACACACATTCACATGTATGGAAATACCTTCTGGTTAAACCACCACCAATAGTTTGGGTTTATTTTAAAAAAAAAAAAAAAAAAAAAAAAAGAATAGCCTCCTTAGGAACTGGAGAGGTGATTTGGTTGATAAAGTGCTTTCAAATCCCAGAGCCCACATCACGAGCCAGACTCTGCACACCCATCCAGTGCTGGAGAGCCATCAATCGGATGACCCTGGGGCTTGCTGCTCAGCTGTCCTAGTCAACTCAGTGGGCTCCAGGCTCCACGAGAGACCCCATCTCAAAAAGTAAGGTGACAAAAGTACCGGCTACCAACTCCTGGCCTCTGGAGGTAGAAGTTTCTGTTCCACAGGCCACTTCCAAGTAACCACACAAAGGCTTAATGGTAATTATAAATGCTCGGCCAATAGCTCAGACTTATTACTAGCTAACTCTTGCATTTAAATTAACCCATATTTTCTATATCCACTTTGCCATACAGGTTGGTACCTCAGCACAGCATGCCCTTCTTGCTTCTCTCTACCTCTCCTTACAAACTCCTCCAGCTCCACCCTTCTTCCTCCCAGCATTCTCCGTTTGGCTCTCCTGCTTGACCATATCCTGTTCAGCCACTGGCCAGCCAGCTTCTTTATTAAACCAATCACAGTGACATATATTCATACAGTGTAAAGAAATATTCCACAAGCTGTTGACTGCTGACCTCCTCTGTTGTATATGTGCACAGACACATGAGTATATGCCAGAGAGGGGGGGGGGGCAAGGAGAACCAGGAGTTCAATGCCAGCCTCAGCTACACGGCAAGTTTCAAGCCTGTCTGAGCTATGAGAGACCCTGTCTCAAGCAAAGTCAAGTGCAAAAGTCCTGGGAAGATTAATAGAAAAATAATGTTCACCTCCCTCTGACCAGCATTTTATCTCTTCCCAGAGTATAGAAGTTGTTTGCCTTTTTAAGATCCTTTCACGCAGGTAGAGCCTTGCCATGGCTTATATGACTCCCGACTGCAGCGGGCTCATCTTTCTTGGGTAAACTAATTCCACATCACCCACAATTCCCAATTTCAATTTCTTGGAAGTGGAACAAGAACTTAAAGACTCTCGAAACGTGATATGAGAGTCGTATCTTCTAGGTTTTTACAATTTTGTCCCCCATCTTATCTCACACTTGCTTATCCACCCCGAATTTGACAGCAGTCTTTGTTTTCAGCAATTCACCTTTATAGAACCCTCCTGAAGATTTCAATTTCCTGTTATAGAGACAACTTTGTGTGTGTTCACAATATTTTGGTTTACTTATTTAATTGAATTACACAATTTCAGCATAAACGAGACTGGAAACAAATTCAGCCTACTGGCAGTCCCTCAGCCTGAGGGACTGACGCCCAGGGACCAAAATGCTCGCTGAGAGTGGCTTCAAAATGGCAAGATGGGGAGGCTGCAGGCTGTGGTGATGAGGGGCAGAGAACTCCAGTCAGGCCACCACAGGGGAGACACCTTCTCTCCTGTTGGAGACAGAGAACATGCGTGCGTGTGTGTGTGTGTGTGTGTGTGTGCACGCGCACACTGAGTGGGAAGCTGTGCCCGGTACTTACATGTGCACATGTAAGTTTCATGCATCCCAGACCCCTGGGAATGATGGATTATCTTCCCAATTATATCCATCAATGGCAGGTGAAGGTGACATGGTTGCTGGTGTGCCCTGTGTCCCTGGCAACCAGATGAAGTTGGGGCAGGGCAGAGGTAGCTCATCCTGTCCTGGATGTCCGTTCTCTCCTGTCTTTGTACTTTCACACTGGCCTGTGGTAGCAGAGACCTTTTCTCCCCCACTCACACATGCAGGAAGGGACACTCTGAGAAGTGGGGTCTTCTCAGCTAGATAGGTGGCACTGGGCTGTAAGGGCAGCCTCTCAGGTCCAGCCCTTACCCAGACACTGGCAAAAGTAAAGTAACCCCTGATTTCCCGTGCATGGCCTTGTCCCTCCCCCTCTCACCAGCCTGCTCCTGTGGACTTTTTAGAACTGGTACTGGGG
Source organism: Arvicola amphibius (assembly GCF_903992535.2). NCBI lineage: Eukaryota > Metazoa > Chordata > Mammalia > Rodentia > Cricetidae > Arvicola > Arvicola amphibius. Next base: position 26,384,666 of record NC_052052.2, on the reverse strand, counting down.
ACAACCCCCGGCTGGAGGGAGATGAGAAGGTTGGGAAATGCTGGGTTCAGGTTGAACCCACCACTAACCAATCCAGCATTCATCTTACCACGCTCTCTGGAGACTTTCAAGCCACCTTCATCTAAGCAGGCCCCACTGTCCCTTAAAAGGGGTAAGAGGAGGTGGGTCCTTATCCTAAGTCACAGTGAGTGGCCAAGCTTGGTCCCGCACACCTATGTCTCTATTGTCCTCTCTTCACGCCTCCCCTCTGTCTCAGTACTTAGTAAGGGCTGGACAAAATGCATTGTACTCTCCAGTATTTCCAGATAACGTCAAATTTACTTTTTATATATTTTAGTATATGTTTCAAATATTGCATCGAACATATTGTTTTCACTGGGCATTGGGTACTCAAATTTAACTAGATGTCCTAGACTATTCTCAATAACTGAGGCCTCTCATGGGTACACACCTAAGCTTCCTGGGGATGTAGAGGACTGGGGAATCACCCACACTCACCCTGCCATGAGGGAGGCAAGAGGCATTGACTTCTGACTGACCTGGATCTGAGTCCTTGCTATTTAGTTTGTGACCTTGGCCAAGTCACTCACTCGCCTTTGAGTCCCCATTTCTTCACTGAGGGAACCCACTGGAGTTATATAAAAGAGCCCACTTAGAATGCATATCCAGTAGACAAGGGCTGCTTTATTATTGTTATTATTACTACTATTGCCATTATTATTTACAATGTGATGGAGAGATTGTGGTCTGCTGCAGGCCACCATGAATCAGGGGCACACTCAGGCTCTCATGCCCTTGACCTGGGTGTGGTCACTGTCAGCTGTTTTGCTGGAGGCCGGCTGACCCTCAGGCTTTGCGGTGTGCCAACTTCACTTCAGGTTGCTGCAAATACAGCTGCCTGGAGAGCTGAGGTTTCTCCTAGCCATGACCCGAGGAACGAAGAGGAGCTGCTACCGTACCCTCCAAAGGTATGAGGAGGCCTGTGGAGACCTGGCCAAGAACCTCAACCTCTAAATATCTCCCCCAGCCCCAGCTCCCTATCTCTATGAAACCCTAAGAAGAGGTCGAGGGTCTGCATCTGCCACCACCTGGACTCCGGGGGAAGGAGTGTGCAGATTCTAGGAAAAATAGAGCAGACAACAGAGTTCCAAGGCTGGCTCACTACCTCTTGCCTTGGTTCTGGGAACCCCTCCACTCCATCCCCGAAAGGGACTGCAAGGGCTCGTCAGCAGAGGAGTCCAGGCAGCAGGGCTCCCAACGGGGAAGCAGGTCTTGTGAGAAGAGGTTGCAGTCCTATGTATGTCCTGCCCAGGTGTACATCAGGTCAGGACCTTTTTCTCCAGAGGGACTGTCTTGGGAAGAGAGGGGACTGACCTCTGTCCCAACCCAGAAATCCCAGAGTTGTTCTTTCCTGTACCTAGTCCATTTCTGCTCTCGGAGGTAGAAAGGGGTATGACATAAAGGACCCAAGACTGGCAGCCACCTTCAGTCACCTTCAGTCCAGCCCAGTCTAGCCCCCCCTTAGTCACTCTCACCTGGCTCCAGCTCGCCAATGCTGCCATCTACAGGTGTCCTCAGGCACTGCAGACACTGGCACCAAATCCTGAAGCCTTGCTCAGTGGCTGACCCTCTTCTGACAGCTCAGCGCCTATGAGAATGGAGCGTTGTGTTCTGGGCCCACGTACACTTGGCACCTTGTGTCAGACTTCCAGCAGTTTCTGTGTCAATTCTACCACCCCATTCTGTATTGCCTTGAATCAGGGTCTCATGTAGCACAGGCTGGCCTGGAACTCACTATGTAGCCAAGGAGGACCTTGAACTTCTGGTCCTCCTGCCTCTACCTCCCTAGTGCTAGGATTATGGATCTGCACCACCATGCCTGGTTGGTGTGGTGCTGGGAATCAAACCCAGGGACTTGTGTGTGTTAACTCTACGAAGCTTCAACTCCAATATCTCCCACCTCTACTTTAAAGACGAGGAAGGGTCCAGCAAGTTGAGGAAAACACTCTTTTTGAGCAATTGACACCCAGTACCATGCAGGCAACTTCCCTGGCTTCCTTCTTGGAGGGAGTCCACATTAATGCAAAGGCTTCTCTGTGTGGAAGAGGACCTACTGGGTGCCAGGATCTGTGCAGATCAGACCCTGCCTTGGGCATGCTCAACAAGAATGGAGGTTGTGGGGCTGGAGAGATAGATAGCTCAGAGGTTAAGAACACTGATTTCTCTTTAAGATGTCCTGAGTTCAGTTCCTAGCAACCACATGGTGGCTCATAACCATCTATAATGAGATCTGGTGCCCTCTTCTGGTGTGTAGGCTGAACACTGTATACATAATAAGTAAATAAACTCTTTTAAAAAATGGAGGTTGTGGGCATGACTCCAGGCCTGTCCCATTCTCTCCAGGGACCAAGCTAGGAAGTTCCCTGAGAGACAAACTGAGGTCCTTGTGCAAAGTGACCAGCGATGAGAGCAATACTGGCAAGTGATCCAGAACCAGGGACAATGGGCCGAGAGCCTGTGCTGCTTCAGAAGCTGTCAGTAAGGGACACAAAGCACCATCCTCCAGTCCCCACAGCCAAACAGCCCTGTCCTCTGGCCTCACAGTAATAAACGCCCTAGACCAGTCAAGCTAGAGACCCCACAGGGCCTGACACACAGGAGGTGTGCAGCCTGAGCTGTCTGATGGCTGGTGAGTGGGCAAGGTAGGATCTGATCCCATGGTGGGGATCTGATCCCATGGTGGGGATCTGATCCCATGGTGGGGATCTGAGCACATGGTGGGGATCTGATCACATGGTGGGGATCTGAGCACATGGTGGGGATCTGATCACATGGTGGGGAGCTGATCACGTGGTGGGGAGCTGATCACATGGTGGAGATCTGATCGATCACGTGGTGGGGATCTGATCACGTGGAGGAGAGCTGGGCACATAGAGTGTTGGATGGGATCTGCTCCCTGTCGCCTTCCCTGAGACTTCAAGACTAGAAGAAACTCCTAGCCAGCAGTCTAGCCCCAATCTTGCTCCTCAGCTGCTATGGCCCAAGGTAAATCTCCATGCTCTGGGCCTCATATATAAGGGGAAATCAAATCACTCAGTCTATAGGGTCTTCGAGTGAGGGGCAAAGAACTCTGGCACAGGCTGGGTGATGGCGGCACACGCACCTTAATCCCAGCACTCAGGAGGCAGAAGCAGGTGGATCTCTGAGTTCGAGGCCAGCCTGGTCTACAGAGCGAGTTCCAGGACGGACAGCCAGGGCTGCACAGAGGATCCCTGTCTTGAAAAAACAAAAACAAAAACAAAAAAAAACAAAGAAACAGCTGCTACCTCTGGCACACATGAAGGGAGCTAATCCTAGTCCGCCGCTCCAACACTTCGCCCTTATATCCCTGTTCTAGGTTCAGAGGGGACGCTGCATGCTGTTCCTTTGAAAACCTAGATGAACTGCTATCCAATGCACTCATGCGTGCCTTGACATACACAAAGCACATGTGTGTACATACAACCATGTGCACACATGTATGGAGCCACATACACACCCATATGCAAGCACAGGCATCCATGCGGAGACCCGTGTCTGCATGCTGCACACATGTGCCCTTTGCTCAACGCTGCAGAGCCTCAGGAGCAAGTTTAGGGACACGCAGAAGTTATGAAATTGATTTCTCCAAGAGAAGTTGGAATTAGTTTTAATTATCTTTATCTTTCCTCCAATTGTGCTCTCGGCCTTCCTCTTGCAGTTTAATCCATTGCTATTGACTTCCCCACCAGCACTGGGGGCAGCGCTGTGCGCTCATTCTCAGAGAAAAATAAACAGCAATGACCAGGCCCACCCATCTGCAGCAGAGAAACCCACCTCTCTCAGGCAGTGGGCAAGACTTCCCAGTACATGTACACACTCACACACGCATACATGCACACACATACATGCACACACATTCACACACGCATGCACAATGGTCACATGTTATCCCCAAGAAGCCCTGCCAAGGAAGTCCTCCAGGCTAAGTCCACAAGGGGCTGGGTTCAGATCCCAGCATCCCCCACATTTGATTCAAGAGAGGTTGACACCCTCACAAGGCTCCAATCTTCTGAAAAGCCCTTCCAAGGCTCAGTGGCTAAGAGCACTTCCTGCTCTTTCGGAGGACCTGGGTTGCATCCCTAGTACCCATATTGGATGGCTCACAACCAGCTGCAGCCCCGGCCAGCTCTAGGAGACCCAACAACCTCTTCTGGCCTCAACGGTACCCACGTATGTATGGTAATACATTCACACAGACACAAACACATGACTAAAATAAAAATAAATACTTTTAAAAAAGAAAAACAAGCCCTTCTCCCATTATCCAGCCCCTCTCCCTGAGCTGTCCTCATGCTCCTTCCAGGTCCCTATACATGTGTCCCCTGTGCCACGTCACCACGGAAAGAGTAAGGCCTGCCATGTTTCCTCTCTGAGACAAGATACATGGTGGGTAATATTGAGTGAATGAATGAATGAAACCCACATAGTCTAGCACATCCACATGTAAATTCAGTCAAACCACGGTGAGTTCCAGGCACCATGAGAGGCCCCAAAGGTACTAAGTAAACCTGAATGGGTCAGATCTTCTTGGAGCACCCCACCTAAGACAGCCTAAAAGTGGGTAGGTGTCCCCATCTGAGCCGTCTCTAAGAATGCCTTCTTCTAATGGAGAGACATGAAGGCCAAAGTTTTTATTTCTAAAATCCCCCATGAAGGTTCCTCACTCTCTGGACAGCTTCGTTTTTCCCAACCCTGCCCTGATTCTAGGACTCAGGGACTAAAAGATGGGACATCCTCCAGGGACTCCCACAGTTGTGCCTAAGCCCAGACCAGTTCCATAGCGGCTCCTGGGAGGTGCGCTAGGTATGTGTGCAAGGGGATGCAGCCTCTCCTCGGGGAGTGCCCCTTGGAGCTGCAGAGGGGGCTTCCATCCCTCAACAGCGAGGTGCCAGTGCTAAGTGCCCTGAGGTGCTAATATTTTATGATTAAAAACCATTAAGGTTTAGACCGTGAAAATTCTAGGGACACAAAATCAATGGCCCAATATTGCTTCCCCCAGTAGGTTGTGTAAATATTGTGTCTTTTATTGTTTGGCCGATGGCAAGAGCAGGGATACAGGTGCAGATTATACTAACAAATTCCCTGCCGGCCTGGTCCAGCTAGTATTAGTGGCATGGCCTGGAGAGTCCCGGCAAGTTGGATGCAGGGAGGAAAGACTGGTGGTGGAAAGTCATGCTGTTTCCTCTCTTCACCCCAGACTCCCCACGCAGGAAGCCCAGCCCAGACTAGAGGTCACCCCTTTGTCCCAGGCCCTGCCCCTCCCTCATGCAGTATCCCCACACCCATCACGCAGGCCTGCACCCATCACAGAGTGAGATGCTCCACTGACAGCCTGTCCATCACCGGGATCCGCCATCTGCTTGAATTTTCATATTTAATCAGGCTCTGTCTTTAATCTTCTGGGGCTCAGAGTGGGGTAGAGGATGATTCCAGTGTTGCTCCTGACTGAGGAGGGGAAAGGATCTCCTGCCTGGAGTCATGACTGAGGCATTCCCAGGGTGCCTCCTGCCTCTTGGAGCTGGGGTGTGGCCAGATCTGTACCTGGTTCTGAGGGTGTGGAGGAGACACTAGGGAACCTCCTGTGTTTAAGGAAATGGGAATCCCTAAATTTTCCCACTTCTTCCAGTCTTGGATACCTCCCACCACGCCACTCAGAAAAGAATCTAGGAGACTCTGGGATTAGGCTATGCCTCTGCTGCCTTGGAAGAGGGAGCTGGAGCAGAGTACCCTTTCTATGCCCTGGAAAGGCTGTCTATTCCTGCATCTGAGAGGAACGCCAGCCAATGGGAACAGCTGGGCTGACTGAAGAGGCTGGGAGAACATCCAACAGATGCAGAAGGGGCAGCTGTGTGAAAGGTGGGGCGAGTTAAAGCATGGCAAGGGGGCAAAGCTGGTGCTGAGGAACACCAGCTTGAGGAGTGGGACATGACCTGAGGTGAGGAGCCAACAAGGTTATAAGGGAGATAGTTTGCCAACAGGGAATGCTTGCACAGCTTGGCTGTGGTGGGGACAGCTGGGCTGAGGTGGGGACAGATGGGCTGAGGTGGGGACAGCTGGGCTGAGGTGAAGACATCTGGACTGAGGTGAGGACATTTGGGCTGAGGTGGGGACAGCTGGGCTGAGGTGAAGACAGCTGGACTGAAGTGGGGATAGCTGGGCTGAGGTGGGGACATCTGGACTGAGGTGAGGACAGCTGAGCTGAGGTGGGGACAGCTGGGCTGAGGTGAGGACAGCTGGACTGAGTTGGGGACAGCTGGACTGAGGTGGGGACTGCTGGGGACAGCTGAGCTGAGGTGGGGACAGCTGGATGAGAGGAGACAGCTGGGCAAAGGAGGGACCAGCTGGACTGAGGACAGAGCATCCTGGCCTAGCCACAGGGATAGAAAACTGCTCCAGACACAGATCATAAGTAGGACTCCCAAGAGCTCACCAAAAAAAGGAGTGAGAAAGGAAAGGAAGACAGGAAAGCCCACCTGCACCTGCCCCCGCACTGTGCCCACCACCCTATGTACCTCTGTTTTCTTTTGCTTGTTTGGTTGTTTTTAAAGACAAGATTTCACGTGTCACAGGGTAGCCCCAACATCATTTGAACTCCTGGTGGTCCTGCCTCCACCTCCTGGGTACTGGGATTACAGTGTGTGCTGTAGCTACCAAGCTGTTTTCTCAGTGAACACTGGGGCTCACACTCAGGGGTTCGGTTTGCTAAGCAGGCATTCTACCAACTGAGCCACGTTCCCAGCCTGACATGTGTCACTTGGTTTGATCTCTTCAATATTTCTGTGTATCAGATGATAGTCACACCATTTTTCGGTGGGGAAACTAGGAATTAGAGCAACTGAGTGGAGAGAAGAGTCCGATGATTGGGAGTTGACAAGTTCAGTCCAGTGCCCTGCTCTCTTCAGCAGGCTGCAGCCCCGCTGGGGGCCTTTCCAGGCCTACTCCCAGGAAGAAAGGCCCCCAAAGCCCAGGCCACTGCTGACTCCTGACTCCCCTGCCTGGCTCTGCTGTTGAGAAAACTAGCACCCCAGTAGTGTTTGCCCACCAGGCCCTGGTCGCTAGAAGACCCAGCTCTGTTGAGTAGTCATGGATGGGGATGTACAAAGGGCTGGGAGTGGAGGGGGGCAAGGAAGGCAGGAGGAAGCTTGGGGTAGGAGGCTGCTGCTGACCCAGACTTCCCCAGGGAAAGCACCCTTCCTGCCTTCAGAATTCCTTTGTTGCCTTTCCCAGTATGAGCCCTACCCCCACCCCAGGCAGGGCACAGATGGAACTCTCCCAGTCAGCCATTCCAGAAAGTGTGGGCCAGGATACAGCATGGAGAGTCCCCCTGGTCATTCCACTGAGCCACAGCGATGCTATAGGGGTGTGTCTGTGGGTGTAGAAAAGTCCAGGTGTGAGGCATGGAGTGTTACAAAGAAGTTGGACATGGAGACCCCAAACCCCAGTGTTCTGGGTTCAAATCCCAACTCCACAACTTCAGGGATGCGTAAGCTTGAGCAAGTCATTCAGTCACTCAGCTTCTCGGTGTCCTGATTCCTCCTCTACAAACAGGACTGATAATAGTGTCCTACCCCAAACGTTATTGTGAAGCATTTAAAAATGGTTTTAGCTTTATTTTTTATTTTGTGTGTATTGGTATTTTGCCTGCATATATGTCTGTGTACCACATGTATGTCTGGTGCCCATAAGGGCCAGAAGAGGGCAGCTGATCCCTTGGGACTAGAATCACAGATGATTGTGAACTGCCACGTGGATGCTGGGAATCAAAGCCGTGTCCTTTGGGAGAGCAGCCAATGCTCTTAACTCCAGCTGAGTAAGCCCAGGAAAGCAAGCCAGTAAGCAGCACTCCTCCATAGCCTCTGATTCAGTTCCTGCTTCCAGATTTCTGCCCTGAGCTCCTGCCCTGACTGCCCTTCACCATGCATTCCAGCTGCAGGCTGAGAACAACCTCCCCAAGATGGCTTCAGTCATGGAGTTATCGCAACAGTAGAAACCTAAGTAGGATACCCGTCCGGCCCCAGCATCACCCCGGACAGAGCCAGAAAGCCAGCCTTAGTAGCTTCAGGCCAGCAAAGGAACCAGCTGCTAAACCCGTCAGTCAAGAGTAAGACCACTACTACCACAATTTAAGCCAAATTTGAATCAGGCTTTAATTAAACACTGGCCAGGTGGACAGGCTCTGACCGCATCCATCTCTGGGTTTCTAGAAAATGGCTCCCAATCAAGTTTGGCAGTGGCTTAAGTATTTCCCATCGGGTCCAATCAGGGACATCGTACATCCAGATGTATTTCTTGCCTGTGAACCTCCTGCCCACAAGTGAACCAGCACGGACGGGTCAAACAAACTTGTGTAGGGGAGTGGAAACACGTGATTTGTTGTCTCCCATAAACAAACATCTCCAGCATTTCAGGAACTCTCTGTCCTTGGGCCTGGCTGACCAGAGGCATTTTGTTTCGCTAAGGCGTAGTTTAAAACTTAGAATGTAACTTTGACTCTCACACCAGCCACTGCCTGTGTGTATGCATAGGTACATGCATGTCACTGGTTTTTGTATCAGTAATATATGGTGAATGGCAGTGTCAATGCTGTGTTTATGCCTGCCAGTAGCATAGCGTACGTGTGCCATGCGGATATAGGCACCAAGAGGTGCTAGATGCATTAAAGGATGTGGCCCAGTGATGTAGCATGTTGTGTGTATGTTGCACATGTGTGTGTGTACAGGTGAATTGTGATGAGAGGTGTGCACACCATGTTTCTGTGTCAGAACATATGCCTGTCAGCATTGTGTGTAGGAGTGCAAGCGTGTGTTGGCACTGGATGTACAGTGTGTCGGGGCTAGCGTACACTCAGGTCCGTGATGAATGTATTAGCTCCTTTGCATTGCTGTAACCAAAACACTGTGTTAGCTCCTGCTTTTAGAGGCTTCATCCCATAATGGTGGGAAAGGCCTGGGGAACAGAGAGGTTCACATCATGGCAGGCAGGAACTTGGAAAAGAGAAATGCTGTCTCTGTACAAGCCACTCCCCCAAGTCAGACCTCTCTGGAAACACCCACAGACACACCCAGAGGTGTGCCTCAGTCCCCCCAGGAGCTTCTAATTACAGCCAAATGGATGGAGATTAACCTTTGTACTGGTGCATCTGTCTGTCCGTGATGTGTGTATGTATGTATGTATGTATGTGCACATGCATGGGTATTATATAGATGTTTTGTCAGTATAGGCCGTCAGGGTTGGCTATATGTAGCTGTGTGTTAGGGGTGAATTCATGCATGTGTCTGTATATTTAGCTGTGTGTCAGGGGTGGGTCCATGCATAGATCAGTGTTGACAATGTGTAGCTGTGTGTCAGGGGTGGGTCTGTGTGTCAGTGTTGACTGTATGTAGCTGTGTGTCAGAGGTGGGTCTGTGTGTCAATGTTGACTGTGCAAAGCTGTGTGTCAGTGGGTAGTTCACACATTTGTCAGGGGTAGATGTGTGTTACAGTCTGCATGTTTGTGTTACCTATATTAGCTCTACTTATATCAGAATTGTGTTGGCGCATGCCTCAGCATATGAGGTGGGGGGTATGTGTGTGTACGTGTGTATGGAGGATAGTGCTGTGTATGTTATCTATGTCAATGATATGTATGTGTCAGTGTGTGAGTCTGCATTGTGTGACTGTGTCTGTTTTTGTCGAAGGTTTGTGTATGACTATGTCTATTTCTTGTGCTTCTGTCAGTTCTTTATTTTTTTTATTTTTTGTCAGTTCTTGATATATACTTAAGTATATATGTGTGTGTACGTATGTGTCAACAGCCATGTATCATTATTGTGTACTATGTATATCAGTATTACATGTGTGTCAATGTTGTGTGGACCTGTGTCAATATATAGCACACAAAGGTGTATACAGTATTAAATGTGTACCAACCTGATATGTGCATGTCTCAGTAATAGTTATATATACACAGGTATGGGGACTGAGTGTGTATAGTTATTGGGAGTGTTATATAGGGTGTATTGGCAATGGTGTATCTGTGTTCTTGGTATTGAGGACTGTGGGTATAGGGAATATTATTGGTATTGGGAGTGTGTGTTGACCTTGGGGAATGTTGGTTATGAAAGTATAGAAGTGTTGTTGTTATTGGGGGTGTTAGAATTGACATATATGTTGAGACAGAGTGCTTGCACACATGGAGCTGATATTGAGAGTATGTGTGCACATGGTGTTGATATTGGGAGAGAGCACATATGTGTTGGTATTAGAAGTGTGTGTGCATGTGGTATCGGGAATGTCTGTGATGGTACTATGTAGACGTGTGTATCGGGAATGTCTGTGATGGTACTGTGTAGACGTGTGTATCGGGAACGTCTGTGATGGTACTGTGTAGACGTGTGTATCGGGAACATCTGTGATGGTACTGTGTAGACGTGTGTATCGGGAACGTCTGTGATGGTACTGGGTAGACGTGTGTATCGGGAATGTCTGTGATGGTACTGTGTAGACGTGTGTATCAGGAATGTCTGTGATGGTACTGTGTAGATGCGTGTATCAGGAACATCTGTGATGGTACTGTGTAGACGTGTGTATCGGGAATATCTGTGATGGTACTGTGTAGACGTGTGTCGGCAATGAACTCTCAAGTATGCCGATGACAGATGTGTGTTTCTAGATGTCATGTGGGGTTGAATTTATGCGTGTTTTCCTGCACTGGATGCTCGTGTGCTCTGTGAACAGGTATGCAGCAGCACCACAGCCCTTGTCCCCCACATGGAAAGAAGCAGTTTGGCATGCTGCCCTCTCCCTGCCCAGGTCCCATGGCTCCACCCCTCAGCCTGTATCTACCTCCCTCCTCAACTGCACCCACCCTCACCCCTCAGCCAGCACCTGCCCCATGACTGGCACCAGAGTTAATAAGTGTTGCTTTTCTCCTATTCTCCTCAGGTCTGTGATGGAAACTCCGAGGGCTGGAAGTGAGCCCCAAATCGATAGTCCATTCCATTTACCGGGGCGGCTGTCACCATAACGAGATAAAAGTGGATTAGCTTCTGCACTGCCGCCAATCCACAGGGGCCAGCTATTCCCTGCCCAGCCTACCCCACCAGCATAGCTTGGGGTACCCGCCACCCTTCAAGACCAGCCACAGGCTACAGCCAAAGCCAGGACCATACCAGGGGTCAGAGGATGCAGGACTTGCTCCAGGTGCAGCTGAGAGTTCACCGAGGTTATCAGTGCCGGCAAAGATGGGCAGAGAGGAAACTAGAACCAGCTGGGACCATATGTCACGAGGACCACCGTGGGAGACCTTCCCCTGAGCTGGGATATCACTTAATCACATATCCACACCAGTCCCTGATGCCCTGGGAGCCACATGCTGTTTATGAAGTCACCACCCGGGTAAGAGGGCCTCCCACTCCCCTGGGAACCAAACAACAGAAGAGGCTGTTCTTGCAGCAAGGGGAAGGCGAGGCAGACAACAAAAGAACTACAGAATGGTGAGTGTTTTACCAATAGATGAACAGGTCTTTGTGTTTTCAGGATTTGTCGTGACTTTGGCCTTGTTAAGAACCTAGTCCTGGATATCGTGAGCCAGCTGAAACTAGTTGATCAACAGGATTCCACTCCAGGTCTTCCTGGTTTTCTGTAATAAATCTTTTCAAGATAGTTTCCTGACTGGCCTGCTTAATTTTAGTTTTTTTTCTTTTTAACATTTTTTTTCATTTCTTTTGTGTGTGTTGAAGGGACAAGGCACACACACGCCACAGCACACCTGTAGAGGTCAGAGAACAACTTACAGGATCAGACTTGAGTTGTTGAGCCTGAAACCAAGCTCTTTTACTGATTTAGGGCCATTTTACAGGGCCTAGGATGTGCACACATGCACACTCAAAGGCATGTAGATAAAAGTGCCCTCAAAGACCAGGAAAAGGTGTCAGAATCCTTGGAAGTGGAGCTGCAAACAGCTGTGAGCCACCCATCTGGAAACCAAACTCAGGTCCCCTGCAGGAGTAGTTATGTCCTCGTAACCACAGATCAGCTGCTATTAACCATAGGATTCTTCGCCCTTGCACTCCAGGCCACAGTCTCTCCTTGTGTCTCTGTGCTCCAAGGCCCTCCTCACCCTTTGCTTCTTGTAGCTCTTGTGCGATTTTTCTTCGCATGTGAATGTGGTAATACACTTGGCATCTGCGTCATCCAGGTGCCTTTATGTTTCCCCAAGCAGTCAGTTAATAGCCCACACCATTCCAGGACAAATAGACCCTCTCTACACTCATTTGAAAGGGACTGATCTGTGAGTTTGTTCATTTTTGTGCTAGCCAACACAAGCTTCCTCTGACCTGGCTTACAATGCAGCCCGATGTCTAGGAGGGCCTTTCTCTTCCGCATTAACTCCCTGTACCTGTTACTTGATAGCTGTGTGAACACCAAACTATATCCTTAAAAGATATGAGAAGGGCGCAGCCTTTGAGGTCTGATCTACGGGCAGCGACTCTCAAGCTCTGTAGAGACCCCAGGTGTCCAGAGCCGGGCTGCAACCCCAGAAAGACCTTGCTGCTAAAATAGTACCGTGAGGCTGGACTTGAGACTCCAAGGTTCTCAGCCATCCCAAGGCAGCTGTGAGAGAATAAAATGTAGGCCTGAGGCACAGCCCGACTGCCGCCTGCAGGAAGGACATGGGGATGTCTCCTTGTGAGTCCCTGAAAGCAGACTCTCAAGACAAGGATCTGAGAACAAGTGGTTTCCCTGAGAGGCAATGCTGGGGGCGGGGACAGGAAGAGCAGCCAGCCGGGCATGGCAAAAGGGAGGGACCCCAACAATGCATGCACTGTGGATGGAGCTTCTAGTGTAGACTCTGAGCTCTTTATCTTACCCATCGGAAAGGAGGTGGGGTCTTTTATTCCTGCTACATCCACACTGACACAGCAAAACCCTGAACAAAGAGGGGTAGCACTCATTTCCTGGGGGCCACCCAGAAGGGCTAGGAAAATGGAAGGGGAGGGAGTTCAGGCCAGTGCCACTGAGCATGTACCTGCGGTGGTCCAGTAAGAGAGATAGGGAAGGCCATGGGGTCAGGGAAGAAAAGCGAGGACTTCTAGGTAACAGTGTGAAAAGAGATGTAGACACCAGGTGGAAAGTGTGGAAGCAGAGAGGGCCTGGGGTAGTGAGTCTAGCTGAGGCCATGTTGGGAGGGTGGTCTGTAACATCCTAGAGTGTCCTAAATACGTTGGGCATGTGGTCTCTGCAAGATACACAAGCAGAAGACGTGATGTTGTCCCATATTGAGGAAAGTTCCAGGTTAAGCCCAGACTCAGGGTCCAGGGATTACAGGAACATTCCACAGATGTACAGGAGGGATCAAGAGGGACTGCTGGAAGACTCATGTGACCAGTGTGGTCTTTGCATTTCTTTAATCGCAATGCTAGAGATGCTGAGGCAGGGGGATTACAAGGTCAAAGACAGCCTGGGTTGGATAGCAGGAGCTTGACTAGAAAATACAAATTTTAGAAAAGGATGATTGGTCTCCTTTCCATTCCACAGCAACTGAAAGGCCCCCCTCCCCTCCCCCTAGGATGGGAGGAGGTGAAGGGGGGAGGGATGGGGAGGGAGGGAATGGGATGATGGGATTCTAAAGGAGCCGACAGCTGTCAAATAGTATAAAACCTCGTATGTTAATAATTCTTACAATTTTGCCAAAGACTTAATGGCTGGCCTGTCAAGAGCGGTGACAGAAGCTATTATGGAAACAAGACAGGAATATTTGGGAGGCAGTGTGGACAGCGGTGCCCCGTGCCAGGCCTCTGAGGACCAGAAGGAGGTCAGCCAGGCTTCCTGCCTGCCGCCTCAGCAAGGCCAAGGCTCAGGGCTCAGGCAGAGGAGCCAGGTCATTGTGGATTCAAGTCACTGACTGTGGATTGATCACCTCTGAGGACATTTTAATTAACCGTCAGGTCCCAGAGTAGCTCCATCTTTCCTTCCCCACCATTCCCCATTCTGCACCACACTCACCAACAGCATTGGCTGCAGCACAACGGGGCACGTGCCCCTGGGTGACCGGCAGGTGAGTGGGACCCATGGACTTTGAGTGTGGTCAATCTGGTGGCCCAGGAGGTCTCTGAGGAGTCCCTCACTGGCCACAGACTGATGGGCCGATGACTAGGCCCTCTGTAGGAGCCAATCGGCTCCAGAAGCTTACGAAATCTCCTGTTTGGAACGCCTGTTTCTCCCCTGTAAAGAGGGAGCAGCAGGCCAGCAGGATGGCTTAGGGGGTAAAACGATCAAACATGCAGACCTAGTGACCTGAGTTCGATCCCCAGAGCTCACGTAAAATGCCAGATACAGTGCTGTCCACCTGACATCTTAGAAGTCCTAGCGTGAGATAGGAGGTGGCAACCGGAGAACCAGCCAGTCTGGAATACAGTGCAGAAGAAGCGAGAAGGCAGGCCCTGCCTCAACACAGCGGAGGGCAGGAATCACACCTAAAGTTGTCCTCTGCCCTCTGCCCTCTGCCCTCTGCCCTCTGCCCTCTGCGTCTGCACCGTGATGCTCACACCCACAGTCATAAACACATGATAATTGTGACAAATGATTCATTTTAAAGCCGAAAATGGGAGTAGCAGAAAGGGTCGATAAAGCATATGTAAGAACACTTTCAGAAGTATCAGCCAGGCATAGTGGCACTCAGTTCCAAGAGACAGACCCATTTTCTCCATGTTCCCAGAGAGGGACAGGCGGTGGAGAGGCAGAAGGAGGCACCCCAGCCCAAATCAGAACTTCTCCAGGTTGGTGGTGCATCGGACACTTCTGGGTGCTTTGTTGAAACACGGAGTTGCATCCAGCAGGTGTGGGCTGAGATCCTGGCACTGGCAGGTCCAAGGGGCACCCCTAGAGTGTCAAGGAACTAATGCTTTATCTCATTTAGCTGCCACAGCACGCAGTGAGACAGGTCCTACATCGTCATTGTTTGACAGCAGAAACTAAGGCTTCAAGAGCTGGACTAATGTGATCCAAGTACTGGCTAAGTGGAAAGATCAGTACTTGAAGCCGGGGGCTCTGGCTTGGGTCTGCCACTCCAGAGCTGTACCATCTCCCCAGAGGCTTGCAGTATGGCGGGGGTGGGGGCACCCCAGCAATACACCCGGGAAGCTGCCGTTTGGAGAACAGGCATTGCCGGCTGGTTCTGGAAATTTCTCCTGCCTTAGTGGAAAAGCTCCAAGCTGATTTGCTGTGTAAGAGAAATATTTAACTGCACTGGCAAAAGGCTAGAGAGTCCAAATGAGGGGGAGGAGCCTGCTCTCAGCGCTAGAGGTGCAAGGACTTGGTGGGGACCCAGGATTGGGGGATGACCTCACTGGTGCCGTCATAGAAAAACTGTAAATGTGGGAAGGCTCGGCCAGATGTGGTGCAGATGTGGTGGCACACACCGAGAATCCCAGCCCTCGGGAGGTCATGATCGGGGAGCTGCTCTGAGTTCTAGCTAGCCTGTACTACATAGACCTGTCTACAAAACAAACCAAAAAAGGTAATAAATGTGGGAAGTTGGTATAGTGTATGCCTATAATCCCAGCCCTTGGAGGTTGAAGCAAGAAGATCAGGAATTCAAGGTCATTCTCAGCTATACAGCAAGTTCAAGGATGGCCCCTACATAGGACCCTATCACCAAAAAAAAAAAAAAAAAAAAAAGAAAGAAAGAAAGAAAGAGGGAAAAAAAGGAAGGAAGGAAAGGAAAGTAAGAGAGAGAGTGAAGGAAGGAAGGAAGGAAGGAAGGAAGGAAAGAAGGAAGAAAAGATAGGAAAATAGTAAATTAAATGTGAGCATGCTTACCCCACTCTCCTGCCCCTTCAAGGTCCCAGAAACTTGCAGGTCAAAGAGAAAAGAACAGCCACCCATATATGAGGCATCAGGTCCTGCCAGGCAGGCTGCAGGGGTAGCTCTGGTCTCTCTCTGCAGAGGTGTGGAGGATACCAAAATGCTCTATTCAAATCTGCCGTGTCTCCAAAGCTGCAACAGCCAAGTGTTAAACAAGCCCAAAGGACCAGAGTGTGTGTGTGGTGGGGGAGTCTCCTGATGCTGGAGTGGGGTGCTTCCTGCAGATGAGACCCCAGAGACCCCCCTGCCTCCAAGAACAAAACCACAAAACTCCAGAATGTCTCCAGGGACCTCTTGCATCCACCCAGTCCCTACCTACTCCAGCCGCCTGCTCAGGCAGCTGTTCCCAGGCCACTGGGCTGCACGCCCACGCTGCCTGCAGCCGCCCGCCCAGGAGCATTAATTGAAAATTAATCCGCTCACTACGTGCCGACGTGCAAATCAAAGCTAAGTGTCTCAATTAGGAAGAGAAATGCAGTTGGGACTCGTCCTGGGCCCCAGCTTATTTATGGGGATAATATCGTTTTTAATGGGGGAAGCTACTAAAAGGCACAACAAATGCAACATTTAATAGAAAAATATTACAGCATTCCATCAGCAGAATGAAGCCAGGAGGGTGTGTTCCAGGGACACACAAATACCCGGCTTCCCAATAGTGTGGGCATCAATAAAGGAATGTGTGTGGGCACACAGATCTGTGGAAGCATGCATGGGTTTGTGTGCACATGTGCGTGCATGTGTCCTCCACGCTTGGAAATGGAACCTGTGGATGTGTCTGGAGGAGAACCAAGTTTTTCTTGAGTTTGGGTTGTAAAAGGAGGATGCCCCAGGGCTGGGGAGGTGGCTCAGTCAGTTAACAGCCTGCTGCACAAGCCTGGGGGCTACTGTTTGGATCCCCAGAACCCAAATAATAAAAACTAGCAGAGGCATTGTATGTCTGTAATCCTGGCATGGGAGGAGACAGGTAAATTCCTGGGCTCACTAAGCAGCTAGTCTAGCCAACTTGTGACCCTGTCTTTAAAAATATAGTGGACAATCAAGAAAGGCACCTGATGTCATACTCTGTCCTACACATGCAGCCACACATATGAATGAACACATGGAGACACCACGCAACACATACATACACAGATACAGAAGACTGACTTCCCCTCTGCCATTGCAAAGGCCTGAGTCAGCCGCATAAGACCCCAGGTACTTTCCAGTTTCAAGAGAGACCTGGTTCATTGGGTCCCTAGAGATGCACAGATCTCCTAGTACCCTTCCATGGAGAGCCATCAGGGGAACACAGTCCCCCCCCCTGGACTTTGTCATACAAAACCATACTGTGCCAGCCAGCCATATCGCTGGCACCTGAAGGCTTGTAAGACCTTCTGGGCCCCAGTCCACTTCCCTGAACTGGCACTGGCCTCAGGCTCAAGGACCATGGTTTATATTTCAAGACAAGTCCATGTTCTCCTGCTTACTGCCTCCTCCGTCTGGGCACAAACCCAATGGCCTCCACTCTTATCTCTGTGGGCTGGAAACATGACTGTGATAGAGATCACAATTCGGGTCAGCCTCATCTTGGCACAGCAGATGTCTTCCTAGTCTCCTCTACAACACCCACACCACATCCCCTTCCTGGTGCAGGACCCTCCTGGAAGGCAGGCCCTCGCCCACGCCCTTACTCATCCCTAAGGAAGGTTCTGACCACCCATCCTCCTCTGCTTCCCCTGAGACCCAGGGGACAAACAGAGAATGATGCTCAAAGTGTCAGTGGGTGAGATGTGGCATTTGTCTCCCGATCGGTCAGAGGGTAGAGACCTTTGTCTCTGTCACCTGGTTCCACCCCCTGAGAACCCTGGCATGAACAGAGGGAAGATTTTTTTGTCCCCATTTCTCAAAAGAGAAAACTGGTGCCTCAAAAGAGAATGGTTGAGAGCCTTGCCCAAGGTTCCCCAGCAAAGGAACATAAAGGTTTGCTGAAATACTTGAAAACCCCAGGCATCCTAGGACCAAGGACTGAGTACTCCCATTTCTGAGGAACCTGGAAGGCTGCAAGCCAGGGACCCATGTAGAAGTCAGGGCTGCATCCCATCACCTGGATGCCTTTGAATTTGTTACATAGCCTCTCTGTGAGTCATCTTTTCATCTATAAAATGGGGAAGATGATAACAGCACCTACTCTAGGGGTTTCTTCTGGACCAATGAGCTGATACCCCCTCGAGCACCTAGAATTGAGTCAGCACATGATAAATGTTTAGTTGGCATTGAGGTATTAGCATTATTGGGTCATCCTACCCCCAAGCCATTATGGTCAGGCTTCCAGAACCATCCATCAGTCTGTGAAGAGCCCTAAGGCAAGGCTTTCCCTGTCCCAAATGCCCAGCCCAGGGAACTATTGTGTCCCGCGACACAAGCTTTGTGTATTCCTATACATTGTTGTCAGCCAATGAGCTGCCTGGGTCTCCCTCAAGCTCCTTCCTAGATTTGCATTAGATTTTAATTCTTAAATAATAAAGTAATAGTAACAAAAGTGAGTGTAGGAGAAGGGGCAGCCGGTGGAGTCTGGGATTGTCCCCCGTTAGATTCCCATATGCCTCTTTCATGTGACCTACACAGATCAGGGACAAGGACAAAGCTTGATCTCCTTCCTGCGGTATTCCTCAGAACCTAGTAAAATGTCTGGGCCTGGTAAGTGATTTATTATTGCTGGTGAGAGGTGGGGGTGCCCTAAGGCTGAGCAGAGAATGGAGAAGGCAAGCCATCGGGCTGCACAATGCACCCCCACCTGTCCTCTTAGACTGCCAAGGGGACAGCGGCTCCAGTCCGGAGACCTGAACTTCTGGGAGCAGCTACCTTGGCCCCACCCCCAGGTGCAGAATGGCCAGCCACCTGCTCCTTCTCAGACCCCAGGTCCCTCCAGACTGAAGACATTTGAAAGTTAACTTCCCACAAAAGTCACTCTCCAAGATTAATATTTATTTCTTATGAAATTTAAATTTTTCAGTGTAATTAAATTTTTATTCGTCCTGAGTTATAGATAAAAAATATTTATAACTTTCCCTTTCACACCACTGAAGATGAGGGTTGGATGAAGCCAATTACCGGGACCTCCTCCCGGCGGCGGCTCTGAGGTCAGGGCAGGACTGAGAGGAGCCTTGGCGGTGTAAAAGCTGGCATCCATCACCCAGCCCACAGAGCCACGGTGCCTCCTGCATTCAGGCTTGGGAAGCCATGGGTAAAAGAGATGGCCTCGGTCCCACAGCCCTGGTGTCTTGGGCCATTGGGCTGCTGTAACAAAAACGTGTAAACAAGGGGGCCTATAGCAATAAACATTGGTTAATAGTGATGCTGGACGCCAGTTCTGCTGGGGTCCACCGTAGAGCCTCCATGACGGTCCAAAGCCCTGTGCTGTAGACCCGGATAGGGGCCTCGGTATCCTCCCATGGCTGGAAAATCCACCCTGTTGATTAAGCCTGACCCCTTCCTTACAGGTGAGGCTACCCAAGTCTTCTCTAGTCCCACATGCTCTAGCAGACACTGGGAGATTGGCACCACAGCCAAACCCCCACCACACGTAAAGACAACATAACCTCAGTTCATGTTGCCACCAGGACGACCATGCTGCCACCAGGGAGACCTTTGATCACACAGCAACCACGGCTAAACAATGGTGTGCCTGGGAGTGTCAACGGGGCTCACATCGATTAAAGAATAAGACTGGTCACACCGTTTTTGCCTCTCCTCTCATGGGCTGAAGAGTCTTGGGACCTGGGCTACGCAAGAGCGGGGACTCACCTCTCAGGCGACCCCAGAAGAGGGACAGCCTGCCCTTCCTTTCAACAATGGCAAGGAGCTGCGGATCCTGCTCTCTAATTAGACCTGTCGCTGAGCAGAATCACTCCCAGGCTGGGCTGGGGAGGTCATTAGCCGGAGATGGATAAGTGCTAAGCCTGCCTCACTCTGGAGATTTACAAGGCTCGGGCTAGGGAGGATTTATAAGGTTTGTTAAATTTCTAATTGAGTTTAGAGTGCTGTGCCCTGGTCTTGGTGACCAAGCTGTACAGATGAGAATTAAAATACGTGCCCCTATCCCTCACACTACAAGAGGACCGTGACCTCTATCTCCCCCTGGAGACAAAGACACACAAAGACAGTGTGGTCTAGTGAGCAACCCCAAACTAGCCTCAAAGCGGCTTCTACTCACTCCTAGGCCTGACCATGGTCTGCAGGATCTGCCTGGGCGGGCTTGCTTGATTTCCTAGATTTGCTGTTTGTTTAACGGGGAGCAGGATGTGTGGTTGTGTGTCCATGTTGATGCACTAACGTATGGCCACATGCACACATGAGTGCTATAGGAGGTTAACCTTAGGTCACCTTAGGAGTCGTCCACACTGTGGAGGTTTTTTTTTTTTTTTTGCTTTATTTGTTCCGTTTTGTTTTTAATTGAATGTGAGCGTGTGTGCATGCATGCGTGCGTGCGTGTTGAGCTGGAGTCCTCTCGTTGGTTGACCTGAGGTTAACCAAGTAAACTAAGCTGGCTGGCCAGTGGACCCCAGGGATCCACCTGTCTCCACCTCCCCAGTGCCGGGATTACAAATGCTTGTCACAGCACACCTGGATTCTTACTTGGGCCCTGGATCAAACTCTGGTCCTCATGTTCATATACAATCTCCCTGGTCTCTTAGTCAATAGTCAATACATGCATACAATTCAAAATTCACACAAAAGCACACCCAGAGAAAACCTCTCTCCCCCTCTGACTCCTAGCCATCATCCTGTTCCCATACTGGGGAAAACTAGTTTGACGAGGAGGAATTAAAGTTCCACTCAGGTGTCTCAGGGCCTGCAGGGTAACAGACAAGCTACCATCCCCACCATCCCTCCCTCAGTAGTGCTCACAGGGCTCCTCCCACTGACAGCTGGGTGCAATACCGAGCCTTTCAGGACCCGCAGGGCACGGGCCTTCCCTGCATTAGAAACCAGGAACCCAGCCAACATCGATGGGTGCTTAGCAGTGGTTCTCAACCTTCCTAACGCTGTGACCCTTTAAGACAGTTCTTCATGCTGTGGTGACCCCCATAAAATTATTTCGTTGCTATATCACAACTGCAATTTGACTACCGTTGTGGATGGCAATGTAACTATCTGATATGATATTTACATTGTGAAAGGGGTCGATCCCGCAAGGCGGTCAGGACCCACAGGTTGAGAACTACTGCTCTAAGGGACCCAAAGCAAGTTGATGGACGGATGGGGTGGGGCGTGGCCAGGGAAGGCCTCTCAGGAAGTAGGTATCTATCTGCGGCCTAAATTACCAGCTATGTGAAAAATGGCAGGGACCATGCTGTTGCAAGGAACTGGAAATGCAAAGGCTCTGAGGCAGTGTTTGGATAAAAGAAAGTAACTGGAAAGAGAAGGTTCCAGGGCTGTGGGCGCACCCCAAACAGAAGGTGTGCTGAGACCAAAGATGTGACCTCAGACAGCCCTTCCTGTCTCTGAAGTTCATTTTCCCCATCTGTATATAAGCCAATAGCAGACATATCCAAGCAGCTGGAGAAATGAAGTGAACTACTCCCGTGAGTTCTTGCTTGGAAGGCTTTCCTTCTGGGATCTTAAGCCTGAGGGGTAACCTCAGGTGAAAGGTCTTCCTAGACCTGAGGAAGGGCCCTAAGGATGCAGGATGCTGGACTGGGTTCCTGAGATAAAGAAAGCCCAGCTCCATAATGACAGGGATTCCCTTGTTCTGTCCAAGGACATGATGAGGTTTGGGTTCTAGGACACATAGGAGGTCATGGAGCATCTGGAACAGTTCCTACCCTAATGGGCCCATTTCTTCCCTTACCTGGGAAATTCCCCCAGGGCTGTCTCTAAGTCAGAAACCTGAGGAACAGGACTCGCCTGCTCTGCACCACCTGCATCCTGGGCCTCTGTACCACTGGCATGCCTGCAAAGCCCCTGGTCCATAGTGTGAGCATCGGGCGCCCTCTGGTGGCGACTGTGTCAAACCTAAGTCTGGCACTCCAATCGTTCTTCCATCCAGACCCTGCCCTCTCCAGCCTAGAAATGGGCAGAAAGGACAGAGCCCAATAAGGATGCCTTCTGGGGGTGTCAGCTGGTCCAGGGTCATGCATCAAGTGGATTTACCTAATGTCCCAAAAATGTTCATTCATTCACTTGTTTGATTGAGTACCTACTATATGCAAATATTGTTCTAGAAACAAGCGACCCAGCAAATCTCTGCCCTCAAGGAAGCTACACTCTACCACTGGCTGAGCATCGACAGTTGTTTCAATTCCTCCAAGTGCTCATATTTAGACCACTTGATTCCCAGTACCCACATAGCTGCTCAAAACCACGTATAACTCCAGTTTCAGGGGATCCAACACCTTCATTGGGCCTCAGAGGTCTCCTGCACACACATGGTGCATATAAATTCATGCAGGCACACACAAATATGCAAAATAAAAGGAAATAAATCTTTTTTAAAAGTAAGGCTTAACTATATGTTGCTTCTAAAAGAATATTAAACCAGGCATGATGGTGCACACCTTTAACCTAGCATTCAGGAGGCAAATGCAAGAGGATTTCTATGAGCTCAAGGCCAGCCTGGTCTACATAGCTCATTCCAGGATAGCCAGGACTAAATAGAGAGACCCTGTCTCAAAAAAAAAAATTAGGTATATTAAATATAAAGATAACGTAGGTTAAGAATAAGAGAATGTGATGTGTGTAGTGGCTCACACCTTTAATCCCAGCATTGGAGAGGCAGAGGAAAGTGAGTTCAAGACCAGCCTGGTCTACAGAGAGAGTATGGGCCAGTCAGGACTACATAGGAAGACTCTGTGTCCAAAAAGAAAAGAATAAAGAATGCAAAAAGGCATATCTTTTTAAGCCTAAATAAACAAAAACTAAGCCAGGTGTGAATGTCTGTCATCAAAAAAACTTGGGTACTGGTAGCAGGAGAAGGAAGTACAAGATTATCCTCAACTAAATGCCAAGTTTAAGGTCAGCCTGAGATACATGAGACCCTGTCTTTTTTTAAAAAGAGAAGCTGGAGTAACTACAATGACATCAGACAAAATATATTTCAAATCATAGTAATATTGCTGAGCCTAATAACCAGGGACCAATTAATCAGAAAACAGAACAATGCAAACTGTTTGTGCATCTCATCACAAAGCTTCCAAATACACGATGCAAAAATAGAACAGCAAGAAGAGACAGACGGGTCCACAATTACAGCTGGAGATCTCCATACCTACCTCTCAATAACTGATAAAAACAGGCAGGCAGAAAATCACTAAAGATGCGGAAGATTCAAGCAACACCATAAAACAGCTTGCTCTGATTGCTCTTTCAGAACATGCCATCCAACACCCGAATACATATGCTTTTCAAGTATGCATGGAAAATTTTAAAGTAGATCACGAGCTAGGAAAACGGTTTAGTCTGCAAAGTGCTTGCAGCACAAGCATGAGGACCCGAGTTCGGATCCCTGGCACCTACATTGAAAGCAGGGCTCGGCGGTCCATGCTTGTAACCCCAGTGGTTGGTGAGTGGAAATGGGGATCCCTGGGGCCTGTTGGCTAGCCAATCTAGTCAAATCAGTGGGTGTTAGGCTCACTGGGAGGCCCTGTCTCAAAAACTAAGGTAGAGAGATGACCCAGGATCACTTGCCATGCAAGCCTGATGACCTGAGTTCCCAGAACCCAGGTAAAAGCCAGAGATGGTTTTTCCTGCACCCGCATTTCCAGCACGCCCTATAAGGAGATAAGGCAGAGATAGGACAATCCTTGGAGGCTCACGGGTCAGCTAGCTGGACACATGCAGCAGTGAACAAGAGAGACAATGCCTCAAACAAAGCAGAAGGCAAGGGTGGACAGCCGAGGTTGTCTGCTGTCATCTGCATGGACGCTGTGGCGTGTGTGTGCCTGTATAAATAGACATACATGCACACATGCATGGAGAGAGAGAGAGAGAGAGAGAGAGAGAGAGAGAGAGAGAGAGAGAGAGAGAGAGAGGAGAGAGAGAGAGAGAGAGAGGAGAGAGAGAGAGAGAGAGAGAGAGAGAGAGAGAGAGAGAGAGAGAGAAGTCATACTCTTTTTGTTGTTTGTTTTTCAAGACAGGGTTTTTCTGTAGCTTTGGAGCCTGTCCTGGAACTAGCTCTTGTAGACCAGGCTGGCCTCAGACTCACAGAGATCCATCTGCCTCTGCCTCCTGAGTGCTGGGATTAAAAGTGTGCACCTTTAATAATTTTTATAACCTGCAAGTCAAAGAATAAATCACAAGGTATTCTGAGGTGAATGAAAATGAGAACTCAGAATCACAGGGGTGTCGCCATGAGATTGCCAAGAGGATATTGAGAACCCAGTCCACCAGTAGGAAAGACCAACATCCGTGGCTGCAGCTTCTGCTTTACTCGACGAGGAAAAAAAAATGGGTTGGAGAGACGCCTTAGTCGTTAAGGGACTTGTTGATGCTGCAGAGGACCTGAGTTTGGTTTCCAACCACTCATATCATGGCTCACAACTGCCTGCAATTCCAGCTGCATGGGACCTGTGTTAGCTAACCTTGGTTGTCAACTACATCTGGAATCAAAGAAGGAAGGCCCACCCTAAGTCTGGGCCACACCTTCTGGTGGCAGCCCACATGAAAGGACAAGGTGAAGGAAGCTCTGCCTGCTGGCCCTCACTGTCACTGCAGATTTATCTAGCCTCTTGTTGTGGGCGGTATGAAATCTGACCTCAGGATTTCATTGCGGAATGAAGACCCAAAGCTCTCCAGGAAGCCCCCAGACTCCAGCACTAGAAGGACTGCTGAGACACCCAGCCTCACGGACTGAGCAATGTTGGATTTCGGCCTTTCCATTGTGAGACCGTTGTTGGACAACCTGGACTACATCCTGTAAGTCAGTATAATAAAACCTCTTTTAATATGTATGTTCATTCTATCAGTTCTGTTCCTTTAGAGAGCACTGGGCCTGAGACTCTCTTCTGACCTCCATAGACACATATACACAGCAACACACACGCAAATACAGAAATTGAAAATATATATATATATATTATATATGTATATATATTACTTTTTAAGTCAGGGTTTTTCTGTATTACAGTCCTAGCTGTCCTGAAACTCAATTTGTAGACCAGGTTGACCTCAAACTCTCAGAGATCCACCTGCCTCTGCCTCTCGAGTGTGGGGAGGGGGGGCGGGGGGGTGGCGCGGAGTGTGTACCACTATGCCCGACTCAAAAAATAAATCTTAAAATGGAAAGAAACTAAGGGGAGCCAACTAAACCTGAAGTAAACAGGAAAAAAAATTTAAACTGAAAACCATAAATTAAAAATTAATAGAGAAAATTAATAAAGACGAAAGATGTTTGTTTGAAGAAATCTATAAACTCAATAAACTTCCAACCGGACCCATCAGGGAATGGGTGGGAAGATGGGTGTTCTACCAATGCCAAAAATGAAAATGGTTGCATCGCTACGGAAGCCGTATCCTTCTGCTTGTGTGTCACACGCTCTGACTGTGGAAAGACACCACGACCAAGGCCACTTAGAGAAGAAAGCACTTAAGTGGGGGCTTGCTTACAGTTCCAGAGGGCTAGCTGTCATCATAGTGGGGAGCATGGCTGTATAGACAGGTGCTGGGCTGAGCACTACGTCCTGATGTACAGGCGGCAGACGGCAGAGAGAGAGGCAGGCAGACAGACAGACAGACAGAGACCAAGCTGCAAGCTGGTGACCTGGGCTTTCCCAGTGGCACACCTCCAGCAAGACCACACCTACTCCAGTATTCCGACGAGGCCACCCCTCCTAACTTTCCCAGCCTGCCAACTGATGATGGCCAAGCCTTCAAATACACGAGCCTATGAGAGCCAGTCTCACTCTAACCACCACCCACGTGCATGAGTGTGGGGTCGGAGGACAACTTCTCCTTCCTTGTTGACCCGGGACCTCCTGTTCCTGTTCTTTATACTCCAGGATAGCGGCCCCCGCAAGTTTCCAGGCCACTCCCCTGTCCTCACCTCCCATCTCACATACGGCTCTTGAAGCTCAAGTTCAGTTCCCAGCACCCACACCAGGCACCCCACAACAGCCTATAACTCCAGTTCCAGGGAAGCCAATACCTACTGGATCCCATGGGCCCCTGCACTCACGTGTATAGCCCCATACACAAGCACACACATACAGACATAATTAAAAAGTAACTTTTAAAAAAAAACAAACTAGTACTGAGATTACGGATGCACACCACTGCATCCAGCTTTCTATGTGGGCTCTGGGGATTCAAACTCGGGTCATCAGGCCTGAGCAGCAAGCCCTTGCACGCAGTGAGCCATCTCCTCTGCCCAGGATTCCACAGATATTAAAAAAAGAATATCAATATAGCCAGTTGAATTTGAGGTTAAAAAGCCTTCCCACAAAGATAACTTGAGAATCAGATGGCTTCCCTGGGGACTTTTAGCAAACACTTAAGGAAGGTGTGAGATTGTGAAATCTGTATTAGATTAGGTCTCGGATCCCATATTCTGGCACACAGTTCCTAGAGCACTTTGAATCTCTGGAATAACAAGTCTCTTGTGTACTGTCTCAGTTCATTTGGACGGCCGTAACAAAAGACCTTAGACTGGCAAATTTACAAGTGAAAGAATTATATTTCTTGAAGTTCTGCAGACTGGAAATCCCAAGATCAAGATGCCAGTATGTCTGGTAAGGCTCCATAGATGGTGTCTCAGGGCTGTGCATCTTCACGTGACTGGCGTGGCAGAAGGGACCAGGCAGCATCGTCTGCTTCCTGTATCCGGGTACTAACACCAGTGATGAGGGCAGAGTCCTCATGCTTAGCACTTCTGGAATGCTCCACCTTTTAATACCATCATCTTGGGCTGCAGATCTCAACATATGAACTGGGATGTGGCGAGGGGTGGGGGATCCCAGCATTCAGACCATATGCCGAGAGGGCTGGCAACTGGTGGCTGTACATAGCTTCAGGATGGGGGTTGGGCCACCAGAAAGACTAAGGCATGGCTTTTAAAGAGATAAAGAGACTGCAGGAGAGTCAATACAGAATGGCCAGTGATTTCCATTCTCATCTGCAAAAGCATGCCTCCGTTAAACAAAAAAAAAAAAACTGAAGGATAGGGTCCTATCTGTTCCAGAGAGCTGAACTCAGGCAAGAATCTGGAGGGTGGCACTCTTAGAGAGGACATAAAGTGCCATGCTCCTGACACATGGGCATACCTGTCCCTACCCATCTGGCTGTTCACCTGTTTTCTGTGTAACTATCCCCTGAGTTCTTTCACCCACACTAGCAAATTAATCAAACTGGAGGTGGAGATCATGGTCCACACGCCCAGGCAAGCTGGACACAGAGGCTATAACTTAGGGTGCCGCCCAAGGACTGGGCTATCCTATATCCATCCGCATTCCTACCCCCAGTGAACGAGATCCTAGACAACCTTGTGGATCACCATGTGGTCCCAGAGGCCTCTAGTTCTTACTTGTTTCTGTTCTGATGGGACAGTGTGCCAAGACTGTGCCAACAAACCCTGGCAGCTACAGAATCAATGACCAGAAGTCAGTCCCCCAGCTCCCAGGGATCTCTAGAAGCTCCCTGGGGGGGGGTTAAACTGGAGGAGCGCTCCCCCCAAGGAATGTTAATGAGGTGGTTAGAAGTTTGCCTGGGGGCTGGAGAGATGGCTCAGAGGTTAAGAACACTGGCTGCTCTTCCAGAGGTCCTGAGTTCAATTCCCAGAACCACATGGTGGCTCACAACCATCCATAATGAGATCTGGTGTCCTCTTCTGGCCTGCAGGCATACATGTAGGCAGAACACTGTATACATAATAAATAAATAAATCTTCAAAAAAAGAAACTCTACTTGAGGACACAATTCTGAATCTTCTGAATCTGGGCTTCCTTCTTGTGAGATATAAAATGCTAAATAAGTCACTTGACCTCACCAAGACTTTTTAAAAACAGAGTCTCACAATGTAGCTAAGAATGGCTTTGAACTTCCATTCCCCGTCTCTACCTCCCAAGTGCTTGGATTAGAGGACTGCACCACCATCCATGGTGCTAGAACTCAAACCCAGGACTTTGTGCTTCTTGCTTGTAGGCAAGCACTCTACCAACTGAGCCATATCCTCTGCCTCAGTTTCCTGTCTGGGCAACAGTGTTTATTTCAGAGAATTGTCACCGGATTGAATAATATAATGCATGAAGATGTTTCACTTAGCACATGCCCACAGTGAGCACAGTCCACGGGGACCCCAGCCTATAGGAGGACCAGGAGCCCAGGCAATCTGTGAACCAGGACTGGGCTCTGAGATCCAGAGCAGAGCAGTCCCTGCCTCTGCTGCCCAGCCAAGGACCTCCTCATAAATACTCTTCACCGTCTGCTAGAGCCTCACTTGCTGCTGTGGTTGTTCTGAGACCTCCAGCCCAGCTGTAGAGCCTCTCTATCAACTGGGGCTTAGCTCCACTCCTCCAAGCTAAGAAACATGCAAGGACCCCAGGGCAGAATGGAGCCCACCTCTGTCGTCCTCGAGAGATGTACACAAACTGGACGGTGGTGGCGCACACCTCTAATCCCAGCACTTGGGAGGCAGAAGCAGGTGGAACTCTCTGAGTTCGAGGTCAGCCTGGTCTACAGAATGAGTTCCAGGACAGGCTCCAAAGCTACAGAGAAACCCTGTCTTGAGGGGGAGCTAAGAATGCTGACTGCCTGGTTCAGCCTTCTGGCTTCAGGTGGGTCACCTGACCTCCTCCCAGTGATTTAAGGTGAGTCACCTGGTCTCTCTACACCTCAGTTCAGAATTTACAAAACCAGGCCGAAAATGGTCCTGTGTGCTAATTAGTTAATAAACAACAACAACAAAAAAAGAGTGTGCTGCTCTCTGGCACTATAAGACATCAACATGTTTGCTATGCTTCTTCTCATTGTTCCTGTTTCTCCAGTACATGGCCAAGCGCACAGAAAATTTCAGAACAAATTGACTGAAAGAGCAGCTGTATGGCTGGGTTAATGAATGACACCCCCCCCCCAGCCTCTAATGCTCCTAGTTCACTGGTCACAATGGCTTTAAGTTTGGAGCACCTTGAAGGTACCAGCTACACCAGGACCCGCAATCTAGCTGAACCTCAGAGGTTCATTTGTCCAAGATCATGGCCCTTTCTTTCCCTCCCGTTTCATTTTTAATTATACACATGATACAAAAATCACTAAAGGAAAAAAATTTAATAGAAAGAGGCAAAATAAAAAACAATCAATGTAAAGTCACCTGTACTTCTGCACTCTGAAATTACCATTGTTAAGCATTCACTGACAGGCAGCCAGACTGTCTTCATGCAAATTTTTTTTTAACAAAGATGGGCTCACATTATGCATCCGCGGAACTGCAATGGAGTGTGACTCTCTCCGTGTCAATAAATATGTATCACAGGCAGCGGCGACTATTCCATTGTAGAGCAGAATCACAATTTATTTAACCAATTTGCTGTTGGGGGATATTTAGGCTGATCCAATTTCTCACCATTTTCTGTGATGAATATCCTCCTTATACAGACAGCTTCTTGAACTTGTCCAATTATTTCCTTAGGATAAATCTCTAGAAGTGGAATTTCCCAGTCAAAGACAATACACTTATTTAGGGCTTTCCATCTATGCATATGGCCACAGCGTCTCCCGGGATGGTTGTACCAATTTATACTCCCACTCATGGTGCAGGAGATGTGGACCACAAACATGGAGGGTATGGGAAATAGGTCAGGACGGCTGAGCCATCCCACGGTAACAAATTAACCCCCAAGTCTCAGTGGTATGACACAGCAAAGATTTATATCTGGTCCAAGTGGCAGAGTTAGTCTGGCTTAGAAGAAGATGCTCTGCCTCCAGGAGAGAGGACACAAGCTTCAGAGAGACCTGCCCACATATAGCCGTATTTTCTGGAGCCCGGGACCTCCAAAGCTTTGCATCATAGACAAGGAGCCACTGGTAGGTTTTATGTGATGCTTAAAACCCCGCACCTGTATAGAGCACCAAATGCTTAGTCTCTAAGAGCTCAGTAAACATTTGCAGCAATGCCAGCAACTGTCCTGGCAACTACTATGACAATAGTGACCATGACCAAAGCAGGTGCTGAGTCCACATACCAAAGGAATGGAGACAGCATGCTAAAGGAGTATCAGAACACAATGCTAAGAACAGCTCTGGGGAGGGTGAGGCAGGAAGATTAGGAGTTCAAGGCCAGCCTGGATGATATAGTGAGTTTGAGACTGACCTGAGTTCAAAACCCCATCCCACTAGGGGGAAAAAAAAGTAAGGAAAGCAAGAAGGGAAACTGTGGTTCATATTCACAGTGAAATTTTAGCCAACTGTCTTAGGGTTTCTATCGCTGTGAAGAGACACCATGACTATGCAACTCTTATAAAGGAAAACATTTCCTTAATGTGGTGGCTTGCAGTTTCAGAGGGTTAGTCCGTTATCATAGTGGAGAACATAGTGGTGTGCAAGCAGACATGGTGCTGGAGAAGGAACTGCTGTGTGTGTGTGTGTGTGTGTGTGTGTGTGTGTGTGTGTATGCAGGCAACAGGAAGTAGACTGAGTGCCACGCTGAGTGAAGCTTGAGCAAAAGAAACCTAAAGCCCACCCCCACAGTGACACACTTCCTCCAACAAAAGTCACACCTACTTCACACCTACTTCAACAAGGCCATACCTCCTAATAGTGCCACTCCCTTTGGGAGACAGTTTTTTTCATACCACATCAACCATAAAGATGAATGAAATTATGTCTTTAATGGGAAAATGAATGAAATTAGAGACCACCATGTTGAACAAAATAAGCCATAAACAAACATGTTGGTGTTTCCCCGCATATCCTAGTTTGGGTTACTGTTGCTGTGATGAAACACCATGAAAAAAAGAAAGATGGGTAGGAAAGAGTTTATTTCACTCACAATTCCATAAAACAGTTTATGGTCAAAAGCAGTGAGGGCAGGAACTCGAACAAGGCAGGAACCCGGAGGCAGGAGCTGATGCAGAGGCCATGGAGGAGTGCTGCTTACTGGCTTGTTCCTTATGTCTTGCTCAGCCTGCCTTTTACATAATTCGGGGCCACCCTCCCAGAGATAGCACCACCCACAAGGAGCTAGGCCCTCCCACATCAGTTTCTAATTAAGAAAACGCCCTACAGGCTTGCCTACAGCCAGATCTTATGGGGCATTTTCTCAATAGAAGCTCCCTGCTCTTGGATGACTTAGCTTGTGTCAAAATGACATAAAACTAGCCAGCCTGAAAAAACAGCCATAAAACCTCACACGTGGAATCTAGCTACATTATCTACTTTTCTCATTGCAGGACCAAATTCCTGGCAAAAATCATTTTGAAAGAGAACAGATTTCTTTCAGCTTATAGTTGAGGGTGCTGTCCATCACGGTGTTAAAGGTATAATGGCAGGAATGGCCCAGCTGTGGTGGCAGGAGGCCAGGTGAGGTGACTATTCTTGGCTGTCAACTGGACTACATCTAGGACTAACTAAAATGCAAATGGCTGGGCACACCTGTGAGGGATGTTTTTCTTAATTAAAATAATTTGAAATGGGAAGACCTATTTCTTTTTCCTTTTTTTTCTTTCTTTTTCTTTTCTTTTTTTTTTTTTTTTTTTTTTTTTTTTTTGGTTTTCAAGAAAGGGTTTTTCTGTGTAGCCTTTAAGTCTGTCCTGGAACTCACTCTGTAAATCAGGGGCTGGCCTCAAACTCAAGATCTACCTGCCTCTGCCTCCCAAATGTTGGGATTAAAGGCACGTGCCGCCACTACCTGGCTAGGGAAGACCTATTTCTAATCCAGATCTTTGAGGTGGGAAGATCCACCATTAACCTGGGCCACACCTTCTGCTGGTAGCCTTTATAAAAGGCCATGGAAGAACAAAGTGTGTTCTCTCTCTCTCTCTCTCTCTCTCTCTCTCTCTCTCTCTCTCTCTCTCTCGCTCGCTCGCTTGCTCGTGTGTGTGTGTGTGTGTGTGTGTGTGTGTGTGTGTGTGTGTGTGTGCGCGTGTGTGCTTGCTCTTGTTTCAGTAGCAATTCCTTTGCTGGCATTAGCACCTACTTCTTCTGGATTTCCAATGTATTCTGAAGACCAGCTGAGACATCTGGATTCTTGAACCTTCCATTCACAGCCAGCTATTGTGGATTAGCTGGACCACAGCCTGTATGCTATTTACTAAACCCCCTTCCTATGCATGAAGAGAGATTCTGTCTATAAGTTATGCTCCTCTAGAGAGCCCTGACTAATACGGCAAGTAAGGCACTTGCTCACTTTTCAGAGAACCAAGAAGCAGAGAAATATGCAGGCTGGTGCTCGGCTGGCTTTCTCTTTTTCCTATTTAGTCAGAGGAAGCCTGAAGTCCACAAGAATGGTGCCACCCACATTTAAGATGCAGCTGATTCTGTCTGGATTCACCTTCCTAGACACACCTCTGGGTGTGTCTCACTAATGTCCTAGGTGCTTATTAATCCAATTAATTTGATAGTAAAAATTAACCATCCAAGCCAGGCGGTGGTGGCGCATGCCTTTAATCCCAGCACTCGGGAGGCAGAGGCAGGCGGATCTCTGTGAGTTCGAGACCAGCCTGGTCTACAAGAGCTAGCTCCAGGACAGGCCCTAAAGCTGCAGAGAAACCCTGTCTCGAAAAACAAAAAAAAAAAAAAAAATTAACCATCCAGCTAAGTGTGGTGTTGCACACCTTTAATGCCAATATTCAGGATATTCCCCATCTCTGAGATTGTTGTTGGAGGTTTCTGTCCTGCCTTGTCCCATAGTCATTCAGTCCCAAAGAAACACACAGAGGTCTACATTAATTATAAACTGTTTGGCCTATTAGCTCAAGCTTTCTTGTTATCTAACTCTTACATCTTACATTAACCCACAATTCTTGTCTGTGTTAGCCACATGGCTTGGTACCTTTTATCAGCGAGGCGTTCTCATCTTGCTTCCCCTGTGTCTGGGTGAGGACCACAAACTGAGACTGAGACTTTCCTCTTCACAGAATTCTCCTGTTCTGGTTGCCCCACATATATTTCCTGCCTGGCTACCAGCCTATCAGCCTTTTATTAAAGCAATACGAGTGACAAATATTTAGAGGGTATAAGACCATGGTCCCACAGCATATGATTTCAAGGCTAGCCTGGTCTACATAGTGAGTTTGAGTTTCAGGTCAGCCAGAACTACATAGTGAGACCCTGCATCAAAAAGAAGGAAAAGAAAAAATGTCAGTGTGATGTGGAATGTCCTTCTGTATATGTGTTGCTTTTATTGGTTGATGAATAAAGCTGTTTGGGCCAATGGCTTAGCAGAGTAAAGCCAGGTGGGAAAACTGAACAGAGACAGAGAGAGAGAAAGAGAGAGAGAGAGAGAGAGAGAGAGAGAGAGAGAGAGAGAGAGAGAGAGTAGGCAGAGTCACAGAGTCGCTATGTAGCTCCTGAAGGAGACAGACGCTGCTAGCTGAGATGATCCAGCCTCAGTCTATCCAGCCAAGACTCCAGATAAGCTCTACACTTTCCCATCACAAAGAGACTAAACAAAAAATAATACAGCTAGCTCTCCCAGGACTTCCCATTATCCCAATTTTCTTAGGGTCCCCTAAAGATGACAGCACCCCCCAGACAACAGGAAGCAGTCTAGAGAACATGACACCCACATTCACAAGAGAATGAGGTGGGTGGTTTTGAACAAAGGAAATTAGATTCAGGGATCTCTTTCTGAGAGGAAAAAAAAGAAATCTATGCATGGACTCTACGCCAGCGGACACAGAGAGGACAAAGGAGATATAAGACGGAAGAGAGGTAAAAAGTCACAAGGCAAAACATAGATTAATATAAATGGGTTAATTTTAGTTATAAAAGCTAGTGGGACAAGCCAAAACTATAAAACAAGTTTTCATAATTAATAATAAGCCTCTATGGGTTTTTTGTGAACTGAAAGCCCAAAGAAAAGTCCATCTATAGTCACTAAGGGTGTGTCTTTGAGACTGCTTCCTTTGGATTCAATGTGACCAACGACCTCCTGCAGCCATCCCCTCTCTGCCTAGTGCCATGTCTTCCCCACCAGGACAGACTGTATCCTTCTGGAACTGTAAACCAAAATACGCCCTCTTTCCCTCAAGTTGTTTCTATGTGTTATCTTTATCACAGCAAGAAGAAAGTACTAAAACACTCTGGCTAAGGAGGCAGCTCAGTAAATCACCCAGTTCAGCTCCCCAGCACACTCATAAAAGCCAGATAAACCTCAACTGTAAATATTATAATACAGAATTAATAAGAGAAAATATTTAACTTTTTAACAAAAGCTCTGTTTTTGGTTTATGAAAACATACTGAGAATTAAACAGGGCTTTAACAATCGCACAAGATAACAAGAACTAAGTGGGCTCAAAAGAAATTTCTTGGGAAAGTTCACAGCAAAAAAAAATGGTATATTTCTTAGAAATATGGAAAATAAAAATATTTGTCCTGTACATGAATTATTAATAAAAATGTAAGCTCCAAGAAAAAAAGCCAGATAAAGCCCAGTGCTTGTGGGGAGGTGGGAGAGGCCAAGAGAATCATGAGGCTTGCTGACCAGCCAGCCTAGCTGAATCAGCAAGCTCCAGGTTCAGTAAGTGACTCTGCCCCAAAAAATGAGGTGAAGAGTAACCAAGAAAGACACTTGATGTCAACCTCTGTCCTGCGCACACACACACACATGCATGGGCGCACCTTCTCACACATACATGTACACACATATAAACATATATACATACACACACACACACACACACACACACACACACACACATACAAAGAGGGCATAATATCTTTACCCAAGTATTGAAGGTTGGTCTTCAGATATGACACCATTCTTTTTTACTTTTTGATATGACCCCATTCTATGCCCACAACCAGTGTTACTATCAATATCTATCCCCGCCTCCTATTCTCTCCCTCTGCAATCACCTGTCTCCTGCCAATCCACCTCAGTCATTCCCCAAAATGAAGTTCAAATCTGCCACGCTGCATAGAACCTTCCATAAACAGTACAGTCAGAAGTCACTTTCAAGGACTAGGATATATCTCAACAAGCCGGGCGGTGGTGATGCACGCCTTTAATCCCAGCACTCGGGAGGCAGAGGCAGGCGGATCTCTGAGTTCGAGGCCAGCCTGGTCTACAAGAGCTAGTTCGCTGGGCGGTGGTGGCGCACGCCTTTAATCCCAGCACTCGGGAGGCAGAGGCAGGCGGATCTCTGTGAGTTCGAGACCAGCCTGGTCTACAAGAGCTAGTTCCAGGACAGGCTCCAAAGCCACAGAGAAACCCTGTCTCGAAAAACCAAAAAAAAAAAAAGAGCTAGTTCTAGGACAGGCTCTAGAAACTACAGGGAAACCCTGTCTCGAAAAACCAAAAAAAAAAAAAAAAGGATATATCTCAACAGTAGAGCACTGGCCCAGTCTGATGGCTAATGCCAATTATCAAGCTTACAAAGCCTAGAATCCTCTGGGATACAGGCCTCTGAGCATGCCTGTGAGGACCCAGCTTGATTATGTTTAGGTGGGGAAACCTGCTCACTGTGGGTGGCACCATTCCCTAGCTAGGTGATTCTGAACAATGCAAGAAGAGAGAAAAGGAGTTTCACACCATCATGCATGCATTCACCCACTGCTCTCTGCTTCTTTACTGATGAAGCAATATGACTAAGCCTACAAGCTACTGTGACTCCCCCCCCCCACAGTGACAGGCTGCAACCTGGAACTTTGAGCTAAAATAAACCCTTTCCCACTTAAGTTGCCTCTGTCAGACTATTTATGATAGCAACAGGAATGAAACTAAGAGTCCACATATACTCGAGGCTCTGACTTCCAGCCTAGAGCCAAAGGGGTAAACACCAGCCACCTCTGCCTCTGTGGTTCCCCCTGCCCTGAGCACATCACTTACTGTAAGTTTAAGGAACAGTGACTCCAGCTTAGAGCAGGCAGTGACATCCAGAGATGAGCAGTCACTGCAGCTGCAGCATTCCCACAGAGACATGGCTTCTAGAAACCACAGTCCATTGTCACAGAGGCCCAGAAAACAAACCTTCACCTTGCCAGACTCAAAACATGCTGGGGATAGAAAAGACCAAAGGTCATCCACAGGGGCACAGAGGCAGTTCTAGTGACCCATGAATGCTACAGAATATTTGTTTAACTATGTAAAGATGTGTTGCTTTTTTACCTTGCCTGCCTAAGGCACCTGATTGGTCTAATAAAAAGCTAAACAGCCAATAGTGAGGGAGGAGATATAGGAAGAACTTGTGGGCAGGGAGAATAAGTAGGAGGAGGAATTTAGGCTCAAAAAAAAGGTAAAAGGAAAGGAAACAATAGGGAGACACCAGGGACCAGACAGGCAGACATGGAAGAAGCAGGAAATATAGAATGAAAGAAAGGTAAAAAGCCCCAAGGCTAAACATAGATGAAGAGAAACAGATTAAATTAAGTTAAAGGAGCTAATGGCTAAGTAATAGCCTAAGCTAAGGCTGAGTATTCATAATTAATAATGTTTTTTGTCTTTATTTGGAAGCTCGTTGATGAGCCTGCCTAGTGGGGA
Organism: Arvicola amphibius; assembly: GCF_903992535.2. Lineage (NCBI taxonomy): Eukaryota > Metazoa > Chordata > Mammalia > Rodentia > Cricetidae > Arvicola > Arvicola amphibius. Next base: position 26,348,132 of record NC_052052.2, on the reverse strand, counting down.
AAGCTTTCTAAATGAGGTATTTGCTTCTCATAGCAGTGGTCTGGATTGGTGAAAAAACGACCTCAACTCCTGGGTGGGGAACAGAGGAACGTGTCTGCCAATATCTAGGAAGCCCAACGGAAGGAGACAGCGTTCCCTCATCCTTGCAGCTCAGAATCAGCACTGGGGCGGGGTTGGTGGGAGGTCTGAAAACAAGGTGGCAGTAACATGTTCCCACAGAGGTCCTTGGGGGCCCAGAGGAGACCACTAAGCCAGAAAGCCCTGGCACACCCCAGGATGGAGTAGGAAGGCACAGTCTGGGAGAACTAGATTGTGAGTCACCTGAGAAGTCATCCCAGCTCATGCTGTGACTTGGGTTTGCAATTTTCAAGTGACTTGGTCCCAGCAGGGAGAGCTCTAAATACGTGGATGACAGAGAGCTTCGAATGCTAAGCCTATGAACCGCGTCATAAAGGAGATTGCAAACAAAAAGAGCTCCGACCACTGTCTAGTGGAGCGTTCCATCTAGTGTCAACTTGTGTGGGCCAGCACAGGCGGCCAGAGCTTGCCTATGGCCTGAAAAAAAATACCCTAATTTTATCCCCAGGGGAAGGGAAAATAAAACCCTTTAGCAATGCAGGCTGCTGTAGCCCAAGAACCACCAGTGACTTCGATCACCTTGTTCTGATGGACACTGTCAGCAAGAGCCTCACAAGTCTCCCAGGAGGCCCCAGTTCTTCTGCTCCACCAGGCTTCTGCTGGGATCAACGCTAGCTCCATTCAGTGGTTTAGATACCTACCCTTGTGGATTTTTCTAGAGAATCATGGGGTGAGGGGGGAATGCCCTAGGGGTTTTTGTTTGTTTTTTTGTTTGTTTGTTTATTTGTTTGTTTGTTTGGTTGGTTGGTAGGTTTGGGGGTTTTTTTGGAAGGGGTGTGTATGTGTGTGTGTGTGTGTGTGTGTGCTGATTTTGTTTGTTTGATTTTTGGTTTTGTTTGTTTGTTTTGGGGGTGGGGAGTTTCCAGCTTTTTGGTTTAGTTTGTTTCCGGCTTTTTGATTTCGTTTTGTTGTGTTTTTTTTCTACTGATGCCTTGAACATGGTTTATTCGCCTTGCACTTTCTGGTCACAGTCCAGCATGAAGAGAAGTCAGGGCAGGAACTCAAGGCAGGAGCTTGGAGGCAGAAATGGAAGCAGTTTACTGACTTGCTCCCCATGACTTGGTTATTAATCAAGAAAATGCCTCAAAGACTTTACCTTCAGGCATTCTAAAGGAGCCTTTTCTCAATGAGGTTCCTTTTCTGCAGACAACTCCAGTTTGTACCAAGTTGACAAAAACCTAACTTGCGCAAAAGGAAACCTAATCCACTACGATTTGGGAAGGAAAAGCGGTCACTTTGTCCCACGAATATACCACCACCACCCCTGACAGTCCTCCAACTGTGACCCAGGTCTGAGATGCACTCCCTGGGAAATAGCTCAGACCCTTCAGGTGGGGGAGTCCATTCTATAAAGCTGCCCCCACTTCAGATATCTATTGCAGTCCCCTGATTGTAGCCCGTGCTTCTGATCAGCCAGCTATAAATCAGGGTTTCCACGACCCCTTCCTGAGGTTTGATTAATTTACTAGACCAGCTCCCGGAACTCGGGGAAATACTTGATTTAGGTTTGCCCATTTATCACAGAGGATATTAGGAAAGTTACAGAGGAGAAATCAGATGGACGACGTGCAAGGAGTGGAGGACTACCTACAGAGCATCCCTGCCCTCCCAGCTGTACCCCACTTAGTATGTCTGAGGCCCCCAGGGCTCCTGTTCCCTGGGCCTTGAGGTTCTATGGAGAATTTGCTGTATGGACATTATTGATCAAATCATTGGCCTTCTCTTCTCCCTAAAGACCTAAGCATGGCACCGATCCTTCAGTCACATAGTTGGTTGCCCTGGTAACCAATCACCATTCTGGAGCTGGGGCGGGGGACATAGCACCAGACACGTCATTACCCACAAATAGACATTGATCACTTCAAAGATACCAAGGAACCTGAGAACTGTATGGCAGGAAATGAGGTGAAGACCAAATATCTACTTGAGAGGGTCACAGAGCCAGCTGCCATCCCTAGTGTGGGTGGGCCACATCCGGTCAGGTGAAGGCCTAAGGGTAACAAAAGGGAATCCAGCAAAACGGCTCAGCAGGTAAAATTCTTTTCTGCCAAGCCTGACGACTTGAGTTCCAGCCTCAGGACCCGCACGGTGGAAGGGAAAAGAAGACTCCTGTAAATTGTCCTCTACCCATGTGCCCTAGCATGAGTGTACCCATACACACACACACACACACACACGTGTACACAGAAAACAAACACTCGTGCCATAACATGAAAACACCTATGCGTACACCCAAAAATAAGCAAACAAACACATTTTTAACCTTAAAGGGGGAGAGGACAAGAGCGTCCCCCTATCTCGGTCTGGGACACCAGGCTTTGCAGCTGTCGGCTCCACTGGAAACATTGGCTTCTGTCTTGATTAGATTTAAGATTTGCTGGTGATGAGATCTCTAGAGCAGTGGTTCTCAGCCTTCCTGATGCTGAGACCCTTTAATACGGCTCTTCATGTTGTGCCGACCCCCAGCCTTGTAATTATTTTCATTGCTACTCCATCACTGGAATTGTCTACTCTTATGAATCCTAATGTAAATGTCTGTGATTTCCAGGGGTCTCAAGTGACCCCCAGGTTGAGAACTGACGCTCCAGGACCACGACAACCAAACAGTTATAACACATCACTGTGAGCAGGGTCCTGCACAGCTGCAAAACACAACAGCTGCAGATCCACACAATACTGTTCAGGGAGGACTTGGGGGAGGGACAAAGAATATGACCAAAATGTATTGTGTGAAATTTTTTAAAGTAAGAAAATTAACAAAGAATGTAAAGAAAAAAAATTTTTTTTTGCAAGGACCCAGGTGTGGTAGCCCCTATCTTTAACCACAGCACTTAGGAGACAGTAAAGCTGGAGCAGGGATGGGTAGGCAGGCCTGGGATGTAGTAGGGTGAGTAGGAGTTCTTCGGACCATAGGAGTGGCAAAAACTAAGAAAAGGGAGACCTTTGACCCTGAAGCCCACAGGAACTAGGACCCTGGCCTGCAGACCCCTCTTTGCCCACTCAGAGTCCCATTCCTAAGCATTCTGATGGAGGGCCCAACCTCACTCCCTCCCTGGCCTTCCCCTGACCACTCCCACCCATCCTGCCTTAATGAAGTTCCCGGCTGACACCTTCTAATTCCCCAATGATTAACTTCCAGTGGATTAAGAGCGGGACAGCTATTTAATTAACGCACACGTGTGAAATTACTCAGGACTCATTACAGTTCTATGATTGACTTGTTAATGTTCAGGAATTCAATTATGTGCCTGACAGTGAACTCCTGGCCAGGTATGTCAGAGCAGCCTGGGAGACCAAGAATGGAGTGATTGTAGCCCCTGTTTGAGCTCCAAAACTACAGAGAAACCCTGTCTCGGGGGGGGGAAAACAAAACTTCCCTCAATGAGGCCTGGGGCTCTGTGCCAACCAGGCCCAGTGGAAGAGTGGCTATGCAGGGGCAGGAACGTGGGGCCAGCGCTGGCAGAACTCTGCTATCACTTGCTGTCATAAACCCACTGACAACTAGAGAAACTCAGAGGCCAGGCTCAGCCTCCTATTTCTGTGTGGTCTTGGGCAAATTACTTCACCTCTCTGAACCCTTTCCTCAATGTAAACTGAGCCTGGTAAGCATACATTCCTTATAAGGTGACAGGCTAGAGTAAACAACAGCACAGAGTTCAGCCCAGTGCCTGGCCGGAAGAACCCTTGTTTTCTGATCCTTGTTAGCATTTCCAGGGAAAGGAACCACACCGGAGCAGCCAGGGACTCGGCTTGTCATGGTGGGACACACCTGAAATATGTGCACTCAGGAGGCAGAGGCAGGAAGATAGTCAAAAGTTTGAGGCTAACCTGGTCTACATAGTGAATCTAGGCTAGTCTGAGCTACATAGATTCTGTATCAATATACATACACATATATATATATATACATACATATATACATACATACATATGTGTGTGTATATACATATACATGTGTATGCACACTCAACACATATTGTCCTATCCCACGACGTCCACACTCATCGGCCTCCTGAGAGGGTGAGGCCCTGAACCCTGCATCACAGAGCTGTCTGGGTGCTTCCCTTTCTGTGGAATGTGGGTGGGGACCAGGACTGTCACAGCAAGTGGAAGCTGTCGATTAAATGATTAAATGGTTCGTGGTAAGCACCGATGTGTGTGACAAAGATATTGGATGATGCCAGGATGTCATCAAGCTCCATGGACCCACAGCAGAGTGCCCGGTGATACCCAAAACTTCAAACAGAACGTTTTGACCAAGAAATCCAAGTGCAAGAGTAGGGTAAGTGGCTGGACTTGAAACCTGAGGCGGTGGGGGGTGGGGGAGGTTCTACCGTAGGCAACTGAGCAAATGGGAAGGGAAAGAGAAAGAGAAGGGAAGAGAGAAAGGGAGGGAGGGAGAGAGAGAGGGAGGGAGGGAAAGAGGAAGAGAGAGAGAGAGCACAAAATAGCCCTGTGGTATCTATTTTAAATGCTTAATTTATTATTTTTATTGTTGTGTGTGTACAGTGTGGGTGTGTGGGTGTGGGCACATGCGTGTGCATGAGTACAGGGACATGAAGAGGCCAGGAGCGAGAGTCAGATGCCCTGGAGCTGGAGGGACAGGTGTTTGTGAGCCACCTGACGTGAGTATGAAGAACCAAACTCGGGTCCTCCGCAAGAATTATCAGCACACGCTCTTAACCACTAAGCCATCTCTCCAGCCCCCAACCTGACAATATCTTAAAATAACTTTATAAAACATAAAGTATCTGAAAATAAATACATAGGGAATTAATAACATTTTTTCATCCACAGGGAGGGGCAGGAAAACTAGAAGCCTAAGATGCAGGAGGGAAATTTTTCCCTGAATAATACCTCTTTATAATTTTTTAATTTTGAATCCTATGAATGTATTTTGTCTATGCAAAAATTAAATTAACAGATGCTAGCACTGGTTGACTCTAGTTGTTGTGGCAAAGGTTTTACTTCCTTCCTGTTTTCTTGTGTTACCTAAAGTTTTTAATGGGCATGTATTACATTTTCAAATGAAGAAAAATAATAACACAATTAACATTTTCTCCCAATGTTTGTGTGTATAGGCTGAAGAACTGACTGGGCCCCAATCTGTGACCAAAACAAAATCATTCTCAGTGGCTTTGTAGTTCAAGAGAAACCATTTAAAGATGGGAGTGGGTTTGTTGTGGGGATGCAGAGGGCGGAAGGAGGAAGGGAGACCGGCACCCAGGAAGAGCTTCCTGCCCTGTGAGGATGAGCAGCCCATCAACAGAAGTATCCAAACATCGACTTTGATGTGTGGGGATGGAACAGGGCCTGTGCCAGAATGCACATGTGCACACACGGATATGGGAACACGTGGGAAAGCACGGACTAACTTGAGTCACAAGTGACATGTGAGACAGCAGAGATGTGGCTATGTGTGTGCATGTACACACTCTGGTGAGTGAAGCTGTCTATCTACAGGAGTGTGTCCCTTCATCCCAGCTGTGACGCGGAGAAAGATACTGCGCACACAGACATCCTCGGTGGCCTCTCCTCCTGTGTGACGAGGGCATCTCAATGCACAGAGCATGAGGGTGCCACCTGCGAGTCTAACACAAACCCCGTAGGTGCCCAGGGTGAGAGCACCTTTGTTAGTCTGGCACATAGTAGGGCACTCATTAAATATCCCAATTTCACAAATGAGAATGTAGGCAAAAAAAAAAAAAAAAAAAAAAAGTTGGCTCTTTGTCACATATACAACAATAGAACCTGAGCTCAGAGGGCCTGGCCAGTGCTAGCTTCCTGTACTTTGTAATTATCAAGTAAAGTCTGTAGGAAGCTGCCAGTTTGGGCTGAGCAACAGACCAACTCAAAATGGAGTGCCTTGTGCTAATATTTCAGGCCCCAGGAGAGTGGGAGACGCCAGACAAATCTCCAGATGGGCCAAGAAGTGTGTTGTCCCCCAGCTACGAACTCCTGCTTTAGTCTTTATGAGAAAGGACACTTTGAAGGGAACAGCCTGGTATGTGTGTTCTGTTCCTGCCTCTGTGGGCCCTCTCTGTTGTAGAATGCCCACTCAGTCCTACCAAACGAGGGCTGCCTGGCTCTGAATGGAAAATAGAAGCCAGTAAGATCTTAAAGAGAGAACCAGTGTTTTCAGGTTCATAATCTCATACAGTAGAGTGGCTGATACAAGAGTCACAAGTTTAAGGTCAGCCTGGGCAAGTTATAGAGACCCTGGCTTTAAAATTTGTTTTAAGGTCAAAGAATGCTAGAGATGTAACTGAAAGACAGAGAGATTGCGTAGGCATAGCGCCTGGATTCAATTCCCATAGCACCAAAAAGGAAACTCAATAAATTTCTTGTGATTTTTGTCATGTGACAATATATAAATAACTTGACACACATAAAACCCCTCATACACAGTCATGACTATCCACCACATAATATTTATGGTAGGTGTCCCACACACACACACACACACATACATATCATATATCACATATGTATCCATTATATATAGGCATTCATGGCAAACATACAGATATTGAGGTATTTATTACTTACTCACAGTAGTCAATCACACATCAGCATCCACTGCATGTACACATGCATGTGTCATATGCACATAGCCGTAACAGAGATGTCCAGACGTCCACCATGCACACCACAGACACCCAAATGTAACAATCTACTGACTACTTTTTAGGAAGCAATGAGCTTGGTCCCCTTTCATGCATCCTGTGACTTCCTACTCACGAAAACCCTGCAAAGCGGGTGTCTTTCTTCCCACAGAGTCATGGGAAGTGAGGTGCAGAGAAGCAAAGTAACCGACCCGAGGTCTCCTCTCCGTCAGGAAGAACAAAAGCGTGTCCTCTGGACCCTGAACACCACGCCTCCAGCATGCACCTCCGTTCCAGCTATCATGCTTGCGATTGAGGTATGTAATTATTCACCATACAATGGTCTGATACAAAAATGAAATTACCAGTGACCTGGGCGTGGGCAGCTGCTTTGCAGCAGGAACGGTTTTGAACAATCGGATGATCAGACGTCTGAGTGACATCTTCCCTTTGTTCTGATTAAATTGGCCTACATAGGCGCTTTTGTTAAGCCAACGCCTCTAGACAGGGGCTAATTTTTATACCTCATCTGTAAACAAGAATATGTCTGTGAAAGGTGAAATAGTCAGGGCTCATGGGATCCGTTGAGAGGTTGGAGATGTTCAGACTGACCTCAGGACTCCCAGGAGTCAACTGGTGGTCTACTTGGAAGATTCAGGATAAGCCTTCAGGAAGGAGACCAAAGGCATAAGGACTTTTCCCACACACAGGACATCATGTTGAACTTCGTGTTCGCTAAAGGAAAGCAGAAGTCATGTGCTCCCCCATGCCAACCCCAGGCCTCAGGAAGGTTGGATGTATGGAGTGAAGGCTTGGCACTCACCATTCTGAAGACAGAAACTAAGACAACCCTGCAGTGCAGGAGATGGGCCTGTCATCTCTGCCCTTTGCCCTACAAATGAGCTATAGATGGGGCTCCTGGGTCTGCTAGGGTGAGCATCCTCAGCCCCAGGGCCTCGCTAGGGAGTGCCAGGCAGAGCACCGGCTGTCACTCAGCACAGCTGCTCCCCAGGGAACATTTTACAACTTCACCTATTCTGTGTCGCCTGCTTGATGGAGCATCCACAGCAATTCCAGGACTGTATTTCATTGTCACCTTTATTTGCAAGGGATGTCAGTCAGGCCCCGAAGTCAGCCGCCCAGCCGCTCCGTGCCTTTTGTTTCGTACGCAGGCACACACAGCCACGAATCCACACTCAGGTACACCTCGGCACACGTGGAGCACACCCAGACACACATAGCCACACATGGGTCACGGCACACCAACCTATGAGCCATGCCTTGGGGTCGTCACATTGCTAACTCCAAGGGGACTGTCCATATTATCGGTACACACTTGCCATTTGTAAGCCAAGCAAGGTACACAGTGTTCCTCATTCACAGAGGCACCCGCACACACACACTCAACAGCAAGGCCAGATTACACACACTTACAGAGCCCGAGTCAAGCCAGGATGATGGAGACCCACCCTCCCGACTTCTTGGGGCCCCCAAAGATCAGGAATAGGTATGTTGAGAAGAATAGGGTTCTCTCAAAAGCCCCACCTGTTCAATATCACACACTCCATACACACACACACACACACACACACACACACACCAGCAGGAGCCTCTTCAGCTGCCTAGCTGAAGCTGAACCATTAGCACTAATTACCACACTCGTTGTCAAAGGGGTTTAATTAACTCTCTGCTGGGGCTCTACGGGGAACCAGGGCCCTGGGCTTCTCCCTCCCCTCCTTTGTATGGCTTTTTGGGGTATGGGGGAGGGGTCTCTGGTGACTCAGGTCTGGACATCCAGATCTGTACTGGCACGTGTCATACACATCCAGAAATGCACGGCATGTTTACAGGCGTGCTTAGAAGCAGCCCCACAGCCACATGATTGCATGCTTTATAAGAGATGAGAAATGATAGACACAGGCAGACAGCTAGGCAGCCGGGTGATTGATGGATGGGCTGATAGAGAGAAATAGGTGATAAAGAGATGATGGATAGATGGATGGATAGATGATAGATAGGCAGACCATAGATAGATGATAGGTCAGTGGATAGGTAGATAGGCAGGTAGGTAGCTTGAGAGGGTAGATGTGGATGATGGGTAGATGAGCAATCACGATGGCTCATAGGGCACCCCCACTGTATACTCTTCCCAGGCCCAAAAAGGGATGTGATTCGAATCATCCCCCCCATGTTGATATTCTCTCTCCCTCCTTGGCACCCTCTTCTCTTTTTGACAACGCAGTGGTTGGCAAATGCATCCTGAAATTCAGCTGCAGATTGGGGTGGTCCCATCCCCCTACTCTGTGATACTCTGTGAACTTGGATATGTGCCTTCTGCTGCCTGGGACTGTTCTCTCGTCATGAGGATTCAGGTGGTGGCACCTGGATACCTATTGGCTTGAAGATAAAGGAGACCGAAAGTGTTTGGAACGCACAGAAGAGTTCTGACATCATGAAGCCCCATGCCCCTTGGCTGCTACCTCCAAGGTGGGAGCTGCTTCTTCTGGATGGGTACTCCTTCTAGCTGGAGGTCCTGAATATATTTAGGAACACTGTCCCCCAGGAAAGATGTAGATCCTCCCCTTCCCCTCCCCAGCACCACCCTGTCTTTCGGGAACACACACCCGTTCTAGAGATCAGTTCTTGAACAGAGACCCCAGGCTGAGAGGAAGGTCCCCTGAGGGTGCCTGGGAGCCTGCAATCTGGCAGGCAATCAACTGTATGCCAAGGAGAGCTGGTCAGGCACTAAGTTGGGGTTGAAGCAGGGCAAGCCACTCTCCTGGGACCAAGGGCCCCCAGCCCCGAACAATGATATATATTTTCAATTTTCTCAAAGATTATATTTTTTTTTTCCTGCAGACGTTCATCTTGTGCTTTTTTGACCAGTATAAACTGAAAAGTAATAGATTCCAGATGGGAAAGAGATACTCATTCGTCCTGAGCAGTGCCAGGACAAGCCCCAGCTCCAGGGCGGGTAGCTGCAGAATCAGAGGTTGAGTCGAAGCAGGATGGGGGATGGGAGCATAGGACACTGAAGCCCACTGTGACTCCCTCACAGCCCGGTAGCATGGAAAGAGACTGGTCAAAGTCAAGGCACAGGGTCTTCTTTTCCAATGGGACCTTGACAGACACACTCTCTTCTCAGAGGGCTCACCTGGAAAATGGGGAGACTCACTCTACAGGAGGAACGAGAGTTAAGCCGGAACAGAGCTGCCTGTGGGAAAGCCTGGTGAGCATGTCCCCACCCAAGAGGAGCAGCACCTCTAACACAAAGGGCCTGGCTTCTCAATCTAGCCTCAGCCCTGGGCTAACATAAGAGCCTCACGACGATGTTAGTAGAGTTAGCCTAAGCAAGATTCCTTGATCCCACAGACACACCTAGGATACTCAGCTTCCAGCGTCAGAACCCTGCCTGCCCTAGGAAGACTTCCAGGGGACCACTTTGCTTTCAAAAGACCCTCGAAGAAGGTGAGCACGGGCTCTCGTTGCCCTCTTTTAGAACCCATTCCTTTGGGAAGTGCTTTCAAATGTCTGACTCAACTCCACTTGCCTGTAATGTAGTTGCTTAGTTTTTTTTTTTTTTTTTAAAAAAAATGTAGTTATGTGCATGTGTCTGAGTGTGGATTTGTGCCCGTGAGTGCAATACCCAAGAAGGCCAGAGATTTTGGATTTTCCTGGAGCCTGTTGTGGGTGCTGGGAACCAAACCCAGGTGCTCTGGAAGAGTAGTATAGGAGTTGCTTATTGTCACTGGTACCCTGTAGAATCAAAGCCTACCAGAAGAACTGGGGAGACAGCATTGTCAATAAAGTGTTTGGCCCTGGGCCGTGATTCCCAGAAGCCATCTAAAACAGCCAACCAGGCACAGTGACACCTGTCTACAACCCCACTGCCAAGAGAAGCAGGAAGACAGGTGGATGGGGCCAATGAGATGGTTTCAAGAGTAAAGGTTCCTGTGCCAGCCTCATGATCTGAGTTCCATATACTGCACGGACATGGTGGAGGAAGGATACCAACTACTGCAAGCTGTCCTCTGGTCTCTATGTGTCTCATGTTGCATACATACACACACATACACTCACACGCAAATAAATATATATATTTTTTTTAAGGAAGACAGGCAAATCCTTGGAATTCACTGGCCACCAGTCTAACCTAATCAGTTAATCCCAGGTTCCAGAGACTCTCAAAAGACAAGGTGAACAGCACCTTAGGAATGGCACCTAAGACTCACCTCTGACATCTACACCCATGACAACACGTGCTTTCTACTATACAAGAAAACACAAGCACACACATACACAGCATCATGCAGACCATGGCCGTCGTTTTCCAGAGAACTGAAATCTTTCCCAATGTTCGCTGCATGAAGGGAAAGTTGTCCAATCAGTAAAAGGATGTTGGAGTCTAGGATCCAAGTACCAGATGTGTCATTCCTGACTATGTGACTTTGGGTGGTTTACCTAACCTCTCTGAGCCCTGATCTCTCCAGAGCTCAGAACTCAGTAATGTCCGCCTCTCGGGTTGGGTTGTTGTGTGGAGCCCTAATTAAATGAGATGACCCCCACAGATGCTAGGGGTGCCTGCCCCCTCGGGGCCACACAGCAGCTCTGCTCATCCCGGTACTCCAGCTCCAGCATCCTTGCCAAGGGTTAGACTTTATCTGCCAGGACCAGGAGAAGGATGATCTGGAGGGGAAAGCAGAGTAATTGGTGGTAATCCCGCAGCCGCTTGTAGCTCCCTCCCGCTGCGGGGACGCTGTGGCCTCATCATCCGTCATTAGCCAGAGCTCTTCTGGCCGCTCAATTGCAGAACATGATTTTAATAACCCTGGCAGGAGGGGATCATTCTTCTTTTGTCACTTAACTCTGATTCTGTTGGGGAGAGAGAGACAGGGATGTGAAAGAGAGAAAGACGGGCTGACAGAGCGGAGGAGATAGGCATAGTAAAAAGGGGCGTAGAGGCAGAGTTGGGAGGGGCAAGCAAGGAGAAGGGAGAGCCCTCAAGCAGGAAGAGGGTGGTGGGGCTTGGGGAAAGCAGAGCAAGAAAGAGGCAGGATGGGAACTGGAGGCCAAGACAGGCTCCAACCTCAGAGGGTGGGGATGGGGGGATGGGTCCCACTGCACTCCCTCACCCTGACGCTCCCTGGTCGTGTGTCCACTCCCATCAGGCCAGGCCCATAGGTGGACAATGTACCCTAACACTAACGATAAGTGGTAAGGGAGGAAGAAGACCTCAGCCTTAAACTGGTCTCAGAGCAGCAATCTATCTAGGATGTGGTGATGGCCCAGGCAGGGGGCTAGGAACACAGCTAGGTGTACACTCGTCCCAGACCTTGGAGGTCACCCCTAAGATTTTACCCTGACTTTGGCATGTCATCTCATGCCACGGGTCCCTATTCCATATGGTTGTGTGATAGACAGAGTATCTGACTGCTGCGTCCAGCGACAGTCATAAAATAGCTGGGAACTAAAGTGCCCAGGAAAAACAAAAGAAAGCCCAGGCAGCTAGCTGAGTGATTTCTCAGGACAGCAGAGCTGAGACAAAGGACACACTGTGAACTTGGGCCCTCAGTAATGTCCCTCCCCACTAGATGACAGGAAAACGGTCATTAGCTGGCAACAGTTAAAGGACCCACCCCAAATGGCAGCCCAGACACCGAGCTATGCTCTGAGGCCTGCAAACCTGGGCCCACAGCACCACCTGCTGGCCACCAGGGGCAAGCACCAAGAGAACGGCTTGGAAGGGGACATGGGGCTGTTTCAGCCCCCCACAAAAGACCAGTTTGGAGGTCTCCCAGAGAAAGGCAACAGATTGGGACCCAAGATGCTCTCTCTGTCTCAGAAGTCACCCAAATATCCTTCAAATGGCAAGGCACAGCAATGCAAAATGATCATCCACCTTCAATTCAATTCTCAGGTGTTTCATGTAGACTTAGGTCTTGGGAAGGAACGGGCCACCAAGTTCTTGACATAAGGGAGCCCCTATCTGGCCAGACTGACTGGTTAGGAGCAGGATGCAAAATGAAGGGTGGTTTGAGGTGTGCAGCCAGGATCAGGCACACACAGGCCTGCAGATGGGGAGCTTAGGTGCTGATGGGGTGCAGGAATGAGGACGTCTTCATGACTGTCATGAACAAGATGAGACTCAGCTCCCCCAAGGGTCAAACACATGGCCAGGCCAGGGTTATGCTAAGGTCTGTGGGTGACTATAAATTCTATTGTCTCTCTGGCCCTAGGGTTCTCCCCATCTGTGCAATGGGTATGACGGGTTGAGGGCTGTGCCGTGGACTCGGGGCTTGTAGCCTGCAGTGCTGCCTCTGAGTTTTGCTTGCTCATAGTAAGGAGGAAGCAAGGTACCCCTGAGAACTGCCATAATTCCTCTTTCCCAGGAATGGTGGGCCAGCCCAGCAGTGAGCACAGAACCTGGGCAGGGAATGGAGACGGTCATGGGAAGTGCGTGGCATCTTCTAGACCCTCCAGTCGGGAAGCTGAGGTTAAGGCCTCTGGAAGAATGGGTTCTGGCCTCTGGAAATGACCATGACCAAAGAACATGAGGAAGGCTGTCCCCAGGATCTGGGAACACTGTAAGGAGCAGTCTGAAGCCAGGCATTTGACCAGCTGTGACCTTTGTCCTTGGGTTTCCAATGCCAGCAGGACCTCACCATCACAGACTGGGCCCCAAAGTGCCAAGGACAAGCCACAGACTTCCTCCTTGAGTGAGCTCCACTAGACTCTCCAATACACACTGATTTGAAACTATGGCAACCTGAAAAAAAAGCCATAAGACAGCTCCCCAGCCCATTGGCTCTCCCTCTGAGCCTGCCCTTCCTGTGCTTCTCCCTGATATGCCTCTGAACCAGGGAATTTTGCAACAGGGGGTTCCCTCAGAAAGTTCCCGTGGTGGCTGCCTGGGGAGATGGTACTTTCAATCATGAGAACTGAATCCAACCCCTAGAGGGGACCTTAGTTCAAGCCCCAGAACTCATCTTCTAATACAAATAAATAAATTGAGTGGCTCTAATGATTTTGGAAGTATTGGTTCTGTGAATGTATCATATTATTACACAGGAAATGACACCCTGAATCACAAAGAACAGCATTCAGACGCTGAGTTCCAGAGGCGGCCAAGGTTGTACTTCCTGTTGGCAACCGAACTTGGTAGTCTTAGCATCTCTTAGGTGGTACTGGTCTCGAAGGCAAAAGGGGTCATGAAAAGCAGCTGAGGCTTGGCACTGTGTGGCAGGGCTAGTCCCTGAAGAGAACCCGGGAGAAGCTATTGGTGAAAGTGCATTACAGTCACAGCAGAATACCCCAGCATTTTGGAGATACCAGTATCATTGGAACAACCAACAAGGACAGCAGACTGAAGAGGTAATTTGTGTGTGCAGCACCAGAGGGTGGAGCCAGACACCCAAGCCCTTTGGAGGAGCCCAGACATTAGCTACTGAGTTATTTACACAGTTAGAGTTTGGGCTTTGCTTTGCTTTGATTGTGACTGTGCCCTGGTTCTTCCCTCTTGAAGTAAAGAAGTCTTCCTTTCTTTTTCTTTTCTTTCTTGTGCAGGAACCCACAGTTGAGAGGCTTTGAATTTGAAAAGATTTTGGATTTTTAAAGAGACCGAACTTTTAACGCGTTTGGATTTGTAAAGACTGGGGGACTTCTAAAGTTGTTTATGTTTTTAATGTGAGATCTTGGGGATGAATAAGAAAGGAAAGATTGTGACTTAATGGAGATGTGTTTGTGTTTCAAGTTGACAGGGAGTCAGTTGTGCTGGCCAGTCTCGTGTGAGCTTGACACAAGCTAGAGTCATTGGAGAGGGAGCCTCAGCTGAACAAATGCCTCCATAAGACTGGGCTGTCGGCAAGCCCGTAGGGCATTTTCTTAATTAGTGCTTGATGTGGGAGGGCCTGGTTCATTCTGGGTGGTGCTATCCCTGGGCACATAGTCCAGAATTCTACATATTAAAAAAGAAAAAGAAAAGAGGGCTGAGCAAGCAATGGGGAGCAAGCCAGCATCCCTCATGGCTTCTACATCTGCTCCTGCTTTCAGTTCCTACCCTGTGTGATTTCCTGTCCTGACAGCCTTCAATGACGGACTATGGTGTGGAAGTATGAGTCAAATAAACCCTTTCCTCCCCAACTTGCTTTTGGTCATGGTGTTTCATCGCAGCAGTAGAAACCCTAACTAAGGCCGGGCGGTGGTGGCGCACGCCTTTAATCCCAGCACTCAGGAGGCAGAGGCAGGCGGATCTCTGAGTTCGAGGCCAGCCTGGTCTACAAGAGCTAGCTCCAGGACAGGCTCTAGAAACTACAGGGAAACCCTGTATCGAAAAACCAAAAAAAAAAAAAAAAAAAAAAAAAAAAAAAAAAAAAGAAACCCTAACTAAGACGGAAACTGGTACCGGCATCAAGGGGTATTACTGTAACAGACCTGGTCATGTTTGGGAAGGATTGTGGAAGGACTTGGGAACTTAGGGCTGCAAGTCACTGAGTGTTGAGAGTTCAGATGGGTGTTCTGTAGGAGCTCAGAAGATAAAACGTTGAGAGCAGTGCGCATGACGGAGGCCAGGCTTGTGACATTTCAGAGGGAAGCAAAGACTCTACTCGGCTATTTGAGTTAAGAAGCCGTGGTTCTGGTTAGTTAGGGATGAAAAATCAGCTGTGACTAACAAGACACCAGAGTCGCTAAGGTGAAACTTCACTTTTCTGGGATAATGGACGCTGGTCAGCTAGGGCTGAAGAATCAGCTGTGATGAAGAAGAGACCGGCATCACTGAAGTGAAATCTCCTGGGATGTGTTTCCTCAGGGTCAGCATACAGGCTGTGGTCTAACTAATCCAGCAATGGCTGCCTCTGAATGGCTGTCCAAGAATCCAATGGTTGTTCAGTCCATGGGGCTAGGTGTTTCAGTATATGTCAGAATCCTAAAGAAGTAGGCTCTAATGCCAGTGAAGGAATGGACTTGCTAGTGAGGGTGAGAGCTAGCAGGCAAAGAGAGGGAGAAGAGAGGAGGGAGGAAAGGAAGGAGGGAGGGTGGGAGGGAGGGACAAAGCACTTTCTTCTTCCATGTCCTTTATATAGGTTGCCAGCAGAAAATGCCCAGATTAAAGGTATATTCTTCCTACCTCAAATATTCCGATTAGAAGTAGGTCTTCCCACTTCAAATGATTTAATTAAGGAGAAAGATCCCTCACAGGTATGCTCAGACATTTGGGTTTTAGTTAACTCCAGATGCAGTCAAGTTGACAAGCAAGAATATCCTTCACAGCTGGAGAGATGGTTCATTAGTGAAGAGCATGTAGCTCAGCTTCAAGCTCCCATGTCAGACAGCTCACAACTGCCTGGAACTCCAGCTTGAAGGAGAGCTGACACCTCTGGCCTCCATAGGCACCTGCACACAAACATACACACACACTCTAAAATAAATTTAAATTTAGCGCAGCGATACACACTTATAACCCCAGTGCTGGAGAAGAGGCGATAAGCTGATCTCTCTCCGGGCTCACTAGTCTAGGCTTGCTGGCCAATGAGCTCTTGGCATAAAAAATAAACTGTCTCAAAAACACAAGGTGGACAGCTCCTAAGAAATGAGATCTGAGGTTCTCCTTTGGCCTCTACACACACGTTCATCTTCACATACATAAACACATACACACACATACAGAGTACCTCCATGGTATATGATCAACAGTCTTACCCTTGGATACCAGGGATCATGACTGTTTCTTCCTCCCCTAAGACAGACTCTGTGTTCCCTGGTCACAACCAGTTGATGTCTGTCTTGTTAGGGTTTCTTTTTTTGGTTTTTTTTTTGGGGGGGGGGTATTTTTGTTTGTTTGTTTTTCTAGACAGGGTTTCTCTGTAGCTTTGGAGCCTGTCCTAGAACTAGCTCTTGTAGACCAGGCTGGCCTCGAACTCACAAAGATACACCTGCCTCTGCCTCCCAAGTGCTGGGATTAAAGGCGTGTGCCACCACCGCCCGGCATTTGTTAGGGTTTCTATTGCTGTGAAGAGACACCATGACCACAGCAACTCTTATAAAACATTTAATTGCAGTACTTTATATACAGTTTCAGGGCTTCAGCCCATTGTCATCACAGTGGGAGCTAGCATAGTGGTGTGCAGGCAGATGTGGTGCTGGAGAAGTAGCTGAGAGTCCTACATCTTGCAGGCAGCAGAAATCAACTGAGACACTGGGCTGTATCCTGAGCATAGGAAACCTCAAAGCCCACCTAACAATGACACACTTCCTTTATTAAGGCCATATCCACTCCAACAAAACCATAATAGGGCCATTTCCTATGAGATTATGGGGGCCAATGACATTCAAACTACCACTCAATCCGAGTCTTGTTAATTCTTTCTTAAATCTCAAGACCCTGTTTATTTAGCTATCATATCTGTCTACCTCATAATCTTTTGAGACTGGCCTTGAACTCACCAGGTAGTCATGGGTAACCTTGAACGCCTGATCCTCCATCCCACCTCCCAAGTGTTAGTATTATAGGCCTGCATCTGTTTCCCTTGTCCTTGTGAACCTGGCTGCCTTCCAACAGAGACACCCCCTCCAGCACCATGGACAGCTCTAGTCCTCTTGCAGCACCCCCCACACACACACCAGAACCCAGCAGTTCTGTTACAGTTTAAGTTCCCTAGAGGACCGCATGCTTGTAGTCTGTAAGGGACTTTGCAAAGCAGGGTGATCGTCCCCTGCCAGGGCACAGAAAATCCCAAGGCACCTGGGACCTGAGATGACTGTTTTCCTCACCTCAAGCTCCCACATCTTAGGAACATCCCTCTGGAAACTCACTCCAGTCCCCAGAGCCTCAACCTCAGGACCTGACCTGGCCTTCTCCCTGTAAGCTTCTCCTCCAGTTTCTCTCTGTGCAGATCTCTGCCCCTTTCCCTGCAGGTCCCCTCCTAGACTCTGGAGCCAGAGGCTGACCACGAAGGCTGCGGGTGCCAGACTCCTGGCCTTCCGCAATAAGAAGCACTGCTGGGAGACAGGAAGATGGGAGGAAAAATAAGCGGGAGCCAGGCTTAGCCTCGCTCCCACCTGGGTAGCACTTCTGATGGCCATTGTATCCACTTCACACTGCCAACCCTTTCTTGACAGCACCCCAATGAGACTGATAAGAGTTGCAAGCATCCCAGGGCTGACACCGTCACCAGAACTTGAACCCCTGCTTCCTGCCTTGTCTTTCTTGCCTACAGGTACTGACAGCTTCCAGCAGTTCCTGGCCTTGAGTCTGATTCCACTCCTCAGCAGCTTCTCAGCTAGTCAGTTGGGAAGCCAAAGCCGTGCATTCAATTCCCTGTGCTAGCATATTCTGGTTTGCATCTCCTGCTGGCCCTTCCTTCAGTAGTGCTGAGCCACACAGAACCCTGACTCGCCTCAGCCACCCAAGTTCGGGGCGGGGTGGGGGAGAGGATAACCGAAAAGATCATCACAAAAGCCCACCCTGACCCTTCCACCATGTCCACCTGCCTCTTCCATTATTAAGACACACTTCCGTGCACACACACCCATGTACTCCTTAGTACCAAGAAGCCCAGGCTTAGAAACAAGTAGGGTCTTAGTGAAAAGTTTTTGCACCCCAATAAACCTCTCCACTGACACAATAATCCGAATCAGACCAAATCAAACCAAATTTTAAAAAGCCCAGGTTTAACAGATGCCATGGTTCCCGGGTGACATTCCAGCCCTCAGAGAGAAGATAGGGAAGGAAGACAGGAAAACCACGTGTTTGTTCTCTGGGTTGCTGTTTAATACCCTGTGGGAGTGGTCTTGAGCATCTCTGGGGAGGGGTCATTTGGCAGGCTTTCTCAGAGTTGGAGTTTGGATTGAGGCAACTCCCAGAGGAGCGGGCTTGGAATGGAACTTCCACCCAAACATTCCAGACTCTTTGGGTATATGGATGCCAGGGGCTAGGGGGAAGCCCTAACCCGAACACTTAACCCCTCCGTGGAGAAGGGTTTTCATTCCTTCCTTCCTAAACACACACACGGAAAATGCTGTCCCATTAGATACTGTAAGCGAAAGCCCAGCTCGAAAAGGACAAGGAGAACTTGTACAGTCTCCTTAGCAGGGTTCTGTTCTCAGCTGAAGCCACCACGAGCTAATCACTAACCCCCAAAAGAGAACTCCTCACCAGTCCTGGTTCACTTCTTGACTATTCTGCCTCACCTGGAAGGAGTAGATTTTTTTTTTTTTTTTTTTTTTTTTTTTTTTTGTGCTGAAGATCTGCTTTTGGTGGGGTTTCGGGTCCCAAAGAGAATGTGTGAAGTCGGCGAGGTGGGGGGAGATGGACACCATCTGAGGGTGAGTCAGGATGGCAGCCAGCAGCATTTAATTGAGAAAAGAATACCCCTTTTTTAATACTCTATAGTTGCACATAGGATTAATAGGGGAAAAAGCGGCACAGGGAGCTGGGGTGTGGCTTGAGATCAGAGGTTGAGGGCTCTACCACTGACCTTGACAATAGGTACCAGTCGGGTGAATGAGTTACCGGATGAAAGGGCCCAGGTTCCTCGTGCCAGTGATAAGGAGAAGGACAGTTTTAGCAAGCAGGAACTTCCCTCAAGCCCACTCCAACCCCCAGGGGATGAAGAGCCTTATCCAACTGCCTGACCTTGGGAAAAAGACTTCTGGCAAGCAGACTAGGCCACAATTTCTCACTCTGAGTACTTGGGCCTGCCCCCCTCAGAAGGCTCCCAAAAGGGAAGGTCCTGACCCTTACTCTTTTCCCATTGTACCGAACCATTCTGGTTTCTCTGTATTCATTAACTGCTTTTCACAGCCTCAGGCTCTGGGTCTGAATTGTAGGCATTCCAGTCTTGGGATCAGGTGTGTCTGGTAAATCTCTAACTCTCATGTTCTTCGGGAATTAGGAGGGCACAAGGGGATTAATTCCTGGTTCCTTTGAGGCCGGGATTTTTCGTACACATTTTCATCCTTTACCAAATCCCACACAAAATTTTCCAAAGGGAAAAGCATGAATAGTGAGAATCACTAAAAAATAGAGGTTTAAAGGTGCTGGACAAGTGTGGTCTACAATGTCGAAATGCTGGAACTTTGTCAAGCAGCAATGGTCGCCATGCGGCTTACACCATTTTTGTTTCTTTTTTATTTTGCTTTGCTTTTTTGTTTGTCCAGGCAGGGTTTCTCTGTGTAGCGCTGGCTGTCCTGGAACTTGCTCTGTAGACCAGGCTAGCATTGAACTCAGAGATGCCCCCTGCCTCCCATTTGCTGGGACCAAAGGTGTATGCCACCACACCTGGCTTTTTTTCATTGCATGTGTGTGTCAGCGTGTAAGTGGGGGACATCGCACCATGACACATATGTGTGGAGCTCTAACTCAATGGCCAGGCTTGGCAACAGGATCCCTACCTGATGAGCTGTCTGTTTGTCAGTTTTTGGCTTGCTGGTCTTTCCTTAGTCTAGGGTCCACCACTGGCCCACAGAGCAGAGCTTCCAGGAGTGAGCTCTCTCTCTTCCAAGCTCCTCTATGTGGGAAATTCTACCCATAAGGCTGACACTGTGGCACTGTTGTTAGTTTCTGCCACAGCAGCAGCCTGCCTCTGCAGCCAAGCAGTTACGCCATCGCCTGTCACCAGGTGCCTTTCCATAGTCAGCAATGCGACGACATGCGCACCCTTAAAACTGCCCGCCAGGCGCAGCTCGCCCTCTTTGCCTCTTTGCCTTCTTGTTCCTCTTGCTTCTTACTCCTCCATTTGGCTCCTCTTTCTTCTCACGCCCCTTCCTTTCTCTCTTGCCTCTCTTGCCTTTCCTGTCTGTGGTTCTTCCCTGTATCTCTGCCTCTCTCAATTCCCCACTCCAACACAGCCTTTTGCTCTTTCGCGCGCCCCCAATCAACCTCTTGCACTAACTCTGTGGCACATGGTGTGTTTGTTAAGTGGCATGCCTTAAGGTACCCACTTCGCCTTTCTTTTTTTTTTTTTTTTTTTTAGCCTTTTGACTGTTCCTTAGGCAAGAGGTCCGACCTGTGTAAGAGTGGTGCTCTCAAGAGCAGACACGAATGTCTTCCTTTCTCTCTGCCCTTCACTGTGATGTGACTAGCTACCTAAAGTTCCTGCACACTGACAAACCGCAACATGGAGTCCCAGGCCAAAAGAAACCCTTTCTCCCATAAGTTGCTTTTCTTCAGAGTATTTATCCCAGCAATAGAATTCTGTTTAACTGGAACAAACTGCCTGCTGCTTCTCCGCACTTAACTTTTTTTTTTTTTTAAGATATTCTTTTTTTTTTTAACTTTATTTTATTTATTTAGTATACAGTATTCTGCCTACATATATGCCTGCAGGCCAGAAGAGGGCACCAGATCTCATTACAGATGGGTGTGAGCCACCATGTGATTGCTGGGAATTGAACTCAGAACCTCTGGAAGAGCAGGCAATGATCTTAACCGCTGAGCCATCTCTCCAGCCCCGCACTTAACTGTTATGTAAGTGCAAGACCCTGTGACCCCAACTCCTGCCTTACCACCTCTAAAACACCCTCCTGCTAAAGAGGCCCCTTAACCCCGAGGCCTGTGGACAAGCCCGGTGGTCACAGCCTGATCCCTGGACCTCTGCTTTCTTTCTTTTTTTTCCCCCTGTTTCATGTGGCCCACCCTGGCCTCCAATTCATTTCCTGTGTTGCTGAGGAGGACCTTGAACTTCAAGCTCACTGCCTTTGTCTCCAGAGAGCTGGAACTATCAGCATTCAGCACCACACCCAGCATTCCTGAACCTCTTCTAACATTCTGAAAACCCCAAAATTTACAGGATGTTAGTCTAAACCAGTGGTACTTACAGGGGTCGCATATTGTTATGCCTAGATCACGGGTCCCCCAAAACCACCACGGAGTCTGCACTCACACGTTAAAAACAAAGAGCCTTTATTCAAGCTCGAGCCTGGACCCTCTGTCCACCCAACATAGCAGTGAGGTTGGAGAGCCATGAGCCCAGTTGGGCTGGGGTTTTTATCATAGCAGAGGTTGGGGTGAGGGGATTTCTAAGGTTCAGGACCCCCGATTGGCTGAGATCTGGTGATCCTATCTACCATGGTTGGAACATTAGGTATTTTCCCACCTTGGAAGGTCCGTTCCTGGGTGGTCTCAGTTTGTTGTGGTCTTTCCTGGAACCAGGTATTGCTTCAGGGTAAACTGAAACTCAGGCCTAATCTTTGACTCACTGGTCTCTATTGAGCCTGTTATAACTGAGCCCTACAAAATCAGATATCCTGTATATCAGATATTTACATTACAATTCATAACAGTAGAAAATTAGTTATGAAGTAGCAACGAAAATACTTTTATGGTTGGGGGGTGGTCACCTCAGCATGAAGAACTGTATTAAAGGGTCGTGACATTAGGAAGGTTGAGAACCACTGATCTAAACTAACCTATAACCCCAGTGAAATACCCTTATAAATGAAACCACTAAGACCCCCCACCACTGCGGTTCTGTCCTACCTGAGTGGAACCCCCACTTCCTACATGCAACAGTCCTTGTCTCTTCAGTAATTGGCCTCCCTGGAGCACATCCCCAGCAGTTCCCCTTCCCCCTCATGCGCTCATAATTCAGCCACTGGCAGGGTGGCTGTGGGGGAGGATTCAGTGGCCCCCTCTGTCAGCACACCTGAGTCGTGGGGGTGGGGGGTGTCAGCACACCAGCCTGCCCCTATCTAGGCTGGATCCTGCAGCCTGAATGGATTGGCCACCACCCTGGCAGCTCTCTGGAACACAGTTAAGAAGCAGTCTGTGCTGTAACTTAGTACCTGACTCTTCCACGCTCTTTGTTATTTTGCAGGCTTTGTTGATTAAATGACTTGATGTGAGCAAGGCAGTGGTGACCCACACCTTTACTCCCAGCAGAGGCGGGGGCAAGTGGGTCTCTGTATTCAGTGCCAGCTGGTCTACAGAGCAAGTTCCAGGACAGCCAAGGATACACAGAGAAACCCTGTCTCAAAAAACAAAATAAAAAAAAGGAAAAAAGGGAAAAAAAAGGACATGATGTGAAACTTCCTGCCAGTCCCCAAACTTAGGAAAGTCTGACACTTCTTTGTCCTTAGGATTGCTCTGAGACTGTCCCGAGAAGGTGTGTCCTAGTTAGGGTCACTATTGCTATGATGAAACACCGTGACCAAAACAAGCAAGCTGGGGAGGAAAGGGTTTATTTGACTTACACTTCCGTATTGCTGTTCATCACTGAATCTAGCAAGTCTGGAACCTAGAGACAGGAGCTGATGCAGAGGCCATGGAGGGATACTTGTTTCCTGGCTTGCTCCCCCTTGCTTGTTCAGCCCGCTTTCTTAGAGAACCCAGGAACAGCAGCCCAGGGATGGCACCACCCGCCATGGGCTGGGTCCTCCCCCATCAATCACTAATTAAGAAAATGCCTTACAGCTGGATCTCACAGAGGCCTTTTCTCAACTGAGGCTCCCTCCTCTCTGACGGCTCTAGCTTGTGTCAAGTTGACACAGAACCAGGCAGTACAAAGTGTCTCTGGCTTTCCCATCACCTTCTCACCGTGGCTGTCTTCCTCTCTCCCTCTCTTTTTCTCACTTTTTAAAAAAGTTGTATTTATATTCTCTTTATTTACATGTATGTGTTTGCATATGTATGTGAATGCCACATGTGTGCAGGTGTTCACAGAGGCCAGAAGACGGCACTGGGTCCCCTGGAGCTGTATTACAGATAGTTGTAAAACCCCTGAACGGAGTGCTAGAAATCAAACCCAGGTCCTCTGCAAGAGCAATGTGTGCTCTTAGTCTCTGAGCATCTCTCCAGCCTTTATCCTCACCTTTAACGAAGCTTCTGATTTTAGAAGGAAGTCTCTCCTTCCCTTCAAGCCCCCACCGTGTTTGAGTCTTCACACAGTGGTACCATTCTCTGTCTGACGGTCCTTCCTCCCCCTAGAGGTTTAGCCAAAGCCTGGGGGCCCTTTCTACATACAGCAAGTCTTTCCTGAGACAATAATTGTGTGTCAGCTTCCTAGTTCCAGACCGACCACTGCTGCTTTATCATCCTTTCTGTTATTGTATTTAACAGGGAGTGCTGGAGCAAGCTAGCCTTACTACATCCCTGCATCTCATCCCTCAGCATCCCCGCATCCCCCCCGCGCCCCCCCCACCCCTGCAGAACCAGCCCCGCCCACAGCTGGCCAACTTGCTTGCCTCCAGCAAGCTAGCCTCTGGGTACAGAAGGCTGTCCTGGCAGTGGAATCCCCAAGTTAGGCTTGGGTTACCAGAGTAGGAACAATTCCACAGTCTCGCAGGAACAGTGGGTGGCTGGCAGTGCAGTACCAAGTGACTCATGGGACTTTATAGGAAGGGCACCGGGCTGTTGGCTCCACAAACCTGCTCTGTCTAGCATGATGCCAGGAAAAACAAGTGTCAAACTGCCCCATCGTGCAGCCCCTAAAAAATGTGCACTGGTAAAGTTCTGTCATTCTTTCAGAGAGGCCCAGTAAAGACATATTAGAGACATGGCTCCTCCAACTCCCTTCCCCTCCATTTCCTCTCCTCCAGGTGCTTAGCTTCCCAGATTAGACAAGATCATCCAAGTCAGGGCGGCTTGACACCTACCCTCCCTTACATCCCTCAACTCCCTTCCTGAGGCCTAGGACCCCTGAGGGGCATCAGAGGTTCCTTTCTACTTACCCCTTCCATACTTGGTCCAGTACTTTTCCTTTGCCGTCCCTTATGGTATCCTTCGTCCTAAAGGAGAATTTTACTTTATGAGGTCAAACATTAATGCTCTCCTTGATGGCCCTTGAGTTTTCAGCCTTGTTCAGAAAGGATGTCTCTGTCCCTAAAGACATTTTTTCAAAAGGCACTGGAACTCTGCCTATAGTATAAGGGCCACCAAGACATGGAAATGGGGGTACTATCCTAGAACTTTCTGGAAGCTGCTGGAACCTCTTATGGAGTAGAGATGTTGATTTCTTCCTTTCTTTCTTTCTCTCTCTCTCTCTCTCTCCCTTTCTTTCTTTCTTTCTTTCTTTCTTTCTTTCTTTCTTTCTTTCTTTTTTGAGACAGAATTTTACTCCATAGCCCTGGCTGGCCTAGAACTCACTATGTAGACCAGGTTGACCTTGAATTCAGAGATCCACCTGTCTCTGCCTCCCAAGTGCTGGGAGTAAAGACTTGTGCTAATGCCTTTAATGATTTCTTCGCTGCAGCAAAATGGCTGGGTACTTTTTTTTTTTCCTTCTTCTTTTCTTTTCTATGGGAAACAGAAGGGTTCTGAGCTCTGGGTTATTTCTGGGTCCTTGGTTTTCCCAGCAAGCTCAAGGTCGTGCCTGGCCCACACTCCCCACACCACCTCACACTGCCCTCCTTGCTCAGGTCCATGTAGCTTTCTCTTCTGTACTGTGTCCCTTCCAGGAACACCAGTCTGTACCCAGCAGAACTTCTGTTATTTTGTTTCTCGCATGTCACCTGTTGGAAAATGTCTGCTTCCTCAGTACCAGGGCCTCTCTCACAGGGCTCCCGGCGGCTTGCTTCACTTCTCCAAGCAGGCCTTGCCCCGGTCCACCAACCTGGGCAGCACTGCAGCTGGTCTCCGAGACCCCATCTGTCATTAGGCTCCTGAGAACTTTCAACAGTACAGGGCCTTTGCAAGCCACAGGGAATGGCACTCAGACTTCTGCTTGTTCCCACCCCCAGTAGAGTGAAGAGCCAGGAGGGTCCAAGGACATGGGCAGGGATTGTTGGGGAAGGGTATTTCCTTCAGCGTTCCCCCAGTCCCTCTACTCTCTACACCCTGTGCCACTAGCAGTGGGTTTCTTTCTCCTTCCTGCCCTACACTTATGATTGACTCCCTGTTTCCCTGGCTTCTGCCTCCTTGGCCCTGTGCCCTCTACCCTAGTCCCCTGGTTCCCTGCCCCAAGGCAGTGCTTGTTTAGGTTGCCTGCCCTGCATAGAAGACTTCTCCATCTCTGTCCCTCATGGCTCTCCTTCAAGTTCCTGTGAACCTAATTTACATATGTACTAAGGCGGCAGGACCACTGGGCATAGGTTCCTAGACCATCAGCTATCCAGCAGGACATCACGAGACTCTTGCATGTGAGCCCTGAGGCAATGACAGACAGTTGGGTTTGCACTGAGGCAGCCTTTGTTCCCAGCATCCCTTGTGGCTTCGATGGACCACAGTGTTGTTACAGATTTAGAACATGAAACCATTTTTCCCTCCAAAAGGCCATGAGATGGCTTAACAAGAAGACAGATTAAGCCCGTCAGCAGATTCGTGGTGCTCAAGAGAGAAAATGGCAATCCCAAGGGCTGCCTGTAGCTGCTGTGATGGATCCTGGAATTCAGCTTTGAGCTTCCTGGAAGGCAGGGTGAAAAGGAACCTCTAAGCTTTGAGATTCCTCTTACCAGAAAGGAGAAGCTGATCAGTTCCTTCACCGTGACAGACACTTCCAGGAACTCATTTGCATGGGAGGCATAATAAAACCCTCTAAACAACTAGACTGAAAGAGGAGACAGAGCCAAGAAGCAAAAAAGATGGGAGGTTCTGGAAGGAGCGTGTGTCTTGCGCTCAGAAAACCTGGACTACTAGCCAAATATCTCTGCTTGCCTGGATCTTGTCTTTCTCTTTTGAAAGGTCTTAGATCTGTGGCTCAAGGGGGGACACTGAGGCTAGCTGTCATTTGGGGAAGAGATTTATTAGAAGAGTTCACTCATGCCACAGAAAAGACCCCATGGTGGAGGTGCTGAGAGCTCCAGTCACGTGACAGAGTGGGGCAGAGTGCTTGGTGAATAGCACAGTGTTTACAGTTAGGCTGCATCTGCTTCCCAGGCAGAAGGGGAGGGGAAGGGAAGGAAGGAGGAGGGGGAAGGGGAGAGGAGGGAAGGGAAGAGGTGGGGAAAATGGCTTGCATTTCCAAGAAGTGTGTGACCTTGAGAAGGAAGGGAAAGCAAGGGCCTCATTTAGCTAATGCCCATCCCAGAAGGCCTCTGACCGCTGAGATTCTGGTACCTGATGGTTTTATGGAGAACCAGCCATGAGGAAGCTAAGAGATACAGGGTTGTTTGTTTGTTTGTTTGTTTGTTTGTTTGCTGTATATGTGCTTTGGTTTGGATTTTTTGAAACTGGGTCTCAAGGGAATATTCCTGCCACAGTCTGCCTAGTGTTGGTATTTTAGGCCAGCCATCCCAACCAAACTTCTGGTTCAGGGAGAGACCCTGTCTTGAGGCAATGAGGCAGAGATAGAAGATGACACCCAAGATCCTGCCCTGGACTCTGAAAACTCATCTGGGTTCTCATATCTATACACTCACATACATGTACAAGCACATACATGCGCGCACACACACCAATGGCATATACTGAGAACAAAGGGTTGGGAAGCTTTTCCCAGCCCAATCCTCCCATTCCTGACTCCACACCTGAGGAAGCCCGCCATCGCCATCAGCAGCACCTCCCGGGAATTGCTCAGACAGCCTACAGGCTATTTAAGACCCACAGATCTGCCATGTGTGCTCTTGTGTTTTTTCTCCTGCCTTCCTGAGAGTCGCCCGGGAGTGTTCTTGCTTTGCCCTGTCCTGTTTATTAAATCTGGTTTTATTAATTTGATTTGATTTGGCTTATTGCATCAATGGCAGAGGAACCCAGCAACCGTGGATCCAATACTTATCACAAAGAAATAGGTTAACTGGCATATTTGACAAAGTGGACATAACAGGAGAGGTACTGCAGCTGCAGGAATGACCAGGGCTGTGGTTATAGCTCAGTGGAATACTTGCCTAGCACGTAGGAGGCTCTGTGTTCAACCCCAGTACAAAAAAAGTTCCAGAAAGAGGCTAGAGAAAGGCAAGAGTGATTTGAAGACACGACCTGCTGCAAAATTTCCAGAACTAACGAAAAGACACTGGAAGGACCCAAGCATCACCAAGGTCAATAAAGGAAACTCAGGGTCACAGTGGTGAGGTTGCACACCACTAAAGAAAGACACAGATCTTCGCAGCTGTGCAGCAGGGTGCCCACCTCCAGCCACAGCCCTTCAGAAGAGCAGCGGCAGCCTCAAAGCCAGAGAGAAGGCAGCTCAACCCAGAACTGAGAACTTACCAAAACTGCCATGCAAAGTGGAAACATCAAGATTTCTGCCCCATAAAGAAAACCAAACAGAAACTCTTTTTTTTTTTTTTTTTTTTTTTTTTTTTTTTTTTTTTTTTTTTTTTTTGGTTTTTCGAGACAGGGTTTCTCTGCAGCTTTTTTAGAGCCTATCCTGGAACTAGCTCTTGTAGACCAGGCTGGTCTCGAACTCACAGAGATCCGCCTGCCTCTGCCTCCCGAGTGCTGGGATTAAAGGCGTGCGCCACCACCGCCCGGCTCAGAAACTCTTTAGGAACAGAATCTTTGGAGGATGTAGGAGGGAAAAACATGGAAAATTATTCCGGAAGGAAGCATGGGTGTGGCAGAAAGAGCTTTGGCCAAGGAAGCTAAGATGTGCCTAAGTCTGCCCAAACAGATACAGTCAGGGTAACAGTGGAGGCAAAAAGAGCTAGAATATTAAGAAAAGAATATGAATGCCAGTCTACAAGGGTGAGGACTCCTACGCAGATAGGACCAAATTTCCCAGGCAAACCACTGGAGCCAGCATGGTGGCTGGGCAGGAAAGCATCTGCCGCACCGGCCTGACAACCTGAGTTCCACTCTCAATCCAAAGTGGAAAGAAAGCGCCGGTTCCCAAATGTGGCCACCGAACCTCTGCATGTTCGCTACGGTGTGCACATACACACAGACATACATACTTCATACACACATGAGAACAAGTAAAAGTCATTTTTAAAAGCAATCATTAGAAATGCAGACTGAGGCATATGCATTCCAAACCAGCAAAGTGGGGGAGGAGAGAACAGCACGAGAAAATTAACAAACCTAATAAATCCAGTTGCAGGAAGAGCAAGAGAGGAAGAATGCACAGGGGGAGGAAAATGAGATAATAAAAATAAGTCAGAGTGCATCAATAATCGCAATCCACATAAAAATTCTAAATGCGCCCTTTAAAAGATGGGTTATTGGATGGGATTTTAAAATTCAGCTCTTCTCTGTGTACATCTAATACATAAAGAGACAGGTTGAAGGCAATCAGAATGCCAAGCAAAAGTGTGCTGGGACCAGGCCTGGCTGCACTTGCCTGTAATCCCAGCCCTTGGGAGGCAGAGGCTTTTGAGTTCAAGGCCAGTCAGGTCTAAGTAGTAAAAATTCTAAACAAACAAACAAACAAGGCAATGATGGACTGGTTCTTAGGGCAGGCAGGTTTTCATGCTTACCTGGCCAGGATTTTCCCAGGCTGAGCAGCCAGCCGATGAGGTGGGGCTGTCCAACCACATAGATCTCTATGAGTTCAAGCCCACACACATAATCCAGTTCCAGGGCAGCCATGGCTACATAATAGAGATGCCCTGTTTAAAAAAAAAAAATTGAAAAACAATCCAGTCATGGTGGTTCATACCTTCAATGCCAGCACTTCAGAGGCAGAGGCAAGCAGGATCTCTGAGTTTGAGACCAACCTCGTCTACAGAGCGAGTTCCAGGACAGCCAAGGCTACACAGAGAAACCCCGTCTTAGGAGAAAAACAAGGCTCATTGGTTGGGGGACAGGGACAGGGCTCCAGCATAGCAGGATGACTGTGGTTAACAATGATCTATTGCCTATTTTAGAATAGCTGGAAGGGAGGACTTTGAACTGCTCCCAACACAAAGAAACAATAAGCTCTAAGAAGATGGATATGTTAATTAGCCTTATTTGATCATTAAACATTCTATACATGTATCAAAATATCACTCTGTACCCATAAATATGTAAAATTGTAGCCAATTAAAATTAAATTAAAAACAGAGAAAGCACCAAAGTAGTACATTTGACAGAATACAGAGCCTTGAAAGTTCAGGAAAAAAATTAATAAGCTAAGCCCCCAACTTAAGGAGTTGCACATTTCTTAAAAACAGAAAAAGCCCAAAGGAAATAATAAGCAGGCTGAGAGGAGAAAATCATTAAATCAAAGCAAAAAAAAAAACCCACAATATGAAAAATAAAATCAGCAAGGTCAAAAATTGGCCTCTTGCAAAAACTTTAATAAAAAGACAAACCGCTGGTAAAATTGATCAAAAAACAAACGAGAGACCCAAGGACTGTTATTAAAAATAGAGAAGAAGCTTAGGATCCAGAAGCGATTAGAAAGATGGAAAACCAGAATGTGACCAGCTCACACAGGCTCATCCAGGCCAGGCCCAGTCCCCCAGAATAGCATAGCTCTGGCTCCAAGCAGGGATGAGAAGACCCTCAGATGGGAATATCTAGACACCAGACACAAAAGCCAAAGTGAAGAATTATTTGAAGCCAATGCTCACATAGGAGTACCCTAGAACTGTTGAGGCTTCGGTTCTTCCCCCTCACCCCAACCCTCAATACTGAGGATCGAATTCAAGGCCTCAAGACTGTTAGACAATATTATGCACAACCCTGTTTGTCACTTTTTGAGACAGGGTCTCTCTAAATTGCCCTTGCTGGCCTTGAACTCACAACCCTGCAGCCTCAACCTCCTGAGTAATGAGGACTGTGGCCCAGCTTCGCCAGGCCTTGCCAGAATGTCTTAATATTTTGAGTCTGTAAATGAACTCATCTCATTTATAGACTCAATGAGAAAGACTACATTATCCATCTCTTTTATATTTTTTTTTCTTTTACTTTATAACAAATTGACAATTTGTAATGGCAAACGTTTATGGAGTGCAAAGTGATGTTATGTTTTAGGAACACAATCAAGCTAATTAGCATATTCATCACTTCAAATACTACTGTTTGTGGTGAGAGCATTTGAAATTTGCTCTCTTAGCTATTTTGAAATGTGCAATACACTATTATTAAGTATCTTTTCAATAAATACAGAAGTATTTGATACGATCTAACACTTGTGATTTTTTTAAAATCATGAATGGAAAATTAAGAGGAGAAACTTAACAATAAAAGATTGCATCTACTCAAAACCTCTAGAAAATTTGAGATTTTTTTAATTCCATTTATTTTTAGTGTATGTGTGCACAAGCATGTGAGTGCCGAGGGGTATACACACTGGAGACCAGAGATCAATGTCAAGAGTCTTCTATAGCTTTCTGCCGTACTTTTTGAAGCAAGTTCTCTCACTGAGCCTAGAGTCCACTGATTGGGTAGACTTGCTGGCAGGCAAGCTCCAGGGATCCACTCCTACACCCAGCCCTAGGGTGTGCCTTCACATTGTATTTTGCATTGGTGCAAAGGATCCAAATTCAGGTCTTCATGCTTGTGAATAGACACTTTACTGACTAAGTCATCTTCTTAGCCATATAATATTTTTAAAACTTACAATTCCAGAGCCCCATGGGGGGGGGGGGAGGCAGTATGTGTTTATAACCCCAGTGCTGGGAGGAGGAACATTCGATCTTGAAGCTCTAACCAATCAGCCTAGCCTAATAGACAAACTCTAGCCAATGAGAGATCCCATCACAAAACTATGGCAGCTAAAGCAACCAAAACAGTTGCAAATGTTAGGAGTTCTTCCTGCTGTGCCAGGCAGTGGTGGCACAGGCCTTTAATCCCAGCCCTCAGGAGACAGAGGCAGGCAGATCTCTGTGCGTTCAAGGCCAGCCTAGTCTATAAGAGCTAGTTTTAGGACAGACTCCAAAGCTACAGAAAAACCCTGTCTTGAAAAACCAAAAAAAAAAAGGGCTTCTTCCTGATTTTCCAGAGGGTTCAGGTTCAATTCCCAGCATGCACATGGAATCTGCTGTCCTCTTCTGGCCTAGGCACCCATGTGATGCACAGACATACATGCAGGCAAAACAGTCACACACTAAAATAAAATAATTAAGAAATAAAAATAAGCTAGGCTATGGTAGCACATGCTAATCCCAGCACTCAGGAGGCAGAGGCAGGTGGATCTCTGTGAGTTCGAAGCCAGCCTTGTCTACAGAGTAAGTGCCAGGACAGCCAGGGCTACTCAGAAAAACCCTGTCTCAAAAACCAACTCCCTCCAAAAAAAAAAAGAAAGAAAGAAAGAGAAATAAAAAACAATGTACAGAGGAATGACACCCCAGTTTGTTCTCCAGTCTCCATATGCACATACTCACACACACACACACACACACACACACACACACACATACAATGTGCTCATACCCACACATACACAGGACCTCCCCCCAAACACACACAAATCCTTCAATGAAAAGGTAGACTTGATACTTAAAGATGTTAAGTTCCTCTAAACTGATAAAGTCAATGGGACTCCAACCAAAATCACAGCAGAACTTCTACTGGGTCTAGACAAGTAAACTCTAATCTATCTTGATATAGCAAAAACATCAGTAGATACTACTGGGAAAGGAGGAAAAGGTGAGGGAATTTTCCCTACCAGATATCCCAACAGAGAAAAGTTAAAACCTTGGGATAAATGGCATACGTACCAGATGGTCTCATGGGTCCCTAGTGCAGAATGGGGGCCTCAGAGCAACCACCAACCATGAGGACTTGACATGAATACGGACAGAAGCGTATGTGGGTCGCTGCAGGAAGGGGAAGAGTTAGGATAATGAATAGGTGAGGATCCACAGATAGGAATATTAAATAGGGAACTTCCCAAAAACCCTAAAATACTTATTCCAGGTGGATCTGAAACTTAAATACTAGAGGCAAAACTTTTAAATTTATATAGGAAAATATAGCTAGATATGATGTCACATGCCTGTAATCACAGCACTTCGAATCTGAGGCAGGAGGATTGTGAGTTCAAGACTAGCTTGGGCAATATGGTGAAACCCTAACACAAAACAAGACAAATCGATAACAAAAAATATATAGACAGATGTGGGGATGCAAACTTGTAACCCCAGGGTTCATGAGGCTTGGCTGAAGGATGACTGAGTTTTAGGTTAACCAGGACTGCATAAAGAGACCTTGCCTCAAACACAAACAAATACATAACATTACTATAAACATATGTGTGTTAAATGTGAGAGTATGTGTGTGTGAAATGTCTTTATGACCTCAGAAAAAGAATTCTTCATTCTGAACTACTCTTCCTCCTATGGGGATATACCAGGTTTTTCCTATCACCCTACAAGCAACATAATTTAAAAATGTACTCTTAACAGTTGGCATTGCTCAACCTCTTTCTCATATCCCCTTCCTCTCAATATCCTACAGTATTGGCACAGTTATTAGAAATGAGGGGTTTGTGGGTTTCTATGCTGAGTTAAGTATTCTGTCAGTTACTGCAAGACGTGCAGTGACCACACCAAGCATCCTGTAGGCAGCCACTCCCTGGGTCAAGCCTCCAGTCACATCCTTGAAGGAGCAAGAATAGGCTTGAATTCTCTGACCTTTGGTCAAGGTGGAATAGATCTTTTTCTATGGGCTCCCACAGGAGGATCACAAGTTTGAGGCCAGCCTAGTATCTGTAGCTAAATCTTGTATCAGAAAAAGAATGTCAGTTGAGCACAGGGGCACAACTCTGATTCCATCACATGGAAGGCTAAGAAAGGAAGATCTAGAGTTCAAGACCAGCGCTGGAGAGATGGTTCAGCAGTTAAGAACACTGGGTGCTCTTACAGAGGATCTGGGCTAAATTCCCAACACCCACATGGTAGCTCACAACTATCTGTAATTCCAATCCCAGGGACCCGATGTTTCTGGCCTCTGAAAGCATGCATGTGGTATGCATACATACTTGCAGGCAAAACACCCATGCTCATAAATTAAAATGGAATAAGAGAGAATTCCAGACCCTCATAGATTCAAAGCAAGATCCTTGCCCAATTCTGTTTCCACCAAAAAAAAAAAAAAATCTCAAAGGACAATAGCAAAAAAAAAATGGATAAGACTAATAGACACACATCAGGCTGTACAGAGGAAGGAAATGAATAAGCTTTCTCAAGAAATTTAGTTATGCTGGGCAGTGGTGGCACACGCCTTTGTCCAGCCTGGTTTACAAAATGAGTTCCAGGACAGCCAAGGCTACACAGAGAAACCCTGTCTTGAAAAATCCTCCAGGCTACAAATGGAACCAGAACTCCCAAAGAACACAGTGACAGAGAACAGCAGGAAGAAATGGGTCTATTAGTGTCAGGTTACTTCAGAATACTTTCTTTGTCTTTTGTTTTTTTGAGACAGGGTTTCTCTGTACCTTTGGAGCCTGTCCTGGAACTAGCTCTTGTAAACCAGGTTGGCCTCGAACTCACAGAGATCCGCCTGCCTCTGCCTCCCGAGTGCTGGGATTAAAGGCCTGGTGCTCAGAATACTTTCTTATAAAGATTAAAGAAGAGACCTCCTTTTAAATATTTTCTCATAAAATAGTTTTGTTGACATATGATTCACATGTCACACAATTTACTCATCTAAAGCATATTTGGGGTATTCACAGGGCTGTATTCTCAGCTCCCCCAAAAGAGATGCCGGAGGGGCAGAGAGATGACTTGAGGCAAAAACACTTGCTGCACAAGCCTGACTACCTGAGATTAGTTCCTGGAACAGTGTGTGTGTGTGTGTGTGTGTGAGAGAGAGAGAGAGAGAGAGAGAGAGAGAGAGAGAGAGAGAGAGAGAGAGAGAGAGAGAGAGAGAGAGAGGGAGGGACGGACAGAGGGACGGAGGGAGGGAGAGAGAGAGACCCATGACCATTGGTAATCCCGTTTTCTTCTCACCCATTTTTTCTCAACCCCCCCACCCCAATCACTTCATTTGTCTTCTGCCTGTTCTGGTGTGTGTGTGTGTGTGTGTGTGTGTCTTTGAGTCCCAGACCTCTGTATACTGGGCAAGCACTCACAGAACTGCACTATATCTCTAGCTCTATTCTGGATATTTTTTTTCTTCTATCCACCAAACAGTGAGATCCAGGTTCAGTAAGACTCTACTTCAAGAAAATACAGTAGAGCCTTTCCAGCGGTGACAACCTCCCTATGAGAACATGCCTCTTGCAAAGGATCTTCTTCATCCCTCTCCAGAGGAGGAAAAGAGGAAACACACAAAAAAGCGCCTGGTGCAGAGCCCCAATTCCTACTTTATGGATGTGAAGTGCCCAGGATGCTATAAAATCACCACGGTCTTTAGCCATGCACAGACGGTAGTCTTGTGTGTCGGCTGCTCCACTGTCCTCTGTCAGCCTACAGGCGGGAAAGCAAGACTGACAGAAGGATGCTCCTTCAGGAGCAAGCAGCACTGAAAAGCACCTGATTCGAGATGAGTGGGAACCATCCCAATAAACACATTTTGGGAAAAAAAAAATACAGTAAAGAGAACACCCAATGCCCTGTTCTGGCCTCCTCATGTGTGTATACATAAATACACAAATACACACACATCACACACACACACACACACACACATGCCTCATATAAAAAAAATAAAGGAAGGGCTGGAGAGATGACTCAGATGTTCTTGCAGAGAACCTGGGTTCAGCTTCCAGCACCCACATTAGGTAGTTGACAATCACCTACAACTCCAGTTCTGGGGAATCCACATCAGATACAAGACTAAGGATCAGGAGGAACATCAGCCATATTTCTGGTTCCTGTCATACCTAGAGTCTGAGAGTATATTTGTGAGGGTATCAGGGAGATAGTAGAGTATCCTTAGGGAATGGGAGATACTTTGAGGTCTTAGGAAAAGGCTAATGTATAGCACCTATAGGGATGGGTGAACCTTTCGTGTCACGGGTTATAAGAGCCTGCAGTCTAGTTCACATTAGTCTCAAGCTCAGAAACTGATTGTTAGTTGGTGTGCAAAAATATTGGATGGAAAGCCGGGCGGTGGTGGCGCACGCCTTTAATCCCAGCACTCGGGAGGCAGAGGCAGGCGGATCTCTGTGAGTTCGAGACCAGCCTGGTCTACAAGAGCTAGTTCCAGGACAGGCTCTAAAAAAGCTGCAGAGAAACCCTGTCTCGAAAAACCAAAAAAAAAAAAAAAATATTGGATGGAAGAGTGTCAGGGACCATTTTCCTAAGGATAGATTTGTCAGGGACCATCCTCCTTACAGGGATAGCAGAGGTCATTGCCCTAAGGATGTTTACGGAGATCCCACCCTTCATCCCAAACTTTCTTGAGAGCTATCCGTTAACGGAACCCACCCCTTAGTCCAATGCTAATGGATCACATCTGCTAACGGAACCTACCCCTTACTCCAATGTTAATGAATCACATGCTTAGGCTTACACCAGGTGCTGGCTGATGACCTTCAGTTACCCCGGCAGAGTTCCTGCCTACCCCTACCTCCACCCCATTCAAGGGTATATAAGCTGTAACGTTCACCCCAATAAACGGAGACCTTGACAATAGAATCTTGCTTGGTCTCCATTCCTCTTCTTCAGCCCATGTCTTGCAGGTTAGCGCCCCTTCAGAGGACCCTGAATAGCTGACCCTGCTGGTGGGGTTACAGAAGAGTGCATGGAGGATGAATGGATGCATGAATGGATACAAGGATGGATGAGTAGGTGGGTGGATGGATGGATGAGGGATGAGTGCATGGATGGTTCAGTGGATGAATGGTTTAGAGGTTTAGATGGATGAAGGGTGAACAGATGAATGAATGGATGGATGCATGTGATGGATAGATAAATAGATGACGAAGAGATGAATGGGGGGAAAAAGGAGGTAAGCCATGAGTGTGGTGAGGAAGTGAATGAATGAATTACATAAACAGGCATTCCTGAAAGCATGAGAAAACAGCACAGGAGGCCAGACAGCTGCTAGGGATCACAAGCCCAGCCTTGGCCCTACAGTCTAAACTATTTCTAAGAACACTAGAAACACAAGACGACAACAGTCACAACCCCTTCTGCCCTGTGCCTCGCAGCCCAAAGGATTGTCTGTGGGCTGGAGTCTAACCCTGCGCTTCCTCGGTCCAGACGGAAGAGTCAGAGGACAGAGTCAAGGAACTGGCTACTCCTGGGAGCAGAAGCCTTCCTCCCTCTCAGGATCCAGTGCAGACTGGGGAAGCAGGAAGTGTGCAGACACAGTGATGCAGGCCGTCTGTTCTGCTGTCCCCTTGCTCTGCTCTTCAGTCATCTGGCTTCTGGCTACCCATCCTGGCAATGTTTTTTTTCTTTGGGGGGGGGGGGGGAGATAAAGAATATTCACCTTCTCACTTTTACCTGCGAAACTGAGAGTGGTGGAACCTAAGGCAGCTGTCTGGTGAGGAGGAACTAGCAGTCTCTAGACAAACGGATCTACAGCTTTCTCCCAAAGAAGTTCACTCACGATGAGGCAGAAGCGACCTGGCCTGGGGTGCACACCTTTGTCTGAGGAGAGTTTTCCTGAGAGTCAGACAAGCTCGTGGACAAGGATGTTCTTTCTCAGCCTCCGGTGTCCCCAGCAGCTGTCCTCAGGACAGCCCTTCTCCAGCCGTCCTGTAGCAACCAGGTCCTGAGATGTGGAGCTAAGGCCCCCGTGGGCAGCAGACCACAGCCAGGGGACATAAGAGAGGAGAGAGTAAGTTAGAATCCTACTCCTTTTCCCAGGAGAGCCCCTGGGCAGCTGGTCCAACCTCGTCTCAGCCTGTGGTTCTGTAATTTCTTCACGGTCAGCCAGGCAGTGGCGCAGGCCTTTAATCCCAGCCCTTGGGAGGCAGAGGTGGGCGGATCTTTGTGACTGAGGCCAGCCTGGTCCACACAGTGAGTTCAAGGACAGCCAGGACTGTTACACAGAGAAACCCTGCCTTGAAAAAATAAAAATTTTCCTGACTGTCATTTAGTGTTAAATGAGTCCCGTTCCACTCATTGCTTGCCCAGGAGTGCCCATCAAGAGCAAAGAGGGAACCCTGACTGAGTACCAGGGAAGCAGGATAATGCAGCGCTGAC
This sequence comes from Arvicola amphibius, assembly GCF_903992535.2. NCBI lineage: Eukaryota > Metazoa > Chordata > Mammalia > Rodentia > Cricetidae > Arvicola > Arvicola amphibius. The sequence continues at coordinate 26,310,552 of NC_052052.2, read as the reverse complement.
TGCCACAAAGTGCACAAGACCGCTCTACAATGGGTGGCATTGGCAGATCAGCCTTCTGTGGGCACCTGCTCCATGCCAGGCTCCAGAGGCTCCTAGAGTCACAGGTCTATCCCTGCCTGCACAGGGCTCCTGAGAGCCCTGTAGAGCAACATCCAACCAACCCTGGGGGACTTAGTGGGCTCCTAGGAGAGCTGATGCTGAGTTTGGAGCCTGAGGGATTCTTCCACAGTCATAGATCAGAGGTGTTCTGAGCACGGGGTGGGAGGGCAGGAATATGGGAAGGATCTGAGGCTGTGGAAAGACCACGTGAGACAATGATGGGAAGTGGAATAGCTTAAGTGTTGGCCTCACAGAAAGAAGCAAGGTGACCGGAAGAGCCAGGGAAGCGGCCCCAGGGCTGGGAGAGGCAGGGTCCTGAAGGCCTCCAAGAGCTTTTTTCTGATGGGCAGTAACCCAGAGACCAGCAGAAAGCTATGACAACCATTCAGTTACCTGACAGCAGTGTTTACAACCCCCATCCTGGGACTATGATAAAGAATTCTAAGCAGCCGGGCGGTGGTGGCACACACCTTTAATGCCAGCACTTGGGAGGCAGAGGCAGGTGGATCTCTGTGAGTTCGAGTCCAGCCTGGTCTGCAAGAGCTAGTTCCAGGACAGGCTCCAAAGCCACAGAGAAGTCCTGTCTCGAAAAACCAAAAAAAAAAAAAAAAAAAAAAAAAAAAAAAAAAAAAAAAAAGAATTCTAAGCAAAGCAGCTTAGGGCTAGGTTACTTCTTGGGATATACTTCCACATCCCAATCAGTCACTGAGGAAAGTCAGGACAGGAACCATGCAGGAAAGCTGCTGCCTGACTTCCTCTGACTCGCCCACAGCCTTCTGCTTAGCTAGTGTTCTCAAACAGCCCTGGACCACCTGCCCAGGAAATGGGGCTAATCACAGTGACCCTCCCACATCAGTTAAGACGATCCTCCCCACCCCCAGACAAGCTCCAAGGCCAACCTGATAAACTTCTGGAGGGAGTGGGTTTTGTCTACATCAAATTGGCAGTGCCCCTGGCTCCTGAAGGGCCTTGAGGCTACAGAAGAAGGAACAGAGCCCACCAGAAGGCGTGCCAGGCCAGGCGTGCTATGAGTGGCTTCAGGTGAGCCACCTGACAGAACAGGCAGTAGATTTTCAAAAGCAAGTGCAAAGAACTCAGTCTGGGGTGAGGCACTGAAGAGTCTGAGGGACTTTCCATAAGTGGGAACCCAGGAAGCGGAACTGCAAGTGGTATTCAAGGTCATACAGAGTCAAGTTTGTGTCTAATCTAGAGTGCAGGCCTTCATTCTACCTCCATTCCCAGGCCCTTCATAGTGCCTCTTCCCTGTTTGATGAAAACACATACACACAAACACTCACTCACACTCTCCCACAGACTCATACTCTTACATACGCTCATACACTCACATTCACACACCCTCACACACATGCTCACACACGAATACACACACACACACACACACACACACACACACACACACATCCTCATCCAGCCCCTAGGCCTTTGCTCCCACTGTTCTTCCACCCAGCATACCTTTCTCTCCTCCTTCTCAATCCCGCCCATCCCTCAGTTCCCAGGAGAGTCCCATTGTACTCCAGGACTAGAGTGGAAGGGTCTGAAAGAGAGGGGAGAGTGTGGCTTCATGAGGGCTCCAGCCTCAAGCTGTGTGACATCAGCAGGTCACTTCCTGCCTCTGGGCCTCAGTTTCCTAACTGATTTTCAGTTTCAGAAGCAAATAAAGAAAGATCCTTGAGCCTGGCTGCGGTGGCGCACACCTTTAATCCCAGTGCTCAGGAGGCAGAGGCAGGCGGATCTCTGTGAGTTTGAGGCCAGCCTGACCTACAAGAGCTAGTTCCAGGACAGTTAGGGCTGTTACACAGAGAAACCCTGTCTCAAAAAACCAAAGAAAGGAAGGAAGGAAGGAAGGAAGGAAGGAAGGAAGGAAGAAAGAAAGAAAGAAAGAAAGAAAGAAAGAAAGAAAGAAAGAAAGATCCTTGAACTTGGGAAGTTTGGCATCTTAAAACAACCTTAAGAGGGCCTCTGGATGGCTCAGAGATTAAGAACACTTGCTGCTTTTACAGAGGATGGAACTCCATCCCCAGTACCCTTGCCAGACAGCTCACAACTACCTGAACTCCAGTTCAATAGTCCTGAAGACTTATGAGACATGCACACATAAACTTTTTAAAGATGAAAATTAAATCTATGTAGACACATACATTTTTGCCTATGTATATATATTTAAGAGCAATCCTGAATGTCAGATGCCTTGAGTATGCAAATGAGGGAAATTTATGATGCTATACTGGAGGGCATTGTCTCTGAGCCTGGAAATAAGAAAGGTGAGCCAGCAAGTTTTGCGCTGGATGATGATGTTTGCTGGAGGACTCCTAGGTGGTGGTGGTGATGGTGGTTTTCTGAGACAGTCTCCCTACACAGCCCAGGATGGTCTGCAATTCTTGATCCTCCTGCTGAAGCCTCTGAAGAACTGGAACGATAGACGCTTCCAACACACCCAGCTTAGATGCTGGTTCTGACTTGACAACTCTGGCACTTTTTGTAAACATGCTGCCCGAGCCGGATAGTCTCCAGTAAACACCTATTTGCACAATCAAGGTCACACACGGGGATGTGTTTGCACAATGACCTGTTTGCACAATCTCAGCCGACTGCTATATTCCACCCAGAGCAAGCCCTGACGGAGGAGGAGCACGTCCTCCTCTTCTGCACATGCAAGCTGCCTGGCTTACAGTGCCCAGCCAAGGCCCTCTAGATCCAGCAGTCCCCTGACCCAGTCAGCAGTCCCCCATGGTTCAGCTCTTGGCAGTCAGGCTTTTGAGAATAGGACATTGCTGGGAAGGGAGGGAGTGTTCCAGCCCACAGAGGGCTCATCTGAGGGAGGAGGGACGGAACAAGAAGAGGAAGATGCCCAGTGCAGGTTAAAGGGTGAAACCTCGTAGCCTTAAGTACTTCAGCTTCCGTAGTAAATATTCCTTACACGTTTGCCTGGTGCCTCACTCTGTTCCAGGAGCCTTACTTTTCACTGATTTATCTCAAGGATCTTGTGAGGCAGACACCATGATCCCTATCTTGAAGCTGTCAAAACAAGCTGGGAATGTGGCTCAGTTGCTAGAGCAATATCCTGGCACACACAAAGTCCTGGGTTTGACCCCCAGACATAAAAACGGGGCTTGTAATCTTAACACTCAGGACGTAGAGGCAGGAGGGTAAGAAGTTCAAAGTCACCTATGTAAGATAGGTAAATGTCAGTTCCCGTGATCTGATGCCCTTTTCCTGCCTCCCCCTGGTGCACGTGGCACACACTCGGGCACACGCAGAGATAAATAAAACCTTAAAAACAAAACAAAATAATGACAAACCTGAGGCTCAGTGACCTTAAATAACTTGCCTAGGTCACACAGGAAGTGACAAAAGCCAGCAGTGTTGCCCGTGTTCTCGTGTTCTCGGCCTCTCTACTTTCCAATGCTTCTCGCCCAGAGAACTGCTTCCGCAAATCCAGCTTTCGTTTCCTCTCCTATCATTTTCATTTCAGCGCCAACAGCCCCATTTCCTCAGAGGAGATCAGGAAAGTGGTTTTCTGAAGTATCAGACGGGCAGAGGAAAGGGACAGCATTACGACTGGCTGCCCACCGTGCACTGGCTACCTCACTGAGCACTGGCTACCTCACTGAGCACTAGCTATCTCGCTGAGCACTGACTACCCACCATGCCCTGGCTACCTCGCTGAGCACTGGCTGCCCACTGTGCACTGGCTACCTCGCTGAGCACTGACTACCCACCATGCCCTGGCTACCTCACTGAGCACTGGCTGCCCACTGTGCACTGGCTGCCCACTGTGCACTGGCTACCTCGCTGAGCACTGGCTGCCCACTGTGCACTGGCTACCTCGCTGAGCACTGGCTGCCCACTGTGCACTGGCTACCTCACTGAGCACTGGCTGCCCACTGTGCACTGGCTGCCCACTGTGCACTGGCTACCTCGCTGAGCACTGGCTGCCCACTGTGCACTGGCTGCCCACTGTGCACTGGCTACCTCGCTGAGCACTGGCTGCCCACTGTGCACTGGCTACCTCGCTGAGCACTGGCTGCCCACTGTGCACTGGCTACCTCGCTGAGCACTGGCTGCCCACTGTGCACTGGCTGCCCACTGTGCACTGGCTGCCCACTGTGCACTGGCTACCTCGCTGAGCACTGGCTGCCCACTGTGCACTGGCTGCCCACTGTGCACTGGCTACCCCTCTGAGCACTGACTACCCACCATGCCCTGGCTACCTCGCTGAGCACTGGCTGCCCACTGTGCACTGGCTGCCCACTGTGCACTGGCTACCCCGCTGAGCACTGACTGCCCACTGTGCACTGGCTACCCCGCTGAGCACTGACTACCCACCATGCCCTGGCTACCTCGCTGAGCACTGGTTGCGCGAGATTTTTGCTGTTTTGTTTCGTTTGGTTGGCTTACATTGTTTGGGGTGTGGGTGTGAGTATTGGTATTGACTTTTTTTTGTGTGTTTGTTTACTTTTGAGATAAGGTCTGGAGGCGTAGCTCCGGCTAGCTTGGAACTTGAGGGCCAGTAAGTCATGTAGCCCAGGCTAGTCTGGAACTTGAGGGCCAGGACTGAGATTTTAGGCACACACTACCACACCAGGCTCCAACACTGCGTTTCTGAGAATTCCTTTAATCTTCCCATGGGCAGAGCGACTACTCCTGTGGCGGGGGTGAGGGGTGGGGGTGAAGGGGGAAGCAGAGGCTGGAGGGTTAACTTTGTTCCCAGGATTCTGCAGCCCAGCAGGAAAAAGGGCTGTGCTGAGCTGGGAGCGGAAGGTAGGGTGTAGTTTCTGCCCCCACAGACTTTGAAGTTTAATGAAGGAAGCAGACAGCAGGAGTCCACTACAGGGTAACAAGATGGACAGGAGAAGGACACCTGAGGCCGCTCAGAGCCTAGGTCAGGAAGGTGATGACAGGGGCTCACCTGTCTGGCGAGAACGAAAGCACGGAAGTGTCCCAGAGCCTGGGCAGGCTGGAAAACACAAACCATTCAGCCTGGTTGGAGCAGGAGACAAGTGGACACTTGTCTCCTGTGACAGGAGGGGAGGTGGGCTGCCTGCTAGAACCTCTAATGCAGTGGTTCTCAACCTGTGGGTCGAGACCCCCTTGGCAAACTTCTACCTCTCAAAAACATTTGCATTACAATTCATAACTGTAGCAAACTTACATTTATGAAGTAGCACCAAGAATGATTTTATGGTTAGGGGTCCCCACAGCATGAGGAACTGAATTAAAGGGTCACAGCGTCGAGAAGGTTGAGACCCACTGCTCTAGGGATTTCGGAGGTCAGGGTTCTGCAGTTAGGCAGAAGGGGTGTCAAACCGCAGAGTCGGAGCAGAGGGAGACAAGAGGGTAGTGTTCTGTTAAAGCCAGAGCTGGAACCACCTCCCATGCCCAGCCGAGGACTGGATCCTGAACCCTGTCTTCCAGGTGCTCGGCACAGATTCTCCTCAATCAGAAAGATCAATGGGTGTGGGCAGCCCTGGAAGGAGGGTGTAAAAGGCACAACGTCCTTGTGCTCACAGAGAAGCCCCGGAAACCAAGAATGTTAAACATGCAGGGCTGTATAACCTGTTTTCTGCCCAGAAGGCTGGAAATGGAGGCAGTTTATAGCCTGGTGCTGCGCTATCTCTAAGACTGAGACCACACCAGATCCTCCCCAAGACCCTTAAGATGTCACGTGTAGTCGTCAATCTATAGATCCCATCTTGATGGATGATGTCACGTGGCCTTTACAAAAATTTCAAAGTAGTCCTGCCTTAAGTTTTATTGTGCACACAGGATTGAATTAATTATCACCAGGAAACTTTTTATACTTAAATATGCCTAAGATAATTCTAGACTCTTGAAATTTGAACCAACACCAGCTACTGAGTCTCAGTCATGGTGAACCCAACATCCATCCTTCTTGCTTCATTTGGAGGGGCAACACTCTGCCGGCCATGGTGCTTGCAGAGACCCCACCCAGAGGGGGAGGATGGATAGTTCAGAGTCTCTGGGGAGGAGGAAACTGTGACCAAATTACATAAACAAGTCAGTGGGAATAGGGACAGCTTTGATGAAGAACATTTAGTCTTTCAATAACTCGGTAAGCATGGGTTGCTAACTTACCTTGTGATGAGCAAGCTGTAGACACTGGAGCTAATTTGGTTTTTGGTTTTCATTTGTTTTATTTGTATGTTCTTTTTAGAATTATTTTGTTTATGTGTATGAGTATTTCACCTGCATATATGTATGCACACCAAACAAGTGCTTGGTGCCCAAGGAGGCCAGAAAGGGCCATCAGTTCCCATGGAGTTACAGACAGTTGTGAGCTACCACGGAGGTACTGGGAACTGAAGCCGGGTCCTCTGAAAAAGTACTGAGTACTCTTAACTGAGTCATCTCTCAGGTCCTGTTTGTTAGTTTTGAGACAGGGTCTCCCTTTATAATCCAGACTGAACTAGAACTCTCTACGAAGCTCAGGCTGGCCTCAAATTCATGGTCATTCTCCTGTTTCAACCCCCCAAGTGCTAGGATTACAGGCATATACCAACACAATCATCTGGGGTTGCAGTTTTGAACAGAATGAACAAACTTTTTTCCAGCATGGAGGTCCAGTTCCAGCAGAGGTGGGGATAGAAGGATCAACAGAGGGAATGAGGGACAAGGGACAATTTTTTAAGGGTTCCCAGAAGGCTTCAGTAGGATGGTGATATTTGAGCAAAGACCTGAGAAGGGGAGAAAGTGGCCCCACCTTTCTCCCTTGAGGAGAAAGTGTCTAGGTCCAAGAAGCAGCAGCACAAAGGCCTGAGGCCCCCACCTTTCTCCTTTGACAAGGGACTGATTATGATGTCTGATGATTTATTTATTTTTATTGTATGTATATTAGTGTTCTGCCTGAATGTATGTATGTATGAGGGTATCAAATTACACAGAACTGGAACTATATATAGACAATTGTGAGCTGCCATGTGGAAGCTGGGAATTGAACCTGGGTCCTTTGGAAGAGTAGCCAGTGCTGGTAACCTCGGAGCCATCTCTCTAGCCCCATGATATTTGATTTTAAATATCAACTTGTTGTGATTTAGAACTGCCTGAGCAGGATCCCTGAGCTGAGGAATTACCTTGACTGCCTTAATTGATATGGGAAGACCCACCCCAAATATGGGCGGTGCCTTCAAGTGGCAGCCAAATCAAAAATCTACACGAAAGAAGGAAGATAGTTCAGCCTTTGCGCTCCTGACCTTCCGGCTTGCGGCCACTTAATCTACCTTGTTGCTGCCACCCCGATGATTCCTTCACTCAAGTCAAAATCAGTGTTTCCAGGCTTCCGACCCTGACTGAGGAGCGGACACCCTCTGGGTCTTCAGAACCATCTTGGGACTGCTGAGGCATCCGGCATGTCCTGAGGATGTCCCAGGTGGGTACTCAGCCGTAAGATGGCTGTTGCTACTACTTCGACTGTATTGCATAGGCTAATTTAATAAATGCATATATGTGTGCATGCGTTCAGTCTCTTAGTTCTGATCCTCTGGAGCACTGGTTCTCAACAGGGGTCGCCTAAGACCATCAAAAAACACAATTATTTACATTGATTCATAACAGTAGCAAGATTATAGTAATGAAGTAACAACAAAAATAATTTTATGGTTGAGGGTCACCACAACATGAGAAACTGTATTAAAGGGTCACAGCATTAGGAAGGTTGAGAACCGCTGCTCTAGAAAACCCTGACTAATTTACTAATATATACTATTATGGTGTTTTTCAAACTAAGAACCTTTTGCCCTCTCTTTTTTTGGGGGAGGGGAGTGTTTGCTTGGTTCTTTGTTTTTGTTTTGTTGTTGTTCTTGTTGTTTTTTTGAGACAGGGTTTCTCTATATAATAGCCTTGGTTGTCCTGGAACTAGTTCTGTAGACCAGGCTGGCCTCGAACTCACACAGATCCACCTGTTTCCTGAGTGCTGCAATTAAAGGCATGCGCCATCATGCCTGGCTTTCTCCTCTCTTTGTTGATAATTGAAATTACGAGGTGGGTTCTGAGGTAACTTGACAAGATAAAACCAGGAGCCACCAGAATGGTACAAACAGTAGTGTCATAAGGAGCTTTCTGATGAGAGTCCTAGAAAACAGTTGTTTTCGGCTGACAAGGGAAAACCTTAAGTAAACGTTACCTGTGCTGAAATCGATTCTCCATGGGCAGAAGTTTCAGCCAGACTCAGTGTGGAAGGGCTCCCTGCCCCCCCCTCCACACTTCCCCGTCTTTTTGTCCTGCTTCAGTTTTGGATGAACACTTGAAGACCCCAGTTCTCCCTTGGCCCTGTGTTGTCTCTGGTGCCCTGCCCAGACTCAAAGCACAGAGCTCAGGAAATCCGGAGAAAAGGGAGAGGGGGCCTCGAGCCAGGGTGCCACAAGCCCTCTAAGACCCCTGAGGCAGGAAGGTCGCTGGCTCACCAGTTTCCCTCAACCTCCTTCCTGAGAGGAAGGGGCTGCCTGTGTCCCCCCGAGGGTGAGGGCCCAGGGTAGGGCAGGAGGGAAGCCAGGAAGGTGTCGCAATCCTGGGTCCCCTGGCCTGTCATTAACGACGAAGCTAGAAAGAGAAGTTTCAGGAACTTGTCCGAAGAAGAGAGGAGCAAGAGAAGAGAGAGCGAGCACCAAGGCTGGGCACATCGCCCTAGCCCCAGTGTAAGTAGGGGAGGGTGGAGTCCTGGAGGCCTCAGACCATTCCCTAGCATTGCCAGGGCCACATCAGGGGAGGCCTACAACAGGTGATCCTTGGGACCTGGGAGTCTCTGTGTGTGGCATGGGGAAGTCAGACAGCTGAATCTCTTTGGAAAGAGGAGCTGAACTCAGGAGTAAGCCTATCTCTCCTGGAATCTCTGTCCCTCAGATATGTTCTAGAGGCCACAGATCTGCCTCATTTCCCTCTTGGCTACTCCCTGTTTTCAGCCCTTTGGCATGCCTCCTCTCTGCAAGTAAGGCTGTCTCGGAGTCTCTGGGCCTCTCTCTCCTCTCCCAGTTCCCTTTGCCTCTTTAAACAGTTGCTACAAGACTTCGCCTGCTGGGCCTCTCTGCCTCTCTAGATCTACCGGGCTAGCTTTCGAAACCTGCCTCTCCACCTCTCTCTGCAGCGCCCCAGCCTCGTCTTGTTGTTGTTGTTAAAGTGTGTGGCTCTCAGGCAGATGAGGCTTATCTTCGAGTAAGCAAATAAGAACCCAGAACTTCTGACCCTCCTGCATTCCAAGTGCTGTGAAGGACTACAGGCCTGTACCACCCTGCCTGATTCTCAGTGTGGTCCTGGGGATCAAGCTTAGGCCTTTGTGTGTGCTAGACAAGCATTCTACCAACTGAGCCACATCCCCATCTGCTTTATGAAATAGGTTCTCACTAAGATGCTCAAACTAGATTTGAATTTCTTCTATAGCCCAGGCTGGCCTTGAACTTGCAATACACTTGCCTCTACTTCCAAGGTAGCTGGGATCTCAGACCCATGCCACTGGGCCAGGCTCTGCCTCAGTCTATCTTTGTGTGTCTTTTGCCCCCAACCCCATCAATCCATCCGTTCATCCATCCCTATCTTTATCTCTATCACACCTGGGAAGCCTTCTCTCTTAGTTTAGTCCCAATGTCCCCTTCCTTCCTCTCTTCCCACTGACAGAATTTCTAAAGAGCAGGACGGGAGAAGGGAACCAAGGGGGAAGGTTGGCAATGATGAGCAAAGGAGAGCTCTGACAGCAAGAAGAGGGGATGCTGTAGCAGCCGTGGCTTATGGCATCAGCTGTGTCGGTTGACACAGTGAGAGCAGCTGCAGAGTCCAGCAGAGACGCCAAGAGTGACAGGAGTGGCCTGAGAACCTCGGGGCTAGAAGCCGACCCAGGAAATGCAGCAAGGTGGCTGTTCCAGGAGGCTGTGCTGGTTCCATTGGCTTATTTCCTGCTTTAGGGCTCACACAGAGAGCCACTGCAAGAGAGCTCGGTCCCCAAGCACAGTGCCAATGGCGTTAATCTTAACTGTCTCACTCTGTTATTATAGCACTACTGAGACATGAGTGTTACCGTCCATCGTCTTTCCACAAATGGAGAAACTGAGGCTCAGAAAGGTGAAGGAGCTCATCCAAGTTCACCAGGCAGGTAAGTGTTGGAGCCAGGGTCAGAACTGGGTTCCCACCCTCTGTATACAGTAGGCAGAGGCTCCAACAGGCCCACACTCCTACTCCCCTGGGACCACTCCCAGGGCTTCTATAGCTGATGTACTGATGCCAATCAGGCCAGCTCCAGACAACCTAAGGAGGATGCCTGGTTTTTTCTGCATTCAGTTGCCTGCTCTCAACACATGCCTGTGGGGAGGAGGATAAGGTGGTACCAGGTATGGGCTAGGCCTAGGTACAACCACAAGAGTGGAGCCGGGAACCAGCATCCTGAGCCCTGGGGGCTAAGTCTTTCCCACTCCGTGTGTGCATGTGTGTGCATGTGGTAGTGGGAGACAGTCAACCTGGTGTGCGGATGTGAGGTTCTTTTCTTAGTTAAGGTTTGCTATTGCTGTGATAAAACATCTTGGTCAAAAGCAACTTGGAGAGGAAAGGGTTTGTTTCAGCTTATCCCAGGCAATGGTCCTTCACTGAAAGAAGTCAGGGCAAGGACTTGAGGCAGGCACTGAAGCAAAAACCATGGAGGAGTGTTCTTACTGGTTTGCTCCCCACAGTTTGCTCAGCCTGCCTATAAGGCACCAGGACCACCAGAGCAGGGGTGATGCCGCCCACAGAGATCTGAGTCCTCCCACATCAAGCATCAATCAAGAAAATGTACCACAGGCTTGCCCACAGGCTAATCTGGTGGGGGCATTTTCTTAACTGAGGGTCCCTCTCCCCAAATGACTCTAGCTTGTATTAAGTTGACATAAAACTAGCCAGCATGGTTACTAAGCAAGGTTAGTGGACAGAGATGTCCTGGACAAGAGGTAAGAAAAGCTTGTGTTCCTAGTGGCTCTGATCCCTGTTCTTTCTGGGAGGCAGGTTTCACCTTAGTGATACACACACACACACACACACACACACACACACACACACCACTCCCTTAATGCCAGCTGGAAGAAATCCCTTGGTTTGAATTCTCTCAGGTCTTTCTCTCGCAGTCCTAGGCAATAGAGGCCAATGTTACCTCCATGTTGCAAACACAGAGGCTCAGAGGTTAAATAACCTGCCCAAACTGTGGCAGAGCAAGGATTAGCCTCAGCTCTGGCTGCAGAGCTTGTTCTTAGGCATCTCTCACTGTCTCCAGGTAAGCACCAAGTTGTCATAATGATGGGGCTGGGAGCCTGCGCCCTGACTGGAGTTGCCCTGATCTTCTTGCTACTCCCTAAAAGTAAGTGGGGGACTGGGGAGGAGAATTAAAAGGGAGGCACAGGTCCCCAGGCTGCTGTGTGGCAGGCCTTGGGAGTGGGGCAATGAACAAAACAACCAGGGTCTCTCTACATCACAGAATTTAGCAGAGCAGTCACAATTCCAATTACAAAGGGATGGAAGAACTCCAGGGTACAGTCAGGCTCACCGAGATGCACACATGCAAACCTGCTGAGAGAGGGCCGGAAGAGCACCATGAAGGGGGAGCAAGGGTGCAAAGGTCCACAGACGAGAGGGACTGTATTGTCGCTTCAGGAATAGACCCAGTGTCTGAGCTGAGTCAGGGAGGGTGAGGCGAGGGGCTGTGTGAAGGGGGCGGAACTTTGAGTGTTCTGACCTGAGAGCAAAGGTTCTGCACTCACAGTTGTGTGAGGACGCCTGAGCCTCTAAGCTGGGAGGTGGTGGCACACGCTTTAGTCCCAGCACTCAGGAGGCAGAGGCATGTGGATCTCTGTGAGTTCAAGGCCACCTTGGTCTACAGAGTGAGTTCCAGCCAGGGGTACACAATGAAACCCTGTCTCAAAATAAAACAAAAAACAAAAACAAAAACAAAAAAAAAAGAAAACCATTTGATTCTCCCAGAGACACAAAGGTAGTACTAGATAAGGATGGAAAACAAGCCTGGTACTGACTTACTGTAGACTGTCATTGAGACTTACTGCCAGTAATTAGGCTCTTAATAACGCCAGCCACCTGGCCGCGGGAGACTGGAATATGACAGCAGGCCACAGAACAGAGGAAATTCCTTCAGAATGGAGGGGTCTCTGAGTTTAGCAGATTAGTGGTAGTGCTGACTAAGATATAAAGCTATAAAGTCGGAAGCTAGCCCTATTGTCCCACCCTAACTCAGGGCTGTTACATGCCAGGATCTTAGCAGCTTCAGGAAGGTACTTAGATAGGATGTCAGATATGACTCAGGCACTCTGCGGGGCAGCTCTGGGATCTAACTGGTAGGAACTGCTTTTCATCGCCATTCACAGATGAAAGTCGGAAGACGCGGGGAGCCCCACTTACATAGCCGAGGGTCGCTAATAATAAGCAAGGCAGTCTAGCCCCTGTGTCTAAGCTCGTCACCCATCACTTCAGCCTGCCTTTGCAAGGCAGTCACACGCCTTTGAAGTGTCACAATCAAGACACTTACAATCAGATTTGAATTGGACAAGGATTGCGGTGGCCTTGGGGGTTCTTATCACTCTGATTGTGGCTTTCACTACCTACCCAGTCCCTCCCTAGTGAGGAATTGGAGCTGCCCGAGAAGCATAGAGACCGCATTCATAACTGCCTTCAGGGAGGGCACAGGATACAAATATTCACACAATGGGGAGCATGCGCATCCTGGGGAAGGTGTTCACACCCTGGGAAGGGTTTATACCACAGGGCGTGTTCACATCACAGGAAGCATTCACACCAAGGGGCACACTCACGTGATAGGAAGTGTTCATAGCCCCGGGGAGTATTCACATCACAGGAAGCATTCACACCAAGGGGCACACTCACGTGATAGGAAGTGTTCATAGCCCCGGGGAGTATTCACACCACAGGAAGTGTTCATGCTTCTTGGGGGTGTTCACACCTCAGTGGAATGCTCGCTCTGTAAAGAGGGTTCACACCGATGGACGTGGCCAACTGAAATCAGGAGCTGCTTTTCTCTGCAGAAGCCATTGATAACCATTTACAGACACATGGTTGTCTCTAGCTCTCTCGACAGTGCATCTTACAGGAATCGTACATTGTATTTACTCCTTCATGTTTGGCCCAGTGTCTTCCAGATGGGAGGGTAAGAAGATAGAGGGGGTCTCTGAGGCTAGGAGTCCAGAGGTCTTGACATGGCCCATGTTGGCCTGGCAAAGGAATCATCCAGGAACACCCCCCATCAATCTAGGTCTGGAGAGCTGCGGGCACATCAGGCTCTCAGTCCCCATTGTCCGTCTTGGGGACCCTGTCATGGCCTCCTGTACCATCAGCCCAAACTGCAGCAAACTGGACCAAGAGCCACAGATCCTATGGAGACTGGAAGATGGACCAAACCAGCCTGGAGACAGACAGCAGAGACTGCCTGATGGGACCCAGGAATCCATCATCACTCTGCCACGTGTGAACCACACCAAGACCTTTGTCTTCTGCCTAGTGCCATGGGGCAACAGTTTCCAGGTCCTGGATCAAGCTGAACTTCAGGCAGGCTGTAAGTCCCTCCTACCATCCACCCATCTGCTTCCAGCCCTTCTGCCAGAAAGAACCAGGGAGAGCAATGACCTCATTCAAGTAGCCCTTTGTGAGCATGACAGAGGATATTGTTCATCCTATCAGGTGTTATTATTTAAGCCCGTTCTCCAGATGAGGAAACTGGCATTTAGTGAGGACAAGCGCCTTCCTGAAGGCCACACTCCAAAGTGTTCCTTGCAGAAATACTTGTCTGCATGGCTGTTTAGCAAGCTCAGGTCCTTGGTCCTAAGAGGGGCTTCACTTCCAGCTCCTCCTAAGTCCAGACCCAGTTTTCTTTCCAAATTGAGCAGAATGGTGTTTGTGTTAAGCTAAGGTATAAGGAACAAATAAAAACACATCTTTAATCCCAGCAGAGGGAGGTGAATCTCTGTGGATTTTTTCCCTTCCAGACAGGGTTTCTTTTTTCTTTCTTTTTTCTTCTTTTTTTGTTTTTGTTTTTGTTTTGTTTTGTTCTGTTTTTCGAGACAGGGTTTCTCTGTAGCTTTTGGAGCCTGTCCTGGAACTAGCTCTTGTAGGCCAGGCTGGCCTCGAACTCACAGAGATCCACCAGCCTCCACCTCCTGAAGGCTGGGATGAAAGGCGTGTGCCACTACTGCCTGGCAAGACAAGGTGTAGCCCTGGCTATCCTGGAACTCACTCTGTAGACCAGGATGGCCTCGAACTCACAGAGATTCTTCTGCCTCTGCTTCCCAGGATTTCTGTGATTTTGAGGACAACTTGATCTACATAGAGAGTTCCAGGGCTGCTAGGGCTACATAGTGAGACCCTGTCTATTCCACCCCCACAAAAAAAAATTAGTGCTAGGGCTGGGGATGCAGCCCCATAGTAGAATACATTACTTAAAAAGAACAAGGCCCTGGGTTCCGATCCTAGCACCCCACCAATCAATAAGAGCCAGGTATGGAGGCACACTTCTGGGATCCTAGTACTTGGAAGCTGAGAAAGAAGGATGGCAAATTAGAAATTAGCCTGTATTGTATCATGAAACCTGTCTCAAAAAAAAAAAGAAGAAGAAAAGAAAGCAGTGATCACCGTAGCCCCCGCCTGCCTGAGCACAGTTGTGAGCATCCTATACACAGGATGCTATACACAGCCCTCGTATAAGTTACTTTTGAATGTTGTGACAGAACACGGTGACCAAAGAAACTTAGAAGAGAAAGCATTGAGTTGGGTTCATGGGTCCAGAGGGTTAGAGTCTGTGACAGGGGAGCAAAGGTATACAGGCAGAAATAGCTGAGAGTTTACATCTTGAATAGCAAGTTAGAGACAGAGAGGACTAACTGTAAGTGGGACAAATCTTTTGGGACCTCAAAGCCCACCCTCCGTGACACACCTTCTCCAGCAAGCCTCCCAAAACCAGTCCACCAACCGGGAACTAAATATTCAAACATGAGCATCTGGGAAAGGGGGCATTCTCAATCTACCGCCCACAGCCCTTAAAGAAACCTAGGAAAGAAGTTGATTATCATCACCCCCTCTTTACAGATGAGGAAAACTGAGGCACAGGAGCAGTTCAGTCACGTGAGGATCAAATGGCTAATGATTGACCAAACCAGAATGAAACGCAGGCTGTCTCTGACAAAGACGCCACCAGGCTGCTGAGGGTCTGGGTTGCTTGCCCCTGTACCTGACAGAATCGTAGCTGCCCTTACAGGTCCACAGTGCAGAAGGAACAGTCCAGCCCCAGGAAGCACGGCCACAGGTGTACACCCCGCCCACGAAGGCTCCTAATATTCTTCCCACCCTATCCAGATCCTCCTGCCAGCCCCTCCAACTTGTCCTGCCTTATGTATCTCACCACCAACAGACTGGTCTGCCAGTGGGAACCAGGTCCTGAGACCTACCTGCCCACCAACTTTACCCTAAAGAGCTTCAGGTACATAGGGTTTCCATGCCAGTCCCTTCCTCCAGGGCCTGGGTTGGGGCACAAGTCACTGTGGGGATGGGGAGCCAGAGGCAAAGACAAGAGGGGGGCCTTGCCTTCTTCCTCTGCTTGACACGTAAGCCTGGCCTCTTGGCAGGAGCCGTGCTGATTGTCAGTACCAGGAGGACTCCATCTTGGACTGTGTGCCCGAGGACAGGCAGAACACCTGCTCCATCACCCGCAAACACCTGTTCCTCTACCAGAATATGGTCATCTGGGTGCAAGCAGAGAACGCACTAGGGATCAGCGAGTCGCCAAAGCTGTGCTTTGAGCCCATGGATGTTGGTGAGTGATACTGAATGTGAGAAGGGGGAGAGAGCCCCAGATTGGGAGACCCAGAGAGGCCCAGGGAGGGAACGCAGAACTAAGCACAGACAGGGAGATTTTTTGGGAGACCTAGAAGAGGCAGAGAAGAGAGAAGTGGGGAGCAGAGGCTAGGTTCATACTTTCACCTTTATTTATTTATCCACTGGGTTTTCAAAACAAGGTTTCTCGGGTTGCTATCCTGAAACTCGCTCTGTAGACCAGGCTGGCCTAAAATGTGCCACCGCCACCCAGCTCTTCTTACTTATTTACTTATTTATAGGGGCACATATCATATCATGGTTACATATCATGGGGCACATGTGGAGGCCAGAGGAACTTTCTGGAATCCTTCTTTCCTTCTACCTTGAAGCAGGGTCTCTCTTGCCTCTGCTGCTGTCCTTGTACTTCAAGCTATATAGCCTGGTGGCCTCAGGGTGATCCTCCTGTCTTCACCTCCCAGTTTGCCACAATGGTGCTTGTATTACAGATGTGCGCCATTGCACTGGGCTTTTTTTTTTTTCCTTTTGTTTTTTATTTTCAAGACAGGGTTTCTCTGTAGCTTTGGAGCCTGTCCTGGAACTAGCTCTTGTAGACCAGGCTGGCCTCAAACTCACAGAGATCTGCCTGCCTCTGCCTCCTGAGTGCTGGGATTAAAGGCATGTGCCACCACCGCCCAGCTGCATTGGGCTTTTTGCCCTGAATTTTGGGACTAAACTCAAACTTGGGTTGTCAGGCTGTGTAAGTAGCACTTTGATCCAATGATCCATCACCCCAGCCTTCAACTGATTTCTCAAAGTAACTACCCTCTCCCCACACCCCTCCCCCACCACAAACCTACCAGACTGTGGCCGTCCTAAGATACAGCAGTGAGCAGAACTTCAGACATCCCATCCTCAGAATATTACAATATCCGATGACTTTAGAAGTTGACAACTAAGTGGATCCTTGGAGAAAGTGAGGGACCAAGCCGCTGGATAGCTGGAAAGAAAATGCTAGAAGCAGATGTAGCAACCAGTTCAAAGTCCCTGAGGCAGGGCCTTCACCTAGTAAGAAACACAGATCCCCAGACCCAAGCGCAGCTGGAGCTATGGAGCCAGAGAGGAAAAGAGAGGGAAAAAGATCCAGGAAGGAAAGGGGGCACTAAGACAGAGCCCTCCCAGGAGGCACGGAAAAGTTTGACAACCCAACCCCTTGCAGTGAAATTGGAGCCTCCCGTGCTGCAGGCCCTGGATGTTAGCCATGATCTAGTCCCACGCCAGCCAGGCTGCCTGTGGCTGAGCTGGAAGCCATGGGAGCCCGGTAGATTCATGCAGCAGGAGTGTGAACTCCGCTACCAGCCACAGCTTAGAGGAGCCAACTGGACACTGGTGAGGCAGAAGACGACCTTGAGACGGAGGTGGGGCATGGAGCGGGGGCAAGTTGAATTGAGTTAGTGTCACCTCCCACACACCAGGTGTCCCACCTGCCTTCCAGCGAGGACCAGTTCAAGCTCTGTGGGCTCCACCGGGCTCCAGTATACACCCTGCAGATTCGGTGCATCCGCTACCCTCTGCCTGGACTCTGGAGCAGTTGGAGCCCCGCCCTGCAGCTAAGGCCCACCATTAAAGGTGAGAAGCCAGGAGTGGCCATCAGAGCCTAGTCCGGCCCCCAGGGCCCTTTCCAACAAAACCCTCTCATCTCCTCCCGTCCACAGCCCCCACCATCAGACTAGACACATGGTGGCAGAAGAAGCAACTGGATCCCGGGATAGAGACTGTGCAACTGTTCTGGAAGGTGACTCTCTGAGACCCCCCTCCCACTCCCAACAGAGCCCCCAAGGTAGGGCTCAAGAGTGCAGGGTGCCTGAAAGGCTGGGAGACAGTTTGCATGCGTTTCACAAATGCGTGGGAAGGTGGGTAGTGACCTTGGGGAGAGACTGTAACGTGGGGCTCTGGGGTCACCTGTGTCCCAAAGGGTCCAGTCAGAGAATAGTTAAATACCTGCTACATGTACTAACTGGCTTCTTCCTTCTTTCCCTCCTAGATCTTGCCACAGGGGGATAGAGGGATGGGGAGCCTCAGAGCCCAGTTCCTATGGCTGGCCCCTACATCCCAGGTTGAGCTATACAGCTCCCTTACTGTATTCTTCCTCACCTGTCACAGCCAACACCCCTGCAGGAAGACAGCGGACAGATCCAGGGGTACCTGCTCTCTTGGAGTCCCTCAGATCAGCAAGGGCTGGAGAGGCACCTTTGCAACACCACAGAGCTCAGCTGTACCTTCTACCTGCCCTCGGACGCCCAGAACGTGAGCCTTGTGGCCTACAACACAGGAGGGACCTCTACACCTACACCAGTGGTTTTCTTAGAGAACAAAGGTAGGCCCCCCCCCCCCGGCAGCTAAACAGCAGAGAGCATCATGGGAATTTGAAGGCTGGACCGCCTAGGCTCCTACCTGTCCCTTGTCCCTCCAACTTGCTAACAGAATGACCTGGCCTGGACAGGTGACCTCCCTGCCTGGCCCGTGTTGACTCCAGAACCTGCAAGCGAATGCACTAACATGGCCTCTTGGGGGTTGTGGGTGGGGCAGTCAACTTTGAGCCAACATTTAAATTAGTATTGTTGGCCAGAACTAGGTTAATCTGAGAGAATATACACACATACACGCACACGCACACACAGAGCTTTGATTCCCACTTATAAGTTGTACGTGTACATATGCATATAGCCACTTGCAGACAACCGCAGATGTCATTCTTCAGGGGCTGGCCACGGTTTTGGAGACAGGATAGCCCACCGGTCTGAAACTCACTGATTAGAAGCTACTCTGTGGTTAGCCCCAGAGATCCACCTGTCTCTGTCTTCCTGGTGCTAGGATTATAAATGTCACATGCCTGTTTTGCTTGTTGTTTCCACATGGGTTCTGGGAATCCAATTCAGGTTTTTGTGCTTGCCTTACAAACACTTTACCAATTAAATGATCTCCCCAGCGCTGAGCTGTGTGATCCCTAATAAGCCTCTCCGCCTCTCTGTATCCCCCACTTTCACCCACTGATAAAAGGGAGACACCATCGTGCCTCCCTGCTATGATTGTTAGAGAACTCCATGAGTCACAGACATCAAGCTGAGTGGGGCCAGGAAGTAGCCATGGAGCAGGCTCTGTGCAAGCTTATTCTGTGTTCCCTCCTTTAACACACACCAAGTCTGCAAAGTGAGGACATCCTTGTTATCACTTCCACTTGGCAGATGAAAAGATTGAGGCTCAGGTCTTGCTACACCCTGGATGGCAGGTCTGTCAGCAGCAGAGGCGGGATTTGAATCCATGTACAGCAGTGAGGCCTGCAACCTTTCCATCTTCACACCTATTTCCCACTCCCTCTCCAGGTCCAGCTGTGACCAAACTCCATGCCATGGCCCAAGACCCAGATAGCATCTGGGTAGACTGGGAGGCACCCAGTATTCTGCCTCAGGGCTATCTGATTGAGTGGGGTCAGAAGTCCCTCAATAAGTCCTGGAGGATAGAGCCCAATGGGAACATCACTGGAATTCTGATACAGGGTGAGACGGGCCTGGGAGGGGGATTGGGATGAGGGACAAGAAAAGGGAACAGAGTGGGTGGTGCTTGTCTCGAGGTAGTAAGGGCAGTTAGAGCCTCTCTATAGAGGCAACTTCCCCAGACCTTTCTGAACCCTTACCTTGGGGAAGTTCTTCCTACACTCTAGCCAGATCCTTTGTCTAGCCCACACGCTGCTCCTATTCTAGTTCTCTGTCCCACTTTCCCCTCGTGACATCCATCAAATGAACTAAAAGAGATTTCCCCTTAACCCCATAGTCAAAATCAGGCCATTCAGAAAGCAGATTCTGAGGCTGGGTGGCATAGGTTGGCCTCGACCTTAGCGTCATCCCCTCTTCTCTCTGCAGAAAACATAAATCCCTTTGTGCTCTATGAAATCTTGGTGGCCCCTCTGTACCCAGGCATCGTAGGACTCTCTGCCCAAGTCTACACCTACTCTGGAGAAAAAGGTTTGTCTACCATCAGAAGCCCCTCCTCTCTCCCTGGTTGGGCCCTGGCAACTAGAAGTGAGAGAAAATGGTACCCTTTTACTTCTGGCCCTTGAGAGGGGTGCTCTCCATGCTGCTTTATACTGGGCCCCCCAAAGCTGGGCAGAATTCAGGAAACGGGGTAGAAGACAGAAATCCATACATGTGGGAGAATCAGGGAGGGGGCAGAGTCTCACGGCATCCATCCATGGCCCAACAGAAATCCAGTGTCCCAGCTGATAGACTTGAATGGAGTCCCCGACACAATTCAGAGTGGCAGAAATCAGATACCAAGTCAGGAAAAAACAGATGTGGCAGAAATTGGAGAGCCCTGCCTCTGCGAGTCATAAAGGGCAAGGGAAATCAGATGAAATCCTGGGTGGAGGGGACTCTGGACAAAGTGGTGTATACCTCTGACCCTAGTGACTCTGCTGAGGTAGGATTACGATTTGGGGGCTAGTCTGAACTTTGTGGTGAGACCTCCATCTCAAACAAATCCAGTTTCCTTTTGAAAGGGATCTCTCTTGTGTCTCTGTCTCTCTCACACACACATTTGCTTTTGTTTCGGAGGTTTGGACTTTGATTTTTATTGTTTTTTTTTTTTGCTGTTATCTTAATTCATTTATTATCATGCGTGCATGAGGTACACAAGTGGATGCACACATGCCAAAGCGCCTGTGGAGGCCAGAGGGCAGCTTCGTACAGTCGGTCCCTTCCTTCCACCTCCGTGTGCTGTGTTAGATGGCTTTCATCAGCGGCTGGACACAATCTAGAGTCCCCTGAGTCTAGGGACCCTCAGCTGAGCAATTGCCCACAGTATACTGGTCTGTCATTACATCTGTGAGACATCATCTTAATGGATGATTGACGTGGTAGGGCCTAGCCCACTATGGGAAGCACCATCCCTAGTTCGGTGGTGGGGAGGAGCTGTATAAGAAAGTTAGATGAGCAAGTCAGAGAGTGAGCCTTCCTCCGTGGTTTTTGCTTCAGTTCCTCCTTGGCTTTGTGCTCTGACTTCCCTCAGCAATGAATTGCAACTGAAAGTATAAGCTTGAAACAAGCTTTCCTCCCCAAGCCGCTTTTGGTCATGTATAGATCACAGCAGCGGAAAAGCGAAGTAGAGCACATAGGGTTCAGGGATTGAACTCAGGTCTCCAGTCTTGCAGGCCAAGAACTATACCGGCTGAGCCATTTTGTTGGCTCCTTTTATATTTGTTTTAAAACAAGGTCTTAACATCATAGCCCAGGCTGGCCTCGAACACACAGCAATCCTCCTGCCTCCGTCTCCAGAGTGTTGGATTATAGACATGGCACAACTATACTCATCTCTGTGAACTCTCTTTTCTCAGTTATCTACGTCCAGTCATGTATGTCCCAGGTTCTGGGTCCAAAAACTCACCAGAGCCTGGTCAGGTTCGCTTGCTCTAATCACATGAACCCTTCTCCCTCCCCCTCTCTCTCCACAGCCCTTCCTCATGCTCCAGAGCTACATCTGAGGCACGTGGGCAGGACGTGGGCCCAGGTGGAGTGGGTACCTGAGACCCCTTGGCTCGGGATGATACCTCTCACCCACTACACCATCTTCTGGACCAATGATAAGAACCAGTCATTTGGTGAGTCTATCCTCGGCTCCCCACAAACCCGGGAGGCCTGGAAGGGGTGTTCCTCAACAGATACAGAGATGTTTTAGCACCCCAAACTGACCATATGCTCCACCCACAGCCATCGTCCTAAACATCTCCTTCCATGGCTATGTCCTGGACCACCTGGAACCTGCCCGTTTGTACCACGTCTACCTCATGGCCACCAGCCGGGCAGGGTCCTCCAACAGTACAGGCCTGACCCTGATGACTTTGGCCCTAGGTAAGAGGAAGGCTGAAAGTGATGACTGCTGGGAAGATGCCTCACTTTGCCTCTCTAGAAATCCTGACTTTGTCAGGTGTGGTGGCACGCACCTTTAATCTCAACCCTGACACAGAGGCAGATGGAGCTCTGTGAGCATGAGGCCCTTCTGATCTACAGAGATAATTGCAGGCCAAGCAGGGCTACACAGTGAGAACTCCTCTAAAAAAAAAAAATAAAATTAAACCGGGCAATGGCAACGCACACCTTTAATTCCAGCACTTGGAAGGCAAAGGCAGGCGGATCTCTGTGAGTTCGAGGCCAGCCTGGTCTACAGAGCTAGTTCCAGGACAGTCAGAGCTGTTACACAGAAAAAAAAAAAAACCCGTTTTGAAAAACCAAAAAAGAAATGGATTCTGATTTTAAAGGGAGGAGGGGAGATTATGAAAGTTTTCTTTTTTTTTTTTTCTCAAGTTTAAAAAGGGAGAAAAGTGCAGGGCAGTGGTGGCACACGCCTTTGACCCCAGCACTCGGGAGGCAGTGCAGGCGGATCTCTGAGCTTGAGGTCAGGCTAGTCTGGTCTCAAAGTAAATTCCAGGACAACCAGAGCTTCACAGAAAATTCCTGTCTCAAAAAAGAAAACAGAAATCCTTAATTTGGAGAGTAATAGGGCCTTCGGGTCTGCCAGCCTGAAGGGGAGCTGCATCCTCACCAGTCCACCTCAACATACTCGTGCCAGGATGCCTCTAACTTTTCCACTGTTGCTGTTGTTGTTTTGTTTGTCGAGACAGGGTTTCTCTGTGTAGCCCTGGCCATCCTGGAACTCAGAGATTCACCTCCCTCTGCCTCCCAAGTGCTGAGATTAAAGGCGTGCGCCACCAATGCCTGGCTAACTTTTCCACTTTTAACCCCTTTTTATACAAGAAATTTTTACATAATTCTGAGTACGTAAAACATGTCCAGATCAAACACTTACTGATAATAAACAATGCATTTATTTTGAAACAATTCTTTGGTATGCATATAAATTTTCATTTAATAAAAGATGAAAGCAAACCTGCATACTAATGAGATGGCTGTGCTTGCTTCTCTTACACAGATAATTAAATGTTGGCTGACTGTGTGCTGTGTGATACTGCAGGGCAAAGAACATCTTCAGCCACCTTCAGCATTTCTCAGAGTTAATCAATATTTTGATATTTTTACAACCATCATTGCTGAGAAAGACACATTGCATAAATATATAGTACCAAATGGCAGACGTATGCTTAGGGCCATTTCAGAAATTGTTGAAAATTTTGGCCTAATCCCAAGCCAGAATTCATCCAACAATTTCTTCTTTTCTGTGAAAGTCAAGTCAGCAACTCAGATAGCAGTTCTTAAAATTAATCATTCTAATATGATACAATCCAAAGATACACTGATTTGATATCCACACGCTGAGGATTGAGGGCAGGGAAATATTGAAAGTCTTTGTTTCCAGAATTAAACTATTACATTCCTGTAATGGCAGAAACCTTTGTATGTACAGTAAACACACTGAGATTCTGAGGCCAATAGTGGATGATAGTCTTGAATATGAGCCGAGATGTTTCAGGCGGTATCTGCAATGTGATGGCACGCATGGTGCAAAGTGCACATGTGTGCTTAGAACCAAAGCTGCAGTGAACTTGTACGATGAAACACAGGTGAACCCTGCCAGAAGCATGTTAGATGCATTAGTGTTTGGTTTTTTTAAAATTAATGTTTGGGCTGGGCGGTGGTGGCACACACCTTTAATCCCAGCACTTGGGAGGCAAAGGCAGGTGGATCTTTGTGAGTTTGAGGCCAGCATGGTTTACAAGAGCTAGTTCCAGGACAGGCTCCAGAGCTACAGAGAAACCCTGCCTCAAAATATAATTAATAATAATAATAATAATAATAATAAATAATAATAATAACAACAACAATAATTTTTGGTTGTGGTTGTTATCCTTTTAAAAACCTTTTACTCCTGCCAAAATTTTACCACCCCCATATTTGGTTCCGCTGTAGGATCATGACTCACGGTGGAAAAGCCACACACTAAACTCTTCTTGCTTTCGCTCACCGCAGAGACATCTGAACTACATGTCTTCCTGGGCCTGCTTGTCTTCCTGATTTGTTTCGTCAGCTTCTGTGCGACTGTCTGGTTCTGCTGCAAGCAGAGGTGAGAGTTTCCCAGACTTCCTGTTGCCCATGGGTGGGGAAGTCCCTCCCCGCCTTCCCAGACTTCCGACCCCAGTCTGGGAGTCTGTCCTTTCACCCCTTCCCGCCTTCAGCTGCCAGCGTAGGGCAAAGGATGATAAGCTGAGAGGGCACACCTGACCCAGACTTCACTCGCCCTCTTCTCCAGCAGGAAGAACTTCTTTTGGCCAAATGTGCCAGACCCAGCCCACAGCAGCCTGAGCTCCTGGGTGCCCACCATCATGACAGAGGTAATCATGAGACAGAAAGCGATATATCCCATGACTGGCAGATGAGGCACAGCCACTACAGGGATGCCCTTCTGAGGAACACACATCTGAGTCTCGTTTCCAACCCCCCATACACACATGCACAACACACACACACACACACACACACTCCACTTTGAAGAGATGCAAACCTAAGTTTGACTCTCACTGTGCTATGCAATGGATGCACGGGTGCTGTGGTGGGGTCAGGGGGTGGGAGGTGCTATGGTGGGGTGGGGGGGTCTTTCCTGACAGACACATGTCAAGAATGTACAGACACGAGGCAAGTCTATCCCTTTGTGCTCTGCCACACAGCAGCAAGAGCGATCACCCAGTTGCCTCATCTCAGGAAGGTACAATGGATGGGGCTGACATTTGAGATGAAGCATGCTTCATTTTATTTCCCTGTGTTCAGGAAATCTTCCAGCTGCCCAGCCTCTGGGACACCAGCATGCCACCAATCACCAAGATCACTGTGCTGGAGGAAGATAAGAAGCTGACCAATTGGGATTCTAATGACAACTCTCGGGCTAACAGCCTTCCCACCCTGGTTCAGGCCTACGTGCTCCAAGGAGATCCAAGAGCAACTTCCACCCAGTTCCAACCCTCCTCTGGCACTAGTGACCAGGTCCTTTATGGTCAGGTGCTGGGAAGCCCCACCAGCCCAGGAGTGATGCGTTACCTTCGCTGTGATTCCACTCAGCCCCTTTTGGGGGGCCTCACACCCAGCCCTAAATCCTATGAAAACATCTGGTTCCATCCAAGACCCCAGGAGCCCTTGGTGGCCCAATCCCCAAGCCAGGAAGATGACTGTGTCTTTGGGCCACCGTTTGATTTCCCCCTCCTGCAGGGGCTCCAGGTCCATGGAGTTGAAGAACAAGAGGGCTTCTAGGACCTTTTGGGTGCTTGAATCTTGAAGGCCCTGATCAGTTCAGAGGATAAGAGCCCTCCACTGAGATCTACTGGCCCTAAGAGAAGCAGAAAGAGCCAGTCTGCTCCACCCCTGGCCATTATTCCTCGCCTGCATTCCAACTTTCACAGGCTGCACCCCCAGGAAACCCTCATACTCTAGATTCAGATAGATAACTGCTTCCAGCCTTCCACACGCCTTTTGTGTTTCCCATCATTTCAGTTTGTTAAGCTGATTTTAGATTCTGAATTGGGGCTGGTATTTTCAGAATTCTTGCCAGATGTGGGGATACATGTCCGTTATCCCAACAGGGAAGGAAGATGCAGGAAGCTTGCAAGTCCCGGGCCAGCCTGGGCTACAAAAGAAGTTCCTGTTTCAAAAATTAACCAGAAGTTAAATAAATAACAAACTTTTTGTTACGTTTATTTATTTTGTTGGGATAGGGGCTCTCACACAGAGGTCAGAAGACAGCTTTTGGGATATGGTTCTGTCCTTCCAGCGCGTGGATACTGGGAACTGGACTCAAAGCTCAGTGGGAAGCACCTTTGCCTGTGGAGTCATCTCACAGGTTCCAGAAAAGAATCACTTAAGCATGGCTGAGTGTCTTTTACTTTTCAAGGTCCAGCAATCAGAAAGATATTTCTCAGAATCATTCATTTATTTCTCCCTCCCTTCCTTCAACCAGCTCCTGCCTAGGATCTAAGTCCTGTGCTAGCATCAGAGATTCAAAAAGGACAGCTCAGTCCCCCATAGAAAGCTCCCATACTAGCAATGGAGACTTGAAACTGATTATCAGGAAAGAGAGGCAAGACTTACTTGGAGCTGGGCGGTAGTGGCACAGCCTTTAATCCCAGCACTTGGGAGGCAGAGGCAGGAGGATCTCTGAGTTCGAGGCCAGCTTGGTCTACAAGAGCTAGTTCCAGGACAGACTCCAAAACTACTGAGAAATCCCGTCTCCAGGTGTAGGGGGAGAACCTTACTTGGGAGGAGTTGGAGTGCTGGGGAACACAGTGAAGCCAGGGAAGAGACTAGCCCTGCTGGTACTTATAACTCCAACACAGGAACGGTTTGAGGCCAAGCTGTGCTGTGATACACACAAGTCAAAAGCCTTTCTTTCTGTCTCTGTCTCTGTCTCTGTCTCTCTCTCTCTCTCTCTCTCATGCGGGGGTGGGGGCTGGAGGCTGGAGAGATAGCTTAGCAGTTAAGAGCACTGGCTTCTCTTCCAGAGGACCCAGGTTCAATTCTCAACTCCCACGTGGTGACTTATAACCATTTGTAATTCCTGCTCTGGGAGATCCACTGCCTGCCTCCTTCCGGTCTTCGTGGCAGCAGACACACGGGTAATGCCCAGATATACATAGAGGCAAAACACTTATACCTATAAAATAAAATCTTATTGAGGAAATATAACTAAAACAATACCTCAGGTCTAAGGATGTAGCTCAGTGTAGAACACTGGTCTAATAGTATGAGTCTCACAGTTTGATCCACAGCATAGAGATAAAGAAAAATCCCTTGCCAAACCAGAAACCTTTTTCCTAAGGAGAAAAGAATGAGAAAAGAGCATCATTATTTAATAAACATTAAGCCAGAATGTAATAAGGATAACTACAAAGATAAGATTTACCCTTTTTTAAGGACTTATTTTTATGTACGTGAGCATTTGTTTGCGTATAAGTCTGTGTACCACATGTATACGGTGTCCACAGAGGCCAGCAGAGCACATCTGGTTCCCTGAAACTTGTCAGATAGCTGTGAGCCACCACACTGAGCCTTGTATCCAGCCCTATTTTTAGCTTTGTTTGGTTTTGTCTTTTTCCCCCTTTGAAGAAGATCCAAGGACTGGAGAGATGGCTCAGCAGTTAAGAGCACTGCTTGCTATTCCAAAGGTCCTGAGTTCAATTCCCAGCAACCACATGGTAGCTCACAACCATCTGTAATGAGGTCTGGTGCCCTCTTCTGGCTTGCAGGCATATATTGTATACATAATAAATAAATAAATATTTAAGAAAAAAAAGAAGATCCAATACTGATTTCTGTGATAATTTCTTTTTTTTTTTTTTTGGTTTTTCGAGACAGTGTTTCCCTGTAGTTTCTAGAGCCTGTCCTGGAACTAGCTCTTGTAGACCAGGCTGGCCTCGAACTCAGAGATCCGCCTGCCTCTGCCTCCCGAGTGCTGGGATTAAAGGTGTGCGCCACCAACGCCCGGCTTCTGTGATAATTTCTTGTACACATTCCCAGCAGCAATGTATAGGAATTTCTTTTTCAAGTCGGGCAGTGAAGGCACACCTTAAATCCCAGCAATTGGGAGACAGAGGCAGGGGGATTGAGGCCAGCCTGGTCTAAAGAGTGAGTTCCAGGACAGCCAGAGCTGTTACAGAGAGAAACCCTGTCTTGAAAAACAAACAAGCAAATGAATAAATAAATAAAAAGAATTTCATTTTCAGCTGGGCAGTAGTAGCAAATGCCTTTTATTCCAGCACTTGGGAGGCAGAAGCAGGTGAATCTCTCAAGGCCAGCCTGGTCTACAAAGAGAGTTCCAGGACAGCCAGAGCTGTTACAGAGAAAAACCTGCCTCGAAAAACAAAGAAAGCATTTCCTTTCCTCCACATCCTCGCCAGCATTTGCTGTCGCTTATGTTCTTGGCTGGAGTGGGAGTCGAGGAAAGTCATTGTACCTAGGGCGAACATCAGAACGCAGTGGTTGTCCTCACTGTATGAAGGGTAACATTAGGAGGTAGGAGTTGTTGGTTGGAGGTACTGAGACCTTAAAGAAATCAGTGTAGAGAACAGGGATTGTTTTCCATGATTTACAGACTTAATTTTCTGAAGGGGTTTTATGTCTGCTCCATGGCTTTAGTCACAAGACCATCCCGGAACACCTGGAGTGTCTCACATTGTTGGGGACCACAAAGAGTACACAATAAGGACTGAAGTTGTGGGGTGTGATGTTTCCCTTCAGAGAACGTATAGATCAAAGGGCTTTGAGAAACTTCCTTTACTCACCCTTTAAAAAAAAACCAACTTTTGTGTAGCAATCAATAAATCTGCCTTTGCGCGGCTGTTCAGGATTCAGTACATCAAGGCCGGACCTCCCTGCTGCCAGGTCTAAATTCAGCTTAGTGACCCCTCTTCCTGTGAACATCTGCCGCAACACAGAACACCGACACTTAGTGACAGCCATTCATCTTGGGGTGAGATGATTTCAATGCACTTTGCTTATTTTGTTTTGTTTTTCGAAATGGGATTTCTCTGTGTAGCAGCTCTGACTGTCCTGGAACTTGCTTTGTAGACCAGACTGGCTTGAACTCACAGAGATCCACCTGCTTCTGCCTCCCAAGTGCTGGGATTAAAGGTGTGTACCACCACCACCTGGCCTCTATAACTAACTAGTGTGGCTGTTTTGTGTTCTGGTCTTCAGGCAAGCTTTACTTACTAAAATACAAATGAAGTATCACGACAGGGAAGTGGTATTTGTTCTAGAGGGACTAGGACTGCCTCTGGATAGAGACAAAATAGAAACGGCCCATAGGCAAATGGCAGTTTATAAAGGTAAAATAGGAAACGCCATGTTAGGATGAGGTATTTAATTTATTTATTTAGTTTTGTTTTTTTGAGGCAGGGTTTCTCTGTGCAGCTTTGGAGCCTGTCTTGGCATTTGCTCTATAAAGGCGTGCGCCACCACCGCCCGGCTCTTGCCTTCAATTCTAAAGAGCTAGGATTACAGACACATGCCACTACATCCAATGCGTATGTACTGCTGGGGATCCAACCCAGGACTCTTCATTCTAGGCAGAGACTCTGCTAAGCGAACTACAACCCCAGCTGCCCAAAGTCACCTTAATTTCATGTAATCACACTCCCGCCAATTCTTGAGATTATTTCCTGGGCTACTGGAGTCCTCAGGAAAACCTTGCCTATGTCTGTGTCTACTTTGTCTGGCCCTGGTCTCAAGTTTGGGGTCAAGTCAGGGGCAGGGTATTCTCTCCTTGGCCCTCTTCCCTCTCTACCCCCTGCTTCTCCGTTCTCTGCGCCCTTACATCCCTCATTTCACTGTTATCACAGCTAACTGAACAGTGAATGCCGACTACTTAACCATGTGTTTTGTATACAACGGCCTCACTCTAAAGACAGAACAACCTAAAAGACACATTACCATCCCCAGCTGACGTTTGAGAACACTGGTGCAGAAAGGTAGACACCACAGGGTCTCACAGTAACTAACCGTCAGTACCCTTCCAGAAATCTCCATCTTCAGTCACTGGGCTACAAAGCCGCCCAAAGGCTGGAACCTGGGAGTTCTTACAGGGTCCCTGACTCCGGGGAAGGAGGGACGGGAAAGAATATGAACCTCTGATGTGGCCGGTCTCACAGAACCACCACCCCCCCCCCCCCCCCCCCCCCCCCCCCGCCGAAACTAGGAGCCCATGGCAGTCAGTGGTTCTCAACCTTCCTAATGCTGTGACCCTTTAATAGAGTTCTTTATGTTGTGGTGACCCCCCCCCACCATAAAATTATTTTCGTTGCTACTTCATAACTGTAATTTTACTATTGTTATGAATTATAATGTAAATATCTGATATGCAGGATACCTAATATACGACCCCTGTGTGTCTTTCGGCTCGCTCGCCCCCCCGCCCGCCACGGGTAGCAATCCATAGGTTGAGACGCATTGACCTAAAGTCAGTAGGAAAAAGTTAAGGCCGAATGCAAGGTCAATAAGTGACATTTTAGAGTTTACAAAGAGCGCTTTGCCGGGCCACCCACCAGGACAACCCAAACAGCTCCACTCCGTTCCTCTGCACCCAACCAATCCATTGCTCAGCCTTCGTCTGCTTTTGTCGAAGGCTCACCTCGATTGGTCGAGCCTGAACCGTCATGGCTGCGCCCATGTAACCGGCCCCTCCGCAGAGCGGTCAATGGCGGTGCAGGCCCGCGGGTCAGGAGTCTCCATGCTGCGGGCGGCGTGGCGCGCGCTGAGCTCCGTTCGTGCCCAGGCAGTGGCACAGGCTCCTGGGTCTGCGCTGCGGGGCGGAGGAAGCGCCAGTCTGCTCTCAGCACGCTGCGGCCCGCAGCCTCCGAGTGAGCCGCCGAGCGGGGAGCAGGGGAGCAGGGGAGCTGGGCGAGGATGGAGGGTACCAGGCACCCGGAGACTGGAGAGAGGCAGTGGCAGGATGCGAAGCTAATGGTGGTGGCTCGGGAAGGAGTGATAAAGTGGGAGTTGGGTGCAGGTGCACGCAGTTCGTGCTTGGAGGGTCGTGTCGGGCTGCGGAAGGAAATGAGTCTCAGCCTTTTCTGTTCTGCATAGGTCTCCTGCTTGCTGCCCGTGCCTACGCCACCCAGAAACCAGGTAGGAGGGCTAGGCTGACACTGGACGCGGAAGAGACACCGCCGGGACAGCCTGGGGTGGACAAGGGGACAGAGGTGGAGCGCGAAGGGGCGGGCCAGAAGGCCCCCTATGTCCACGTCGTATAGAGCCCTAACAAGGAAGCAGGAGTAAGAGTTTTCGAGTGGAATACTAGTGGAAATGAGTGAGTTTTTAGCTGGCCACACCAGACCTTCCCAGAGTGGAACGCTTTTTATCTGCCACTCCGACTTGTAGGGTGTCGTTTCTCACCCCAAGTTAGTATGCTTTCGGGCCCTCTAATGAGCAGATGTTATTTGAGGCTAGTTTACTTTGTGTAAACCAGTGCTGACGTGAGCGTCAAAGGATCCATTGAAACACGTTGTTATTAGGAGTCATGCCCTGTGTTCAATAAATCGTTAAGGTGTAATAGTAGTTATCGCTTCTAGCGCCATTTACCTAGTGGCAGAGCAGAGTCTGACTTAAGAGGCTAGATCATCTTGGTTGGACTGGATTGGGTTGCACTCCAGGGACACAGTAGGAATGCACGCACCAAAGCTGAGCTTTTGGTCATCCATACTAGATAGTGACATTTTCCCCAAGGCTAGCTGCACTTTCTTGTAACTGGAGGTTTCTCCTCCCATCCGGTCCCGCAGCTGCTTTTAAAATAGCCACTCAGAGGCTTAATATTAATTACTGTTTAGCCTATTTGCTTAGGCTTATTATTAACTAGCTCTTACAACTTAATTAACCCATTTCTATTATTCTATATTTTACCATGAGGCTCATGGCTTGTTACCTCACATCTTGCTTCTCCAGTGGCTGCTGACATCTCCCTGACTCCAGCTCTCTCTGTTTGGATTTCCCCCTTGGCTCTCTTCTGCCCTGAAAACATTCATAGCATACAGAGGGGCATCCCACATTGTTTTCTCTACCCTTTTATTTTGTTCATTTGGTCAGCCAACCAGCAAGCTTGGTTAAGTGCTTATTCTCAGCCAGACCATGAACCAGACTAGGAATTAAGTGGTTCAAAGGAAGCCAGGCTCACTCCTGTCCACGGGAGAACCTGTCCCAGTGTGGAACTGTAGAACCAAGAGGGTCTGTGAGGAAGACCATCTGTTTGCAGTGTGACATATGAAGCAGGTGCCCACAGGGCTTGCAGAAGAGAAGCTGAGCTTAGATCAGTCCGTTGCCCTGTTGAGACCCCAGGCATTTCTCACGGATCTGGGGAGTGGGTGAGAGGAGGAGATTCTGGGAGAATGAGAGTTAACCCTGTCTTCCATTCCATTCCTGTATTTGACAGTCCAGCCCAGCCGAGATGATGAGCCACCCGCTTCCATGTTCATCAAAGAATACAACAGCATCCTTCCCAACATGGAGAAGTACGCAGGGAAAAGCATACTGGAGGACACAGGAGTCTTAGGGTGGACAGGGAGTGGGGGGAGGGGAACTTTACAGCCTTGGCCTGTTGTACTTGAAGTTTGATTATGTGGGGCCCTGGGTGGGGTGAGCACTGGGGAAGCACCCCCAGTATGGTGGGCTCAGGTGGGCGCCTGAGCTCAACTACCCTTTTCTTCCTGGTTCTCTGAGTGAAGACCTGGTGTCAATAGATGCCAAAGAACTCACATGCTCTACTGGTCTTGGTAGAAGCCTGTCTTCTCTTGACCTTACAAAAGCCCCATGAGGAAAGAAATTGAATCCTAATTGTATTGAATTATACATGGTCTATGTTACACATCTAAGGGACAGAGTTTGCACTTAAATCCCGAGCTGACAGACACCAAAGTCCAGGTCCTTCTCAGCCCCTGTCCAGTGGGAGCTGGGCTGGCTCTAGCCTTGTCTACTGTGCAGTCTGGCTATGTCCAGCTGAGGTGGACATTCTTCCTCTGCCTTCTCCAAGACAAGACCAGAACACTCAAGCCAACAGCCCCAGTTGTCTAATGCTGTCTTCAGCCCAACAAACCACCAGAGCCATGTTGCCCTTGAGTCCCTGAGAAATGACTGCCCACTTCTGGAGAG
Organism: Arvicola amphibius; assembly: GCF_903992535.2. Classification (NCBI taxonomy): domain Eukaryota; kingdom Metazoa; phylum Chordata; class Mammalia; order Rodentia; family Cricetidae; genus Arvicola; species Arvicola amphibius. The sequence goes on along the minus strand of NC_052052.2, from coordinate 26,278,009 downwards.
CTGCATTTCTTATAGAAGTAACTATCATTGCTTTTTTTTTTTTTTTTTTTTTTTTTTTTCCAAGACAAGGTTTCTTTGTAGCTTTAGAGCCTGTCCTGGAACTAGCTCTTGTAGACTATGCTGGCCTCAAACTCACAGAGATCCGCCTGCCTCTCTCTCCCAAGTGCTGGCATTAAATGCGTGTGCCACCACTGCCCAGCTGTTCTTGCTTTTTAAATCTTATTAACAATTATTTTTATTATGTGCATGTGTCAGCATGTGTATCTGTGCCTGTATGTGTGCGTGCCCACAAGGGCCAGAAGAAGGCAATGGATTTCCTGGAGTTGGAATCACAGGAGGTTGTGAGCCTACTGATGTGGGTGCTGGGGACCAAACACTAGCTCTTAACCACTGAGCTGTCTTTCCAGTGCCTATTTTTTTTATTTTTATTTACTACTGTGTGTGTGCATGATGGGAGCAGAGACGACATCTATCCAGCTCACGTGTGGAGATCAGAAGACAACTCTGTGGAGTCAGTTCTCCTTTAGAGCCTTGTGGTTCTGTGGTCAGGATTAACAGCACCTTTATACATCTGATCAGCCCCATTCTTGTTTTTTTTTTTGTTTTGCTTTGTTTTGATTTTTTAAATTTATTTATGTGTATGTTTTACCCACATATATGTTTATGTACCACATGTACCTAGTACATACAGTGGTCAGAAGAAGGCATTGGATCCTCTGGAATTGGAGTTAAATGATTATAAGCCACCAAGTAGGGGGCTGGAAACTGAACTTGGGTTCTCTGCAAGAGCACCAAGTGCTTTTAACCACTGAGCCATCTCTCCAGGACTACCACCTTTAAGATAAGGTCTCTCTTTCCCATTTTCCCTTTTTAAACTACTGTCCACTAGTTTAAATGACTAGTAGTTGCACTAGCTAGATGGCTCGGTAGTCCGGAGTGTTGCTACTTGTCCAGAGGACACAAGTTTTGTTCCCAGCACCCATACCAGATAGCTGAGTCACCTATAACTCAGAGCTGCAGGGGTTCACACATCTTGTGGCCTCCACAGGCACCTGCACACATACAAATACATAAATTTTTTAAAGGAAAAAGCATTTCTTCCCCTTCCCAGGACTTGTCTCATTGCTCTGTTTTCTCCACAGGGTTGATGATGTTGTAAAAAGAATCTTGTCTTTGGAAATGGCCAACAAGGTGAATTCCTGTGCTGCCCTAAGTCTTGGCCTCCCTCAGTCCACTCCCTGGGAACCCCTTCCGTCCCTACACCCCAGGCTTCCCCAGTTAGAACGTTTATCCCTAACGTTTGTTAGGCTCTATCCAAAGTAAGCACTGAGAAGAGTGGGAGTTTTGCTCCTTCATGGTGCCGCCGACATCTGAGAAACAGTAGGTGCTCAGTAAACATGTTGTCTTAGTCTTTTTGTTTTTGTTGTTGTTGTTGTTGTTTTGTTTTGTTTTTGTAAAAAGACACTGTGACCAAAGCAACTCTTATGGGCCTGGCTTGCAGCTTCAGAGGCTTAGTTCATGGTCATCATGGCAGGGAGCATGGTGGCATGCATGTAGACACTGGATCAGTAGCTGAGAACTACATCCTAACCCATAAGCAGAGATACTAGAGCAAGCTTGGTTTCTGAAAGTCCAAAGCCCACCCCTAGTGACACACTTCCTCCAACAAGGCCATACCTCCTGATCCTTCTCAAGTAACACCAGTCCCCGGTGACCAAACATTCAACTATATGAACTGGGGGCCATTCTTATTCAAACATCACAGATGTATACATGAATGAGTAAGCAAATTTTAAGGCTATGAAGCCAACAAACTATTTCTCTTATCTTTGTTTTTGACTTTGGGCTCATGAGGATATGAGTAGCAATGTGGTTGACCAAGGCCGCAGTGAATGCGGTTTTCCTGGGTCTAGCTACCATGACTGCAGCCTTCCAGTCAGGAAGGTTAGTCCTTAGAGGATCATACACCAAACAATGTCCCCCAATTTCTGTCTTCAACAGAAAGAGAAGTCAAAAGTCAAGCAAGAACAATTGATGAACAAGATTGCAGAAAACCCTGAGGATTCCAGAACCTTGGAGGCTCAAAGTTGGTCCAGGGGCCCTTGGAAGTGGGGGTACAAAGGAGTCTGCTAGCTGGCACCTGCTCTAGGAGGGCTCTGATGTGGCTTGGGAAGGGGAGGGACATGATGGACTGGAACTCTGGTCCTGCCCGTTGCTCTGTGTGAAGTCACACAGGTCACCTATCTTCTCTGGGGCCCTTGATTCCTACTCTAAAGATGGAGCTAGCTGGGGACAGACTGTGAATCTAGAGAATAAGAACACACCCTGAAAACAGAAGATGAGGCTAGTATCAGTGAGACTCACATCTGTGGAGTGCTGCCATGCCCATTGGCGTGGGACATTTCCACGTTCCTATTTTAGTTTCCAGCTGGAATTAGCAATAGCAATCGTTAAATGTGAGTGAAAACCCCTCTTGCGTTGAACCAGGGAGCAGCAGTTGAGCCAAGGGGTGAATTAGCGGCCCCATGCAGTGTCTGTCTTTTTCCGCCCTGTTGCTATCACCCTACATTACAGCTTCTATTACTGCTTCATTCACTTTTTTAAAAACTTATTTTGTTAGCCAGGCGTGGTGGAGCACACCTTTAATCCCAGCATTCGGGAGGCAGAAGTAGGGGGATCTCTGTGAGTTTGAGGCCAGCCTGGTCTGCAAAGTGAGTTCCAAGACAGGCTCCTAAATCTACACAGAGAATTCCTGTCTCGAAAAACCAAAGGGAAATTTTTTTTTATTCTGTTAATATATATGGGTATTTTGCCTGCATGTATGCCTGCACTGTGTGCGTGCATCGTGTCAGCAGAAGTCAGAAACTGGAGTTACAGACTGTTGTGAGCCACCGTGAGCTGGGAATCAAACTTGGGTCCTCTGGAATAGCAACTATTCTTAACCCTGAACCACCTCTCCATCTTGTAAGTTAGAAGTTTTAGTTCTAAAAAACTTAATGAAAGCACAGAAAAGGGGTAGATTTTAAGTTTAGTCTTTACTTATTACTATTGTGTGTACGTATATAATGTGTGGGTGCTTGTACACATGCGCCACACAAGGAACCTGTCTGGAAATTTGAGAACAGTCTTCACAAGTCCATTTCTTTCTCCACCATGGATTCCAGAGATTGAGCTCAGGGTGCCACAAGCACCTTTACCCACTTAGCCACCTTCTGGATGGACTCTTGACAGCTTTAGAGTTTTAGATTAATGCCTTGGCTGGGACCTCTAGTACAATAATGAATCATTAACCATGATGTATGCTAGAGTTAATTCCTGAATTTAATGCTCTTTAAGTGTGTTCAGACTGTGGCCCGCAGGCTGCATGTGCCTCAGGTAGCTATGAGTGGACCCCAATTCAACACAAAACCACAAGCTTAATTAAAACATTGAGGGGTTTTTGGTTTTGTTGTTGTTTTTAGGGTGTTTGTCTTTTTTTGTTTTAGACCACTGGTTCTCAACCTCCTAATGTTGCAACCCTTTAGTACAGTTCTTCATGTTGTGGTTGCTACTTCATAACTAATTTTGCTACTGATATGATCATAATGTAAACATCTGGTATGCAGGATATCTGATGTGTGTTCCCCAAAGGGGTTGAAACGCAGAGATTGAGAACCGCTGTTTCAGACATTGTCTTACTGTGTAGCCCCAGCTGGCCTGACACTTGTGATGTCAGCAAGCTCACAGAGATCCACCTGCCTATGCCTCCATTGTTTTTGTGACCAAATGCATTGTTCTCGGGCGTGAGCTTTGCACATGAAAACACTGGGCACGGTGTCACAGAATAGGACGAAACTTTTGCCATTGAGAGTGCTGTTTACCAGCCAGGCAGTGTTATACCCACAATTCTAGGTAGAGTAGGCAAAGGCATTACAAGTTTAGTCTGGGCTACATAGCAAGTGTAAGGTCTGACCTAGCATCCTAGTGAGTCTGTCAGCCACCTTTTCCCACTACTCCTCACATACACAATGCTGTTAGCTATGACGGATAACGACCTTTACGGATTAAAGTAATTTCCTTTGCTTGAGCTTCCTTTTCTAGTAGAACGATTATCCATAGTCTTTTGAGATCTTGCAATTCAGAGTGCTTTGGGGTTTAGAAAGAGCTATACAAAAGCATTGGTGATTGTTACTCCTTTGGTTTTAAAACACGAGGTGGGCCTAGGCGCTTCCTTCCTCTGTGCCCAGCTCTCATCCTCTGTGGTTTGTGGTTTCAGTTGTTGCCTTGACTGTCAGGATCCGCAGTTATGAAGAACATATGCAGAAACATCGGAAGGTAAACCCCGGGCTTCACATGCAGCTAATCCACAGTAGCCTAAAGGAGGGGACCCTGGGACCCTGGGGCCCTGGGAATAAAGGGCTCTGGAGCCTAAGAAGCCAGTGACACCTCAACTCTAGTAGAAAGACACTCCCCTCCTGCCTCTAGAAGGACAAAGGGAGCCTTACAGGACTCTGCTGAGGGTCATCAGTGGTCAAGAAAACAGACTGCCAACCTTGGTCACATCGGACAGATAGTACGTGCTTAATACATATTTGCTGAATGTATGCGTAGTCAGAATGACCTGTTCAAAACCTAGCTCTGTCAATTCTACTTAAAGTCGCTGGACTTTAGGAAGATTATTGGTCTGAGCCTATGTTTTCACAACTGTAACACAGGACTGCAAGGATTACAAGAATCAGTACTAGCAGTTGGTGTGGTGCATGGCAGTTCTCTAGGCTCTTAGCATCATCTCTCATAAACCTTGGAGTTCCTTTCAGTTTCTTCTAATCTTCCAGAGGAGCAGTCTTGCCATGGAGTGACATTATTCCTCAGGAGACACTGCTAGAAATGATGCCTGACACTTGAAATGAGGCAGTCTTGCCAAGGGTTTCATATTCTTTTTTTTTCTTTTTTTTTAATTTTGGTTTTTCGAGACAGGGTTTCTCTATGTATCTTTGGAGCCTATCCTAGTACTAGTTCCGTAGACCAGGCTGGCCTTGAACTCAGAGATCCACCTGTCTCTGCCTCCCAAGTGCTAGGATTAAAGACGTGTGCCACCATCGCCCAGCAACTACTCCAAACTCTTAACCACTCGTTGCTCAGCTGAGCAGCACAGAGCTGCCAGAAGTAGGAAATTGCCGTTAGTTTTGGGCCCTGTGTTCAGGCTGACTTTGAACTCTCCATCCTTTGCTTCAGCTGCCTGAAAACTAAATTATAGGGTATGTGCCATCACACCCAACTACTTGTGGTTTTCTGATAAGTATGAAATTGTGAACACAGACTGGTCTGGCCTTGAATACTCCCAGTAGCTGGTTGAGCATGCTCTTTGGAAATCAGTTTTGCTCATTTGAGGTATAGAATTCTAGAGCCCCTCACAGAGCAGGACCTAGAACAGAGGATAAGTTCCTGTTTCTCCCTACTCAATCTGACAGTCCGCTCAGTGCTGGAGAAGCTTAGTAGATGGTACAGGGGGGAGTCACCCAGTCAGTAGACCCATATTGAAGGCTTGACCTCAGGCTCCTGAAAGGCAAACCAACTCACACCTCTATTCTCCTGTCTGTAACTATGAACAGTGGCAGTGCCTCCTGCAGAACTGTAGTAATGTTTGCATAAGATTGTTGGGATGGTTCAGTGAAATGACCATACATCATTAATGGTAAATAATGTTAATATTTATAGAATACTATAAGAGTAGTAAGTATGGTGGCGTAGGCCTGTCATCCCAGCAAGTAGGAAGCTGAGGCAGGAGAATTACCATGTGTTTCAGGCCAGCCTGGGGTACAGAGTAAGACCTTGTCCCAAACATAATAGTGATACAGAATCCTCTATAGGACAAAGCCCACAAACGCCATCTGCTGATGAGCATCGACCGAAGGAATAAGATGCTCAAACTGCTCCGTCGGACCAACTATGAAGTCTTCGAAAAGGCATGTAAGGAGCTAGGGGTGGAATATACCATACCTCCTCTGCATGCCCAAAAGGTCCACCGCCGCATCCTGGCCAAGAAAGCTCTGTGCATTCGGGTAAGAATCAGTACAGTTGATTGCTTTGATCAGTCTCCCTGGACTGAGGTGCACAGTAGAAGGGAGAAGTTGTCTGTTTCTGACCATGGCTTAGAATTGGCCTGGTCACCAGCACATGGAGAAAGAATGGGGTTCCTATAAACCTGCCCTGCAAAAAATTACAGTCTTTTCCTTCTCCCTTTCCACCACCAGGTTTTCCAGGAGGTTCAAAAGCTAAAGAAGCAAAGAAAGGCTTTAAAAGCTGCTGCAGCAGCTGCCAAAAAACAACGTAAGCAGGAGGTACCAGAGGACCCTTCCCAAGCCCTACCAGACATGACCAGAAAAAACTAATAAAGTCTGTTCTGCCTTGAAGAATGATAGAAGATGGCCTTCCCTTCGGCCTGAGGAAGAGGGATTTGTTCTCCATTTGGCCCTGGGATCTCAGAGGCAGAGACCCTGCCTTCACTCAGTAGATACAATCATAGAAACATGTCATGTTGTATGTTTCTGAGAGGTAATGCTGACCGGATAGCAGGGCAGCTGTAGGAGCTGTCTCCTGGACTGGGCCCTAAAAGATGGAGTTTACTGGGCAGAGACAATGGGATCTTGGCAGAAGGAACTACAAGTTAAAAGGGAAAGAGATCTGCAGGTACTCATTCAGGAACAGTGGGACTCAGAAATTCAATATAGAACATTGGAGTTAGGACTTCAGCATGTGAGTGGGTCTGGGGTGTAAAAACATTCAGTTCGGGGCTGGAGAGATGGCTCAGCGGTTAAGAGCACTGGCTGTTCTTCCAGAGGACCCGGGTCCAATTCCTAGCACCCACATGACAGCTAACAACTGTCTGTAACTCTAGTTTCTGGGGATCTGATACCTTCACACCAATTCACATAAAATAAAGTTAACTAAATTATTAAAAAACAATTCAGTTCATTCTGAGGAGGGAAACCCCACAAAGAGAAAGATATGTTGCTACCAAAGAACACTTGGAAGATCAGGGCTGAGGCCTGAACCAGAGCAGTTTGGGAGCTGTTAAGTAACTGAAGCCCTAGGTGTTTAATAGCCTAGGGATACAGGGCTGTGGTGTTTGGATGCCTGTAATACCAGCACTTGGGAGAGGCACAGTTATCATTTCAAGGTCATCCTTGACTGCGCAGGTAGTTTGAGGCCAGTCTGAACTACGTGAAACCCTTTCTCCAAGAGTTAAAATTACTCAAAAAAGCAATGTAAAAGAAAAATAGGCCATGTCAGGGTGGGAAAAATGACTCCTGAGGGCACAGGAGCCCCTAAAGATGAAGGAGAAGGTGAGTAGGTAGAAAGAATCAAAAGTGAAGATGAAGCCAGGTGGTGGCAGTGGCAGAGGCAGGTGAGTTCAAGGACCACCTGGACTACAGGAAGAAACTCTTTGCGGGGATGGGGGGCAGTGAAGATGAATTGTATGATTATCCCTTCCAGACTTTAATGAAATGGGCCTAGAGTGGCCTAGAGGTCCTATGTTATAGGTGCAAGTGGCTTCCTACTTAAACCGTGGGGAGGGCTGGGCCGGATTGCATCACTGAGTAGGAAGGAAATCTGGTGTGACATCGCTTTCGGGAGGGTTTAGGAAGGAAATATAAATGATATAAAGCATCGAGATGAGGGACTGTATAGCTCAGGGTGCCTTCATGGCACCTGCCGTGATCTCACTGGTTCCTCTGAGCATCTCTGGGAGGTGGCTGACAAATCTGCCTAGAGCAGCACAGCGACGACATCGGACCGCGACTCTAGATCGGCTGGACGGCTCCCAGGACACTGGGGCTGACTTTACTTGTTCACCCCGCGCGAAGGCTGGGGCCTGGCTGTGCCGCAGCACACCAAGCGGGGAATGACGGGAAGACTCGGCCGGCGTGCTGGCTCCAATGGAAAACTCAAAACAAGCGCTCCCCGGAGGCTTGCATCCGTTCGGACCAATCCCCTAAAGCGGTGTTTGTCATCTAGCCCAATGAGCCCCGGCTCTTCGGCCACCTCACATCAAACCGCCCTCTGATTGGTTCATCTTTTCGGACCGCGGCGTTGCCCCAGCAACCGAACTGTGGGACGCGGAGGGGCCTCCAGGCTGCTAAATCAAACCCTGGAGCTCTTCCTTCACCTACCCTGCGGGTTTCCTGCACCATGTCGGTGCGGACTCTGCCGCTGCTCTTTTTGAACTTGGGCGGGGAGATGCTTTATGTCCTGGACCAGCGGCTGAGGGCCCAGAACATCCCCGGAGACAAGGCCCGCAAAGGTAAGAGGCACCCGCAGCCTGCTTCCCGCATCACTGCGCTAAGTGTCCCCATCCAGATCCTAAGCCTAGCCCTTCCCAACCCCCTACGCGCCCAGCTTTCCCGCCTCCGCCTTCGTACCTAAGGCCAGATTGGCATCTGGCCACCTTCCCTCCTATCCCAACAGCTAGACCAAGGCCTCTGCGCACTTCACTTTGACAGCCGGGTACCTTTCTCACAAGATGCAGCGCCCATGCAGTTGGAAGACCTCAGGAGTCAAATTCTCAATTCTCCAAAAGAGCATTTCCCCACAGAGAAACCTAACACCTGTATTGGGCATACTCAAAGTACTTGAACCCTCGATGATTTCCCAGTCTCTTGAATTTTGCCCCCTTCCAAAAGTAGTTCCCGGCTGCTCACCTGGCAATAAGCCTTTGTCTAGTACCACCATCCTCTTCAACCCCCACGGAACAGATGCTGATCACCGGGTGCTTCTGTCCTCCCACATACGCTAAAGACTAGTCTTGCTCAATTCAGAAGCCATTTCTAGAAATGTAGGGGCCTAAAGTAATAGAGATAAGAATGAGAACCTACTTCTTTACCTTTTCAAGTGTGGGAGGGGAATGCAATTGTGAACATATTGGAAAACGTGTAAGTGCAAAATTATGCTGTGTGTAATTCACAGAGACACGACCACCCAGAACACGCCGTCTCAGCAAACAACTTCATTCACCAAATTTCCTGGGATTAAGTATGAGCTATTATATTTCTAGGGAGAGGTGTAAAGGTTTCTATAAAGACAGTTGACACGACACTAATGAAAACGCTATCCTCTCTCAACAGCTAATGCACGCTCACTCACTTGATGTTAAATGTACACACTCGGGTACTGTTGAGTCTGACTGTTTATAAGTTCATGCTCAGACAGATAAGAGAACTCCCTAGATCATTCCCTTTGATTCATATGGAGCATTGCTACCAGAGGGCTTTACAAAATACAAAAATGTCTAGTACCTTCTCTCCTTAAAATCTGCAGGCAGCTTTCCACTCCTGTCTAAATGGAGGCCAAGTCCTATGCAAGACATATTGGGGCCCTTCCCAGTCTGATTTCCATCATAGCTTGATTTACACTTTGAGTCCTAATCACACCAGAGTATATGTAGTTCTTTAAACTATGTCCTTCATGACTCCATGCTTGTGGTCCCTGCCCCTCCATCCTTTCCCTGGCCTGTACTATTGCCTGAAGAATCGTTGTCCCTAGGAAAAGTACTTCCTGTGTGCTCCCAGCCCCCTGCCTGTGCTTCTCTCTACACCTGGTTTTTTAGACTCATCTGTTCACGTGTGTCTCCCTACGTGTTTGTCCGACTCGCGTCTGTACTGCAGCGTCTAGCATTCAATGCCCAGGTCAGAATAAATCGGAGCTCGGTAAAGGTTTGCTGAACCATTTGGCAGTTTTATATGGCACTGTGTTCCTTCCTCAGGAGGCTTCTATGTTTCTTGCTGCCTGTGTGATGTGCTTTCACTCAGGCTAATGACCCTAGTGGAGTGACAGGCTAGCTTTCTCTAGGTAGTCTGTCTCTTGGAAGACAATGTAAATCAGCAATTAAGAGTGTGCCCTTTGGGGGCTGGAGAGATGGCTCAGAGGTTAAGAGCACTGCCTGCTCTTCCAAAGGTCCTGAGTTCAATTCCCAGCAACCACATGGTGGCTCACAACCATCTGTAAAGGGGTCTGGTGCCTCTTCTGGCCTACAGGCATACACACAGACAGAATATTGTTTACATAATAAAATAAATAAATATTTTTTTTAAAAAAGAGTGTGCCCTTTGGAGGCATGCATGTCTAGATCCCATATTTAGCTAGTTGCATGATCTTGAGGTGTAGCCTCTGAGCCCGTTTTTCTATACAATGGTAATAGCAATACACTCCTGAAAGCCGAGCTGTAGGGATTGAGTGAACAAGCATTTTATGTTCACACAATCAGTAGTTGATATTGTCTTTTAGGAGGTGGTCTGGGCGAGGTTCTGTAAATAGGAGGAGTCAGGCTTTAAGAGCCGTAGTCCCAGGCTGAAAGAACGGGATCTGCAGGGAAGAGCACTTGCTCCACTTCCAGAGAACCTATGTTCCATCCCCAGCATCCACTGGGAAGTTTACAGCAACCTGTAACTCCAACTCCAGGGAATCCAGCACCCTCCTCTGTCCACCCAGAGCCCCTGTACTTATATGCATATACCCAGACATATACACATAATTAAAAACAAAAATTTAGCTGGATGGAGTGGCACATGTCTTTAATCCCAGCTCTCAAGAAGCAGAGGTAGGAAGATCTCTGTGAGTTTGAGGCCAGCCTTACCTACAGAATGAGTTCCAGGACAGCCAGAGCTACACAGAGAAACAAAGAAAAACAAACCCAATAAATAAATAAACAAGATAAAATAAAAAATGTAAAACCAAGAACTGTAGTCCTTAATCCAGGCACTTGGGTGGCTGAGGCAAGAGGATCGCTGCAAGTTCAAGATCAGCCTGGTACCACATAGTAAGACCCTGTCTCAAAGTTATATATATATATATATATATATATATATATATATATATATATATGGAAAGCCCACTATTTTGGTTTTCTGAGATAGGGTTTCATGTAGCAAAGGCTGACCTTGAACTTCTGATTTCCCTGTTCTCACCACTCCTGTGTTGGTTTTTTTTTTTTTTTTTTTTTTTTTTTGTCTTTCCACTCCTGTGTTGGTATCACGATTGTGTGCCATTTTACCTAGAAAAAAAAATGTTTAAGAGTGATAGTCTTCCTGGTTAACCTAGATTCAGTTTTATGGACTTCAGACATCTGTAGTAATTCATTATCATATAGTCACCCATCCTCCAGTTTTTGGCAGATGTCACACCATGTGAGATTCTAGGGAAAACTGGATTGAGCCTTTCTGTACAGTTCCTGAAAGTGGGGCTACTGATGAGTCCAGTCTATGTCCGAGCCTAAAACTCAACACAAATATCTATAGTGACAACAATAAAAAATTTCTTTTGCATTGTTGAAACAAGGCTCCTGCTGTAGCTGTCCCCAAACTCACGGAGTAGCATGGATTGACCTGAAATTCTCCACAGTCCTCTTGCCTCAGCCCCTAAATGCTGGGATTATAGGCACAAGCCACCACTCAGACTATTGAAACAGTTTTCCAATTATGTCAATACTTCACTGAAACACTTGATGCCCACAGCTTCTCTATCATATAGATAACACACTACCACCCGAATTTACAAGAAAAACCAAAGCTGCTTTGCCTGGGGTTGCATAGTTGGTGGGAGGAGTCAGTCATTTGACAACTCCTGCCAATGAGACTCCAGAGCTCCTACTCCTAACCAGCTTGTGCTGCCTTACCTGAAGGGATTGGAAGGAAATTTTGTGGGGTTTGGTAGGTCAGGAGGCGAGGGAAGGCTTTGAAATGCATACACGCACACACATACACGCACGCGTGCACGTGCAAATGCGCACAATGTGTGTGCGCGCGCGCGTGTGTGTGTGTGTGTGTGTGTGTGTGTGTGCATAGCGTACACCCATCAGGTGTCTAAAAGAAATGCTGAAGTAGTTGGCCAGTGAGGCCTTGCAGGAGAGAAAGAAAGCAAAACGGCAAAGACTAGAAGCCGAGAGCGAGTCTGTTCTTCTGTCCAAGCTGGTGCTGCTGCAGGAGCTGGAGCCACTGCCATGGTGACAGGTGCCTATCCCCAGGCCTCGAAAAGCACAGACATGGTAAATTAGTCCTCGTGGATGCTTTGAAGGAAATCGTATTTCTTGGAGATGTTTTCATTATCTTACACAACTAATTGGTCTCCTGGAGGCCGTCCCTGTTCCCACTAGGCCGGTGCAGACATTGCAGTTTCTCCCATAATGCAGCCAGAGTTTAGCGCTGCACAGAAAGGAAGTGTGCTCTTAATGGGGCTGCTTGTGAGAGTTGCATACTTAATGTTGTCTCACATTTTAAGCAATAGAGTGGGCAATAAAAACTACTTTTGCCTCACTTCTGTCCTCATAAAAGCCCTGCAACTAAAACCCTGTTAAATTTTGTTTACCTTTCTATTACGGGAGAGGAAACTGAGACACGTGACCACATGACTGTAGAGTGGCTTTTTGTTTTGTTCGTTTGCTGGTTTTTTGTTTTGTTTTACTGTTTTCCTAAGACATGTAGTACTGAAGGACTAAATAGCGGTGGGGTTCTGTTCTGATTTTTCTGGGTGAAATTTAACAGCCAGCCCCGGAACCCATGGCTCTACATCCCATACAAAATATAGCTGAAGCTGAATTGTCTCAAAATGAGTCATCTGGAGAGCAGAAGACGGGGCTTGTGGTCCCTACCCTGCCTCTTTAAAGAAGAAAATGGAGAGGAGCCGACAGCTCTCTAGAGCCCTCTGCTGGTTCTGGGTGCCATTGCCAGCTGGAGGCACACTATGCTTCCTTGTGTTTTCAAGTTCTGTTTTAACCACAGTAGGCAAGAGTGTTCTCAGACACATCTTCAAGAAGATGAAAACTCCCCATCTCTAAATAACTGAAATCCCGTGATTCTAAAACCGCTGAGAAACAGTAGATGTGAATACACTGCCCAAGAAGCAATTGCTTTAGGAAGGTCGGACCAGGACCTACTTCCCCGTCTCACTCTCCCCAAAAGCCTGTGACTTTATCACCCTCCCCTCAGTACTGGGAGCTGGACCTAGAGTCTCATGCACACCAGGCAAATGCTTTGCCACTGAGCTACCTCTCCAGCCCACCGAATTTAGAGATAGTGTCTCACTAAGTTGCCTTGGATTCATTCTGTAGGCCCAGCAGATCTTCAATTTTTGACCCTGCCTCAGCCTCCTGAGTAGCTAGAGCTATGGTCCCTGTACCACCAGGCCCAGCTAAGGCTGTGACTCTTGAGAGGGACAGAGGGGGACTTGGAGGGGACTCTGACCTCACAGTGGTACCCACTAGTCTCAAAAGACCTGTTTGTATGCTGCCAGTGTGCGATGGAAGCATGCATACGTCAGTGTACTTCGGAGATCATTTCCAAGCAATATAGAGGCGTTTCCCGAAATTCCACTAGTCGTGAAATGTTTTCCACGTGTGGATGTATGTAGAGCTCTTGGAAGGGGTGAGAAAGGGAGGCTGTAGACGGAAATGTTCCTACCAACAAAATGAGAAAGTAAAAGAGTTGATTTTCAGGGTTTTGGGTGGAGATCAGTGGTACAACACTTGTCTGCTAAAATGCCCAAGGCCCCAGGTTTAATCCCATCTCTAGGGAGAAAAAAAAGTCAGACTGTTGAAAAAGAAACTCCTTTTTCTGTTTGTTCTTGGAATTGTTCTTTATTGGGGAGTTAGTGTTGAAAGTCTGCTTTGAAATATGTATGCTTTTTTTTTTTTTTTTTGAGGCAGTGTCTCACTCTGTAGACCTGGAACTCAGAAATCTACCTACCTCTGCCTCCCAAGTGCTGAGATTAAAAATGTGCACCACCACACCCGGCATAGTGTATGTTCTTACAGTGTTGGAGAACATAACTTCTGGAGCCTTCTGAGTGGAGCCCCCAAGATAGCTATCATCCTGAGCTGGTGCTTTTTTTTTTTTCCACTAGTCATTTATCTAGTTTTTACAGCTCCTAATTTTAAAAAAAAAAGTTTCCAATTGAAGGTGGAGCATGCCCATAAAACATTAAATTCGACAGGCTGGAGAGATGACTGTGGTTAAGAGCACTGGTTGCTCTTTTGGAGGACCCAGGTTCAATTCCCAGTACCCACATGGCAGCTCACAACTGTCTGTAACTCCAGTTCTAGAGGATGACTCCCCCTTCTGGTCTCCAAGGGCACTAGGCACACATGTGGTATACATACATGCAGGCAAACATACACACATTCACTCACACACAAAGCACCAGTGGCATACACCTTTAATCCCAGCAGTTGGGAGGCAGAGGCAGGCAGATCTCTGAGTTGGAGGCCAGCCTGGTTAGTGGAGCTTGTTCCAGGACAGCCAGCCAGGGCTACACAGACTGTCTCAAAAAACCAAAATAAAGGACATGGAATTATATATATATATATATATATATATATATATATATATATATATATATTTCATTCAACAGGCCAGATAACTAGATATGGTATTTGTAAAGCCTCCATGCAACTAATGTTCTAATGTTCTTGCTTCCTGAACTGGTGTTTTCTCTTTGTATGCTTCATGTAGATGAATGGACAGAGGTGGACAGAAAACGAGGTATGCTATTTCTGGGCTGCATGCATTCAGTCTGCATCCACAGGGTCACCCCGTCGGTTGTTAGTGGACTTTAAAAGCAGGCCCACTCTTAAGTATGTAGGCTAGAACTAGGCGTGAGTTTCTTCAGCTAAGATATCGGGCTTACTTTGGAATGTTCTTCTCCAAAGGAATAAACACATTGTGTAAGATTAAAAACTCAGCCAACTCTAGCGAAGGGGCCACGCTGCTTCTGAGGGACATTCCCCCCACTACCATCCCTTTTGTTGTTGTTGTTGTTGTTGTTGCAAGCTTTCAGGGACAGCTGAGGCTCCACCCCTGGGTAGGTTGTCATCTGTGGTAGTCCTAAACCGTGCTTCCCATGCTATCGTGTAGGCAGAGAGTTTGCGTCAGTGTGAGCGGCCCTCCTGAGATGTTCCCTGTAGCGCACACAGATACCTGCTGAGCAGCTGAGGAAGTTGAAGCATGTGGCTGCATGGCTGCCGAGAGTGGGCAGCAGGCATGGGATCATGCATGCACTGTTGCCTTATGTTCAGTCTTGTTTCCCACTCACCCGCAGCTAGCTGCAAACCTGGAAAGGTTGAGGCTTGCTCGGAGCGGGCCTTCAGCTTTTCTCGATCTTTGTATGCCGTAGGTGCCTGCCTTTATTTAACACATGGGAACAGTTTATGCCTATTGTCTGCCAGCCTCAGTAGTTTAAATTCTCTCAGCACACCTGATGTGCCAGCTGTGTATATTCGTAATGCTTAAAAGCATAACGAGGGTATATATGATCAAAGTACATTATATACATAGGTGAAAATGTCACAACAAATCCCATTATTATGCATAATTAATAGACACTAATAAAAACTTTTGAATTTTTGTGCATAAAATATATGTATATTTAATAAATATATGAAAGACCCACTGAAGGCATTTCGATATCTCTGATTTTGAATTTAAAGGTGTAGGTTTGTTTGCTTTTATTATTGAAAGGAAATTTTTAGCATAATTACATAGATTTTTACATTATTATGGGAGATAATTTTTTGATTTTGTAAATGTTTTCCTAATTGTGATAGAAATTTACTTAGAATGTGATATGGTAGAAAGCAAAAACAATTATAAAAGAAAATAAATTTAAAACAAATAATGCCAGGATAGGGAATGAAGAAGAATCTAGAACAATGAGCAAAGACAAAAAGGGTAAAATACCTGTCTAGCAAATTTTGATAAATGGATCTAAATATAACATATTATTGGATTACAGCATTCTGAAGATACCCTTTTCAAAGAGAAAAAAAAAAGCCTTTGATGGTTTAGTGGGTAAAAGCACTTGCTCCTAAACCTGACAACCTGAGTCTGATCTTTGAGACCCACATGGTAGAAGAACTGACCCTAGCAAGTTGTCCTCTGACCTTTGTGTACACACACACACACACACACAAACATACAACTATATAATTGAGCTGGGCGTGGTGATACACTTTTGTGTTTTTTGAGTTATTTAATACATTTATTTATTTTGTATGTATGAATGTTTTTCCTGCATGAATGAATGTGTGCCATATTCTTGCCTGATGCCCACAGAGGTCAGAAGAGGGAATTTGATCCCCTGGAACTGGAGTTATGGATGGCTGTGAGCCACCATGTAGGTGCTAGGAACTGAACCTTCGTCCTCTGTAAGAACAACCAGTGCTCCTAACCTCTGAACCATCCCTCCAGCTCCTGGTGCGTACTTTGAATCCTAGTACTCAAGAGGCAGATGCAGGCAAGTGTCTGAGGGTTAAAGACCAACCTTGTCTCCATAGTGCGTTCCTGGTTAGCCAGGACTACATACATTGTCTCAGATAAATAATGCTTTAAAAATAATAAAATAATGAGACAGAACCCTTTCTGGTTTCAGTGGTGTCATCTTGGGTTTTAAACGCTCTCAGATTACATTTTCCTCATCAATGGAATGTGGGAATGGGGGTAATTTAGAGTTGCCGCGAGCTTTAAATGAGGCATTGTATATAAAGTTCCAAGCCCAATGTCTCAACAGTGTAAAGACTCAGACCATTGTAGTCATGTGGAGCATTCCCTGGCTCCTCTCTTGTAGCCTTGGCTCCACGGTGCGGATTTCCATAACCAAGTGATTTTTGGAGCCGGGGTAATTGGTAGAAACTGAATTGCTTTCATCAAGATAATTATTTCATCAGACTAGGTCCAGAGAAGCCCAACTGAAGTGCCGGGCTGCTTTTATTATATTTCACAACCATCTTTTGACACTTCCCTTGAGCAATTTTTGGCCCGTCCTTTGATGCCTGGCAGGATTTCAGGTGTGAAGTGTGGCTCTTGAGGGCTTTTCATGTGTGTAATTAGATCGTTGGAGCTTACTTTAGCCTAAGTATTCGAAAATCATCAGCAGACACTGACTTCATCATCTGGCTACGTCCAAACTAGGAGCCGCGTGTCAAGAGCCCAGTTATCAGCCCTCCTGAGGTCCCTGTGAGAACCCCTCCCCTCCTGGCTTCATCGTCTCCGTGATCACTTTGGGCTCCCGCTCCATTCAGATTCATGAAAAGGAGACAAAGCTCATCTGAGTGCCACAAACAGACCCCGCAGTGGAAGCCTGGCCCTGGCAGGGGAAGGGATGTTCTAGCTGGAGACACGTGTGCCCCTCCCTTTGGCGGTCAGAGTATTGAAAGAGCGGACTCCAAAGAACTCAGATTTCCCAAAGCCCAGTGCTGTGCAGAGGGGAAAGACTGCAGAGCCCTGGCATCAACCAGAGGAGGAACTTATCTTGTAGGAAAATATTTCACACAGGTCTGGCTGTTTAGCCCACAGCTAAATTAGCGTATGCACGATGGCCTTTCTTCCATCTTGTCTATAAAATTATAATGTTGCCGAGGAGACAAGGGAAAGCAGACTTCTCTCCCTGGTGTAGGCAAAGTATAAATCTATTTTCCATTACCAAGGTGAATTATCTTGGGTTTGTTTTGTTTTGGTCTTTAGTTAAGACAGGACGTCTAAATGCCTGGTAAACAAAGGCAGCCCGCGTGTCTGACTGAATCTACTGCTCACGTGTGAATCTGGCGCAGTGTGCACCTCTAGGGCGTGGCACCTTTGTGTCCCCTTGGCTTTCAGCTTTGTGTCTGGTGTACTGCACGCCTGCCTGGGCCAAGTGCTCCACAAAGCAACTGGGAGAGGAAAATATGTTGTCTCCACGCTCTCACAAAGAACGAAAGGTGACGAGGGACCCCTGGCTGCCAGGACCCCTGCCGTGAAACTTCCGTTTCCTCTTTGGGGGCTCGTGTGTGCCTACTGTGTCCACGGGGACAGACACTGTGTCCTCGTTCTCAGCAGATGACCATTGCTTAGGTCTGACGCAGGAGCCACGTTGTTACATCGCTGTTTCTCATCTCAGGGGAAGAGCTTTCTTTTTCTTTTCGCTTTGCCAAAGTCAGTAACAATTGCCTTGGGGTTTTGTCGCTTTTAGAACCAATTTATTTGAGGCTAAGTTACTTCCCTGGGTCCCAAGTGAGCTCAAAGACCCTAGAGAACTGATTCCACTCTGTCAGCTTCCACCCAGTCACAGCTGACAAGGAATGATTTCACCTGACTCCTTCCTCCTGGAAACGCTCCCCTTTTTCTTTTCTGAAGACCTGTGGCTCTTCGTTTGCATCTGTCCCTTGCAGATTCTGCACTTTATATAAAGGCATGGTGAGAAAAGAAGTTAGAAAACCTAATTCACTGCAGGTCCTTGATTGTTTGTGTCTGAAGGATTCCTGTGTCTCTGGGCATCCCTGTAGAGGGAGTGTTAGCTGGCTGTGCTGGGCTGGAGTCCTCAGATGTGAGGGTGTCTGCTGGCCATGACTCGAATTCTTCCTGTCTGAGGAGCAGGACGTGGTCTAGGGTAGGATCCGAAGTGTGGCGTCCACTGTTCTATAAGGAGTCAGCTGTGTGCGTCACTGCTCTGTGGTAAAACCCCTTGACAAACACAACTTATAAAAGAGAGTGTTTAAGTGCGATTATGGCTTCAGAGGGTTGGAGGCCTTGATGGCAGGTGAAGGAACAGCTGAGAGCTCACATCTTGACCAGTAAGCACATGGCAGAGGGGAGGGGAGACAGAGAGAGAGAGAGAAAGAGAGAGAGAGAGTGCAAACAAGCTCATTCTCATTCAAACCACCACTGTCAGTATGGGAGGAAAATACGTCCCCTCCCGCCTCTCTCTGAAGCAATTCCATTTAAGAGTCAGGTACAAACTGGGTATAGTTGTATTTGCCTCTAATCCCAACATTCTGAAGGTGGAGGCAAGGAGGATCAGAAGTTAAGGCCATCCTTAGCTAGAGGCCTTAGTTTCAGACAGCCTGGATTATATAAAACTGCTTTTTAAAAAAAAAAAAAACAAACTGATTTTTAAGCACATCCAGCCCTCAGCTTCTCTTTCCATAATAATAATAATGAAATATCCCTACTCCTGGGTGCTGGTGCACACCTTTATTCCCAGCACTCGGAAGGCAGACACAGGCGGATCTCTATGAGTTCAAGGCCAGCTTGGTCTACAGAGTGAGTTCTAAGACAGCCAGGTCTCCAGCACTTACTGCATTCAGCAAAAGAAAGTGGAGTTTAGCTGGGTGGTAGCACTCAGGAAGCAGAGGCAGGAGGTTTCCTATAAGTTTGAGGCCAGCCTGATCTACAGACCAAGTTCCAGGACAGTCAAAGCTATACAGAAAAACTGTCATAAAAAAAAAAAAGGAGGGCTGGAAAGATGGCTCAGAGGTTAAGAGCACTGCCTGCTCTTCCAAAGGTCCTGAGTTCAATTCCCAGCAACCACATGGTGGCTCACAACCATCTGTAATGGGGTCTGGTGCCCTCTTCTGGCCTGAAGGCATACACACAGACAGAATATTGTATACATAATAAATAAATAAAAAAAAAGGATGAAGAAGAAGGAGGAGGAGGAGAAGAAGAAGAAGAAGAAGAAGAAGAAGAAGAAGAAGAAGAAGAAGAAGAAGAAGAAGAAAAAGAAGAAAGAAAGAAAGAAAGAAAGAAAGAAAGAAAGAAAGAAAAAGAAAGTGGAGTTTATATTTATGTCTTTCAGAAACCAGCACTCATATTAAGAATTCATTTAGGGGCTGGAGAGATGACTCAGCAGTTCAGAATATGTATTGTACTCACAGAGGACCGTGTGACCCACTGTCTTCTGTAACTCTAGCTACAGGGGTCTGAAGCCCTCTTTTGACCTCCACAGGAACCTGCATTCACCCATACACGGATATTAAAAATAAAAGATACAGGCTGACTTTTCAGCTCAGCAGTTAGGAGCCCCATGTATGTACTGCTCTCCCCACTTCAGACCAGGGTTCAGCCTCCAGGAACGCCATCGGGTGGCTCACAGCTGCTTCTAACTCATCTCCAGCAGGACCCAACTCCTCTGGCCTCCACTGGGTACCTGCATGCTCTTAAACATGCCTGTAACATGCGCACATGCTTACCCATGAACATGCACAGATTCACATAATTAAAAACAATAAAAAATATCTTTAAAAAAGTAAAAACTTTTTAAAAAGAACTAAGTGATCCAGTTGTGTGAATATATGCTCTTGATGTCCATATATGCTCATCTTTACACTAAAATATCTGGTTTAAGAATACTAGCTGGGGCCGGGCGGTGGTGGCGCACGCCTTTAATCCCAGCACTCGGGAGGCAGAAGCAGGCGGATCTCTGAGTTCGAGGCCAGCCTGGTCTACAAGAGCTAGTTCCAGGACAGGCTCTAAAAAAGCTGCAGAGAAACCCTGTCTCGAAAAACCAAAAAAAGAAAAAAGAAAAAAAAAAGAATACTAGCTGGGGGGGCTGGAGAGATGGCTCAGAGAGGTTAAGCACACTGACTGCTCTTCCAGAGGTCCTGAGTTCAATTCCCAGCAACCACATGATGGCTCATAACCATTTGTAATGAGATCTGGTGCCCTCTTCTGGCATGGAGGTGTACATGCAGGAGGAACATTGTATACATAATAAATCTTTAAAAAAAAAAAAAAAAAAAAAAGAATACTAGCCGGGTGGTGGTGGCCCATGCCTTTAATCCCAGCACAGACAGGCAGAGACAGGCGGATCTCTGTGAATTCGAGGTCAGCCTGGTCTACAAGAGCTAGTTCCAGGACAGGCTCTAAAGAAAGCTCTAGAGGCTGGGCGATGGTGGCGCACGCCTTTAATCCCAGCACTCGGGAGGCAGAGGCAGGCGGATCTCTGTGAGTTCGAGACCAGCCTGGTCTACAGAGCTAGTTCCAGGACAGCTCTGTAGAGCTAGAGAAAAGAAAGCTCTGGAGAGCTAGAGAATGACCCCAGTGATTGGGGCGTGCACTACTGTAACAGAGGATCCAAATTCAGTTCCCAGCACCCATGTCAGGTGGCTTACAAGTTCCTTTAATTCCAGCCCCAGGAAATCAGACCCCTCGGGCCTCTGAGTCCTCCTGCATCTGAGGGCCCCTGCACATATACCCACCAGACATACATAGATACATTTTCTTTTCTGAGACAAGGTTTCTCTGTGTAACCCTGACCATCCTTGAACTCATTCTGTAGACCAAGCTGGCCTCAAACTCAGAGATCCCTCTGCCTCTGCCTCTTGAGTGTGAGTGCTGGGATTAAAGGTACGTGTCACCATCACCGCTGCCTGGCTTTTACATTTTTTCAAGACTGATGGAGGCCAGCAGTTGGCCCAGCAGGTAAAGGCACCTGCTCCAACAGCACTCCTGACAACCTGGGCTCAATCACCAGTGTCCATGTAAGCATGCAAGAACAGAACAGATTCTGTAAAGTTGCCCTCTGACCTCACATATTGTACCTTAACACGCATGTACCTCCCCGCCCCCCCACAACACGCAATGACATAAAAACATTAAGAACAATCTTTGCTTACCAGTACCTGCTGCTGTTCTCGCACCAGAGATTCCACTCCCTTCCCTAGCGATGCTCACCTGAGCCGTGCAAACCAGCCGCGTGAACAGCGCCAAGGCCATACTGGTGTGCAGGAGGCTCTCATTCTCAACAGGTGGGAGTTTTCACTGGCCCCTGAGCAGGATGGGATCTATTCCGGTGCAGTGGAATCTGTATGAGAGCAAAGAGGAATTAGGGCACGCTAATGGGAAGCAATCTGAAGGGCCTGTTTTGTAGACGATCTAAAAACACCGTCGTCTCTAACCAGTGGGCAGCCATGTCTATTTTCATGAAATGTTTGTTTCGAAAAGTTAATCACCACTGTTTGCCTGGCGTTCGTGAAGTTTAATTTTAAGTGGAAAAACGGTTTAGACTGATTGACAGGAAAACAACACACATCACGCACATGTGCTAATCATAAAGTATTTTTTGTAAAAGGGCCAGTGAGACGGCACAGTGGACAAAGTGCTTGCCATGTGGCCTGACAACCTGCGTTCGATCCCCACAACCCCTGGAAAGGCAGAAGGGAAGGAGCAGTGCCACTGTGCTGCCTCCGACCTCCACAGGCCCCACCACGGCTGCACACATGAACTAACAATGAAATTTTAATTAATTTATTTAAAGATTTATTTATTAGTTATGCACATAGTGTTCTTCTGGTATGTGTGCCTGCACACCCAGAAGGGGGATCCAGATCTCAGTATAGATGGTTGTGAGCCACTGGGTAGTTGCTAGGAATTGAACTCGGGTCTGGAAGAGCAGCCAGTGTTCTTAACCTCTGAGCCATCTCTCCAACCCCCTCTCTTTGTTTATTTGAGACAGTATCTCACCATGTAACCCTGACTGGCCTGAAAGTCACTTTGCAGACCAGCCTGGTCACCCTCTCACAGAGACCTACCTCTGCCTCTCAAGGGCTGGAATTAAAGGCATGCACACCACGCCCCGCCCCACCTGAATTTTTTTTTAAGTATGTGTATGCTAGGTGACTGGAGAGATGGCTAAGTGGTTAAGAGCACTGACTGCTCTTCCAAAGGACCTGAGTTCAATTCCCAGCACCCACATGGTGGCTCACAACCGTCTGTAACTCCGGTCCTAGAGCATCCAACACCTTCCTCCCTCCTCTGGGGGCACCACACATACATGGTGTATAGTCATACAGGCAGGGAAAACATCCATATACATAAAGATAAATAAGGACGTATGTACTGTCTCTCTTTTTAAGGATGTGCTCTAACTTAGAATCTATATGCTTATAACTTTATTTTTAGTAGAAAAATTATAGATTTATTTATTTTATGTGTATGGGTGCTTTGCCTGCATATATGTATGTACTTATGTCACGCGTATGCCTGGTGCCCTCAGAGATCAGAAGAGGGCATTGGATCCCATGGAACTGGAGTCAGTGATGACTGTGGGCCACCGTGTGGATGCTGGGAACTGCACACAAGTCCTCTGCAAGAGCAACAGCTGTTCCTAATGGCTGAGCTGTCTCTCCATCCCCACATTCTTTTTCGTTTGCTTGCTTGCTTGTTTGTTTGGGGGGTTTTGCTTGTTTGTTTGGTTTTGGTTTTTGAGACAGGGTTTCTCCGAATAGTCCTAGCTACCCTGGAACTCTGTAGACCAGGCTGACCTCAAACTCGAAGATCTACCTGCCTCTGCCTCCAGAGTGCTAGGATTAAAGGCATGTGCCACCACCGCCTGGCAAAGCAGTATTTTTTTTTTTTTCCTTTTTAAAGAAAGATTTTCCGGAGGGTGGAGAGATGGCTTAGCAGTTAAGAACATTGACTGCTCTTCTAGAGGATCCAGTTCCAGGAGATTTGACATCTTCACACAGTTTCAGGCAAAACACCAATGAACATTAAATTTTTAAAAATTAAGTAGTTAATTTTTAAAAAGGAAGGGAAAGAGATTTTCCTTATCAAGACACATAATAGTGGGGAAAGTGGTGTGTAACACCTGAAGCCCAGTCTTCTAATATTGTCATCGTGGACATTTGCCCTGGGAGGTTGTCATAGAGCACTCGTGAGCCCTGCTTTCTACTGGGCCCCTGGGCTTCTCCCCAAGGGGCTGATCCCACCCAGCACTCCGCATCTCAGCTCCGTCTGTGCCTAACTCCCACTCTTAGACAGTGCTCGCACCCCCGGCTTCTTGCAGTACAAGCAGCACCTTCCTTGCTCATCGGGGTTCTCTCTTGTCTCTGCAGTTCTAAACGACATCATCTCAACCATGTTCAACAGAAAGTTTATGGAGGAACTGTTCAAACCCCAGGAGCTGTACTCGAAAAAGGCCCTGAGGACGGTGTACGACCGCCTGGCTCACGCCTCCATTATGCGACTGAACCAAGCCAGCATGGATAAGGTGAGCAGACAGCCGCTTTGTCAACTTCACTGCTGCCCTCCCACGTGCCGTGGATGGTCCTGGGCAGGATCAAATAGGATTCCAAATGCAGCAATGTCTTGGGAGTAGCAGTACGTGTAGGTATGAGCTGTAGTCGGTTGTCAGGTGGAGCGAATCTCAGAAGGCATCTGCACTCAACCCCTCTGCTGTGCTACACCTGCCCAAAGAGAGCCCCGCTGCTCAGTCCCCGTTTATGGGTAGGAGTTCAGGGCTCAACCCCCAAGCTTCACCTCTGGGAATAGGGAAGAGAGGGCAGTTAGGAATTCCAGTATGATCAAAGCATGATGTGATTGTATGCAGATGTCACAGTGAAGTCCATTAATATAAACAATAAATATACCTTATTAATTGGTTTTAGCCAGGTGGTGGTAGTGTACGCCTTTAAGCCCAGCCTGGTCTACAGGACAGGCTACACAGAGGAATCCTGTCTTTTTTTAAAGAATTTTTCTTATGATTTATTTAACTTTATTTATGTGCATTGGTGTGAAGGTGTCAGATCCCCTGGAACTGGATTTACAGGCAGTTGTGAGCTGCCATGTGGGTGGTAGGAATTGAACCCAGGTCTTCTTGAAGAGCAATTAGTGTCCTTAACTGCAAAGCCATCTCTCCAGTCCGAGAAACCCTGTCTTGAAAAAAAAATTGTCAAAATGTTCCAGGACAGGACATCCAGAGCTACATAGAGAAATCCTGTCTTGAAAAACAAATAATAATAATAATAATAATAATAATAATTTTTTTAAAAATTGACAACGTGACCAAAGTCAGAGAAACCATCACAGCCAAGAGGAACTGAGAAAAGCCTGGCAGCCAAATGTCCCGTTGCATTCTGGAGAAGAGCCTGCAGCACAGTGTGACATTAGGGTTGCGCTCAGTCACAAGGGCTTGCCTCACAGACATGGTGACATGAGTCTGCGCCCCAGAAGCAAATGCTGGGCATGGTAGTGTGCACTTATAATCCCAGCACTGGGAGACAAAGACAGGAAGCTGTCTGCAGCTTGCTGGCCAGCCAGCCTACCCGAATTAGTGAGCTCCAGGCCAATGAAAGACCCCGTCTCCAAGGAGGTGGATGGCACTCCTAAGTATGACACTGAGGGTTAACCCCTTGCCTCAACAGGCACCCACTTAGACCTAAAGATCTAGGACATTGGGGAGAAACTAATGAGATAGGGTCTTATGTTTCCTAGGCCAGCCTCCAGCTCACTGTGAAGCTAAGGAAGATCTTGAATGTCTGATCCTCTTGCCTCCACTTCCCATATGGTAGCCTGCACAACCACGTCTAGGAATCAAACTCAGAACTTCCTGCATGCTAGATAACTTCTACCAACTGAGCCACATCCCCACATGCCAAATTCTAGGACTATAGACAATTGTGAAGTTAGACTTGAATAACAATAATTATTTTTCAACTTGCTCCATTATATGAACTTTTTTTTTGAAGTTCTAAAGACTAACACTAGGTGGTGAGTGGGCACACAGAATCAGCATCTGTCTGTTGTTGGTACTAGAGGCTTCAGTGAGATACACCAGCTTTAACTGAGCCTTTACCGCCTGTTGTCTGTCTTTGGGAACGTTACTTCATCCCAAAGACCATCTTCTCACTAACACAGGCGGAGCCCCTTCCCCAGTCTGCCGACTTCTGCTTGGCATCATGGCCTCCTTCAGACCTCTCATGAAGCCCATGATCATCAGAAAGGTGGTGGAGAAATTCATTATCAATGGCATCAGTTGGCACAGTATGTCATAAGCATCATTGGTGGAAACCAAGGTACTGACAAAATGTAAAAGAGATTGATGGTCCAGATCATTTTGTCCTTGGAGACAAAATTCTGTGATGCTGGGGCTGGAGAGATGGCTCAGAGGTTAAGAGCACTGGCTGCTCTTCCAGAGGTCCTGAGTTCAATTCCCAGCAACCATATGGTGGCTCACAACCATCTGTACTGAGATCTGGCGCCCTCCTCTGGCGTGCGAGGATACATAGAGGCAGAATGTTGTATACATAATAAATAAATAAATCTTTAAAAAAAAAAATTCTGTGATGCTGGGGACTGAACCCCAAATCTCCATCCTAGGCACATGCTACATCCTACACTACAGAGCTACATCCCAACCTAATGGGGCCCAACATTGGTTACAGAGGTCCAAGGAAAGAAAGCTCCTGTTTCTCATTGTCTTCCAGAAGACACAGTGTCAAAGAAGCTGGAGGTGCTGCCGTTGTCAACAAATAATCCATGTGAGGACCATCCATAGTGTTTCCTCTAAGGAGTTTATGGGAAAGAGCCGGGCTGGCTATTAAACTGATGGATCCCAGTGTCAGGCTGTGCTGTGGAGAAAATGATGAATGTGTACTTTATATTTCTATTTAACCCAAACAAACAAATAAAAACTACATGCCGCATTTAAAAATGGAACTAGGAAGCCAGGTGTTGTGATAATCCCAGCACTTGGGACGTGGAGGCAGGGGCATCATAAGTTCAGTGTTAGCCTCTGCTTGATAGTGAGTTTGGTTCCCTGTCTCAAAACTGTATTGATCGATTCATTAATTTAAAAATAAGAGTGGGGGCTCGAGAGATGGCTCAAAGCATATACTTAAGTATGTAACTTAAGAGCTTATACTGCCCTTGCAGAGGACCCAAGTTCAGGTCCCATGTCAGGTGGCTCACAGCCACCCTTAACTCCATCTCCACGGGGAAACAATGCCTCTGGCCTCTTAGGGCACCAGCAATCATGTGTACACCTCTATATGCATATACATGAACATAATTCAAAATGTTTTTTAATTTTAAAAATTTAAAAATAAAAATGGGGGTAGGGCTGGGGGTTTAGTTCAGTTAGTAAAATGTTTGCCTTGTGTCTTAATTGATGTTTATTGCTGCAAAGAGACACCATGGCCATGACAGCTCTTATATAAGGAAAACATTTAATTGGGGTGGCTTACAGTTTCAAAGGTTTAGTCCATTATCATTATGGCAGGAAGCATGGCTGCAGACAGGCAGACATAGTTCTCGAGAGATAGTTGAGAATTCTATATCCAGATCAGTGGGCAGAGAGAGTGAAATGGGCTTGGCTTGAGCTTCTGAAACCTCAAAGCCCACCCAGTGACACACTTCCTCCAACAAGGCCACACCTCCTAAAACCTGTCACTTAAAGTAGCATCTCTTCAAGCATACAAATATGTGAGCCTATGGGGGCCATTCCTATGCAGGCCATCACACTCCGTGTACACAAAACCTGGGCTCCATTCAGAGCACTGCAAAAAAAAAAAAAAAGAGGGGGGGAGGAATAGTCATATAGAAAGCAAGCTACAGGGGCTGGAGAAATGGCTCAATGGTTAAGAGCCTGGCTACTCTTCCAGGGGACCCAGGTTTGATTCCTAGCACCTACAAGATGGTCCGCAATTGTTTGTGACTTCAATTCCAGGGGATCCAGCACCTTCTTCTGGCCTCTGCGTGCACCAGGCACTTACATGGTACACAGACACACATCCAGGCAAACATGCATACCATAAAGAAAAAATAAAAAAGAAATGGAACAAAGAGATAATCGAATCAGGATTTCCAGATTCTCCCGAGTCCAGGGCCAAGTGCAGAGCTCACAAAAGCAAATACGGTCTCCTATGTGTCCATCAGGAAGACACAGAGGATGACCAGAAACCATGGTTTGCCCAGAGATATTCTGGCCACTACTGTTGTCTTAGCTCAGTTACTAACATCACCCCCTCACATTCTCAGAAGTGCTCTGGCTTGGGTGGCAACCCATGTAGTCCCCACAGCTGCTTTGCTCAGGTTCGGGTCTACTTTGATGATCTCATCTGTCTATATGTGGGTTGACAGCTCTATGACCTGATGACCATGGCTTTCAAATACCAAGTGCTGCTGTGTCCTCGCCCCAAAGATGTGCTGCTGGTCACTTTCAACCATTTAGACTCCATCAAGGGATTCATCTGTGACTCCCCAACCATCCTGCATCAAGTAGACGAGACCTTCCGGCAGCTAATAGAAGTAAGCTTGTCACCAGCCCGTCGTCTCACTGCCACAACCCTTGTTCTCAGCCAACTGTAAGGACCGGCAGGTTCTCTGATTACAATGACAGGATCAAAGCTAGAACATTCTAAAATCCCACAGCTGCCTAATTTGTAACTACAATGGGCAATTATCATCTTAGGCTCTCTACTATGGCCTTTGTAGAGAGAAACCGGTGACAGAGAACTTCCCCCGTGCCTGAAAGGGCATTGGAAGTGTTGTCTGTTGAACAATGGGGAACAGACAGACACTCCAGGCCCGTGGCATGGCAGGGTCTGTTCTACTTGGGAGGCTGGTACCCGACACTCTTGCTGCCAAGGCCCCAGCTCATCTGAGTCCCACCCCTGAGCACCCTAACCCCGCCTGTCCCCACAACTCAGCCCGTGGTGGAAAGTGCAGCGCTTTCCTCTGCTCTGCCTCACAGATATATGGGAGTCTCTCTGCCGGGGAGTTCCAGTTGATCCGGCAGACACTGCTCATCTTCTTCCAAGACCTGCATATCCGAGTAAGTGCCTGGAACCCCTGCGAGTGACTGCTGCCCTGGCCACCAGCCAGTCATCTGGAAGACCAGGAGCAGGATTCTGCTCGGCTAATGGTTGCCCGTCACGCTTTCAGTCTATGGTGATAGCCATTCTTGCGATAGATTTCAGCCATTTCCCCCACTTCCATTGAGCTTCTGTGAAATGGGGGTTTATCCTTTGCTTCTGCAGAAGAACTGGCTGTCCAGGTGCCAGTCTGACCTCAAAGCTTTTCTCAAGCTTCCCACCCTCAGTGTCCCTGCATCAGATGCTGTCACACGGCTGCCCTCCTGCTCCCCTTCCCTGGGCCTTCCCACCTCCCTTTCTGCCTTCCCCTAACTCTCCCTCTCCCTGTCTCCAAGCCTTCCTCCCCTGCCTTCGCCCATCCACGCACTTGCTGAAATCCATCCTGATCAGGTCTGCTGGGCCTATAATTCTATGTCTGCAACTGAACTATTGCCTGAAAGCCAAGTGTGCCTGACTCTGTGGCCTCTGTTGAGGACACACCCTTTCCACCGCTCACTTGGCTCAGAACCAAAGTCACTTTGATTCTCCATTCTTGATCTGTCCAGTTGCTTCGAAAGTGCATAGGATTTCCCCTTCCTGTGGCTCTGCCCTTCTCGGCGAGCTGCTGTCACATTAGCTTGGGTTCACATACTTTTCCTTACAGTTTCGGGGACCATGACCACGTCTGCGTGTATACGAAGCAAGTTCCTGCAGCTGAGCTACATCCTTAGCCCACATTCATTTCTCGCTGGCTGTTGTCCCCTAAATGTCCCTCTCATTGTGTCACGTCTACTCCAAACAGTTCTATACCCTAACTTTCAGAAACATACCTCTGAACTTGTGGGGGTGGGGAGGTAACTCTGCCAGATGGGGCTTGTTCCTTCCTAAAGTTGAGCCAACTGAGGTGAAAGATGGTTAAACCAGCCACGGCCCTGGTGCTAGACAGTACCAGCTGCACGCTGAGCACTTGAACCCTGAGCCAATCACTGCTCTTTTTTTTTTTTTTTTTTTTTTTTTTTTTTGGTTTTTCGAGACAGGGTTTCTCTGTGGCTTTGGAGCCTGTCCTGGAACTAGCTCTTGTAGACCAGGCTGGCCTCGAACTCACAGAGATCCGCCTGCCTCTGCCTCCCGAGTGCTGGGATTAAAGGCGTGCGCCACCATCGCCCGGCTCCAATCGCTGCTCTTAAATCCTAGCTCCCTTACCTGGAAGTGGAAATGGCAGTATGTAATCTAGAGTTTGCTGGAAGAACC
Source organism: Arvicola amphibius (assembly GCF_903992535.2). Lineage (NCBI taxonomy): Eukaryota > Metazoa > Chordata > Mammalia > Rodentia > Cricetidae > Arvicola > Arvicola amphibius. Next base: position 26,248,407 of record NC_052052.2, on the reverse strand, counting down.
CAGTGAAGGGACATATGTAATATACATGTTACATGTGTGCGCTTGTATGTGAATGGTATAAACCACTTCTACAAAGGATATGTAAGAAACTCGTCACGGTTCTGCCTCCTGGAGTCAGGAACTGCGGAGGACGAGCAGAACAGAGGGGCACAGACCTTCCTGCACCTTTGGGACCTCATACTTACGCACAAATGAAAACCAAAATCAAGGAAAGGACTGGAGTGTAGTTTTCGCCCGAACGTGTTTCTCTTCCAGGGGACGGATGGTAAAGAGATTTCAGTTCTAATGCCAATTTTATTTTTAACCCTCATGAATAATTTCATTGTATTTGCTAGGGATGGAGCAAGATAAACATGAATATAAGCTAAGATCTCTAATGTTTGTGGGTGAAAATATAAAAATATGAAAGTGCAAGCAAGATTAAGTTTTGCGCAGATTTGACATCAATTTGGATATACTGAAAATCCCACTTCATAGTGTTTCCAGGACCATGCATTATAGGCATATTTTATGGATTGCAGTAATATAAACAGCCATATTGATTTCCCAGTTGTGAGGAGATAAAATTCATTGTAATGAAAAGACATGCCTAGTAATAATTCTATAGTGAACTCATTAAAATGTATTAAGTCACTAAATATATGGGACTTTAATTGCTAAACGGGAAACAAGGAAACATCAAAATCATAGCCAGTCATGGCAGGCATACCTGTGATCCTCCGCTGGGGAAGTAGAGGCCAGGGGAACAGGAGTTCAAGGTCATCCTTAGCTATGTATCTAGCCTGGAGGGGGTGGGCCTGATTTGGAGTAGGGATGAATCACACAGCTTGGCAATCCTCTGCCAATGATCTGAACATCTGGGCTGGCTTCCCATGTCTGGTCTTTAATGGTGTTTCTCTTCCCCTGCAACTTGTGATTGCCCATACAAATTTTCTGTTTTCAAAATAGTCTTGATAGATTTTAAATTTGTTAGCAAAACCAACTAAATCGAGAAAACACAGTTCTGCACTCTTTTTAACCAAAGCAAATACGAAACTGCATATCCAATACCAAGTTTTCTATATCATGGAACCACATGAGGCATCGTGAATGTGGCCAAAGTCCTGGCCTGTACACAGGGACCTTGACAGAGACTGCACTAGGACCAGTTCCATTTAGGCTCCTCAAGGGTTAGTTAGACTGCCACAGCCCCACAATCAATCCCCTTCAGCCCTCTGGAGACACTCCAGAGCTGCTCCGGAAGGCCTTGCTCCTTCACCATCCCTCTGACCTATGACCTCACATTCTTGCCTTCTTCCATCACGACTCTCCTGCTCCTCCCATCGTCTGCACTATTGAAGGCATCACCCTATCTTAACTCTCCGTGAATATTCCCTTCCCTTCTGTAGACAGAAGTTTCTGACCCACCTGATCCCACAGCCATTCAGTACCAAAGAAACATTATAAACTGTTTGGCCTATTAATACAGGCTTTTTAAAAAAATAATTTATTTAACTTTATTTTATGTGTGTTGGTGTGAAGGTGTCAGAGCCCTGGAACTTGAGTTACAGACAGCTGTGAACCATTATGTAGGTGCTGGGAATTGAACCCCTGTCTTCTGGAAGAGCAACACAAGGCAGGGTGAATGAGACTTCAAAGCCTGCCCCTAGTGACAGCTCCACCAACCAGGTCACACCTCCTCTATCAAAGCCACACTTCCTAATCCTTTCTAAACAGTTCCAACAACCAGGGACCAAGTATTGAAGTGAGCCGAGGCCCATTCTCATTCAGACCACCACATGGTGTTTTTACATGTATGTTTGTGTCCCGGGTCCACATAGGCCTTTTTCTGTCTTTCTTCTAGTTCTGGAGTGTGGACCCAGGGCCTCAGCCATGCTTAGCAAGTGCTCTAAATTAACTGCACCCCCAGTCTTCCAGACAGATTAAGAAAGAATTAGCTGCCTTTTATTGAGCTCCTACTGTGTGTGGGCTCCGCTTGCTCCCCATCCTTGATGCCAGGGCCTCACACATGCTAAGCCAGTGCTCTACCACTGCCTTGTCTTCCTGGATGCTGTTTTTGTAAATTTTCCTCATCTTCAAAACAAGAAAACGTTTGAAGGGTTTAGGGTCAAGCTTAGAAGTCATCTTATATGGGTCTGGAGAAGTGGTTCAGAAGTTAGGAGTGCCTATTTTAGGTGACTCATAACTTAGAACTTAGAACTAACTCTAGCTCCAAGGGACCCCCTGTCTTCTGGCCTCCACAGGCACCCACATGCATATGTGCACATACACTTATGCACACATACACATAACTACACATAAATGAATATGAACGTGTGTGAGTGAAGCTACTCTAAAATCTGCATGTCCATTCATTTTGGTATGTCCCTCCCTTTGTGTTACAAGCTCACTAGGTAGCTTTACAAACCATTGCCCAGTGTTCATTCTCAGAACATGTGTGTCCATGAAAACATAGCAGGAAAATGACATATAATTTTTTTTTTTTAGGTATCCACATTTCTAAAGGACAAAGTTCAAAATTCTAATGGTCGCTTTGTATTGCCAGTGTCCGGGCCTGTTCCCTGGGGAACTGAAGTTCCTGGAGTCATCAGGTAAATCCTCAGTGGTGACTGCTCACTGTGTTTGAGGGGCCAGAAACACAGAACATGCCCACCCCAGGGACTGTAGCACTGCGGAGCCCCTCCGGCTCTACTTACCTGTCCCTTCTTCAGTAAAGCTCAGCTATCTGGAGGTCGAGGAAGAATCCCACTGTAGCCACCTGAGTGGAAGATAGTTGGGGTAAGCCACCCGCTTCCTAGGTCCATCTCCTCATCTCTTAAGTGGTTGCTATTAGAAGGCCACACTCTGAGATGTTTACACAGCTCTCGTGCCTCTATCCAACTGTCAAAGTTGTCTTCATCTTTCTTTTTCTTTTTCTTTTTCTTTTTCCTTTTGATTTTTGCAACAGTTTCTCTGTGTAGCTTTGGCTGTCCTGGAACTCGCTCTGTAAACCAGCTAGCTTCTAACTCACAGAGATCCTCCTACATCTGCCTCCCGTGTGCTGGGGATTAAAGGCGTGCGCCACCACTACCCAGCTTGTCTTTTTCTTTTGTTTGGTTGGCTTTAGGGTCCCCAGGAATAGAACCCAGAGTCTTGCACATGCTAATAAGCAAGTGTGCTGAACTACACCTCCAACTTAGCTTCTTTTTTTAAAAAAATTATTTATTGCACGCCTTTAATCCCAGCACTCAGGAGGCAGAGGCAGGCGAATCTCTGTGAGTTCGAGGCCAGCCTGGTCTACAAGAGCTAGTTCCAGGACAGGCTCCAAAGCCACAGAGAAACCCTGTCTCGAAAAACCAAAAAAAAAAAAAAATTATTTATTTATTATGTATACAGTGTTCTGTCTGCATGCCTGCACACCATAAGAGGGCACCAGATCTCATTATAGATGGTTATGAGCCACCATGCGGGTGCTGGGAATTGAACTCAGGACCTCTGGAAGAGCAGCCACTGCTCTTACCTCTGAGCCTTCTCTCCGGTTCCCCCAGCCTAGCTTCTTTATCTTCAAAGAGGGATTGAATTCCTTTTTGTCCTGCTGTGCACACGATAGGTGGCCTCTGAGGCTCCAGGGTCTAGAGAATTCCTGTCAGGCCATCCTTTGTATTTCAGAATGTTCAACGACAAAGGCGAAGAAGTGAAGAAGATAGAATTCAAGCATGGCGGAGACTATGTTGCTGCACATAAGGAAGGTTCTTTTGAGCTGTATGGAGCTAGAGTCTTGAAACTGGGAACTAACATGTAAGCAAATTCTCCCTCTGAATGAACTTAAGTCCACAGAGGTCATGTCATTATAAAAAACCAGACCTCTGCTCTGAAAAATCCCCGCTGACTATACTGAGTGTAATGGTTTAAGTAAAATGCTGCAGGCCCCCAAGTAGTGGCAGCGGGCAGCAGGTCCCCAGACTATGTCAAGCCATGAAGGCAGCTGGGTCCCAGGCAGGAAGTCACATGGCAGGTGAGAGACCGAGATGGATAGGCACGCCATGCAAAGTGAAGTTGGATATTTATTTAGTGGGTTATGGAGGGGTAGGAGAGAAGGGGAAAGAGCAGAGAGAGAAAAAAAAAAACAGAGGGGGGAAGGGAAAAGTGAGGAGAGGGAAGAGACAGAAGCTGCCTCTTTGAGAGAGAGAGAGAGGCTGAAAGGAAGAGACTCAGGCTGGAAGCTGAAGACCAGCTTGCCTGGTTGGATGGGGGAGGGAGTGGGCATGGCAGACTGTTATACTGAGGATGTGGCACAGCTAATAGGGCGCTTGCCTAGCACACAGGAAGCTCTGCCTTCTGTGCCCGGTACCACATAAACCACATAATGGTGCAAGCCTATAATCCCAGCATTTGGGATATGGAGGCAAGAGGATAAAAGTTCATCAGGGTCATCCCGGGTGAGTACACAAGAGCCTGTCTAGGAACAAAACAAACAAACCCCATTAATCTGTGGAGTCATTTCCCCAAATATAATGCTTGTACAACCCTGACATTTAAGCGTTAGGGATCTCTAGGAACATTTCCAAAGGCAAAAGATATTCAATGTTAAATCACCATGGAGGAGAAGTTGCCAGTGTCTCTTGACTGTAGAAAGCCATATGGCCTCCCTGGAATGTTGTCCACGTCCTCAGTGCTATTCTCCCCCCACCCCACCGAGATGGGGTTTGTCTGTGTAACAGTCCTGGCTGTCCTGGAACTCACTTTGTAAACCAGACTGGCCTTGAACTCACCGAGATTCGTCTGCCTCTGCCTCCTAAGTGCTGAAATTAAAGGTGTGCGCCACCACTGCTGGGCCTCAGTGCTATTCTTTCTGGGTTTACTTCTTGGGGAGGAGGTAAAATGCGAGCAGTTCACAACTCAGATGAGTGCTACACCCACAGCCCCTTTCTGGTGCCTTTCATTGTCTCAACAAAAAGTGACAACTTTGCTTGCCAGTCAGAAGGGAGTCAGTGAACCAGGTGGATAACAACACCGTTTCCTGTTGCCACCAGGTACAGCGTGAATCGGCCTGTCGAAACTCATATGTCTGCAACATCAAATAACTTAGCCTCAAGGACACAGGTGAACGTCTGCCCTCCCTATTTTCCCCCTGCTTCTTTCTACATCCAGCTGTCTGATTGGGGGGCGGGGCGACTCCAGCTTCCAGAGCGAGTCACCTTTACCTCGCTGTTTGCAGCCGTCCCTTCAGCCTGACAAGGACACAGGTTTCTAATTGTAGCTGTGCTCAGAGCCTTCCAGTGATCTGACTAATTAGGTAATTTGGGGATTGGTTCACCACCATAATTAAATAAGAGCCACATACCAGGGCATGCCAAATGCCAGAGCCACGAGGCCTGTGGCTGCCGGGTCTAACGCATGCAAATTCAGGCATCAAATCGTCCCTCTTCGGTGCCTCCTGGTTTTACGGATGTGGTAGCCACTTTCAACATGAGGTTTTCACTCCTCCGAGTTCTGTATCTATAAATTTTCACTAACTAGCCACACACTAGCTGTGGGGCAAATCATGGACTGTTCAGTTATTAAGTAAGAACCGTGTCCATGGGTTGGCGATGATGTGGTCCCATCCTGAAGAAGCTTCTGGTTCCCTGGGAAGGACAGTACTGGAAACAAACAGCAACAAGATGGAAGGTCGCATTGACAGTCTATGCCAGAAGACTGCGCTCTGCCCTTCGGGGTGGGAGCATGGGGACAAGGCTTTCAGAGGAGGTGGCATGGAAACAGGGCTCCAGAGTGGGCAAGACACCAAAGAGCAGAGGAGGAGAAGTGGGTGACAGTTGAGGTGGCAAAATTGTCTTGTTTGGAGTGGCAGCTAGTCCCCTCAGCACAGCAGAGGCTGAGGTTTACTGGACTCAAGGACACTGGAGTCTGATTAAGGAAGGTCTTAACTCCATTTTCTTCTTTATACAGGAGGTAGGGGGCTTTGTTCCATGAAAGACAGAAATGTGTTTTCAGTAACTGATGGTAGTGGGTTAGAGTCCCAGCCAGGCAGGAAGATGAAGTCAGGGAATGGCCTAGAGTCTGTGTTCCTGGATATCACCAGCAGATGGCAGTATGGGAGTTCCTCCGGAACTGTCCCCTTGCCCTGCAGGCTTGACAGGAGCCACTTGGCAGAGGGAACTGGACCGACTGAAGAGGAAGCAGGGCCCTTCCCCTCCCCTCCCAGGAGGAAGGCAGCCTGAGAAGTGGGGGTCCGCGGGGCATTCCACTCAGCTTCAAAGCTGAAAGTCTGTGGTTTGCTTCTTTGCTAGAGTCCCTCTGCTGCTGCCTGCATCATTCTTCTGCTAAGCTTGCTTTCTGTGTGGTAGCTGAGCCCAGAAATAATTTAAACTGTTATTGTTTTTGCCTTGCTATATAATTCCTTCTGCGTCTCTGGGGTCTTGTCAGGAAATACGATCACCCTGTGTGGCTACAAATCACATAGTTGTCTTACAGGAAAACATTGCTCCAAACCCTCTTGCCAAAGAAGAGCTGAATTTCTTGGCCAGGCTAATGGGAGGGATGGAAATCAAGAAAACGAGCGGCCCTGAACCAGGATTCCGGTTGAATCTGTTTACGACGGATGAAGAGGAGGAGTACGTTTCAAGCCTGTTCTCTTGCTTGTTGTGGGCAGGGTCTCCTAGAGCCCAGATGGCCCCAGATTGGCTGTGTAGCTGAGAATGGCCTTAACCTCCTGGTCCTCCTGGCACTCAGCTGTCTCCCACTGAAGTCCGTGAGGCTGCCGCTCAGCTGCGTTCTGTAGCCGTCTCTAAGGTCCCATCCCCGAAGCTTCCTGAGGTGGTGCTTAGGGAGGACAACCCAGAGTTCTCCAGTGGAGAGCCATGACCCTGGAGCCCAGCAGTCTTTGGGTGTCAGGATTGCGCCTCCAAAGGCTGGCTGCCTGGGAACCCATTACTAGGTTATATAAAGGTGAATCAGGTGTTGAGCCGGGATAAGTGTGGTACACATCTGTAATTTCAGCACCTGAAGACAGAGGCAGGGGGCTCACTAGTTCCAGGCTAGCCTGGAATGAATGACCTTTAACCCCTGCCTGCCTCAGTCTCCAGACATCTTCTTTCTGGCTGTAGGATGTGGGACTGTTTCTGTTTCCCCCTTGTGTTAAATGTTTGCAAATACAGTTGAAAATATTCCATCCAGGCAGGCGCACACCTTTAATCCCAGCACTAGGGAGGCAGAGAGAATTCCAGGACAGACTCCAAAAGTACAGAGAAACCTTGTCTCAAAAATAAATAAATAAGCCGGGCGGTGGTGGCGCATGCCTTTAATCCCAGCACTCGGGAGACAGAGGCAGGCTGATCTCTGTGAGTTCGAGACCAGCCTGGTCTACAAGAGCTAGTTCCAGGACAGGCTCCAAAGCTACCGAGAAACCCTGCCTCGAAAAACCAAATAAATAAATAAATAAATAAATAAGTAAATACATACATACATACATTCTTGTCCCCATGGCTTAGATTTACATATGTAAATCCCTTACATTTGATAAGAACACAGGCGACAAATGCAGACAACACATAAACACAGATGTAAAAAACCGGAAGTGAAACACCAGCAATCCATATCGACCTGATTAAAGACTCCCTGGGGAGTAAAGAGATGGAACCCCAGAAGTCATTCCCCGAAGTTCTGGTGTTTTACTAAGCAGAGCAGCTAAGCAAGAAGCTGACCAGGTGGCGCACGCCTTTAATCCCAGCACTCGGGAGGCAGAGATAGGCGAACCTCTGTGAGTTCCAGGCCAGCCTGGTTTACAAGAGCTAGTTCCAGGACAGGCTCTAAAGCTACAGAGAAACCCTGTCTGGAAAAACCAAAAAAAAAAAAAAAAAAGCTGACCAGGCTGGGTTGGTGAGGTGGCTTAGCAGCTAAAAGACCCGAGCCTGAGACCCGAGTTCGAGCCCAGAGACTCCTATGGTGGGAAGAGAGAATTGATACCCACAAAGTGTCCTCTGACTTCTACATGCTTGCCATGACACATGTACATACACACTCATGAACACATAAAATATGGAGTTTAAGCCCCTGAGCCTGGCCTGCCCTCAGGAGGCTTCCAGGAGGCTCTGGTAGGAGAATGAAGAGCAGAGCAGGAGCCGTTTTAGCCACTAGGTCGCAAATGCTGTCGGGAAGACTGATTGGAGGGACTGGCGTGTGCTGAGCAGAGACACAAACACACGTGACTTTCTGAAATATAAGAATGTGAGGGGGGAGGGGGAGTGGAAAAGCGAGGGGAAATGGCAAAAAAGGATGCAGAGAAAACAGATCATCATGTTCTCATGAGTAATCTCATTTTATGAGTTCTCACCATGCTAGGAAGATGAAACCCTAACATTGTATCTTGGGCTCATTTCTTCCTGCCTCATCCAGACACGCAGCACTGTCCAGGCCAGAGGAGTTATCCTATGAAGTCATCAACATACAGGCTACACAGGTACGTATCCTCATCATCGTCTTGTAAAAAAACTTCACTCCAAGGATGAAGATGGCTCAGTGGTTAAGAGCCCTAGCTGCTCTTGCAGAGGATACTAATCCAATTCCTAGCACCTATATGGTAGCTCACAACCATCTGTACCTCCACTTCCAGGGGATCTGATGCCTCTTCTGGTTGTAGGACGTAGGACTGTTTCCCCTTGTGTTAAATATTTGCAAATACAATTGAAAATATTCCAATTAAAAATTGCAATAGGAATAGGCACATCCATGAGACAGAACACTCATTCACAGAAAATAAAAGTAAAATAAATCTTTAAAAAATTTGAGCCAGGTAGTGGTGGTGCACACCTTTATCCCAGCACTTGGGAGGCAAAGGCAGGTGGATCTCTGTGAGTTCAAGGACAGCCCAGTCTACAGAGTGAGTGCCAGGACAGCCAGGACTACACAGTATAGCCCTGTCTTAAGAAACAAAACAAAAAAATTGGTCTCTAATGGTCTCCTATTGTGTTTGTCCCTAATCTGGCAAAGAGCTGAGCCCCTTGACAGCATGAAACTTAAATATCTCCTGGTGCAGAGAGGAACCCTGCAAACATGTCCTCTTCCTCTCTCTCCTCTCATTTCTCCCACAGGACCAGCAGCGGAATGAGGAGTTGGCCCGGATCATGGGGGAGTTTGAGATCACAGAGCAGCCGGAGATCACAGGGCAGAGCGCAAGCAAGGGAGATGACTTGCTCGCCATGATGGACAGGTTATAGAAGTACCATGGGCACCCCTACCACTCCCGCAAGATGCTGCCTGAGGAGCACCCTGGGGACAGATGGCCTGGGATCCAGTGTGCTCCTGCTGGTTTCTCCAACTGAGATCTGCATCTGGTTCATTTTTATATCAGAACAAACTAAAATCTCTCAGAGAGCATCCTCTTCTGGCGCCACACACATATATGTATTTTCAGCAAAATATATTCTGTCTCTTAACCCAGCCCTTCCCCATAATTTGTAATTCTGTGGTGACCATGCAAGCATCCTAGGCCGGAGGTTGAGCCCAGGTCAGTAGGGGGAGTGGCCATTAATTATCAGAGCAGTTTTCCCGGCAGGGACATGCACCCCACGAGTGCCTGTGAGGACAAGGAGCAACGCCTGGAATCTCTGCTGAGGCAGGAGGATAGAAAGTTTCTGGACATTCTGGGCTACATGACAAGATACTTTTTAGCTGGGCAGTGGTAGCACATGCCTTTAATCTCACGTAGGAGGTAGAGGCAGGTGAATCTCTGAATTTAAGGCCCACCTGGTCTACAAGGTAAGTTCTAGGACAGCCAGTGCTACACAGAAACCCAGTCACTAAAACAAAACAAAACAAAAAACCTTGGGTACTCTGTAGGTCATTCAAATTTAGTGACCTGAATTTGATCCCTAAACCGCCTGCATAAAAAAACCTGCTATGGGCTGGGCAGTGGTGGCGCACGCCTTTAATCCCAGCACTCAGGAGGCAGAGGCAGGCGGATCTCTGTGAGTTCGAGGCCAGCCTGGTCTACAAGAGCTAGTTCCAGGACAGGCTCCAAAGCTACAAAGAAACCCTGTCTCAAAAATAAAAATAAAATAAAAAGCTTGCTGTGGGGACAGGAGAGATGGCTTAGGATTTAAGAGACTAACTGCTCTTCCACAGGTCCTGAGTTCAGTTCCCAGCAACCACATGGTGGCTCATAATGGGATCTGATGCTCTCTTCTGACCAGCAGGCATACATGCAGACAGAGCATTTATATATAAACTACATAAACAAACTAAAAAAAAAAAAAAAAACCTGATGTGGTAGGCACACATCTATAATCCCAGCACTTCTACAAAATGAGGAGTGGAGCCGGGCAGTGGTAGCACACGCCTTTAATCCCCGCACTCAGGAGGCAGAGGCAGGTGGATCTCTGTGAGTTTGAGTCCAGCTGGTCTACAAAGTGAGTTCCAGGACAGCACTCGGGAGTCAGAGACAGGCAGATCTTTGTGAATTCAAGGCCAGCCTCGTCTATAGAGTGAGTTCCAAGACAGAGAAATCCTATCTCAAAAAAGAAAGGAGAGAGAGAGAGAGGGAGAGGGAGAGAGGGAGGAGGAAAGGAGGAAGGAAGAAAAAGAAAAAATAAAAAGAAGCCCTAACTAAGGCATTCGGTCATGGCAGTTTAGGAGTTACCCCGCCTCTGCCTCCTGCACATTAAGAGCTGTCACCTGGGCAGTGGCAAGGCAGCTTTGCTAGGCCCAGTCTGGCCAGACGTTTGTTCTTCTGTGCCTGTACTCCTTCCCAGAGTCTGCCTTTATCACCAAAAACCGCCAGCTTGTCTGCTATGACCTAGGTCTCCTCTACATTCATTCCTAGCAAACCTCAGGCAGGACCTTAGGTTTGGTGCCTAGGAGGCACATGTGGTGTGCCTCCCCCAAGGACTCACGTGAACTGCCTCAGGTCACAGCTGCCTGAGAGTTCAGAAAGGCCAGGAGTCCTGTCCCACAGGCTCCCTTCTGGGACCAGTGACCCACAAGTTCAGGGCCAGCCAACTGTCCGTTCATCCCTATAGGAGGAATATCTGAATAGCAGAGGGTGACAGAGAAACCCAACTGAGCAGGCCACTGTGTAAAATGGAATCAACTTGAAGGACCACTGAGTCCACACCCATGGGAAGTGTGGGATATAGTTTTGAATTGGAAGATCAGGGAACCTGCCCTTTGGCTGGCCCAAGGCACAGTTTCAGTCCTGGAAGGTAAGCCACCAGGTAAATATATTTCTCACCCAGTGAGAGCACTCCTTCCCACCAGATGGCCAACCTTTTGACACTGCAACAAGTTCAACAACCGCACAAACGAGTTTTTTTTTAAAAAAAACTCCTGGGTTTTTTTTTTTTTTTTGAAGCAATTTATTAAGAAAAGGAACATGGTGGTGTTGGATGACTTAAATGGTTAAAAGCACTTACTGCTCTTCTAGAGGACCAGAATTCAGATCCTAGCATCCACATCCGGTGGCTCACAACTGCCCATAACACTCCAGGGGATCCGATGCCCTCTTCCAGCCCCGTGGGCACCAGCATACATGCAGTATACATGCACACGCACATAAAAATTACATTTGCCAGGAGTGGTGCACACACCTTTAATCCAGTGCCCAAGAGGGCGAGGCAGGTGGATCTCTGAATTCAAGGCCAATCTAGTCTACAGAGCAAGTTCCAGGACAGCCAGAGCTACACAGAGAAACCCTGTCACAAGCACAAAACAAAAACCAAAAACTCCAAAAAAAATTAGGGTTTTTAATTTTTTAATTTTAAACAACACTTTATTGATTCTTTGGAAATTTCAGATCACATCAAGCACGTGCTCACCTCCTAGTCCCTCCACATCTGCCCATCGCCTCTGCAGCAGGCACTCCCCAAAATTAATTAAAAATAAGATACACAAAAACCCACCTGGCTCCTCCATCTTCCAACACCTCTTCATTTATCCTAGAGGCGTTGGGAGCTGTGGTGTGTCATGAAGTAAATAGGTTTAAGAAAAGCTGGTGGTACATGCCTTTAATCTCAGCATTTGGGAGGTAAAGGCAGGTGGATCTCTGTGAGTTTGAGGCCAGCCTGGTCTACAGAGCTAGTTCCATGACAGCCAGGACAGTGGCACAGAGAACCCTGTCTGGAAAAGACAAAAGAAAGAAAAAAAGAAGAAGAAGAAAAAGGTACAAGAGAAAAGAGTGGACATTGGCTGCTGAGCTGGAAAAGACAACTACTCAAAAAGCAAACCAAGCTGGGTGGTGGAGGCGCACGCCTTTAATCCCAGCACTTGGGAGGCAGATGCAGGTAGATTTCTGTGAGTTTGAGGCCAGCCTGGTCTACAGAGCCAGTTCCAGGACAAGCACCAAAGCCACAGAGAAACCCTGTCTCAGGAAAAAAACAACAAAAAAAAGCTCATGTTTTGTTTTTCCTCTTATTATTTACTATGCATGTGATGCATGAATATGGAGATTGAGACAGCTTTCAAGGTCCATTCTCTCATGCCACATGGACTGAATTCCAGTCACCAGGCTTAGAAAGACGCGCCTTTATCCAATGAGCCACAGCATTTGCTTCTTTAATATTTTAGTTACAATTTTGGAGGTTTTGTTGTTTTCTATTTCTTTGTTTTTTGAGACAGGGTCTTCATTATGTAGCTCTGACTGTCCTGGAGATCTGCCTGCCTCTACCTCCCAAGTTCTGAAAAGATGTGCAATACCACACTAAATTTACAATTCTGTGTCAGGCTGCATTCATGGCTCTCCTGAGGCACATGTTTCCCATGGGCTGCAGGTTCAATCCACCTGTTTCTGCTGAGAAGAAACTTCTTGAACTGCCTGCTACAAATACACCACGTGCATTCTGTTTAGCCTCTAAGTAGTCTGGCCGCTGCCGAGGACACACTGGGTGAAGGCGAACAGAAGGTTCTGTGACTCTCCACGAAGTCACAGAAGTAGACTTCACTGTCACCTGGGAGTGCTTCTAGGAGATGGGCCACAGGCTGCCTAGAAACGCCGGCCTCCTCCCTCCACCTGTCCTGGAGAGATGCTGACGATCTGAAACACACCTGCCTTCTCGTTAAATACACAAGAGATACACATCTCCGCTGATGAAGCAAGCTCCGAGTTTCATGCTTCTAGGCCTGCACAAATATTGAGAAAAAAAATTTATCTGCATGGTGGTTAAAGCACGGGAGTCAAGAAGGGATTATAAAAGAGAAAATAGGAACTGGTATGTGACTCAGTGGTCCAGCACTGTGTGGGAATCCCCAGGCTCCATTCTTGTTTGTTTGTTTTGTTTTTTTGAGACAAGGTTCTCAGTAGCTTTGGAGCCTGTCCTGGAACTTGTTCTACAGTCCAGGCTGGCCTCAAACCCACAGAGATCCGTCTGCCTCTGCCTTCCGAGTGCTGGGATTAAAGGCATGCACCACCACCACCACCCGGCCTCAGGCTCCATTCTTAGCACTAAATAAATAAAATAACTCTACCTAAAAATTTGACTAAGTAATACACAAGTCCCCTATTTAAAATCAGACCAAAGGGCAGGCAATAGAGCTCAGCAGATAAAGGTGCTCGTCACACGTGCCCTGAAAATCTGATCTCAATTACAGACTGCATGTAAAAGTGGAAGGAGAAAACCCACTCCACAAAGCTGTCCTCTGCCTTCTACATGTGCACTGTGTCATGTGATGCACACTCACACACAATAAACAAACAAATGCCAAAGAGGTCTAAGGGTCTCCTGCAATGCCCAGTATGGTTGGAACTGGGCCACAGTGCTCTGGGCTCATCTCTGCCCCCTACTCACCATCTTGTCTTGGGGCAGTTACCCACATCAAAGCATCTGTACTCTGACTGTAAGAAAGAAGCAGACCCAGTTCAGTGACTCCAACCCAGCTGGTCCAAGGGAATGTGCTAAACCCCAGGTGAGACCCAGGTGGTCAGAACATTCCCCAGATAGCCCTGTGCTCTGCATTTCTCTAGTGTGTCCTTCCAGATCTGGAATTTAAAGCCAACCTGAATTACACGATACACTGTATATCAAAAGAGAAATGGTGGAGCACGGTATTAGGGAGAGATGGCTCAGCGGTTGAGACCTTTGGATACTGGATGCTCTTCCAGAGACCCCGGTTGGGTCTTACATAATGGCTCACCACAATCTGTAACTCCAGTTCTAGGGGATCTGACACCCTCTTCTGGCCTCCTTAGGTACTGCACAAGAGGGTGCCCTAGACATGTTCAGGCAGGAACATTCACATAAAAGAAATGATCTGGGGCTGGAGAGATGGCTCAGTGGTTAAGAGCATTGCCTGCTCTTCCAAAAGTCCTAAGTTCAATTCCCGGCAACCACATGTTGGCTCACAACCATCTCTAATGAGGTCTGCTGCCCTCTTCTGGCCTGCAGGCATATACACAGACAGAATATTGTATAATAAATAAGAATTTAAAAAAAAAGAAATGATCTGAAAGGGAGTGAGTGGAGAGAGGGAGGGACAGAGGGACAGGTGGGAAGGAGAAAAGGAATAACAAGTTGCCTTGATTACTGAAGGTACCCAGCTTAAGTAGTAAAAAAATAATAATAATGGTAATAAGCACAAAAGAACCTACTTTTGGTAAGGTCTAGGTGAATTTGTCCCCTGGTGACTTCTAAGTACCAGCAGGATGTGAGGATATGCCACAGAGATAGCTGGAGAAAGGACTGAGCTGAGTGCCGGGCACGCGAGTGGCAGAGTAGGCAGGCACTGGGCCCAGGTAAACCTTAGGGAGCCCTGTCAGCAGCTCTAGAGGTAACCTGGCTTAGCAGTTTACCCGTGGTAGCTGTACTGCGCCGATAACCCTTCACCCTCGATTCTGATGGGAATAGTTAGTTGTCTACAGGTTTTCTTGTTTTGTTTTTCAGGAACTTGGAGGCCACTCAAAAGGGTTGAAACCACCAGTCCTCCCCCTAAGCCTGTGCAAGTGTCCAGTGGATGACCTTTGAATTTGGACCAAACCCCATACAGGGAAACTTTGGAATCTGATCACCCCTGTGTAGAACACCAATCAGTTCACATCCCCCCCCCCCCCGTTTCCTTCCCTACAGGTCAAGCCATCCTGTCTAGGGAAAGCAGGTTTGAGAGTGCGGGGCTCTGTCTCATATTTGGGTGCCCCAGGAATAAGCTTTTTCTTTTTCCAAAACCCATAATTTCAGTGATTGGCATAACACACAGCAAGTGAAGCAGGCCTTACTCAGTGACAATATGATCAGATAGAGAAGGGAAGGACCAGCAAGGTGGCCTGTGTGCATAGTCCTAGTGTTTGAGAGGCACAGGCCAGAGGATCAGGTTCAAGGTCCTCCAGGACATAATGAATTCGAGGCAGCATGGGCTACAGGAGGCTCAATCAGTCTCAAAACAAAATTCTTACTAAAAACAAAGAATTCACTTTTTTTTTGTTTTTAGAGACAGGGTTTCTCTGTAGTTTTGAAACCTGTCCTGAAACTAGCTCTTGTAGACCAGGCTGGCTGCGAACTCATGGAGATCTGCCTGCCTCTGCCTCCTGAGTGCTGGAATTAAAGGCATGCACCACCACCACCTGGCTATAATTCACTTTTTTAAAAAAATTATTTATAACCTTATTTTACATGCAAAGGTGTGAGGGTGTCAGATCCCCCTGGACCTGGAGTTACAGACAGTTGTGAGCTGCTATGTGGGTGCTGCAAATTGAACCCGGGTCCTCTGGAAGAATAGCCAGCGCTTTTAACTGCCGAGCCATCTCTCCAGCTCCAATACACTTTTAAAAAACAGTTATTTTCCAGTCAAGAGTGGTCCCAAGCACTTGGGAGGCAGATCTTTGTGAGTTCAAAGCCAGCCTAGTCTATAGAACAAATTCCAGAACAGCCAGGACTATATAGAGAGACCCTGTTTCAAACAAGAAGAGCACCCACTGGTCTCGCAGAAAACTTGAGTTGGGTTCCCAGTACTCACATCCATTAAGTTACAACAAGCTCACAATGATAACTCCAGATCCTGGGGATCAGACACCCTCTTCTGGCCCCTGTGGCTCCCCCCCCCCCTCTCAATAAAGATGTTATTTTTAGGAACTGGAGAGATGACTCAGCTGCTAAGAGACTCTGCTCTTTCAGATGACCTGAGTTCAGTTCCCAGCACCCGTGTCGGGTGGCACACAGCCCCCTGCTGCGGCTGCAGTTCCGGAAATTGATGCCTTCTTCTGAACTCTGCGGGCAGTCACCTCTCACGCATGGCATAACTTCACACACACACACACACACACACACACACACACACACACGTAAATTAAAATTAAATCCGCTGGGTAGTGGTGGCACATGCTTTTAATGCCAGCACTCAGGAGGTAGAGGCAGGCTGATCTCGGTGAGTTCTAGTCACATTGGTCTACAGAGCGAGTTCCAGGAAAGCCAAGGATACACAAAGAAACTTTGTCTAGAAAAACAAAACCAAATAAAAATAAACAAAAATGTAAAAATTAAAATAGACCTTACTAGATTATATTTTTAATTGTTAATTAGCTACAGGCAGTTGTGAGATGGGTCAAACTTAGGCCATCTGTAATAGTAAAAGCTCTCAATTGCCAGAATTTAGCAGTTAAATCATTTTTCCATAGCCCCGAGTTTTTCTTTTTGAGACAAGGTCTAGCTATGTATCCCTTGGTGTTCTGGAACTCCCTATGTAGACCAGACCCGCCTCTACCTCCGGAGTTGTTGGAATCACGGAGTGCGGCACCACGCCCAGCCACATTCCCGCAATTTTAGTCAGGTGAGGAACATTTATCTTTTTTTTCCGATTATTTTCTTAAGGATGCTCTTTTCCACTCAACGCCATCAGTTCAGCAACCCCGCACCCCCAGCCTACAAAGGAGGAAAAACCAAATACGGAGGAGTGGGTGGGGCGTACGGCGCGCGGCCTCTTGGGACTTGTAGTCCGCGGCCTGCGAGGCGCACGCTCTGACGTGCTGGAGCTCCCGCGGTTGCCATGGATTCTCTGAGCCGAGGTGGGTGGCGCAGCTCGACGCGGGCGGGCTTTGGTGGCGTCGCGCGCGGAAGGCGGAAGACATCACGCGGTGGGTCAAGCGGTCTGCTGTGCAGACCAGGGCGCGCTGGGACCCGGGCCGCCTCTTCCCCTGGGGCAGTGGCTGCGGACTCTTCTTCCCACACTCCTTACTCGCGGTGAGGAGAGGGGCGCGCTCGGCACCCTGGTTTCCCGGGTGGAATTAAGAAGCTTGACTTCCCGTGGTCAGCCCCAGGCCTCCCGTTCTGGAAGTGGCAGAGCCGGAGTTAAAGCCTGGACCTGCCTGGAAGTCTCAAAGACTGTTCTTTTGGATTTTGTTTAAGGCATTCTGGTCTGGAATTCGGAGGTCCACCTGCCTCTGCCTCCTGAGTGCTGGGATTAAAAATATGCTTTTTAGTTAGGTTTAACCTGTTTTGTCTTGAAACACTGTGGCATTCCATAGTCCAGGTTAACCTGGAGCTCACGGTGTAGTCCAGGCCTGCTTGGAACTTGGGGTGGTCCCACTGCTTCAGCCTTTAGAGTGACAGTATTACAAGTGTGTGCCACCATGCTTGGCTAGATTACGTATTAGCAAGTACCAGACTGTAGTAATAGTTCATTTGTATTTTAATAAAGCTTGCCTGAAGTTCAGAGAGTAAAACAGCCCCACTGGTCAGTCTTACAGACTAGGCAGTGGTGGCACACGCCTTAAATCCCAGTAGCCACACTAGTTTGCCATAGAAACCTGGCGATAGTGGTGCACATCTTTAATCCCAGCCCTGGAGAGGAATATAAAACAGGAGGAGACAGCTCTCACACACAGTCTTATTCTGAGATTCCTGGAGGCAGGATCGCCATTTTGGACTGAGGTAGAGGTAAGAGCCAGTGGCTGGCTATTTTACTTTTCGGATCTTCAGGTTGAACCCCAATTTCTATTTCTGTCTGGGTTCTTAGTAACAGTGCTACACCTGGCAGAAGGACATACATAAACTGCAATTTACAGAGTGGTTCTCAAGCTCATCAGCACATTAACATTATCTGGATAACTTTTAAAAAACAGTATAAATCGGGCATAATGGGGTAGGCTTTTAACCCAGCACTGTAGAGGCAGAAGCGGGAGCATCTCGTTGAGTTTCAGGCCAACCTGGTCTACAGAGTGAGTTCCAGGAAACCAGGACTATGTAGAGAGATCCGACCTCAAAATAATTTCAAAATAGGATACCCTAAACCAGTTAGTGGTGGCGCACGCCTTTAATCCCAGCACTTGGGAGGCAAGAGGCAGGTGGATCTGAGTGTGTTCGAGGCCAGCCTGCTCTACAAAGTGAGTTCTAGACAGTCAGAAACCCTGTCTCAAAAAAAAAAAAAAAAAAAAAAAAAACCAAACAAACAAAAAAGGATACCTTGCAGATGTGGTGGCACACACCTTGAATCCCAGCACTTGAGAGGGAGAGGCAGATGGATCTTTGTGAGTTCCAGGCCAGACTGGTTTAGATAGCAAATTCCAGGCAAGTCAGGGTTATATAGTGAGACCTTGTCTAAACGGTTAGGATGGCACACATCATAACCCAGTTCTGGGTTGTATCTCTGAGTTCAGTGCCAGCGTGGTCTATAGAATGAGTTCCAGAAAAGCCAGAGGAGCTGCACAGGGAAACCTTGTCTTGAAACAAACAACAAAACAAAAAACCTTGGCCTCTCCTTCCCAAACAAATGAATCTAGATCTCTGGCATGTGTGGGATATGGAGGCCAGGCAAAAATTTTCACAGGTGATTCCAGTTCACAGTGAGGCCTCTGGACTCCCAGTGTGGAGTTTTAAGGGCATGACCAAGGTGACTTCAATCTATGTGTTCCTGTCCGCAGTGAGCAGCCAACCGATGTGGAACAATGGCACTGAGCCACTCCATGAAGGAGCGAACCATCTCTGAGAACAGCCTGGTCATCCTGCTGCAGGGCCTCCAGGGCCATATCACCACTGTGGACCTTCGGGATGAGAGTTCGGCCCGAGGACGGATTGACAATGTTGATGCTTTCATGAACATCCGCCTGGCCAATGTCACCTACACCGACCGCTGGGGACATCAGGTTGAGCTGGATGACCTCTTCGTGACAGGTCGTAATGTCCGATACGTCCATATCCCAGATGATGTGAACATCACTGCCACCATCGAGCAGCAACTGCAGATCATCCACCGCGTGCGCAACTTTGGCGGCAAGGGTCAAGGTCGGCGAGAGTTTCCCTCCAAAAGGCAGTGAGGCTGTGTCCTCACTGAACTTCCAGCACCACCTCAGGGTCCTTCAGTGTTCTGAGCCAACCCCCTGCCATCCTTCCCTGCCAGACACCTATCACAGCTGCCTTTCATAGGGTTCCACTTTCCAAACACACTCTGGGACCCAGAATTCCTTCTGTCTGTGGCCTTAGGGTAGGTGACAATCCCTCTTTTTGATCCTTTGCATCTGGAATCTCCATTTATGGATTGACCGCGTCTATCAAGGAGCAATCAACTCTGCCACGAGGATTATTGTGTTTGGAGTGAATCACCTCTACCTCCCCTCTCCTCTTGGCATTTGTTTCTTTTCTCATAAAACCAAACTTACATAAGTCTGTGCCTGATGCTGCCTGGTGTCTGCTGGGCTCTTGTGGCTCTTGTGTAGTAGCAGGGTGCAGGTTCCAAGCTGGGGAACACACCAGGTTTACCTAGAATGTGGCCCAAGCAGTAGGAGCCTAGGTTCCCCCCAGGTATCATGATGGAATCTAATAGGAATGCCCATGTGCCTTCGGGTACAAAGTGGCCCTTCTGGTGAGAGTCCCTGGGGAGCAGGTTGTCACTGCTGTTTCCTGAAGCTGAGAGTATGGTATCCTGGGCCCTCTCCTCAGGCTGGAGAGTTCATCTTATAAGAAATTGGTCCCAGCCAGACATAGTGGATTACAGGTACGATCCTGGCTCTCAGGAGGCTAAGGCAGGATGACTAGCCTGAGCTAAGACAGAAATCCTGTCTCAAGAAACAAAAACAGACCAGTTTTGGTGGTGCATGCTGGTAGGATTTTCTGAAGAGGCTGAGGCAAGAGGATCACAGAGTTTGAGGCCAGCCTGGGTTACACATCTTTTGTTTGTTTTTTGAGACACAGTTTCTCTGTAGCTTTGGAACCCGTCCTGGAACTCCCTCAGTAGACCAGGCTGACCTTCAGCTCACAGAGATCACCTGCCTCTGCCTCCCGAGGCTGGGATTAAAGGCGTGAGCCACCACCGCCCTTACACATTTCAGCCTGCAGGTAGTGGTGCACCCTTTTAATCTCAATACATTGAGGCAGAAGCAGGCAGATCTCCTTGAATTTGAGGTCAGCCTGATCTGTTGAGTGAGCTCCAGAAGAGCCAAGGCTATACACACAGAAACCATGTCTCAAAAAACAAACAAACAAAAAAAAAACCTTAACAAAAAATTCAAGAAGAAAGAAAATGGTTGGAGGAAGTAAAACAGACAAAAAGGGAGTGAAAACTGCCAGTGCCAAGATCTGGAGGTAGGAGAGCTTGGGTGCTAATAGCAGTTCTGTGTGCCCGCGATGAGAAGGGCTGGTTGGCAGAACAGTGAGAGATGGGTAAATGACCTGAGGCTGTGGGCGAGGAAGGCTGATTACAGCTGATCACAGTTTCCCTAGAGAGGAGGCCTTGCTGGAGGTTGAACCCAGGACCTCGCTCAAAAAAAAAAAAAAAAAAAAAAAAAGGTAGAATTTGTTTCCTTTAACTCACTCTACCTTCTTCTCTTTTGCCCACCTCAGAGACTTTACCAATTACTTATTTTCTTTATTTGGACCGTAAGGACTTCCCAGACTCATTTGGGGTCATCTAATTAGCATCCCATCCACTGAGCTTCTGTGGTTGATTCAACCTTCAAAGGTTGCTGCTCCCTGACCAGAAGACCCCTTCATCAGTCACTCCTGGCTCGAATGTTTTTTATTTTATTATATTTTGTTTTCTTTTTGTGTAAATAAAAAGCAGAAATAATTTTTTTTTTTTTCAAGACAGGGTTTCTCTGTAGTTTTTGGAGCCTGTCTTGTAACTAGCTCTTGTAGACCAGGCTGGCCTCAAACTTGCAGATATCCTCCTGTTTCTGCCTCCCGAGTGCTGCAATTAAAGGCGTGCACCATCTCATGCTGCTCAGCTTTTTTTCCCATGTGAGTATGAGTGTTGTGCCTCCATGTATGTACAGGAACCCCTGTGTGTCCTGGTGTCCTTAGAGGTCAGAAGGTGGTACTGGCCACCCTGGAGCTGGAATTATGGATAGCCGTTATCCATCATGTAGGTGCTGGAACTGAATCTGGGTCCTAGGCAAGAACAACCAATGCAGAGGCAGGCGGGTCTCTGAGTTCGAGGCCAGCCTGGTCTACAAGAGCTAGTTCCAGGACAGGCTCCAAATCTACAGAGAAACCCTGCCTCGAAAAACCAAAAGAAAAAAAAAATGAACAACCAATGCTCTTAACTATTGAGCTGTCCCTCCAGCAGAATTTTTTTTGTTATGTTTTCTTTTTTCTGAGGTGGTTTGTGTAGCCCTGACTCTTCTGGACCTCACTCTGCAGACTAGGCTGGCCTTAAACTCAGAGGTCTGCCTGGCCCTTTTCTTTTAAAGATAGTTTCTCTATGTAGCCTTCACTGGCCTGGAATTCATGTGTACCAGACTGGCCTCCAAATCACTGCTTCTGCCTCTGCCTCTGAAGTGCTGGGATTAAAGATAAACTCCACCACACCCAGCACTGTTAGATATTTATTTGTTTTTGAGATACAGTATCAAGCATCCTTCCTGCTTCTACCTCCCAAGTTCTAGGATTGTTGGAGTGCACCACTGCAGCCAGCTTCTCAGTCAGGTTCTTTTTTGCTCTCCTCAGGTCCCGTAAGGCCCAAAAAGTTCTTGGATCTTAGATCAGTTAGGTTAGCTGCAGCTCACAGCTCCAGAGCTACGTCTCTCTGGAGGGTCTTGTTGCCTCACAGAGGGAAATATGCTAGCTCCTGTCTCCTAGCTCCTAGCACTCCCAAGGCCCAGCTGCACTCTCTCCCTCTCCCTCTCTCCTCTCTCTGTCTCTCACACACACACCAATTTCAGACTCTCCCGTCTACCTTCCCCATGGTTTTCTAAATTTGTTTCTACATAGAAATTCTTTCCATTCCTACTTGATGGCTGGGCTTTTGGAATTCAGTAGTCTCTGCATTCTGTTGTCTCTTCTATTCCCTGAGGGAACAAATGGAGAGTGACCTAGTCGTGAACAAGGGATCCAGGATCACCAAAGAAAGGATAGCAGTGTGTTTCAAGATGGCATTTGCTCAAGCCTTCACATCCACCCTTCCTGCAGCCAAAGCGGGGGTTCCATTAAGGACAGAACCCCTAAGAACTCTGATGCTCAAACAGCATTATTCATAGCCACTTTCTCTCATTCTTGGAGAGAATTGGGGGCTGCTGCTTGCAGGGAGGGGCCCACTGAAGCTCAACTAGATGGGCATGTAGCTTACAACTTAGCTCATGATGGGTGGTGGTTGTTCATGTCTTTAATCCCAGCACTTAGGAGGCAGAGATAGGCGGATCTCAGTGAGTGCCAAGCCAGCCTGGTCTACAAAGCGAGTTTCAGGAGAAAAACACAGAGAAACCCTGTCTCGAAATGCCCCTCCCCCAAAATAAAAGTTGGCTTGTGCCTGAGATATACAGGGGACAGTGATATTTCCATGTCTCAGCATGGCTGAGGAGATGGGACTTAAATCAGTCCAGTGAGCTCTAGTCAGGCAACTCTGACTGAAGGACTGACAAGGGTGGTAACAAGGGCCTTTGAAATTCTTAATATTCCAGAAGGAGGGCTGCAGAGATGGCTCAGTGGTTAAGAGCATTGCCTGCTCTTCCAAAGGTCCTGAGTTCAATTCCTGGCTCACATGGTGGTTCACAACCATCTGTAATGAGGTCTGGTGCCCTCTTCTGGCCTGCGGTCACACACACAAACAGAATATTGTATGCATAATAAATATTTTTTAAAAAATGTTCCAAAAGGACCCAGAGACAAAACAAGAGTGACGAAGGGGGGGCTGGAGAGATAGCTCAGAGGTTAAGAGCACTGACTGTTCTTCCAGAGGTCCTGAGTTCAATTCCCAGCAACCACATGGTGGCTCACTGCCATCTATAATGATATCTGGTTCCCTCTTCTGGCATGCAAGTATACATGGAAGGAATGTTGTATACATAATAAATAAAATAAAATTAAAAAAAAAAAAAAAAAGAGTGACGAAGGTTTCGGGTCTGCAAGGGGGTGGGGTTATACTGACAAGCTAGTTCTGACCACATGCTTAATGACCATGATGTAAGGATGTTAGTAACCAGCTGGGCATGGTGGCACCAGCCTTTGGTCCTAGTGCTCAGAGGCAGAGGCAGGTGGATTTTTTTGAGTTCAAGGCCAGTCTGGTCTGCCTACACAGTGGGTTCTAGGCCTGGAATACATAGTAAGACTTCAAAGTTGGGGTGGAGGCCTGGGGGGGGGGAACACGTTATCAATGAAAAGGATAAAAACGACCTTTGGACCTCCCAAGACACTGGGATTATGTGCCAGGTTTACACCAGTACTAGGGATGGGACTTGGAGCTTCCTGCATGCTAAGGCTAATATTGTACCACCTGGGCTATATCTCCAGCCACCCGGTACTCATGACAGTCTGTTCTTCACCTACCCTGTGATTGGACACTTAAAACTTGACATCTGCACAGAAGTTGCACAGGATCTGGAGGTGCAGGCCTGTAATCCAGGCTGATGGGCAAATTGAGGAAGGTTACAAGTTCAATAGCCACTATAGACTGAGTGGGGAGCCAGCCTGAGCAACTCAATAAGACAGTTGTCTCAAAAACAAAAACCGGAGAGAAAGATCAATGATGAAGTATATGCCTACCATAGAAGAGGCCACAGGGTCAGTCCCAAGCACCAAAAACGCAAAACCCAAAACCACCAAACCTTGCCATACTCAGGCCTTGGGACTTGGACACAGAGAAGTTAAAAAATGAGTCACTAAGAAGAGCTGGAGTTCTGAAGCCTGAAGAAGCTCCTGGGGGTGAGGTCTTCTGGTCTCCCCTCCTCCTGTGAAAGTCCAATCTGCCTATACCTTGTCAAGAAGCCATTCTGAGCTGTTATGACAAGTGTCACTGTGTTATGGCAGCACCATCTGCCAGTGAGCCGGAGTCGAAGAGCCAGCAGGAGACTGTCACCACGAATGTCTGTCCCAGAGATCCTTCAGTTGGTGTCCTGATGACAGGTCGTTTTGTTTTTTGTTTTTTTTTTTTTTTTTTTTTTTTTTTAAATCTCCTCTGGCTGGCGTATTTAGTTTCTATTCCTTACCCTCTTTCCCCTCCTCTGTTTTGTTAAAAATCCTATATTTTCAACCAGCTGAGAGTCTACAGGGAGTGGGGACAGTGGTGTCAGCACCTAGTGATTCATCCTACTAATAATTAGAGAGCTGGAAAACCCAAAACTCATTCCTGTCAGAGTCAGGGCTTCCGGAATCCTTAAGTCTTTCCCTCTTTGTCAGAGAGAGGAGCAAAGTGAGCCTGGCTTTCTGGATGCCTGCCTTTGGGTCATGCGCCTCACCGAGGCTCCCTAACTGAGGTCAGTGGGCATTTACAGGGTGTGGTGAGCTGGCTCTGAGACTCCTCGGGTCCTCACTGAGATGGTGTGAAGTGTTCTCTCCATTTGCACAGGCAGGATTTGCACTTAGTTACCTAGCTTGTAAATGACACGACAGGGAAGGGATTCAAACTCTAGCCTCTCGGAATCCACGGAATCCACTTTCTCCAAGCCACAGCCCAACCAGTACCAGCAGAGTGTCTTTGCAAAGGTTACTCCCCTCTTTGAGCACTAGCTTCGGCAACTGTAAGCAGGTCTCTTAACAGCTTCATTTTGCAGAAGAAACATCCTTGGGAGATGCTATGATTACTATTGTTATTTAGCCTTCAAAGGGACTAAGAAAAGAATGCTGCCTGGGACAGCTAGACTTGATTAAGACCAGCCCACGTCCCGGCAACACCTTGTGAGATGACAAATGCACGCTTACCCCTAGCAGTGCACAGGCGTGGCCACGTGTGTCTACTCATGGATTCAGAATGACCCAGGGGAGGGAAGGAAAAAACTGAGAGAGTCATCAAGCACCCCTGTTAACTCCGAGACAAAGGAGTGGGACTATGGCCGCTGGTATTGCTGCCACCGAGCCCTTCTGGCTGCTTCTACGTGAGAGTGAAGGGAACCAGGCTTTCCGAGGGCCCCCAGTGAGTCACCAGACTGATGCAATCCCTTTAAAGGGCTCATCTGCTGGTGCAAGAAGCTGATTCATGGAGGGCGTGGTTGCTGGAGGAGGAAAAAGGGACAGAAACTGGCAGGAGAGGGTAGATTGCCCGCTGAGATCGATCATTGGAACTCTTCACTGTAACACCTCCCACCCCCCCGAAAAAGATTCTAGGGATGCCCAGGGTGAACTCGGCCACCCTCGGAGTTTCTAAAGAGCCTAAAGTGAAATGAATTGTGAGCGTAGCGACAACTCCTGTCTTCTCTTGAACCCAACCTAAGCGCTTTTCCGCACAGATCTCCAGAAGCCGTGAAAGGGGTAATCAAGGAAATGCCGCTTTTCTAATGAAAGCAGTACAGTTGACGTCCCCCAAGCACAGCAAAGCAAGCAGAGGGTCGGCAAGCTTCTGCAGAGCCAAGGCTGGGAGGCGCCTCCGTTCCAGCCCCCGTAGATGTAGATTAGCGGTAAGTACCGCCTCCTGACCAATCGTTTTACAGATTTCGACCCAGACTCCACCCAGAACCAATCGGTGATCTTATCTGGGCCTGAAGCCTGAAGGCTTCCGCCCGTCCTCAAGATGGCGCCCCAACCCCAAGACTCAGGCGAGGGGGCGGGGGGTGGGGCCGCGAGACGATGCGTCACTTCCGTTGTCAGGTGGCGGCGCCGCAGCCATGGAGGGAGGCGGCGGCGGCAGCGGCGGCACGGGCGGTTGCGCTGGGAGGCGGCGGTGAGTGGCTCCCACGCCCCCGGCCCGGCCCCGGCCACCGGGACGGAGCGCCGAGCAGCCCCGGCTCCTGGCTGCGGACTATGGGCGAGCAGCGCTGAACCCCCGGGAAAGGTGAGTCCGGGGTCCCGGGACGCGGAGCCGGGTGGGGGCTGAGTGCTGGCGGGGCGGGCCTCAGTGACCGTGGCGTAGGGACCCCAGTGACAGTCCGAAGCTGTCCAGAGCCACAAAAATGGCACTAGCGAATGCTCCCTCCGCCGTCGGGAGTCTGTCCTTCCCGGCGGCGGGGGCGGCGGCCGTCGGGAGCCTGGGTCTTCGCCGCTGCCCTGGGGAGTGGGCATTGCCCGTTTTGTCTAGACCCCACTCAGTCTGTCACTGAAGCAGCCAGCGTTTGATCCATTCTGAGTTTTCCCCTAAAGAGACCCCCGTCCTCGCCATGCTTCTCTTCTGACCTAGAGAGTGACTTGAAAGTTAGGACGAGTCCCCAGGGAAAGCCAGCCAAGGCTTTCCTCCTGGAGCCCTCACCCGTTGGCACCGACACCATCGCAGCTGGGGAATTTTCACATCCTGGGCGGCGTTCAGGTGCGAGTCACAGCTACCTGCTTGCCAGATCCACGTTGGGCCGGTCTTCACCGTGGGAGAGCTTGCTGTGGTCAGTGTTTCACCTGCCGTCCTGGTTAGGCCCGCCCATTCCTACGCTGCTTGGCCCCACCTTTCAACTTTGGGTAGGAGCTTTCAGATTCCCGGTGGCTTCTCTGTCCACCCCCACCCCCCAGGTTGTTGGCGGAAGGAAGAGATGACAGCCGCCTTCAGTGGCAGGATAGACTTTGCTCTGTTTTAAGTCACCGAAGGAAACCGGTTGGCTTTGCTGGTTTTGAGAATCATTGAGGAAGAGGGTAGTCATGCTGGGCTGGGCACCTTTCCCTCTTGGCTGAGTAGTTTTGCATGAGATAAGGAAGAGCAAAATCGTTGGGCCCAGCGAGTCCTTATTTGTAAACAGTGCTGGGAGTTCCTTCTGCCCTCCTTAATGGTCCTGTTACCGTCAGTTTTTGTAGATCAGACCTAGACCTGCCAGAGATAGTTCACATTCATTCATTCATTCATTCATTCTTCACATAACAAAAGGATCTTAACCTGAGGAGGCAAGGGCTTTATTTGTATGCTTTGGAGCCATACTTCCTAAATTCTGTAATTAAAGGTATGCACCACCATGCCCCTTGCTCCCTAAGTTCAAATTCTGGTGCAGCAGCTTTCTGGCTCTGTGACCTTGGACCATTTGTGTCTGTGTCCTCATTTGGAAACGTCAGTAACGGTAAAGACTTGTTGTGGAGAGTTAACACATAATAAAGAGATTCTTATCTGTACTAGTTCACTGCCTGGTGAGAGGAAACTGACCTGCAGGCAGATAGTTGAAATGTGATCTACTCAAGCAACAGGAACTGAATGCAGAGGGGACCCTGTTAGGGAAGCTGCTAGCTCAGTCTGGGACGAGGAAGCATGGAGTGGAGGGGTACCCTAGGAAGAGAATGGTGACAGGAGTCCAGTCTAGAAGGATGGTGGGGGCGGGGCCGGGTGGGGTCTAGCCAGGTGAGAATAAAGGGGAAGACCTCTATGGAGAGGTACAGTACAGAGAGCCAGAGAGAGGCAGAAAACCTGAGTTTATCTCAGAAACCTCAGCTTGTTCAGTGTAATGGTGTGGAGGCTGACCAGAGTGAAGCAGAACAGGCTGATGAGGAAACGCACATCCCATTGATAATCTGAGACGTCGAGCCCCTTCCATGCACAGGCTTAGCCCTGCTGTGGAACAGCTCCCATTGGCCAGTTCCCTGAGATGATTCCCCTGCGCGCAGCCTCATGCTTCCTAGGTCCACCATTACAGCCTCCATTCCTTATGATGCTGACGTGGGTCTCCTCACGGGACTCCCTTTCTGCTACTCTCTGAATCGTCCCTTACCGACTAACATGGTCTAGCTGTCTCCTCCCGAACAAACCTATGTATATTCCTGGTTTCTAGAAAGAGTGGATGGTATTTTCCCTCCCTAATTTATACCACTTTCACGAAAGTCATATAAGATCATCTTCTCAAAATTTCAAGTGCTTACAAAGTCACAGAAAGAATGAGAGGCTTGTAGAAAGCCTTCAGCCGTGTGACATCACTAGACCCATGCTTTAGATTGCTTTCTCTGTGCAAGAGAGGCAAAGAGCTGAAGGAGGTGAAAGAGCTAGAGGCCTCATCAGGACCATCACACTTTTCCAGAAGGAGAGATGGTATAGGCATAATGGATCTGTGTTGAGGACATACCATTTACAGCTAGTGCTAGGTGGCTGACCCTTGGCAGTGCCTGGCACATGTGCCCTTCTCTCTCTCTGAGATGTCAGGCTGCCTAAGCAGCTTCAAGGTAGCGCTTCTCTCCCAGAAGGCCAGTTGTAACAGGTGTTACATTTCTGCTCTTGTGCCTTTAATGGGTAAGACAATAGGCTGTAGAGGTTAAGAGCTTGTTTGGCTCAAATAGGTCTGGTTCTAATCCCAGCCCTTTTAGCCACTATGGGCTACATAGTTCTACATAGTAGAACTGTGTCCCAGTGAGCTTTCAGGACTGTCCTACGGGGTTGTGAGAGCACTGGATTGTATTGTAGTCTTTCTGAAAAGAAAAAGGGACTTGACCAGGCTGTATAAGAGAATGCACATTCAGTTCTTTCCTAAAACCTTTAAAAAAAAAAAAGTAGAGGCAGAGGCAGGTGGATCTCTTTGCACTCGTGTCCAGCCTGGTCTATATGATGAGTTCTAAGACAGTTAAGGCTACATAAAGAGACCCTGTCTTGCCAGGCAATGCTAGTGCACACATTTAATCTCAGCACTTGGAGGCTCAGGCAGATGGATCTCTGAATTCAAGGCCAGCATGGTCTACAGAGCGAGTTCCAGGCTAGCCAGGGCTGTACAGAGGAACCCTGTCTCAAAAACCTGAGGTGGAGAGCAGGAGAACGACAACTCTGTCTTAACCCTACCCCCACCCCCAGAAAAGCAGAACTGCTGAGAAATAAAAGTGTTTTATTTTGACCTTTTGAGACAGGGTCTCTCAGTGTAGCCTAGGCTAACTTCAGTTTGGTTGATCCTCCTGCATCTGCCTCCCTAGTGCTGGATACATACTTGTACCTCCATGCTGGGTGATAAATAGATGTTAGTTTGTTTTTCCAGATAGACTTTCTCTGTGTAGACTTGAACGTCCTGAAACTCAATCTGTAGACCAGACTGGCCTCGAGCTGACAGAGAGCCTCCTGTCTCTGCCTCCCAGAGTGCTGAGTGCTGAGATTAAAGGTGTGCACCGCCACCACCCAGTGGCAAATAGCATTTTAAAGTATGACCTGGAGAAAATACATGCCAAGTTCTCTGGAGTCCCTGCCAATGAGCCTGGTCTATCTAGAGCCTGAGTTAGCATCATCAGGAAGCGTCACACGTGATGTCTGTGCGCTGCGTCAGGTGTGTGTATGGGGGATCAGAGTAGAGAGTCTCTGCTGTACACCTGTGGTTCCTTCCCCTCATGTGACTGTCATGTGCTGGGCATAGGGGCAAGGAGAATTGTCCAGTGGAGACAGGCACCCTGATCCATCGGTACTTGCACGGACAGGTGCTAGGGAGTGTTTCCCAGAAGTCTGTGCAGTATGAAGTACAATTCAATGGAACAGAAGGAACAACTTGCCTGGGGATGAGGATATTGAGGAGAAGTTTGGAGAGCCCTGAGAACTTTGAGGAGTGGTTCTGTGCAGCACTCAAGGCAGTGGAAGCAATGTGACACAGGTGGTGTATGTGTGTCTGTCTGTCTGTCTGTGAGTGCATGGCAATTTAGGTGCCACAGGGGTTCCATCACAGGAGGTAACGGGACTTGGCTGCAGGACATGCTGGAGAGATAAACTGAAGAGGTAGGCTCATGCAAGATGCTCAAGCATTATTATCCTGTTGGTGTCTGCGTGGGAGACACATTTAAACTTTCATCTCCCGAAGAGCCCTCTGGCTTCAGAAGAACAATGAACTGGGGCTGGGGAGAGTGAGTGCTGCAGTAATCACAGGCAGGCTAGTGGGGGCTTGGATCAGGGCAAGCTGAGGAGAGGTGGCCATGAGTTCAAGGCCAGCTAAACTATATAGGGAGGTGGGAGGCAGTAGGAGGAGGAAGAATCTAATCAGAATGTTGTATAAGTCTTTTAAAAATGAAGAATTGGAAAGTCTGAGGATGTGGCTCTGTTGGCAGAGTGCTTGCTTGGCGTACGTGTCCCTAGCAGTGCGTAAAAACTGGGTGTTCTGGTGCACACCTGTAATACAACACTGGGGGTGTACAGGCAGGAGGCTTACAAGCTGATGATGGTCTGCTACCTAGAAGATCTGAAGCCAGCCTGGGATACACTAGACCTTATCTAAAAACTGGAAGTGGCCTGAAACAAGAACATTTCTTTTTCCTCCACCACCTGCTCAAGTAAGGTTGTAGCCTCAGGGTGGCCCCGAGACTCCCCTACACGTATTCCAAGATGTGGAATCAAGAACCGAGGGGGAGAGGCTAGTATTGCATGTGTGGTCAACTTGCTGTTTTCGAGACGGTTCCCTTTGTAGGCACATTCTGTCATTCTAGGATGTATCCTGGGCCAGTTTGAGTGTAACCTGAGGGCATGTGTCTGTGGAGGTCAGGGGGTGTCAGACCTCCTGGAGGTGGAGTTACGAGCTACCTGATGTGGCTACTATGAACCGGACAGGTCCTTTGCAAGAGCAATAAGTGCTCTTAACCAGTTAGCCCACCCTAAGTATCTGTGGGACAAATGCCTAAAAGGGCTATTGCCTCAAAGAGGCTGCTTCTGCTTCTTTGATAAGGTCCTTCCATAATAGCCCAAGTTGTCCTCAGACTTAACTACATAGACCAGGCTGGCCTTGAACTTGCCACCCTCCTTTCTCAGTTTTCCCCGAGTACCAGGCCTTCCTAAACCCCAGCAAGTATGCTACTTCCAGTGAGCAGATAAAGCAGACTATCACTCTCCTGCCTGTGGCAGTTACGGGGATAAGCAGGTGGGTGGGAATGTGGATTCCTAGGGCTTAGCTTTCTACAAGTCTGATGACTTCAAGGACACCCCAGTTGTCAGGAAGCACAAACGGAGGTAGCAAATGTGAGATGGTGCCCTTTCTAAACATGCATATGGACTGCCACCCACCCACAAGAGTGATAGACATAGACTCTTGGTTTCTTCAAGACAGGGTTTCTCTGTGTAGCTTTGGAGCCTGTCCTGGAACTCGTTCTATAGACCAGGCTGGCCTCGAACACACAGAGATCCGCCTGCCTCTGCCTCCCTAGTTACGGGATTAAAGGCATGCACCACCACGGTCCAGCTAGAGGTTTGCTGCCCAAGGGTCCTTAAGAAAGACAGTGGGCTGTCATAGGAATGGAATTGGGAAGAGCAGGATTGACTTGCTGGTATAATGAGGCCTGCTACAGAGACAGCAGTGCTTTTAGGGAGAGGATTACTTGACTCTTGGGGAGACTTGGTCCAGCATTCTGTGAGACTTTGGACACCATGGCTGGCACCTTCCAGGTCTGGCCAAAAAAGTCCTGTTACTTTTGCATTAAGTTTGGTGCCAGCAGCATCCTGAGTTAGGTGGGCAATGGGTGTGTTTTCTCTTGAAGAAATAGGAAATCAACAAAATGAGGCTTCCCATCACCAGAGATCCCCTGTTGAACATCCCGGACACTGAGTGGCCTCTGAAGGGCACAGCTTGTTTCTGCTCTACAGAACAGCTTGGCTGGGATCAGAGGGATTAAGGCTCTGCCCTGTGTTAAACAGCCAGTGAGAATAAAGCTGGGACTTTTCCTCCTTCCTTGTGTGACTCTGGAACCCATGCTACCCTTCTCCATCCTGGCCGGGCTCTGGCCCTAGGGAGCGTAGTCCACAGAATCTTGGAGTCACCATTTAGAGCTGGAAGGGACCTTGGTAGGACTGAAACGTCCCTCCTTTGCTTGAAGAATGGAAATACCGCTGCCTCGAGATGAGAGTTCCTCTCTTTCCTCCCTGTGGGAAGTAGGTGGGGACACTTCAAATATGTTAACCAGTGATGAGACCTGGCTTCAGAACCCAGCTCTGTCACAGGCTAGCCAAATGACCTTGAACAAGTCATGCTGGTCCCGGTGTCCTCTCCTGTAAAAGAAACAACTATCCCTGTACTAAAATGGAACCAGGTTACTGTGGTATCAAGTTTGGCTTAGTGTCTGGCTCCTGGCCAGGGCTGGGGGTGACCCACTGCTGTCTTCATTAGTGGTCTGTGAGTATCCCTAAGGTGATAGCTCAACTCAGCCTTTAGTATTGTGGAGACCAGGTAGCAAGGAGGAAGTTCCTCATAGGCACATTTGCAAGCTGTCTGAGGGAGCTTGAGTTTAAACTTACCAAGAATATTGGCCTTGACACTCCTACCCTTAGCTCCTGGGACCCCTTGCCTCAGCACACAGCTTCACATGCCTGGGGTACTTACGTTCCACCTGCCACCTCAGCGGATGCAGTTACTGTGCTTACAGTTCCAATTGATTCATAAAAATTATTATAGACAGGGAAGGGTGGCATGTGCCTTTAACCCCAGCACTCGGAAGGCTGAGGCAGGCAGATCTCTGGTTTTTGAGGCTTGCTTTGTCTACAGAGTGAGTTCCAGGACAGCCAGAGCTACATAGAGAATCCCTGTCTTGAAAAAAATACATCATTATAGTAAACTATAGGTAAATAAATAATGTGGAAGAATATGAATAGGAAATATAAAAGTTCTCCTTCCCTTCTTGGATTCTTCTAAAAATTCCCTGAGCATATTTAAGGATTTAAGGGTGTTTTTAATTTTTTTAACCAAAAGAGGATTGTATGTACATATAGTATTGGCAGTTTAGTTTTTTGTTGTTGTTTGTTTTGTTTTTTTCCAGGCAAGGTTTATCTGTGAAACAGTCCTGGCTATCGCTATCCTAGAACTCCCCTGTAGACCAGGCTGGCCTCAAACTCAGAACTCCACCTGCCTCTGTCTCTTAAGTGCTGGAATCAAAGGCATGTACCACCACCACTTCCTGGCATTCAGTTGGTTTCTTTGAGGCAGGGTTTCTCTGTGTAACCTTGGCTGTCCTAGAACTCATTCTGTAGACCAGGCTGGCCTTGAACTCAGAGATCTGCCTGCCTCTGCCTCCCAAATGCTTTGATTAAAGGTGTGCATTACCATGCCTGGCTTGCAGTTTGTTTTTTGAGGGGATAATGTATCATAGACATTTTTCTCTGCTGGTATGGATTTAATCTTAAAGGCTGCATAGTATTTCACGCTCTAGCTAGAACGTAGTTAACTATTTTTTTCCTTGGTGGATGGTTAGATCATTTCCTGTCTGACTCT
This sequence comes from Arvicola amphibius, assembly GCF_903992535.2. Taxonomy (NCBI): domain Eukaryota; kingdom Metazoa; phylum Chordata; class Mammalia; order Rodentia; family Cricetidae; genus Arvicola; species Arvicola amphibius. The sequence goes on along the minus strand of NC_052052.2, from coordinate 26,215,055 downwards.
GGGTATCTTGATTTGTGTATGTGTGTAGTTTGTTTCTTTCCTCTTCTGCAATGCATAGGACCCAAATTGAATTTATCTTTGTGAACTTGTATGCACATATCTAGAGAATAAATCCCTAGAACTACTAGAATTAATCTGCCCAAGGCATGTGAGTTTCCCTTTTGCTGATTCTGATTTCATACACAGCCTGTGGTGTAGAAGGAAGCGGCGGGGCTGCGTCCCACCACCCGGCTAACTTTACCCCAAATAATTACACGGAAACTGTATTCTTTTAAAACACTGCCTGGCCCATAGTTTCAGCCTCTTATTGGCTAATTCTCATATCTTGCTTTAACCCATATTTAGTAATTTATATAGCACCACGAGGGGTGCCTTACCAGGAGAGATCTTAACCTGCGTCCATCTTGGAGAGAAGCATGGCGACTCACTATGGTGACTGCCTGAAGCGTCTCCCCACTCCTGCTACCCAGCATTCTGTTCTGTCTACTCCGTCTACCTAATTTTCTGTTCTCTTAAAGGGCCAAGGCAGTTTTCTTTATTAATTAACCAATGAAAGTTACATAGACAGATAACTCTCCTCCATCAATGTGGTTTTCTGATTAGCTGAATTTGGCCGTGGCCTGCGGTGAAGACCCCTCAAGCAGTATATACTTGAGTAAGATGTGTGATCATATTAGTGCCTGGGTGGTGCTCATGGTCCTTGAGATAAGCTTGCTGTGGCTTTTTGGTGGCTCAGAGCAAGCACATGGGCTATAATATAATCATGCAAGCCGCACATGCAAGAGCATTTTGTGAAACTTCAAAAACCTAAACTGAGTTGTTCACTGTTGAAGTTAGGTTTTTGTTGTTGTTGGCTTGGTTTTTGTTTTTTTCAATGGGGTGTCATAAAGTCCAGGCTAGTCTGGAAATCACTCAAGTTGAGCTAGAACTTGTGAATCTCCTGCCTCAGCCTCTTAAGTACTGGATTACAGGGATATGCGCCACCATGTCTAGTTTCTGTGGCGCTGAGAATCTAGGTATTGCTCTACCAATTGGGCTATATCTTCAGCCCAAAATTGTGAAATTTAACTTTTTATAGAGACAGGTTAAAAGTTAGTTTATTGGCTCTGATCCAAAGTGCCCTTCTTGCAAGGTGACAGCAGTGATTTTTTTTTTTAATCTGTTGAAGATGGTATACGGGGAAAATTTCTGCATGCGTGCTCAGCCTGGGCTTTCCTGTGTCATTCTGAAAATCTGGGCTAGACATTTTCCTGGTTCCTTATACATCTTGGTTCTGAGAGCAGTTCTGGGGGTGCACCCTTCTTGGGGGTAGGACCACCCCTCTCCCCCAGAGGAGGAGGCTATGAGCACAGAAACAAGCATACAGGTCACACAGTGCACCAAAAGGTGACTCTCAGATTTAGCCATCCCTTCTTTGATCTCTTGTTGCTTTCTCTTTGCCTGATTTCTGCTATTCTGGGTGATAATTCTTGAGCTCCATGTGGGACCCTGTGGCAGGCCTGTTCTTGGGTTGAGTCAACCACACAAAGCTGTAACTGATATTTGGAGCTAAAGAGCCCCTGAGTCACATGCTCGGATCTTCTTTTCTAGCTAGTGAGTTAGAGTGGGAGAGCTGTCAGCAACTGCCCTAGTATCCCTTACACATGGTACAAGGTCCCCTGCAGAACCATGGCCCATCACAAATGTCTGCAAGCCAGTGTGCTTGGCTGCTTTTCTGGATGGGAGATACCAGGCCAGCAGAGCTCAAGAAAGAGCTATTAAGACTGTCCCTTCCTCTGACACCCACACACCCTGACAGATTACTTATTGTCGCATCAGCTGCTTCCGGAGGCAGGGAGGGAGGGGTCAGTTTGTGACAGTACTAGCCACAATGTCCTGGATCCCATTCTGGTGGCTTCTAAGAATGATTGCTGGTGAAACTTGCTCTCAGCAGCATCCACAGGGACTGGTGTTGCACTGTCTTTCCCCCAGAGGAACCACACAGAATGCCTGTTTGCCTCCAGTGCACAGCCCTATGGCTTTTCTTCTAAAATTGCTCCAGGCCCACCCTGGCTGGCACCTTGTTCTTCTGGTGGAGCCCACTGAGGACTCCTGAGGGTTTGAAGTGATTACACAGTCTCCTGGTGTGGGGCTAATTTGTAAAGCCTGCCTCCTGGAGGAGAGACGGAGCTGGATCCCCAAGCTGCAGAGTGGGGCTTTTAGGCCTCTTCTGGTCCCCAGCCTGCAGTGCTCAACATGACCAAGTGCTGTGAGGAAGGCTGCCCAATGGCAGCGGATGTACTTTGGGGGAGCCGTGCAGGCCCTTTGTGAGCACCCCTCCCACTTCCCCTGGCTGAGTCACTTCCTCTCTGGCTGCAGCAGGTATTCTCCCAGAGGCCCAGAGCAGAGCTCTCTGTGTAGCTCTCACTAGCAGCCTCCAGGCCATGCAGTGCAGCCTGTGGAGTGTAGAGGATGATACAGTGTTCTAGTTCCCTGACACTGGAGTCTGTGTATCTTCTTGCATTGCTCTGTTTGGGAATAGTGAAGATGACAGCACATGCATGAGTCTTTGTCATCAGGGACTCCTGGTTGAAGTCAAAGGATTACTAATCCACCCCACCCCCCTGCATCATCCATCCAGAGCACAAAGCAAATGGTTTCCAGTGGTTCTTTTGAGATCCTGGGAGAGAATTCACGCCTCCTTTGGCAATGCCTGCCATTCAGATTCAAAGGGTTATCCCTGAAAGTCTCACTCCAGCCAGAGCCCGAGTAGAGAACAGGCCTATAGCGCTCCTGGCCACCGAACTGTGGTTTCTCAGTCCTGGCAAGGCAGACATTGGCTCTGCAGGTGTAGTTTAGTGGTAAGGAACTTGGCCTACTATGCATAAGGCCCCAGTTCTATCCCCAGCATTGTAACAAACAAGCAAATAGGTGAGCTAATGAGAAAGTTGTAAGAATTACAAAGAATCCAGCAGGGCATTGTAGTGCATGCTTGTAATCCCAGCACTTGGAAGACAGAGGCAGCAGGAGAATCACAAGACGTAGGTCAGCCTGGTCAACATGTAGAGTAAAACCCTGCATCTGGGGGAAGAGGGAGACCTAACAATGGTTCCTTAGTAATTAGGAGGTGCCCTACCAGGACAAGCTTAAAATTCATGTGCCTGGAGAGATTCTCTTCCAGGTCACCTGTGCAGGGATACTTGTCTTTCTCCTGCCAGCCTCAGGATAACATCTGATTTTTTTGGACATCATGTGAAAGAAATGTTACTATCCCCTTCTTATGCATGAGGAAACCCGAGGTCCACAAAGAGTAGTAGTAGTTAACTCGCTTAGGGCCACAGAGCAAGTGAGTGATGACAGCTCCCCTCATATGGCCCTGCGCTCCCAACTGACATTTGATTAACTGGTCCTGCTGCTCTCCCAACTGACATTTGATTAACTGGTCCTGCTGCTCTCCCAACTGACATTTGATTAACTGGTCTGTGGCTTGAAACCCTTGTTCATGGGCTGTGAATTCCTCTTGCTCTCTAGAGTGTAGAGAACAGATTTGTAGGGAAGTTGGCAGTATTAGGGGTAAAGGGGACAGTTAAAGCAGCAGCAGATTTAGCATTGGAAAACCTGTAATCCTGTCTCAACTTTTCCACGTTGCCCTTTGGTTTTAGGCAGGTTCTCAGCATCTCAGTTTCTTTCTTTCTTTTTTCTCTGTGTAGCTTTGGAGCCTGTCCTGGCACTTGTTCTGTAGACCAGGCTGGCCTTGAACTCACAGAAATCCATCTGCCTCTGCCTCCCAGTGCTAGGATTAAAGGCGTGCACCACCACTGCCCGGCTTCAGTTTCTCTTTCTAGAAACTGCATGCACCCGTGTGTGTTGGGGAGGATCAGTCAGAATTATGTATTTTCAGCTGCTTTGTAAACTACAAAGCTGTATGCAAAAATTATTTAGTATAGTTAATGTAAGAATATAGGCCTCCCGCTTGGATTCTAAGAGCTCTTGTATCACGGTTGGTCTGTCCCTCCCTCATTGCAGGTGTCTGCACACGAGTGGGTCTGATTCCGTGGTTGGAACATCCTCCACTATCTAAACAACCCAGTTGAGACCTCGTCCTGCCCATGCATTTCTGATAGGAGCCTTTTTGTTGGTTTGTTGTTAGGAAGGGTCTCACTGTAGCTCAGGCTAGCTTTGCATTGACAGTCACCCGCTTGTCTCAGCCTCACCAGTGCTGAGATACTTGTCTCTCTCACTTTCTCATTCTTTTGATTTTTTTTCTTTATTTTTTGGGGGTGGGCAGTTCTCACTATGTGACCCAGTCTTCCCGTGAGCTCTGGCCTCCTGGCTCTGTTAACTGAGTGCTGGGATAAGAGGCATGTGCCACTGCACCCAGTTTGCCATGGGATTTGTTTTTTCCTGGTAGACACTGCCCTGTCTGCCCAGCTCTGTTCCAGCTGATCCCATACCAATCCGGGCCAGGCAGAGGGCAGGCTTGAACGGCCTGTGAATCACACTTGGTGCCTCCGTATCCAGCTGTCTCTATCCCTTGCCCTGACATTGGCCTCGGTGCCTTGGAGGTGCATGGCCTGTTTGCTCTTGGCCTTGTGGCGGGCACTGAACTGGGCTCAGGTAGGCAGGGATGAGTTGGACTTGTTCTCTGGGATCCTACAACCTGGGATGGGGGGATTAAACCAATCAGTAGTCACAGCCCAGTAAGAGAGTGCAGAGGTGTAGAGAAGAGCGCCCAGCCCTGGCAAATGGTGACAGGCTCTTCAGTGAGGACTGAGAGAAGGACAGCAGGCCATAGAGAAGGGCAGGGCAAGACTGTTCATGATACATACAGCGCCCATGACTCATGGGCTACATTTAGTGTCATGTAAGAGCAGTGAGGTGGGGGAGGTAACCTGGGTCTGGCAGCCTTACTGGGGAGCTTGGGTTTCTGACTGAAAACCAGGAACCATGGAGAACCTCTGCAACAGATAGCTGCTGATGCCACCTGATGAACTCTGACAGAGGCAGTGTCTTGTCGTTGATGGAGTGGTCCCTGCATCCTTTCCTGTCAGCTGGAAGGAGCATGGTGGGCTGGGCACCCTGCCCTTTGTGCAGAGTAGTGAGGATGCGTTGCGGAGGTGCGCCACCAGGTGGTAGGCCTGAAGATTGCAGCGTCCTCATTTTCCCTCCTCATTTCTTGGCTGTATAAGACTAAATCTGTTCACGCCAGGCTGACTCTGGCAGGCAAGAATGAGGTTTCAGGTTCTCCCAGTGCCATTATGTACCCAAAGACAGGCCCTTTTAAGTTTGTGGACTGAGACTTGGAGCTATTCCAGCAGGTTGGGCTTGTCCTGTGTCTCTGAGAGTACATCATGACTCTTGTCTACCCCTAAACACTCGCATCCGTCATGTAACCCACACATGCGTTTCAAACCCAGAAAACCCAGCTGGGGCTGGAGAGATGGCTCAGTGGTTAAGAGCTCTAGCTGCCCTTCCAGAGGACCTGGGTTCAGTTCCCAGCACCCACATGACAGCTCACACCTGTCTGTAACTCAGTTCCAGGGAATCTGACACTCTCATACATAAAATTAAATAAATTAAAATCAAAACAGTACCTCAACTCATAGTTGTCACAGATTTATTTTGCACAGTTTTGCCAAAGAAGAGCACAAGTAAGTAAGGAATACATCTTTGCTAAATGTGCCATATAAGGAGGCCCATGGTGTTGGTTCTGTTATCAGGGATAGTAGCTTCTGCGATTTGGACAGGTTGCAGCTTGCTCTTCAGTCAGAGTGAATTTCACAGAACTTTTGACTGTTTTGAGAATGTGTGCACCTGGAACTAACTCTACAGGAAGTAGAAAGTTTTATAGTGGAAGTGGAAAGGTTTATAGCCCAGCTATGTGCATCTCCCAGCCCTGCTCCAAATGAATGGTCTTAGACTAGAGGTACTGTATCTTCATTTCAGGTTCTTCCCTAACTCCCACTCTGTACCCAGCCTGGAACAGGATGGCAGAACTGTCAAAGATGGCTTCATCATCCTGGATGGCCCCTTATTGTACCCTGAGTAGAGTATAGTCAGCTGGCACACCAGTCTTGACCTGCAGAATAGAGTGCCTCTGCTCTCTGAAAGGATGTCATACTCTGCCTCCACCCAACAGAGCAGGTCAGCCAGACAGTGGTAGTGCACGCCTTTAATCCCAGCAGAGGCAGGCGGATCTCCAAAACTACAGAGAAATCCTTTCTCAAAAAAACATACAAACAGGGGCTGGAGAAATGGCTCAGAGGTTAAGAGCATTGCCTGCTCTTCCAAAGGTCCTGAGTTCAATTCCCAGCAACCACATGGTGGCTCACAACCATCTGTAATGAGGTCTGGTGCCCGCTCCTGGCCTGCAGGCATACACACAGACAGAATATTGTATACATAATAAATAAATATTTTTTATAAAAACATACAAACAAAACCCAGAGCAGGTGTTCCTGTTAACCCCGCACAGCTGTGCACAGCCTTCTATAGCAGACACAACTGGTTCTGCCCAGTTCTGCCCCAGGCCCTCAGCAGCTCAGCTCCCAGGCTTTCTCTCCCCATTGGTAGAGCACGGCTCTCAGGCTAACTATCAACCATTCTGGCCTGTAGTCTAAGGCAGGAGACAGCAGAATCGACACCCTCAAGCCAGAGTATCCTCCTACTTCTGCTCTCTTTAGGTCCCAGTTTAGTGACTGTCTGCTTTTCCTTGGACAGGAGAAAGCCAACACTACTGTGGTTGAGCTTTTGTTTGTTTTGTCTTACTGTATAGCCCAGGCTGGCCTCAGATTCACAGAGATCCACCTGCCTCTGTTGGGATTAAAGGCATGTGCCACTATGCCAATACCCAGCTGTAGTTAAGCTTCTAATAAGATAGTTTATCAAATATCCCAACAGGTCCTCTGCTAAACCATTTGTGTGAGTTATCCCACTTAATCTGGCAGACAACTGTAGGACAGACAGAAAAAGACCCTTGCCCAAGAGCTCATCACCAATGACAGGACTGAGTTTGAATCTGCATTTGACTTCAAACTTTGGTTACTAACATTGCTGATCTCTGTGGCTCTGGGGAGTAGGCGGGGCATGAGTCAGCTGGAACCCGAGTCCTTTTTGACTAAGATACATTATTCTTGCCACAGTGTTCTTGGTGCCCTTGGAGAGTGTGGAGTGAGTCTGAACCCAAAGACTCCTAACCAATGCTTGGCAAATGAGATTCAAACTGAGGGCAGGACCAGCTGACATAGGTAGATGTGTAGGATCCTTGCCTTCAGTAGAAAATGTCAGAGGTTAAAGACTAGAAGATAGCTAGTTCACAGTTCAGGAGCACATGTTTTTATTGGTTTATTTTTTTGACAGCCTGGAACCTGAGGGTGGGAAGTGGACCTGCTGGCAGAGACAGCTTGCGTAGGAAATTGTTGGCTGACCTGACCCTGCAGAATAGACAAAGTCGTTTGGAATAGACTAGTGGGCACTGCTGACAAAAATGGCTCCCAGCTGCTGTGTTCATGGGCACACACACACACACACACACACACACACGTTCACACAGTAAGAATTCAGTTCCCTTGCCAGGAGGACGGTCCTACTCTTCTCCTCATGTATTGGTTTGCAGGGCCACCCAGCTCTTCAGGGAAAACACCCGAGGACCAAGCTGGGAGGTATCTGTAATTCTGGTATTCTAGAGGCTGAAGCAAGTAGATTGCTTGAACTGGGGAATTCAAGACCAACCTGGGCAACATGGAAAGATTCCCATCTCAAACAAGAAAAGTTAAAGGAGGTTGGGTGTCATTCTGTCTGTGTACAGGTCCATGGCTGCCCCTCAGGCTTACTGAGGCAGGAGATTCCCTCTGGGTGTGAGTGGCTGGATCCTTCACGGCCAGGCTTTAGTTCTTTTAGTTGTACTGAATTGAGGCCAGACTGAGCTGGGGGAAACAGAGACTGCTCTTAGCTCAGTACCATCTGTCTTTACCACCTGTCTCCCTTTGGAGATGTGGAGGTTTGTTCATGATCTGCTATCAGTGCCTGGCCTCTGGTACTGCCCACCCCTTCTGTACCTGCCATGTGTACCTACACTCTTGGGCTCTGGGCAGCTTTAGCTGTAGAATCTGCTGTATCGCTTACAGCTGTGGCTGAAGTCTCATGTTGCCTGGTGGCTTTAAGGTGAGATGACACTACAGCGTGGACAGCCCCTATCCAGACCTGCTCATAGCTGTCTTATGCTGAGGCCCACTTATATTCCCCAGGCCCAGCAAAGCCCACAGATCCCCTTGCTTTCAGAATTCCCATTCTAGTTACAGTCTGCGCTTTGTGGGGTTGCTGGGCTGTGTTCTTCAGTGCCTTCCTCTCGGGTACCCTATAATTCCTGTTTTAACCTTCACTGAGCTTTGGGTTGAGATCCTAAGGGGTGCGGCACTAACTTGCACGGATAGAACTTGGGAAAGTTGACAAATTCAAAGCTCTACAAACTTCAAAGCTGGGACTGTCAAGTTCCTGGGCTGCTGGGACCTCAACCTGAAAAACATTAAGCAAAATCTGAAGGGTGGGGGGAGTCTCCACCCCAGGCTGAGGACAACTGTCTGGGAGGACAATGCCCAATTCCTTTTGAGACCTTGGTCACCGGTAGTGTTACCATCACCACAGGTGCGGGATCACTCAGGCCTTTCTATGGCTCATTTAGACGTAGACTTGGAGGCATCCCTGTCAGGATGGCTTGAGGGCAGGGCGGAGCCTCCACGTGCATCTGCAGGAATAGGGGCAAGGACGTCTGTAAAGCCCAGTCCTCCAGTTTTCCCGCCCCATCTCTTCACCATGCTTCCTTTGCTTCAGTCAGCTCTGGGTAGCAGGAAATGATGTTGAGGAAGGGAGGCAGCCCGTGTACCTCTTCCCCACCAGCATCTTTTCCTCTCCCTGCCCATCTGCTCCCATCCTTCTGTCTGCCAGCGTCTTGGAGCTGTTCCCATGCCATTTGCTTGAGTTGAATCCTGAGTGGGGTGGGAGGAGTCAGGCTAAGCCCACTCATTGTCTGGGCCACAGCTGCTCCCAGCAAACTGGCGTCTAGACTGTGTGTAGGCAAAGACACAGCATCTCCACAGATGTGATATGCTCTCAGGGGAACTGTGGAAGAAAGGAGGCCCAGCACCCCAGAGGAGAGCAGGACCAAGTGTAGCGATACCAACTACTACCAGAGGCTGCTGGCCCTGGCAAGAACCATCACCAACGGGAGGGAAGGCATCAAACTCATTACCAAGGTGCTATGGCTCCTATATGTATATTAGATGCTTTTCTAGGGGTGGTGACAGTCTTAAAACAAGTTCATTATTACAAATCACTGGAAGTAATGGAGGAAATCACAGGACACCATGAGTGTAAGACCAAGTGAGAGCCATTGGCAATGAGCTGCCAAGTGTGGCTTCTCCAAGGAAGTTATGTGTACACTAGCGATACCTAGGAGTTAGCCAAGCAAAGAGCAGGGACACTGGCACGCACTGTCGTCTGACTTCTCAGGGTGTTTCTAAAGCTGTTTCATTCCTCATTGCCTCTGTGACTCTGCTTCCAGCATGAACTTCTTTGCAGAGTTCATAGCCAAATCTAGCCATGGCTCCCACTCTATCCGGGGACGGTTGGACATTAGGAGAAGCGTGCAGTGACAGGACTTGTGACCCTCAGAATGAGGAAGCTTTTCAGGATACCAGCAAAGGTTAAAGGAACAGGCAGAGATTTTACTGGATAGCAGTTTAAACAGTGACACTTTGATACACATGGAAATAAAATATGGAGGGCAGAGGCCAGCTGAGTTCGGTCCTCGAGACTCACATGATGGAGATACAATGTTTATTCCCACGATGCCACACTGCCACGATATGTGTATCCCTACACACACACACACTCATAAATAATGAATGTAGTCATTTTCTAAATGAACAAAATAAAGGAAATTTAAAAAGAAACATTATGTTGGTGGCACCTTTAATCCCAGCGCTTGGGGAGGCAGAGACAGGTGGATCTCTGTGAGTTCGAAGTCGGCCTGGTCTACAGAGTAAGTTCCAGGACAATCAGGGCTACACAGAGAAACCCTGTGTTGAAAACAAAAAGAAAAAAAAAGAAAAAGAATTATGGCTTTAAAAGTAATAATATCAGAGCCGGGCGATGCTGGCACACGCCTTTAATCCCAGCACTCGGGAGGCAAAGGCAGGCAGATCTCTGTGAGTTCGAGACCAGCCTGGTCTACAGAGCTAGTTCCAGGACAGGCTCCAAAGCCACAGAGAAACCCTGTCTTGAAAAACCAAAAAAAATAAAATAAAATAAAAATAATAATATCAGGACTGGAGAGGTGGCTCAGTGGCTAAGAGCACTGACAGCTCTTCCAGAGGACCCAGGTTCAATTCTCAGAACCCACATGGCAGCTGAGACTGTAACTCCAGTTCTAGGGGATCTGACACCCTCACACAGACATACGTGCAGGCAAAGCACTAAAGTAAAAACAAATTAAAAATTAATATTCCTTTTATTACTCATGAAATGGGTCATTTGCAAGAGTAAGGAGGCAGTCCTGGAGACAGACCTGTGATTCCCTTCCCCGTAAGGCTGGCTAAGGGACTATCAGTTGCCATAGCCTTGTTGGGAGCAGCTTGCCACTGTGTGTCAAACTCTGAAAAAAAGTGTTCACCCTGCCAGGCATGATGGCTCACAAGTTATAAGCTAAACACTTGGGGGCCTGAGAAAGTATCACCACAAGTTTGAAGCCAGTTTGGACTATGTAATGTGAACTCTTAGTAACTATGGGCTAGACATAGTGGTTTTCAACCCGTGGGTCATAGCCCCTTTGAGGACTGAATGACCCTTTCACAGGGTCATTTAAGACCATTGTAAAACACAGATTTTACAATTCATAACAATAACAAAAATTACACTTATGAGGTAGTAACGATAATTTTATGGTCAGGGGTCACAACATAATTATTTAAGGGTCACAGCATTAGGAAGATTAAAAATCACTGAGCTAGATTAAGACTATTTGAAAAAATAATGAAAATAATAAAAATGCAAATAATAAAAATAAAATTTTTGACCCCGTAGTCTTGCTTCTTGGCATTTATCCTGAGAGGGAACAGAATGCCAAAAGCAGTCCCTATAAGCTTCCATGGGATCTTCTGGGTCTGCCTGCCTCTCTGAGCCCTGACTCAAAGAAATAACTATTTCTTTGTCTCCTTCTTTCTGGTGCTGGCCAGAACCTAAGTTTGCTTTTCCTAGTACTGTGGTCTGCTTAGTCTTTCTCTCAGGTTCTCTTCTCCACAGGTGGCTGCTTGCAGTGCAGCTAACCTCAGTGCGCCTTGAAGTAACATGGCGTTGTTCCTTCCCTCTTCTGGTCCCTCCTCCTCTACAGAGCTGCTACTATTTACAGTTTGTCTGCCTTGGGGTTTAAACTTTAAAGAGAAAAAAAGAAGCCCGAATCTACAGGCTTATGTTTGACCATAAGAAGAAAAATGAACAGAGATGGATGTCCGTAAAGTGGGAGATGACCGATCTCACGGGACGCCACTGAAGAAGTTGTCGGGGGCTTGTATCACCTCAAATCCATTTCAGTGTTTGTTATGATGAAGGTGGAATGATGGAGGAGTGTCTATGTGTTACTTTCATTGTTAATAAAGATACTGCCTTGGCCCTTTAAGAGACAGAAAATTAGGTAGGCGGAGTAGAGAGAACAGAATTGTGGGAAAAAGGAAGCAGAGTTGGGGAGACGCTTCAGGCAGTCGCCATATGCAGTCGCCATGCTTCTCCTCTCTGAGATGGACGCAGGTTAAGAGCTCTCCTGGTAAGCTACCACCTCGTGGTGCTACACGGATTACTAAATATGGGTTAAAGGAAGATGTGAGAATTAGCCAATAAGAGACTGAAACTATGGGCCAGGCAGTATTGAAATGAATACAGTTTCTGTGTAATTATTTCGGGTATAAAGCTAGCCGGGTGGCGGAACACAGCCCGCCGCTTCCTTCTACAGTGGAACCCACGGCCTTGGACACTCTGGGCAAGTGCTCTGTTTTATTTTGAGACAGTCTTTCTGTGTAGCCCTGGCTGTCCTCTCTATATAGACCAGGTTGGCCTTGAACTCAGAGATATGCCTGCTTCTTCTGCCTTCTAAGTGGGGGATTAAAGATGTGCACTAGGCTTAACTTTTTTTTACAGTTTTAATAGGATATATTTCACAAACTATAAAATTCTACCTAAAATAGGGAGAAAGAAAAACCACAAAATGGCATCAGAGTGTGGTTCATATTTTCACCGTGATTTCTCTTGCTTTGTGTGACAGTAGAAACCTGGGAGACACAGAAGCTGTCTGGAGAGTGGCATCTAGCAGGCTTCCTTAGTTTTCACGTTGGCCTGTCTTTTAAGTGTTGGTGCAGGGAATGCTGGTTACTTTTATATGGAAAAAGAAATTACAAGAGAAGTTTGGGTATTCTGTATCTCTCTGCTCTGTAGGGAATGGCCAAGGCTACTCTCCTAGTATGTCACTAATCCTCCCACCTGGCTTCCTTCCTATTCCCTGCCTCACATCAGACTCTCGGCAACATAGACTCTTGGGAACTTGTTGCTTATACCCTCTGTTCATTTCCTTTCCTGAACCCCTCTCCCAGGACTGCTGATGCACTTTCTAAGCCCACGCTTGTTAATTTTCCCCTGAGCTTTTTTTTTTTTTTAGTGTGCACGGGGCCCTTCCACCTGGGCTCTCTTTCCGCCAGGGGACTGACTTGGAGAACAAGAACTTACATTTCTGTTCTCTGTGTCATGAGGCTGATGTCTTCCAAAACCTGGCACTCTGTATTTGCCCTGTACTGTAGCCGTAGAGGGGATGGGTTATCAGGAAAGCTACAACCCAGTTGATTGGCAGAGATAGTGACCTGCCCTCATTTCTCATTATCCTCAATCCTCCTTTCCTTCCCTCTTTTTTTCTTCCATTTTTTTAAAAGATTTATTTATTTATTATGTATACAACATTCCTTCCATGTACACCTGCACACCAGAAAGGGGCACCAGATCTCATTACAGATGGCTGTGAGCCACCATATGGTTGCTGGGAATTGAACTCAGGACCTCTGGAAGAACACTTAGTGCTCTTAATTGCTGAGCCATCACTCCAGCCCCTTTTTCTTCCATTTTTAAGGTTGTTTCTTGGAGCTAGAGAGATGGCTCAGCAGTTGAAAGCACTTGCTGGATCTGAGTCCAATTTTTTTTGTTTGTTTTTGTTTTTCGAGACAGGGTTTCTCAGTAGCAGAACTCGCTCTTGTAGACCAGGCTGGCCTCGATCGAACTCACAGAGATCCACCCGCCTCTGCCTCCTGAGTGCTGGGATTAAAGATGTGCGCCACCGCCAGGCCCTGGATTTAATTTTCAGCACCGACATGGCAGCCCACGACTGTCTTGATTTAGTTCCAGGGATCTAGTGTCCTCTTTTGATTTCTACAGGCACCAGGCAAGCATGTGCTGCCACAGACATATGTGCAGGCAAAATACGTACAAATGAAAAATTAGTATTCATTATGACGGGAGGTAGTGGTGCATATCTTTAATTCCAGCATTGGAAGTCAGAGGCAGGCAGATCTGAGTTCCAGTACAGCCAGGATTATACAGAAACCCTGTACTGGAAATCAAAAAAGGTATTTATTTTAAAAAAAACTTTATCTTGCATCTAATACTTTCAAGTGGTCATGATGGATAGTTCATTGTTAATTAAAAGAAATTCAAGGTCATTCTTGACTACATACCAAACCTTAGACCAGTACTCCTCAAACTTTGTGGGCAAGAAGTATTAAGCATCATATATAAGGGGCCATTTCCCAGGGTACCCCAGCCCATCACTCCTTGGGTGGGCAGGAGGGGGTACCACAGGTCTTATGACTGAGCATTGGAGGTGGGGGGTGCCACTCTAAGAACAACTGCTCAGGGCTGGGGCTGGGCTGCCTGGGCTGGTTGTGTAGAGGTTTGTCTTCGGGACCCACGCAGCCCTGTCCTATTCTGTTATCCCTCTGGTCCCTTTACAACAGACTCCCCACCCTCACTCCCTGTGTGATCTGTGGCTGCTGCCTTCAAGGACACCTGACGTTGCTGTGTAATGACTCTGTAGTAAAGGAGCCCTTGACGCTCCTCCTGAGTGGGTGGGCAGCTGTGTAATGTATCCTCAAGTTAGATTGATTGGCTGGGTTTATAGAAGGAAAGTTGTTGGTTTACTCAATGGAAGGATCTTTTCTGTCTTGTCCAGAACTGAGAATGAAGCGGAGAGCATCAGACAGAGGAGCTGGGGAAACGTCGGCCAAGGCTCTAGGGAATGGCATTGCTGGGAATAATGCCAAGAGAGCAGGGCCATTTGTCCTGGGTAAGTCTGACCCTGGGGTGGGGGTGGCCAGGGCTCAAGGGCTCTCATTCTGACTTATCAGCAGCAAAGTGAGGAGCCCACCACAGCTGTGCAGGACCCTGACCTATCAGTGGAAACCCCAGGGCTGAGGTCACTCCAGAGCAAAGGTTGTCAGCTTTTGTTACCACACCAGCCAGGAGCCAGGCTCTCACCTCCTACGCTCCTTGTACCCTGAGATAAGGACTCCAGAGTGTCAGCTCACTCATAAAGGCACACAGCCTCATTAGAACCGTTGACTCACCAGCTAAGGCACTTTTCGACTTTCTTGAAAGACATGATTGATTTCAGTGTTTTTTAATAGAATTTCCCTTAACTTCCTGTATTTATTTAGTTTGGGGGAGGGGTGTTTTGAAACAGGATCTCTCTATATAAGCCAGGCTGGCCTTGAACCCACAGAACACTACCTGCCTCTGCCTTTACCTTCAAGTGCTGGGATTAAAGACAAGTGCCACCATGCCTGGCTCTGAACTTCTTATAGGATACTGTGGAAACCCTCTGAATGTTTTCAGCAGGCTGAGGGGCAGTAGGGCGTTCTGCACGGCATCTAAGGCCCATCAGTCCGGGTTGTTGGCCATGACTGCAGGTAGTGTGGGCTCTGGCACCAGGGCCTTGGTGGGACTTGGGCTTTAGAGCAGCCTTTGGGATTTCTAGGTATAGCCTAGTCCCAACTTCAGACACTCAGCAAATAGCTCCTGATGGTGCCTGCTGCCGGCAAATAGGGGAGATAGTGATGATGATGGATCACTTCTGCCCTCACAAAATTAGTTTTTTTTTGGGGAAAAAGACTTCAGGTGAGTACTTGAAGGAGGTAAACAAGATGGGGCACATGGGAAGAGGATCTGTGGATGGTGACCTCAAGCTGGCCATCTTCCTGCATGAGCTTCCTGAGTGCCAGGGTGACAGGCGTGCACCGCACTAGACACTGGAAAGCCTTTGTGAGGAATGTGTTGGCAAAACCCAGGCATCTGTCAGGTAGATGTACATATGTCCTCCTCCACTTTGTAAGAGGTAGAGCTCTCTACCGATAAAGGCTTTGGGGACAGCCCAGTAGGTATAAAGAGAACATTTAGCAAGAAGGCCTTGTGGTTATGCTTTGGAAATTTTATTTATGTGCGATAGGTCCCCGTCTGGGCAATTCACCGGTACCGAGCATTGTGCAGTGTTTGGCAAGGAAAGACGGCACAGATGACTTCTATCAGTTGAAGGTAAGCAAGCACATGCGGGGCCCTCAGGACCAAGGCTGCCCTCGCAGCTGTCCCTCCTCTTTGCCTTCACCCTGCATCACCCGTGAGCATGAGTAGCCCCATTTCTTCTGTCTTCTTACAGTCTCACTCAGCTCCTGATTAAAGAGTTCTGTGTGAATTACAGGCTGTTGAGAAAAGCAGCTGCCAGCCCTGCATGCCTGTGTGGGGTCGGGCGCAGGTATCACCCGGCAGGAGTGAGCCTGCTTCCCCAGTCCAGCCGCTCTCCCAGGTAAAGGAAAGCATCTGGTCTTTTTCTTGTGTGCTTCCCTAAAGATCCTAACCCTTGAGGAGAGAGGAGAGCAAGGACTAGAGAGCCAAGAGGAAAGGCAGGGCAAGATGCTGCTGCACACCGAGTACTCGCTGCTCTCCCTGCTGCACACACAGGACGGCGTGGTCCATCACCATGGGCTCTTCCAGGTGAGCGGCCCCCACTCCTTACCCTGCCTGGCCTCTGGTAGAGCCACACTCTAGGTGACTCCCATTATTCCTTCTCTACTGGCTGTCAGGACCTGAGCAGGGGATTTGGAGTCAGGCTAGGGTCATGCTAGCTGCTCTAGTACCCACATAGTGATTTCAGCCTACCAGGATTGGTCACAAATGACAACTTAGAGCAGCCAGGGTTGTTTGAAGTCACTTACTGTCTCCATGGTCCTTACAGCTGTGTTGTCTAGATTGGCAGGCTATACTGGAAGGCAGAGCAAGAGTCGAGGTCCCCTGCTGTCAGCTCTCACAGTGTGACTCTACCAGAGTCCTTCTGCCTGCCCAGGCATTTTAGGTTGTTCGGCAGATGTCCTTGAGCATCTTTTATGTGACCTCAGGCAAGTCATTTCAGGTCTCTGAGCCCCAGAGAAAGGGGAGAATCAGTGGTATCTGCCCTCAGGAGGGTAGGCAAGGCAGATGTGCAATAGTGAACAGGAGGTGCCAGTCCTGGCTCCGTGACACCTGTTCATCATCCCTGACATAAAGCAGTGGAAAACGCTAATGGGACTGAAGTGCAGCTTTGCAGCCTGGGGTAACAGTGAGATACCCACCCACATGCACACCTGTCCAGGTCATGTTCTTAGACTTGCCTTAGAGGCAGCTCCAAATTGGAGCATTTTCCTTAAACGGAGGAGAAGTTGATTTTGGTATCTTGATTCTGATACCTTCATATGCAACTTTAGTGTCTTCATGTGCTTGGCCTTCATTTGTATTCTGATGACAGAACAGAGGTGACCGAAAGAACCTTGATTGATCATCTGTGTGTTGGACACTGGGTTCAGACCCTGCAACAATGACCAGGCTATCTCTGGCCTGCAGGATCCAAGCATACATGTTGCACCTGTTTTTGTCACACTTGGGATCCCTTGCAGTAAGGAGAATGACTAGGGCTGCTGGCCCTGTGTGACAGCTGACCCCTGACTGCAGCAGGGAGGGAGGGAGTGCTAGCTCCCCGTTATGCATGAGGAACTAGACTCATGAGGAGGAGCTGTGAGGCCAGCACTGTATTCCTTGCCAGTTATGTGACTGTCCAGTGGCGCTGTAGCCATGCAGAGAGCCGTTGTCTTATACAGTCAGGGTTCTCAAAGAAACAGAACAGAAGGGGGATGTATTGACTGGCTCCCAAGCTGTATGTACGTCCAGGTAGTCCAGCAATGGCTGTGAGGACACGCAGGCAGAGAACCTGGTCGTTCGGTCTCAGTCTGGTGCTGAAAGCCTGAAGAAGAGCTGCTGGTCGTTAGCTCCGGCACTGGTGAAGGAGTGCCGCAGCAGCAGGGTGCATGGGCTTGCAACGAGAGTGAGGGTGAGCAGGCAAAAGCAGTTGCCCTCTCCTTTCTCAGTGTTTTGAGATAGGATCTCATGTAGTCTTGACCGACCCGGAACTAGAAATGTAGACGAGACTAGCCTCGAACTCAGAGATCTGCTTCTTCTGCCTCTTAAGTGCTGGGATTAGAGACGTGACCCACTGAGCCTGGTCCTCAGTTTCCTCCTTTCATGTCCTTTCACATGGGTTACCACCAGAAAATGTGGCGCTCATATTTAAGATTGATCTTTCTGCTTCAAATAATCAGATTAATATCCCTCACAAGTGCACCACGTGGCATTTAGCTGGTTCCAGGTGCAATCAGGTTGACAACCAGAATCAGTCACCACACACAGGATATTGTGTGTACCCTGAAGCTTTCCGGGAATGACCACTCTTAAACTTCTGCAGTCTTATGCCTGGAGTGGTGGCACACAACATAAATCCCAACAGACAGATCTCAGTGAGTTCGAGGCCAGCCTGGTCTACATATCAAGTCCTAGGCCAGTCTCAACTACATAGTGAGACCCTGTCTCAAAAAATTGAAAAACAAAAGCAGGGGGCTAGAGAGATGGCTCAGCGGTTAAGAGCACTGACTGCTCTTCCAGAGGTCCTGAGTTCAATTCCCAGCAACCACATGGTGGCTCACAACCATCTGTAATGAGGTCTGGTGCCCACTTCTAGCTTGCAGGCAGGATACTGTATACATAAATAAATCTTAAAAAAAAAAAATGAAAAAGAAAAACAAAAGCATCTGCAGTCTTGGCCATGGATGAAAGCGTCACTGGTGGTAGCTGGAATCTGGGACTAGAGTAGGAGGCAGAGACCCAAAGCCGGGTCTCACTGCTGCAGCACTGGACTGAGAGGGCCGGTCGGCTTTAAATGTCCAGTGCTGATCCTTCCCTTACCCTGAGATGTTGAACTTGAGTGTTGAGCTTAGTGTTTGACTTACAGGAAGCTGAGCGTCACCCTAGTCGGGCTGTCTGGGTCTCAGTTTCCCACTCACAGACATTCAGCCACTTCCCTCTGGACCTCAAAAGGAGGGTCTTACACCCTGGCCTTGGTCTGTCCCTCCTTCCCTCCCAGGACCGCACCTGTGAAGCGGTCGAGGACGCAGAGTCTGGTCGGATGGTGAAGAAGATGAAGAAACGCATCTGCCTGGTCCTTGACTGCCTCTGCGCACACGACTTCAGTGACAAGACCGCCGACCTCATCAACCTGCAGCACTACGTTATCAAGGAGAAGAGGCTCAGCGAGCGGGAGACCGTGGTCATTTTCTACGACGTGGTTCGTGTGGTGGAAGCCCTGCACCAGGTGAGGCCCAGGGCCCCGCGTGCCACAGTGAAAGCGTCTGTCTGACTGCCGCTCAGCAGAGAACTGCTTGCTCCTGACTGCACCAGCTGTGTCTGCTGCCGGGAGTCCAGAGGGAGGGATGTCTGCTGCCCTGGGCAAGGCAGCCATTCCCAGTCAGTCCAGAGGCTCAGTTTTAGCCTACCAGTTCAGGATAATTGTAAGAGACAGGTACACAGACTGTCTGAGTTTGGGGAGACTGGGGTATCAGATACCCCAAGGTGGAGGGCAGAAGTACTTGAGCCTCATCCAGGGCTCTGTTGGCCAAACCTGGAGTACTCAGTCACAGGCTGCAGCTTCATGGCATGGTTGATGGAGGAAGGGCTTTCCCGTACGCTGCTGCTATGGGGTGAGAAGTGGCTGACGAGACTGCCAGGCCACTTACCCGCTTCGGATGCATGCTTGATGAGGCCTAGGAGACAGATCCTAGGGGTTTCTGCCTTCCCAGACCCTGATGAGTCTCCATCTTCCAAAGTGAACCCCGTCCCACTTCTCGCTTTCTGGTGCAAACCATCCTCTCCTTGGTTTTCAGAAGAACATCGTGCACAGAGACCTGAAGCTTGGGAACATGGTGCTCAATAAAAGGTAAGTATCCATTCTTCCTCTGCATCCCTTTGAGCTGGGCTATATGCTGCAGCTACCCAGTTCTCTGCGGTGTCCGTGGGATTCTGACTCAGAACATCCCAGCATCCCAGGGCTGGGAATACTGTATTACTGAAACCAGGAGTTCAGGATCACGGAAAGAGCTGCTGGGGTCTTGAAGGGATGTGGGAGGTGCAACAGACTGCTCTTTTGGGCACTGGCTCCTTCAGCCGTAATAGGGCAGTGGTTTAGGACCCATGGGAGGAAGAACTACTCTGTGGGCTTCCGCATCCCTAGGAAGGCAGCACTGCAGAGAAGTGGCACCTCACCTGGTTCTCCAAGCCTCTCCCCATCCTTTTCCAATCTGGGTGGGTTAGGGAGCAGAAATGGCAACAGCACAGACTTGTATCATGGTGGTGATTTGTTCCATGATATTGTCAGCCCTGGAGGGGTCCTCTGTCCTTTTGCAGTAGCCAAAGCTTCCACGATTATGGGAAAAGGAATTATAGGGATGTGGGCCACCCAGGAGGGCCAAGGGCCTCAACTTGAAAGCTGCAGCCAGATACTCCATTGGGTGGTACTGGATAAGGCGGCTAAGCTACCCTCTCTCCACCAGCTCCCTGATGTTGGGACTGCAGACTTGTTTCTGGGGTGTAGCACTACCCCCTGGTAGCTTGTCATCTGATGAGGGGGTGCTGACCAGAAAACAAATATCACATTACATACCAAGGACAGTGTGGGGAGCTGGCTGGCTGGGAAGGATGAAGCAAAGGTTTGCCAGCTTAAGAGCACGAAGAAGAGATGAGCACCTCAATGTCGCACTCTGCAGAGGGGAGGGGAGGAAACAGGAAATTCCAGGGCTTCTTTGACCCCATCTGGCTAAGTGAGGAATCAGGGAAGATGAAGGGGCAGGATGTGGGGGTCGGACCTGGCTCAGAGCCCGCCCTGTGCTGCTTCCTATTTGGAGACTGCGCTGCTTCTTGGTTTTACAAGCTAAGTGAATTCATCCAGGCGTCCTGTTACCAACCCTCTGATCTTGTTTCTCATGCATAGAAGTGGAGTGATCCCACCTTCCTGCAAAGAGATACAAATAGATGTAAAATTGCCAGGTGGGGGTTTGCATTTCCTAAATACAACCTCAGTACCAATTGTAAGAGGGCCTGAGGTAACTATGGGTGAGATAGGAGAAGAGGCCAGGAGCTCCCACCCTTCGGATGAGGCCCAGGGCCTTGCCGTTCCCCAAGGCTTGACTGGGACTCAGGAGAGGAAGGCAGGTGTTGGAGGGTGCTGGCCACCTTGGTCCAAAGATGTGGAGACTTAGGTGTCTTAGGGTCTTAGGGTGACTTGGCATGTTAATGTGAGGGCTTACAACTGTTTCCTAGTACTGAGAGGCAGGGACATCACACGTTTGAGGTCAGCCTGAACTATATAAGCAAGAAAGACCCTGTCTTTAAGAAACTAATAAGCCGAGTGCTGGTGGCACACATCTTTAATCCCAGCACTCGGGAGACAGAGGCAGGTGGATCTCTTGAGTTTGAGGCCAGCCTGGTCTACAGAGTAAGTTCTAGGACAGGCTCCAAAGCTACATAGAGAAACCCTGTCTCAAAAAACAAACAAGCAAAAAGCTATAATAAAGAGGAAAACTTGAGTCCTGTTTGTGGGACATTGAAGAACCCATGTTCCAACCAGCTTGACTAGAGAGCCTGGACTCTTCATAACAGCTGCTTGTTGACTTGCTAACTCTAAATGAGCATCCCAAGGGTTGTCATGGAAACACACAGTGGGGCTCCTGCCTGTTAACTGCAGCAGTGTGCATGGCCTCTTTTTTCCACTGGTGGTTTTGCTTCTCCCTTCTCCCAGCCGCCGGTGCTGCAGGTCCTCAGCATAGCTGCAGCCCATCTCAGATGACCATCGGTTGCAGAGCACTGTACCCTAGGACAGAAAGAAAGGCAGCTGGCTACTTTCACTTGAGCCCCCAGACACTCAAGAACGGTACAAGGAGATAGCATAGAAAGCCCCTCATCTTCCCAGTTCCTCCTTGGCATGCCAACCCTTTCTCACCCATCCTGCCAGGCTCTAGTGCTAGCCAGTGGAATGCAGACAAATGGGACGAGAGCCTCCAAGGAAGGGAATGGGATGGAGCGAGGGCTGAAATATGAAGCCCTCCTTGGGGTTATGTGAGGCTGGCTGTGGGTTCCTTCTTCCTCCTTCCTCTTGGATAGGCAAGTTGCATACCAATTCCTAGAAAAGCAGAACGCTGTGGTAGCCCAGGGGCCATAGCTGAAGTGTGACTCACCCAAAGCAGCCCTTGCTGACGCACATTGCCCCGCCACCCCTTGATGCCCTTGCCCTCGTGTCAGGACCAGCCGGGGGGTCTGGGACTCCTAGGGAGCTGAATGCCACTCTGCCAATGTTTGGGGGGGAAGGTAAGGTAGGCAAGCATTGCCAAGCTTTGGGAGGTCTCTAGGCTGATCATGGCCTTTCCTGCGGGAGAGGCAGAACAGCCACCACAGGCAGAAGGTTGGACATCCTGCTGGCAGGACCTACAGTAACACAAATGTGTGTGTTCCAGGGCCAGTTATCACCCATGTCAGAGACAGTGTCTTTCCTAGGCTCTCCTAGGCATGCCAGCTGGCAGAGAATATGAGGCTATTAGCAGCTTCCTCTGACAAGCCTGGAGCTCTATGCCCACTGTGAACCATCTTCTTACTCAGTCAAACCCAGCCAACCCTGAGAGTCGGGCCTCCCATTTTCCCCTCATGGAAAAGAACATTGGGGTTTAGCAGGAGCACCACACAACAAGGAAATGGCAGAGGCAGGATCGGGCCAGGGAACCTGAGTCTCAGGCCCCACTGTCCCTGCTGGAGCTATCCTCCCAGCATCCCATGCCTCAGAAACCACAGGATACATTCGTGGTCGCAGTGGCCAGCACAGAAACACAGTGCTATTCTGTAAAGCCTTACAGTCCTGTGTCAGGAGCAGTGACACAGGAGGCTCGTGGGGGGTGGGGGCATTGCATCCAGGCTCAGATGATCCTCCCGAGACCCTTTGTTTACATCCTCAGGCTCTGTCCTGCAGGGCATCCTGGGTAAGAGCTGGAGCCCACGTTTCTACTGAGAATGTGGAGGACAGACTGGCCATTGTTTGTGCCAAGTCCTTTGCCAGCAGAATTCCCTGAGGTAGCTGAAGGGCTCTCAGAGCCTCTTGGATTCAGCTCTTGGGGAAATCCACTCGTAGCCACATCCCCTGCTCTTGAGTCCACCCTCCCCACTGCCCTGAAAAACTGTTCTAAAAAGAGATGCACAAGGTCCCTCACTGAGCATCTCTTCCCACTGTTCGCCAGCGCAGTTAGGGAAGAGCCTCCCTCCCCACTAGTGCTCCCAAGCGTCCTCTCATCAAGGGCCATCCTCCCCCAGCTGTAGTGGGAGGAGCACACCGTGAGCTTCCTAGAAAGGTTCAAGCCCAAAGCTGCCTGCTTGATGACTCTCAGAGAAGAGCCTGTTTTTCTAGGCCAAGGCTGTCTGAAACCCAAGACAAGAGCTGAGTCAGCCTGAACGGGACAGAAGGAAAAGTCATTTGGGGGCTGGGTTCTTCCCAGGGGACTCTAGGGCCTAACAGACCTGGACTTGGACCTACCTCCCAGTTTTCCCAAGCTATGTGACCTTGGGCAGGTTTCTTCTAGACCTTAGTTGTACCATTTGATGTAGGGAATTGAAAATTCCCTCCCAGATCACTGTGAAAACATATCCACCTGAGTCCTGGCAAAAGAATTGAAGTGCCAGGCCCCAGAGCTAGCTCTGTGTGTTCCTGTGTGCCTCCACCCCATGGTTTCCTCCATAAGAGCCAAGCAGCATCTGCTTGCCTCAGCTCCCCTCCTTATGCCAAGGACTCTCCTGGGAGGCTGGCCCCAACTTACTAAATGACTCACCCACTATATGGGAGCCACATTCCCCACTGATGGCAATGTTGCCTCCCAAAGGCCCTGCTGCTTCGAATGAGGAATATCAAGAAGCTACAGTCAGTGATAGTGCTTGGGTTCATAATTTTTTGAGAATAAGGCTTGTGTGCACAAGCCCTGGCTTTGACCCCTAACACTAGAGGATATGAAACAGCCACAGAGGTTGTTGGAAGTAGACAATGCATTGTCTCATGGTGACTCTGGAATGTGCCCGCCGAGCCTGTGTGCATGATGTGTGGCTGCAGCTCAGTCACCTGCCACACTTCAGGGCAGCGCCTCATTGACAGGACAGTGTGGGTTCTGCATGCCGAGCCTCCACAAACCCATGCAGCAGGACCCCAGAACATTTTGTTTTTCAAAACAGGATTTCTCTGTAGCTTTGGAGCCTGTCTTCTGTCTTGTCCTGGAACTCACTCTGTAGACCAGGCTGACCTCGAGCTCACAGAGATTTGCCTGCCTCTGCCCCCTGAGTGCTAGGATTAAAGACATGCATCAACACTGGCTGGCAACCCCCCAAAAAAGGCTACCTGCTCATAACTTTTAGCAAAGGGAACCCCAACATGGCAGAGCTGGCCTTGGCAGGATCACCAGTTCACAATGCCTTCCCTTTCTGGAGTGAACTCCTCTTTAAGGCCTTGGACCAGTGAAGACCCAGACCTGCATTGCTGGCTGTCTCCTAGCCATTGGGCTCATGGCTAGCCACCCAGTCAACAGCAGTGTGCGTGCTCTAAGTTCTCCCTTTCAGTGCTGGCTCTCCCGGTGGCTTTGGCCTCCACAATGGGGTTGTAGAAAGATAGAGTGGTTGAATTTGGTTAATTGCACCATTGCTCTGTGCTGGCCTCCTCTGTTCCCATTCTGTTAGCCCTGAGGGCTGTGAGAACTGGGAAGAGCTGAGATGGCACACTCATCTAATTGGATACCAGGGCTCTTTTGAGACCTACTTCACAATACCCAGTAAAGATAGGCTCAGGCAGGGGAGATAGTTCAGTTAGTTAAAGGTTTGCCAGATGAGTAATGAGGATTTGAAGTTCAGATCCCTAGCATAAAAAGCCCATGAGCCTATAATCCCATCCCCGTTGAGGAATAAACAAGAGGATCCCTGGGCTTGCTGGCCAGGTAGTCCTGCAAATTGATAAACTCTAGGTTCATTAAGAGACCCTATCTCGGGCTGGAGAGATGGCTCACGGGCTAAAAGCACTGGCTGCTCTTCCAGAGGACCTGAGTTCAATTCACAGCTACCACACGGTGGCTTACAACTATCTGTAATGAGATTTGGTGTACTCTTCTGGCTGGCAGGCATACATGCAGGAAGAATACTGTATACATACTAAATAAATAAAGAGAGAGAGAGAGAGAGAGAGAGAGAGAGAGAGAGAGAGAGAGAGAGAGAGAGATCCTATGTCAAAAAATGGCGTGAAGGCTGGAGAGATGTTTTACCACCTGTAACACCAGTCCCAGGGGATCCACTGCCCTCTTCTGGTCTCTACAGGCACTGGGCACTTATGTGGTACACAAGCACACATGGAGGCAATCTGGGCGGTGGTGGTGCACTCTAATCCCAGCACTCGGGAGGCAGAGGCAGGCAGATCTCTGTGAGCTCAAGACCAGCCTGGTCTACAGAGCAAGTTCCAGAACAGCCAAGGATACACAGAGAAACCCTGTCAAGGGGAGGGGGGTGCAAACAAATATATGCAGGCAAATACCCATACACATAAAGTTACACACAGAGACATACGGCTGTCAGCTGGAAGGCATGACATAGGATCAGCTTCCATACTCACCAGAGCATGTGGAAACTTCCCATGGGCCAGAATCCCCGTGGGAGGCCTAGGCCTGGTACACTGGCCATGAGACCTCTGTGGAGAGGCAGGGAGAGTTAAGGTCATACATGTCTGCTGGTCTTTTTCTGCCTGTGGGAATGAGGAAATCATATTGGAAGTTGCAGGTTACTCCCAATCTTGAAGATTGGCGAAAACCTCTGGGAATTGTCCCAGCTCTGAACTGTACCCCTGAGATTCAGCCAGAGGAGCAGGTTCGGGGAGGGAGGGTGCTGTGCTCTTGAAAAGAAACCTGGTTGCTGATTGCTTCTGTTTAGAATAGGGGCCTGACCCAGCAGGGTCCCTGGGTCTGGGGCTCACTGTACTCACTCTTTGCCTCCCGTTCTTAGGACCCATCGGATAACTATCACCAACTTCTGCCTTGGGAAACATCTTGTGAGTGAGGGGGACCTGCTGAAGGACCAGAGGGGGAGCCCTGCCTACATCAGTCCTGATGTACTCAGTGGTATGTGTGGTTCCCACGCTGGCAGTGCACTCCTTGAACAGATGGTAGCCTGTGGGCAGGCCCTGGACCAGGTGTCAGCTCCCCTGAGCCCAAACCAGTCCTGACCCACCCTGTCCAAGATCTGTGGTCTAATAGAGGAACAAGACAGACTGGCCATGTGCCCACATCAGGTTAAAGCTATGAGAGATGGGCATTCCAAAAGAATGTTATCAGGGCACTAAGAAATCTTCCCTGGGATGTGGCATTTAAGCTGCAGTGTTAAAAAGTAGAAACCCAGTGGTGTGAGCATGGTACCACACACCCAGCATTCTAGCACTCAGGAGGCAAAGGCAGAAGGATCTTGAGTTCTAGGCTAGCCTGGGCCACATAAAAGGACTCCTGCCCCCAAATAAAGCCATACTACTATCCTAAGGACAGTCTCACAACACCCCCTCCCCTTTACAGATAAGGACACTAAGGCTAAGGTGACCTTTTTGTTTGGCACCTTCAAAAATTAGTGATAGGTTCACTGTGACCTTTTCATTTTTAAGCATATATATATATATATATATCAGGGGCTGGAGAGATCACTCAGAGGTTAAGAGCACTGCCTGCTCTTCCAAAGGTCCCAGCAACCACATGGTGGCTCACAACCATCTGTAATGAGATCTGGTGCCCTCTTCTAGCCTGCAGGCAGACATGCAGGCAGAGTACTGAGAATACTCTATGCATAATAAATATATATGCTTTTTTTAAAAAAAATATTTATTTATTTATTTATTTATACGATATTCCGTCTGTGTGGATGCCTGCAGGTCAGAAGAGGACACCAGACCTCATTACAGGTGTTTGTGAGCCACCATGTGGTTGCTGGGAATTGAACTCAGGACCTTTGGAAGAGCAGGCAATGCTCTTAACCGCTGAGCCATCTCTCCAGCCCTATATGCTTTTTTTTTTTTTTTTTTAATTCTATTTATCAGAATGCTTTGTTCCTGTTTGCCTTCCCATTCCTCTCACGCAGCCCTCTGCTCCCTCTTCTGGTCCCCTTCTCCCTCCAGATAGTCCCTCCTGCTTTTGTGTGCCATATGTCCCATTACAGTCTCCTTTCCCATTCCCCCTCCCTGTGGTGGGGACATGAAGACCACACCACTGACAAGGAGGCTGTCTGAGAGGTTGATGACATAAATGTGCAAGTCCAGGCTGGGCCCAGGCAGTGAGCAGAATAAATAACAACGACAGCCCCCGGGTCAGAGAACTCACCATCTAGTAGGGGAGCTGGGGAGCAACAAAATGGGGACAGGGATGAGTGGCTGCCAGCTGTGTCTGCTCTGGGAGCTGCTTTCCTAGGTGTGGGAGGGGTAGCTAGCTCACAGAGTCTCCTAGGCTGATGGAGAAGATGATGCAGAGCCCTGCGGAGCTGGGTAGGCTGTACATACCCAGGTGTCATCCTGGGGAGCAGGGGAGCAAGCATGCAGGAGCTCAGAGGACTGCGCTGTGCTTGCCCTGGGAGTAAGAACGGCAAAAGGAGGACCTGGAGCACAGGTGGGATTTGGAGTGAGTAGCTGCCCAGGGACATCAGCCCAGCTGAGTGTGCATGTGCTCTGTCCACAGGCCGGCCATACCGGGGCAAGCCTAGTGACATGTGGGCCCTGGGTGTGGTTCTCTTCACCATGCTCTATGGACAGTTCCCCTTCTACGACAGCATCCCACAGGAGCTCTTCCGCAAGATCAAGGCTGCTGAATACACCATCCCCGAGTGAGTCCTGCTTACCTTGCCAGCGGGTTGGGGAAGGAATCAGCTGGCCCTCTGGGATTTTAGTGAGGAAACAGCAACACCACTGGATCCTGGAACCCTGTGTCAAGGGCCAGCATCCATCACCATGCTGAGGTTTTTCTTCCTCTTCTTCCTGACCAGGGATGGAAGGGTCTCTGAGAACACAGTGTGTCTTATCCGGAAACTGCTGGTCCTTGACCCCCAGCAACGCCTGGCTGCTGCTGATGTCCTAGAGGCACTCAGTGCCATCATTGCGTCTTGGTGAGTGGACCTGCACGAGGCCAGGAGCTCAGACGCTCTGCCGCCCTGCACAGACAAGCAGCCGTTCCTCTGCTGTCATCAGCTTCAGATTCTCCTCTGAGGGTGTCAGCAGAGTGCATGTCAGACATACCAGCTGTGAGGGTGGGGTGGGCATTGCCTCGCTGAGTTCCTACCACAGCCCCTGCAGCAGGAGATGTCTCTTTATTGAGCAAGAAAATAGAGGCCAGAGCAGTCAGCCATGTTAGGCAGTTATTGGCTGGGTCCTAAGCTGGACTGACTCTAAAGAAGTCAGGAGCAATAGGGACCCTGTCTAATCTGAAGTGTCCCCCTTCCCTGCAGGCAGTCCCTGTCCTCTCTGAGTGGGCCTTTGCAAGTGGTTCCTGATATTGATGACCAAGTGAGCAACTCTGATAGCTCCCAGGAGGTAAGTGTGGAGCCTGGAGTCTGTCCACCTGAGGTTCCCAGCCTGAGAAGAGACTGTTGGCTGACACGGGGTCAGCTCCTGGGAGGCCCCAGTGCCAGGCAGCCACCTGGGCCTCTGCTGGCTTCCTCTTCCTCCCCAAGTCCCATTTCTCTCCCTGTCTGACTCATGGCGTTCTCTCTCACCCTTCCTGCTTTTCGTTTTTTAGATGATTCATTTACCTCCTCTTCTCTCCCCCTGTTCCCTCCACTAGAGAAAGTGCTGGGGACAGACAGGAGTGCTAGGTAGCAGCTGGGGCTGGTCTTGGGGCAGCCCTGGGAGGCAAACAGTGGGCAGGTGGACCCGGGGGGGGCACGCCTGGAAGCCCTACCCAGCTCCCATTCACTCCACCCTGAGGCATGTGGGGCATATTTTTATCCCGTTCTCAAAGGAAGTAAAGGATCAGAGAAGTAAACTGATGTGTCCACAGTCACACAGCTTGGCAGCAGGGGAGCTGTACCTTGGTCCCAGAAGCCTGCCCTCCACTAGTCAGGACTTAGAGCTGCAGTCTTGCATTGCCTGCCTGCTCAGGAGAGAGCTCGGCTGGAGGCCATGGTCGGAGAGTGGCTCTGCTCTTATGCCTTGGCACGCATCAGCCCTCAGAGTTCAGAGGCTCTTTTGTGAGGAGACACGCCTGCACCCCCACCCGCATACAAATGTGCACCCCCACCATGGGTGAGGGTGCTAGCGCAACCTGAAAGGTAGAAAACAGACTTGTGCAGCTGGGGCCTCCTGCGGCCACTCAGCCACACAGTGATGGCCAGTTGGCTGGAGGACTTCGGGGCCTCATGCTTAGCCTCTAGGAAGATAGGGCCTGACTCGTGCTGCCTAGGGGGCACGCCCTCAGCACCCCAGCTGCCCAGCCCTGCTGCCTGTCTTTTGTCTTCACTGTGGTCTCTTGGTCTCACAGGCAAAAGTAACAGAGGAGTGTTCCCAGTACGAGTTTGAGAACTACATGAGACAGCAGCTGCTGCTTGCTGAAGAGAAGAGTTCCATCCACGAGGCCCGGGCGTGGGTGCCCAAGCGGCAGTTCGGTAGCATGCCACCAGTGCGACGGCTGGGCCATGATGCACAGCCCATGACCTCCTTGGATACAGCCATCCTGGCACAACGCTATCTGCGGAAATAGTGCCCTCGGCTAGGGCACAAGCCCCAGCACACCTCTCCTCGGGCCACCTGGGGCCCAGCCATCCGGCCTAGTGCCAGGCCCACAGTGCTGGACTGACTCCCAGGCTGCAGCAGGGACAGGGCAGGGATAGGGATAGCCCAGGTCACAGCCAGGGTCAACAGAGGTACCACAAAGCTACCTTTTGGGATGATTGCTTGATTTTTTGTTTTGTTTTTTTTTTTAATCTGAGAATTCTAGATACCTGATCTGCTTTTAATCATGACATTTTAATCTACCTCTCTGTCTCTCTAACCACGCTGTCTCTGGACCGAGTGCCGGGAGGAAAGAGGGGAGCTCAATCTTGCCACCCAGGCCCTGGAACAGCTAGAGCCTGGCCAGGCCACTGCTCCCCACAGTCCATATAAGCTGACCATGCAGCTCGCTACTGGCCCCCAGTAAGCACCCCTTCCCACCGTCCATGTCCCACCCCTCCCTCCCTGGGGCCTGCCCTCAGTCTAAGCTTTGGAACACTTTCACCTCATCTTCCGCCCAATTCAGATAGATTTATTTTTTTACTGAACCCAGCTTCTCTCCCATCTCTAGATTCAGCCTATGGCCACTCTCTGCCGCCAAGCCGGGCTGGATAATGGGGCCCACACCTGTATGTAGGCTCCCTTCTCACCCCCAGGCACCTAGGCGTTCTCTTGCCAGTTCTTCTCTGCTCTCACCCCTGGGCCCTCTGTCTCTAGACGTGGCTTCTCTGTCTCTGCAGCTTTTCTGAGGTGCTGCACATGCGCATTAGCCCTGCCTCCTTCATGTGGTACCCAGGTAACATGGGCGTAGTGTGAAGGGACCTGTGGCCAACTTTGGAGGATGCTCTCTCTGGGCCTGCTGGAGACAGGCAACTTGTGCTCAGAGACCCTCCCACCCACCCTGCTTCAGAAATGTATCTTTCTCAGCAGACCTGGGCAGATGCCTACCTGGGGAGAAGACTTGGAGGGAAACCTGTAGGGACCGGGGACCTACCTGCCTGGCTTGAGAACAGCCCTGCTACCTTTTTGAGCCTAAATTTTGAAGTGGATGCCTGTCTTGCCAGAAATGCTGTTCTCTCCAGAATGCCCCTCCCTTCACTGGACTTGGCGCACCCAGTACCAAGCAAAGACCCGACTCTGGAGGCCTATACCTTGTGTATCCTCAGAGAGCATGTTGGCCCCCTTCTGGCAGGCAGTTCTAGACCCTTCCTGCCCCTTGCTCTCCAGTGGGGGAGACCATGTTTCCTAGAGTGTGACTGCCCTTCACCCCCTGAAAAGCTGACTCACTGTGAGTGACCTTGGGCAAGTTCCCAAACCTCCTTGTGCCTCAGTTTCCCCATCTGGAAAAAATGGGGCCACCTCTTGCCAGCAGTAGCAGGGCCGCCCATGCCCCATCCTCCCCACCCTCTCATCCAGCCCTGGGCGCCTGTGCCTCTGTTTTGCTGGGTCTGCAG
Source organism: Arvicola amphibius (assembly GCF_903992535.2). Lineage (NCBI taxonomy): Eukaryota > Metazoa > Chordata > Mammalia > Rodentia > Cricetidae > Arvicola > Arvicola amphibius. The sequence goes on along the minus strand of NC_052052.2, from coordinate 26,184,398 downwards.
GAGCCCTCCTGAGCCCAGCGCCCCAGCACCCTGCTCTGCCCCAAGCTCAGTCATCCAGCCGCTGAGAGTCAGGGCATGGTGCTGGGTGGGGGGGAGGGCTCTTTTCTATATTTATTTGATAATGAAAAGTCTCCTATGGGAGCAGAAATGCAGTCGGCCTGGACTTGTAGCCCACGACTGCCCTCCAGTGAGGCTCTGAGGCCTGGCTGGGGCCCTCCTGGGCGGAGCCCCTGCCTAGTGTCTCAGGCCGGGATCCACAGCCCTCCTTTTAAAAGCAATACCTTCAGGTCTGCAGAACCCATCAGACAGCCTGGTTCCTCCCAAGGCCAACCCTCGGTCTGATGGTATTTCTGGCAGTGCAGACGAGAGGAGGTCGGGGCCACCCTCACTTGTGTCGCACACTGAGAAGTCCTGTTGTAAAGAAAAAAAAAAAAACAAAAACAAAAAAAGAAACAAAATGGAAAAAGTCACAAAAAAGTTTGTATAAAGACGTATTTTTGTACTACATGGGGACTCTTCCTGCATGTCAGCAATAAACTTCCTGATCTGGAGCCACCTGCAGCAATGCCTCTCTGTTCTTGTCCTCTGTCTAGCTCGCCGTCCCTGTCCCAGCAAGGCAGGTCCTGTGGCTCTGGGCCCTGCAACAGGTGCGCTGTGACCTCCAAGCAGCAAAAGCAGGAGGGAACAGGGATGTCCCTGCCTCCTGCCAGTGCCCAGTGGGAGTTTCTGACTTGGTGTGGCCCTGCTTTCTGCCCGCTGTTGGCAGAAGAGTAGCAGGGCCCTGACAACTACAGAGCCATTGGCCCCTCTCTGAAAGGCCTGTCAGAGGTTGTGGTTGCTGGGTGCCATGCACTCACAAGCCTATTCCAGGGCGCTGGGGTAAGGAGCTAGCCAGCACTGGCCTTTTCCTGTGCTGTCCTCGCCTCCTTGGGAAGCCAAGGGGTGCCTGCCTTCCTTCCTTTTTCCTTCCGTGGCCTAAGTTTAGACTGTAGATTGTACTTCCCAGCTAAACCAAGAAACTGAGAGAAGAGGTAGGGTAGACCATCTCCAGCTGGACAGGGAAGGCAAAAGGCACCGCAGCAAATGAAACCTCTCAGACGAGCCTCTTCCCATGACTGCTCTGCCCTGCCCCTTCCCTGCAGCCCACACCCACATAGTCCATCCTGTATGGACCCCTGCCCTGTCTGACCCAAGTCTACCACCGTGAGATGCCCTTCCTCAGCCCACCCGTCAGCTGTTGCTCTGGACCTGGTTTCTATTCACAATCCCTAGCTTTGGGTACAGATGTCTCTGGGACTGCATAGGTCTCCCAGTTCAGCCCTCAAAATTGGTCTGGCACCCAACTGGTGTTCAGAACGTCCTAGTTTGTTTTCTTTTTGCTTCTAGCGTGTAGACAAAACAGCCCTATTTCTTCAGACTGTTTTCTTTCTAAGATTTATTATATATACAATGTTCTGCCTGCATGCCAGAAGGCAGCACCAGGTCTTGTTACAGGTGGTTGTGAGCCACCCTGTGGTTGCTGGGAATTGAACTCAGGACCTCTGGAAAGAGGGTATTGCTGTTTTGCCTGCATGTATGTACCACTTATGTTCCTGGTGCCCACAGAGGCCAGAAGAGGACCTCAGATCCCTGGACTGCGAGTTATAGGTGATAGTGAGCCCTCACATGGGTGCTCAGAATTGAACCCTGCTCCTCTGGAAGAACAGCCAGTGCTCTTAACCTCTGAGCCATCCCTCTGTCCTCTGGTTTACTGATCTCTTGGGACTGTTTAGCCTTTACTAATTTTCATGTTTTGTTTTTCCAACTCTATATAATAAGCAAGCTGAAGTTTCTCCATCCAAGAGCCCAGACCACCTGATCCCAGATTTCTGTCCATCTGTATGTCTTCTCTTCATCCCCTTGCTTCCCCAGTCAGGTCTGTCCCCGAAGCTGTCCTGGATGAGGCTCATTCCTGTCTCTCACACTCCTCCCTGTAAACCCCAAACTCACCTTGAATCTGGCCACTGTAACTTCCACTGTGAGTGGCAAAGCTCTTGTCCCCATCCCCCTCTTCCCTACGCCTGACAGTCCAGGTGCCACAGGGACTAGAGTGAGCCACCTAAAACTTAGGTTTAGCCAGATGCTGTGGCATATGTCTGTAATCCAAGATCTCTGACCTCTGATTTTGAGACCAGCCTACATCGTGAGTTCAGGCCAGCAAGGGTTACATATTACATAGTGAAGCCTGGGGATGTGATTCGCCTAGCTTGCATGAAGCCCTGGATTTGGTCCTCAGAACTACATAAATTGATCCCATGCCTGAGATGCTAGCATTGGAAATGGGGAGAATCGAGAGGATCAGAAGTTCAAGGTCATCTCCAGAGGTCATGAAACTCTCAAAAACAAAAATTTAACAACTTTTGATCAAAATAATTAAAGTATAAAATGTCAAGGAAGGAACCAAAGAGATGGTACAGCAGTTAAGAGCCCTTAATGCTCTTCCAGAGGACCTGAGTTTGGTTCTTAGCGTCCACATCAGGTGGCTCACGGCTGCCTGCTCTTCCACCTCCAGAGAATGTAATACCCTCCTTTGACCTTGGCAAGCACTGGACACACGTAGCAAATATAGACATATATACATAAATAGTTTTTCAAAAAATAAACTAAAACTGGGCAGTGGTGGTGCACTTCTTTAATCCTAGCACTCGGGAGGCAGAGGCAGGCGGATCTCTTTGAGTTCGAGGCCAGCCTGGTCTACAAGAGCTAGTTCCAGGACAGGCTCCAAAGCCACAGAGAAACCCGGTCTCAGAAAAAAAAAAAAAAAAGATGGCTTAATTGTTAAGAGCACTCCTTCCAGAGGACCCAGGTTTGATTCCTACACAGTGGCTCACAACTGTCTAAACTGCAGTTCTCTGAACTCTTCGGGCACCAGGCAGGCTCATGGTACATACACGCAGGCAAAACACTCACTAAATTAACAAGCCTCCGTTATAGAGCCTGCCATAGTGATTGTGTTAGTTAGGTTTCTGTTGCTATGATAAAGACCATGACCAAAAGCATCTTGGGGAGGCAAGGGTTTTTTGTTGTATTTGTAGTCCATCATCAAGGCAGGAGCCTGGAGGCAGAAACTGAAGCAAAGCCATGAGAGAATGCTGTTTTTGGCTGGAGAGATGGCTCGGCGGTTAAGAGCACTGACTGCTCTTCCAGAGGACCCGAGTTCAATTCCCAGCACCCACATGGTGACTCAACACTGTGCTGTATACATAATAATTTTAAAAAAATGTTTTCTGGGCTGGAGAGATGGCTCAGAGGTTAAGAGCATTACCTGTTCTTCCAAAGGTCCTGAGTTCAATTCCCAGCAACCACATGGTGCCTCACAACCATCTGTAATGAGGTCTGGTGCCCTCTTCTGGCCTGTAGGCATACACACAGACAGAATATTGTATACATAATAAATAAATAAATTTTAAAAAAAATGTTGTTTTCTGACTTGCTCAGATTGCTTTAATACTCCCTAGGGTTACCCTTCTAGGAGTGGCATTGCCCACAGTGGGCTGGTTCCTTCATCAGTCAAGAAAAGGCCAAGCTGATGGAGCCATCTCTCCAGCCCCTCAGTGGAGTTTCTACTTCTCAAATGACTCCGCCTTGTCAACAAAAAACTAGCCAGTGTAACTGATCCATGTTAGCCTTACACACAAATACACCACAAACCATGACCCTCCTTTTCTTATCTCCAGGAACTCAAGATAATTTTTTGTTTTTTGTTTTTCAAGACAGGGATTTTCTTTGTAGCTTTGGATCCTGTCCTGAACTCGCTCTGTAGACCAGGCTGGCCTCGAACTCACAAAGATTTGCCAGCCTGATCTACAGAGTGAGTTCCAGGACAGCCAGGGCTACATAGAGAATCTCTATCTGGAAAAAAAAAATACCTCCCCCCCCCCCCAAAAAAAAAAGGGAGGGAAAAAAGAGGAAAGGAAGGAAGGAAGGAAGAAAAGAAAGAAAGAAAGAAGGGAGGGAGGGAGGGGGAGGGGAGGGAGAGGAGAGAGGGAGGGAGGGAGAGAGAGAGAGAGAGGGAGGGAGAGAGAGAGAGAGAGAGAGAGAGAGAGAGAGAGAGAGAGAGAGAGAGAGAGGGAGGGAGAGAGAGAGAGAGAATACCTGGGAGACTTTAAGCTCAGCAGCCTTGGGCTCCTCTGAACACAGTTCAGGTGTGCTGACACCAAGGCACCTTTCCTTCCCTGAAGATTTCACCTCAGTGCTGCTGGTTTCTTCCTAATCACAGCTACTTTCTCAGCTGGGCCAGACCAGAGACAGCAACGGTTTCACTGAATTGGTTCTGGACTCTTGTTAAACATGACTGATTCTTCAGCCCCAGCTGACCAGAAACCACAGGTTCTTAGTTCAAACAAGGACATGAACAACCAATAAGAGGGTCTGTCTCCCAAACCTCCCTCAGAAACATCGCAGTCTGATGGAGGACTTTTCTGGTTTTTTGAGACAGAGTGGGGGGAGCCTGAGTGTGGGCACAGCAGCCAAGCACAGCAGCCAGGCCAGCCACGGCTGAAGTGGGCAGGGAACAGGCCCTTGGCTGGATAAGCTAGAGCCCCGAGGCCTCTTCCAGTCTGGACCCCTCAGCTCCCTAACCTGCCAAGACCTGCCTTTCCTGTTTCCTCTCTGAACCTTTCCAAGATGACAAATTCCTGTCCCAAGCAGATGGGAGGGCAGAGATGGGCCAGCCAGAGGACAAGTTTCAGGAGAGAAGAGGAGGCCTGGCCCACTAGGCAGAATCTGCGGGTGGATGGGCAGACGAGAGATTCCAGCCATAGGGGAGAAACAAGCGACCAAGGGACCAGAGAGAGCACTATGGCTGGCAGAAGCAGGCAGCCAGCCACTGTAGACAGCTATCTCAGCCAAAGGCTTTACCTACCTTCTCCATAACCCTCCATTGACAGGGTTTCTCTGTAGCTCTGGAGCCTGTCCTGGAACTAGCTCTCGTAGACCAGGCTGGCCTCAAACTCACAGAGATCCGCCTGCCTCCGCCTCCCGAGTGCTGAGATTAAAGGTGTGCGCCACCACCGCCCGGCTCTTCTCAGAGTCATCGGGGCCATGGCGTCACTTCCCATGCCGAACAAGGAGCTGGCTGTAGAAGGTAACAATCCAGTAGTGTCCGTCCCTCTGCAGGGTCCAGCAGCCACCTCAACACTCCCTTTGTTTCAGCAAGGCCTCCATTTCCCCAAGGCTGAGTCGCATCTCACCCAGATATGGACACGCATTTGCCTCCAGGCAGAGACAGATCTGCTAGGCTTGGTTAAGCAGACCATTGTGCAGTTTCACCGAAAGCTATCTCAACCCTCACACCACGTTCATACCGACCCCACAGAGAACAGGTGTGTGCCCCACAAACGGAGGGACAGACTCCTCCATACACAGAGGGGGACAAGCTAGGCTGCAGCACACGCTAACATTTATGTAGTCAGCAGACCATGTTCCTCAACACTGCTGGGACCATTTGGAGTCCTGGCCTCCAGCTGCTCTTCCCTGCTAGCGATCTTTACTTTCCTTCTGATTTGAGTTACTGAAAGCTGTGTCAAAGTTGTTTACCAGCTCTGCTTCACAAGCACGTGTTGCCTTGGCCTTGAGGATCAGAGGATAAGGTTTTCACCTGTTGGCCTCCATGGTGCTATTGAATAGAGGGCTTCTTACCAGGGACTAGAGGTCCGTGTCTCTGTCGGTTTCAACCTCCAGCCCATTGCCCGAAGCTCTCGAACTATATGGTGGTGCATAGAACGCAGACAGGCATTGTGTGCTGCAAACACATTCCCAACACTACTTCTGTATGTGTCCAACTAGCTAGTCACACATGCCTTGGAGAAGCAGGGATGCACAGTGGTCGTCCACAAGCATCACTGATGGTACTGAAATGTTGCCCCAGGCTGGTATTGATTCTGGTGCTAACTACCTTTTAGCCCTATATAACCCAAAGGGTCACAGCTTTGCTGGTTTGCGTTGAGGACTCCTCCCGAAGATCCGTCAATGTCAGTATTCAGAGCTCAGGCTGTAGACTCCATCCTCCCTGTTCTCTTGAACTGGGTGACCCACCTATTCTCAGAATGCTAAACAAACCCATCTGGTCTCTCCTTGCTGGAAATGGTATTTGGGGGCTGGGGCTACATCTGCCTCTCTAACACCCACACCCAGGTATCTAATCTGATATCTAAAACCTGACTCTCAGTCCTGCCCCACCCCCTGGAGAAAAAACAAAATGAACAAACCAAAAAACATTGCTCCTCCCAAGACTTTGCTCTCTTGTACAGCCCAAGGTCAAGGCTAAATTCCTCTTCCCTCCAAACCACCTCCACACAGGAACTTCCTTCACCTGCCTCCCCCCACCCCTCCCTGAATACATGCCAGCCTGCTCCCTGCTCTTTCTGTCTCTGTCCTTGCCCTGCTGTGGCCAAGCCTGTCTTCATGCCACTTCAGGAGTCTTTCCAAAGTGTGGAGTGGGTAATGACACTCCCTTACTTAAGACCCCAGGGCTTATCAATTCACTTACAATGACATCTGGGCTCCCGCAACATCGCCAGCATGGTCTCGCACCAATCATTCCCCTATGCCCTTGCCCCACAGATGCTAGCTCTCTGCAAACCAGGAACTCCACTCCTGCTCCTATTCCTTATGTCTACCTAGATACTCTCCCCCAGGGGGCATGGGTGCCCTCTCCTCAGGACCCAGGTCTTTCCTGGGGGTGTTCCCCATCACAAAGGATTCCATCCTCTGCTTAGCACCTCAGTCCAAGAGTGCCTGCCTCCTAAATACTTTATATAACCTCTTTATTCTGAATCTCCATTTTTAGGAGCCAGGCATCTCCTAACGGGGTGGAGTAGGGTGTGTGTGTGGGGGGGGGGTGTTCTCATCCCACATTGAAATGCTGAAGCAGCATTATATGCAAATAGGTAAGTACACCTGGGCCAAAAGAGCTCTGTATGCTCAGAAAGCAGACTAAATAGTCACAAATACACCCAGGTGTGAATCAGCCCACTTCTTCTTTCTCCATCTCCTCTTGCTCCCTACTTGAACCCAGGCTGGCCTGGGGGAGTGTGTGTGGGGGTGGTCCTTCAGCTTGGACTGGGAGGGGGTTAATGGCCCTCAGGCCTCAGGCAGCGCCTACAGCTATGTCTGCAATTTCCTCTCCCCATTCTTCCCCTCCTCCTTCCCAAGATTCCCGCCAAGAAGGCCTCCCCCTCACCCCAGCCCCAGCATAAGGAGGGGGAAAGGGGGGGTAGCCAGACGACAAGGCAGAAAGAAGAGCCCAGCTGCAAATCCCCCAGCACACTTCTGTGCAAGTCTTGAGCCCAGGTGGAAGCACACGTGTGAGTTTGGGCAGGTCCAGCCGGCAAAGCAGCGAGGACGTTCCCTGCACTTGCAGAGGCAGGGGCCGCGCTGGGGTCCGCAGTGTGCCGGGGCCTGGCTCACCGCCGAGTCCTACAATCATTGACCTTGGGTGACCACAGCAGCTGGACACACTCAGGCCGGCCACTGGGAGGAGGGGCTGAGAGGTCCTCTCTCCCCGGAGGACCAATGAGGACGTGGAGGTGATGGCTTACTCCGCTGGGTCCACCAAAGGGCTGGAGGGATGATCGGGTTTGGATCCGCCCCCATCACAGGAGGAGCCAGGCACAGGGAAGTAGTTTGGAGCCTGCGCCCTATAGTCAGAGAGTTGTGGGTTCAAGTCCTAACCTTGTGGCAAAGATCTTCAAGATCTTTATGACTCAGTTTACATCATCTGCAAATTGGAGGTTTAATGATAGCCACATTTAGGGTTGGTAGGCTTACAAGAAGGAATGTCTATGGGGGGTGGGTACCTCCGGCTCCCGGGCCTTAGGGATGTTTAGTTAATGATGTTGTTGTTAGTACTGGCTGGGGCAGCCCCTGTGAGCGGCCTCCCCAGCGGCTTCCTGTAGGGGAGCAGGGGCCGCCCCCTCTCCCCTTCCTCCAGGCGCTCTTCCTCCCGCCTCTCCGCCCCGCCCCGTCCCTCCTCTTTCCTCAGAGGAAACTTTCCGCCGGCTGGTCCATCGGGGTGTCCGGCCGCGCCACGGTGTGAACCGAGTAAGGCGGACAGGACGGCCCGGCCCGGGTATATGCAGCCCCCGGAGAGACGCAATTGCCGGGGGCCGCAATTGCCGGAACGCTGACGGGTGAGTTAGCAGGGCTGAGGCCCCGCAGGCGGAGGGGTGCAGGAGGGAGGCGGCAGGGGAGCCCGAGGCACCGCCTCGTCCTTCCGTGCGCTGGGCCTCGCCTGGGACCCCACGAAGGGGCGGAGCGTGTGCGGCTTCGCCGCTGCTCCCCGGGATGAAGGGGCGTCTGCGGGGAAGCAAGGACTCTCTGGCAGAGCCCAGATCTGTGACCAAATGAGGGGAAATGCTCTCCTCCAGGGTGGAGGAGCTGCCCATGAGTGAGCGCCCTGGGCCCTGGAGGACCTGACCTGGCTGACCTCGCAGGCTTACAGGCGAGCTGCGCCCCAGCAGCATGGATGCCCCAAGGAGGGATATGGAGCTACTCAGCAACAGCCTGGCGGCCTATGCACACATCCGAGGTGAGGGCCAGGCCTTGGAGAACGGAGCCGGTCTCAGAACCCAGGCAGCCCTCCACTCCCAGCTGCTCAGTCCTATCCCCAGATGCCTGTCCCCTGCTGCCCTTCTCTTCTGTGCCCCAAACTTAGGCCCTGGATCTCTCCCAGATGGGCCGACTCCAGCCTGCCAGGCCCCCCTATGACCTCCGCTCCCTGCTCCCTAGCTAACCCAGAGAGCTTCGGTCTCTACTTCGTGCTGGGCGTCTGCTTCGGCCTGCTGCTGACCCTGTGCCTGCTAGTCATCAGCATCTCCTGCGCGCCTCGCTCGCGGCCCCGGACCCCTGCTCCGCGCCGGGACCCTCGCAGCAGCACCCTAGAGCCCGAAGATGAGGACGACGAGGATGAAGACACCATGACCAGGCTGGGCCCGGATGACACACTCCCGGGCCAGGAGCTGTCCACTGAGCCCGACGGGCCCCTTAGTGTCAACGTCTTCACGTCCGCAGAAGAGCTAGAGCGGGCACAGCGGCTGGAAGAGCGTGAGCGAATCCTGCGGGAGATCTGGCGCACTGGGCAGCCAGACCTGCTGGGCACCGGCACGCTCGGGCCCGGAGCCACGGCCACAGGCACACTGGGCCGTATGCACTATTATTGACACACGACCCACAGCATGGGTCCCTGAGTACTGGACGTGGGACTGAACCCAGTACTGCCCCAGGGCTTTAAAACTGCCTCTGCTCCAATTCTCCTGGTGCTATTGGGCGTGGAACGCCGCCTGCTAAGCACTCTTTACTGGGCAGGTGTGGGTGGGGGAAAAATGCCAGGTCCCACCTTCTCCTCCTGGTAGTAATGAATGACCAATGAAAGCTAGTCACAGAGACTCAGTCTCGTTTAGTTGCCGCTGCTTTCAGCAGTCCCCCAGGCTCCGGTTTTGCAGGGGAGTCCCACGGATGTGGGTGTCACTGCTTTTGCTGGTCACACCACCTCTGGGGGTCCATCCAATGCATGCTTGTGCTCACTTTACAGACCAAAGAATTAGACCGAGACATGCCTGTCGTACTTGCACACGGGACAGTTATTACAGGCATTCCTTACTAGCCAACACTTGGACAAATGTCACCTAGTCCCCTGCCCTATAACCTGCCTGGGATATCACTGCAATCACCCAGGGATGCCTAGGGCTCAGACCTGGATGTTAATTCTATTAGACCTGGTGCCTGAGCGAAGCCAGAAGTTTGCTTCTGGGCCGAGTATCATTCCAAGTGAGTGGACACAGGTCCCTTGGGGCAGACGCCAAGTGGGAGGAGCTGCTCCCCCAAAGGCCGGCTCCACCCCTCTAGCGCACAGCGGGGTTCCTGAATCTAGGAGGGTCTGGGCCCCTCCACCCTGCATCCAGCGCAGGGAAGGCCTCCGAAGGAGACTACAACCCCCACCCCGCCCCCAACCATCCGGTGGATAAAAATAGCCTTGCACAGGACTTGAGAATGGTAATGGGAGCCACATGTTGGCCAGATGTGCCCGAGAGAGCGCGCCAGGAATGCGGAGGGTGGTTGCTGGCTGGCCCCGCCCCACACGGACCAGGCTGGTCTATGAGTTCAGTTTTTATTTCCTTGGAGTTTCTCAAAGTTGTGTGCAAGGGCCGGGGTGGCCCGAACAGGATAGATAGACTTCCCTCCAGGTCGGGCTGAGGTTCCGCCTGAGCCCTCCCTTATTCCGCCGGCTGTGTTTCCGTCTGTGTCTGCGCCTGTTTGAAGGACTTCTTGGTCCTCTGCATCGTCCGAACCTAGTCAGGAGAGGGCATCAGGGACCGGAGTCAACAGCTACCGCCCTTCCCCCTCCTGGGTCTGCATTGCACCCACCTCTAGCAATTCGATCTTCTCATTCGCGGTCTTCAGCTCCTCCCAGACATCATTCATCTTCTGTCTGTGGATACGGGGTTCAGGTGAGACACTGGACCCTTCCCTTTGTCTCCCGCCCCGCCCATCTGCATCACCGCCCACTTACTCCAGTTTCAACGCCAGAAGCTCCAGCGCGCTCTTTAGTGACCCCACCTCTTCCTTTAACGATGCTACTTCCACAGCATCTGCGCAGGCGCTGTCCCTCTTGCCTTCGGAGGAGGTTAGTGGGACCACGGGATGAAGTGTGGGAGCTCCTTCAGGGACTGGCATCCATTTGATAGTATGTGGTACTTGGGGAGTGGGGACTGACTCTTTTGGAGGCACTTGCTTTTGGGGACTCCCTCCTTCAGAAGGCAGCTCTTTGGGGAGTGGTTCTTTCGGAGCTGTCTCATCTTTGGCTGGCCGACCCTTCACGGCAGCCTCATCTTCAGGCTTGGAGTGGGCTGGGCAGCTGTCCCCCTGCCCGTGTTTCATCTTACAGCAGGACCTCTCTGAGGAGTCAGACGCTTGAAAGTGCTGTCCTGGCACCTGGATGTTATTTGGAGGTGCAAGAGACTGGGACCCCTGTGTGGTTTCTTCTGGAGGCAAATGCTGGCACTGAGTGTTGTCTCTAGAAGGGTCCTCTCCAAAAACCATGTGCTCTGGGGTCAAGATCTTTACTAGTGCGGGGGCAGTGTCCACAGGAAGGGCTGCCTTCGGGTCAAAGATTTCATCCTTAGTTGGGGCTTTTAGGGCAGGGGCTTCATCCCCAGAAAGGGCACTCCCTGTAGTGACAGCCGTGTCCACAGTGGTATTCTCTGCAGTGGGGATTTTGTCCGAATCCAGGGCTTTCTCTGGAACGCAGTTCTCTGGAGTGGAGACTTTGTTGGGAGCTGGGTTCTTCTCTGTGCCAAGGGTCTTATCAGGAAGCCGAGTTTTATCTGGAGTGGCAGTTTTATTTGTGGAGGGGGCCTTTCCTGGGCTTCTCCGGTCATCCTCCTGTGGTGATGGTAGGGATGGGGTCTTAGGTGGAAGCTGGTTACCTTAAAGTAGCTTCCTTGTTTCCCTTGGGATCTTTTACCCTTGTAAAACACACCTGTGGGAACCATTTCCTTCCAGTGATGCCCTCTCTCTCACCTGACTCGACACTGAATGCTGTTGAGAAGCCTGGGTTCCGGGTCGCTTTCTCCCAGGTTGCCTTGCCCCCCGACTGAGGAAGCTGCCATTGAAGCCTATGAAAGTAGAACTTCAGAGACCCAAGCTCATCTCTGTCCAGCAACACCCCGCCCCCACCCCCCAATCCCTGTCTTCTACTGTAGGAAGTGAACCCTTACCGCAGTCTCGGGAGGGGCATTTCTGGCTGTCCCCACTGGGTGTGGAAGATGTCCTGGAACACATCTCGGTCAGCAACAGGAGACAGGCGTGGAAGGGGGTTCTCCTCTGCATCCCCCTCCTCCCCAATGCCCTCCTCCTCCTTACTTGACTTTGCTAGGTGCTGAGGCAGCTGCTGCCAGCCTCTTGACAGATGTTCTGGGCATCAGCTTTTTTGATTCCTTAACGGGAGCTGGGAGGAGAGAAAGGAGTAATGTCTGTCTGCTTATGTCCCCGGGCACGCAAGGGTGATGGGAGATGAATTCCATCTGATTTTGAGAGCTCACCCTGGGCTTAGGGAAGCATGGAACATAAGGGAAGGCTTTGTGGGGGCGCTAGCGCTCTATCCTGCCTGCCAGGTTTTGATCCCCTCTTTGAAGATCTGCCTGTTCCCTGCTTGGTGCCCATAAGGAGTTCTCTGGTTCAGACTTCATTCTTTGTTGGACCAACAACCCCTCCCCCCACACACACATATATCTTTTTCCCAAGACGGTCTTACTTTGTAGCTGTGACTGTCCTGGAACGTACTAAGCTATCTCACACCTTTTAAATGATCCTACCCAGTCTTAGGGGTTTAATCATCATCAATAATCCAGTAAAGCCCAAATCTCCATCTCTGTGACCCTTGAACGCTTGTCATTCCAGCTGCCCTCTCGAGAACCAAGGTCATGAGCTCAAAGAATGACTCGATTACATAGAGACCACCGAGTCTCAGAAAACCAGATCATTTTGGAGAGCTGCCAGCACCAACTACATGGCATCTAGACGCAAGTTCCTGCTTCCCACACTCTAGCCCCTGAGCTTTCCTCATTTCTGCTGTTCTCATGCCTCCCACGTGCTCACCGGCAGGGATGAGGCAATAAGAAGGTCTTTGATTCTGTAGACCAGGCTGGCTTTGAACTCACAGAGATCTGCCTGCCTCTGTGTCCTGAGGGTTGGGATTAAAGGTGTGCGCCACCACTGCCTGGCCTCATCTTTTAAAATTCCTTACATTGCAGTTCTAAAAAAATTCAGCAAGAGGTGGCTCAGGAGTTAAGAGCACCGATTACAGAGGGCCTGGATTCAATTCTCTACACCCACATAGCAGCTAATCAGGTGCTCTTAACCCCGGAGCCCCACTTATTGCTCTTGCAGAGGACCCAAGTTCAGTTCCCAGTACTCAACGTGCACGGAGATTTGTCTCATAGCAACCTATAACTCCAGCTCCAGAGTGACCCACAGCCTCTGGCCTCTGTGGGCACCAGTACACAAACACAAGATACACCAGAAAGCATATATGGGGGGAGGTGTTTTTAGCTTTTTTTCCCCTCCCAGAGAGGGTCTCTACATAGTCCTGGAACTCACTCTGTAGACCAGGCTGGCTTTAAACTCAGATCCACCTGCCTCTGTGTCCTGAAGGCTGGGATTACAGGTGTGTGCCACACCCACTAAGAATGGATATCCGTGCTCTGAAAGAGGGTCTCACTGTTGTTACCCAGGCTGAGCTGACGTGCTCCTCCTGAAACATGCGAGTAGCTAGAAATCTAAGAGTAGCCATGACAGCAGCAATAGTGTACAACTTTTCATTTTTTGCTGTTGTTTTCTGTCTTTTGAGGCAAGGTTCCTCTGTGTAGTTCTGGCTATCCTGGAACTCAAAAAAGCTTTTTTTTTTTTTAAAAAAAAATATTTATTTATTTATTATGTATGCAATATTTTGTCTGTGTGTATGCCTAAAGGCCAGAAGAGGGCGCCAGACCTCATTACAGATGGTTGTGAGCCACCATCTGGTTGCTGGGAATTGAACTCAGGACCTTTGGAAGAGCAAGCAATGCGCTTAACCTCTGAGCCATCTCTCCAGCCCTTAAAAAAGCATCTTTTTGAGACAGGGTTTCTCAATGTAACAGGCCCTGGCTGTCCTGAAACTCTGTGTAGACCATGCTGGCCTTGAACTCACAGAGTACAGGGATTAAATGTGTGTGCCACCACCTCCCAGCACAATTTTTGACTTCTAAGTAGCCTGATATCTATTTGTGTACTTATATGCATATATGTGCATTTGCCCAGGCATGTGGGGCAAAGGATGACGTAGAGGAGTCATTTCTCTCCTACCATGTGAGTATCCAGGATCAAACGCAAAGTCAACAGGCTTCGTGCCTCTACCTGCTGTGCCACCTCACCAGCCTACAGTATACAGACTTCAGTGACCTGGAGTCATGGTACATGCCAGTAATCCCAGCCTCCTCCAGGAGGTGAAGAGAATGAGAATGCTGGGAGTTCAAGGCCAGCCCGGGCTATGCTGTAACACCTTGTCTAAAATAAATATTAAAAAAATCCCAACAGCCAGGCGTGGTGGAGCACACCTTTAATACCAGCCAGCACTTGGGAGGCAGAGGCAGGTGGATCTCTGTGAGTTCGAGGCCAGCCTGGTCTACTTAGTGAGTTCCAGGACAGCCAGGGGCTGTTATGAAGAGAAACCTTGTTTCAAAAAAAAAAAAACAAAACTACCAAACACAATGGTCAGAGCAAGCCACATGAAGGTGGCAATGACAGCAATGACAGTGGAGGGAGTCCCAAAGGCAGCTACACACGGTGGCATCCACATCAGCAGACAAAGCCACTTCAGTACACGGCACACACTGACTTAACATGACAGCATGTTAGAATAAGCACAGACTATAATTACCAGCTTTATTTCTTGCTAGTAGTGTAGGAACTTGGGCAGGTAAACTCTGTTACCGTGTTGTACCCGTGTCCTCATCTTCGAGACAAGGATAACAATATGCACCCAAGGGCTGTGCCAAGACTCAGAGTGAGTCAATACTAAGTGTTCAGCAGACATAACTCACTATAGGTAACTCTGCACCCCGCTGCTGAGATTTGGCTAAGTGATTTGTAGGGCCCTCCCACCTGAGAGCAATTCTATACTCCTGAGGATAGTTTTCTGACACTTTGGGATTTAAGAGGGTAGGAGAAGGTCTGAAGAGATGCCTCAGCAGGTAAGAGCACTAGCTGCTCTTTCAGAGGACCTGGGTTCGATTCCCAGCACCCACATGACACTTCACAATCATCTGTGATTCCAATTCTAGGGGATCCAACACACTTCTGGCCTCCATGGGCACCAGGTGCCAACAAGGTGCAAAGACACACATACAAGTAAAACATACACACAAAATAATTTAAGCAGAAAGAAGAACACAAATAGAGCCAGGCGGTGGTGGTGCACGCCTTTAATTAGCCCCAGCACTTGGCAGGCAGATCTTTGTGAGTTCAAGGCCAGCCTGGTCTACAGAGTGGTTTCCAGGACAGCCAAGGATACACAGAGAAACCCTGTTTCAAAGAAAGGAAAAAAAAGGAAAATAGAAGTGAGGCCAGAAAGTGATGTCCTGGTTTCATTTCTGCTGCTGTGACACAGGGAGGAAGGGTTTGTTCAGTTTCCAATTCCTCACAGTACTGTGAGGAAGCCAAAGCAGGAAACTTCAAATCCGCAGACAAGCGCAGAGAGAAAATAAATACGCAGTTCCTTCCTTGCTTGCTGTCAGCCAGCTTTCTCTTATGCTGCTCCAGACTCCCTACCTAGGGACAGCGTTACCCACTATGTCAACAATCAAGACAGCACAGGTGATGAAGTGGGTGACTCTGCTCTGGCTCCTGAGCTTGGGGCCTGTGAGGTGAAGCCCTGCTCCCTTAGCTTACCAACAGGCCTAAAGCTCAGCCACCCCGCGTCACTTCTCCTAGGGAAAGCCAAGTGGCTGGTGGGAACTGGTGTCCTCCAGCGCCTGGCAGAAACAACATCAAACCCTCCCGGAAATCTTCCCAAAGGCTTCCAAGGCTCCCACAGCTAAGATCAAGGCATGAGCTCACAAAGGTAAAAGGCACACAAAAAGGCAGGCTGCTGTGAGCGGTCAGCAGGCCCTGCTTAGTGCACACACTGGAATTCTCAAGCGGGGAACGTGACACAGCTTAGGTAAGAAATTAGGATGCAGAGGCAACAAAAGGATTATCTGGAAGAACCGGCTATGAAAAGCAAACAGAAAACTGCGTGACTACAGATGACCACAGCATTCCTGGAAAAATACACAATGCAAGCCCATGACCTTGTACATGTGTACATGTGTACAGACAGGATTTACCGTACACGTACAAGTTAAACAGCGGGGTGAATCCAGCCTAAAGTTAGAGAATCGCTAGATGAGAAGCGGGGTAGGGGTGATATGATCCAGACCAATGTTCTTGGTGAGGCGGCGCCCAAGTCCTCTCCCAGAACGGCAGCGAGGAAGATGGACAGAGGATAAGATGGGCATCTGTGTGCTTGCGACACTGTCCAAGGCAGCAAGGAAGATGGACAGAGAACAAGATCAGCATCTCCGTGCTCCCAGGATGGCAGCGAGGAAGATGGACAGAGGACAAGATGAGCATCTCTGTGCTCCCCAGACGGCAGCAAGGAAGATGGACAGTGGACAGGATGGGCATCTCTGTGCTGTGACACTGTCCAAGGCAGTGCGGTAACATGAGAAGTGTCTGCTTGATAGTGTTCCTCCCTGGGATTGCTCATCCCTTCTGTCCAATGGTGCACAGAGTGGGTCTGCAGTGCTGAGTTGGGGAAGGGGTGCAAGTGTGGTTTCAGTGGCTATGAGGAGCCACAACCTCTCTACTCATGTGACACCCCTCCCACCCTCCACTTGGGTTGGGCAACACAACCAACCCAAGAGCAGTGAATGGTACTTCATCAGAAAACAAAACACTGCATCAAAGGACAACATTAACAAAGGATGCCTGGGCTCGAGAGACAGCTCAGTAGGTAAGAGCACTGGCTGCTCTTTCCCAGGCCAGGGCTTCAATTCTGGGCCTCTACCTCACAACTATCTGTAAGGCTAGTTCCAAAGGATCTGGTGCCCTCTTCTGGCTTCCACAGGTACTGCATGAATGCAGTACACAGCCATACATGCATGCAAAATACCCATACACATTACAAAAAAAACAAAACAAAACAAAAAACAATAACAATAAAATCGTTTTTGGTGTACTGGGGGTTGAGGCTAGGGTGTGCCTCATGCTTGCCAGACAAGGGCTCTATCACATAGTTTAGCGTTTCACCTTTAATCCTAGCACTCAGGAGGCAGAGGCAGGCGATGAGTTCGGGGGAGGGGGGGCAGCTGACCTACAGAGCTAATTCCAGGACAACCACCGGGGCCACACAGAGAAACCCTGTCTTGAAGAAACAAAACAAAGGAACAAAAGCTTCTAGACAAGCCAGGTATTGATGGTGCATGTTTTTAATCCCAGCACTAAGGAGGCAGATGCAGGTGGATCTCTGAGTTTGAGGCCAACCTGGCCTACAGAGCTAGTTCCAGGACAACCATGACCACAAAGAGAAACTATCTCAAAAAAAAAAAAAAAAAAAAAAAAAAAAACCAAAAGAACAAAAGCTTCTAGGCACCACGAGGCCCCAGAGGAGTGCAAATCCAAACCACTAGACACCTTGCTGTCCACTAGCATGGCTCTAATGAAGACATTAACAAGCATCAATTTGAGTATGGAGAGACCCTGAGAGCTTCATACACTTGCTGGGAAGGGGCGGGAGGACCATGAGTTCAAGGCTAGCTTGGACTAAGTGGTGAGACTCTGTCTCAGAGATCCGAGGACTGGGATGTAGTACGGTGTCAGAGCATTTGCCTAGCATGCGCCACACCCTGGGTATCCAGCACTGAATAAGGGTGTGGTGAGGCTGAGAGTTAGCTAAGTGGTCAAGAGCACTGGCTGCCATTGCAGAGGACTGCAGTTCAATACCCAGCATCTACATGGAAGCTCACAACCATCTGTTCAGAGGATCCGACACCCTCTTCTGGCCTACACGGACACCAGGAACATATGTGTTGCACAGGCATGCATGCAGGCAAATCACCCATATACATAAAAATAACTAAGCCCCCTACCCCCATACAGGGTTTCTCTGCATAACCTTGGCTGCCCTGGAACTCTGTAGACCAGGGTGGTCTCAAACTCAGAGATCTGCCTGCTTCTGCCTCCCGAGTGCTGGGATTAAAGATTTGCGCCACCACTGCCTAGCCAACATTTTTAAAAATATCCTCTCAGAGTTAGGAATGATAGTTTCCTTCTGAAAAGACTACAATTCCCACCTTCCCGTGAGGGCGGCCAAAGTCATTTTCATGACTCTATGAGGGGCCACATCCCATCTTCGGTAGGCATTTTGGCCATCTGCACACGAGATGACAAACATGCCCAGTTGCCGTGAATAAACATTATTCTGCTAAAGATCAGACCAAGTCTCTCTTCCGTCTCTCTGCCTTTAAACAATCTAGCGTCAGTGAACTCCCGGAGCCATGTCCTCTCCACCCCAGATTTATCTCTATGGACTTTGAAGCATACAGCTAGCACCGTGATATAGTTCAGTGGAAGGCACTGGTCTCATTTGTGCAAAGCTTGGGTTTGATCCTTACTACCTCCCCCACCAGCAGACACGCCAGCGGGGCTACGTGACAGTCGAGGCCAAGAACCACACAGAAGCATTAGCATATGAACACATACAATTGGACTCACACAGGAAATCCCACAGCTCTGACAGGGGCCTTGACCCTTCCCTCCCTCCCCGGCCAGGGCAGGATGTTCCTATGGTATACTGAACTAGTGGGGAACTATGAGTGTTTAGGAACAACTGGGTCAGGGCTGGAGAGATGGCTCTGAGGTTAGGGGCACTGGCTGCTCTTCTAAAGGTCCTGAGTTCAATTCCCAGCAACTACATGGTGGCTCACAGCCACCTGTACTGAGATCTGGTGCCCTCTTCTAGCCTATTGGGATACATGCAGATGGAACAGTATGGATGATTAATTAATATTGTTTCATAGAACAACCCCTCAACCCCATGCTCCCCAGGCACTCACGTGAATCCCGAGATATAATTTTCCGTGGGACCAGCTTCCTGATCTAGATGAAAAAGAAATATGAGAATTTAAGAAGAAGTTTCAAAACTTTTAGGTCTAGTCTCATTTAGGGGTGACCCTCTAGCTGTGTTTGTTCAAGGAGTTCCATAATGCCTGTTGCTTTATTCTTTGTGTGTGTGCGCACGCGTGTGCGTGCATGTGCAAAATGCATGTACTAATGTGTAGACAAGAGGTTGACATAGGCAATCTTTTTTCTTTTCTTTTGGTTTTTTGAGACAGGGTTTCTCTGTAACTTTGGAGCCTATCATGGAATTCACTCTATAAACCAGGCTGGCCTCGAACTCACAGAGATCCACCTGCCTCTGCCTCCCAAGTGCTGGGATTAAGGGCAGGTGCCACTACCGCCCGGCTGGGAATCTTTCTTGATTCCTCCTCTTGTATCCCTAGCTGTCCTGGAACTCATTCTTTAGACCAGGCTGGCCTCGAACTCAAGAGATATGCCTGTCTGTCTCCCGAATGCTGGATTAAGGGCATGTGCCATCACACCTGGCTTTCTGCCTAATTCTTTAAGGTAGTCTCCCAATCAAAAGCAGAGCTCACCAATATGGTTCCTTCTGCCTCGCTACCTTCCTGAGGCTAGAAACACAGGGGTGCTGCCATGCCCATTTGCCATTTCTATGGGTTCTGGGGGATCTGAACAAAAACACTTGATTCCTGACTTTTTTTTTCCTGGTTTTTTTTTTTTTTTTTTTTTTTTTGACAAGGTTTCTCTGTGTAGCCCTGGCTGTCCTGCTTTGTAGACCAGGCTGGCCTCATACTCAGGGATCCACTTGTCTCTGCCTCCCCAATGCTGGGACTAACGTGTGTGCCACCATACCGTTTCCCGATTTTTTTTTTTAAAGAAGTCTTTCCTCTGCCTTCCCAGTGTCTGGTTCAATACTCACAGGGGGTGGAGGAAGCACGAAGTTGTCTGGAAACACTCCTCTTCTGCCTTGACACTCGCCTTCCCACCAGCCCTTATCCTCTGTGGTCTGGTTGAGGAACAAGGCAGCAGGGAGGTGAGCCTCGCTCAGGTCCCTCTTGCCTGGGTCCCACTCCTTACCCTTCTGTGCCTCCTATGCCTCTCACACCTTCCTCAGAACTTTCACCAGGTCCCCCTTGTGCAGCGCCAACTCATCCGGGGCCTCAGGCTGGTAGTCAAACAGGACCCTGCAGGTCTCTGGGCAGGAGACTGAGAGGAGGCATTCTATTGTGTAGCCTCCCCCAGTGGCTCCCACCCACAACTTACCTGGCTCCCCTCCCACATGGCAGGGTGTGTCGATTCTTTGGCTAGACGCTCACCTGTCCGCAGGTAGTCTGGAGGGCTGTCGTAGGTCAAGTTACTCAGCTAGAAGGGGCAGAATAAAGGAAGCGGAAGATGAGCCTGAAGCTATTTCAAGAACTCACTGGGCAGAGGCAGGAGGATCTGTGTGAGTTCAAGATCAGCCTGGTCTACAAAGCAAAGTGAGTTCCAGGATAGCCAGGGCTATTAGGGTTACACAGAGAAACCCTGTCCTGGAAAAACAAAACAAAACAAAACCTCATTGGCTGTGCCTACCCTGATCCAATTTACCTTAGGAGGCTTCGGTGGATTAGGGACGACTGAAGGCATGTCTGCGGTTCCCAGGCCTGGAGAGGGACAATGAGGTTAGGGAGGTTCTAACTGAGCTAGGTTCTGGGAGAGGGCTAATGGGACAACAGGGTCAGGAAGGTCATTGGGAAGATCACTGAAGATTGCAGAGTCTGGTCCCAGGGAATCACAGGGTCACGGTCTCACTTGGGGGCCCACCGTCCAGCAATTCCACAAAGTTGGATGGGAAGGCTCCCAACTGCCCGTTCTTCTTCCCCAGCCACCAGCCGTCCTCAATCTGGGGAAGGGGAAGGTTGTGGGAGCATCTGGGTCTGTCCAAGAGTCACTGGAGTGTCGACCCTTGGTTCTGCCCAAGGACAGCTTCCTCCCCTGCTGCCTCCCTCCCCATCGCCCCCACCCTCACTTCACTCTCTTTTGTGTGTGAAGAGCTCCAACATCTCTCCAAGTCCTCTCATCGCACCCCCTCACCTCCTTTATTACTTCCACAATCTCCCCAGTTTGAAGATTCAGCTCGTCTGCCTGCTCTGGGCTGTAGTTGAAGTTCACTTTGCACCATCTTAGGGGACCCTGAGAGTTGACGGGGTGACCTAGGCCAAACAAGCAGGGGGGCAGCTCGAGCAAGAAGCCCTGTCCACAGCACTGGGGAAGGGGCCGACCCCTGAGCACGGCCTCTAGTAGCTTTAAGCCCCGCCCTCTAGCGGAGCATTGTACTTGGAGCCAATCAGGGGGCTGCACAGTAGCCTCGCGGCCC
The DNA here is from genome assembly GCF_903992535.2 of Arvicola amphibius. NCBI lineage: Eukaryota > Metazoa > Chordata > Mammalia > Rodentia > Cricetidae > Arvicola > Arvicola amphibius. The sequence continues at coordinate 26,163,346 of NC_052052.2, read as the reverse complement.
CTCCCGCAGTCGTTACGCTCCACGCGGGCAGCGAGCCCCCACGCGCCAGCCTAGCGCCAGACTCACCGCGGCGGCGGCGCGCGTAGCGCGGTCTGGGCTCAGTGACGCCCCGCAGGGCCTCGGGAATCTCCTGGGAAGATCGCACGGAGGCGGCACTCAGCGCATGGCCCGGAGCGGGACCCGGCCCGCTCCCCGCACTGCCTCACCCGCACCAGGCTTTACCTGCACCAGTCTCTTGGGAAAGAGACCTTGGCGGCCCTGCAGCGTCCCATGCAGCCAGCCCCGAGCGGTCCCTGCGCGAACCTGCCGGACCACATCCCCTGGCGCCAGGCTCAGCTCGTCCTCCGTCTGCGCACGGTATCTGGCCAGGACCAGGACCTCTGCGGGCGGAGGGCGGGCTAAGAAAGGCTGGGGACCGTCCCTGGACATTCAGAACTACCCCGAGACCCGCACACATACCCATGATTTCTGGGGACCCCTGCACAGCCTTGCGGTCAGGCCGGCGGTTGAGTATTGGGAATGCAGAGGGCGGGCCGGGCTGCTGGGCTGTACATTGAATGAGGCGGAGTCTCAAGTCATAGGTCAGGATCCAGGTGCTAGGAGTGGGCGGCCTGGCTCAGCAGGTTGGGCCCCAGTTCCAGGTCGTCATTCAGGGTCTCGGCCCAGTTCCAGAGTAACAGCTCCTCCAAGCTCTCTTTCACCACTGCTAAATTCTACAGTCTCCTAACCTAGGCCAGACTTAACGTTTTTTATACATTTCCTGGCCCACCCTCTACTGGCTTGCAAGTTCTTAGCTGCAGGGGAAGGTGGAGAAAGGTACATACCAGGGCGGGGCCATTCCGGAGAAAGCACCCCACGAGAAAGTGGTGGCTCCTGTCTCTAAAAACTATGGCTGGCAAGAGTCTGAAGGTTAGGGCCCTCCCTCCAATGGGGGTACTAGTTGGGCTAGGCTCATCCGTAAATAATCTTCCGACTGGGTGAATATACACAAAGGCTGAGCCAGTTTATGGCAGCCTTGACCCCTGCCACACCACGAAGTCAAAGTCCTTGCTTCTTGCACTGTGGTGAAGTTTGGTTCTTGGATATTAAAAGCAGAGAATGCAGGGACTCTCCTGAGAACAGGTGCTTCTTTGCAAAGAAAAAGAGCATATTATGGGATGGAAACTTCTGAGGGAGGTACCTACTGCTCCAGGGTGCTTGGAGCAGGCGTGTTGACAAGGAACACAGTCCATTTGCATCTGTCACTTCGTTTATTGTTTTTATTTGCAGGAGGAGTTGAAACAAAAACTTAAGGGTGTTTTTCTTTCTCCCCTAAACATGAATCATTCAAGTAAAACCAACTTAACTATAGAAATTAGCAAAGTAAGGGGAAGTAGCAATAACCCAAGAGCAAAGGCTGGGGGAAGAGGAGGGTGCAATCGGCATAGAACATATGCACAATGCTGTGGTTCACCTGCTCGGGACCACCTCCCCGGAAGGCTAGCACAAGGACCCTTTTGAGGATGCCCCCCCAAATTGGAAAACGTTTCAACCCAAAACTTAAGGTTAAAAGGAAAAAAAAGAACAAACCCAAAACACGAACCCCACAAACCACCCAGCCATAACCACCATCCTTAATCGATCATAGGAGTTTCTTTTCATTTTATAAAAAGATCAATAAAAAATATTGAAAAAATTATTTTCTCATCTTATATTTGTAAAGATAATAGAATTCAGAAGTTTCTTAGAAAACAGCCCAGAAACTGCCATCCAGTTTCCACTCCTTTTGCTGAGGACCAGCAGGACTACAAAGTTTAGGATACTGGAGCTGCTGGTGGAAAATGGGAAGCCCAGCCCAGGAGAAATCAGACAAGGGCAGGATGCATGGGGAGGCTGGGAGCAACTCCATGTGACACATGGCTGCACAGAAAGGGGAACACAAGGTGGTCAGAAAGGCCTTAAACTCCTCCGTGACATACAAAACCGGTTTTTACAAAGATCCAAGCAGTTTGGTCCCAAACTGAGGCGAACACGTCAATGTTTATTCACATGCTTTAAGAATCAAAGTTGCCCAAATTAAATCTTTCTGCTAATATACTACATAGCCTGTAAAAAGAAAAGGAAAAAAAAAAGAACAAAAAGAGAAATATAAGGGCCTTTTAAAAATCAGGATAGGAAAAGACTGAAAACCAAGTTCATCCTCTTAGTTCCAAATGAAATTAGGGAAACTTGGGTTTCTAATAGGGAAAGGAAAACAAAACCAAACAAAAAACCCAAGCATCAGCATCATTCTCCCTACCCTGCCCCCACCCCACACACCAACAACAAACAACAAACAGCGGAGCCCAGTGTGTTGTGGGCTGCTCAAAACATGGGCCTGATCCTAGGCTCTGGGGCCAGTGTCCTCTGTCCAGTGGGACAGCACCAGGGATGTGTACTCTGCTGTTGTAGGTTCTGTGTGGCTGGTGGGTTGTGGGGTGGGATTTGCAGGATCTTCTTGAGGCTCCCTGTTTAGCTCCACCAGCCTCTCCCAGCGCCTCTCTCCCTGGGCCAGGGCTCCATCAAGAGCAGCCCTACTCAGCTGTGGGCTGCAGACCGTCCTTGTCTTCTCGGTTCTCTGTCCCACTCTCATCGTCTTCAATCTCTCCTTCCTCGCCACTGAACTTATCGTGGGCCCACTTGGGGCTGGTACTGGATTTCCGGAACATGAACCGGCCCCGACCCCGGGGAAAGGCTCCTCGGCCACGGCCACGGCTCATCCACTTGTCACTGCCTTCACCTTCCCGGTCATCATGCTGCGAGCAAAGAAAACTGGCATCAGGGCTAGTGTTCTCTTCTCTGTCCCCATCACACAGGCCAGAAAGCCTGTGCCCCTGCGACCTTTTCAGCCCTTCGACCATTCTACTCCAATACTGCCACAGGCTCAGATCCAAGAGCACCACTGGGTATCTGGGGAACTCTAAGGCAACAGTGTGGACATTACAAGTATTAGAGTAGTAGGAAAGCACGAAGACAGGGGCACTAGCTCATTTACCCCGTCTGTCTATCCTGCCACTTATGACTATCACGTAAACCAAGCTGTTATTATTTAGAGCACCATTTCTCTCTCTCTTTAAAAATAATTCCCTGAAACTGGAGTTACAGACAGTTGTGAGCTGCCTGTGGGTGCTGGGAACTGAACCCAGGTCTCCTGTAAGAGCAGCCAGTGTTCTTAACTGCTGCAGCCACAGAAGCATCTCTGCAGTCCTACACCACCATTTCTCAAAGGAAGCATCTAGAAAAATCAATCATACTAACATGTGGAATGGCCCCCAGCCCTTTCCAAGCCCTCCAGCCCAGGTGCTCTCTTGCAGCACACTCCACCTTCAATAGTGAGGAGGAGCAGTGTCTGTCTGTCACAGCAGGCAAACCACCCCTGTTCTGACAGTCTCCACAGCAGAGACAGAAGGAAAGGTGGAATGCGTGAAGAACTGTGAAAACTGTAGCATAACTTCTGTCTCAAGTTAGACTCTCATCACTTCACAGGTTCCGCCACCCACCGGCTCCTCAAGGTCAGTGCAGCTGACTGTCAGCTGCCTCTGTCCAAGGTTGCAGAGCTACAATGACCAGGTCGGGGCAGGAACGGGCTTCCTCTCACAGCAATTCTACACCTACCCAGGTCCTCTAGAAGCTTCAAACAACTAGACCCAAGCCCAGGAATTACAGGCTTGGACACAGGCCCAGTGAGTCACAGCAAGGGCAGGAGTTAGCGACTATCTAACAGTCCTAGGAGCATGGGAATGACCCACACAACACAGCTAAGAGGAAAAGCTCAGTGCAGTTTCATTATGGTAACAACCTTTTTGTTCCTCAGACAGCGCTAGAGCTGTTTTTCCTGTCAATCTAGTAGTAAAGGGTACAGAGGCTGGAAGCAGGGGAGGAGTCAAAGTCCACAGGACAAGAAAGACAACAGTGACATTTCTTGCTTATTTTGGAATTCATAAACAGTTCAGAAGATAAACCACATTGGAGCCAAAAGTGACTTAACCCTCTAGAGAAGAGCCATCTAGCTAGCACAATACCAACACATTCACAGTCTCTATGCCTGTATACAAATTTAACAAGGTCAGACAGACCATTTAAAGCCTTCAAATCAGTTACTGTGTGCCAAAGGTTCTCTGGCCCTTTCCTGGTTAGTCCCAGACACTTACCAAGTAATACTTCTTGCTTTTGGGTGTGTACTCTGGATCCCATTCCTCTTCCCGGTTTCTCTTTTGAAAATCATTGTTGCTGTTGTTGTTATTGTTACCGGAATAGTTTCCTCTGCCCCAACCTCTCCCTCTTGCTCGAAATTGCTGTAGAAACAAATGAAGCAAAAGAAACAAAGGTCCATGTCAGCAGTAGAAAATCCTTTGCATGTGCTGGAGAGATGGCTCAGTGGTTAAGAGCATTGCCTGCTCTTCCAAAGGTTCTGAGTTCAATTCCCAGCAACCACATGGTAGCTCACAACCATCTGTAATGAGGTCTGGTGCCCTCTTCTGGCCTTCAGGCATACACACAGACAGAACATTGCATACATAATAAATAAATAAATATTTTTAAAAAAAGAAAAAGAAAAAAAATCCCTTGCATTCTGCTAAAACACTTTCCTGACAAGGAATGGACAGCTGCCCTCCTGTCACACACAGTTAAACTAGTTTCTACTCATTTCTATCTTCGTTCCTCCCAAGCAGATAGTCCGGGGGGTACATACACATGGCCAGAGGGCCTTCTTCAAGCAAGATCCAAGGAAATGGGGTAAATTCTGGGATGAGAAGCTATAAGGGGCTTTGGAAGTGATTATAAACAAAGAAACAAGTGAACATAGAAGCTTTGGGAACCAAAGAATCTTCAGTCTACAGCTGGCTTGCTTAGACCAGAGGCAAAAGAACTGGTGTCCTATTGACATTTAGTTGGGACTAGAAAGAGCTGGAGGCTTAGAGAAAAAGGGAGGCCCTTACAAAGGTTCCCCGTGCTCTGCCGCCTCTTTCATTTGGACCCACGAAGTCTTTGGTCCCCAGTCTGGATTTGTCAAAACCTGTGGTGCTCTCCTCCCTTTCCTCTGCTTCCTCGGGGTACTCCTCTGCTCTGTACGAGTGAGACGACTGGGAAGAGGAAGAAGAGGACCTAGACCGGTCTCTTGCTCTGCGGTGCTTCCTACATGAAGAAGAAGAAGAAGGAAATCAAGACTGGCTCTGGCAGCCTCAGAGATAAACCAAGCAAGCGGGTTTTGTTCACCCCAACCCGCCCAGCAGATGTGGTTCTGTGAGTCATTTTCAGTGGCATACCTGTTTCTAAGCATGTGTTGAATAAGTATCAAACATAAACATAAAACAATCATGCTCTCCATTATCAGCCTGCCATGTGAACCAACAGAGAAGGCAAAAAGATCTGTGTGAGTCTCACTGGCTGATTCTGACACTGCAGCAAACCCTTATTAGTGTGCTGTCATTCCTAGCACTCAAATGCCGTTATGTGGCGGCCACAAGGGTGTGGGAGACACTTTAAGATGAAATGAAATGTCAGAACACCTTACTGACAATTTAAGTATTCAACAAAGTGACCAGAGAATTCCACATTACTCAGTTCATAGGTGACAGAGCTGAGCAGAGCTTGGAAACAAACCTGGCTCTAATTAGCCCACTAACTCTATACAACCACCTCCTACTGAGCTCAAACAGGTTGTGCTCCTAAGTCTAGAATCTGCAGCAACTCCTCCTGGAGTCGTATCTCTTCCTTTCCCTTCATCTGGGTAAATTACAGGCTAGAAAAATTAGACTAATATGATGACTCACTGTCTACACACTACAGGTTGGTGCCAGCCCTACTAGAGGTAACAGGAGGCTACTAAATGACCCTGAGATGTCAGAGGACCAAACTCCCAGCAATAGAGACCTCCAGGCATGCCTTGGTTCCTCATTTATAAGAAGTACTCTGGGGCTAGAGAACTGTTTCAGCTATTAAGAGCACTTGTTCAGCTCTCAGCACCCCCATGATAGAGCATAACCACCTGTAACTCTGGTCCTGGGGAGCCAACGCCCTCTTCTGGTCCCCTTGGGCACCAGGTGTACACTTGGTACACAACACAGACTTATGAGAAAAACACTCATGCACATTAAAAAGAAAAAAGGAAAAGAAAAAGCACTCTGCCCAGCCCCCCCATGAACACAAGAGATCCATACTGCTGTACTCAAAATCAGAACGCAGAAACCTAACCACTCTAATACTCGGTGTTATGGTAAGAAGTTTTCAGAAATAAGGTTCTCAAGAGCTTCCAATATGGTCGGGCGGTGGTGGTGCATGCCTTTAACACCAGCACTTGGGAGGCGGAGGCAGGTGGGTCCCTGAGTTCAAGGATAGCCTGGTCTATAAAGTGAGTTTCAGGACAGGCACCAAAGTTACACAAAAAAATCCTGTCTTGGGGAGGAAAAAAAAAAAAGCTTCCAATTTGACCAGTGCTTGGGAGGCAGAGGCAGGCAGATCTCTGAGTTCAAGGTCAGCCTGATCTACCAGGTGAGTACCAGAACAGCTAGGGTTACCCAGAGAAACCCTGCTTGAAAAAACTAAAACCTAAACAGCAAAAATGCTAAAACAAAACAGTTTTTTAGGAGTTGTAAAAAGACAGTAATAAGAACAGTGTTCAAAGGTTTTCACTTGACTCAGTCACTCAAGCACGCAGTGCCCAAGGAGGCCAGAAGATGGCACCAGATCTCCCCAGATGGGTTACAGATAGTTTGGGCTGCCAAGTGGGTGCTGAGAATTGAACAAGTGTTCTTAATAACAGCCAACTCTGCAGCCCCAAAGTGCTTTTTATAAATGAAGAACCGAGGAATACTTTGAGGTATTCCTGGGAGTCCTCCTGACACCTCAGGGTCATTTAGTAGCCTCCTTTGTTACCTCTGGTAGGGCTGGAAATCTTCTCTAAGCAAATTATTGAAAGTCACAGTGCAACTCAGAGCTGGGCATGTTTCAGAAATAAGTATCAGAATTACTTTTCTACACTCAATACTGAGATGCTTATGGGGACTCACCCCACTTCCCACCAGTGGCAATGTGGTGCACACCTATAAACTGGACTGTGGGAGGAAAAAAAATCAGGAAGGAATTCAAGGTCATCCTTAGTTGCTACACAGTGGACAAAGCCAGCTCGAGACAAAGACTGCCTGCCAGCCAGTTCAAGTCCAGAATAGCAGAAATACTGCTTTTTGAGAAGGTTAAAGCTGCAACTCTGCTCCATTTAAGGAAAGGTGACTGAAATCATAGAACCTTCAACAATGCACCAAGGCTGGTTGTAGCTCAGGTGAAATGCACTTGCAGAGCATATGCAAGGCCCAGGGTTTACTCTCTAGCACCACCAAAAAAAAAAAAAAAAAAGAAAAAAAAAAAAAAAAAAAAGCGGCATTGGCATGTTATGTTGCCCTACATACAATGAAAAAAAGTCTGCTTTTTTAAGGAAATATTTGGAACACCTCTTTGAACTGTCTATGAAACAACAATCCTGTCCTATCTAGTCTCACCTGGTTTTAAAACAGTACTTTTAATTTAATGTATTATATGTTATAGTATTTTATTCTAACAATGATTTTCTAAACTATAAGCTCACTAAGAAAATACTCAATGAGAAAGAACATGACCATAAGACCTGTCACACAAACTGCCAATTAATCTCCACAATCGTTGCAACATTCATTTCTGGACAAAGATAACTTTACTTAGATAAAGTAGTTCTATTTTCAAGCTAGAGAAGACAATGCTACAGATGTTTTAGTTCCTAACCATGGAGTTTCCTGATGAGAAGGCCTGGCGCACTCACAAGCCCAAATGGACAAGTGTTGTGCGCTCATGTAATCCCAGCACTGGAGGGGCAGGGATTGAGAACTTGGTCTACATAGTGAGTTCTGGGCCAGTAAGGGCTCCATGTTCAGACTCTGTCGTGAAAGGTGAAAAACAACCAGCACCAATAAAATAGTCTGCTGTGAAGAACTGACTCTACTCCAGAGTCCAGGGTGACAGGCAGGGGCATCACGTACTTCTGCTTCTTGGATCCTTTGTGAGTTTTCTCTGTTTTCTCAGCTGATCTTTCTCTTGAGTGGCTAGAGTCTCGGGAATCCACCGACTCTCTTGATTTACCTCGCTTAAGATCTCTCTCCTTATGTTTTTTACGACGCTCAATATCAAGGCGAAGATCAACAGGATCATCTTTGTATTTGCCTTCAGCCTGCTGAAAAAGATGTCAAAATTAAGGTTTTTGGGATCCAGAACTGCTAACTCACTCACTCTTAAATGTGTTTTTTGCCAATGGAGACACTGGGAATCTAAAAGCCTCACCCCAGAAAGTTTTTTGTTTTTTAAAACAATCAAGGTGCTATCTCTTGAAAACGCTGTATGTGAATCTTTGTTTCCTGTGTCCCAGTAATGCCTCTAAGTGTATACGCTGAGTGTTTATGCTGACATGGCCAAAATCAGCTCTGGAAAATGTTTTTATTAGGCTTATGGGAGATGCTCGCTTCTCCCTATCTAAAGAAGCCACCCACTACCGTGTGGAATCACCTTAATGTACAAGAATAAGTAAAGACAAAAAACAACACTGCCCAGATCACATCTACAATGGCCTTCAATAACTCCCAAAAACTTCTTGAGGATAAATGCCTATGTGGCTTCAGGGACATCATGCACTGGGATTTGCCTAATAGAAGTAGGCCCTTGCTAACAGAAAGCCGTCCACACTTTATTAACACCTTTTTATATATATATATATAAAATATATGAGCCATAAACTTTCTGATGCAATATTTCATTTAAATAACAAGAATAGGAAGGTTTATTATTATACCAATTTGTTTCTGAGAGTCTAAGACCTCTGTAGACTCAAAAAGCCAATAAATAAACAAACAAATGACAACGAAGGACAAATGCAGCCACCACTCCATCACTGAGGAGCTGACTGTTGGAGGCATGGAGCATAGACTTCTGCTGCTTCACTAAGGCCAGGCTGAGGGCATGTGGAGACAGGGAAGCGGGGTGGAAAATGAGAGATTGCACAAGAGTATCTCTCAACATTTTCAACCAAAAAGGCAAATTTGTCTAGAAAATTTTAAAACAGTATTTTAAAAAAGGTTTCAGTAGCATAGAACAGCCATCTTATTTTAAATTTCAACTGTATATATGAATGATGGTGAATAAATGTTAAAATCTTAAAAACTCCATCTACTTATTTCATAGTAAAGACTGCACAGGAGTTGAATCTCTTAGTAACAATGTTATGTGCATATCATTGCAAAGATAGCCAGGCCATTTTAAAGTAACAGTAATCGACAGATGATATGGTACAATGTTAGGAAAAAACAAAAAAGCGCACCAGCTGTTGAACACAGTCTACTGAGTTAAGATATGAATATTTCACTCTGCTCTGACATGCATGTCTTTCTGAAATCATGGTTGGAAATAGTGCATGTAGACAGTTGATTTGATAATACTTACAAGCAGAAAAATATCACAAAAAGTTTCTTCTCTCATCATGGGCACTTGTTCCAAAACGCCTCTCTTTTTTTTCTCAAGCTCACCTCAATAGACTCTGGGGTCATTTACCATATTCTAACCACTTCACAAAGGTTGTTGATACATTTTAATAAAAATTAACCCTTTGTAGTTCATTTTTAGAATTATGCCCATCCTTAAAAGAAAAACACAAACTTAAGTAGAGAGTAATTTAAACAAACACATTTCTGTCAAGTTCATGCCCAACGCACTCATTATGTTGGAACTACTGATCAAAGCAACAGTTCACCTTATAGCCAGGTTCCCGGGGACTTTTCATTTCCTCGTGAGTCAAACCATGTTTTCTGAATGTACTGGGGGAAATGTCTATCCTCCTAAAATTAAAAACACAGAAATAGTATACTATTCTACTGAACAATATCGGTTAACACTCTAGATTCAAGGTGGGTAATGGAGCCATAGACATAATTACTTTTTATAGTTTATCTGTTACTAGTTCTATTTCTCCCCCTTTAATGTTAAGATTACGTGTGCATGCCTAGCATACACTCTATTATTGAGTTAGACCTGTAATAGAAACATTCCTTCCACCCAAAGTAAATAATTGAAAAACAAGTATTATATTCATTTGTGTGTGTAAATGTGTGTGTTTAAAGCACATGCTACAACACATGTGGAGGTCAGAAGACAACTTACGCAGTCAGTTCACTCCTTCCACAATATGGAACCTGGGGATCTACAATACCCACTGAGACATCTTGCCAGCCCAAGTTCCTTTATTTTATTTTGGGGCATACACTACTAGGGAATGGACTCAAGTACTCTGCATATACTAGAAAAGCACTCTACTCTTTCCGGTTTTGTTCTTTTTTGGTTGTTGTTGTTGTTTTGTTTTGTTTTTACTATGTAGTAGTCCTAGCTGTCCTGGAACTTTTCCAACCTGGCTTTTCTGAAACTCAAGAGATCTGCCTGCCTCTGCTTCCTAGTCCTGGAATTAAAGACACGCACTTCCTGACGGTGCTTGTTACTAGTTAGCAAGGCAGATTCCTTGATCTTCCTTGGTACCAAGCTGATTCCAGACAAGCTCTCCATGTTCCAAACAGATTTCCTGAATTACAAGGGATAATTCTTTTTAAATCTGCTGGCCCTCATTTAAACTGTTGAGATAAGTAAATTTCAAGCTTTTCCCTCAACCCTCTTCCCCAGCAAATCCTCCTAAATGAAAGAGATAATGCTGTTTAGAGAAGTCAGTATTTATTCTTACTATAGAAACCTCAGGTTCTTTGGGCCCAGTGTGAGAAACTACAGCCTTTAAAACATCCTTTCCATTCTCAAATACAAAGTCCTCAGATTTCCAAGAGCCCTAGATAATATACTTTATCCTAAATTTTGGATCAAAAGTACATTAGTGGGAGAATGCAACAAGGTCAGTTTAACATCAAATGACAAGTTATTTTTTATTTCATATGCATGGGTGCTTTGCCTGCATGTATGTCTGTATGAGGGCATTAGATCCCCTCCCTGGAACTGGAGTTATGGACAGTTGTGAGCATCCATGTGGGTCCTAGATTTTGAACCTGAGTCCTTTGGAAGAGCAGTCAGTGTGCTTAAACGCTGAGCCATCCATCTCTCCAGCCCCCAAATGACAAGTCTTTTATTAGAACCCTCAGAGTAAGGCTGAGAACCTCACCTGTGTATCTCTGGACTTTTCTTATTTTTAGCTGCTTCTTGTTCACTTCCTCTCTTTAGGTATTTAGTAAAGCGCTCATGTAATGTCATTCCAGAGGATCCAAAGTGATGTTCTGTTAAGATTCAAAGAAATACATTAACATGTTATCTAGGGCAGATACAATGTTCAGTGGACCTGTAGCCACAGAGATACAACTTAATATTCAAACCCATATAACATACTAAAAAGGGAAGGAAAAGTGGTTAGTTCTGAGACAATCTAATGCTGGGTTTCTAGTAAGCTCCCTTATCTCAGGGACATGATACAAGGTCAAAGAACCTGGCGCTAACCTCCCTTTGGGGCACAGGACCAATTATTACTGACTTTAACTCTAGATGGAGCCTGTAACTGGCCCAATTCAGCTTTCTCCATCATTGCTCTTTGCCACTACTCAACCTGTGCACCACTATGTATTTGCCCAGGGGATGACAGAACAATTTGGGAAAGAAATTCACATCAAAACGTCTACAAGATACTGCTACAAAGGAAAAGAGGTAATGGAAAAGTCATTTCTCAGAGGCTGGAGAGATGGCTCAGAGATTTAAAAAGGTTGCTATTTTCCCAGGATACAAGTTTGCTTTCCAGCACCTTTGTCAGAAGGCTCACAACCAAATCTATCTCTAGTTCCAAGGGATCTGACCTCCTTGGGAACCTCCTATCTCAGACACAGACACACACACACAAATTCTTAAAAAGCCACTCCCCATACATGTTGAGGGTTTTGTTTATTATCAAGATTATAGATGCTAACATTTCAGAAATTCATCTCTAAAACATGAAAACTTCTCCCCTAAAGCACTGATATTTCTTTTTTTTTTTAATTTTTTTTTTTTTTTTTTTTTTGTGGTTTTCCGAGACAGGGTTTCGATGTAGCTTTAGAGCCCGTCCTGGAACTAGCTCTTGTAGACCAGGCCTGCCTCTGCCTCATGAGTGCTGGAATTAAAGGCGTGCGCCACCACCACCCAGCTAAGCACTGGTATTACTTTAAGCTAGCCTTTTACTTTCAACGTCTTAGAGGCTTCCTCATTCTCTATCCCAGCACAGGTAGAGGCAGCAGATCTCTGTGAGTTCTAGGTAAGCCTGGTCTATAGACCAGGACAGGCTCCAAAGCCACAGAGAAACCCGGTCTCAAAAACAAAGACTACTGTGTGGAAACTGTCTCTACTCACCTTTAACATGATGAACAATTGTCACTATGTGCTGAGCAAACAATTCTGAGGGGCTACGCTGAGACTGAGCTGACTGTATGTGCTGGAAGATGGAACGAAATTCCTGTTCCTTTTTATTGCTATGGACTAGATCCCGACAAAGCTTTCTTTCCTGAGCCAATAAGCCACTGGGTCTGAAAGACAAATACAAGGAGAATCAGTGTAACAAGAGATATAGAAAGTTACAATTCTTGCTTCTTTTTGTTTTTTTTTTTTCAGACAGGATTTCTCTGTGTAGCCATGGCTATCCTGGAACTCCCGCTATAGACCAGGCTGGCCTCGAAATCAAAGATTTGTCTGTCTGCTTCCCAGGTGGCTGAGACTGAAGGCATGTGCTGCCACCACCACCTGGCTGAAAGTCACAATTCTTTAACTATAAAAATACGCTAATTTTCAAGATAGTTTTTCCCCTATATATCGCAAGGCTGGCCATAAACTTGTCATCCCTTCTGTCTCAGACTCCTGAGTGTACTAGGACTGAACGAATAGGCCAGGCTTTATGGGCTGCAGGTGAGGATCCAGAATGCTGGGCAAAAAAGCCAGGGCCCTGTGCATACTAAGCATGTGAGTTTTCCAACACGGAACCATGGTTTCCTATTATTATTTTGGGCCAGGGAAGGGAGGATGAACGTGTATGGCACGCACCAAGTGAAAAGTCAGAATACAACATGTAGGTAGGAGTCAGTTCTTTCTTTCCACATCACCAGGCTTGGTGATGTCGCCTGTACCCGATGAACCATCTTGACAGCCCCTCCCTGTTTTCTCTGGAGACAGTTCCAAAGAGTTTCTATCCACAAGGCCCCTCTTGTTCTCTATCAAAGTTCAAGTAATGGTAACACATTACAACTGAGGAAAGATGGGTCCACATCTCATTCATCACTGAGAATCTTCAAGTGTGGAACTGATAAACCTTGGTGACAATATTTCCCATGGTTACTTGTTTTAACAAAGATATTGTAAAAAGTCAACTAGCTTGGCTAGGGAAGGTCGTTCAACAAGACAACATCAAGAAGCAAAGAGTGAGCTAGTGAGATGGCTCAGGGGTACAGGTGATGGCCTCCAAGCCAGAACTTGACCCCCAGACCAACACTGTAGGAGAAAACTCCAGAAAGAAGCCCTCTGACCTTCACATGCACGTGTGTCCCTCCCCACTTCCTAAGCAGAAGAGAGGAGTGTGAGGTTACAGCTCCAACTGGTTGGGTATACTATGTCAAAAGCAGTCAGTCTGGGCTCTACCGTGCTTTCCTTAAGTTAGGGGAGGGAGAAAGAGGCTAGATCCATCAATTTGAAATTGGAAAAATACCAGAGTCTGGCGACCCAAGTAAAATGGAGACATGATTCTCAAGGATCTTGACAGGTAAAGAAACACTGTGGGTGGGAGCTGGGCTGGTGGTAATGACAGACCAAAATAGTGGTTTTGAGTTCCCAGAAACAAAAAACAACAACAGGGCTGGAGAGATGGCTCAGCGGTTGAGAGCATTGCTTGCTCTTCCAAAGGTCCTGAGTTCAATTCCCAGCAACCACATGGTGGCTCACAACCATCTGTAAATGAGGTCTGGTGCCCTCTTCTGGCCTGCAGGCATACATGCAAAGCAGAATATTGTATACATTTTAAAAAGCAACAATAATAACAAAAAAATCAGCCATACTGGCTGAAGACAATCTTTACCCCGGCAATGCCTAAGGGGTATAATCAATCTTGTGAGCTGTTATCACTCAGTGACACTCTCTCCACTCCAGAGACAGACATGCGGTTATCCGCACTGATAGGTGGCAGCAAGGAAACATTTCTGTTCTCAGGAAGAAGGGGTAATGAAACCATTTGGGCCATTAGAGCCCTGAAGGTCAACAAGGAGCACTCCTCACCGTGCAAGGTCCTCATCAAAGGAGTCCATCCGGACATTGACCTGGGCCTCCCGAGTAATGGAAAAGGAAGACTTCCCTGAGGAAAAGTCTCCTTTGTTTCCCAGCTTGTCTCGGCTCTCAGAGGTCTTCCGTGGGGGAGGTGACGAATTTTTCTCCTGGACCGCCTTGTATGCAGTCACTCGGAAATTCTTTTCTGGCACAAAGCCCCTGTGTCCACTTTCGCTCCTCTTGGCCCCTCCACGCTCCTCCTTTCTGGATCTCTCTGTGAAAGGCTCCTCCTCCAGCTCCTCCGCTTTCCTCAGCTTTTCCTTCCCTGTATGCACCAGGCTCTCCCACTTGCCTGACTTCTCTTCCTCCTGGTTTTTGCTTGCACCGGCTATAACTTTAGACATAAATTTGGGCTCATCATCAAACTCAGGTTCCTTCCTCCCCTTACTTTTGTCCTTATCTTGTTCATCCATCTCCTCCTTGTGGAAGTCAGCCATCTTTTTCTCAAAGTCATCACGAAGCTTATACCTTTTGGGTGACTGGCTGCCTCGGAAGGGCTTCTCAGAGTCAGTCTTGGAAGCAAATGGATCAGATTTCATTTTTACATCAGCATCAGAGAAGCTCCCTTTCTCTTTCAGCTTCTCTTTATCAGTATTTGTTTGTTTCTGTTCCTTATCTTTCCCATTCTCTGTTTTCTGGTCTTCCAGATACCTAGTTATAAAAACATAAGGGAGACACACGAGAGGCCTCCTAAGCATCCTGTTCTACCACAACACCTGGTCTGTTCCTGCTCTGGTTTTAAGTCTCTGAGCAAACATCTGTAGATTCCAGTATTGTCACAACTTTCTACCTGGTTCTTGTCTAATGATTTCTGGAAAAAAAAAATCCTTCATGGATTTACAAACTTGGCATTTAAGAGTCAGTGGAACTGTGCCTTACAAAAACAACAAAAAAATGTAAGAGCAAGTTATTTAGGATACTGAAAATTTTTTTTTACTTACCTGTTATGTGGTCTAAGGGGAAAATAACTACAGTCTCACCCCAACTTTTACTCATTCATTTAAAATCTGCTTTCAGCAAAGTTAACAGAATGTTCAACCTTGGACTGTTTTGATTTATACAACTCACATTTGGAAATACAAGTCTCAAAGAGACTTCAAATTTGCTTCAAGTCACCTAGAAGATCTACATAATGAAAATATACTGTGAACATAAAAACAAAATACTTGTTAATAGGGGAAAGAGTAAGAAGGTGGCAAAATTATTATTCTATGGAAAAGCAGAAACCAGACTCCAATTCAGTCCTAGCAAGGAATAAAACTTACACTGCAAAGCAAACTCAAATTGCATCAAAGTCCAGAATCTGAACATATGTTAATTATGAGAAATGTTAAACCTAACTAGTTACATTAATGAACATGACAAAGAACCAAGGGACCCGAGAATGTGCTAATAAGAGTAAAGAATGGAAGGAGGAACCTCTTGCTCTCTCTCTAAAACATGGTCCTGGCACCTTTCCTGTAAACATTCTACTCTATCCAATCCACACAAGAACAATTCTTATCAAACTTACCCATACCCTCTTACAGGGCAGCACGCCCTCTCCTAATATGAAGCCTGGGCGCTTCTGCAAGGGCATACACCCACCTTGTGCTAAAAAAACAAAAAAACAAACAAAACAACCTCTTCTAGACCAAGCCTTGGACTTGCCCAGTCTCCTCAGTGTGTCACTCTTCACCATGATGGACCAATGCACACAAGTACAACAGATAGTGGATCCTAGAGGTCTACAGTTCCAATGGCCAGTCATGTTGGCAAAGATCTGTTTTTTGGTAGCTAACCCATAAACCTCTACTGTTTTCTGGCTCAGACTGGTAGAATTCAAGGCAATTTTTTAAATGTAAAAACATTACCACAGACTAAAGAAACTTATGCTGTAATACAAATTCAAGAAAGCTAGAGTTAAGTTAAAGTTTCCCTGGGCAACTCTAATGTAGGCTAATAAAAAGCCGAGAAAAAAGGAATTGCCATATTACCATTAATCAGAGGTCTAACTCAGGTGTTATTACAACTAAGCTGCTGGCTAGGGATAGCCACTTGGGGATGGGAAAAATGAGATACTTGCCTTTTTGTGTATGCTGCTCCTCCCGAAGCAGCACTCTCGTCTTTCTGAGATGAACCATATGCAGAGCCAGTGGCCGGAGGACTCTTACCCACAGGGCTCTTTTTAGATGGACTCAAAGATCCAGAGCCATGGTCGAACTGACCTTGGTGTGTTCCAGACTGATATCCAGCACCACCTGACATAGATGAGCCCATCTGGGACGTATTAGAAAGTGGAGGACTAGGTTTTGGCACAGGGCTAGGGCGCGGTGACCTTCGCCTAACCACCACAGACTGGAGGGGGCTTTTGAGAGCTGGGCTTCTCTCCCGGGGGCTCAGATCAGAAGCCGAGGCCCGTGACGCAGAACCAGTGCTATAGGTAGTGGCATCTGGCCATGGCTTTGAGCTCTCAGACCCTTTTATATCTTGAGATGCACCTCCAGAAAATGTCTGCTCCTTGACCTCATCTCCCTGGTTATCACCAGCTGCCTGAGATGGCCTGCTATCCTTAGAAGAGGACTTCTTCTCTTTTGTAGACTTGCGCTTAGACGATTCAACCCTGCTGTGGTTGGAGGATGACCGGGAGGACGAGGAGCGCCTTGACCTGTCAGAGGATGATTTATCAGAGTTCCTAGAATGGCTCCTGGACCGTGGTGAAGGGGACCTTCTCTTTGGGGACCGGGATCGGGAACGGCCTCGACGAGGACTGTATGCTTGCCGGTAGTTCTGCCAATTGGACCGGTAGTTTCCATAGCCACCTCGATTGTACTGGCCCCACGGATAAAAGCCTCGGTTTCGCCCACGGAAATAATAGGGCCTCCGATAGCCTCTGTTGTGGCCTCTGAAATCTCGATTCTGATACACTCGGGGGTGGTTCCTTTCTCTGTTATGAGCTGGAGAATACGATCTGGAACGAGACCTAGAACTGCAGAGGAAGGAAATGGGAAAAATGTTTTTTTACACGGCATTTAAAAAATAACCGCCAATAAAGGTAACACTCCATTCCCTACTGTTCTGTATCATTTATTTTCAGTTTTGTTTTGAAAGCAAGAGTACAAACTTAAACATCTAATTTTTTTCTCTCAATTTTGTAAACTACATAAAGACACAGGCACAGGAGATAGAGCTGGTGGTGCTGGTGCAGATGATCTCTGGCTCTAACACTCTGGTTCCAACACTCCCATCCTAGTCGTCTTCTCAGTTTAGGACAAATGTCTTAAAGACCCGAGGCTGTAAAAGTACAATTGTAACAGCTGACCACCAGGCAAAAAGCACAGCTATTAAAAAACTTGAAAAAAATCTGCTAAAATCAGATCAGAAAAACATGAACCATACTAATCTTATACTAAAACTGGAAATTATCTAGGTCAAATTTTTGGGGCTGAGCTTTCTGGTTGTGCTGAGACACCACAAGAGGGCACTATCTGACCATCCAGCATCAAGCATAAGGACTAGAGCAAGAGAGGCAGGGAAAAGGCTTTTTCATACAGAACTCAGAAGGAACCAGGGTCCACTGACAGAACCATAGGGGCTCATAAGAGACTATCTAACATGTTCAAGAACATGAAGCTGTGGACAACCCGGAGCCATCAAAAAAACTGGCTGGTTTTATATCAATTTGACATAAGCTAGTCATCAGAGAAAAAGGAGCCTCAATTGAGAAAATGCCTCCATAAGATCAGGTCTGTATGGTATTTTCTTAATTAGCGATAAATGGGGGTGGGGACCCAGACCATCGTGGGTGGGACCATCCCTGGGCTAGTGGTCCTGTGCTCTGTAAGAAAGCAGGCTGACCAAGCCATTTAGAGCAAGTCAATAAGCAGCACTCCTGTTGCCTCTGCATCTGCTCCTGCTTACAGGTCCTGGCCTGTCTGAGTTCCTGTCCTGACTCCCTTCAATAATGAACAGCAATATGGAAGTATAAGTCAAATAAATCCTTTTCCTCCTCAATTAGTAACCCTAACTAAGACACCCTGTAAGTCAAAGACAAGGGCAATGAGCGCCAAGTCTGACAACCTGAGTTCCACTTTCAGGCTGATCTAATCAAGAACCCACATGGTGGAGAGAACCAACTCCCACAAGTTGTTCTCTGATTTTCATATGTGCAACACACACACACATGACAAATAAAAAAATGGCTTCTACAAATTCCCTGAGTCCCTCCTCCTTTCTTTAAGAGACATGGTCTCACATAGCCCTGGCTCGACTTGAACTCTCAGAGAATTACCTGCCTCTGCCTCTGAAGTATTATGATAAAGGACATTTGATAAGGTTCTTGAATACCATTTATTCTGCCAATTATTATATTATTATCATAAGAGAATACTGCAAAAGTATTTTCCCAAAATATATAATGTCGTCAGAAACAATAGCATGATCAAAGTATTTTGAATTCATGCATGAAAACATAATGAAATCCATTATTTTGTACCAATTAAAATAAGAGTCTAGCTATGCACGGTAGTGCACACTTATGACCCCAACACTTTTGAGGTGAAGGTAGGAGTATCAAGAAAAGGCAAGAATATCCCAAGACTACCCAGCAAGTTTGAAAATACTGTCAATAAACAAAACCAATTAGGGAATGGAGAGATGGCTCTGTGATAAAAGCACTTACTACTCCTCCAGAGGACCACAGTTTGGTTCCTAGGACCCACAGTATACATTCACAACCATCTGTAAATCCGGCTCCAAAAGATTTGATATCTTTATCTAGCAGGCATAGGCACAAACACAAAACAAAAACCTTCCAGTAGTTAAGTATACATGTGCAATCCTAATTACCTGGGAAGTCAAAGTAGGAGACCGTGAGTTTGTTTGAAAACAACATTTAGAAGGGACCACGGATGTAGCTTACTAGTAGAGCACGTTCCTACCACACAGGGGTAGTATTTCAGTTTTTTTAAAAAAATGTGACCTTTCTAATCAACTTGCCTGAGAGGCTTTGTTTTGTGCTGGTAACCAAACAGAACCTTACACACTCTTAGCAAGCACTCTCCCATGGAGCGACACTGAGCTATGTTTGCTTTTATTCTTTAGTTTTTGAAACATGGTCAGATTAGCATTGACTGGCTTCAAACTCAAGAGATCCGCCTGCCTATGCCCCCCAAATACTGGGATTAAAGTCATGTGCCAGGGGGCTGGAGAGATGGCTTGGAGGTTAAGAGCATTGCCTGCTCTTCCAAAGGTCCTGAGTTCAATTCCTAGCAACCACATGGTGACTCACAATCATCTATAATAGGGTCTGGTGCCCTCTTCTGGCCTTCAGGCATACACACAGACAAAATATTTTTTAAAAAAAGTCATGTGCCAGAATGCCTGGCTATAGCTGGTGGCGGCGGCGGCGCATGCCTTTAATACCAGCACGCGGGAGGCAGAGGCAGGTGGATCTCAGTGAGTTCAAGACCAGCCTGGTCTACAAGAGCTAGTTCCAGGACAGGCTCCAAAGCTACAGAGAAACTATGTCTCGAACTCCCCCCCTCAAAATGCCTGGCTACGTTTGCTTTTAAAATGATAATTCTTGAGGCTGGTCAGAGCTCAGGAGGTAAAGATACCTGTCACCAAGCATTTCAACCCATAGTTCAATCCCTGGGAGACATACAACAGGAGAGAATCAACTCCTGCAATTTGTTCTCTAACCTCCTTAAGTTCACTCTGGCACTGATTGACCATATACATACACACAAATAAAAGTAACACAAAATAATAGGAGCTGGACAGACAACTCAGTGATTAAGAGCATTTCTCTTGAAGCAGACCCAGGTTTCAGTCAACATTCCCATGCTGGCTCACAGTTCTATGTTAACTCCAGCCTCAGGGAATCTGCCTCTCTTCTGGCCTCCAAGGTGGTACACAAACATACACAGACAGGCAAAACACTCATACACATAAAATAAAAACAAACCTTGAAAAAAAAGTAATAAAATGATAAGTCTCCTTCCCTTTATTCAAAATCAACTTGCTTTGCAAAGTCTCTTACTCGTGGCAATTCAAAGTAATGAATGTTAAAATATTAAGTGGTAATTCCAGAAATAACTCTTTAGTGCTCCCCTGTTTGTGTGTGGGTCTGTGCATGCCACAGTGTACAATGCGTGGGAGCTCGAGGACAGCTTGTAGATCCCAGGGATAAAGTTCATATCCTCAGGCTTGGCACCACGATCTTTTCACCGCTGCGCAGCCTTGCCAGCCCAATTCTTTAGTATTTACCATGTTTTAATAGTTTTTATTGTGGTAAATTGTTAACATTCTTTCTGTTGTAAATTAAGCTTTATGATAGTGCTATGTATAGGGATCAGGTCTAATACCAGGCATACAAGGAGTCAGTATCCCTGGAGATAAGGAGTTACTATTGTAATTCCATTTAGTAGGTAGTGTTGCTTTAAAAACTTGGTAACTAAACCGGGCGGTGGTGGCGCATGCCTTTAATCCCAGCGCTCGGGAGGCAGAAGCAGGCGGATCTCTGAGTTTGAGGCCAGCCTGGTCTACAAGAGCTAGCTCCAGGACAGGCTCCAAAGCCACAGAGAAACCCTGTCGAAAACAACAACAACAACAACAACAAAAACAAAACAAAACAAAAAAAAAACTTGATAACTAAGCAGATAGTATTTTGTTTTTAACTTTTTCTCACTTTTATTTACGACAGATTTCCCCCATCTCTTCTGGTCAAAAGTTCTTGAAGACAATTCCATCAGCTTTAGCCAATCGGAGAATAGAATGATAGTGGTTTTTTTTTAAAGATTTATTTATTTATTATGTATACAGTGGTTTGCCTGCGTATATACCTGCAGGCCAGAAGAGGGTAGCATATTTCATTACAGATGGTTGTGAGCCATCATGTGGTTGCTGGGAACTGAACTCAGGACCTTTGGAATTGCAGCCAGTGCTCTTAACCTCTGAGCCATCTCTCCAGCCCCAGCAGATAGTATTTTAAGGAGAAGCTTACCTTCGATTTAAAGGTAAAAGAGACTTGGTTTTCTAGTATTGCCCAATGTTCTTAAATTTACCTATACCACAAAGAATAACTAGCAAAGATGCATCTAATTTCTGCTTAATGGTTGCTATTTAAGCAAAATTTGAAGTCAAGAATAAAAACTTACCTTCTACATTTTTCATTCAGAACCAGTAAAACATTAAGAAAGGAAAGGCAGATGTAGGCTATGAAAACATAACAGAACCACACTGAAGGGTTCTGCTGGAGGAGCTGATCCATTACCAGCACTAAGAAGGGTGTGATTCATGGTCCCACATTTAGGCCTACTGCTGTTTCTCTTACCAATTACTAGAATAAGGGAGGACCTTGTGGGCCCCCTGCATCCAAACCTGCAGCCACTGTAAGATGCAGAAACACGAGGCTCTGCAGACTGCAAAAGAAGTTATTTAAAAAGTCACTGAAAAGGATACAGTCTGTGCAATAAAGGGAAAAAATGAATTTTCTCCAATTCTGTAGAACTCAGCAGTTAGTTAATTTAAAGGCATGGCTCCTCAAACTCTCAGGATAGATACTTTCCTTGTAGGAGAGGGAAAACAAAAGCAAGACCATGACACAGATAAGCCAGAAATAAAAAACTGAGCATACAGTGGCAAACTTTTTTTTTTTTTTTTTTTTTTTTTGGTTTTCTGGGACAGGGTTTCTCTGTGGCTTTGGAGCCTGTCCTGGAACTAGCTCTTATAGACCAGGCTGGCCTCGAACTCACAGAGATCCACCTGCCTCTGCCTCCCGAGTGCTGGGATTAAAAGTGTGTGCCACCACCACCTGGCAATTTATCTGTTTCTTAAAAAGCATGTTTTCTAGGGGCAAAAAACAAAAACAAGCCGGGCGGTGGTGGCGCACGCCTTTAATCCCAGCACTCGGGAGGCAGAGGCAGGCGGATCTCTGTGAGTTCGAGACCAGCCTGGTCTACAAGAGCTAGTTCCAGGACAGGCTCCAAAGCCACAGAAAAACCCTGTCTCGAAAAACCAAAAAAACAAAAAACAAAAAACAAAAAAAACCCAAAAACCTTCTGGAATCCTAGGTAACAAGATAGCACTTAAACTGGCTCTAGACTTACTCAACAAATTGCCTGTTTACGACACTGCTCCTTCATTTCTCAAGTCAACCACCATGCCAAATCTGCAGCACAGATGACAAGATCTGCCCAGAATTCCCGCTGTTCCAGAGATGGTTGGCATGTTTCGATTTGGTCTGTGTCAGTTCAATTTTGTTGTTTATCATTGGCTGTTGAGTCATGCTTGGCTTTGAACCAATTATTAAGCTTCCATTTGCTGAATTAAATTTTAAAATGGCATCTTTCAGAACAAAATGAGCTGAAAATGAAATTTAAATCACCTAAATCAAGATTGGGTGCAAAGCAGGGCTCAGGAAGAGTGTCTCTGTTCCATCCCATGGCCTTTACATTAACCTCTTAAGGTATAAACATAAAATCAATAGTTTCCCTTTCAGTCTTTGCATGTCCCCTTTTGCCTATTTTGAGGCTGACTTTTCAGAGTCATTGAGATTTAACTTTGAATTATTTTTTCTTTAGCCAATTATATATTTAATGTTTAAGTGCTATAGAGCTACAGAAGCCATCAATAACAAAACTTTATTGACTTTATCTAAATAAGTTTTAAGGTCATAATAAATTTTCAAGAAAAAGATTCCAGATACTTATTAGACTTCTTAAGAAGATAAAATGATACAGCAGTATCTTGCTAGCTCAATTTGAAAGAAAAACAAACTGCACAAAGATCCCTTTCAGTATTTACACCTGTGTTTCCCCCTACTCACATGAAGAAAATTATAAGCATTGTAAGTTTTTTAAATCCATCCTTAGAAGAAAATTTAATCCCAGGAGTCAAGAAGATGAGATACAAGGATCTCAAGTTCAATGCCAGCATGGATTACATGCTACAAAGCCACCATGCTTTCAATGAATGAGAAACCTGCCTTAAACCAAGAGAACAACTGAAATGGAGATGTTTATTGACGATTTGAAAACTAAAGGTTTTCACGATAAATTAAAGAACAATCACTTTCACATTTAGCAAAAGAAAACTGCTGGTGTTTATAACACTGACTTAAAACTTAAAGCTTTTAGTTTTAAGATGTTTTGTTAAATAAATGTGACTTACTGACCAGCACATTAATATATTTCCATGATCTCTGGTAAGTTCCTGTCTTTTCATTGCTGATA
The DNA here is from genome assembly GCF_903992535.2 of Arvicola amphibius. Classification (NCBI taxonomy): domain Eukaryota; kingdom Metazoa; phylum Chordata; class Mammalia; order Rodentia; family Cricetidae; genus Arvicola; species Arvicola amphibius. The sequence continues at coordinate 26,139,785 of NC_052052.2, read as the reverse complement.
TATGAGTTTGGTTTAAGCCTTCAAAATCAAGTTAGTAAAGATAACCAGCTATATGATTTCAAGCAAGGAGTTTAGACACAAACAAAATGCTTTCTTCTAAAGTGCACTGTCAAAGGACAGGAATTAAGCAAACAGCCTGACAATGAAAACCCATCCTAACTGCCATTGACAGGAACAGAAGTGACTAAAGTCCTTCAATGCCCAAAACAGCTCAGTCATCATCTCAACATATAAAACCGTGCCCCTACCTCAGCCTGCGCTTCCTCGAACGGGAGACAGATCGGCTTCTGGACCGAGACTTGGAAAACGATCGAGACCGAGATCTGGATGCAGATCTTGAGCGAGAAGAGCGAGACCCAGACTTGGATTTGTTTGTTTTTGACATCTTGGAAGAGAGGGTTGCCGTTCCACACCTAGTGTTAAGAGGGTACATTCAAACAAGCACATGAGTTACAAATCACAACTCTCTTAAGCACCGGGGGGAGGGCACAACAAAATTATTTTAAAAACCAATTCACAGCCAGGAATGTTCATGAACACCAATAATCCTAGCACTTGGGGGGAGAGGCAAGGATAGGGTGGTTTATATAGTTACAGGCCAGTCAGAGCTTCATAGCAAAACCCCAACTCAAAAACCAAAACAACCTTACTCTCTCCTATTTTCTATTTTTATATTATTTGGGGCTAAAGAGATGGATAACCCTACTGCTCTAACAGAGGACCTTAGTTCAGCTCCTACCACATTCAGGGTCACAACCATGTGTACCCTCTCTGTCTGTCTAGGCCAGAATAAGATGTCAAATCCCCCAGAGTTAGAGTTACAGTAGACTGCTGTGAGTTGCCCATTGAAGGTGCTAGAAACTGAACTCAGATGAGGACCTACCATAGTATAAGCTCTCAGTTACTGAGCTATCTCTCTCGCCCAAGACTAGATTTCTATGTGGATGTCAGTTAGCAATCAGAACTCAAGGCCTCATACTTCCATGGCAAGCATTTTACTGACTCAGCTATCTCCCCAGACTGACTTTCTGGTCTCCATTTTTCTTGGGGGTGGAGGGGTCTTTGAGGAGACAGGGTTTCTTTGTGTAGCCCTGGATGTCCTATAACTAGTTCTATAGACCAGGCTGGTCTCAAACTCAGAGATCCATCTGCTTCTGCCTCCTCAGTGGTGGGATTAATGATGTGCACCACCACCACCACCAGGCTAGTCTTCATATTTTTTAGGAGTCATACTGAGTAAGTAGTCTCAAAGTCAAGTGTGGCAGTACAGCCTTTTATCACTACACTCAGGAAATAGAGACAGATATCTATGAATATGAGGTCAGCCAGGGCTACAAAATGAAACCCTGGCTGGGCGGTGGTGGCACACACCTTTAATTCCAGCACTCGGGAGGCAGAGGGCAGGCAGATCTCTGTGAGTTCGCGGCCAGTCTGGTCTCCTCTACCTGCCAAAAAAAAGAAAAAGAAAAAAGCAATGTGTCAATTAAAAGCATCAAAAATAACTTGCATATTGTGTCTGGGAAGCAATCTTGGGTTGTTAGGCCTGCATAGCAAACACTTTTCCCAGTGAGCATTCATCTGACCTCCAGTATATTCTTAGCACTTGAGCATTTTGCACACATCTATATGTGTACTAGGTGCATTCCTGGTAACCAATAGCTCAGCAAAGTGTGTCAGGTGCCTTGAAACTCAGGAGGTGGAGTTAGGGATGTTTGTGAAGAGGCACCAAGTGGGTTCAAGGAATCAAACTGGAATCTTTTGTAAGAACAATAGTGCTCTTAATCACTGAACCATTTCTCCAACCCCTCCCTGAGATATTTAGTATCAACAAAATCAAATCATATGATCTGGCATATCAAAAAAGGGAAGAGAGGAGAGAACTTTCAATGACCACACTAAAGGCAGTACACAGACATTCTTGTCATGCTAGCTAGATAATTGAGATATGGCTGAGACTATATATTGTTCCGTCTGTAGAGTGGCTGCCTAACCCATACAAGGTCCTGGGATCAATCTCAAAACCAAATAAAATGTATGATACTGTATGCTTGCCATCCCAACACGGAGGAGACAGACAAGAGGATCCAAAGTCAAATAAAGGTCACACCACCTGGCCTGTTCAGGACATGTCTTAAAAAAACGTGAGCACGCCTTTAATCCCAGCACTCGGGAGGCAGAGGCAGGCGGATCTCTGTGAGTTCAAGACCAGCCTGGTCTACAAGAGCTAGCTCCAGGACAGGCTCTAAAAGCTGCAGAGAAACCCTGTCTCGAAAAACAAAAAAGTGAGACCCTATCTCAAAAAACGAAGGGAGGGAATGGAAAGAAAGGGGGAAGAAAAACCACCAGTTATAAAGTTAAAACAGCACTCCCTATTTGTGCTATTTGTCTCAGGAAAGCACAGCTCAGGTGAATTTTAAACATGTTTACTATTTTCTTCATTTCTCCCGAGACTGAACTCTCCAGAGTAAAAGGAAGAGGGGAGAGGGGAAACAACATTAAGAACAGCTGTGATGATCCCTCTAGGGAACACTTTCAAAGACTCTGAACCCCACATATAATCAAGAAGCAAGTTACAGACCTCTCTTTGACACTTCTGCTATTAAATGCCTCATATGCTATTTTGGTCTTTTGTTTTGTTTTGTTCTTTTTGGTTTTTCGAGACAGGGTTTCTCTGTAGCTTTTGGAGCCTGTCTTGGAACTAGCTCTTGTAGACCAGGCTGGCCTCAAACTCACAGAGATCCACCTGCCTCTGCCTCCCGAATGCTGGGATTAAAGGAGTGCGCCACCACCGCCGGCTTTCATATGCTATTTTATACTAAAATCAGCAAAAAATTTTTGTTAAAAGATCTTTCAATTTATAGAAAATATTCACACCTGCATCAAACACTTTCCTAAAGGATAGGAATCATCCTTCTGGTAATTTTACTTCTGAAACAACTTAGTTTTAAAATCTGCATATGTTATAAAAACAAAATTACGGGGCTGGAGAGATGGCTCAGAGGTTAAGCGCATTGCCTGCTCTTTCAAAGGTCCTGAGTTCAATTCCCAGAAACCACATGGTGCCTCACAACCATCTGTAAAGGGGTCTGGTGCCCTCTTCTGGCCTGCAGGCATACACACAAACAGAATATTGTATACCTAATAAATAAATAGAAAAAAAAAAAACAAAATTACTCAGAAACTAAGTTTTAAAATACTTTTTTTTGCTTGTTTTTGAGATTTTAAGATAGGGTCTTACTATGTGGCCCTTGCTGGCCTGAAATTACAAGATCTCCCCCCGCTTATGCCTTCTGAATACTGGGATTAAAGGTATAATAGCTATTTATGAAAATTGGTTAAGATTTGCTTTCAAATAACCAATGGACACATATATAAATATTTAAAATAATCTAGCACAAGGCATGGTGGCAGAATGCTCAGGTTAGCTCCTATGAGGCTAAAAGCAATAGGATTCTGGGTTCGAGGCCAGTCTGACAATTTCTTTCTTCTAAACTTTAAGCTTATTTTACCTGTACTGTATGGATGTACTTTCTCAAGCAAATAAACAAAAAAATGAAAGGAAAAATATTATATCCATACAGAGTCAACAATTTAAAAAAAAAGTTAAAATACAGCACTTAAGAAATAACAAGTTGGGCTGGAGAGATGGCTCAGCGGTTAAGAGCACTGGCTGCTCTTTCAGAGATCCTGAGTTCAGTTCCCAGCAACCATATGGTGGCTCATAACCATCTACAATGAGATCTGGTGCCCTCTTCTGGCCTGTAGGCATACATGAATGCAGAACACTGATTAATAATAATAATAATAATAATAAAATAACAAGTTGGGCTGGAGAGATGGAAGAGCACCCAGAGGACCCAGGTTCAAATCCCAGCACCCACATAGCAGCTCACCACTGTCTGTAACTCCATTCAGGGGATCTGACACCCTCACACCAAAGTACAGCAGATAAAATTAAATAAATTATTTAAAAAGAAATAACAAGTCTGTCACAATATTGCCATTGAACCAAGTTATTATTCACAGTGGTTCAATTCCATGTCAGTCTGCTCTTCCTTTTCTAGTCTTGGTATTTCTTCATATGGTAACTAGAACATCAAATAAACTGGTGTCAGAAAATTCATGCTAAACTCCCTAACCAAAAAAAAAAAAAAAAAAAAAAAAAAAAGAAAGAAAGAAAGAAAGAAAGGAGGGAGAAGGCAAAGGCAGGCGGATCTCCAATTTTGAGGTCAGCCTTATCTACAAAGTGAGTTCCAGGACAGCCAGGGCTACACAGAGAAACACTGTCTTGAAAAACCAAGATGGAGGGCTGGACAGATGGCTCAGTGGTTAAGAGCACTGCCCGCTCTTCCAAAGGTCCTGAGTTCAATTCCCAGCAACCACATGGTGGCTCACAACCATCTGTAATGAGATCTGGTGCCCTCTTCTGGCCTGCAGGCATACATGCAGACAGAATACTGAGAATACTGTACACATAATACATAAATAAATCTTAAAAAAAAGAGTTCTTGTCTGGTATGCATAGGCTCAATGCCTAGTACTACCAAAAATAAAGGTAGTATAGCAAGGCATGGTATAATGCCAGGAATGAAGGCCCAAGTACTGTTTGTTATCTCAACATTTCCAAGATCAGGGCAGGAGGGTTGGGCAAGTCTGAGATCAGCCTGGGCTACAGAGCGACTCAAAAATCAAAAACCACACTAAGCACTGTGCTGAGAGTGGTGATATGCGCCTTTCGACCCAGCACTCAGGAAGCAGAGGCAGGCAGATCTTTGTGAGTTCAACTGGTCTATATATCCAGTTCCAAGTCAGCCAAGGCTATATACAGTAAGACTGTCTCTAAAACAAACAGATAAACAAAACCTAAATTAAAGGCTGGAGCTAAAGCTCAATCATTAATAAAACATACTGCTCTTGCAGAGGACCAGGGTTCAGTTCCCAGCATACACACTGGACAACTCAAACTTTACAGCTACAGGGGATCAAGTGACCCTGACCCCCAAGGACACCTGTATTCAGGTGCACAGACCTACACATAGACACAGATGGGTAATTTAAAATAAAATACATCTTCTGGGTGGTGGTGCTGCACACCTTTAATCCCAGCACTTGGAAGAATCTCTCTGAGTTTGAGGCCAGGCTAGTCTACAAGAGCTAGTTCCAGGGCAGCTAGGGCTATTATACAGAGAAACCCTGTATTAAAACAAACAAACAACAAATATATCTAAGCATTCTTCCCATCATTCTATCAAGACTCAATGAACACTTTTTGCCCTATGCATGCCTTTAAGTTTGAAAATACAGAAAACAAAACTGGTAAGTTCCCTGTCCCAATTACAGGTAGAAAGCAGCTGGTTGGTGGTGGCACACACTCTTAATCCCAGTACTCATGAGGCAAAGTCAGGCGGATCTCTGAGTTCAAGGTAAGCCTGGTCAATAGAGCATACCAGGATAGCCAAAGCTACACAGAGAAACTGTGTCTCCACAAAAAAAAAAAAAAAAAAAAAAAAAAAAAAAAAAAAAAAAAAAAAAAAAAAAACCCACAGGCAGTGGTGCACGTCTTTAATCCCAGTACTCAGGAGGCAGAGGCAGAAGGATCTCTGCTGAGTTTGAGGTCAACCAGGTCTACAAGAGCTAGTTCCAAAGCTTCAAAAACAAAAAAAATAAAATAAATAAATTAAAATCAAAACAAACATAGAAAGCTGAGAATAACCATTTCTTGCTCCACCCAAAAGGAATAGAAAATAATAAACAGTCAGTTCAATTTAAATTTAAAAATTTAACCTGCATACAAAGTGTTTGGCACATAGTGCATTTTTTAAGTTTGTTTTGCCTGTATGTTTGTGCATCAGAAGCATGTCTGATGCCCTCAGATGTCAGAAGAAAACATCAGATCCCCTGAAACTGGAGTTACAGATGGTTATGAGTTGCTATGTGGGTGCTGGGAACTGAACCCAGGTCCTACGCAAGAGCAGTAAGTTCTTAATTGCAGCTCCTGGCACCTAGTATATCTTAAACTATGCTTTGCTTTAGGACGGCCAGAGGGCATATTCAGAAACTTCCTCAGATTTCAAGAGATTTTATTGTGATTTACTTCTATTTAAGTAATAAGTGATCAGATATCTTCTTATACAATACAAAGTAAACTGCTATGTTCTTTTATTGGCTAATCTAGCCAGTGCTACACTGAAGAAATATAGGAGACAAGACCTGTATTATCAAGATAAGTCAAAAAGGTCTTCAATGTAAGGCAGTGGTGGAGGCGGCACACACCTTTAACCCCAGCACTCGGGAGGCAAACAGGCAGATCTCTGACTTTGAGGCCAGCCTGGTTTGCAGAAGAGTTCCTGGACAGTCAGGGCTACACAGAGAAACCTGTCTTGATAAACTAAAAATAAAGAAGAAAAAAAAAATCTGTGGTGCTGTTGGGGGGCAGAAATCAACATCAAGCTGAGGGGTCATTCATTTAAAACTTTTCCCCTACAAAATCCCAGTGTAAACAACTTGTTTTCTCTTGAGAATTTACTTGATACAAAGGGTCTATTAAGATCATGCTCCATCTATGCAATTAACGTTTCACCAATAGGGAAAGAGAATGAACAACAAAGCTGGCAGTTAGAGATCTTTGACTCACCCCAGAGGCTCCTTCCTCTCCTGTCCCTCAGAGTGATGGCTATTTTAGTATGTATTGTAAATAAGTATGCATTACCAGTGGGAATATCTTCTCATTTCTTAGAAAAACTTTGGGCCGGGCAGTGGTAATCCCACGCCTTTAATCCCAGCACTCGGGAGGCAGAGGCAGACAGATCTCTGTGAGTTCGAGACCAGCCTGGTCTACAAGAGCTAGCTCCAGGACAGGCTCTAAAGCTGCAGAGAAACCCTGTCTCGAAAAACCAAAAACTTTGAGCTTTTCTAACTAATGGCTTATCCCTTCCAGTTCTCATTATTAAACTAAGTTGACAGCCAATTGTTATAGTAACCATTTTTTAAAATTAATTCATTTCCCCCCAACCCTGTGTGTGTACATATACTCATGCACAGGTGCCTACAGAGGCCAGAACAGGGTATTGGATCCCCTAGAACTAGAGTTACACGTAGTTTGCCCAATATGGGTACTGGGAACCAAATTTGGGTTGACAGTCAGTCCTCTGGAGAGCAGCAAGTGCTCTTAACCACTGAGCCATTTCTCCAGCTTTACCCATTTTCTAAAAACTATCACAAGAGTAGGACTCAGTGGTATAAAGCCAGAGTCCCAGCTACTGGGACTAAGCTGTCCTGAAACTCACTATGTAATCCTTTCATCCCCCAAGAGCTACCACACTCAAATACAAACCTAATGACTAAGAATTTTTCAAATTAGCCGGGCGGTGGTGGCGCACGCCTTTAATCCCAGCACTCGGGAGGCGGAGGCAAACGGATCTCTGTGAGTTCAAGGCCAGCCTGGTCTACAAGAGCTAGTTCCAGGAAAGACTCCAAAGCCACAGAGAAACTGTCTCGAAAAACCAAAAATAAATAAATAAATAAATAAAAACAGAGCTGAGCATAGTGGTTTATGCCTTTAATCCCAGCACCCAGGAGGCAGAGGCATATACACATATCTCTGAGTTTGAGGCCAGCCTTGTCTACACAGAAGTTTTAGGCAAGCCAGGGCTACAAAGACATGGTCTCAAAACAAACAAACACCAGTAACAACCATATAACCTGGGGGCTGGACGTTAAGAGAGCTTGCTGTGCAATCATGAGGACCAGAGTTCAGATCCCAGTACCCATTTGTAACTAAAGTAACATACCTTTTGACTTCAACTGTGAAGTCAAGGTATTTTCAAAATACCTATCTTGGATTATAGGTAACTGTGAGCTACCAAACATGGGTGCTGAGACTCAAGTCCTCTGCCATAATATAGTCTGAATTGATCTAGAACTCACTGTATAGCCCAAGAAGGTCTTGAACTCTAGAGATGCACTGACTTCTGCGTGTTATTCTGACCAGCAGAATTTCCTTATTTTCAAAGTTTTGTTTCTTAAATTATCAAACACAGAAACACAAAGAGAGATCAGAGACTATAAATGTCAGTTCTCTCCTCTCACCATAAGGGGCTTGGAGCTCAAACTATGATCATCAGGTTCATGAGCAAGTTTCTTTCTTTCCTGGTCACCCATACTCTGAAAGCCAGGATTCTATACAGTTTTACTGCCTTTGGTGCTGTACATGAAACCCAAAGCCTCCTGAAGCAATGCTGGCTTTCAGGTAATGAAAGTTCCTGAATGACTTAAAGAAACACCCTCACCTCAATGAACTACTACACCAATTCCCTATTAACCTCACCTTTTTACTAAAATAGAGGGAAGCCAGTTATTTACCATTAACCAAAAGGGGGGTGGGCAAGTGGTGGTGACCTACGCCTTTAATCCCAGCACTCAGGTGGCAGAGGCAGGAGGATCTCTCTGAGTTCAAGGCCAGCCTGGGCTACAAGAGCTAGTTTCCAGGATGGGCTCCAAAGCTACAGAGAAACCCTGTCTTGAAAAACCAAAAAATAAAAAAATAAAGTTAAAAAAAAAAAAAACTAAAATCAAGGCAATAAATTTCACAGATGTGTAATTATTTTAAAAATAAAAATTCTGGCAGGGAGGTGGTGGCATGCACCTTTAAACCCAGGACTGGTCTACAGAGAAACCCTGTCTCGAAAAACAAAACAAACAAACAAAAAGGATCCCTAATAAAATTGTCCTCAAGCTTCAAAATAAATAACAAATACACAAATTTTGGAGGAATGTTTGGAGAGCACTTACTTGCTGCTCTTGAAGAGAACCCAGGTTCAATTCCCACACTTACAACCATCTTACAACTGCAGTCCCAGAGATGTGGCAGGACATGGTGTCTTCAGAGTGCCAGGAATACATATAGTGCACACACATACATACATGCAGACAAAACACTCACATACATAAAAATAAATCTTTAAAAATATATATGGTTCAGTCAGGCAGTGGTAGCACAGCACTCAGGAAGGCAGAGGCAGGCAGATCTCTGTGAGTTCCAGGGCAGCCAAAGATAACAATAACACAAAGAAACCCTGTCTCCAAAGAAATAAATAAAAAGAAAAGAAAAAGAAGAAGAAACCCACTGAAGCACTAACAATTATCAGAACCCCACTCAAGTTGAATGGTGCTTAGTCTGCAGACTAAAATACCAATCTTACTAAGTGTGATTGCTCACCTTGGTAGTCACTAACATTCAGGAGACAGGCAGGAGAAAAGGCCCTACCTAGACTAATTCCAGACCTATAGTCTCTAAGCCAGTCAGTCAACCTATCCATCTATCTCTAAAACTGGAGATCGGTCACAGGTGCTAAAAGATATGAAAACCAAAGAAATGGTATTTTCAATTAGTTTCTTTCTCTCTTTTCTGAGACAGGGTCTCACTATGTAGTTCTGGCTGGCCTGGAACTCAGAGATCTGCCTGCCACTTGCCTTAGGAGTGCTACAAATGAAGTGGAGAACCACGAATCCCAGCCACGAAGCTCTTCATGCAGTTTATACAAAATGTCATCAAGCCAGGGTAAGGGAGCTCACCTTTGGGAGGCAGGGGAAGGCTGGGATCTCGAGTCCCAGACCAGTCAGAGATACACAATGACACTCTGTGTGTGTGTGGGGGGGGGGTTGAGACGGGGTTCCCTGTGTAGCTTTGGAGCCTCTCCTGGAATTCACTCTATAGACCATTCTGGCCTCGAACTCAAGAGATCCACCTGCCTCTGCCTCCCTGGGACTGCTGCGATTAAAGGCCTGCGTGGGTCAGCCACCACCGCTGGGGTTGAGACCCCATCTTTAAAGAAAAAAAGGCAAAGAAACTGGGTGTGGTGGCAGAGGTAGAGGGAGGAGGGTCAAAAGTTCAAGGCCAGTCTCAACTACTTACAGAATTTAGGGGCAAAAAGAAAAAAAAAAAAATTAAGAAAGCGACCATGTCTAAGCGGTTGCACTACTTCTTTCTGATGTCATATACTAACATTAGTTCAGGATACACGTCTACAAACAAAGAACTGAGTAAGCCCTGTTTTCCACAAGTTTCAAGGCATCAGCCACCTTAAACAGAATATACACATCGAACTGTCTATCGGGACAGACTACAACTGACAATATTTCCACAAACAAAAGTAGGGAAGGTCCGAAAAGTGACAGTATGCTATACTGCTTTCCACTTAGGCCCCACATTCGAGACGCCTATACACGGGTAACAGACGCTAAGCGATCTTCGGTTCAGTCAATCGCACTGAATCTTACAAAAGTCCAATAAAGTTGTCAGCGCTATGCACTCCCATTTTAGAAAAAGGAAAAAAAAAAAACTGAACTACCTGGAAGTGTGGACTGAAATTTAAAATCAAAAGCTGGCAAGGCCCACTTTATTGGCTCTCTCCTGTAACGTCCTTGCCATCCATATTCCCGGCAGTTTTCCCTTCAATCCATTTCACAACCTCCCCGCTAACAGCGTACTTGTACCGATGGCTTCCAACTTCTGGGCCACCAGTGTGGCGGGCCAACTACCGCCGCCAAGCTCCACCCATTAAGGCTCAGAAGGGTAAAGAAAATGAAAAGCTGCTTTAGGAGCGGAACACAATTGCTTCTTATGAGCAGGACTCAAGCCAAGTGCCACCGGAACGCAAGTCAGCTTCACTTGCAACCCAAGGGAAAAAGTGGGAACATCATTTTCCCGATGGGAAATAAATTTGGATTACGCCTCTGGGCCACACGGCAGGAGGGGAGGGGAAAACAAACAAGAAACGGAAATATTAAGATTTAGTTTATATCCCCCACATGCGCCCTGGAAGACAGAACCAGGCCAATCGAGACGAGGTGGGGGAAGGGCGTTTAAGAGTTCCCGGAAAAACAATTCAAATAATGGGCTTCGTCCGACCAGGGAAGCGGAAAGGTGGAGTTGGTGGAAGGCGTCCTTCCCGCAGAGTGCAAAGAAGTTGGCGAGCGGTTCCAGAGAGAAGACAGCCGGAGCCCGGCGGACTAGGCCGGAGCGGAGGGAAGCGATGAAGGGCGGGGAGGGGGAGGAGCCGAGCGAGCAGGCCCGCTCAGAGCAGGCCCCAGCAGAGCGCGGGGTAGCCGCCGCACGCTAGGCCTTACCCTCGCCGGGGCCCAGGCGCCGCCGAGAGAAGAGAAAAACCCACAAACACGGGGACCAGGCGAGGTGTCCTAACTCTCATCCGCCGCGGTCACTCACCTGGACCCGCCGAAGCGACGACTAGTCGCAGTCTCGCAACGGCACAACCGGCCCGAACCTCGCCCCCGCCCGACAGCGCGCCCCGCGTCCCCGCTCTCCGACGACGGCGGCTACCGCCTCGGTCCGCTGCCTCCTGGGAAATGTAGTCCTAGAGTCACCTCTCCTGACTCACCGGACGGCCTCTCGAACTCTATTTCCCAGAAAGCAAAGCGAACGTTGGGCCCGCCGCTTTGCGTCACGCGCCCGCTGATCGAAGGTCACGTGGGGGCTGCGCTGCGTCCCCTCCCCTCCCCCCCATAGCCTGTGTGGCCCTGAGGAAGAGGGAGGGAGGTGGAGGGAGGTGGACGGAAGGGGCGGGGGCCTTGCTGACGCCACTGCCCCCTCCATCTTGGAGCGGCTTCTCGGGAGGTTGAAGCTGGGCCTGAGCCCGACCCACTCGCCCGCCTCCCTGCGTCCTCGGGACTTCTCCCGCTCCCGGCTGGTGGCCACCAGGAGACTTGGCTTTCATTCTCCACCATGCCTTCTCCCGCTTTGTGACCTTGAGCAAATCGTTTAGGTATAAAGTGAGATTCGTGATTCATGTTTCACAGAGTTGTTGGGAGGCACTTAATGAGCACCAGGAGTCCCAAAAGCACAAGGGAAAGTGGAGAAGAGCTGTTTTGATCGTGTGACCTCGGGGGACTCGGAAGCCCGGCTGCACAGAGCTCTCTCTCCAACAGCCGCCTCCCATCCCGCTTCTTGACCGTGGGAGCCCAGAGAGGTTTTTGTTTTGTGTTTCGTTTTCGGAGGCAGGGTTTCTCTGTACAGCCGTGGATGCCCTGAAACTACCTCTTGTAGACCAGGTTAACCTCGAACTCACAGAGATCCGCCCGCTTCTGCTTCGAATGTTGGTACCTTTTGAACAATAAACGGCCTGGAAAGTGAATTACTGGAGTGTGCGTTTCAGATGATGTTTGGTTTTCGAGATAGGGTTTCTTTGTGTAGCCTTAGCTGTCCTGGAACTTGCGCTGGAAAAAAAAGGCTGGCCTCGAATTCAGAGACACACCCATCTCTGCCTCCCAAGTGCTAGGTTTAAAGGCATGTGACACCACCGCCCGGCTGATTTCTTTTTCTGTTTTCCGAGACAAATTTTCTCTGTAGCTATGGAGCCTGTCCTGGAGCTAGCTCTTCGCCGTCCGGCTTTCTTTTCCTAAACTTTTATTTTTGGGATAGAATCTTCCTCTGTACCCTAGGCTGTCCAAAACCAAGGCAGCCTTTCCTGTCTCGGTTTCGTGATTGCTGTGCTCTCAGATGTGAGCCCCCAGGCTCTGTAAAACCCAAATTTGATCGGGGTTTTGCAGCCGGCTTCCTCTGCAGTTACTGCCTTAGTGAAGTCTGCACGTCAGAGTTCAGATGTCACCTTTTCCATCGTGCATTTCCAGCTACTCCACAAAATATATGTTTTGTCCCTACCAGACTGAGCTCTTTGAGAACGGAGATGATTTTTGATGGATTTCTGCATACACCAGGTCAAAATAGACAAAATACACATCCATAATCTGCTTGCCAGGAGAGAGATGTTGTCAAGCACTGGACCCAAAGCTCCCCGGCCTCAGCAGCATCCTTCCATGCTCACACTCTCCTCCTGGAGCATCTCCTTCCAGCAGTGTACTGTGTAGTACCTCATGAGTCATTCGTTTTCAATTTAATTTTCAGCTCACAGGTTTGCTGGGTGCCATGCCCAGTGCAAACTACTGCAAACACAGTGGTAACTTGGATGAGTACCATCTGGTCCAGACTATCCCATGGGTCCAGTTTTAACCCTTTCTTATCCAGTCAGTCTCAGTGGATCGTCTCTCCTCCACTGATCCACTAAGGTCATGTGACCTTTCCATTATTCCATTCTTTGAGCCATTTAACTCACTTCTAAATGTTTGGGGGCCATTATGCACCCTGGTTTCCCACAGGAATATTAAGCTGTCTATAACTGTGCTCTCCTTCCCCCCAATAGAGCATTTTCTAGTTGACTTGTAGTTATTTGTGTGTTAGCATTCTTCGGTTGGTTGTTGGTGGTTGTTCTCTCTCTCTCTCTCTCTCTCTCTCTCTCTCCTCTCTCTCTCTTTCTTTTTTCCAAGACTAGGTTTCTCTGGGTAGCCTTGCTGTCCTGGAGCTCACTCAGACTAGACTTAAACTTGGAGATCTGCCACCCAAGTGCTGGAGTTAAAGGCATGGGCCACCACTGCCCAGCTCTTGTGTTTGCATTCTTTACGAGGCTTTGAGCTCCTCGCAAGGGAAAGAACAATTTAGCACTTTTTTAAGTTTTTATTTTACATGTATTTATATACGGAGCAGATGCACCTGTACCACAGCACACACTGGAGGTCAGGACAACCTGTGCAAGTCAGAGTCACTCCTCTCCTTCCATCGTGTGGTTCCAGGGATCAAACTTGGGTCTTCAACTTGGCACCTCACTACTTGCCCTCATCTTCAAAATTTTAAATTGTTTGTTTTATGTATATGGATGTTTGGCCACCACCATATATGTATGTCTATGTCTCATGGACATGCAGTGCCTGGGGATGCCACAAGAAAGAATGGGGTTCCCTAGAACTGGGGATTGAACCTGGGTTCTCTGGAATAGTAGCCAATGGTCTTAAAAACCACGAAGCCGCCGGGCGGTGGTGGCGCACACCTTTAATCCCAGCACTCGGGAGGCAGAGGCAGGCGGATCTCTGAGTTCGAGGCCAGCCTGGTCTACAAGAGCTAGTTCCAGGACAGGCTCTAGAAACTACAGGGAAACCCTGTCTCTAAAACCAAAAAAAAAAAAAAAAAAAAGAAAGAAAAAAAAGAAAAACCACGAAGCCATGTCACCAGCCCCACCTCCCTTTTAAAGGTGGGGTCTCAGGGCTAGGGATGCCATTCAGTTGGTAAGAGTGCCTGGCTAGCATCCACAAAGCTCTGATTTCCATCTCTAGTGCCTCATAAATCTGGGTGGGCATGATTATACACAGTGGAGATAGCGTTAGAAGCAGGGAGATCAGAAGAAACAGCAAAAGTAAGTTTGAGGAGCCTGGGCTACAAAAGACCCTGTCTTACCGCCCGGCTCCCCATTCCCCATTCTTTCTTGTGGCATCCCCAGGCACTGCATGTCCATGAGACACAGACATATGGTGGTGGCCAAACATACATACATACATACATATATATATGGTACCATAGGCTAGCGTTTTAGGGTTTCTATTGCTGTGATAAAACACCATAACCAAACTTGGGGAGAAAAGGGTTTGTTTCAACTTACAACTCATGTGACTCTATCTGTGAGGGGAGTCAACATAGGAACTCAAGGCGTACAGGAATCAGGAGGTAGGACCTGAAGCACATGCGTGGAGGGGTGCTGCTTACTGACTTGCTCCCAGCGGCTCATTCATCCTGCTTTCTGATCGCGCCAAAGACAACTTGACCAGGGTTAGCATTTGCCCTCAGTGAGCTGGACCCTCCCACATCAATCATCAATCATAAATGTACCACAGGCTAGTCTGGTGGGGACATTTTCCAGTGGAGGTTTGGTCTTCCCAAATGACTCTGACTTATGTCAAGTGACATAAAATAGGTCAGCACAGCCAGGCTTTATGCTAGATGCTCAGAGAAAAAAAAAGGGTAAACTTTTAAAATAACACATAAAATTAAATTTTTTTTTTGGTTTTTCGAGACAGGGTTTCTCTGCAGCTTTAGAGCCTGTCCTGGAGCTAGCTCTTGTAGACCAAGCTGGTCTCGAACTCACAGAGATCCGCCTGCCTCTGCCTCCCGAGTGCTGGAATTAAAGGCGTGCGCCACCACCGCCCGGCCATAAAATTAAATTTTTAAAGATTTATTAAATTGTTTAATAATAACAGTGGTAGTGAACAACTTTAAATCCCAGCCATCAGGAGGCAGAGGCAGGGGGATCTCTGTTAGTTCAAGGCCAGCATAGTCTACAGAGTGAGTTTCAGGACAACCAGAGCTACACAAAGAAACCCTGTCCTGAAAAACCAAAAAAGGAAAAAAAAGAAAAGAAAGGAAGAAAGAAAAAAAAAGAAAAGAAACTGAGGTAGGAGGAGGATTACGGCAAGTTTGAGGTTAGCCTGACCTACATAGTGACTTCCAGGACTGTACAGTAAGACCTTGTCTCAAAAGCAAATATATGAATTCAGGAAAATCCAAACAGAACAGTACAGGGAGTAGCCCTGTGGCCTCAAGTGAGTTTGAGGTCTGAATATCGCTAGGCCTGGCATCAACTAAAGCACAGCAAAGCCACTGATTCCGCTCAGTCCCACGAGTGTTAAAATGACCTATCACATGCCTGTTTCATCAACAGCAAGCCAGCTTCCGGGAAGGAAGAACTCATCTTCCCAGAGCTCAGCAATGGATAAACACAAATTGGTAATAATAGGTCCCTTTGGACTTTTCCTTGGTCCCTCCCTGCTTCTGTGAGTTCTTTCATCCTGCTCCACCAGGTTAATGTCTCATCACAGAAACACATTGTCAGTTTGAAGTTCCTTAGCAACTTCATGTTGCTATCCTTCCCTGCCTTCTTTTATGAAGAGGATATAAAGGCTAAGGTTTAGAAAGGCTAGGGAGATAACCTGAGGACAGGCAGGGACACGTGATGAAAGTCACACAATACAATGCATAGGCTTTGGTGTCCTACCTGAGTTGGTATTCCAGCCTTGACTACTTCTTTAGCAGAATGACTTCAGGCAAATGAGTCTTCTCTGACCTCGGGTTAGTTTTCTCTGTATAAAATGGCACAACTGAGCCGGGCGGTGGTGGCGCACGCCTTTAATCCCAGCACTCGGGAGGCAGAGGTAGGAGGATCTCTGAGTTCGAGGCCAGCCTAGTCTACAAGAGCTAGTTCCAGGACAGGCTCTAGAAACTACAGGGAAACCCTGTCTCGAAAAACCAAAAATAAAATAAAATAAAATAAAATAGCACAACTGGCCAGACTGTGGTGGTGCACTCCTTTATTCCCAGCACTTGGAAAGCTGAGGCAGGTGGATTTCTGAGTTCAAGGCCAGCCAGTCTACAGAGCAAGTCCAAGTACAGCCAGGACTTCACAAAGAAACCCTGTCTTGTAAAACAAAAAGCAAACAAAAAAAAAAAAATAGGACAACTGCCATACGAGATCCAGGCAACCCCCCATTAGTCATGTGACTTCACTCCAAACCAGTTAGGAAGCACGAGAAGTTGCAGGAACTCTCTCTGGGAAGGTGGTCCCTTGCTGGTCACTAGCCTAGAGCGGACTTCTTACCTACTTCAGTGTACTGTGTTCGGGTTTCCTCCAGGTAAGCCAGGATGTCTTTCTTGAGGTCTAGGGGGCAAGTGTGTCCCCTCTCCTATCCTGTTTTCTCAGCTCAGAGCTGGTCTGCCAGTTGTCGGCACATGCACACGGGGATGATCTTTAATTTTTCATTTGTATTCCGGTTTCCTTGACGTGGGTGTGTTTCCTCCTTCCTGCCTGGGGGTAGGGACTACCGTTGCTGAAGGCTTAGGGGTTGCCAGGCCAAAACCAGATGTTGCTAGGCACCAGAAGACATCTACCAGCTGAGGCTATTGTTTAAGGCCAGCCTCCAGGAGACTTGGAGCTGGGTTATTCCAGAGCCAACAAGGGCTTCCAGATTGGTCTGTGTGTAAAGTTAAGTACACCCATCTAAGAAAACCAACAAGAATCCAGCTGTCTTTGTCACTGTCTCTGTCCTTGAGTAATAGAGACGTTGCATAGTTGTCAGTAAAAGAAAGCTCTCTCTTCAGAGTGGGTAAGGTACAGTTCATTCTGGGAGCAAACTGAATGACCATGGACAGGGAAGACAGGTTTAGATCACCCCAAATTCCAAGTTCCAACTTGGTAACAGTTTGAAGGTTTTTTTTTTTAATTTATTTATTTATTATGTATACAGTATTCTGTCTGTGTTTATGCCTGCAGGCCAGAAGAGGGCACCAAACTCCTTTACAGATGGTTGTGAGGCACCATGTGGTTGCTGGGAATTGAACTCAGGACCTTTAGAAGAGCAGGCAATGCTCTTAACCTCTGAGCCATCTCTCCAACCCCACAGTTTGAAGTAACACAGTTTGAAGTTTTTATAGTAACAGAAGAAAGTCACAAATCAAAAGATGCTTCAAAACATTGGTGTAAATATTATGTAGGCAGTTACAGAAAAATGGGAAGATAGCCGCTCTAGGCCTCAGATGCTATCTTTGGATGCTATTAGCCTTTAATAAGTAAAAAGAAGGGCGTTGTTAGGTTAGTACATTTCCAAAAATTTTATCTGTGAGTTACAGGATATTAGGTCAGACATAGGCGTGAGCAAGGAATGGGGGCTACAGATAGCCCAGGATAATGAAGCAGACTCTGGGCCTGCAACATTCCAACCTCTCCTCAATGCTGAAGTTTTAAGCCATTAATCGGCCATGTAGAAGTTTTTAAAAGGCTGTAAGGATCTGAAAAGATGGCTCAGAAGTTAAGAAAAATTGCGCCAGGCGGTGGTGGCACAGGCCTTTAATCTGAAAAAACAAATTTAGCAAGGGGGTGATGGTACATGCCTTTAATCCCAGCACTCAGGAGGCAGGGTTCGAAATCAAGACTAATCTACAGAGCAAGCTCCAGGACAGCCAGGGCTATGCAGAGAAGCCCTGTCTCCCAAAATCAAAGAAGACTGATTAAACCAAGCAGATCCAGGAGGAAGGAGTTGGGTAACAATTACGCCTTCCCCTAACTAGTTGAGCTGGAGAACTCCACAGGAATTACTGTACACTGTGCTTCAGAGGAATAGGGATCTTGCAAGACACCTGTCCTGTTTCATATATGAGAAGAAAAGTTGCTTCCTGGAGCCACAAAGTTGAAAGCAATCAAGGGAGGATGGGGTGTAGTTCTTGGATGGAACACTTGTCTAATACGCTTGAGGCTCTTTGTTTAACAGGAAGAATGAGGGTAAGGAGAAGGGAAGGCTATAAATGGAAACTCAGGTCTGACACCAAAACCTGTAAGTAAATTATAAATTTATAATCATGCCGGGCAGTGGTGGCACGTGCCTTTAATTCCTGGACTCAGGAGGCAGAAACAGGTGAATCTCTGAGTTTGAGATCAGCCTGGTCTACAGTACCGAGTTCCAGGACAGCCTGGGCTACACAGAGAAACCCTGTCAAAAAATAAAATAAAATAAAAAAGCAAAGCCGGGCGGTGGTGGCGCACGCCTTTAATCCCAGCACTCGGGAGGCAGAGGCAGGTGGATCTCTGAGTTCGAGACCAGCCTGGTCTACAAGAGCTAGATCCAGGACAGGCTCTAGAAACTACAGGGAAACCCTGTCTCGAAAAACCAAAAAAAAATGTATCTAAAGGGGGCTGGAGAGATGGCTCAGCGGTTAAGAGTAGTGGTTGCTCTTCCAGAGGTCCTGAGTTCAATTCCCAGCAATCACATGGTGGCTCACAACCATCTGTAGTAGGATCTGATGCCCTCTTCTAACATAAATGTGTACATGCAGAAAGAGCACTTGTATAAATTATATACCCAAAGATAATACTTGGTGTATCACTTCCTAATTATTTTACTATTTTTATTTTGTTTTTGAGACAGAGTTTTTCTATGCTGCTTGTGTGTGTGTGTGTGTTTATGATGGTATGCCATGTGTGTACATGCCTGTGGAAGTCAAAAGAAGGTGTTGGAGCTCCTTGAGCTGGGGTTACCAGTGGTTGCTATTCCAGGATGGGTGCTGGGAACTGAACTCAGGTCCTGTGTGGAGGTCAAGAACAATTTGTAGGAGTCGGTTCTCTCCTTTCACCATATGGGTCCTGGGGATCAAACTCAGGTAGTAAAGCTTGTTAGCAGGCGCCTTTACCATAGAGCCATCTCAATGGCCCTCCTTTCTTATCCTATGATCAATTATCCTTGTAATTTGAGACAGGGTCTCCTTATATATCCTAGGCTGGCCTTGAACCAGCATCTTCCTATCTCTGGGATTATAGGTGTATGCCACTAGCCTGGAATTATCAGAGCTCTTGATGTTGTGGTTCACTTGTAGGTGGTGTGACCCCTACACAGGTACTATACTATGTTCACCTCTTCCCAGCCCCACCTAGAGTACTTCAGGCTGATGGTTTGACATTGGCTTCTACAAACTTCTACAAATTTCTACAAACCTTGTCCTGGAAAGCACCCTGCCCCCCCCCCCCACATCATCAGTATGCAGCACATGTGAACTCCCAAACCTCGCTGTGACTGAGTTTCCCAGCAGCCTGCGTAGCAGAGTTTCCAGTAGACCAGCTGATTTACAATGACTGAAGGAGATTAAAAACAGCCGAAGCTGACCATGACCACCTCATTACCTACCTCCAACTCCGGAGTGACCATGACCACCTCATTTGCCTACCTCCAACTCCTGAGTGATCATGACCTTCTCATTTGCTGTTACTATATGGATCAAGCAACAAGCAAAATATATGTTGTGTGATTTTTTTTTTTTTACTCTCTTGGCTTTTTTGGGGGCTCACCACCCAGCTCCCAAATAAATCACACATGGAGGCTTATTCTTAGTTTTGAATGCCTGGCCTTAATTTGACTTGTTTCTTGCCAGCTTTTCTTAAATTGTCCCAACTACCTTTTGCCTCTGTGCTTTTACCTTTCTCTGTTTCCGTATGTCTTTCTTTACTTCTTTGTGGCTTGCTGGGTGGCTGGGTGGCTGGGCCCTGATATCCTCCTCTCCCTCGTCTCTCATTGCTCCGCCTCTTCCCTGATTCACCTGTTTATCCACTCAGCCTGCCAGCCCCGCCTATCCTTGTTCCTGCCTTGCTATTGGCCATTCAGCTCTTTATTAGAACCATCTGGTAAACATCAGGTAGACAGGCAAAGTCTTCACAAGAGTTAACAAATACAGCATAAACAAAAGTAACACACCTTAGCCGGGGCAGTGTTAGTACACACCTTTAATCCCAGCACTCGGGAGATAGAGGAAGGCGAATCTCTGTGAGTTCGAGCCCAGCCTGGTCTATAAGAGCTAGTTCCAAGACAAGAAACATACCTTAAAATGATGTTCCCCCAAAAATGTATGTTTGTTGCTATAAGTACCTTGAACACACACCCCAGGGCTCATCTTTCTTCTCTCAAACAGCATGTCCCAGTACATCACAGAATGCACTGCTATCCTTTCCAGAAGGAATGAAAATGGACTTTTGGTCTGGCAGTGGGGGCGTGTACCTTTAATCCCAGCACTTGGAAGGCAGAGTAGGCAGATCTCTGATTTTGAGATCAGTCTGGTCTACAGAGTGAGTTCTAGGATAGCCAAGGCTACACAGAGAAACCCTGTCTTGGAATCCCCCCCAAAATAAACCCAACCCACCTTGGGTGTTGTTTTTTGTTTTTTTTTTTTTTTTTAGACAGGATTTCTCTGTAGCCTGGCTGTCCTGGAACTAGCTCTATAGACCAGATAGACCAGGCTAGCCTCAAACTCACAAAGATCCACTTGCCTCTGCCTCCCGAGTGCTGGGATTAAAGGCAAGCATGCACCACCACTGCCTGGCCAGCTTGGGTTTTGCATTGCATAGTTGTTGGCATGGAACAGTTCTCTCTTCAAAGGGGATAAGGTATAGTTTATTCTGGGAGCAAATATGAATGACCATGGACAGGAGAGTTCTGTGGCAGAGCTTTCTCAGGGACATCTGAGATTTGGAGGTGGTTTTGTTGTATTTGTTTATTTGTTTTTATAGATAGGGTTTATTGTGGCTTACACGTCCAAAGGGATTGAGTCCATCTCAGCAGAGAAGGCATAGAAGCAGGAGCGTGAGGCTGCCCTAGGCATCAGGAAGTGGATAGATCGCATTTATCTACCCACAGGAAGCAGTGAAGGCTTGAGACACTTTTGTTGTTGTGGCAACAGGAGTGTGGAGGGCAAATTCCTTGCATGTGGTCTGAAGAAGATGAACAGCCTTCTCTCCTGACCTAAGAATATCCTGTTCCAAAGTCAATAGGGCCAGAGACACTAGGAACCGAATGCAGTGAAGAGAAACTCTTACAAGGCAAATCCTAAAGGACACAAGGCCGCCGGGGCCCCCCAGCAACAATATCCATTTTTCTTTTAAATCTTATTTAGTCTCTGACCTGCTTCTGTTGTCCGTCTCATTGGTGATGTCCCTGTTTGTCCTTCTGTTTATCTGGTCTCTGTTTCTCACTCTGCATCTTGCCATCTGTTCTGGTAGGATCCTTGTGATGAGGCTAGCCTACGCCTTGGGCATGCGCACTCCTCACCCACCAAAATCGCTCCAGCGACCTTTGCCTGGGAGCTGGGCCAAGTGGAAGGCAAAGGGGGTGGGTGGAACCCTGGAAGGTCTCCACTCTTCCCATCCACCCCATCTTTCCCTAACTGTGAGGGCCCTCTGAGAGGCCTGGCGCTGTAGCCAGGCCCACAACCCCAGGACCTACAACTGTGCCCTCCACGCCCTCTCCATTGACCTCCCCCCCACCCGCCCGGACACACACACCCACACACACCCACACACACACCAGCTCTCTGAATTCCTCATTCAGCCTAGTCTAATAGCTGTTACAAACAGGTGGAGACTGGCTAGCTTCTCGATCTTGGCCCCACCCTAGGTGGCAAGTGACACCAAACTCATGACTGCCACTGAGCCTAGTACCCTCTAGAGTCAAAAGACCTAAGGCCTGAGGCAGAGGCAGGTGGATCTCTGTGAGTTCGAGGCCAGCCTGGTCTACAAGAGCTAGTTCCAGGACAGACAGACAGAGAAATCCTGCGTCAAAAAAAACAACAAAAATAAAAAAAGGTACAGGATTCTGGGGTCAGTAAAGTAGAAAAGTACTTTATTTACTTTTCAGAAAAAAATTTTTTTCCCCACTTTTCATGAAAGTAACAAATGATTTTTTGTTGTTTTTTTTTTGTTGTTGTTGTTTTTCAAGACAAGGTTTCTCTGTGTAGCCTTGGCTGGCCTGGAACTTGCTCTATAGACCAGTGGCCTCAAACTCACACAGATCAGCCTGCCTCTGCCTCCCCAGTTCTGGTTTGAGCCACTATACTCAGTTTAGTTTTTTTTTTTTTAAAGATTTACTTATTGATTATGTATACAGTGTTCTGTCTGCATGTATGCCTGCAGGCCAGAAGAGGGCTCCAGATCTCATTATGGATGGTTGTGAGTCATCTTGTGGTTGTTAGGAGTTTAACTCAGGACCTCTGGAAGAGCAGCCAGTGCTCTTAACCTCTGAGCCATCTCTCCAGCCCTCTAGATTTTTTTTATTCAAGTATATCCCAGCCCGTGGTTGTGCATGCCTATATATCTGCACTTGGGAAGCAGAGGTAGGAAAATTTAAAGTTCAAGGCCAACCTGAGGTCTTTAAAAAAAAAAAAAGTCCAGGCATGGTAATACACACCTTTTACCCTGGCACTCGGGTGAGAGGGGCAGGCAGATCTCTGTGAGTTGTGGCTAGCCTGGTCTACAAATCAAATTCCAGCTTATTTAGACCAGCCCAAACTGGCCTTGAATTTGAAATTCTCCTGAAGATTCTCCTCAGATCCTGAATACCAGGATTACTTCTCTGTGCCATCATGTCTACCTGGAGCACTTGGGATGTTGTTTTTTGTTTGTCTTTTGGAGACAGGTTTCTCTGTGTAGATCTGTCTGTCCTGGGACTCACTCTGTAGACCAGGCTGGCCTCGAATTTAGGCATCCACCTGACTTTGCTTCCTGAGTGCTGGGATTAAAGATGTGCGCTGCCATAGCCCAGCAGAACGCTTGTAATGTGTTCAGTTCTGCAGTCCTAGTGGGGAACCATCAATCTGTTCCATAGTTTGTTCCATGGCTTTTGTTCTTTTTTCTTTTTAGTAGCTATAGGTGGGGACACAGGGAACGTGTCTAACACTGCTCACATTGGGGATAGGACAACTTCAGAAGATCTATTTTCTTTTATTATTTTCACTTAAATTTAAATTTTTATAAGTGTATGGATGTTTTGTGTGCGTGTATGTCTGTATACTACATGCATGCAATACCAGAGGTAACCAGAAGAGGGCACTAGACCCTCTAGAACGGGAGTTAACAATCTGCGCTGCCCTGTAGGTAAAGGGATTGGTAAGCAGATCCTCTTAACTGCTGAACCAGCTCCCTACCCCTTATTTTATTTATTATTGTGTGTGTGTACACGGGCGTGCCTGCCATGGCTTGCGTGTGGAAGTCAGGATAATTTATGGAGTCCGTGTTCTCCTTTTACCTTCATGTGGGTCTCAGGGATAGAATTCAGATTGGCAGGTTTCATGGATCATCTTTACCAGCTGAGCCTTCTCATTGGCATTATTTTTTTAATTTTTTTATGGTTTATTTAACTTTATTTTATGTGCATTGGTGTGAAGGTGTCGGATCCCCTAGAACTGGATTTTCAGACACTTGTGAGCTGCCCTGTGGGTGTTGGGCATTGAACCTGGGTCCTTGGGAAGAGCAGTCAATGCTCTTAACCACTGAGCCATTTCTCCAGCCCTCATTGACATTATTTCTACTTAAAGAAAGATTTATTTGTGCCCAGCATGGTGGCACACACTCTTAATCCCAGCCCTCGGGAGGCAAAGGCAAGTGGATCTCTATGAGTTAGGCTAGCCACGGCTACAAAGTAAGATCCTGTCTCCAAAGAATTTCTGTTTGTTTGTTTATGTGTGAGAGGGTGCAGGTGTGCTACACAATCCAGGCTGGAAGTCAGTTCTCACCCTGCCCCTTGCTAAACTAGGGCCTCTTCTGTTTCCGGTGCTGGGATGTGTTTTCCGGGCTAGGGGGCCTGAAAGCTCCTGGGAACTGTGTCTCTACCTCCAGTCTTGTTTAGAAATGCTGAAACTACAGATACATACAACCGCGTTGGGCTTTTTTTGTTTGTTTGTTTGTTTGTTGTTTTATTTTTATTTATTTATTTTGAGACAGGATTTCTCTGTGTTTCCCTGGCTGTCCTGGAACTCTCTCATTAGACCAGGCTAGCCTCAGACTCTCAGAGATCTACCTACCTCTGCCTCCCGAGTGCTGGGATTAAAGGCCTGTGTCACCACCGCCTGGCAGCATTGGTTTGTTTAAGTGGATTCTGGGAACAGAAAGTTGTTCTCTGACTTCCAGAGAGGCCATGGTATGCTCACATGGCTAGAGCTTCCATCTGCTGAGCCATCTCCCTAACCTGGCTTAACTTAACCTCTTCCAGAGGACTCAGCATTGCTGCAGATTTGGGGGTGGAACCTGAGAACTTTCTGACCGCAGCTTCATCCCTGCCCACTTGCCTCCAGCCTGGCCACACACACACACACACACACACACACCCGTGCACACTGGCTTCTACGGCTCCTTCCCCACAGTCAGTTTTCTGCAGCGGTAGTTTCTTATCACGCAGGAGAGAAAGCAAGCTTCCTGACTCACCACAATCCCTGCCTCTCTTCCAGGATACGCGGCAACATCTTCCCCTTCCGTACGGTGCCCAACAGAAACTCTAGTAGCCTGCGCATGTCCAGGCTCTGCAGCCTCTTCTGGCTGCCATTGTGTTGCTCATGTTTCTTTGTCTGTCCTTTATTGCACAGGGACAGAGCCTACTGCATGCCAACACTTGGCCGGCTGGGAAGGACGATGTGGCTTGCCAGACGGGATCATTGATGCCGCTATGACTCACATTCTGGCAGAGGAGCATTGCGAGGCAAACTGTGACAAGGAGGTGCTTGTGGTCCTAGGGTGATCCAGGACACCGGGGTCCTAGGGAGCCTCCTAGAAGAAGCGTGAGTTAAGATCTGAGCCAAACACTAGGGACAGGCAGGTGGTGTCCAGTTACAGGGACAGATCGTCAAAGGTTTGGAGACTTGGAGGGGAGTCTTCGTGAGCGTATGAGTATGTGCATACGTGTGTGCAGACACATGCTGTAGCACGTGTGGAGGTCATTTGAAGAGTCTGTTCTTATTGTTCACCTTGTTTGAGACAGGGTCCCTTCCTTGTTCATTCCTGCATATTGCAGAGTAGCTGGTTGGCCGTGAGTTTCCAGGGACCTTCCCGTCTCTGCCTCCACTCTTACCATAAAAGCACTATAATTTTAGATGGATGTTCTACTGTGTCCAACCTTAGTATGGATTCTGGGGCTTTGAACTCTAGTATCTGATGCTTTCAGGGCAAGCAAGCACTTTGCCCATTGAGCTATTGTCCCAGTCCCTGTCCAGGGATCTTGAGTGCAGCTTGGAAACACACAGGTAAGAAGCCCGTGGATGCTGTTCCATCATGCCAGCCTTTTATTCTGAGGGCAGTGAGGATGGTGGGAGGGATCTAAGGAGTGACCCCAGGCATCCTGTGGACGTAGTGCAGAGGCTAGACCGGAGAAGGCCTGGTGCTCTTTCTAGGATGGTAGAAATGAT
Organism: Arvicola amphibius; assembly: GCF_903992535.2. Lineage (NCBI taxonomy): Eukaryota > Metazoa > Chordata > Mammalia > Rodentia > Cricetidae > Arvicola > Arvicola amphibius. The sequence goes on along the minus strand of NC_052052.2, from coordinate 26,114,191 downwards.
GGCTTCCTGGGTTAGATGATGACCCAGGAGACAGACTCAGAGCTGAGGTGACACAGGAACAAAGGTGATCCCCTAGTCCGGCTTGGGTGGCTAGTGACTTCTGGTTCTATTCTCTGGAAGGGACTTTCTAAGTTCAGACTTGAGTTAAGGGTTCTGGAAAGACATTCAAGTCAGCCTTTAACCCCAGCCCTAGGGAGGCAGAGGCAGGCCAATCTCTAAATCTAAGGCTGGCATGGTCTACATAGTGAGTTCCGGGGTTCCAGGATAACCAAGAATACACAAAGAAACCATACATCCAGCAGGTAGAGACAACCTATTATATGGACTGGGAATTTTGGGGGGCGGGGTACAGTTGAGACAGAGCCTCAACTGTGTGGCCTGAAATGCTCTTTGTAGACCGGGCTGTCCTGAACTCACAGAGATCTATTTGCCTCTGTCTTCCAAGTGCTGGGACTAAAGGCATGTACCACCACACCTGCCTGGCCTGTTCTTATACAATGGGATTCTATTTGTGGGCTGGTGATATGGCTCAGCAGCTAAAAATGCTTGCTGAGTAAGCCTGGCGACCTCAGTTTGATCCTCAGAATCCATGTAAAGACGAGAAAAAATTTTCTTCTCATAAAAGTTCTCTGCCCTTTGTATATGTGTCTTGGAAAATGGGAATGCTCATGTATGTGCAGTACACATGTACACATGCACACACACAGTAATAAGTAATTTTTGTTTTTAAGATAGGCTTTTTCTGTGTAGCCCTGGCTGTCCTGGAACTCACTATGTAGACTAGGCTGGCTTTGAACCACTGCCCACTTAATAAATTTTTTTTTGGTTTTTCGAGACAGGGTTTCCCTGTAGTTTCTAGAGCCTGTCCTGTAGATCAGGCTGGCCTCGAACTCAGAGATCTGCCTGCCTCTGCCTCCCGAGTGCTGGGATTAAAGGCGTGCGCCACTACCGCCCGGCTTAATAAATAATTTTAAGTGATTTATTTATTTTTATTTTATGTGCGCTGGTGTTTTACATGCATGTATATTTATGTGAGGATATCGGATCCCCTAGAAGTAGAGTTAGAGGCAGTTTGTGACCTGCCGTGTGGATACTGAGAATTAAACCCAGGTCCTCCGGAAGAACAGCCAGTGGTCTTAACCACTGAACTATCCCTCCAGCCTCAATAAATACTTTTTTTTGGTTTTTCGAGACAGGGTTTCCCTGTAGTTTCTAGAGCCTGTCCTGGAACTAGCTCTTGTAGACCAGGCTGGCCTCAAACTCAGAGATCCACCTGCCTCTGCCTCCCGAGTGCTGGGATTAAAGGTGTGCGCCACCACCACCCGGCTCAATAAATACTTTTTAAAGACAAAGTCTCATCTATATATCCCTGGCTAACCTGGAATTTACAATAACCTTCCTGTCTCTGCCTGCTAAGTGCTGGGATTAAAGGCACGTGCCACCATGCCCAGTTATAAAACCTAATTTAAAAGTGAGCAAAGGGCCTGGTGGGGGTGGTGCACCCCTTCAATCCCAGCACTCTGGAGGCAGAGATAGGAGGATCTCTGTGAGTTCCAGTAGTCTACAAGGTAAGTTCCAGGATAGGCTCCAAAGCTAAGGAACCCTGTCTCAAAAAAAAAAAAAAAAAAAAGAAACCACAATCAGTACAGACCAGCCAGGCAGTGGTGGTGTACGCCTTTAATCCCAGCACCCAGGGAAGCAGATGCAGGTGGATCTCTATCGAGGCTAGCCTGGTCTACAGAGGGAGTTCCAGAACTGGCTCCATAACTACTGGGAAACCTTGTCTCAAAAAACCAAAAGCAAACAAACAAAAAACCGCAGTGAGTTGCTTCTTTGTGCCCAGTGGAGTTATCTGTCAGTATTAAATGGATTTGCAGGGGTATGCAAAGGCTAGTGCCTTTGCCCATTGCCAGAGTAGGAGTATAAAGTGTCACAGTTGCTATGCAAAAGGGTATGGCAGTTCCTCAATACATTAAAAATAGAATTGCCATATGACCCAGTAATTCCACTGTTGGATGTATGCCCAAAAGACCTGAAGATTAAGGACTCAAACAGACTCGGGTACCCACGTTCCCAGCTGTACTGTTCTCAGCAGCCAAAGGGGAGGAATAATCCTGTCCACAGAGGAAAGGGAAAGCAAGGTGTTACCTCATACCTGAAAAGACTTAAAGAGGAAGGAAATTCCAATATAAGCTACAATATGGCCAAAGTGTGAGCATATTATCCTACGTGAAATTAACCAGTCAATCTACTTGTCTAAGAAGCCGGAGTTGTCAGATGGTGACAGCGCACACCTTTAATCCCAGCACTGGGAAGGCAGAGGCAGGTAATCTCTGAGTTTGAGGCAGCCTGGTCTACAGAGCGAGTTCCAGAACAATCAAGATTCCATAGAGAAACCATGCCTGAGAAACAAAACAAAATAAAAAAAAAAATGATGGGAAGCTATAGAGGAGACACACGATGTTCTCTGCATTTCTGAACATGTGTTCATGCAGATACATGTACATGCACACTTGCACATGCGCATGCACAGAGAGAGAGAGAGAGAGACAGAGACAGAGAGAGAGAGATTAAGAGAGTAAAATCCCTCCCCAAAATAAAAAATACAATTACCCTCTCCCCCCCCTCAGAAAAAGTCGGGCGTTGGTGACCCACGCCTCTAATTCCAGTACTCAGGAGGCAGAGGCAGGAGGATCTCAGTGAGGCCAGCCTAGGCTACAGTGCAAGTTCCGGGACAGCAGAACTATTACACAGAGAAACCCTGTCTCAAAAAAAACTAACAGAAAAAGAATACAACTACCATGCGATCTAGCTATGCGACTCCTGAGTACAGACACAGAGGATTCTTGAGTCACACACGGACGGATTTCCACGTTCATGTCCTCGCTGCTTTACTCACAAGAGCTAGAAAACGGAGCCAGCCCTAGTGACATCAGCGGATAAAAGGCTAAAGAAAGTGTGGTGCTGGGGCTGGAGAGGTGGCTCGGTGGTTAGAGCACTGACTGCCCTTCCAGAGCACGTGGGTTCAGTTCCTAGTACACACATGGCTCAATGTGGTTGCAGACAGTTGTGAGCCGCATGTAACTCCAGTTCCAAAGGACCTGGCATCCTCATCCATACATGCAAGCAAAACACCAAAGCACATAAAACAAAAATAATAAACTTTTGAAAAAACTGTGGTGCATGGGGCTGGAGAGACGGCTCAATAGTTAAGAGTCCTTGCTACTTTTGCAGAGGACTGGAGGTCATTTGCCAGCCAGCATTCACAAGGAGGCTCTCAATTGTTTATAAGTCCAGTCCCGGGGATCTGACACCCTTTTCTGACCTCCGAGGGTACCAGGCACACATGGAGGCAAAACACTCATACACAAAAATATTTTTAAAAAGTATTTATTTATTATGTATACAATATTCTGTCTCTGTGTATGCCTGAAGGCCAGAAGAGGGCACCGGACCTCATTACAGATGGTTGTGAGCCACCATGTGGTTGCTGGGAATTGAACTCAGGACCTTTGGAAGAGCAGGCAATACTCTTAACCACTGAGCCATCTCTCCAGCCCCACAAAAATATTTTTTAAAAATCGAAATAAAAAGTAAAGATACTACCACCTATCTTTTTAGACAAGTCTTGTATAGCCATGTAACAGAGGATGATCCCAAGAGCCGAGATTATAGGCATGTATTAATTACCATGCCCAGTTTACGTAGTACTGGGGATCAAAGCGAGGGCTTCCTAGGTACTCACTCTATCAGTTTGACTACTTCCCAAGCCCCTCACTGAATCAATCAGGTTTCTATAGATACAGGTCAATAAATATTTTCAGTTGGGGAATATAGAAAGGTTTGATGGTGCTCATAGTTGCCCAACAATATGAATACACTTAATGCCAATGAATGTACACTCAAAAAATAGTTCAAATGCCAGGCGGTGGTGGTGCACGCCATTAATCCTAGTACTTGGAAGACAGAAGCAGGTAACTCTCTGTGAGTTTGAGCCCAGTCTGGTCTACAGAGTGAGTTCCAGGATAGGCTTCAAAGCTACACAGAGAAACCCTGTCTCAAAAAATAAAAAATAAATAAATATCCAATGGAAAACAACAAAAAGTTCAAATGAGCCAGGCTTGATGGCACAGGCCTTTAATTTCAGCCAGGAGGCAAAGGCAGCCAGTTCTCTGTGAATTTGAGGTCAGCTTGGTCTACATAGTGATTTCCAGGACAGCCAGGGCTACACAGAGAGACCCTGTCTAAAAAATCAAAAACAGAAACAAAAAACCTAGGTGTGGTGGCATAAACACAATACTCAGTCATCGGAGGCTGGAGTATCAGAGGTTAGAGGTCACTCTAGCTATATACTGAGTTCAAACCCAACCTGGTCTATAGGAGTACCTGATTGAAACAAAAAAATCTTACGTAGTTATGTAACTCCATTTAATAAAATAAAAAGCAAGATAGTTAAGATGAACTGAATATTGTGGCTCATACCTGCAATCCAAGCACTCAGAAGGCAGAGGCGGGAGGACTGTGAGTTTGAGGCCAGCCCATTCTATAGTATATCAAGATATTAGCCTAAAGATTGGAGGGATAAAATGGTAAAATTGATGTTACATACTTTTTTTTTTTCATTTGCCATGCTAGAAGTGGAACCCAGGACCTCATGTTGGGTACATACTCTGCAGCTAATCTATATCTCAGACAGATAGCTTATTTAATTTTTTAAAAATATTTATTTATTATATATACAATATTCTGTCTGTGTGTATGCCTGAAGGCCAGAAGAGGGCACCAGACCTCATTGCAGATGGTTGTGAGCCACCATGTGGTTGCTGGGAATTGAACTCAGGACCTTTGGAAGAGCAGGCAATACTCTTAACCATTGAGCCATCTCTCCAGCCCCCTTAATTTTTGTTCTTTTCTGAGGTCTAGCTATGTAGTCTAGGCTGGCCTTGAACTCACAATTGTGCCTCAACCTCCTGAGTTTCGGGATTACAAATGTGAACCACTGTAACAAAGAATATACCTGAATTTAAAGACATTATTTGGGACAGGGGTGTGAATGGAACACATCTGTAAGTTCAACGCTTGGGAAAGCAGAAAGATTTCAAATCCAAGGCCAAGTTGTGCTACATAGTTAGATTCTGTCTCAAAAAAAAAAAAAAAAAAACAAAAAAAAAAAACAACCAAGGGCTTGGGATGCAGCTCAGTTGTAGAATACACATGTGAACACACACACACACACATACACACACGAACACACACACTCTCCAAATAACACCTTTTTTTTTTAAAAAAAAAAAAAGTACTTATTTAAGCAGACCGTGCTATCCCAGCATGGGTGGTGGTAGGGTGAGGGAAAGAGCAGCAGATCTCTGTGAGTTTGAGGCTAGCCTAGTCTACATAGCAAGTTCCATGTTAGCCAGAGCTGCTTACAGTTAGACTGTCTCAAAAAACCAAAACTAGCTACGTGGTAGTGATGCACGCTTCTAATCCCAGTACTTGGGAGGCAGAGGCAGGCAGATCTCTGTGAGTCTGAGGCCAACTTGGTCTACAGAGTGAGTTCTGGAACAGCCTGGGCTGTTACAGAGAAAAACACTATCTCAAAAAAAAAAAAAAAGTTTTCCAGACAACGTGTTACTGTTGAGGTGTAGTAACATATAAGTAAGCTTTAAATTAATATGTGTCATTTGAAATGAAAACATATTAGCTCTCATCCCCTCATGCTGTCCCTGTTTATTCTGAATGACTGTTTAACCTCCGGTGGAAAAGCCAGGTGAGCTCAAAGCGCTCAAATGATTCCAAACGACTGAGATTACTTTGGAAGCAGGAGAGGCGGGTTGGGGAGAGGTTTAGCAGGTACAGGTGTTTTCTGTGCAAGCATGAGGACCTGCGTTCATCCTCAGCACCTATGTGTGAGGGTGTGGCTGCGCTCACCAGTACCTCTAGCATGGAGAGATGGGGAAGCAGAGGCAAACAGGTCCTCTGGCCAGTCAGACCAGCTGAAAGGCAAGCTCCACATTCAGAGCAGAGGCCCAGATCCCGGAGCTGACTTTTGTCCTTCATACCTGTACACACAAAGTGTAGACATGCATAACAGACAGAAACACACCCACACCCACCCACACACACCAATTTCTAGAGCCATTTAGAACCCAGAGCAATAAAATATTCTTTTCAGAGAGAAGTAGTTTTATTATTTTATTTACTTATCTTTTGAGATAGTCCCATGTAGACTGGCTTTGTAGTCAAGGATGACCTTGAACTCCTGATTCTCTTGCCTCCACCTCCTGAATGTTGGGATTACAGGTGTGCACCCCACACTCATTTCATGTGGTATTGAGGACCAAATCCAGGTCTTCACGTGTACTAGTAAACATTATATCAAGGGAGTTACATCGTCAGCACTTAGGAAGGTATTTTAAAACTTTTTATTTTATTTTTTAAAATACAGATCTATGAGTTCAACGTTAGCCTAGTACACAAAGGGAGCTTCAGGAGGCCAGGGCTATGCAGAGAAACCCAGTCTCAAAAAAAACCAAAAACAAAACAATGGCAGGGGAGTGGGGGGGAGTAGGTGGAGGGAATGGGAGGAGGGGAGAGAGTAGGAACTGGGATTGGAATGTAAAATGAAAAAAAGATAGTTTGTTTTCTTTTTTAAAAAAATAAAGTGAAAACACAAAACACCCCAACAAATAACAAACCCAACACTGATGGAGGACTCTCATTGGCTAATAAAGAAACTGCCTGGCCCATTTGATTGGCCAGCCCTTAGATGGGCGGAGTAGACAGAACAGGAAGAAGGAAGTGAGGTAGATGGCTCAGTCAGATGCTATGCCTCTCCTAAGTTAGACAGACTGCCATGCCTCTGCTCAGGGAGAGAGATGCGATGAAGCCAGTTGCCAGGTCAGAGATGCTGAATATTTCCTGGTAAGACACCATTCATGGTGTTACACAGATTATTAGATATGGGTTAAAGCAAGAGATGTGAGAATTAGACAAAAAGAGGCTGAAACTAATATGGGCCAGGCAGTATTTAAAAGAATACAGTTTGTGTGATGTTATTTCGGGGTATAAGCTAGCTGGCGGCCAGGAGCCGGGCGGCAGGAAGCGGCCTGCAGCTCCACACTACACAACACTTCTTTACATACTAGTTCCAAGTGGTCATCAAAAAGGGAAGGTAAGCTCCAAAGCCACAGAGAAACCCTGTCTCGAAAAACCAAAAAAAAAAAAAAAAAAAAAAAAAAAAAAAAAAAAAGGAAGGTAACATTTAGGGTTCTGTTTCATTTTGGTTTTGTTTTTTGGTTTTTCAAGACAGTGTTTCTCTGTGTAGCCCTGGCTGTCCTGGAACTCGCTTTGTAGACCAGGTTAGCCTCGAACTCAGCTCAGAGATCTGCCTGCCTCTGCCTACTGGGTGCTGGGATTAAAGGAGTGTGCCACTACTGCCCAGCAATTTAGCAATTTTTATATATGTTCTTTTAAAATGATTTATTTTTTATTTTATGTACCTTGATGTTTGGCTTGCATGTCCGTCTTTGTGAGGGTGTTGGATTCACTAGGATTGGGGTTACAGACAGTTGTGAGCTGCTATGTGGATGCTGGGAATTGAAGCCAGGTCCTCTGGAAGGGCAGCTGAGCCATATATATATATATATATATATCCCCTATATATGTTCTTTTTTACAAAACATTTGTATTATTTATGTATGTGTGTGTCCCTGAAAAGGACAGAGGCATCCCCAGGAGCTAGAGTTGGAAGCGGTAATGATGTCTTACCCCAAGCCATCTCTCCAGCCCCTTGTACGTGTTCTCAAATCCCAATGCTGTCCTTTCACCAGTGATGCCCGGGGCTGACTTTGCCCTCTATCTTATCCTTGGGAGTCACCACCAGCAGCTTGGGATCGAATGTCCTGGAAACTGCAGACGGGAACTGAATGGCTGAATTGGTCCCCTGGAAAGCACTCAAGTCCTCAGCTCTTGGTTCAAAGTACTTTTTCAGGCTCCAATAGGAGGGAGGCCTGTGCCAGTCTCCCCTCTGGAATCTGGATAACTGCTCTTTTTTTTAGATCCTAGAATATCTCTTGCCTAGTTTTGTTACCAACCCGTCACATCCTAGCATAATTATATGTTTCTTTCCATTTCTAGCCAGCAAATGAAATCAAGAACCTGATCCTACTAATGACAGATTTATGTTTAATGTTCTGGCCAATCACGGCATTTCTAGTATGGCAGCCCAAGGTCGAGTGATCTGGAGAAGGGGCTGGTGGTACCCAGAGGGGTTGAGGATGTCATGGTCCCTAAAGGTGGAGAGAGGCTTTACAACTAACCAGAGTCACAGGTAGCCCAGGCTGACCTTGAACTCACGAGAGCAGCAGAGGTTTATCTTGCACCCTCAACTCTCAAGATTGTAGGCATGTGCCACCACGCTCAGCTTGCCTCTTAAGGTTTCTGTGTATTAGTTTAAGGATGGCTTTCTCCATCACAAACCCCTATCTGCAGGCGAGAAAACAAGCTGACAAAATCAGGGCGCTAGTCTAGAATATCCTGGCAAGAACTTGGATGGTAGGGGCTGGAGAGGTGGCTCAGTGCTTAGAAGCACTGCTGCTCTTCCAGAGCACCTGAGTTCAATTCCCAGTACCCACATGGCAGCTCACAACTGTCTGTAACTCCAGATCCGAGGGATCTGACACCTTCACAACAATGTATATAAAATAAAGTTAAATAAATCATTTAAAAAAAAAAAAAAAAGAACCTGGATGGTAGTGTCTGCCACTGCCAATGCTTCTGGCTATACAAGCATATTTGACCACCAGGAGGCGCCAGGTGCCCATTGATAGGGAGACTCGGGTACCAGCCAAGGGGTTACTGGGAATGTTCTTTTGAGAGCGGCTCGGGGTGGGAGGGCACATCTAGCGAGCCTGGGGAACCCGGGAGCCGTGGCACAGGAAGAGTGTGTAAGGGTTGGGGGAGGTGTTGTAAGAGAGCCAGGGTTCAGGAACGTTGACGGCTAGAAGGCGTTTTGTGGTCTCCTGGCTCAGCCTTGTTCGGCCCTGTTGGAGGAAAAGGGCTGCACCAAGGAAAAGGAGGGTTCTCTAAAGGGGTGGGTCTCTGCTTCCACCTCCGATCTCCGTGGAGGAGCTCAGAGCCTGGAAGAGACCGGACATTCCTAAATTTTCTGGCAAGGAAACCAGGAAATCAGATCTCGAAGTCAGCCTCCTTTCAGGCCCAGCCAGTTTTGTCGAATAGACCCTTGCCCCAGGACTTCCCGGAAAAGCTCAGCTGTGCCAGGGGAGCCACCCTCAGGCTCCCGAGGAGTCCGCTGCCTCTAAATGTACCGCGGTGTTGTTCCTCTCCCTGGCTATGGGTCAGATCCATCTTCTGAGCATGGGTCCTATACAGTGAACGGTTCTCTCTGGGGCACATTTGTGTGTCTCCCTAAGCCCTCTTCCAGGTCCGTCTTTATGAATGGTTGGACCGGAAAAGTTTGTAATCGTCGTTAATCCCCCTGTTTCTTCTTCATTCCCCATGCCCACTGAGCTAGCTTTTCCACCTCCTGGCTTCCAGTACGCACTGGGCCAAGGGCCCAGCATCTCCACTAGGATCGTTGCTACTGTCTGAAGCCCCACTGTCAGCCTCCAATACCTATTTCAGGTGACAGTCTTGATAACCGGGGTATGTTCCTTACCTGCTGGACCTGTCCAGTAGCTTTCCGGTGTTTCTTTTTAATAAAAAATAAGTTATTATTTCTGGGGGGGGGGGGACACATGGTGAGGGTAGAGGCAGCTTTTGGGGTCTGTTCTTTCCTTGCCCCTTTACATGGGTTCCGGGGATTTAGTCCATCAAATTCACACTGCAAGTGCTTTACCCAGGAGTTATCATGCAGCCCCATCCCCAGGGGTTTGACTTCTTCCCCCCCCCCCCGCCATGTTTTTTTGAGACAGAGTTTCTCTGTAGCTTTGGAACCTATCCTAAAACTTACTCTGTAGACCAGGCTGGCCTTGAACTCACAGAGTTCAGGAGGCCTGTCTCTGCCTCCTGAGTGCTGGGATTAAGGGCATGTCCCACCACAGCCCTGTGGGGTTTTACTTTTTGATTTTTTTTCCTTTGAGACAGAGCTTCTTTGAGTAGCCTTGGCTGTCCTGGAACTTGCTCTGTAGACCAGGCTAGCCTTGAACTCACAGAGATCCACCTGCCTCTGCCTCTAGAATGCTAGGATTAAAGGCATGCGCCACCACCAACAGCTACTTTTTGGGTTCTTTGAGACAGAGTCTGACTGAGTAGCCATAACTGGCCTTGGATTTCTGATTCTTCTGCTTGCCTGCCCCGTGCTGGGATTGTGGGATCATGGGTATGAACCGCCACACAGTGCTTCCATTGTGCTCACAATAAACATCAGAGTCCTGCATGGCAGGTTTCCTGAATGGGCTGCCCTTCCTAGCTCTGTGAGGCCATGCCCCTCACTTTCTAGGCACCATCTACACTGGCCGCGCTCACTTCAGGGCCTTTGCATCGAGTCCTTTACTTGGAACCCCATGCCTTTGCGCTAGGACTCTCCAGGATCTCAGCTCCAGCACTCCCTTCTGGGGGATGCCCTAATTCGTCTTCATGACTAGGTCAGATCCCTTACTCATTTTCTAACGCCCCATACTTAGCTGCTTACGGGCTGTCAGAGCTGTAATTATGTGTTTGTTTGTAACTATTTATTAATAGACCTCTGTTAAGGTAAGGACCACATCAAGCTTCGCCCACTTAAAAACAACCTCTGGGGCAGGTGAGGTGAGTGACTTACTTGGTGGGTCATGTGCTGGGGTCTAAACTGGGTGCCCCACGTTTGCAAGCCTAGTGCTTTACCATCGCCCCAGCTCTCACCCAGGCGCTGGTGGCGCACGCCTTTAATCCCAGCGCTTGGGAGGCAGAAGCAGGAGGATCTCTGTGAGTTCGAGGTCAGCCTGGTCTACAAGAGCTAGTTCCAGGACAGGCTCTAGAAACTACAGGGAAACCCTGTCTTGAAAAACCAAAAAAAAAAAAAAAAAAAAAAAAAAAAGTCCTAATGGATCTCCAGTCTCATCACATCATCATCCTATTTAACAGTCTTCAGTTCCTCAGGGCCCTGAGAATAAAACCCAAACTTCCAAGCATGGCCTTCCAAGGCCTTGCCTGTGTGGTTCCCCTCATGCAAACTGTGTTCAGGACCTGTCTAACTCAACAAATAGCCAGTGCCTGTTCTGCTGGGCAGTGGGCACCGCTTTCAAACCCAGACTCCATCATTCATTCATTCATTTATTTATTTATTTATTTATTTATTTATTTAATTTATTTATTTATCCTCCATCTTCTGGATACGGGACACAGCTGTTTCCCACACAGCCCTTCTGGCCTTACCTACAAAGTGCATCTTTCTCCTGTCCACCTTCCTGACCTTGCCCAGTCAACACTACCCAGGCTAAGGCTACCTGCTCACGCTCCTGGGACACGCCCTGATGCTGAGCTTTCACGGCCCCGACCACACGCTGTACTTTCACATCTGTTTGTGTGGCTGGTGTCCACCTTTGCTTTCAGGGGCTCAGGAGCGTTGGAGCTTGGTTTCTGCTTCCCAGTGTATCCCCCAGGCACTTAGCGGGTACTCCACAGACAATTTATTGACTGAACCAATGAGTAAATGCTTTGCCAAGAGCCCTCAGAGGACAGCTGAGAGGAGTGGAGGTGGGAAGCGTGTGTGAAGGAACTTCAATTGTGGCCCAGAATGGTTCACCTCTCCCTGGTCTCCCCAGTCATGACATGTCCGTGACTTGCATCCTGTCGCACCTCCCCAGTCCCTTGCAGCTACGCTCTGAGGTATTCACAGTTCCAACAAACCAGCTCCTGCAGGTAGCCACGGAGCTTCCCACATGCTGACTCCTTTGATACTCTCCCCTAGGTAGACCATGCCTGCCTTGACCTTCTAAGCCCCCTTCCTCAGCTCCCCTAAGTGCTAGGATTAAGGCCATGCCAACATGCCCAGAACTCATTTCCTCTCCTGTTTCTCAAAAGGGAAACAAATTCATGCATTTATTTTATGTGTCCCCAGAAGAGTCAGAAGCTTTGGGCCACACAGAAAACTCAGTTTGCCTTGGCCTAAACAATAAGGGAAGTTCGGAGACAGGCTTGCTTAAAAATGTTTTGGCTTTGAATGTATTATTGTGTGTGAGTGCGCATGATGTACATGTGGGCGGGCATGCGGAGGTCAGAGGGCAGCTTTGCAGAGCCAGTTCTCTCCTGTCAAGCTTGTACTGCAAGCGCATTTGACCGGTGAGCCACTTCACCAGCCTGAGCTAGGCCTGTGTTATGGTCGCTTAATCCGGTGGTGTGCTCAAGGACTTAGATTTGGGGGGCTGAAGCTCAGCAGTGGAGCACTTGCCTAACGTGCAGGAATGAGGCCCAGATCCAATCCCCAGTATTGCAAAACATAACAAAAAAGAAACACCAGCCAGATGGTGGTGGCGCACGCCTTTAATCCCAGCACTCAGGAGGCAGAGGGGGGCAGATCTCTGAGAGTTCGAGGCCAGCCTGATCTACAGAGCAAGTTCCAGGACAGGCTCCAAAGCTACAGAGAAACCCTGTCTCGAAAAACCAAAACACAAAACAAAATAAAACAAAAAAGAAACCCCCCTCCCCGAACAGACCTAGCATTCAAATCAGGGGTTCTCAACACTGTCATCCTTGGTGTGGGCTTGGTGCTGACTCCAGGCCTGAGAGCGCAGCTGCATCAGGAAGGCAGGTTTCTCTCCTCGTGTCACTACTGCAGTGTGGCAAAGAACCACAGAACTCAGCAATTTAAAGCATTATCTCAGTTTTTGGAGGTGGTTAAACTGGCTGGTTCTAGTTGTAGGTGTCCCATAAGGTGATAAGTCACACTGTCAGCCAGGCCTAAAGTGGTCTGAAGGCTGGCCTGGGGCTAAAGCGCCTGTGTCCAAGTTTAGTCTCGTAACTGCTGGCAGCATTTCCAAGTTTAGTCTCGTAACTGTTGGCAGGAAGCTTCAGTTTCGGGTACACAGGTCTTTCACAAGGACTCTTATTTTTACCCAGCCTTCCTCCAACCTGCGTGACCCAAGAGCAAGACAGCAACCAAGACAACAGCCTCAACTGAGGGAAACACCGTTCTTTCTGCTGTATTCTACTGGCTACTTGGTCTAACCCATTTACAACACTCAGGGCATGTGGGGAGATCATCTCAAAAACTATCTGCCACTCAGGGTTTCTTTTTTAAAAGTGAGACAGTCTTTTCCAGAAGTTTCCAGGAGGCTTCCTTTCACACCTGCTGGCTAGAACTGAGTCACATGTGTGTGCGTGTGCGCACAACACACACACACACACACACACACACACACACACACACACACACACACACGGCAATCAATCACTCACAGGGGACCCAGGACCATCAGTTTTGGCTCATCACAGTCATGATTCACCGCCCCTGCGGCTAGGAGCCACCGCTGCTGAGGTGTGAGTTAATGCTCGCAAGAGCCTGGTTACCTGGACAGAGTCTAGGTAACCTAGCGATTCTGTCGGGAATGAGGAAGCCGTGACAGGGAGGGAAGCTGAGCACACAGGTCAGTGTCTATGATGCTCACTGCTTGAGTAGAAACCCCTAAGCACAAAGTCTATGTCTTTTCCTACTACTCTACTTCCAGGATGAAGCCCAGGGCCTGTAGAGGTTACACACAGAAATTAATGTCCATTGAAAGAATAAATGAATGAATTCAGAATAAACTAGAAGACCATAGGACAGGGAGTCCAGGACTGCAACCACCAGTTAGGGGTATACAGCCCCAAGCCCGAGGCTCCTTAAGATCTCAAAACTCAGATCACCTCTTCCTGCCCTCACCCCCAGCTCCAAGGACACACAGGATTGGCAGAATTATTCTCACTTTATTTCTGGAGAAGTTTGATCAGATGTAATAACACTGATTCCAGGCGAGGACAGGGGCCATTACCCCTCAAGCAACCAGTATTCTGTGGCCCAAGGTGTCCCCCCTCTTCCCAGACCTGGGTTCCCCCTCGGTTACAGTTAAATAGAGGAAGACCTTCCCAGGGAGCCTTGGGATGAGGGACTGCCTCCTGTCCCCACCTCCTCCATGGAGAGGTGTCTGAACACGGCTATTTACATATTCACATCCACCGTACCCCACCAAACCAAGGCAAATACTATAAGTGGTCCCTCCCCAGGGGGAGGCCAGAGAGCTATGAGTGTATGTGTGTATGGGTTAGATGGGTGTCTGAGTGTGTGAGCACACGGGTGCACTGAGCGGCAGGGCCTGCTTCCCGCCAGAGACATATCAGTTTATAAGGTGCAGATTAAAAACAACAGTAAGGACCCAGCCCACGTCCATCTTGGTTCTGTCTCTTTCTCTTCCAGACACCCAAGAGCTGACGCAAAGAAACGTTCGCAGCTGCACCCGGGTCCAAGGCAATTGCTTAAAGGACTTCTGAGGGGAAGGAGAGGGGGAAAAGTCAGGGCTGAGAAGTCCCAATAGGGATGGGTGGGGTACAGCCGGCCCAAGAGCCAGGGCTCCTACAGTCCCTACCTGTGACCTGTGGGGGCTGAACCACTGCTTTCTTGAGGAAGGCTTCTGCCTCTGCAAATGGGAGGAGTCCCTCTGGTGTTCGACCCAGACCTTTTTCTCCAGCGGTTCCCTTTGGGGAGAAGCCATTCTCCTGGTGCGCTGGGAGAGGCTGCAGGCCATTTACCAGGGACCCTGGCATCTCCTTGCTTGGCAGACTGTGGATGTAGGGGTCCAGGGTTAGTAACCCACCTCCCTGAGAAGCCCATAGTCCATAGCTCCAGCCGGCAGCTGCCTGCCTAGCTCAGAGTCCCTGGGGTTGCGAGCTGGTACCTCCACTGTGGCTCCTGAGGGGCCAGCTCCTCTTTCTGGACAGAATCCTTCTGTAGCCCTGAGGGCCGAGTCTCTGCAGCTTTCACAGGGTCTATCACAGCGAAGAAATGGCCATTAGTCAGGGGCGGTTGAAGGGTGGGACTGGAGCTCAGGGGCGACCAGAGCAAAGGAAGTGAGAAGAGCGGGGGCGTTACCTGGACAGGAATTGTTGACCGTGGGCTCCTTTCCATCCCGCTTCTGTTTGAAAGGGAAGCGCTGTCAGGGCTACGTGGACCCATTCAACTGCTCCACCCTCCGTGCCCAGACACAGAAAAGCCTCCCTACCACACTCTTCCTCCACGCTGGAGGCTTTTCTGTGACCTCCTTTCCCCAACGCCCACTCCCCAACCTGAGAATCCTGACCTTGGTTTCAGCAGCTTCTGACTTCCGGGTCCTCTTCATTATCTCCTCCAGCCGCTGTGAGGAGATCCCACAGTGGTTAGGCCCACAGACCTCACCCTCAACTTCTCACCAGCTGGCCCTAGTCGAGGGCTGGTAGCTCTCAGCCCCAACCAGTACTTTCTTGTTCTATCTTCTACAAATTCAAGCCCAGGTCTGGGTCCGTTGCTACCATTTGCAGGAACTGAGGCCAGCCCCAGGCCCCGCCCCATCAAGGCCCCACCCTCACCCCAGGCCCCGCCCCAGGCCCCACTGGCACTGCACACCTTTCTCCGCTCTTGTCTCTCCTGCTCCTCCTTCTGGAAGTGCTTTTCCCGCTCCAGGCGCTGGCGCTCAGCTTCTTCCCGGGACCGAGCTTCGGCTTCCTCTTTCTACCAAAGACCACCATAGCTTTGGGTTCCCTCCTGCCCAAACCCACTCAGAGCCAGCTAAGATCAGCCCTCCCACCGGCGTGGGCACCTGCTTCTGCAGCCGCTCCTGCTCCTCCTGCTCAGCCTGGGCCTTCTCTCGAGCCTCCTGCTCCTCCCGTCTCCGGGCCTCAGCCTCGCGTTCAGCCCGGGCCTCGGCCTCCCGTGCCAGCTGCTCCTCCCGCATTCGTCTGGAGAATTCAAAAAATTCAAGCTTGGTTTTCACCTTTTTGGGTGCCACATGGGCCCTCACAGTCCCTGAGGTCACACTCACTTGTCCCTTTCGGCCTGCAGCTTCCGCTCCTGTTCTTCGCGTTCCCTCTGTTCCCGAGCCTGGCGCCGCTTCTCAGCCAGGAGCCGAGTGGCTTCTTCCCGGTCTGTGGTGCCAGCCATAGGTTTGCTAGGGGTCACCGGAGGAGCAGTGGGAGGAGGGGCAGTCTGGACGGTGGTGTCTGGAGGAAGATCAAGACCAGGAGTCAGAACACACGGGTGTAGGCACCTCCATCACCCCTGTACACCAATATGCTTTCAGGACCTCAGTGACCCACTCATTCAACAGAATTGCTGCCATCACTGTGTCCGAGACTTGGCCTGGTATGGGCAGGAGATCCCTCTTCCTGCCCCTCTGCACTAGTGTCTGTGGTGTCCACTTCCCAGACACAGGAAAAGATGGCACCTCTGCCCCGCCCACCCTCACTCTGCACCTGCAGGGATCTCTGTTGAGGGCTGCTCCTTCTGAGGCTGGGCTGGGGTCGGTGAGGGCACTGGGGAGGGCGCTGGTGAAGCTGGGGCCGCTGGCTCCTTCTCGATGGTTCTGCTCTTGCTGCGGTTCTTGTCCTCAGGCCCTGATGGGCTGGGGCTCTCTTTTGCCTCCTCCTTCCTCCGAACCCGCCCCTTGGGCGATGCAGTGGTGCTTCGGGGGGATGGTGGTTTTGGAGGAAGGGTCTGACCTGGTCCTGGGCTGGGGCAGGGGGAGGCAGGTCTGTGCCAGGTTGTTGAGGGAGAGGATGGCCGGGCCTTGGACTTAGGGCTAAGAGAGAAGAAAGGGGTTAGAATGGGAGGCAAAGCACCTGTGTGGGCACTCCCCTCCCCAGCATGTCATTTCTTTGGAGAAGTATTCCTTTAAAAAAAAAAAGATTACTTGTTGTTATTGTGTGGGGCATGCATGTGTGAGCATGCTTGTGGGAGTCAGAAGGCAGTGGTGAGGTGGTTCTTTCTTTGCATCTTTCCATGGATTCCAGGGATTTAACTCAGCTCACAATGCTTGCACAGCAAAGGCCTTTACTCATTGCGCCAGCTTACCAGCCTCCAATATTACCTTTTGTGGGCTGGGCTGCATCCCCTCCTATCCACTCACAGTGTTATCCTTTCCTCTTAGTGCATATATCCCAGTTTGCAATTACAAACTAATTTGTGAGAGCTTTGACTAACATCTGCCTCCCCAGCAGCATGCACACTTAGTAGAGCAAAAAAATAGGCCTGGTTTAGCTCAGTGTCCTCAGCACCCAAGACACCACAGGGTAAGTCGGTCACTGATCAAGTATGTACTGAGTTGCTTATCAGGTGCTACTGTTTTAGGAATTGGGGGCGGGGGTGGGGAGAGGTGTCCATAATCAAAAAAAGAAAAGAGAGACAAAAAAAGGGGTGGGGAAATAGAGGATAAATGAAATAAAGAAGGGGCTGGAGAGATGGCTCAGAGGTTAAGAGCACCGCCTGCTGTTCCAAAGGTCCTGAGTTCAATTCCCAGCCCCCACATGGTGGCTCACAACCATCTGTAATGGGATCTGGTGCCCTCTTCTGGCATGCAGGCATACACACAGACAGAATATTGTATACATAATAAACAAATAAATATTAAAAAAAGAAAAAAATAAAGAAGAAAGAGAAAAAGTGAAAGTCCAGGGCAGGAAGACAGCCGGGGGTTTGTGGCCAGCCCAGGCTATACCATTAGTTCAAGGGCATCCTGAGCTACATAAGGAGACCCTGCCTCATAAAAACAAAAACAAACCAAGGGGTCAGTGGGTAGAACGCTTGCTGAGCATGCACACAGCCCTGTAACGCCAGCACGGGAGAGGTGGGGGCAGAAGTTTCATAAATTCAAGGTCATCATTGGCTATAGAGCTGATTAGAGGTCAGTCTTGGATACATGACGTTCTTGCCCAACAAACAACAAAAAGGACCAGTGAGATGGCTCAGCAGGCAAAGGGGCTTGCCACCAAGCCTGACAACCTGAGCTCAACTCCTGGAACCTACATGGTTGAGTGAGAACTGATTTCCAAGAGCTGGCTTCTGACATACCCGCAACACACACACACACACACACACACACACACACACACTGGGACACTGGGAAGGTATGATGGCACAGGTCTGTTATAACCCTGGCTACTTTAAAAGAATCACAGGTTCAAGGTTGGGCAACTTAGTGAAACACTGTCTTAAAACAAACAAACTACGAAAAGGACTCAGTATATAGATAGCTCAGTGATGGGGTGCTTGCCTAGCATACAGGAGGCTGGGGGTTCTATTCCCAGTACTCAGCTCATGAAGTAAGAGTGGGGGGGGAGGGTCAAGAGCTGGAGCTTTGTCTCAAAAAAAAAAAAGTGTATGTGTGTGTGGGGAAGAGCAGAGAGAAAAGGAAAAACAGGGGCAAGAAAATGGAAAACCTGCCCTTTAGTAACTTCAAGTATTTTGGAATAACTGACAGAGCCAGAGCGAATGGCCAGGTGAGGCGCGGAGCCCCGCCCACCTGAGCTCAGCACCGGCGGCGGCGGAGAGCCTGGGTCGCACAGAGGCTGGTAACGACTGCCGCTTCTTGAGGCGCTCGCGGGCCAGGGCGCTCTTTTCCTTCTCGTTTTCCCGCTCCTTGTCCTTCTTCTCCTTTTTCAGCACCTGGAGGCGCGGGATAGGAGCGAAGAGGAAGAGAGGTCAGCTGTGGTCGCACTCCAGCCCAGTCGCGCCTGTCCCCACCATGAGCTGCGGGCCACTCACCGGCGTGGCTTCCAGCCGGCGGCGGGCCAATGCGGGGCTGCCGCCGGCACCGGACTTGCGTCGCTCCGCGCGCTCCCCAGACGGGGTGCAGCGGTGCGCGCTCCGAGGGGCGCTACAAGGCGTTAGCGGGCTGGCGGAGGCTGAGCGAGGGCACACTGGCACGGCTGCAGAGGGATGAGTGCGGTCGGAGTGTGGCCCAGGCGCGAGGCTGGCCCCTGCCCGGCCCCTTGTGGGGCGTCTCCCAGGGCCGCTGCCCCTACCCTGGTCCCGGCCGTTTCTGGGCAGTGTAACCGCGCTGCGACTCCGAGCCAGGAAGGAGAGGGTGGGCGTCATCAGACGATCCACAATGCTGCTCTCCCAAGCGCTCAGCTGCAGGCTGCGATCTGGGGGGAGAATCAGGCAGAGCAGGTCAAGGCAGGCGGAGGCACAGGTGGGAACTAGGAACTGAACCCAAGAAGAGCCCAAGGATTCTCAAGAGGACTGTCACCCCCGCCCCAAGTCACGCAGGGCCACACATTTCTTCCTGAGAACTGGTCCTCCTTTTGCAGACACAGGCAACAACACACTGAGCAAGGGACTGGGAATATATTTCAGAGGTAGAGCGCTTGGCTGTCATGCAAGAGGCCCTAGGTTCAATTCCTAAAACCGGCGGGGGAGGGGATCCTGGCCAATGCCCTGCCCTGCATCACTTTAGGAGTGCCTCCTACCGGTCTCCCCAGGTGAGAGGGCTCAAAACTGTGAGCAAAGGAAGGAGCCATAACAGGAACTAGGGATGACCCCACTGCCCTCTCCCAGGTCCCACAGCAGGGCCTGCCTCTCCTGATCTCATCATGCTGGCCTGGGGGAGGCATGCTTCCTGGATTTGGGGGAGTGAGGGTCCTTGTGCTCCTCCAACCAGCCGTTAGGAGTGTGCTAGAGAGGCTGCTGGAGGGCCCTGTTGCCCTAGGCCACCCTGCTCTGTCCCTTCAGCTGCTGGGTTATTTTTAAGCTTCAGTCAGGTGGGGTTGGTGCAGCAGCTGATTTGGTTGCTAGGCGACAGAACAACCAAATAAAAGCTAGAGAAACTTATAAATAACTTTAGCCATGGTTCTTTCAGATGGAAGCACCAGAGCATGGTGGGAACGCAGGAGCTGTGCCACCTTGGTGGGTCCCGACTTTGGACCCAGCCAAGGACAAAGCAGGTGTTCTAAGAGGCAGAGATGGCAGGGTTGCATGGCCCTCCAGGGTGGAGCCAGAACAGCCCCACCCTAGTATCCAGGCTAGCCTGACACATGGGGGCAAAGCCACCTGTCTAAGGCTGGCCCCGGCCAGCTGGCTGTGGTTAGAGATAAAGCTGACTGCCCACTGCCACCCCAGCCCTTAGCTTTCTGCCCCTCTAGGCCATTATCCTTTGTGTCTGTTCTCCTATCCTACAGGACACTACTATGTCCTAG
Organism: Arvicola amphibius; assembly: GCF_903992535.2. Lineage (NCBI taxonomy): Eukaryota > Metazoa > Chordata > Mammalia > Rodentia > Cricetidae > Arvicola > Arvicola amphibius. The sequence goes on along the minus strand of NC_052052.2, from coordinate 26,094,055 downwards.
GGTCCAGACCCAAATGCCGGCTCCTCCAAAGGGCACAGAGCCCCGGGTGGGATAGAGTAGAGCTGGACCCGGAGTGTGAGCACTCCAGGGATGAGCTCTGGAGGGGGCTGGCTGGCTACAAGGGGCTCTGGAGGGGGAAGGCTGAGCCTCCTCTTACTTCTACTGGGGGAGTTCCAGAGCGTGGCAGAGGACTTTGAGAGCCGCTTGTTGATTATAGAGTCCACGTGTTTGGGCAGGTTTACTGCCGACACGGAGCACCTGCTCCCACCTGGAGGGGAAAAGACACGGCATTAGGGCCGGGCCAGAAGGGAGCCAGGGGGGGCACTGAGGCCTTCCATGCAGGATGCTCTGAGGGCGGGGTGGGAGAGGAAGGAGCGGGCAGGCTAGGATGGATGGGGGGAAGAGGAGGCTTGACTTGGCCCTGGGAGGGGGAGGGGAAAGGGAGGTGATCAGAAACAACCTTGATTGGGGGAGCCAATGAAGATGGAGCAGAGGGAAGAAATGGTGGAAAACTAGAACTACAGCCTTCCTGGCCAGACCAAGGGAAGCCAGTGCCTAGGGCTGGGTGCTGCAACCCCTCCCCACAACCACCCAGCACTGGCACTTGCGGACACTGCCCAGCCAAGGCGCTATGGATACAACACCCACATCCTGGGACAATGCAAAGACATTCCTAAACAGAAGACCTACACAGTTCAGAGTTCCACATATTTTTCCAGACACACAAAGACATGCAAACACGTGCAGATAGAGAGGTGAATACTTATTCATGCACGTATGTATGTAGACATGCACAGACAGAGGAACACAAGTAAAATGCACACAGGCAGAAACATAATGAAGTGATCTAGCCATGACAGTTATGTCAGCTTACCGTGGGCCAGGCACTGTGCTGGGCACCACAGACATGTTACCTCACTTGATCCTCCAAACATCTACCCACAACCTTGGAGGCCAAGCAGTGCTGTTATCCCCATTTTACACATGAAGAAAGTGAGATTTGACAAGTTAAAGGTCATACAAGTATCAAGAGTTTGAACCTAAATCTGACTAAGGAGCCTCCCGGAGGCACATAGCCTAAAACACAGCCTCACAGAATGGGCTACACAGCACTTCTATGGGCACATACACTAGGTGAGATACATGAGCTATGGACCTTGTCATTGCATAGACATCCAAGCGCAGTGGTATGTGTATGCCAGCAAGGAATCAGACCAAAATCCACAACGCGCCTATGCAAAGAAAACTCAGACAAAAAAAACTATCTTCCAAACAGAGGATGACAGTTTTTTTTTTTTTTTTTTTTTTTTTTAAAGCATCCAGGATCTGCAGGGTATTAAAGTCCTCTTTCTTTCTTTTTCTTTTTTTGGTTTTTCGAGACAGGGTCTCTCTGCAGCTTTTTTAGAGCCTGTCCTGGAACTAGCTCTTGTAGACCAGGCTGGCCTCGAACTCACAGAGATCCGCCTGCCTCTGCCTCCCAAGTGCTGGGATTAAAGGCGTGCGCCACCACCGCCCGGCTTAAAGTCCTCTTTCTACACATCATCAACTAACAGTAATTGGTAGGAGGAAGGCATGTTAAGCAACTCCTAAGATGACACACAGGTTTGAGGAGCAAACTGAGGTGACACATTGGATGGCTTACAGGCCATTCCGGAAGACACATGAAGCAAGACACACCTGCCACAGGGAATAGCGAGCACCTTGTGTGTAAAATATTCCTCTCCCACCTCAGCAGGCCCCAGCTCTGCCCAGCCACCCACCAGCACTTCCAGCCCACTCACTAGTCTTACGTCCGGGGGAGCTGTGGTGCAGGGCCCCTGCCCAGGACCAGCGCTGCTGCCGGATTTCAGCCCAGGTCTTCTTCACTGACCGCTGGATGGCTGCTTCATAGCGTTCCTGGGAGCCAATGGAGAAAAGAGAGAGGTTTGGACTCAGGATCGGCCACCATATCTGGGAGAAAGTCCTCCCCCAGCCTAAGTTCTCCCTGACTCACTGCAGGTAACCAAGGTTACTGACTCTGCCGTGATTCAAGCCCATGTGTGATAGACAGATCCTCTCCACAGTTCTTGGAGAGCTTTTCCTGGCTTTGAGTCACTTCCTGAGATGGGTGGGACTCTCCTTGCCTGGGGTTCCTGGGCAGGGTTATGTCCCCCTAGCACTGGGGATCCTGATCTTGGATCTGTTTTCCCCCTTTTTTACACATATCTGCATACATAGAACAGAGCCTCTGGCCTCTCACAAACACATGTGGGAGCCAACGCAATTGCATAGACACACGGGGGCAGGGCCACAGAGGTGAATGCAGAAGGGACTGCCTAGGCACAGAGCACTTGGGGACATGTGTGGATGTGTGGATGTACTTTTCTACTACATAGACCACCGGACGATATACATTTATGCAGACCTGCAGATCTCTGTGAACTCTGTTGGGACTGCCAAGAACATACCTTGTTTTTCTCAAGCTTCTGCCTCTGCCGCTCCTCCAGGGCAGCCCGGCGCTGCTCGGCTTTAAGCCGCTGCTCCTCCAATCGTCGGCGGCGCTCCTGGAGCTGCTTCTCCCGAAGCGCCTTGGCCTTCTCCTCCTTCTCCAGCCACACTGCCTTCTTGGCCGCTGGGGTAGAGATGAGGGGGCATGACCTGAGGGGTTCTGCGGCAGGCCTGAGCCTGAAGCAGCTCCCAGCAGCTGTCTGCCACCCTAGTCCTAGACCGTCCCTTTTCTGCCTGCCTCTGTGAGACCTCCACTCTCAGAAGTCCCCTTTGTCGTTCAGGGCTTCCTGAAGGCAGGTCTAGGGAAACCTGCTGTCCCCACTGGCCTCCAACTGCCTCACATCTCTCAGGCTGGAGGGCAAGGGCATCCACCAGCGTGAGACTCTCCAGAACATGACTTAGGGGGCTACTGGACAGATTTCAGCACATGATAGTACATACAGAGCAGCGGGTCTCAATCTTCCTAAGGCTGCAACCCTTGAATAGAGTGCTTCATGCTGTGGTGACTCCCAAACACACAATTATTTTGTCACTACTTCCTAACTGTAGTTTTGCTATGGTCATGAATCATAATGTAAATATTTGATATGCAGGATATCAGATATGCGACCCCATGGGGGTCATGGCCCACAGGTTGAGAACCATTGTAAGATACAGGTTCTGTCTGGGTCTGATCTCAACTATCCACTAGCTCTCAGGCAAGTGATGTCATCTATTCAAACCTGATTCCTCCTCAAACTATGCTGAGGATTTCGTGAGGCCAACACACACAGTATTCTAGAAGGGTCTGTAATATTTATTCACAGGAGGCTGGGGAATGTCGATGAAGATAACGCTACCCAAACACTCACCCAGGTACTTGGCCCGCTCTTCTCGTCGCTCTTTGGCAAGCTTGTGTCTCTCTCCTGCCTTCTTTACATCTGAGCAGAGAGAAGAACAGAGAGTCAGAAGGTCTCCTGGGGCAAATGGCTTCAGCGTTCCCTCTGGCCCTACCTCATCTTCCTGGCCTCATCCTGCATGGCAAAGAAGACTCCAGATGACCACCCATGGCCCAGCACTAGGGACATCACAAATACCTTGCTTGGTGGGAGGGCTGTCAGAGGCTGGTACTGCTGTTGGGGATGGCTGGCTACTCCTTCGAGAAGGCCTGGCGTCCCGTGGGCCTGTGGCTGGTGGGGTGGGTCCCCTGCTCTTTGCTTCTGAGGATGGGGAGTCTTCCTGTGGGGGAGCTGGCCGAGGCGAGATCTGCCCAGTGGGAGTCTCTGGTTCCAGTGGGAGCTGCTTAGGACTAGTGGCATTCTTCATGGCAGGAGGGGTGTCCGGGGGAGTGTCAGGAACCAAGGCTGACATCGGTGTCGGTGGCGGTGGAGGGGAAGGGTCGCCTTCTGGAGAAGGTCTTGGCTCTGCGGGAATCCTGGCTATCATAGCTGAAAGATCAGTAAGAGAGAGGAAAGGAGGGTCAGACTGAACACATGTACTGCTGATTCGCACAGCAATCTCTCCGATGGATTTATTCGTTCATTCGTGGATATTCTATCCACGTGCCAGGCCTACTATTCCAGATATTAATGACATAATGGTGAGGGGACAGCCAGGATTCCTGCCCCTAGGGAGTTCACCCTCCAGTAGGACAGACAAATGACAGCAGAGAGGAAGGACCACGTCCAGCATAGTACAGCGGCCATGGTTAACCTACACATGGAGAAATGCCAACTGGGCTGTGATCTGAAGGATAAGCAGGAGTTGGCAAAGCAAAGAAAGGGTCTGGCAGGGAAGAGCAGGCTGCAAAGGGGCAGATGGAGCATGGTATTCTGGGAGACTGAGAACAAATTTGTAGCACCAAATGGTGATCATTGGTTCTTATGTCTGCCTCCCTTACCTTTTCCCTTTAAAAAGAAATTACATTTATTCACCTATGTGTATGTGGGTGTGTGCATGTATGGGAGGACACATGCCACGGTGTATATGTGAATGTCAGAGAACTTGTAAGAACTGGCTCTCTCCTTTCACCACGCGGATCCTGGGGACAGAACCCAGGTCATCAGGCTCCGAGGCTGGTGATTTACCCATTGAGACGCCCTGCTGCCCCTTCATCATCTTTCTGCTCTGCCTCTTGTCACACTGTCCAACCCCAAGGCTGGTTGGTTCACAGAGTATGTCAGGGCTGGGCACATGGGGCCAACCAGGAGGAAGGGCAAAAGCATAGTACCTCTGGGGTATCTGCACGGCCAAAGGCATCAATGGGGTAGGCAGCCAGCTATAGATTGTTGGTGTGTAACCCTTAGACTTAGTCTTTAAAGCTATGACTATCAGAGGCTAGAGAGATAGCTCAACGGTTAAGAGCACTTGTTTCTATTGCAGAGGACCTGGGTTCAGTTCCCAGCACTCCCATGGTGGCCCACAACCATCTGTAATGCCAGTCTCAGGGTATCTGACACCCTCTTCTGTTTTTTTCTGCCATTAGACAAGCATGCGTTGCACACAGACAGACAAAATACTGACACACACACACACATCACACACACACACACGTATATATATAAATGAATCTTTTTAAAAAGTATGAATATTGCTAGACATGGTGGTGGCACACACCTCTAGTTTCAGTCCTAGGACAGCTAAGACAGGAGGACTGCTGTGAGTTCAAGGCCAGCCAGATGATGTAACAAGTCTGAAGTAAGACAATGTGACCCAAACCTCCTTCCTTCCCTGGCCCCCCAAGCATAACTATTCATCCATGCATGGTGGCACACACCTGTAATTTCGGTACTTGGGAGGCTGAGGGAGAAGGAGTGCTGTGAGTTCGAGGTCAACCTAGCTAGACAACGAATTCTAGACCAGCTTGTCACAAAAAAGAGAAGTTGATAAACACAAATGTGTATGCATTCGCATGTGCATGTCACACCAAAAGACAAAACCAGACGCCAGGCTAATGGCCTGTTCTAATTGTGCTATCTCAGGACAGGGAGGCAAGCCACTCAAATCCAAGCTTCTGTTTTCTCACGTGTGGAATGGGTACAACGAACCTAGCACCGTGCTTCTACCTCCCTTTCCTGCAGGACTTGGGTCAACTTTCTGCTCTCCCAGAGAGAATTCTTATCATGTTGAGCCCTTTTCTTCTCATGGTGAGCCCTTATGCCATCTGCAGGGGACCTCTGGCCACGTAGGGAGTCAGTGAGGACACAGCACTGACAGATGGGACTAGGCAGTATCATGGATAACATTTTCATTCTTCCTAGGGCCCTCTGCCATGCTGAGTCCTCTGTTCTGGGAACTCTGGCTCTCTCAGGACACGCAAACTCCCCATTCCTGGGACAAGTTGTGTGCAGGGAGGAGACACCCAGGAAACTGTCTTTGGTTCTCTAAAGACCCTCTTCTGGGAGGAAGGCTTCTGATGGTTTGGGCTCAAAGCCCGATGATGCAAGCATGGGTCCCAGTCTCCCTGCAGACTGAGTGGCCTTGGACAGTTGTAGGCCTGCTTTGTGCTACAGCTGCTCATACTACCTACGACACAGCATTGTGAGATTAGATATAGCCACTGACATTCACACACGCATGAAGACTGGCTCTCTATGTAGCCCTAGCTGTCCTATTACTGCTATGTAGACCAGGCTGTCCCCAAACGGATAAGAAGCCCACCTGCCTCTGCCTCCCAAGTGCTAAGACTAAAGTCAAGCACCACCACTGCCATTCGTATTTTACCGAGTGTTCTCTGCACGTAAAGCCAAATGCTCTAGTTCTATCCTCGTTGTTTATGAAGGAGACGTTATAAAGACATAATTACACATAGAAAAGACATATAAAGACATCTTCATAAAGACAAGAAATTAAAGCATAGCCAGGTGGTGGTGGCGCACGCCTTTAATCCCAGCCTTGGGAGGCAGAGGCAGGTGGATCTCTGAGTTCGAGGCCAGCCTGGTCTACAGAGCGAGTTCCAGGACAGGCTCCAAAGCTTCAGAGAAACCCTGAAGTGGCATTTTACTTGTATTTTAACAAGTTAAATTTGCCGGAGGATCAGAAAAGTAAAACAACCACATTCGTCACCCTTATAGACCAGGCAGCAATAACACACACGCCTTTAATCCCAGAACTAGAGAGGAATATAAAACAGGAGACAGCTCTCAGACACAGTCTCATTCTGAGATTTCTGGAAGCAGGATCGCCATTTCAGACTGAGGTAGAGGTAAGACCCAGTGACTGGCTGCTTTGCCTTTTGGATCTTCAGGTTGAACCCCAATTTCTCTCCCTGAGTTTTTATTAATTGTGTCTCAAAACCCTGTCTCAAAAAAAAAAAAAAAAAAAAAACCAGAAAAGAAAGAAAAAGAAAGTAAAGAGACAGACAGAGTAGGGCAGTCCTTTTTGTTTCCTCTGAGACAGGTCTCACTATGAGGGCTAGCCTGGCCTGGGAGAAGTGGCGTGCTCTCGCCTCCTTCTGAATGCTAGGGTTCCGAGCACCTGCCACCACACCCAGCTCGAGATCATGAGGCTAGGCAGTGACCCAACCTGGATCTGAACCCGGTATCATCAGCAGAGTCTAGGCTAGTGGTTCTCAGCAAGTGAGTCACGACCCCACTCAGGGGTTGCATAGCAGACATTTACATTACGATTCACAACAGTAGCAAAATTAAAGCTGTGAAGTAGCAATGGAATAATCTTCTGGCTGGGGTCTGTATGAGGAACTGTAATAAAGGCTCACAGCACAGGAAGGCTGAGGACCAAGGCTCTAGGCCCTTCTCCACAGACTCTAGCATCAATGTAAACAGTATGGATGTTAGGAAATTATAACACCCCAGGTTTTTATTTTCCTTTCACTCCTTCCTGCCCAGCTTCCTGGGCTGCAGGCAAGAGCCCAAGCCGAGGCCTTGTCTTCTCTCATAACCCTCAACCCCGACAGCTTCTTAACAGGTGACCCAGTTCTTCATACCAGCCAGAGCTGTGCCTAGTCACCTCCCAGCCAGGTGCAAATTCCTGAACTAACTTTGCCAGGCAATACTAGTGGAAGCCACTCAGTGAAGGCCTGATACTCACTGGAGGATACCGTCTTCCCCCATTCCATAGACGAGGCAAGCAAAGCTTATTCCATGAAAGGATTTGTTCAGGGTTATAAAAAACAGTATTTGGTGGAACAGGATTTGAACCCAGGGCTGCCCGAGTCCAAAATTTAGGTGTATAAGTCTTACTTTAAAAGCTGAGGGTGAGGCTTGTGTGGTGCCCTTCCTCAAGCACCTGTGTGTGCTAACAGGTGTTGCAAGTAAACTGGTAGGCGGGTGTTTGTCTACACCCAGGCAAATCACACCCACCAGGTAAGACGGTGAGTGTCTAAGTAAGGCTCGACTACCGAGATGGAGAGAAGCTGGGAGGAGCGGAGCATATGGCATCAGATGTTGTCAAGGCCTGCTGTAGCGACGACACCATCACAGACACAGATGGTTACTGGGGACACCATCTCTGGCCTCCTCAAGCAGCACCCGTCCTGAAGAAGCCATCCACGTCCCCTCTGCCTGACCTCCTCCAGGTCAGCAGGGCCCCCCAGGATGTTAATCTCGGAGCTGGCTATTTCTTTCATGTTTACTTGACCCACCAGCCACACTGACACGGCCGTCCCTGTGATGCTTTGCTCCACTTTGGAGAAGACAGACTTCAGGTGGGGCTTCCCTTCTGCTTTGCCGGCTGGGACTTGTGTCGCTCTGCCAGCCCCTCCCTGACTTCCTAACCTCTCCACAGTGCTGTGTGCCCCAGGGCTGCCAGGAGTTCACTTCTTCTCTGGCCCCACATTCCGTGGTGACATCACCCAGACTCACAGCCCTAAAAACCATCCCTGTGCTGACAGCAACCAAATTTGTTTCTCCAGCCCAGACTTCTCCCTGGAGGACCAGTTTCACCCCTGTACCTCCCTACCTGACACCCCAGATGTCTCATAGATGTCACAAAGGTAACCACTCCTCCCGCTTCAGTTTTTCCCAGCATAGCTAAGGCGACTTCCCAGAACTCAGAGTCACTTAGATCGTCTAAGCTGAGCCGAATCCAATCACTTTTCACTACTTCCATTTCTCTCTCTTTTTCCCTCCCTTCCTTCCTTCCTTCCTTCCTTTCTTTTTTGAGACAGGATTTCTCTGTAGACCAGGCTGGCCTCAACTCAGAGGGATCCACCTGCCTCTGCCTCCCGAGTGCTGGGATTAAGGGTGTACGCCACCACCGCCCAGCACTACCTCAGTTCCCATCACCTTGGTCCACCCCTTTCCATTTCTTGACCTGCTCCCTTGCTCTTTTCTCAACGCAGCAGCTGGAGGGATCAATTAACAATGAGTCACATCACGTCACTCTTTCCTGAAATCCCTGGAACATACCCCCATCTCACGAAGATGAAACCCAAAGAGGCCACAATGGAGCACAGACTCTCTCTCCAGCCTGTTACTTCTCAGACATCATCTCCCCAATTCCCCTTCTCCGGAGTTCAGCCCCTCCAGCCACACTCCCTATGTCCCTCCACATTGGGCTGCAACTTGAAAGTCCTGTAGGAATATCTTTGTCCCCAGCTTCAGCTAGGCTCACTCCCTCACCCCCTGGCAGGTCTCGCTTCTCAGTGAGGCCTGCCTTGATTTAAAACTACAAACTGGAGCACCAGTGAGATGGCTCAGGGCGTGAAGACACTGGCTGTGCAAGCCTGATAACCTGAATTTATCCCTGGATCCCACATCATGCTGTGTCAGTGCACACCTGCACACACACACACACACACACACACACACCCCACATATAATAGTAAATTTAAAACCAAAGACCGTAATTAAATCTCCGTCTCTTCTGTGCTATTGTCCTTTACCAGTCACTCCAGATAAGCACCAACCTCATTTTTGTTTGCTTTTCAGTAGTAGGGTTGGGCTTGACCCCAGAGCCTCTGACATCCTAAGCCAATACTCTACCACAGAGCGTATCCTCAGCTTTTGCCACTTTTATGCCCGCCCTGACTCAGGACTAGAGTCCAGCCAGGCCTTGAAACCTCAATCCTCCAGTCCTGCCTGGCTGAGCAGCTGGCTTACCAAGCTTTTCTTCATTTCCCTTTTGAGATCTCTCTTTCGTTTATGTGTGTGTGCACTTGCACGTGTCCATAGGCCGTAGAGGGCACTGGATCCCCTGGAGCTCCCTGGAGCTAGAGTTCCTGGCAACTGCGGGCCAGCTGACTTGGGTACTGGGAACCAAACTCTGGTCCTCCAGAAGAGCAGCAAGGGGAATTTTCCCCTGTGCCATCTCTTCAGCCCTGTGTTTTCTTTATTTATATTTGTCTAATGTTTAGTGGAAAAACCACTTATTCGGAGGCTTGAAGTTGGGGAGGGGCAGAGGCCAATAGGATCTGACATCTCTGGCAAAACAGCACCTTCTAGAACTGGTCACTACCAAAGCCTCTTTTTACAAACAGGGTCCGGATATGTTGCCTAGGCTGTGTCAACCTCTAGAGCTCCAGCTATCCTCCTGAAAAACTGGGGTGACAGCTGTGTGCCTCCACGTTTGGTTCACAAATCCCATCTTACAATGTCCCCACTGTTAGCCTATGGTCCCCAGGGCTACAACTGTTTGTCTCATTTTAGCCTTAGCACCAACAGAGATGGGGACATAAATGCCCCATACATAAGTACCTGGGAAATGAAGCCCCACCCTGGCAGAGAGCATCACCATTCCTTACCTGGAGGACTTCAGAGTCCTGCTCTGCCACACCCAATTCCTACTCAGCTCTCCACTGAAACCTGAAACTTCGATGGTGTCATCTGCTCTGAGGACAGAGCTGAGACACCAGAGCTGAGACCCCAGCTCTGGCATAGGCTAAAGGCCCGGTCTCCCTTCACCTCTTGTCTTCAATCTCTACCTTTCCTGATCCCTGCTTGTCCCCTGAACTCTCACTCTCCCGACCCTCCTTTACGTTCTGATAATTACCCAAGCTCCTCCTGCCACAGGGCCTTTGCATGTGCTCTTCCCCTTCTCTTCGTTAACTCTTCCTTCTCCTCTGGTTTAGTCACCTTTTCCTCAGACAGGCATTCCTTGGCTTCTCCAGTTGTCACAAAATTCTTTATGACACACAGTTGTTGCTCCAGGAGTTTCTCTTGGGAGCACTGTCCTAGACTGTCAAGCTTCTTTGTGTCGTTCCTTCCTCCTTGACAGTGGGGAAGCCCTCCAAGGGCTGGGTCACATCTGCTTGGCTCAGCTCTGCCTCAGCAGCAGCTACCACAAAGCCACGTCCACGTCCAAGGAGACAGTCAAAAAGTACTTTGAATGACAATAGAATGCCATGCGGTGAGGCCACCCTAGCCTGAAGCAGGTGCATAGGAAGGAAAAAGTTTCCTCTCACAAAGAACAAAACTGTTGGGTGTGGTGACACAAGCCTTTAATCCGGCACTAGGGAGGATTTCTATGAGTTCGAGGCCAACCTGGTCTACACAGAGAAGTTAGGATTACACAGCAAGGTCAGGACACTCAGAGCTACATAATAAAGAGATCCTGGAGAGAGAGGGGGGGGAGGGAGGGAGGGAGGGAGGGAGAGACTGCGTGGCCATGTATTTTGAAGTGCTAAACACTTGAAAGGAAGAAAAGGACCTCCATCTCAGCAGAGTTTGGGCAGGACCCTGGACAAAGGTACTCAGGTAGACGTTAACAAAAATAATAATGAGTGTTTGCTCCAGCAGCTGAACAAGAAAAATTTCTCAAGAGGCAAACAGGACGCTTGGAGCTACTTTTGTGACCTGGCAGGCTACTGACCCTGAATACAAATATTCCCTCAGAATTACGCCAACCCTGACAAAATGCCATCAGGATGGCATTACCTGGAACAGCTTGTGTTAATCCAAATGAATTCCCTGGTTAATTCTCTATACAAATATGGTTGATTCTTTTCTGATTATTCAACTCAATCAAGTATGATCCTTAGCTTACTTAATTTTATCTTGCTTTAGGACTGTGCCAGACTGGGAGGTTCACCCACTGCCAGTTTTCTTCTGCTATGTTGCTATCCAGCAGAAGTGTTTGCTAAGAACTGGATAAGCAGTAGATAATTTGTATTTATTCCTTGGCACGAAGAACATTTGCAGGGCAAAGGTGCAGGAACTGGTTACAAGGTAGTGTCGGAAAGTCCTGCCTTTTCAAGAGCCCTTAAAAGGCCTGCATCTGGGGTCTGCTAAGGGAAGGGGGCCAAGCCCCTCCGTGAGCCTGCTACATGGCTGCTGTCTCCTGGCAGTCCTTACATGCAGGTTTCTCTCTTCTGCTGCCCCAGCTCCTACTGGGCCAATGGCCCCTCACAGCACTGATAATCTGGTCTCACCATATGTCTGCCCGCCATGCCACCCCATGGCAAAACTCACTGAGAGAAGAAATTGGACCTTAGTCCTTTCTGTAGCACACACAGACCATGCTCACAGTAGAAACCTATGTCTGATCAGTGAATACCTAAGCAGATGGATGGATAAGATGGACAGACGTGGAAAACCACCTATATAGTGTGTCATCAAGCTAGGCATGATGGTACTTGATAGGTGAAGGCAGGAGAATCAAGTTCAAGGCTAGCCTCAGCTAAGTGAAATCCTACCTTAAAAACAAAGAAAAAGAAAGTACATAGTAGGACCTCCAAGGTGCTCCCAGGCATGGATGTTTCTTTAAATTTGAAATGTCATGACTGCATCAAGACCCTGCTGTCTTCTGCCAACTCCTAAGCCATGCATGTCCTCATGTCACTCGATTCTCATAACCATCCTAAAGGGAAAGAACCATACATCCCCCTGCCTCCTCCATAGGTAAGATAACTGTTACTCACATTAATAGGCTGTTCATGCCAGGGGCGGGGTTTGAACCCCAGTGCTGCTTGATGACAAAATCTTATGTCATGCTGTTCCTGTCAGCTATCACGCCATCATTCCCTCAGGCTCTCATCAGTGTCCTAAGAAGGAAGTGATTCGGTGGCTCCCCCAGGGAGGTTCCCCACAAAAGTGAAGGGTGCAGGTGGGGCAGACAGGCCTTGAGCTAAGAGCTCAGGAATGCAGGATAGGCAGGCTCCTGCCCAGGCTGGCCAACAGGCGGCCGGAAGGGAGGTCCATCTCCAAGGCAGAGTCTGTCCAGGTGAGAGCCGAGGGGAGCAGCAGGGAAGCGGCGGCGAGACACAGACACACAGGACAGATAAGTACCGCCGTCCTTGCTATGGCACCTGAGGTGTCAACATTAGACCACAGATGAGACAGGAGCACAGAGAGAGTAAAGACGTAAGGAGATAGAGAGGTATACACACCAGAGAGACCAAAAGCGAAGCACCGGAGAGCGGAAGCAGACAACACAGACAAGGGCATGCACGATGATGAGACAAGACATTCTTGTGTCTCCCTCAAAAAATAGACTTGGATTGATAACCACAAGAGCACAGAAACACAGATACTCTGAAACAGACAGACATACCCACATAGACACGCCCACAAGCAGCCAGGTCCCCTCTGAACCACAGCAAATAGAGAGCCAGTTTCCCCTACATACTTCTCTAGCCTTGTCCCTGTGGCTTCTGCTCTCCCCCCTCAGGGCATTCCTTTACCTGGGGCCAGAGGAAGTCTGATTCATAACAGCAGCTTAGGCTTCTGGCTGACCCAGCTAAGTATATAACCTTGTTAGTTCATTCAATCTTTGATATGATCCTAAGAGGGGGATACTGTTACCCCACTTTACAAATCAGGAAAACAGATTCTGAGATCGAGACACTTGCTAAAGTCACACTGCTGGGGAAGGGTAAAGGTGGGGTTTGGACAGACTCAGCTTAATGTCTCTGTGACCCTCACTCTGCTATCAGATGGGTCTGCCTGGGTCTATCCTGGGTCTCTCCTCCTGGAGAGATCTGGGCTGGGAGAATGGGGATGGTTAGGAAGGATGAAGCCCGAGGGATGCCTGACCGGGCCAGGACAGGTGTTTCTTGATGTTTCCTAAGAGCAGCATTAGGCCTGACCTGGAGGAACTTAGCAGTAATAAGCAGTGCACTGGGAAAGGCCAGCCTCCCCTGAGGTAGGAGGCAGGGTCCTGAAGCTAGGCTGAAGCTTCCGTAGTCCTAGGGAGACAGGCTCTGAAGGAGCTCCCTGGCAGGACCGGCGGCCATTGTTTCCTAGCCTCCAATCAGGAGCACCCACTTCCTGTTATTTTAGGCGGCAGGAAATGACCCCATCCCGCAGCTCAGGCTCCACCAGGTCCCTCCCTCAGCCCCAGCCCAATGTCTGAGGAATGGGTTTTTAGCTAGGCTGTCATCACCGAGAGTCTAATGTGCTCGGTCCCCAGCTGATGGTCTTCACAGGAAACCCAAGGGCTAGCTGCCTCTACCAGTGTCTGCAAGAAAACATGACCAGGGGTCCCCTGAACCACAATGACCACTGAAGTAACATGGTGGAGAACATGGTGGTCCAGACCCTGTCACTGGCTTGCTTGGTCATAATTCTGTAGAAAGAGTTGGTGCGTCAGCTTCAAATCTTGCCTCTGCCAGCTCCTAGCTGTGTGGCTTTAAGCAAGCAACCTTGCCTCTCTGGCTCTCATTCATAAAATGGGCAAAGAATTAGTCCCAACTCATGGGATTGTCATGAGGAGCAAATGAGAGAGTACGTGTGATATACTGCCTGGCACGGTGAAGGCCAAGAACAAATGGCAGGGTCGGGGGACAATAGCAATAAATTTGGAGAGCCAAGGAACCACTTCCTTCCCCAGGTCTCCTCTGACAGCTGGGGGGAGGGGGGAACAGCAATATCAGTTCCCTACCCCAAGCTCCCACTCCCCTCGGGGAAGAGCTGCAGCTGAGAGGTGATGTTGGACGCTGTGCCCAGGGGGTGCCAGGCAGAGCCACCACCAGTCAACAAAGCTGCATTATTTAAGCCTGCCTCTCTGACTCCCTCCCTGGCCCAGAGGGGACCCAAGGACACGATTCCCAGCTGCTTATGACCTCTGGTCAAGCTCAGTCAGATTTGAGACCTGCTCCAACAGCCCTCAAAAGCCACCACTCTAGTCTGGAGCCCTGTTTTCGGCTTCCTGTTCCTTTCTTCACCTCTGTCCCACAACAGCCAGCGGCCATCCTTAGTGGGAAAAGGGCTAAGCTGGCCTAGCGCCCTTACTCCTCATTTGCATATGCATGACTGCACATTAGAGGCTCATTAAAGGCCTCAAACTGAGCCCACCAGTCCAGTGAGGGGGACCTGTCAGTAGGAGGTGTCAGTCAAGCAGGCTGCTGCAGGTACACCTGTGGCCCATTGGGCCAGTCTCCCCAATTTCTACTCAGTGTTTCAGGTCTGTCCACTCCAGGGCTTCCTCCTGCTCTGTGAGGCAGTCCATAAACAAATCCCATGCTCTGCAGCACTATGCGGGCCAGCACAACACACCCCTTCAGAGAACACATCTGCCTTCTTCCTCACTAAATTGGTAGGTAGCGTTCACCGTTTACCGCCTCAGCACAACCAGCACCATGCTGTCACGGTGGGGCCACCGGACAATGTGTTTTCTCTCTCCTCCTGTCACTGCCTTATATCAGGTCTAACAGCCCACCTTCCCTTCTCCGGATAGACCCAGCTGCCTCACAGCTCTCTAGAAGTCCCGAAGTCCCTCCCCTGGTACTGGTAGTCTGCCCTATTTCCCTATTTTCTCTCTCTCTCTCTCTCTCTCTCTCTCTCTCTCTCTCTCTCTCTCACACACACACACACACACACACACACACACACACATACATACCATTCTAATGGTGCTCCATCTCTGGGCCTCAGACTCCTGACAGAATTAGAAATGATATCAGTAATAAACAAACCTAATCCAGGCATCGGTGGCCTTTAATCCCAGCACTCAGGAGGCAAAGGCAGGTCAATCTCTGTGAGTTAGAAGCCAGCCTGGTCTACAGAGTGAGTTCCAGGGCAGCCAAGGCTACACAAAGAAACCCTGTTTTGTAAAACCCAAACCAACCAACCTAGGCTGGTACCAGGGGCTAAAAGTGTATGTATTCATCTCTTTTGAAGAGTCTGATACCTCTGAGGGATCATTTCTAGCATTATTTTTAGTATATAGATGGGAAAACTTGAGAGTCGGGTTTAGAAATGCCCCCATCACACAGTGGAGGTCATGACATAGAGCTCGAACTGATTCTGGAGTCTAGGCTCTAAACTGCTTCCCAATTCCCACCCTGCCCTCCCCCATGGTTCACGCCTCCCTGCTGGCACCAGTTCTAATGAGCCTAGCCACAATCACAATGATCACACTTTATTGAGGGTGTCTGGTGCATGTGTGCCAGGTTCCTTCGGTTCAGCATCTCTGCCCCTCACATCAACCTCATGAGGCTCACAGACAAACCCTGTCCCCTGGTTTCCAGGGGCGGAATACTGGCTCCACCACAGAAGCCAGGAAACAGCTGCCTGCGATTTCCATCCAGGTCCTCTGACTGTGACATGGGTGCCACCCTTGTCCCCTGCCCCATGCTGTCTGCTGTTTGTTATTGCTCATCATACAAGTACACAAAAGGTACCTAAAGTCAGCAGGGTCATGTCACCAACGTTCAGAGACAGGCCACTGTCCCAAACTCTCCCGGCACACACTATGGGCACATCATTTACTCCCAGGAAGTCATTGGTCTGGTCACTTTTAGATTCTCAATATGTAGGGACAAGCCACCATCCCGACTCAGCTTCTCATGTAACTCCATCTAGACCCTTGTGACTAGAAGAGTCGCCCCAAGCCAGGCCCCTGCATGTGACCCTCCACCCTCAGCTAGGCCCTCACTAAAGCCACGCATCCCACCCCTGCCCTCATACTCAGACTGGGCCACCCATTCAAGTGCCCTAATTATAAACCAACCAGCGCTGAGGCTGTGTTACTGCCCTCGTTCAGGCTTTTGTGCACCTAGTGCCAAGGACTCTCAGGTGCAGAATACCAGTAAGCAGATGGACAGACCAGGCTGGACCTCCCTAGGTGGTCCCTCTCAGACTCTATGGAGCCAGGACAAACCCATCCACCCTTGTTGCCAACACAGCCTTTAAATCTCCAGAAACCCACCACTTCTGTCCTCTTAGGCCATCACTGGTCCCCTCCAAGCACCCACGCTGACACGGGGAGGAGCCCACCCACGGCCATGCAACCCCACCTCATCCCGGGTGCTCTCCACACCCATAGCCACTCTTTCATCCTGGGTCCACACCCCAGAGGGGCAGGGAGGTGGCAGGATTAGTCTGGGGACTCTCTGGGGGTGTGGGTGGGAGATGGGGCCACCTCCCCCCAACTGCGTCAGTGGGTCAGGACTTGGATCCTCAGTGTTCATGTTTTTCCCTCCCCTTCCAGGAAGAAAGAGTCCTCCCTTCAACACCAGGCCCAACCAGAATTCTGTCCCCACCCCCTCATCAGCTGCTCCCAGATCGAATGGGATTTGCAGAAGTTCAGGGCACTGGTGGTTGGTGGGGTGAGGGGTGAAAAGGAGAGCTTTGGTGGTCCAGGGCCTGGAAGTTGTGTGTGTGTGTGTGTGTGTGTGTGTGTGTGTGTGTGTGTTAGCATCCAAAAACCTCAGTCTGGGGAATGATGTGGCATGTCGGGAGTGCCATCCCTGAGCCTTCGCCTCATTCTACTGTGCGACTCCCGCCCCAAAGAAGTGAAGTGGTGCCGGCAGGGCCAGCAGATCTACCTCTGTCACTCCTGTCCCAAATCGGACTGGGTGGGCTCCGAAAAAGGCCTGGCTTCAGGGAAGGCGGCCCACTCCCCAGCTCCCGCCCGCGCCCCAAACAATACCGCCTCCCCCTCCCCCTCGCCTTTATCCGGCGGGTTACTTGGCAGCCACCGCTAAAGACCTCCCCCTCGTCTCCCTCCCCTCCGGGTCGGCCGGCAACAGCAACAGGCCCTTTGCGCGGCAGCTGGACGGATGGGGTGGGGGCGAGGTCTGGGCCAGGGCCTGGGCGTGGGGGGTACAGGGGCCTAGCTTCTGCATGTAGGGTTCCAGGCCTGAGAAATGAGCCCCTCAACACACACATTCAGGCTAAGGTCACACGTGCCCACGGAGGATGGAAAGAGGGACAGCAGCTCCAGCTCAGTAGAAGAGGATCTTCTGAGTCTGGGGTGGATCTCCAAGGAGAGTGGGGGTGGGGAAGAGAGGATGGCACCGGGCTGCGGCAGAAGGGTCACCCCATCGATTCCCTAGCCGGGTCCCCGCGGATCCCGATGCCCTGTGCGTCCCGGCGCCGAGGTTGGGGGAGGAGGCAGCTGTCAGAAGATGCGTCCGTGGCCCCGAGCCGCGGCCGCCGCAGCCTTTATTTTTAAACTTCTAAGTGGTCAGAGGGCGCGGCGGGGGAGGGGTCCCCGCCCAGCCACCAACCTCATCCTTGGCCGCCCCGCGGCTGCTCGGCCTCCCTCCGGGCTCTCTCTTGCGTGGCTCCCGGCTTACCTGCGGGTGCACCCGGCCCGGGCTCCGTGCGCGGGCCGTTCTCCATGGTTGTGGCGTCAATGGAGGTTTTGGGGGGTCTCAGCGGCGGCGGCGGCGGCGGCCCGAGGCCAGAACGGGAGTCCCGCGGCGCATCCCGCCCGGCCCGCCCGGCGGGCAACGACTTAGAGACGGCCGCGCTTGGTGTGGGAGAGGTCGAAACTGGTGGCCAGCGAAGCTATGAGTTGCCGGCTACCCGGTGTCGGTCCTCCACAACCGCGATCCTGCTCCTTTGCCCCGCGCCGGCCCAGTCCTGGTCTCGGCCCAACCCTATTGTACAGCCCGGGCTGGGCCTGGCCTCTCCGCACGTACCAAGTGCGCAGGGGACGGCCACCCCCGCCGTGATGGAGTACGGAGCCACCGCGGGCACAACCCGAGGGCCCCGACCCCGCCCTGCAGTGCAACACGGTTAACCACACTATACTCCTCCTGTACCCGCGGCAGAGCGGACGCCGTGCTGGGGGACCAATGCCGGTTACTCTGTCTCCCCCTGCGGCCGCGCGATGGTACGCGCCGCGCGCCTGAAGACTATGTAGGGAGCTCTCGGGTGACTCACCCGCTGCTGGAACTGGGGGAGTGGGGAGTGGGGTTGGGATCCCCCATTCCCACCCTGGATGCTGGAGGCTCCGGCATCAAGTCTAAATTCTCTCCCAAGCCTGCTTCAGACAAAATCTTCCTAGGGAACGTTGCAGGATCTGAAGAACGGTTTCAAGGAGACCCCTCAAAGGGCTATCCTTTCTCTATTCTGGTGATGGCTGCGAAGGCGCCTTTCCATTTGCACCCTAGGGTTGATGTCTTCTCTGCTTCTCTGGGGTAATTACAGCCCTGCAGGGCTGTTTTCCTCAGGTCTCTAATCTACTGGGGCCCTCCTAGGCCCAAACTGGGTGGTCCTAGCCTTGAACCTCCCATCCTCTCCCTTCATCAGAAGACCCCTACCACTTTGCATCTCTCCAGAAGGACCCCCGCCCCCATGGCATGTCGCATTAAAGGGTAGTAAGCCTCTCTTCACCCTCCTCCCCCAAAATGTCCCTGCTCAACGCTCTGGAGTGGACTGTCCTATCCCCCGGTTCATGCCAGCTGAGGTGAGGGCCTCAAGCCAAGCCAGGCCTGGCCTGGGACAGGGTGCAGAAAGCTTGCTGGGAAAGTGGATCAATACTGGCGGCGCAGCAGCTGCAGGGAGGACCAGTCTGGAGGGAGGAAGGAGGGGCAGCTGGGCTCTGCCTACCCGGGCCCTGCTCTTTGTCCTGACCTGGAGGTCAATTCTCTAGTTCTCTAGTTGTCCACAGATTAGGGCCAGTGAGGCACTGTCTTCCCTTCCCCTCCTTCTCCACTCCACGTGACCCTCCTTCCTTATAGCAGCTCCTCCACAGAGCAGTCATTCAAAGAGAGAGGGTGTGAACAAGATAAGATGGTAGAGGTTTTAGGCAACCTAAGAGCAGTCGCCTCTAGAACTGTGTAGTGCCTGGAGCCTTGAACCCTGAGGGGGGTGAAGCGGGGGGGGGGGGGGGGGGGGGGCGGGAGGGGGGAAGGCGGGGTGACCCGAGACTGAGAGTGACTTTCGAAAAGGATGATGCTCCTCAAAGACTGGCAGCTAGAGCTAATCTTAAATAAGTGACACCTTTCCTGAAAGCCTGAAGTCAAGAAAATAATAGTCGTGGGGCTTGGGGTGTAGCTGAGTTGACAGTGTCTGCCTAGCATGCACAAAGCCCTGGGTTTGACCTACAGCATCATATAAACCCACGTAGGATGGCACGGGCCTGAAATCTCAGCACTTGGAAGGTGGAAGCAGGAGGATCAGAAGTCCTGGATCTGCTTCTGGAAGATGCTCGGAAGGTAAACGCTCTTTCAGCCAATCCTGAAGATCTGAATTGGATCCCTGGGACCCACGTGGTAGAAGAAGAAAACCAATTTCTGAGAGTTGTTTTCTGATCTCTATACTCATATGTGGGAATAAAAATTATATATTGGAGACAGGGTCTTACTGTGTTGCCCTGACTGGCTTGGAATTCACTATGTAGACTTGGCTGGCCTTGAAATGCACAGAGATCTCCACCTTCCTCTTAGTGCTGGGATTAAAGGCACATGACACCAATTTTTTAAAAGTATGGAGTATAATAAAGAAAAGTCCCTTCAAACAGTATTATAATATCAGGCAGTGGTGGCGGACGCCTTTAATCCCAGCACTCAGGAGGCAGAGGCAGGCGGATCTCTGTGAGTTTGAGGCCAGCCTGGTCTACAGAGCAAGTTCTAGGACAGCTGGGGCTGTACAGAGAAATCCTGCCTCAAAAGACCCCCCCAAAAAAGTATTAAAATTAAATAAAAATTCCTGGCTCGGGGCAACTTTGAGGGCAGCTTGGGATGTATGAGATTTGCTTCACCAAAAATAAATAATTTAAAAAAGCAGTGACATTTATTTTGGGGTCATTTTAAAAATTAGAGGTGAGTTCGAGACCAGCCTGGTCTACAAGAGCTAGTTCCAGGACAGGCTCCAAAGCCACAGAGAAACCCTGTCTCGAAAAACCAAAAAAAAAAAAAAAAAAAAAAAAAATTAGATAAGATTATACAAATGACATATTTAATAAAGAGCCCAGTATCTAGGAAGTGCTGAGTAAATATGATGGTAATGATGATGGTTTGCTGATGAGGGAATTCAGATGTAAAAGAGCATTAGAAAGACCCTCCACATTTGCCTTTAGTCATCCCATCTGGGGGAGAAGATGACCATATGGATGATGGAATTCATGACTATCCTTTCTGAGGCCAGAGGTCTAAAAGTCGCCATCATTCTGTGCTGGACCTAGGCCCACACTGAGCCCTACAGAGTTTATACTGAACAATTCAGGAGCAGAACCCAGCAAGGGGCCAGCCCCCCAGGGTGGTTCTTCTACCTCTCAACCCAGGGCCTGAGGTTATTACTTGAATAAAAGTGGGAGTGGTGCCAGGCAGTAGTGGCACAGGCCTGTAATCCGGACACTGAAGAGGGGAAGCAGAGGCAGGGGGATCTCTGTGAGTTCGAGGCCAGCCTGATCTACAGAGTGAGTTCCAGGACAGCCAAGGTTACACAGAGAAATCCTGTTTCAAAAAAGCACCACTACCAAGAACAAAAAAAGATAGGAGTGGTAAATTCTCACAGTGGTAAGAGTTCCAGAATAAAGGAGGGACGACGGACTTAAACGGGGTAGGGGGAGGTCATAAATGCCACTGACTCGCAGGTGCAGATCCTGGGGAGCTGTTGGAGATCAAGAGATTCTAAGCTGGGAGAAGATATGAGAACTGGAAATCTGCTGCTGTATCTAACCATCTAGGATTGACTTTGGGGAGTTCTGTGAATCGGGCAGCTCTGGTGGCCTGGTGTTAGCCTACATCAATGGCCTTCCACCAAAGGCAGCTTTGCATGCGCACAGACGCTCTAGAGCCATTTGTCAATGTTTAATGACATTTTGCTTGTTACAACTGAGGGTGCTACTTGCATCCAGTGAATGGAATACAAGAATATGACTTAACCATCCTACAACACACAGTCTGTCACTCACAACAAAAAATCAGCAGACACAGAATGTTCAGGGTACCAAAGTTGAGGAGCCCTTGGCTTTCAGATCCCCATTCCTGTACCTCTACACAGTCTTTGGTACTTTGGACTAACAGGCAGGGTATCTGGGAGTTAGGCAATGGGAGGGGCAGGTTTCCTGGCTAGGGTTTCTGACACTGCTGATGAGCCATCCGGAGCCTGGGAGGATGCCTTGCAGGAGCCAGAGCAGTGCCGCATATTGGCATATTGCAGTGCAGTTGGGGTAGGAAAGTGGCATAGACATTTCTCTTTTCCCCCTGTGACTGATCAGGATCCCAAGTCCAGCAACTAAGGATTAGTGATGATTTATTTATTTGTTTGTTAAGTAAAGACTTGCTGGACATGGTGGCATATGCCTTTAATCTCAGCATTTGGGAGGCAGAGGCAGGCGAATCTCTGAGTTTAAGGCCAGCCTGGTCTCCAAAGCTAATTCCAGGACAATCAGAATTATTAAATAGAGGAACCCTGTCTCACAAACAAAGACTGATATCTTTATGTTTGGGGTTAGGTGTCTGGGGGTTCCACATGCCTTCTGGGAGAAGGAGCAAGGGTGGGTATGTGTAACATCTAGGGCTGAAGCCCCAAGAGGATATCCTGCCCATTCAGCGAGGGGCAGGGGACTTAGTCGTCCCTGCTGCCCAGGACAGTCTCCTCCCTCTTCACAGAAACAGGCAAGAGTGAGTGAGTCTTTATTATCTCCACGAGGCCGGGCTGGGGTGAGTCTGATTGGAGATCAGGACCTCTTGCAGAGTGTCCTTCGTTGAGGGAAGCTGGAGCAAAAGCGTCCAGATCTCCTAAGTCTGACAGGGCAGAGCCCAGGATGAATCCACTGAGCACTGAAGAAAATGGCTGGGAAATTTGACTCAGAGACACAAATCTCAGGACAGAGGCCTGGGACGTTACCTCCACCCCCACAAAATAGGAAGTGGGAGGAGCCTTTTAGGGGACAGTGGAAAGTACAGCCACCAGATTCTCACTCCCACTCCACCCCCCACTTCACACCACAAAAAAGAGGAGGGGCTGTAGAAGTTAGTTTAGACTGCCTCTCCGAGGGAGCCTCCAGGGCCCACTCACTGCTTGAGTGGGAAATGTCCTTCAGGGTAGTGGTGACCAGCTGCCTCTCTCCCTTCAGCTCTGGAGGAGGAGAAAGAGCAGAGGTTTGGAGACAGGAGGAACTAAACTTCAGTACTACAGAGGTCAAGCTTTTGGGTGCCTTGGAGGAAGTCTTTGTTCAAAGCTCCTAGTAGGGATAAGAAATCGGCCCTGGCCTGGAGCCTCGTCCTTCCCCTCTTCTCTCTCTCTCTCTCTCTCTCTCTCTCTCTCTCTCTCTCTCTCTCTCTCTCTCTCTCTCTCCCTCTCTTTCTGTATTTTGAGTGAGGCAGGGTTTCTCTGAAGCTTTGGAGCCTGTTCTGGAACTCACTCTGAAGATCAGGCTGGCTTAGAACTCAAAGAGATCCACCTGTCTCTGTCTCCTAAGTATGTCACCACCACTACCTGGCTCCTTTTTTTTTTTTTTTGAGACTGGGTCTCTTGTAGCCCAGGTTGGCCTTGAACACACTATGTAGCTGAGGATGGCCTTGAGTTCCTTGTATTTCTGCTGCCTCCTTTTCTAGGGACCAGGA
This sequence comes from Arvicola amphibius, assembly GCF_903992535.2. Lineage (NCBI taxonomy): Eukaryota > Metazoa > Chordata > Mammalia > Rodentia > Cricetidae > Arvicola > Arvicola amphibius. The sequence goes on along the minus strand of NC_052052.2, from coordinate 26,070,945 downwards.
GATGAGGATAGGGAAGGGCTGCCTGGTTTCCTAAATGTCTTACTCCCTAGAGGTGATGGGGAGGGGATGAAGTTCAAAAATAATAGAAACAGTACTGAGAACTTGGGACCTGCTGTGTAGGGAGTTTGGTTTGGTTTGGTTTGTACAGGAGGAGATGAAACCCAGGGCCTTGCCCATACAAAGCATGCATCCATTCCTGAGCCATACCCTCTCCCGAAGGAGTTTTTAGATTTCAGCCTGAGCAGGGATGAGACCTAATAGATCAATACGCAAGCCCCACCCCCACCCTTAATTCAAAACTGATGACTGAGGAGATGAGTCCCAAGAGTCCCAAAGCGAAAGCAGGGCCGAGTGCTGGAATCACAGGCAGAGATGAATAACCAGAAGGCTGTGGGACAGGCAGGGAGAGGCTCCACCTCCAGTCAGTCCAGAACCGCCCTGCCTCACTGGGTGGGGTCAGGCGGCTGGCCGTGACTGTGACTCAGGTTTCTGTGGGCAGCCAAGGCAGCCTGCTGGGAGGAGCCCAGACCGACAGACGGGCTGGCCAAATGCAGTCTTCACCTCAGCTGTCCCCTCTCCTGGGAATGGAAGAGGCTCTCTCAAGCTGCGCTGGTCTCCCAAGGCTACAGACCCCTGGCTCTGCTCCCTTTCCAGACCCTCACATCCCCAGACCCTCACTTTTTAACTCCCTCCTGGGGTCATGACACAGGATGGAGAGTCAGAGATCTCTGCCTCTAGGGAGGGCCCCAGAATGTCTATGCCACAGGGAGAAGGGTATAATAATGATTGGCCCACTACCCTCAGGGAGACACTGGAAGAACCCTGGGCCCCTCCAGTCTTCTCCCAGCTTGGCTAGCTTAGTATCTAGACAGACCAGTTGTCATGGTGAGGGTTGGGTGGTGGGGAGCACTGTAGTGTACAGCTGCCGTGGAGTCAGGCAAGCAGGCTGAAGTGAGAAGGCCATAATCCCCAGCACAGTGCCTTCAGGGTTGACCACTAAGGAGAGATGGTTGGAGCCAAACCCGAAGGGTTGTGGGCAGTGATTACAGGACTTGGCCTGGGTGATGGGGGAGGAGGGTTTGGTCAGCTAGCACATTCCTCAACGTTTGTTGGGCTGTGTTTTGATGTGTTAGGCTGTGTTTTGATAGCGTAGCTAGAAGGGAATCCCATTTACTCTGCTCTTTCTGTGCCCAGGATCTGTGCTCATATCTCATCAATCTTTGCAGGCACCTGGCCTCAGATGGCAAGCCTGGGATTAGAACTCGGCACTGACTGACGTCTTTGGTTTCTGGGAACAAGGCAGTGTAGCTGTTTTGGGGAAGGAAGCGTGAGAAAGTGACAAGTGGACTTTATTTCAAAGACTGGCTCATTAGGCCACAGGTGGTGGGATGTAGGGGCGCGCTGCATTTGGGACTTGGGAACAGATGGCAGTTTAAAGAGAAAGTCATTAACTAGCCTGACAAAGAGGATGGGGTCATTCAAACTTATTATAATGAACTTAGATCTCTGTGTGAGCCATTGCTAGTTTTCCAGGACGTCCTGGGAGCTTCTGGAATTGAACTGCAGCAACAGATGAAGCCAGTTCAAAACAGGGACTTTCCAAGACCAAACCGGGATAGAGGAATTCGCAGCCTCTCAGAGCCAGTCGTGGGGGAGGGAAATAAGGACACTCTGTGGACGATTAGAACTATCATAAGGTGCGGCTGCCACCTAGCGGCCAGAACGGCACAGCCAGGCCGGAGCCCGAGGCTCTCGGGGAGCCGCAACGCTCTCTGAACAATGGGCGGGACTTCCGGTAGGACAGTCGGGTGTTGTAGTCGGACTTTGGTCAGCCGAACCACAAGTCCCAGAGTGCTCCGCGCCAGACTGCGCAGGCGCGGTGAGGCGGGGCCGGTCAGCCCAGAGGCTAAGGGGCCGCGGCTGGGTTGAATCGGTGTCTGCTGGGGTCTGGGATCTGGGCTGTGACGACGTGAGGCGAGGCGGCGTTGCGCAGTGGACACCATGTCGAGGCAGGCGAACCGTGGCACCGAGAGCAAGAAAATGGTAACTCTGAGCGCGTGACCTGGCGGGCCGGGCGGAATTGAAGCTTCTTGGGAAGGGCCTGGTGCTGGCGCTCCGAGTGATTGTCAGAGGGTCCTGTTGTGAACTGTGGGATGGGGGGATCCCATGCCGGGGCAGGTTGGAGGACCCCTGAGTTTCCTCCTCTGCTCGAGGTCGAATGCAACTCGGTGCAAGACCAACAACAGCGACGGCAATCAGTAACAGTAACAACCACTTACTGATCTCTTCCTGTGTGAGTTAACCCTACCAGGTGGATAATGTTATGACCTTTCACAGCTCGGGAAGGTTGTGTGATACCCAATTTTACACCGAGGGTTAGGATTTAAACCCATGCCTCCACCTCTACAGTGAATATTTCAGACTACTGAGTACACAGTCTCTCACTGTGCTCTAGACTAGCTTAAGTAGTGGCCTTGTCAGAAGGGAACTTGCCGTCTGACACATTAAGGGGTGGCTCCTCCAGTGGTTGAGAGGAGAAGGGGAGGATTGCTGTGGTTCCTTTCCCATGCTGGGAGTAGTGGGACAGAATATAATCCTCAAAGACTGGGCTGGGTCTAGAGAATAAGGTAGATAGCAGTTTTCTCCAAGCTAAGAGACTTTCTTAGCATGTGTTGCTTTTCTTTATTGTACCCGTCTCCCCCCCCCCCCCCTTCGGGTTTCTCTGGGTAGCCCTGGCTGTCCTAGAACTAGCTCTGTAGATCAGGCTGGCCTTAAACTCAGAGATCCGCCTGCCTCTGCCTCTTGAGTGCTGGGATTAAAGTTGTACCACCATCGCTGGCTTCTTTAGTTTATTTTACGGAACATTCCATGCCATGGCTTTGTTTTGGGATTGAAAACTGAGCAATGGGGCTGGGGATGTAGCTCCAGTAGCACAAGTTGGTATAGAGTGTCTGTTTGCCTAACATGTCCAGGGCCCCAGGTTTAATTCCCAGCACCACATAAATCAGGCTTGGAGCCTGGCAGTGGTGGCGCATGCCTTTAATCCCAGCACTTGGGAGGTAGAGGCAGGAGGAGCTCTGTGAGTTCGAGGCCAGCCTGGTCTATAGATTGAGTTGCGGGCTAGGCTCCAAAGCTACAGAGAAACCCAGAATCGAAACAAACAAACAAACAAACAAAACAGCAACAAAGAACAGGCTTGGTCACGAATGCCTGTAATCCCAGCCCTGGGATGGTAGAGGCAAAGGGATCAGAATTCAGGGTCATCCTCAGGCATCCTGGGCCTCTTGAAATCTTTAACACACACAGAGGGGGAGTCATAGCGGTAGAGAGCGTCAGGTTGGCATGTAACTCAGTGGCAGCACATACGCTAGACACTCTGAGTTCTGTCTTCACCAAAGCCAACTGGACAGTCTAAGGCTGCATGCTGCCTCTGATCAGGGGACCTTTGTTGGTTCTCCACTCTAGCCAGGATGATTAGATTCCCTGCACACCTTCCCATCTGATACCAAGAACAGGCACCATGAATGGAAGCTCTCTTATTCCAGGCTAATGTTTTTTTTTTTCTTTTAAATAAAATTATTTATTTTTACTTTATGTGCATTGGTGTTGGTATGTCTGTGTGAGGGTGTCTGGTCCCCTGGAACTGGAGTTACAGACAGTTGTGAACTGCCACGTGGATCCTGGGATTGAACCCGGGTCCTCTGGAAGAGCAGAGCCAGCTCTCCAGACCAGTTTTTGTTTGTTTTGGAAACAGGGTTTCTCTGTAGCTTTGGAGCCTGTCCTGGAACTTGCTCTGTAGACCAGGCTGGCCTTGAACTCACAAAGATCCACCTGCTTCTGCTTCCTGCTTCTGTGCTGGGATTAAAGACACGTGCCACCACCACCTGGCTCCAGGCTAGTTCTTAACCTTTTCTCTCTCAGACCACTTTTGAGAAACCAATGGTAGCAATGAATCATTTCTACACAAATATTAAATACACAAACTCAGTGACAGATGCTGGGTTTGATCCTAACACTGTAAACACAAAATGCAAAAAACTTACATCATATGAATACACTTGTTTGCATTTTCCAGGGATTTGTGGGTCTCTTAATATACTCTGTGGATTACAAGTTGAAAATTGCTTTCAGGGGACTGAGGATGTAGCTAAGCAGTACACATACAGAGAGATTGATTGATTGATTGATTGATTGATTGATTTCTGGAAGAAGTAACAATAGTTGAAGAGAGTGTTGAGCTAGAAAACAATGTCAAGCTGGAGAGATGGTTCGGTGATTAAGAGCACTGACTGCTCTTCCAGAGGACCTGGGTTCAATTCCTAGAACCCATACGGCAGCTCACAACTGTCTGTAACTATAGTTCCAGAGGACCCAACGCCATGCCAAAACACCAATGCACATAAAATAATAATAAATAAAATTTAAAAAAACAATGTCAAGTTGGAAGAAGTACATATGTGTTCCTTGGCATTCTCTGTTGGTCATTAGTTTCCTTCGCTGGACATGGGGACAGTGGTAGTAATGATTAGATGAGATGGTGTTAAATTTAAGGGATGGTGTTTCTTTGGTAGATAGGAGCAGAGCTGTGTCTTCATATCCTGTTTTCTCCTGGAATCAGTACTGATATTGTTTCTGTTTGATTTGTTTGAGCCGGGCTTTCTCTGTATAGCTCTGGCTGACCATAAACTACCTCTGTAGACCAAACTGGCCTGGAACCCACAGAGATTCAGCTGCCTCTGCCTCCCAAGTGCTGGGATTAGAGGTGTGCATACTTGAAACCTGCGTGTGTACTTGAAACAAGGTTTTCCTATCCCAGGCTTGCTTCCAGCTCCTGTTTCTCCTGCTTCAATTTCCCAAGTGCTAAGGTTGCAGGCATGTGCCCCCATACCTAGCTATTGCCTTTCTTTTCTTGCATAGGTTTACTTATTTACTGGGGGATGTCTTAGTTAGGGTTACTATTGCTATGATGAAACACCATGACCAAAAGCAACTTGGGAAGGAAAAAAGGTTTTATTTCACGTACAGTTCATCATCAGAAGTAGTGAGGGCAAGAACTTAGAGGCAGGAAGGAGCTGATGCAGAGGTCATGGAGGGGCGCTGTTTACTGGCTTGCTCATCATGGCTTGCTCAGCCTGTTTGCTTTTAGAACCCAAGACCACCAGCCCAGGGATGGCATCACCTACCATGGGCTGGACCCTCCCTCGTCAACCGTTAATCAAGAAAATACCCTATAGTGAGATCTTAGGGAGACATTTTCCCAGTTGAGGGTCCCTCCTTTCAGACGACTCTAGATTATGTCAAGTTGATATAAAATTCGCCAGCATGGGGGCTGTGCACAGTATTTGTGTGGAGGTCAGAGGACAGCCTGAAGTAGTTGGTCTCTCTCTTCACCGTGTGGGTTTGGGGGAATCTAACTTAGGTAATCAGGCATGGCAGCAGGTGCTTCTGCTTATTGAGCCAATGCACCTGGAATTGACACGCTCCTTTTATCTCTGTTGGGGAGCAGTACCCCTCTAGTTGCCATCTTCCAGGTAGCCCAGCCTTGAGCACATAATTACTATATTTCACATAAGCCTTCAGATGTCTGTTGTCTGCTGTTTTTAGTCCCTGCTAACAGAAACACTCCATATGGGCTGGGTGGTGGTGGCGCACACCTTTAATCCCAGCACTCGGGAGGCAGAGGCAGGTGGATCTCTGTGAGTTGGAGGCCAGCCTGGTCTACAGAGCTAGTACAGGACAGCCAAGACTCTTATGTAGTAAAACCCTGTCTGCAAACAAATGAAACAGTCTATCTGTCCAGCAGGCTTTCCCTGAGCCCCAGCTATGGACAAAGCTTCTTGTTAGGTGCCGTGGTAAATACGGAGAAGAAGCCCTAGACCCCACCTTTTAGTAAGCATGTGTGACGTGGACTGAAATGTTCTCCACAACAAGGATATTGTGCTGGCTGGGACTGGGACCTGTTTTATTGCTTCTTTGCTCTCTCATACACACACATGCGTGCGCACACACACACACACACACACACACACATGCATGCATGCATGCACACACACAGTGCTGGGGACTGAGTTGGGCCTAAGCACATGCTGGGCTAGGGCCCACCACTGAGCCCCATCTTCAGTTTCTTCATTGTTCTGAGCACCAGCTTCACATCTTTTGAAAGTTTTTTACTTTAATAAGGTAGGCACGCTGACATTATAGTGCTGCTCTGAGGATTAATTGAAAATGTATGGAGCCGGGCGGTGGCGCACGCCTGTAATCCCAGCACTTGGGAGGCAGAGGCAGGCGGGTCTCTGGGAGTTCGAGACCAGCCTGGTCTACAAGAGCTAGTTCCAGGACAGCCAGAGCTGTTACATAGAGAAACCCTGTCTCCAGGGAAAAGAAAAGAGAAAATGTGTACAACGCTGACCGCACACAAGTGATGTCGGCTGTCTGGCTGCATACAGTCGGATCTTCACACAAATGCCACCTTAGTGGGCCTTCCCTGACATACCATAGCCCCACCTCTAATTAATTAATTAATTAATTAAATGTGTGTGTGTTGCCAGCACGTATGTCTGCATACCCTATGTCGTGTGTCTGGTGCCTGAGGAGGCATTGGATCCCGTGGGACTGGAGCTATAGGCAGTTGTGAGCCTCCAGGCCTCCACCTGGGAGTTGAACTCAGGACCTCTGGAAGAGCAGCTATTGTTCTTAACCACTGAGCCATCTCTCCAGCTCTGCACCACTTCTGTTTTAAAAGTATAAAGACCTTTAAGTTATACATCCATGTTATTCGTTGTTCTAGGCTAGGTTCATAACTGAAGCTGGAGACAGACTTGCGTATTAATAGAAGATGTGGAGACCCTGAGTCAGGACCCCATTCCCAGATTCCAGGCACACCTGTGTTGTGGACCCTCCCTGCCTTTTCTTACCGGTGAAGCGGGGGAGCTGCACGTGAAAGAGCTTCATCACAGTGTGATTTGCATATGATCTGGCAATCATGGTGGGTGGAGGCTCTTGGAGTTCATCCAAGGACCCATTAATAATGGAAGGAAAGCTCTCCCGATTTAATGCACTCGTGCCGACTCTCCAGACTGGTAACTGCTGGATTGCCTCCATCCATTCATGCTCAGGCCGGTCTAGTGCCAAACCCTTGACTTTACTAAAAAATCATTCCTCCTTAATAGCTTCCTTTCAGTTGCCATATTTGGCAAATGATCTCCTGGAGATGCCCTGGTCTGACTGTTTTAGCTGAATTCAGAGAGCCTCCTGCTCCCCAAATTGATTTTCTTTGCCTCTAGTGCATCTAAGACTTGTTTTAATTGAGGGGGCTTATTAATATTGCAGTCGTGGGATGGAGTGGATACAGTGTGCCTGGGATACCTTTGGGTGTTGTTCCCCCCAGATTCCTTTTTCAGTACTTAGCTGTTTAGCCTTGAGCTGATCTGTTCCTCGTTCTGGTCTCGGTATCTCTTCTGGATTGATTACTACCATTCTGCCTTACTGAGTTTTTATGAGTTAATAAAAGGCAGCCTGTCCTGAACAGGCGTGGTGGCTGATACTTTGGATTCTTCCCTCAGAAGTCTTGAAGTCACAGAGTGACTTCCTCCACCCATGACAGCCTCTCTTCAGAAGGGAGTGGCAGGATGATACTAATCTTGATGGATCAATTGATTCTTGTTGTTGTGCTTTATTTCTAAGGCAACCCATTGGGCTAAATGTGCTGTTAGTATGTTTCTCAGGGATGGGGATGTCCCTCAGTGGCAGAGTGCTTGCCTGACCTGCCCAGAGCCTGGGTCTGATCCTCAGCACCACAAACAAAGACACTTCTCACTCTAGCTCCAACAGCGCCTTGTCTACTACCCGCAGCAGTCCTGGTGTTCTTATTCTGGTATCACATTCTTACAGGCAGGCAGTCACCCACACACAAAAATATTCTTAAAATGTTCAAAATCACTTATCAAGAAAATGTCCCCGGGGCTGGAGAGATGGCTCAGTGGTTAAGAGCACTGACTGTTCTTCCAAAGGTCCTGAGTTCAATTCCCAGCAACCACATGGTAGCTCACTACCATCTATAATGAGATCTGGTGTCCTCTTCTGGGGTGTAGGTACGCATGCAGGCAGAACACTGTACATAATAAATAAATGAGTCTTTAAAAAAAATGTCCCCACAGGCTTACCTACAGGCAATCTGATGCAGGCATGTTTTTCAACTGAGGGTCCCTCTTCCCAGATGACAAAGGTGACAAGAGACTAATCAGCACAGTACCAGAACCCAGTTTGGATCAGTTGGTCTTGTGTCCCAGGAATACAGAATGCATGGGCTGCTGAGGTGGCTCGCTCGGGGTAAAGGTGCTTGCTGCCAAGTCTGACAGCTTGAGTTTGATCTCTAGAGACGAGACCATGTAGTAGAAAGAAAGAACTGACTTCCAAAGCTTGTCTCCTGACCTGGCACACGTGTCCTCTTCACACATGAGCATGTGCACACACACACATAGAATGTGATTAAAGTTATGATGATGATGATGATTTTCAAGATAGCTTTTTCTGTGTAGCCCTGGCTGTCCTGGAACTTGCTCTGTAGACCAGGCTGGTCTTGAACTCTTGTCTCTGCCTCCCTAGTTCTGGCATTAAAGGGGTGCACCACCACTGCCCAGTTATTTTATTTTTAAAGATCATTTATTATTATCTTCTGTATGTGTGTGTGCCTGCATGAGTCTATGTGCACCATGTGTGTGCAGGTGCCTGCTGAGACCAGAGGGTGTTGGACCCCTGGAAATGGAGTTATAGGTGGTTGTGAGCTACCAGATGTAGGCCCTACCTAGGAACCAAATCTGGGTGCTCTGGAAAAGCAGTAGGAACCCTTAACTGAGGTAGTCCCCCCTCCAATATATTGTATTCTTTTTAAATTTATGCACTTTTAGAAATATTTTAGCAGTGTGTCAAAAGGATCATTAATTTCTCCCCATGTTGGTGACTTTGAGGAGAGACTGTCTCCAGGGTAACGGGCTCTTTAGGACTTCCTTCCCTGCCAACCCAGACTGTCCCTCAGTCGCCAGCTCTTCCCATGAGCATCAGAGAACCCAAGCCTTGGTTACAGCTTAACCCCGTGCCAGAACCCTCCAAGGCCTGGTTCTCAACCTTCCTAATGCTGTGACCCTTTAATCCAGTTTCCCATGTTGTGGTGGCCCCCAACCACATTTCATTGCTACTTCATAAGCAATTTTGCTACGGTTATGAATCATAATGTCAATATCTGTTTTTTCCAATGGTCTTAGGCCACCCCTGTGAAAGGGTCATTTGACCCCAAAGGGGCCATGATTCACAGGTTGAGAACAATTGCTCTAAGGCTGGGGAAGCCATTGGTCACACCTGCCAACACACAGAGGCTGTGTTGGCTCCATCTTTTACAGAATCCAGTGAGTGGCTGTTCTTCCCTTTCCGGGTTCAGGTGACCCACGCTGTGGCAGACTGCGTAGGCAGAGGCTGCTTTGGTGTGTTAGAAGATGTGCCATCCCTAGCCAGTTTATAGTGGGTGTGGCTGCAGTCCTGTCACACTGGCTACTCCACAGGGGTGATATCCTCCAGACAAAGGCACCCGGGTGGCCTTTGCTTGGCATCCAGGAGTTGTGGCCAGGCTGATCCAGACCCTCACCGACCTTCTCCTCGTGCTGCTGGGTCCTGATGGCCTTCTGGATCTCTTTCAGAGTTCTGAGCTGTTCACCCTGACCTATGGTGCTCTTGTCACCCAGCTGTGCAAGGACTATGAAAACGATGAGGACGTGAATAAGCAGCTGGACAGAATGTGAGTGAGCCTCCCCCCAAGAGGCAGCCCCGGCTCCCAGCACACCGAGTGTGTGCTGGCCTGTGAAGCCAATATTTGGGTGCAGGTTCTTCTGAACTCATTTATGAGGGTGTCTGGGCATTATCCCCATTTTCTTCTTTAGCCAACAACAGTCTTAGGTTTAGATATAAGATAATTTGTTTATATCTAATACATTACGTAAGATATTTTGACCCCCCTTAATGGTCTGTTCTCTGATTTCCTTCCAAGGGGTTATAACATTGGAGTCCGACTAATTGAAGATTTTTTGGCACGCTCAAATGTTGGAAGATGTCATGACTTTCGGGAAACTGCGGATGTCATTGCTAAGGTCATTTACCTGGGCCACCTGGCCCCACTGAAGCTTGCCTTTGGGAGACACTACCTAACACTCTCACTGCTCCCTAATCTCCCGAAAGGCTGATTAGGCAGCTTTCTGGACCAAAGAAGCCTTTCTGGTGGTTTGGAAATAACATTATGAAAGAGGCGAGAGTGGTTGGGGTCTCTTGTGCGTTACAGCCCCGCTGTAGCGGAGTAGTGGCCTGTGCCTGTGACCACATCTGGTCATCTACATACTGAATTCTCCATCAGCCATCGCTATGTAGCAAGACCTACCTACCGACAGACAGAGCCGGCAGGTCTGTCGTCTCACTGAAACTACAGCCCGAATTCCTCCATTTTGAAAGTGTAGCAGAGTATCCAGGAGGTTTGAGAGTATGCATTTTGGGCCAGATGTGATTTAGGCCTCTAATCCCAGCACTGAGAAGATACAGGTAGGATGATCACTGCAAATTCAAGGCCAATGTAGGCTGCATAGTCAGCTCCAGGCCAACCTGAGCTACATTGTGGGACCCTGTCTCCAAGAAATAGAAATAAAGCAAAAATAACTCCTTATTCAGATTTCAGTTAAAGGCAGCTGCCCTTCCTGTGAGCCACGCAGGCGGACAGTGAGTTAGCATGTAATTGTGTGATGCCTGAGGGGAGAGATGGAGCCCTACATGGGCACTTCTCTTACCCAGATCCCTGTAAAGATTCGGAGGCCACAGTTTTGCCCTGAGTGACTTTTCGCCGACTCCTTCCCAGTTGTATAATTCCGTCACCCTTCCCCATAGAGCTGCTGTGTGTTCCCTGACAGGTGGCATTCAAGATGTACTTGGGCATCACTCCAAGTATCACAAATTGGAGCCCAGCTGGTGATGAATTCTCCCTCATCCTGGAAAATAACCCATTGGTGGACTTCGTGGAACTTCCCGATAGCCACTCATCCCTTATTTACTCGAACCTTCTGTGTGGGGTGCTGCGGGGAGCCTTGGAGATGGTGAGTGCAGCTCTCTCCGAGCTCGGTGCTGTTTGGTCAGTGCTTGTCTGAAAGGCTTTGCCTTCCCCAGCCCCTTGCTGTCCGAGGACATAGTGCAGCTGAGACAGGATCCAAGGCAGACACCTCCCTTCCTGTCATGTTGAGAGAGTGCTGCCGTCAGCAGTGGAGAGCAGCCATTCCAGGGTTTCCTGGGCCACAGTCCTAAGTGAACCAAGACATTTTTCTTTTCTTTTCCTTCTTCTCCCTCCCTCCCTCCCTGCCTCCCTCCCTCCCTCCCTCCCTGCCTCCCTCCCTGCCTCCCTCCCTCCCTCCCTCCCTCCCTGCCTGCCTCCCTCCCTGCCTCCCTCCCTGAGACAGCCTCACACCAGTTCTAATTAGCTGAAGACTCAGTTTGCTCAATATGTAGACCAGGCTGTCTTCGATTCGCCTCCAGCCCCTTCCTCTCAAGTGCTGGGATTACAGGTCAGTGACATCACATCCAGTTTGAGGCCACTGTCTTCGGTGTTAGAATATTGGGGCTGGCAGCCCTGTTCCTGTGGGAATCTGTCCTTTCAAATAACTTGTTTGGAACTGCTCAGTGGTGGCCACACCTTTAATCCCAGCACTTGGGGAGGCAGAGGCAGGCAGATCTCTGTGAGTTCAAGGCCAGCCTAGTCTGCAGAGGGAGTTCCAGGTCAACCAGGACTACACAGAGAAACCTTGTCTCAAAAAACAGAAAACAAAACAAACAAAAAGTTTGGAAGTTTCATACATTTACATGGTTTATATAGTGAACTTTTGTCATTTTCTCTCTCTCTCTCTCTCTCTCACACACACACACGTGTCCATGGGCATTTCTGATCTAGCTTCACCGTGAAGCTTGTGGTTAGACATCAGGTTGTGGTTAGACATCCACCTCTATTCCTCAGGTCCAGATGGCTGTGGAGGCCAAGTTTGTCCAGGACACTCTGAAGGGAGATGGTGTGACAGAAATCAGGATGAGGTTCATCAGGCGGATTGAAGACAATCTCCCGGCTGGAGAAGAATAAGCAGCTCTAGGACTTTGGGGCAGCGGGGAGCAGTGCCTGCAGGGATGAGCAAGGTGGACGCTCCCTCTGCCCCGGAACTCAGTGACTTTGAAGCCGATGTTATATATTCTTCTAACCTTATTTCCATTCTCCATGCTAATAAAGAGCGGACTGGTAGTTTGCTTGCCGTACAAGTATGCACCTCAGAAGGGGGGTTCTCTGCTCGCTTCTCAGAGGGGCAGGAGGTACCTGCCCTTGACTGGACTACAAGAGTTTGAACCATTTTACATTCCTGTGAATTTCCAAAGCAAAACCGACTTTGACCCCATGAAGAGACGAGCCTGACACATCTAACACTGAACTGTCACAACCCCATTGGCAAATGGCTGCAGGGAGCCTTGGGCTGTAGGGGAGGGAGAACGCTGGGAAGGGGTGGGTAGGAATTGTTGGCTGTAGTGACACGCTGTAGTCTTGCCAGGCCACGGAAGCCAGTCATGCCGGAAGCACCGGCTTCTGGGAAGCCACCCAGGTCTCATTCCTCCCTGCTGTTTGGAGGCAACATCTCCTCTTTTTATGGAGGGTCCATCCTTTTTTCTTACAAATTCGTCAATAAAGACACATTCTTGAGTGAAATCCCAGTCCTGTCATGTTTTCCTTCTGCTCAGCATGTGGAGTTTGAGGAAAAAAGAGTATGCGAACCCTGGTGCCGGGTCCTGCGCACAGCACTTGGGCAGATGCTGGATCTGCTCTAAGTACATTTTGGTTGGAAATTCTGTTTTCATGGGGGAGCCAAGGTCAGGCTGCTTGGGGTCACAAAGCTGTCAAGTAGAGGGACACTAGGCTTTGAAGCGAGGACAGACAAAGGCCCTGTTCTTGTTCCGAAGCCCAGTTAGCACTTGGGCTTAGCTCTCGGGGTAGCACCCAGGGTTAGCAGATTGGGGTTAGCACTTGGGGTTAGCACTTGGGTTAGTTCCAGGGTAGCACTCGGGGTTAGCAGATTGGGGTTAGCTCTCAGGCTTAGCACTTGGGATTAGCTCTCAGGGTTAGCACTCAGGGTTAGCTCTTGGGTTAGCTCCAGGGTAGCACTCGGGATTAACACTCGGGGTTAGTTCTCGGGTTAGCTCCAGGGTAGCACTCGGGGTTAGCTCTCAGGGTTAGCACTTGTAGCTTGGGATAGTTTTACTTTGGAAGCATGGGACTGAATCTAGCTTTACACGTGCTAGGCAAGTGCTCCACCTCTGTGCTCACACCAAGTTCCTCACATGCCTTTCCAAAAAACTTCACTTGCAGGGTGTTAGAGACCAGCCTGGTCTATAGAATGAGTTCCAGGTCAGCCAGGGCTACACAGAGGAAACCCTGTCTCAAAAAATAAAAACCAAAAACAACAAACTCAAACTGTAAGACTTTAAGACAATTCTGAATCCTCTCAGCCTCCGTGCCTTAGTGCTTCCCCTCCTCCCTTGGGAACCAAGGACCTAACAGCTACATATGCACGTACTCAGTTCCTGAACAATTACCCATATATGTATGTTTTGATTCAGTCCCCTGGGAAACGGGGTCAAAATGACCTCTTACCTCATCTGATCTGGCAACAGCTCTCCAGCCAATTATTGGTAATAGCCCTTTCGAATAAGCTAATCACAACCCCCCCTTGCTTCTATGGCCTTCTCCTTTAAAAGTAGCCTGTACCTAGTTGGGGTCTCTTAGCTTCCCGAATGCTCAGGGACCCTGTCATGACAGAATTAATAAAATCCTCATGCTTTTGCATCGGCTGTGGTGTGAGAGGTGGTCTCTGGGGGCGACTCCTCCTCGGTGTTTGGACGCTAGAGTCCAACAAAACAAACAAAAAACCTTGTTTACAAGAAGATCTAAGTTGCCCAGGCTGGCCTTGAACTGTGATCCTCCTGCTTCAATCTGCTGAGTAGCTGGATATAGACCTATTTCACCAGAGTTAGCTGGGTGTTTAAAATTATCGTGTGTGTGTGTGTGTGTGTGTGTGTGTGTGTGTGTGTGTGTATGTGGTGTGTGCGCGTGCGCGCATGTGTTCACTGACATGCTGTGATCTGCTGTGGAGATCAGAGCACAACTTTGTAGAGTTGGTTTCTCTCACCCTCTGGGTTCTGGAGATCAAATGGCTTCAGGTGTGTGTGGCATCACATGCTTTTATCTCCTGAGCCATCTTGTTGGCCCCAGATATGTTTGTGGGTTTTTTGTTTTTGTTTTTTTAGTGCTTTAAAATTGATTTTTGTGTATAGGTGTTTTGTCTGCATGTGAGCCACACAGTGGGTTCTTGGAATCAAACTGCAGGCCTCTGGAAGACCACCCAATGGTCTTGACCTCTAAGCCTCTCCAGATGACAGGTAGCTTTTAAAGGAAGGAGGCAAAGGTTGTCTTAGGCCAGTTCTTTGGGACAGCCTAGGCCTTGAACTTGGGGGAGTTATTCGGAAACTGGACTCAAGGCTTTTGTCAGTAGGCCTGAAGAGAACCAGTTACAGGTGCATAGGGCTGGAAACATGGCTGGATTCATGAGGACAGGATCTGGGTTCCAGGCCCTCGTCAAGGAGGTGGTTTGCACAAGACTTGCCTCCCAGCTGGGCCAGGCCCAGGGAGTGATATCATGGTTATTTCTCTAAGTTGAGGGAGGAGGGATCCCATCCTTGAGGCCTCTTCCCTGCTTCCTGAAGATACGGCTGAGCGCTTTGTTTTGGCAACTGGAATGCTCACACTCAGCATACATAATGCTGGGGCCTGTCATTCCAGATTCAAATGAAGATTCAAATGAATGAATGCAAGGGGTGAGGAGATGACATTGGGACGGTAGGAAGAGCTCTGTGTGGTACACATCAACTGCCCTGCCCTTTTCCTTGACCAGGGGCTCTCTGTTCCTTCCCATGTGCTGTGTTCTGCTTGCCAGCCACCATTTCAGTCTGAGGTTTTGGCTATTTCCTTTCCCAGGAATAACTTAAACATCATGAGGCTTACAAGCTGTGGGAGCAAGGCGTCCTCAGTGGTCTTTCCCACCGACAGGCCCGCGGTTGAGTGGTGTGCCCACCAGGGGTACTAAAGGAGAGAGAGGGGCTGCTCCCACAGAACGGCTTCCTAACTCCCCTCACCTGGTGTTCACCCCTGTAGTTAATGGACTGTTTTTCGGGCACCCTCGGCCATTCCTCACTCCCTCCCGCCCCCAGTGCACCGTACAGTCTCTTCCAGCAAGAAGAGACACAATGGAGAGCTCTTTCAGGAAATGCTGGCTATTCGGGCAGTTCTGGGGCTAAAGGACAGCCTGCAGGTCAGGCTGGTTGGGCAGAGCTTTGCACCAGTCACACTTTGCAGCCTTTAGCCACCAGAGGTCTCCAGATCACCACCTCACTGTCCCGGGAAGTGATTGTTTGTACTCTTTGTTTTTGTTTTAATTTACTAGAAGATGCACCTGATGGAATAAATCTTAGAGGCTTGCCAGAGCTTGGAGTAGCCTCCTTCTCTAGTTAACCCCAGGACCCAACAACTAAGCTCACGTGGCCGCTAGGCTAATCGTCTGCCTGCTAAACTCAAGGCATTGGAAGAATCTATTGGCCAAGGTTGTCTGGCAGCACACACTCCAGAGTCAAGCTGGCCTCCTGAATTGTACAAGCTGTCTCTGAGCCCTCCCTTAACCAGTTCCCCTTACTTCCTGAGTGGAGTCCAGGGCCTCAACCCGGGACCCTGATGTAACAGTCCTCTTCCTGCCCCAGACCCCACCTCAGTGAAGTCTCCAAATTTAGGCTACACCTCCTGGGAGCTTGGCTTCCCTTCCATTTGTGCTGGGCATCCAGGTCCAAGAAGTGACGGCAGCAGAGGCCTCAGGAGCTGAAATCGCATTAAGTAAAATTAAAATAGCCTCCTAACAAGTAGTTCATTGTGGCTGGTGGGAGGTGGGGGTGTAGGGAAAGCATCCTTCGTCCTCCTGGAGCTTAAGTGCTACCATGTGCTCCTCGAAACCAGTGCTGGTGGGAGGGGAGGGGAGGGTGGCGGCAGGCGGAGACATGCTCTTACTGCTGTTACCGCTCCTGAGCCTTTGATGTAGGGCCAGGCCTGACCCCAGGACAGCCGCTGGCCACTGCCAGGGGAGCAGTGGGGTGCAGCACATTCCTGGGGGCAATTTACACTCTGGCAGGAGTGGAGGACAGTTTCTACTGTGGGGAAGGGAGGGGGCACTGCAGTAAAGGTTGGGGGGAAAGTGTTGTAAAGAGCCCTGGAGGGAGCCAACGCACAGGGCACAGGGCAGCAGCCTCTTGATTGTACCTGGCTCTCTTACCTGGCTTAGGTGGCGGCCTCCTCCAGGAAGCTTTGGATGGTATTCAAAGCATATTCTTACCATACAGGCTAGCCCATGTTAGCCCAGGGGGTGCAGGGAATCAACCGTTCTTTTCTGATGATTCTGGCCGGGACTGTCAGCTAAACCAGCATCTCCAAATGAGTTGGACCAGAGGAAGGGCTGAGAAGAGAGAGAGCACATGCGAGCATGGACAAACATGGTCTGTAACACTTGCTAACATGTATGACAGAGTGGTTGTTTGCCAGTGCCAGATAGGCCGGTCCCACTGAGCATTACGACAATCTAATCACTATTCCATGTCGCAATAAGAAACTGAGGTACATGCTAATACATGGTAGATGCAGGATTTGAACCCAAATAATCAGGACTTGAACGTTTCACTGTCTAGTACATGTCTCGTATGTGTTTGTGTTTCCTTGTGCTTGTTTGTCTGTGAACCTTTAAAATTTTAGTTTGTATCTTACTGTGGCAGGGTTTCACGTAGCTCAGGATGGCTCCAGGCCTCAAACTCACCATGTTGCAGGGATGACCCTGAACTCCTGGTCCTTCTGCCG
Source organism: Arvicola amphibius (assembly GCF_903992535.2). Lineage (NCBI taxonomy): Eukaryota > Metazoa > Chordata > Mammalia > Rodentia > Cricetidae > Arvicola > Arvicola amphibius. The sequence goes on along the minus strand of NC_052052.2, from coordinate 26,053,946 downwards.
TCAGCTTTCAAGTGCTGGGATTACAGGCATGTGCTGCCACACTCAGTTTGAATATTTCCATTTAATAAAAATGTAACCTGGGCAGAGGTGGCGCATGCTATTAATCCCAGCGCTCGGGAGGCAGAGGCAGAGGCAGACAGATCTCTGAGTTTGAGGCCAGCCTGGTCTACAGAGTGAGTTCCAGGACAGCCAGGACTACACAGAGAAGCCCTGTCTCAAAAACAACAAACAAACAAAGAGACTAGGAAAAGGGCTGGAGAGATGGCTCAGAGGTTAAGAGCACAAACTACTCTTCCAGAGGTCTTGAGTTCAATTCCCAGCAACCACATGGTGGCTCACAACCATCTATAATGAGATCTGGTGCCCTCTTCTGGCCTGCAGGGACACATACAGGCAGAACACTGTATACATAATAAATAAATAAATCTTAAAAAAAAAAAGACTGGAGAAAATGTAGATTCAGGCCAGCAGAATAGTTCCGTGTGCATAGACACCTGCCACCTGCTAACCTGAGTTTGACCCCTGGAACTCACATGCTGAAAGTTGTTCTCTGACCTCTACACATGCACTGTGACACACAGGAGTGTGCACATGCATGTATGTGTACACACACAACAAAGAAATGTAAAAGCCAGAGGGCTGGAGAGATGGTTCAGTGATTCAGAGCTCTGGCTGCTCTTCCAGAGGACGTGGGTTCAATTCCCAGCACCCTCTTGGCAACTCACAACTGTAGCTCCATTCTAAACAGGTAAAGCCCTTTTCTGGCTTTCAAGGCACCACATATGCCCAGAGTACACAGATTTACATGTAATCAAAGTACTATGCACTAAAAAAAAAAAATTTAACAGAGCAGTGGTGGCAAACACTTTTAATCCAGAACTTGGGAGTCAAGGCTACAGAGAGAAACTCCATCTCATACAAAACAAAATAAAACAAAATAAAAATAAAACAAAATAAAACAAAATAAAACAAACAAACAAAACCAGGAGTTCTCCTTCCTATCACCTGTTTTGTGTGATTTACAATAGTCTACAATCATAGTCAGTGAATCCAGCTCCTGACCACCAAGAGCACCTACACATGTATAGCTTTCATTTACACACACACACACACACAAATAGATGAAAATAGGGGATGGAGGGATGGGTCAGCAGTTAAGAGCACCAGCTACTCTTCTAGAGGACCTGGGTTCAGTTCTTAGCACCCACAGAGTGACTTACAACCATCTATAACTCTAGTCCTAAAGGAGTCTTACTTGTACCCTCTTCTGGCCTCCTTGGGCACTACATTCAACTGCACAGGCGTATACGCAGACAAAACACCCATACACATAAAATTAAACAAACAAACAAAAATTGAACCGGGCAATAGTGGCACACACCTTTAATCCCGGCACTTGGGAGGCAGAGGCGGGTGGATCTCTGTGAGTTCAAGGCCAGCCTGGTCTATAGAGTGGGTTCTAGGACAGGCTCCAAAGCTACACAGGGAAACCCTGTCTCAAAAACAAACAAACAAATTGCTGGGTGTTAGTGGTAAACACCTTTGATCCCAGCATTTGGGAGACAGAGGCAGGTGGATTTCTGTGAGTTCGGGGCCAGCCTAGTCTACAGAGTTCAGGGCTACCCAGAGAAACCCCGCCTCAAAAGACCAAAACCAAAACAAGCAAAGCAAGTGATAAACAAGTTCCAGTTCTGCCATTTGTAGTCATTGGACTGCACCTTTGGTGTGCATGCTGGGCCTCTGTGTTTTCAGGGCAAGTGGGAATGAAAATACCTACCTTGCTGTTTGGAAGGTGCAACAGAAAATACCTGGGCTTTTGGCACATACAGAATTTTCCCTAGTTGGCAGTTATAATTACTATGGGCTTCACAGGGGAAGTGTCTCGCAAAGCCACTCTGGATCTATGAGTGTGGCAGGCTTGTGAAGATGCTGTGTCTGTCTGTGTTGCTCATCACTGTATCCCCAGGCACCTTGCGTAGCTTCTCAGTGCAAAGTATGTGCTCAGTAAACGTCCACTGCCTGGGTGCTGACTGTATGGCTGTGGAAAAGGTTCTCAGAAAGGGGAGTGTGTGGGCATAGGTCCGCAGTGTGATAGTTTAGTGGTGGAAGGTGACCTTGGTGGGTTGGATCCAAGGGGCACCACAGAGTCACACCATCCACAGAGCTCACGTGGGAGGTTTATTGGGGGGAGGTGCAGAGGCATCCTCTGAGGAGAGCAGAAGGAAGGGCTTGCCTTTGATCAGGGACACAGCATATGCACATAGGGAGAGTGCTTTACTTGGTGGCTGTGGTAGCTAGTTTGCATCTTGGCTGCTGCTGATGGCATGTCCTGTCCCCGAGAGCAGGCCAGTATAAATGCCTGAATGCTAGTATACAGGACCAGGTGCATAATTCGGGGTGGGGGGGACTCAGTCCAAAATGCAGATGTGGAGCCAGGGAGATGCCTCAGTGGATAAGGTCTTCACATTTGCATGGGAAGCCCACATACAGATGGAATGGTGCGGGCCCAACAGTCCGGGGTAGATGGTGGCAAACAGCAGGAGACCCTGTTTCGAGCAAGGTGGAAGGCAAGGACTGGTACCAGAGTTATCCTTGAACTTCTATTCCACACCAAGGCATATGCACACCAGAGATGCGCACGCGCTCACACACACACACACACACACACACACACACACACACACAGAGAGAGAGAGAGAGAGAGAGAGAGAGAGAGAGAGAGAGAGAGAGAATACTTTGTTCAGAAATTGTTTTACTCAAGAATACATCTCTAACCTCCACCTGTCTATAGGACATCACCTGGCCCCTTTCCCTGGAACAATTGCCAACTTGTGAGAGAGTAGAGGGCCTGCCCCAGGGAGCATGAAGAGAGGAAGGCTGCTCAGTGTGCGCAGGTCGGGAGAGAGCAGAAGACAGACGCAATGGCCATGAGATCCCCCACTCCCGAAGGCCCTCCAGAGCCAGGCCCATGCCTGGGAGCCTCTCTTTGCCTTCTATCCCAACTCACCCCCCACCACCACCCACGCCACTGGGTGGTCCGGGCACATGTGGTCACAGTTAGATGTTGATTGAAGCAAAATTGTTATAAGATTAGAATGGTTAAGGTAACTTTAATTTCCACGGCATTACTGGGATTTTTGAAGCTGGACCTAAGAGATCCCCTGGGGTGAAAGCTGGGAGAATGTGGTAGGTGTACAAGGGGGTCTCCATTTTCCCCAGCTGTGGAGAAACAGGCCCTTGGCAACAAAAATGGCTGAAAGCAGTGTGCAGGAGGAGAACTTCCTAGGAACCTTGGAACCAGGAGTCCGGTCCTCCAGCAGACTGTGGGAGTCTGGGGTGGGCCCTGGTGGAACAGGAATTTACCAGCGCCACACCCCTTTCCCTAGACTATTTGCATGCCCCGGGCCACACATCTGTGCAAACATCCCTTCCCTCAGTTTGCCAGACAGAAGGGTGGCAGAGGGGAAAGTCTCCCTCAGGTCCTTCACAGGCTCCAACTGGAATGGCTGGAGATGGGGGGGAGGTTTACATTGGTAAAACAGAACAAATTTAGAAGGAATGGAAGCCATGGTCATGGAAATGAGGATCCCTAACACGAACTGTTATTAAATGTTGGTGATAACAATTCCTGACATTTATTGCAATTCAGTGCCTGCTTTATTTTGAACCATTACTATGCACCAGATTTTTATTAAACCCTTAATTATTCTCTCTCTCTCTCTCCTCTCTCTTTCTCTCTCTCTCTCTCTCCTCTTTCTCAACATCATTGATTTCTCACAGTTCTGAAGGTTGGAAGTCTGTATGTATGTCTGCACGTGTGTTTATGTCTCTCTGTATATATGTCTGTCTGTTTGTGACTCTGTGTATGTCTCTCTGTGTGTATGTCTGTGTGTACATGTGTGTGTGTGTCTGTGTGTTTATGTCTGCATGTGTGTGTATGTCTGTGTGTGTCTGTCTGTCTATGTGGAGATCAGAGGCTTGGTTTTCTCCTTCCTTGTTTTAAAGTAGACTCTCTTGTTTCTGCCATACATTGTACTCCATGTTAGCTGGCCCAGGAGCTTCCAGGTGACTCGCCTGTCTCTGTCTGCCACCTCATAGCGCTAGGATCACAGATGCATGCTTTTTTTTCTTTAAAAGTCAAATAATTTGCCAGGCAGTGGTGGCGCACACCTTTAATCCCGGCACTTGGGAGGCAGAGGCAGGAGGATCTCTGAGTTTGAGGCCAACCTGGTCTACAAGAGCTAGTTCCAGGGCTCCAAACCAACAGAGAAACCCTGTCTCGAAAAACCAAAACAAAACAAAAGTAAAATAGTTTATTAGCACATAGAACCCTGCAGCAAAAAAAAGAAGAAAGAAAGAAAGAAAGGAAGAAAGAAAGAAAGAAAGAAAGAAAGAAAAAAAGAAAGAAAGAAAGAAAAAAAGAAAGAAAGAAAGAAATTGCTTTCTGACCAGCATTGGGAAGGAGCAGAGGCAGTGCCTGTGTCCTGGCTGTCTTCTCAGGGTGCACTTCAGCCCAGGAGTGTGGCCCCCATTCTCACAGCTGCAGAGGAGCCTGGGTCACAGGTACCATTGCCCTTTCATTTCAGATGCTGTAATAAAACTCAACAAGCAGGCAGTGCACTCATAGCTGTCTTAAAGCTCCCTCTTCCCACAAGAGCAGTGACCAAGGAACCTTTTGTCCCACACTCCTGGTTTGTGGTGGAGGAAGGGGCAGGCATGAGGCACAGATAGAGGCACAAAAAGCCCCCATAGACTTGTGTTTGGCTCACACTAGGAGACCATTGATCTTGAGGACCTCTGTGATTTTCTTCTCCACGTTCTTTGCTGCTGCCTGTGTCTGTAGCCTCATGAATGGGTTCTTCTTCCGACAGTGCATGGCTTTTCCTCCCCTTTCTCCTCCAGAGAGGTTGTCGCTGCCTGCTACCCAGATGCTGTCATGACCCAGATGCCCCAGGTACACCACCTTTCTGGTAGGCGTCAGCCCCACAACCTTGAGGGCAGCACGGACCACCACCCACTTTTCTTGTCATAAGGCAGAGGGATGCATGCAATGCCCTGAGGTGTTCCAGGGCAGCCAGGTCTCGCTTGGTCCTGTGCGGTAGCATGCCTCACAGTGTACCAAAAAATGCGGCTCAAGGCTCAAAAGTAGTAAGGGCCTCGAGAGGGGCTGGTGTTCATCTGCTTTCGGAGAGAGGCCAGGTACTTTAACTTGTTTCTGTAGAAATTTCCAGACGTGCTGATGCCCTGTCAGTGCCCAGCCACCACCGTTCTGCCCAGTAGTATGTGCATAACCACAGTGGTGGCCAGGTGACTGAGCCTCTGCCATCTTGGGCAGCTGTGTGGGAAAGTTTTGTTTTTTCCTTAAACATGATTCCAGGACTCAAACTTGGGCTGTCAGTCTTGTATGGGAAGCCTTTTTTTAAAAAAAAAAAAAAAAACTCACTGACCTATCTTGCCAGCCCCAGCTTCTGATTCTTGTAGCTAAGGATATTAAAGTTCAGAGCCAGCCATGGAGCAGGTTGCCAGAGGCAGAACTGACCCACAGATGCCCAGACACCACCAGAGGGAGACAAAGGTGGAACCCTCTAGTTGTGAGCTGGGCAGTCTGGTCAGGAGCCTGGCCTAGCCTGGCCCAGGGCTGAGCATGGCGGCAGTTCAGAGTCTCTGGATCACCCAGAACATTTCGGTTCTTTCGGTTCTAATAAACAAAAGGCAAGTAAGTGGCTGGTGGGAAGGAGAGCACAGCCATGAGGTCAGGGGAAGGCTGTCTCAGCCTCTGGGCAGCAGGCTGGATGCTGGGCAGCTAGAGCCCAAAGGGATAAGGGGCTTTTTAAGCTTAGTGAGTTCTAAGGATACAGAGTCTGGCTAAGGTCAAGGCCCAAACGCGACAGTCATTCCCGGGCTGGTTGCAGAATACTGGGCAAGGCAGGAGAAAGGGCCCACCAGGAGCGGCAGGTGGCACTGAGTCAGGTCTGAGGGGCTTGGGGGATGTGGAGGGTTTTTTTGGGTGGGGGGAGACTCAGGGTTGACATCCCAGTCAGGGGGTGGCATCTGTAGTTAAGTGAGGATGTTTGCATGAAGTCGCACGGGAGCCTCCTTCTCAGCAGCTTGTCCCTTATCTGCCCGTGTCATTTGCACACTGATCACATGGATCTACATGGATCACAGCAGTCCGTGAAAGAGAAAAATCACATGAGAAGCGATTGGTCCCGTGGTACACGGCGATGTGGTGGCCCTTGGATTTGAACCCAGACAGGCTAGCTCCAGAGTCCGTGGTACCAGTGTCAAGCCCCACTCTTTAGCTTCATTCCCTTTCTGAGGGCTCAGCCCCCATCTCAATCTCAGCTTGGTTCCCACACCAGCTCTCCAGCCAGCCAGTGTCCTCTTAGCTGCCCTGTCCCCAGGCCTCCTCCCCTTCCTCAAGCAAGGCTCCAGCTTGACTCCCCCCTGGCTGTCTCAGGCCAGGAAGCAAGACCAAAGACCTCCCTGGTAGCCCCCCAATTTGAAGGGTGGGACAGAGCAGGCCCAGGCTTGGGAGTGGGTGGGGGTGAGAGGCCCTGCCGAATAGTGGTGGGGCTGCTGTGTACCTTGGCAGGGGGACAGCGAAGTGGGAGGCCCTTGGAGGGCAGGCAGGAGGGGGATGGGGTGACTGACAGCTCTGGGCTCTCTGCTCCTTTTGTTGTCCTGTGAATCCCTCAGCTCCTTCCAGCTTGGAAGAGTCACAGGGACCCTCACCCCAACCTCTCCCTGCCTCCCTTCAGTTCATCTAAACCCCTCCATTGCATTCTTTGCTTCTATCCCTTCTCCTGGGGTGCTTTTTCGACCTCTGCAGCCTGGCTACCAATGGTGCCCCGGACTCCAACCACCTGCCCATGGCTGGAAGGAACACTTTTCTGTGAGAGAGACCTGGTCCCGTGGGCCTCTCTGGCTTCTAGAGAACACTGACTTTATGACGGCTGCTCTCTGGCTCCCGGTTTCCCGCCTCAGTCACATCTCTTAGTGCTTCAAAGCCACCCTCCTCTGTCTGGTCTCAGACGGCGGTGGATGCAGCTGACCCACGCTGTGTTCCCCAGCTTCTCCACACTCCATGGCAACAAGTGCCAGAGGTCAACAAAGGACTCTGTAATACCAACCCAGAGGTTTCCTTTCCCTTCTCGCTCCTCAGAGTCCCACAGACTCCCGCCACCCTGCTTTTCCTGGGCTCCACCATTCCCAGGCCACTAACTAGAAACTCAGACTTTTTTTTTTTAAGACAGGGTGTGTTAGGTTTTTCAGATGCTGAGATGAAACACCATGACCAACTTGGGGAGAAAAGAGTTTATTTCAGCTTACACTTCCAGGTAACAGCCCATCACTGATGGATGTCAAGGCAGGAATTCAAAGCAGGGCAGGAACCTGGAGGCAGGAGATGATGCAGAGACCATGGAGGGGTGCAACTTGTTCCCAATAACTTGCTCAGCCTCCTTCCCTCCCTCCTTCCTTCCTTTCTTGTTTTGTTTTGCTTTTCAAGACAGGGTTTTTCTCTGTAGCTTTGGAGCCTCTCCTGGAATTTGCTCTGTAGACCAGGCTGGGCTTGAACTCACAGAGAACTGCCTGCTTCTGTCTCCAGAGTGCTGGGATTAAATGATCACCTGTCAGCCTGCTTTCTTAGTAGAACCCAGGATCTCCAGCCCAAGAATGGCCCCATCCACAATGGGCTGAGCCCTTCCCAGTCAATCACTAATTAAGAAAAAGCCTTACAGTTGGATCTTAGGAGGCATTTTTCAATTGAGGCTCCCTTCCTGCACATAACTCTAGCTTGTGTCAAGCTGACATAGTCTAGTCAGCACACAGGGTCTCTCTCTGTCGTCCTGGCTTTCCTAAAGAACTCACTATGTAGAACAAGCTGGCCTTGAACTCAACTGAGTGCTGGGATTAAAGGCAAGTGACATGTGCCCAACCCCCTTTTTAGACACCTTCCCTAACACTCAAATTCTGTCTAACTACCCCAACTCCTCTCAGAGTTGACCCTCCCTCCAATTTCATGGCTAGCTCATTGGGCCATCCCAGAACTCCCTGTGACCCTCTCAGTTGTCTGTGCAGGAGCAAAAAGGCTCTTTCAAAGCACAATCCTGATCACTCCAGAGTTTTCCATGGCTCCCCATTTCCCTGAAGGTGACATCTAACCAACTTCAGCAAGGCCCTTGCCTGCCTTCGTGGCTGCACCCGCTCAGCTCCCCAAGATCAACCGGCCCATCATGATCTCCTCTTGTTCCTCTTAGTCTTCCTGGCTCAACCTAGGTCACCGTGTTGGGGGAGCCTCGTGTGGATTCCTTAGGAATGGTACCCCACAGACCACTCCATGCACCCCACCCTCTTTTTTAGTGCCAGTGTTCCCTTGACAGGAAGCAGTCTAGGGCCGGGGTCTACGGAGCTCTGAGGCTGCCGGCGGGTTGTGCTGCGGGCGGGGCGTGAGCCCTTGGCTGTGGCTATGGAAAGAGCAGGGCGGAGGCCCCGCCCCACCGCGCCCCTCCCGCCGCCCGCCCACTCGGCCGGGGCGCGGGGTTGCAGGCAGAGGAACGCGGAGTTCCAGGGGCTCGGACCGGACCCCGACGACGCCCCCGGCCCGGAGTCTGAGCCATCCGGGTCGCCCTCGAGAGCCGGAGCGCCCCTCGGAGGCCTCCCTGCAGGTAAACAGGGGACAGTGCTGATGGAGTTCGGGTTGGGGGGCTCCGAGGGCCAGTTACGGTCAGGTGTCCAGCCCAGACCGGGCATGGCGCCTCAAGCCCTAGTGAGGGGACAGGACCTGGGGGCGACTAGTGCTGGGGGTTGGCCAGAGGATGAGGGGAAGCCCACCCATTCTCTGGATGTAACGAAGATAGAGCCCCTTGTTTCCTCCTCCAAAACCGTGACTCAGGGTGTCACTTCACTTCACCTATAAAACGGGAATAGCAAAACTGCCTTCGTGGTGAGGTAGTGGAGAGGGGGAGGTGAAGGGACTCAGCTTCCACCTTACCCTCTCTTCTCCCCATCTTTCTCCCCATCTTTCTGCCATTTCTGCTTCTCCAGCAACCTCCAAGTTACTTGGGTTTTCTGTCTCTACCCCAAGTTCTTTCTATTTTGGGTAACCTGGCAGCCTCTACCCGACACCGGAGGCTGAGGTTCTGAGGAATGTCCCTGCTCTGCACCCCCATTCCCATTGAGACTTGTAGGGATTGAGGGGGTTGTGCCTGGCCAATAGTGGCTGGGGTCCCAGGTCCTTGGAACAACTTTTTGGTATCTCTACCACACAGATCCCAGGAGGCTCCCAGATAGAGAACAGCTAGTCAGCCAAAAAGCTTCTGGAGTTGAACCCAGGACAGATCCCTCTGAACTTGCCTGGAGTGTGCGTGTGCACTTGTGTGTGTTTCTGCTAGAGACACCTTGTGCAGAAGAACAGGCTAGATTCCTCACCCAGAAATGCCTCTGACCTTGCAGGGTGCTCTGCCGGCCCTGACGTCTTCTTTGCTGCGGCACTGCCTGCCATAGTAAAGCGACTTCCCAGAAGCTATGGTGGGCTGTGGGGCAGGGGTGTTGGAGGGGGTTCAGGGACAACTAAGATAGCAGCTCCTCACTATCCTGAGTGAGGAGCCCACCCTTTTTGTGGGGGCCACAGGGAGAGCTAGCAGTCTTGCTGGGAACAAAGATTCAGTCCTAGCCTCTCCTGGGGCGGATGAACCCAGATAGAGACTTGGACTAGAATCCCCTAAACAGATAAGCAGCACAAACCAGTTAGATGCAGCCACGCTCCCTCCCACTGAGACTCATACACAGTCACACACCGAGTAAAAGACTCATTAAGACACACAAGACCATAGTCTTACCAAATGCTAAAACAATGACACGCATGTGCACACGCGATCTCCAACAGACACACAGCAAGCCCCATGTGGTCCAGCCAAGCATACTTCCACAGGATAGTGGTGCACACACACACAGGTTCGCACTCCTCTGCTCACCAGGGTCTCTCTGGTTTCACTTTGTCTACCCCAGTCAGTGAACATGAGTGTTTCCACTCTGGCCCAGAGGAAAGGAAAGAATGGGAAGGGAATGTGTCTCTTAGCAAGCAGGGCGGGGGATCCAAATACACACAGTTCAAGTCCCCAAACCCTACCAGTTCCCTGTACTGGGCCCTAGCCAGGCCAAAGGATGTGAGCCCAACTTCCCTGCCCTGCTGGCCCTCCGCTTTCTCCAGAACCCCAGTGACAAGCATGGGGCTCTTTATAGGGAAGTAGAGCCTCAGGTGAGCTGGTCCTAAGGTACTTACAGAGTTGGGTGGATGAACTAGAGGCACAGGCATCTCTCATATGGGGTGCAGCTGTGATCTCTGGGTGCCTGTTGAGGCACACAAAGAGGTGAGGTCCTATACAAGCCAAATGCAGGGCTGAGTATGGGGAGAGAGGGTCAGAGGTGACACAGGCTCTGAAAGATAGAGTTTTGTCAGTGGGGCCACACAGTAGGGAGTTGAGGGACCATACTGTTTTGAAGCCAGGATTCTAAGGCTATTCTCTAGAGACTGGGTGTGAGCTGCCTCGGTGTGTAAGCTGGGAGTGACTGGCTCTTCTGTGCTAAAGATGTAGGGAACAGCTTCCTCTTCCAGGCAGGGAGATCTTGGAGGACCAGGTGGTGTGAGGAGAAAGGTGATGGTAGCTAAAGTGGGTGGTTGCCATGATGGTGAGAGGAAGGGGTTTATGAAGATGTACTCGTCTAATTATGCAGACAGTAGAGGACAGGCTGGGAGCCTTGTGTTACAGCACGGTGGCCTGTCCCCACAGGAGACAGGTGCACAGAAGACGTGAGATTGGCTTCCAGTTTTATAAGCTATAAAGAGTGGGGTCTGGAGTTAGATGTGGCCATGAGTTGGGGGTCACTGAGTGTGTACAGGAGCCTGGGTGTGTCTACAAGGCCAGGAAGCACACACGTGTACACAGACATGAGCCAGGGAAGCCATGCTCTCTGAAAGAGAAGTCTCAATCCCTGTGTTCTCTGGTCGCTTCCAGAGTAGTAGGAAGGGTATAGCCAATACACATGCAGTTTGAAAAGTTGACCCTCGCTGTCTCTGTGTCTCAGCTTCCCTATTGACAAAACCCCTTTCTGGGGTCATGTTTTGCGTGTGGAAAGGTGACCAGGAGGGGTGGCCCAAGGTTACGTTTGTCATAGAGATAGCTCTCGGAACTTTCTGACGCGTGTGCATCCCACCTCCCTGGTTGAATCTTGTCTCATAGGAGTGTTGACCCAGTATCATCCAGATACAAAACGTAGGAACTTTTGAATGGGACACTAACTGTTCCCATACAGATGGATGGGTGTGCATGTGTTGGGAGAGTGGAAAGGCCTGTGACGGGGACAGGCAGCTAGTGAGCACCTCATGGGGAGAGCCAGGCCAGCATTACTGGCCATCTCTGGGATGGGATTAGAGACTCAGGTCAGATCATCTGCGGTCACACAGCAGCCAGAGGCAGAAGTGACAGCAAAGGCCAGACTTTTTCTCCACAGTTTGCTTTCTCTCACAGGTCTAGTGGGGAGTTGGGGTGGAGAGACCCTCATCATACTACCCGACATGCTATTGTTTCTCTCTTTTTAAAAAATAATGTATTTATTGGGGCCGGAGAGATGGCTCAGTGGTTAAGAGCACTGACTGCTCTTCTAGAGGACCCAGGTTCAATTCCCAGCACCCACATAGCAGCTCATAATGGTCTGTAATTCCAGTTCCAGGGGACCTGACACCTATGGCAACATACCACTATACATAAAATAAAAATAAATTAAAAATGTCTTTATTGCCGGGCGGTGGTGGCGCACGCCTTTAATCCCAGCACTCGGGAGGCAGAGGCAGGCGGATCTCTGAGTTCGAGGCTAGCCTGGTCTACAAGAGCTAGTTCCAGGACAGGCTCTAGAAACTACAAGGAAACCCTGTCTCGAAAAACCAAAAAAAAAAAATGTCTTTATTGTGTGGCTGTTCTGCCTGAGCGCATATCTGTGCACCACAGGTATACAGTACCATTGGAAGCCAGAGTGAATGTTGGGTCCCAGGAAACTTGAATCACAGACAGTTGTGAGCTACTGTGTGGGTGCTGGGAACTGAACCTGGGTCCTCTGGAAGAGCAGCTAGTGCTTTTAACCACTAAACCATCTCTCCAGCCCAGATACCGTGTAATTTCAATTCCTCTTCTCTCTCTCTCTCTCTCTCTCTCTCTCTCTCTCTCTCTCTCTCTCTCTCTCTCTCTCCTTTTTTGATTTTTTGAGACAGGGTTTCTCTGTAGCTTTGGAGCCTATCCTGGAACTAGCTCTTGTAGACCAGGCTGGCCTTGAACTCACAGAGATCTGCCTGCCTCTGCCTCCCGAGTGCTGGGATTAAAGGCGTGTGCCACCACCGCCCGGCCCTCTGTTTCTTTGAGAGTGTAACAGTTAAGAGTTGGTTGGGAATTTAACCCTCTGTTCATGTAGTTCTAATCCTGTAGCACTAGGGCAAGGCAGGGCTAGATTGATGTCCACCTAAAGAGCAGGGGACGGGGTGGCCCTGCTAGCTAGTTGACAGCCCATTTGCTGAGTGCAGGTCTGTGATGACACCCATCTTTAGTCCTTCTCATTGACCAGAGTGTCTTCGCTTTGGGGACCCTCAGGCTCAGCATTTCAGCGTGCTAGGCATCTCTCTAACACAAGATGGCTTTTTTTTTCTTTTTTCTTTCCTTCTCCCCCTCCCCCCGAGAGGTACCAGAAAGTCATGCCCATGGGGAGAGTTTGGAAAGGAAGGGTATCTGAGACCTCTCAGTGGTCCCTGGCAGGGACATCTGGCAGTGAGGGACACCAGTTCCTCCAAGCAAGGGCTCTGAGCCCAAGGTCTTGGCCTCACCTGTGGGTCTTGACTGGCTGCTGTGAGACCTCAGTGGCCATTCTTTGGAGATGAGCCGGTGATACAGGCCTGGCCTTCCCTGGAAACTGTGGGTGGGAAGCCATTTCTCCTCTGCACGCTCCCAGGAGCCCACACTCTTCTTTCCTTTTTTTTTTTTGTGGGTCCCCCTATGTAGCTCGGGTTGACCTGAATCTCTCTTTGTAGCCCAGGCTGACCATAAACCCACCATCCTCTTGCTCCAGCCTCTTGAGAGATAGAATTACAGGCGTGAGCCACCACGCCTGGCTGAGGCCAACTTTCTGGCACCCACCGCTTCCAGCATCCCAGTCCTTAAGACCAGGAAATTCTCCCTTCTGTCTAGCCGCCTTCTCTCCCACTGTGCTGGCTGCTACAGAGCTTGCATGGGCCCTCCAGGCCACACTCCTGACAGGCGACCACGGGCTTATTAGTTCGCGGCAAACATTCTTCTCATAGTTCCTGGAGCACAGCAAATCTGCTGCTTAGCCAGGAATGCAGAGGTCCCTCCTGCAGTGGCAGCAGGGACTGGGGAGGGGGTGGAAGTTCTGGGGGTGAGCCAAACTGGAGATGTGCTGAGGGGATGTGGAGACACCCCCCCTCTGGGAACACTATGCCTTAGCTGGAGGAACAAGATGGAAGGCTGTCTTTTGCATCTTTGGACTTACCCAGCTCGGCACCGAGCTCTGAGACCGTCCTGTACTGGCTTGCTGATGAACTTGGGCAAGTGACGCCCCCTCTGCCTCAGTTTCTCATCTGTAAAGTGGGGTCTAGAATACTGCCCATGTCTGCTGGGAGATGTCATGGTGGAGATCTTTTAAGTAATTGCAGTGGACATGTATTGAGTTCCTGTGTGACAATTTAGACGAAGTCCAGGATACAAAAGTAGGTTCTTTTGTTTGTTTGCTTGCTTGCTTTTGTTTTTTTCGAGACAGGGTTTCCCTGTGTAGCCCTAGCTGTCCTAGCTTTGTAGACCAGGCTGGCCTTGAACTCACAGAGATCTGCCTGCCTCTGCCTCCTGTTGGGATTAAAGGTGTATGCCAACCAACACCAGGCTCAAAAGTAGTGTGTTTAATCTTCACACAGATTCTAGGAAGCTGAGACTGTTTACGTATCACTGATGAAGGAGTAAAGACGCTGACCCATGAGGTCCTAAGAATTCAAGGGGCTGAGGAGATGGCCCAGCAAGTAAACAAGCCTGGTTGGTGTCAAGCCTGATGACCTGAATTGAACACACACAAGCCCCACATGGTGGGAGGCAAAAACTGACTCCCAGGAGTTGACCTCTGACCTCCACACTGGCCATGGCACACACAACCCTTTACCCTTAATTAATAAATGAATATTTAAAAAAGTTGTGCAGTATAAGTCGAGTGTGCTGACACAGGAGGATTATCGTGAGCTTGCGGCCAGCTTGGGCTTCATAACAAGACCCTGTCTCGAAACAAACTAATACATAACCAAAAAAGCCAGCTTCCCATGGTATGTAAAACAGGAAGATCAGCGGTTCAAGGGTTATTCTCAGCTACAACTGAGAAAGCCAGCTAAGGAGACCCTGCCTCAGGTAGATCTCTGTGAGTTTGAGGCCAGCAGGACAGGCTCCAAAGCTACAGAGAAACCCTGTCTCGAAAAAAAACCAAAAAAAAAAAAAGAGGGGGAGACCCTGCCTCAAACCAAACCAAACCACATTCATGCAGCTCTTGAGTGATTCTTGAGCTCATGAGTTTTAAAAATGAGACTGTTGGGACTGGGGAGATGGGTCAGTGGTTACGAGCACTTGTTTCTCTTGCAGAGGACCAGGGTTCGATTCCCAGCACTGACAGGATGGCCCACAATCACCCATACCTCCAGTTCCAGGACCAAACTCCCTCTTCTGGCCTTTGTGGGCAGCAGACGTGTAGGTGTGAATATATATACCTGCAGGAAAAAATACACATATAGAAATAAGTCAATCTAAGCCATTGAGACTATAGTGAGGACCTGCCCACAGTGGGGCATAGAAATGGACCCTCCTCTGATGAGCACCAAGCTGAGTTTTCCTCCCGCCAGCCCTCAGGTCCTTTGAAAAGCTGTACTGAGAGCCCAGCCCGACACCAGGCTAGCCTATGTGGGGACTCTGCAGCTCTCAGAAGTTGCTAGGTGGGGGTTCAGACTGACACTCCCATATCTGGTATGGGATTTAGCTGTGCAAAGGAGAGATGTCACCATGGAGAGGTAGAAGAAGAGGATTAGGGCATTGAGAACAGAGAAGCATTGAAGAAAGCACAGCCAGGGCCATGGTGCACCCATCCACCCAGTTTCTGACTTTTGTAGCATCTTGGGGGGGGCCACTCCTGATGCCCTCAGTAGAGGCTGCCCACGCTCTGCCCAGCTTTGCCTATCTAGAGTAGTATTATCCGGGTTGAAGCAGCAGCATGGGTAGGGTAGAGTGGATTTGGCAAGCAGAACCCTATTCTTTAGGAAGCCCAAGTATAGGAACTATATGGACACTTAAGGATTGGCCAGATCTGCCTCCCCTAAGGTGGACCTTAGAGAGTAGATTTGGCCCCTCTGGGCCTCCATACTCTTCCCAGGTGAAGTGGGACAGCAATCCCAGCTTTGCAGGGCTGGGGGAGGGGTTGGTACAGTTGGGCAGAGGCAAGGGGGCAAAGGGGAAGTGAGATGGCTCAGCGGGTAAAGGTGCTTTCCCCCAAGCCTGGCAACCCGAGTTTGATCTCAGGACCCATATGATGGGAGAACTCAACCTCTGAGTTTGAGGTCAGCCTGGACTACAGAGAGAGTTCTAGGATTGCCAGGGCTACGCAGAGAAACCTTGTCTTGAAAAAGAAAACAGAAAGAGAAGGAAAAGAGAAAATTATCTCTGACCTGCACATTCGTGAGTTGTGGCATGCATAGCCCTCCCCCACAATATTGAAAAAATGTAATAAAAAATTATGTCTGGGATGTGGCCAGTGCTGCTCTGTGTAGAGTATGGATTTAGGTCTGTTATTTATTCAGTGGTGCTGGGGACTGAGCCCAGGACCTTGTTCTTTCTAGGTGTTCTTGGGATTTAGAGACTCTTCTGATGCAACCATGGGTAGAGGAAGGGGGAGCCAGCTTTAGGTTGGGCCCAGGTCTCTGACCCTGATACTCAAGGTTTTCCTCAGCTGAACCCAGGCAGCCCTCTCAAGTGAAGGCACCTGTACAGACAATGGTTCAATGCCTGGGCGAGCAAGATGGCTTAGCAGGTACAAATGGTTGCAGGAGAAACCCGGTGACCTGCGCTTGATCCCCAGAACCCATGTGGAAGGAATCAATTCCCCAGAGTTGTCCTTTGACCTCAAACACGTGAGTGTACATATGAGCCTGGGCACAGATTCAAAAGGGGGGGGGTGCTGGCTCAGTGGTAAAGATCACTTGGCCTTGAACATCATATGTAGGTCACGTAGCTGAAGATGACTTTGAATTTCTGATCCTCTGGCTTCTTCCTCTTGAGTCCTATGATTACAGGTATTGCTACCTCCTTGAGTTTAAGTAGTGTTGGGGACTGAATTCAGGGCTTTGAGCATGCTAGGCAAACACTCTGCTAAGTGAACTGCATCCCCAGCACTAGTTTGTATATGCATACATATGTATGTGTAGTATATGTATATGTGTGCATATGTATGTGTAGTATATGTATATGTGTGCATATATATGTATTTGTATATGTGTATGTAGTGCTAGGGACTGAATCCAAACCTTATGCTTGGCCAGTGAGCTCTATCCTGTCTCCCTAGCTTTTTTAATTTTAACCCCTTTGTCCCTTGTGTATGTTCGGGGTGTTGCCACACACCACACCTTCAGTTCCGTTCTCCTGACCTGAATGCCCATCCTCACCCCCAGACAGTTCAGTTCATGTTGGTAGCCAGAACTCAGATCCAGCCTAGATCAAAACCAGTGGGGTAGGTGAGTGGGAGGTTTTGCACTGAGTGGTACAAACTGCCCACCCAGGCCCAGCAGCCAGGCCGCAGCAGCCAGACCAGGAGCTCAGAAAGTGGCCTCGCTGGGGTTCTGGTGTTTACTGAAGTCAGGGTGTTCAGGGCTCAGCAAGGTGGAGAGCCAGCCAGGAGGCGCAGCAGGCTTTGGCATCAGGCTGTTTGTGCAGCCACAGAGAAGGCCAGGCTGTCAGAGTTTCCATGGGATCGGGCAGAGGCAAGCAAGCAGCTGGGGGAGAGAGTGACGAAGCCTCAGTTCTTCCTGCCAGGTGGGCTGGCTGGGTGTCCCCTCTTTATCCACCCAGGAGTCATGTCTGGGTCTGGACAATCGCCCCAAACTCTTCTAGGCTGGGGAATTTTACAAATATTTTGAGACAAGGTCTCATGTAGCCCAAGCTGCCCTTGAACTCACGGTGTGGATGAGGATGAGCTGAATTCCTGAATCTGTTGCTCCACTTTGCAAGTGCTGGGTTGACAGGCATGTACCACTATATCTGATTTACGCAGTCCTGGGGATCGAACCAAGTGCCTTGTGTGTGTAAGGCAAGCATTCTACCAACCACATTACATCCTGAGCCCTGAGCTACAGCTTCTGACAGAACCTTGGTACCCTGTTTAGCTGAGACACAACCGGGGAACTCTGCCACTCAGAGCTCTGGCCATACCCATCTCCACTGCCTTCAATGGCTCCCTATTGATTTCTAGTGGATGCAAGTGTGACTTTCAAAACTCATCTCCCTGCTACCCCAACTCCCAGTTCCTGCTGGTCTCCTACTCCACAGACTTCTAGATTATCCCCAGACCTCCCAAGCATCTCTAGACCATCCCTGAATGTCCCAAGCATCTCTAGATCATCCCCGGATCTCCCAAGCATCTCTAGATCATCCCTGGATCTCCCAAGCATCTCTAGACCATCTCCTGATCTCCTAAGCATCTCTAGACCATCCCCGGATCCCCCAAACAACTTCCTGAAATTTCTCCACTCACCTCATCTACTGCTCAGATTTCTCTTCCTCTTTCAGAGTTCAGTTTGAATGTCCCTTCCTCCTCCAAGAAGCCTGAGGGGAGCTCACAGTTAGGTGGAAGGATAGTGATCTCTGCTCTGTGCTGCCCAGGGATCTTAGCCAACTGTGTGTGTTGGGAGCGGGTTGTTTATTTAAGACAGGGTCTAATTGTGTAGATCAGGCTGACCTCGAACTCACAGAGATCCCCTTGAGTACTACTATTAAGGACTAGCCAGTCTTGTGATGGCCTTTTGATTGATGCTCCCAGCTTCTTCAGGGCAGGGGTGGAGACCTCAGTATGAACTTCTCTAGTCAGACCACTTCCCCATCTTAAGGGTCACCCCCAGTCAATCCTAATGTAGAGAAAGGACTTAGCCAGAACAGCTGGGCACACATCTTAAAGGGGTTCCTGGGTGTCTCAGCAGGACTGTCACTAAGTGTGCATAGAGTGAAAGAGGGGGAAATGGGTATGGCACCAGGCTGAGGAGGAGGCCGCTCCAGCGGGGCTCCTGATCAGATGCCACGGCTAGCTGAGGGAGGATGAGGACCCACGGGAGGTTTCCCACACTTTCTCCAGGCGTGCTCTCACTGCCCCTGTCCTTCATTCCCCACAGGCCCTGCTTCTGCTACGACCGACCTTCGTGGCCCCTCCCACCTTAAAAAAAAAAAAACACAAAAAGGTAAGCTAGACCTGGGCAGGGTTTTCTGACACCCAAAGTTGGAAGAGAAGGTGTGTGTCGCCCTGTAAACGCACTGGCTCCTGCTGCAGCAGCAGCCACTCCCAGGCCCAGGGTGCCCTTGCCGAAGGCTTCTCCTGCAGGTGACCTCAGCTCTTAGCGCTGTAAAACCCCGGCCCAAGTCGGAAGCAGCTTTTTCTCATTTGTGAACTATCTAGCCCTGCTCCTTGGCGCAGCCGTGTTTGCTTGGCTGTGCCCGAGTGCAGTGGCCTGGCCGCACTCCTGCCGGCTCCCTTTCTGTCCAACCCGGCCTCTCCTGTTGCCGCCGCCGCCACCACGCAGGGAAGCCGCGAGGCCCAGGAATCTTGGCCGGCTGAAGCGACAGCGGCCGAGGGTGGCGCTCCGGAAGAGGCTGCAAATGGGAACCAGAAGGCGAAGAGCTGGAGGCTGAGGAGGTCCGGCCTGCCGGGGCTGAGGCTGGGTGGCTGCGTCTGGAGACCCTTCATTCTGTTTTGGTCAGAGGCTGAAGACCTCTGCTGGAAGCCAGCACAGCATGCCACCCGCTGAGCCCATAGTCCCTGATGGAAGGAGCCAGTTTCTTGGTTACCTGCCAGAGGGTGCAATGGCCAAGGGGGTCATCTATCTCAGCCTGGAGATTCTTACCTCCCTGGCTGGAGGCTTGGTGGCAAGGAGATGTTCCTCCTGGGGATAACAGGTGTCTAGACTCAAGTGGGCGGAGGCCGGGGCGGGGCATTAAATGTAATCACCTGTAAAGAGGGAGGGCTAGCCTTCTGTGGCCCAGGCCTAAGGAATCAGGAAGGGCAACAGAGAGCCTTCCCTGATCAGAATGCCTAGGGCTGGGCCCTAGGTGGAAGATGGCCAGGTCAGGGCCGGTCCTGGAGCTCCCCTTCCCCCCAGCAGCAGGCTCTCTTGAGTACTTCCTAAGTGATGCTGAAGGGAGTGGCTGAGGTGGGGTGGGGTGGGGTGGGGTGGGGGGTAGGCTGGGAAGGCTGCTTGAAGGAAGGGGCACTCAGGAGCGACTTTGGGAAGTTTGTTTGGAAGAAAAAGGAAGAATGGGGTCCTAGGCAGAGAGAGTCACAGGAAGAATGGGGTCCTAGGCAGAGAGAGTCACGTTGACAACTATGGGCAGGTGGGTAAGGAGTTGAGGACACCCAGGGCTGTGGTGGCCTTGAAGCACGGCCAGCTCCACCCAACGAGTCCAGGCTTCACCTGCAGGTAGTGCCTTTCTCCTTCCGTGTACCGCCAGATGGCTCGTCCTTTCTGAGACTGCGCAGCCTTCCCCGCTGGGATGGACATGCGCTCTGCCCTCAGTTTGCATCCCTCTGCCAGCATCTGCCCCTACCTCCTAGTGACCCTGCTGCTGCTCCCTCAAGTCTCCTTCCAGGGCTGTTCCCTAGATGGAGGCCCCCTGTGCGCCGGGTGTGGGAACTGCAGCGTGGAAGGAGAGATGTCATGAGCATAGGTGTGCTCCTGAGCTGACCCCCACCTGGGTGATGAGGTCCCAGGCAGCTCTCAAGCTTTAGGGCAGTCCTTACCCACACATTTAAACTAGGGGGCTGAGTCAGAGAGATGTGGGCACTCAGACCCCCCCCACACCCCACTTCTAGCCAGACCTCATCCATCGAGGCAGACACAGAGCTAAGGTCCAGTATTCACAAGTATGGCTGTCCACACTGGCCTTGCAGAAGGCCTTGTCAACTGACCAGCACCTCCTGATTTGCAGAGCTGGACCTCATTCCGAGGATGGGCGAGGATGGGAGGAGTCATAGGCGGCGATGCTTAGGCAGCGGCGATGCTTAGGCAGTGGCGATGGTGACGGAGGCACACAGGTCTGAATGGAAGGACAGATGGAGGCTGGGGTTTGAAGGTGACAACAGACACAGAAGGGGACTGAAATGGTCCTCGGTGCCCCTGCCCCAGGTCTTAGACCTGGAGTATGTTCCCGCAGTGGTTGTTCAGCACATTGATGGCGCCTCCACCCACTCCATGCGTCCTCCTCCAGAGGCCACGCGAATGGCAGAACAACATAGCTTTATCCTGCTAGGAGCCAGTAGACAGTCCAGAGCAAGTGAGAGAGCCATGGGCAGAGCTGTGGTGGCAGGCGGTCTGCAGACAGCCACATCCATCCTGATGATC
This sequence comes from Arvicola amphibius, assembly GCF_903992535.2. Lineage (NCBI taxonomy): Eukaryota > Metazoa > Chordata > Mammalia > Rodentia > Cricetidae > Arvicola > Arvicola amphibius. The sequence goes on along the minus strand of NC_052052.2, from coordinate 26,033,266 downwards.
TGGTACAGGCTGTGGATTGAGAAGTGTTGTTGAAGTCCATAAGGAAAATGTGGAGGACGGCAGAGAGAGTGGGGGCAGAATGAGAGAGCCCTGTGGCTGGTCTAGTGGGCTCTGGCAGAGTCACACACACACACACACACACACACACACACACACACACACACACACACACGCCAATTTTTTTTTTGAGACCTGTAACCCAGCCTAGTCTCTTGAATTCAGTACATGGTCAAGGATAACCTTGAACTTCTCCTGTCTCTGCCTCCCAAGTGCTGGAATCAAAGGCGTGCACCACCACCTGCCCGCCTATCTGGATTGTATTTTGGAGTATGAGGTCTCTATCTGGCCGAGGCTGTGGGGGAAGGAGTAGAATTGAAAGGGATAGAGGGGACAAAGACTGGATCCGTGGCTTGAAGGGAAAGGAATAGGGGTGTTAACATGTAGTTGTGTAGGATGTAGGATGGTGGCCTTCCAAGAGCCTTCAGGAAAGGACCAAGTGGGCTGGAACGGAGGGTAGTCTCTCCTAACCCTGCCAAGGCTTTGTAGGGGTGTAGAGCCTGCATTACCATATAAGGAAGGAAGGGCCAGCAATGATGTTCAGATTTTTATCCTGGACACCAGGGGTTGGGGGAATAGGAAGCAGCGAGAGGAAATGACAGCAGCGTGAGAGGGCGGAGCTAAAGAACAGTGGGAGGGGGAAGCTGGAGACAGGTGTGCCGGGACTCCGGGACTCCTGATGGAGTTGGAGCTGCAGACAGCTGCAGGGATACCTGGAACTGCCAGGATAGTACAGAGGCCATGAATCCAAGCCAGCGCGGGAAGCCTAGCTCTGCAGGCAGGCAGAGGAAGAGGGTCGAAGCTTGTCAGGGAAGGGATGAAGAGAATGGTGCCTTGGGGCGCACAGGGATATGCCTGAACTGAGGACAGGTGTTGCAAGTGACTGGAAGCCACAGGGTTGGCGTCCACCCTAAGCTCTTGAGGTGGGGTCTGGCCTTGGGTAGGAGACCACCTTCCTTTTGGGACTCAGGGAAGGGGAGAGTTTAGAGTTTACAGTGGAGGCTGAGGGCCTGAGGTTGGGGTCATATCCTCTGCTCACCCCGGGGTCCTTAGCTCAGTTGTCTTCAGCGGCCTCTACAGACAAACCTGGTCGGTGTTCTGTCTCGACTAATCAGAGAAAGGTCTAGAAGGGCAGGAAAGGGACATTCAGACTTCATTCCTCAAGACGTTAGGCTTTGGATGGAGGCTAGATGTCACTTTGCAGCAGGAGGGTATGTGGTTGGATTGAGGGCAGGACGTCCTAGCCCTTAAGGGACAAGCCAAGACAGCACACCTAGAAGGTCTGGTGGCTCCTGAGACCTCAGTTGAGCTTTTTGCTGAGGACACCGAGGTTCAGAGAGGTTAAATCACTTGTCCGGTATCACCCAGCTGTAAGTACTTGCGCTGGGAGGCCAGGGGCTGCCTGGCTCTAGGAGGAGCTGGGAGATGCCGTCACCTGACAGGTGAGGGAAGACGGGGCGTCAAGAGACCAGGGAGAGAGAAAGAGGCTGGGGGAGTGGGACCAGGCACCGGGCAGGGGCTCGCAGAACGTCTCCTCCACAGGAAGCGGCTCGCAGCATACCTGTGGTTTGGCGGAGCGGCCGCCGCGCCTCCCCGCCGCTGCTCGCGGAGCCGCCGTCTGGGGTGCTGGGGCCTGGATTCTGCTCGGGTCGGGTTCCACCCGTCCCCACCGCGGGGCGGGGTCACAGCAGCCTCACCCCTGCGCCCTCCCTCGGGCCTCTCTGCACCTCGGACGAGACAGCTCGCTCCGGGGTGAGGGATGGAGCGGGGACACACCTGAGACCGGAGCATGGGGAAGGGTCCGGGGAGGGGAGCGGTTGGCCTGCGCCTCCTCCCACCTGGGTCTGGAAGCCCCGGGGCGCCCGCTCCCAGCCTGTCTCCTCCGCCTCCCTGGGAGGAGGCCAGGCTGCCCCAAAACGCTGACTTGGACGGAATGGTGTTTTACGGCGATTTGTTGAAAAGGGGGGAAATCCCCGTTAAGGACTTGCAGCTGTCCAAACACCGCGTCTGCCCCGCCGCCGCCAGGGCTCAATCCCCTGAATCAGCGTCTCCTGAACGCGTCCCACCTCCGAGGCTCCGCAACCCATGCCAGCCCTAGCCTTGGTCTGTCCACACCTCCGGAGAGGTCACCAGAGAGGGTGATGGCTTGCCCGAGGTCACACAGCCAGTCGTGGGCAGAGATGGCTGGACTTGCCACCTGATCTTTGACCCTCTAACTTGGGCAATAATTCCATCTGGGAGAACAAGTAATAGATAAATTGTCCCCTTTGTTCCACTTTTCTGGAGCGAGACACGTCTGTGCAGAGACGCTCTTCAGGTTGTCGCTGGGGAAAGGTTGGAGCTCGGGTTTTTGCCGTGTTCTTGATTGGTTGATTCAGATATCCTTGTCTCAAACTTGCCAAGTAGTCAAGGATGACCTAGACATTTCTGTGCCCCTCCTGCCCCTGCCTCCTGTTTTCTGAGATTACCGGTATGTGCTACCCTATCTAGCATTGTGTGTTAAGTCTGACGGTGAATTGAGTTGGTCACACATTGTGGAGCCTCGCTGTGTGCCAGCTTGGCCATGTGGGGACAGGGAGAGGAGAAGAGCTAAATCAGGACGGAAGAGCTGAGCCTGGCTCCACAGAGGCAAGGCTGGGTGAGGCAGCCAATGGGCTGGGTGTCTCCAGCAGGTGGAGAAACACCAAGGGGGCGCAGTAAGCAAGCGCAGTGTCTTGCGGCCTGGCACACAGGACCACACAGCGCCACCTCCAGGTCACTGCCTTTTTCTCCCCCCTCTGAGCTTGCTGTCTACAGTGCCTCCACTCCACAGCCCTGTGCCCAGCCTGCCTGGAAGAAGGAGTCCTCTTGGCGCTGGCTGCTTTGCTGGCTGGCCTGGCTCCCATGGCAGGAAACCCTAGTGGTTAAAGCTTGGCTTTGCCACAGGCCTTTGCCCTAATCTTGTCGTTGCTGTCCCCCACCCTGTGCAAGCATGGCTGTGCTGCTCTGAGCCTGTTTCCTCACCTGCAGACAGGCCTGACAGCACCTTCCTCGTGGAGAGGGCCACAGAAATTAAGTCATTGTTTGAACAAACAACTTCTGGGTCATGCCTCCTCCATCACTCCCCTCATTCTCCAAAGACATGCCTGGTATCAGACCTGTCCTGATCTCCTGGAGGGAGTCTCTATCTGTCTGTCCATCTATCTGTCCGTCTGTCTCTCCTTCTCTCTCTTTTGCACACACACCAGTGTTGGGTAGAAGTTGCTGGAGTAAGTGTTAGGAGCTATGGGGAGGAGTCAAAGGCACTTCCTGTAGGACCCCACACTAAGCAGAACTCAAAGCTCTGGGTGCTGGGGGGTCCTGCTCCTGGCTAGCCCGGGGGTGTTTTCTTTGGTACCATGCCTGCCTGGGCACCTTCCTGACTCTACTGTCCATTGCCACTTCCTGAGGGTGGGAAACAGGTCTGACCTTTCCAGATTCGGGACTGTTCTAGATCTCTCTTTGATGGTGTCATGCCTTTGACCCCCTGCCTAAAGCAAGCCGGCAGCCATCTTGGCTCCCTCTGTTACCAGCTTTATACTCAATCCCCTTCCTCCACGCTTTTCCTCTGCTCCCCACCCCTGCCCACCCGCCGGACAGAACACTCTGGCTCTAGACAGGTGTGCACAGCTCGCTCAACTAGTGCAAGAGGGCCTGCTCTGCCTGCTCAGGCGAGGTGAGGCGGGTAGAGGGCGGGGCTTCCCTGCCCAGGGTTAGGGTCTATCTGAAGCCTGTTGATGAAGTCCTTCAATCCGTTTCCTCTGCTCTGGACCACAGTAGCGTCCTCACAGGCTGTAGTGAGTGTTCTATGTGAACTGTTGGGGCAGTTTCTGGGCTGATCACCAGCAGCATCTAAGAAGAGCCAGACCTGTATGTATATCGCAGGTTCGCTGGGTCTTGGCATCAGTCACAGCCAAGGAGGCAGGTGGCCTGTGCTCAGGGAGGTTCCTGATGCCACAGCCACAGCCCCTGATCGAGACGTTTATTGTTTAAGTGGCGTCTCTTCCCTATCCCTCTTCCTACCCTCCCTCCTTCCTCTCCTTTCCCCCTCTGCTAAGGGTGGAACCCACGGCCTCACACATGCTAGGGAAGCCCCCTTCCCACACCAAGCTGCAGGAAGCTCCAGTGATTCTTTTTCCATGCCCATGGCATAAGGGTCACCTTCACATGGACTCACTGGGTTCCGTGGGAAGGTCAGCTTGAGCGTGGCACACGGGGACCCACAGTGACAGGTCTTACTGTCAGACTGAAGCTCAGGGTGTAAGGGGTCCTTTGAGGTCACAGAGCTGGTGACTGGTGGTGCTGGGATTTGAACCCAGGAGTGGGGCAGTGGCTCCGTGAAGCTTCCCTGCAGCCCTCTGTCCATTCCTGCTAAGAGCTGGGTGATTTTAAGCAGTGAGGGATGGCGAATGCATTTCATGCGTGAAGAGTCCAGAGGAGGCATGGCCAGGGCTTTAATTTTTTTTCCAAGATAGTTTCTCTGTGTAGCCTTGACTGTTCAGGAACTTGCTCTGTAGACCAGGCTGACCTCAAACTCAGAGATCTGCCTGCCTCTGCTTCCTAAATGCGGGGATTAAAGACATGTGCCATCGCTCTGCTGATTTTTTTAAAGTTTAAACATTTTTTAAAAATAATTTTTTATTATTCATGTGTGTGGGTGTTTTGCCTGCATGTATGACTGTGCACCATGTGTGTGCAGTACTCACAGAGGCCAGAAGAGGGCATTGGGTTCCCTGAACTGGAGTTTCCACAGTGTAGGTGCTGGGAATCCAGCCTGGGTCCTGAGGAAGAACAGCCAGTGCTCTTAACAGTTGCTTCACAGGCCCCTGCCGTGACCTTATCTGTTCCAAGGGAGCGTCTCTGGGAAGAGCATCCTGTACTTTCTTTCTCATTGCTGTTTCTTCTGGTAGCTGTTTTGTGACAATGACTTCCTTAAGGACATACTCTACATGGAGCACACCTATAGGCTGGGAATGTGGCTCCAGAGTCCTGGATTCAATCCCTAGCACCCTCTAAGACCGAGTGTGGTACATTATACCTGCAATCCCAATGCCCAGGAGGTAGAGGTAGGAGGGTCGGGAGTTCTAAGTCATCCTCAGCTATCTATCAAGTTGACCAGCTTGGATTATATGAGAACCTGTCAGGAGGAGGAGGAAGAGGCGGTGGCAGTGGCCAGGAGGTGGCTGGCACACGGCTTGGCTTTAATCTCAGCACTCAGGAGGCAGAGGCAGGCAGATTAATCTCTGAGCTTGAGGCCAGCCTGGTCTACATAGTCAGTTCCATGATAGCCAGAGCTGCACAGAGAAGCAAAGAAAACGGTTTCTTTTCCTTTGTGTGGGGCTACAGATGGTTGTAAGCCTACATGTGGGTGTGCGGAACCAAACCTGGCTTGTCCGAAGAGCAGAGTGCTCTTAACTCCTCAGCCCTTCTTCCCATCCTCTGTGCCCCATTTTAAAAACCATTTCTAGGGCTGGCAAGATGCCAACAGGTAAGGGACTTGCTGCCAGGCCTGATGACCTGAGTTTGATCCCTGGAATCCACATGGTGGACAGAAAGAACCGATTCATGCAAGTTGTCCTCTGACTGTGACATTCATACCATGACACATGTGCCCCTCCTTCAAATAAATAAAATGTAATTAAAAAGGCATTTTAAAAAAGTAGTGCATGGGAGAGGAAATGGGAGGAGAGGAGGGAGGGGAAACTATGGCTGGGGTATAAAATAAATAAAATTAAAAAGCCAACACACACACACACACACACACACACACACACACACACAAGAGTAGTGCACTGTGTGGAGAATGCACCCTTTGTGGTAGCATCCTGGTCAGGTGATGATGGGCTTGCCTTCACTTGGGGCTATTATGTATAATGTAATGCCATGAACAATTGCATATTCTATGTATTACCCCATTTCATCTGCCCAGATCCCTCTCTAGTGAATAATCAAGCTGGAGAATCCAGACCCCGGGCCTTGTTCTTTGAGTTCAGCTAAGTGCCGTGGATAGCATAGGGTGGGGTGCAAAGGTGTGTGTGAACCTTGGCAGAAGACATTTTGGAGGAAGGGGCCTTGAAGGATGAGCAGAGGTAAAACTGACACCACTGGAAGAATCAGCAGATTCAAGGGCCTGGAACTACGACCAGGGGCCTGGGAGCTGTCCTGTAAGGACTTCTGGCTCACAGAGTAAAGGTTGGCGGGAAAGGAAGGGATGGTGAGGCCAAAGATAAGGCTTTGGTTCCTGGCAGGATGGAGTCCAGAAGGATTGTCAACATGATGGAGAATCATGAGGACCCAAGTCAAATCCCAGACCTGCCTTCCCTATATCATCATCTGGAATCTGGGGGTTCCAGTGACACCAATATGCTGGCGTTAAGATAACTGTATTTACATCTCCGAAGAGCCCCAGTGTCACCTGGAAGAGTTACATGGCAGGGATTTGCTTTAGCAAGGGATGTGCTGAGGTCAAGCTGGTTTGTAGCACAAATTCTTTTTTTTTTTTTTTTTTTTTTTTGGTTTTTTCGAGACAGGGTTTCCCTGTAGTTTCTAGAGCCTGTCCTGGAACTAGCTCTTGTAGACCAGGCTGGCCTCGAACTCAGAGATCCGCCTGCCTCTGCCTCCCGAGTGCCGGGATTAAAGGCGTGCGCCACCACCGCCCGGCTTGTAGCACAAATTCTAAATGGCCTTAATAGATGAAACCCGGAGTCAGATAATGGGGGTGAAAGCTGACGGATCAGAGAAGCAGAGCAACCAGCTACTAGAGAGTTCTTACCTCTACCAACGCTCAGACCGAAGGGGCGATCCTGTCTCTATGAATCCTCAGACTGCATCTCCAGAATACATGCTATTTCAAAGAGACCTCAGACTGCATCTGAGCTCCTGTCTCCTCCCATCTTATATTCCTCTCTCCACCCAGCCATAAACCATATCACTTCCTATCTCAACCTCCCTGGTGCTGGGATTACAGGTGTGTGCCACCACCACTAAGCACAGTTTCTCTTTTAGACTGATTCAAGGGTGGCCTTGAACTCACAGAGATCCACCTGCCTCTGTCTCCTGAGTGTTGGGATTAGAGGTGTGTGCCACCACTGCCTGACCTCTAGTGGCTTAGTTCTACACTCTGATCTTCAGGCAAGCTTTATTTGTTAAAACACAAAGTATCACCACACTGGTTCTCCAGAAGGTTCTGTCTGGTTGCGAAGTCTAGTCTGGGGGAGACAGATGCACTCGGAAGAGGTTTATTTTCAGATCCCTGCCTTGGAGATTTGCTTTCTGATAACAACTGAGTTTCTAGTTGAGCCTCTGGTCCTAGAGGCCAGTTTAGTGATGCCTTCTCCTTCTCCCTGCAGCGCATCCACAGAGGCCATGCAGGGGGCTCTGATGACCCTGCCTTCGCTGCTATTGTTGCTGTTGGGGTGTGGGCCAAGAGTGTCCTCTGGTGGCGGAGTCGGGGGCGCAGCAGGCTATGCCCCGGTAAAGTACGTGCAGCCCAGGCAGAAAGGACCAGTGGGACCGCCTTTCCGCGAGGGCAAGGGCCAGTACTTGGGTGAGAGCCTCCCTACTCAGTACCTAAGCCAGATCCCCGGCTCCCTAAGCCCCTCCAGACCCTTGAGACCTTAGCTTTCCAGTGTCCAGCAGAAATCCCGACTCCACTTTTTCATCCTATGGCTGGGGCAGGGCTTCTCAGCCTTAGAGGGCCAGAAGCTGGCTGTGGTAGTCTCCATATGGGGGTGCAGGAAGGTAGGTAACGGAACCGCTTGACTGGTCTGTAAAGCGGGTTCCTGGTGCCACCTGGTGGCCGACCAGAGGTCTTGCCGTCATACATATTCTAAGTTCCTTGGGCAGGGGCTGGCTGGTTAGTTGGGTACAGGGAAGTCCTGGAGGAGGACACCTGCGGCAATCCCCGGGACAGCAACTGGACCCCTTTGGACTTCCTCCACTGTGGAGAGGAGCTCTGGGAGTGGGCTCTCCGAGTCGTGCAAAGCCTCGTTTCCCCCACTGCTCTTCGCACTGCCTGAGGGGAATGGGTAGATGAGGTTCCCAGCTTCCATTGACCAGGCTCTTACTGTCTCCTTCTCTCTCTTTCAGAAATGCCCCTGCCGCTGCTGCCAATGGACTTGAAAGGAGAGCCGGGCCCCCCTGGGAAGCCAGGACCTCGGGGTCCCCCTGGGCCTCCTGGCTTCCCAGGAAAGCCAGGCACAGGAAAACCTGGGCTTCATGGGCAGCCAGGCCCTGCTGGCCCCCCTGGCTTCTCCCGGATGGGCAAGGCTGGTCCCCCAGGGCTCCCTGGCAAGGTTGGACCACCAGGACAGCCAGGCTTGCGGGGAGAGCCAGGGATACGAGGGGACCAGGGCCTCCGGGGACCCCCAGGACCCCCTGGCCTTCCTGGTCCTTCAGGCATTACCGTTCCTGGAAAACCAGGTGCCCAGGGGATGCCAGGGCCTCCAGGATTTAGGGGGGAGCCAGGACCCCAGGGAGAGCCTGGACCCCGAGGTGACAGGGGCTTCAAGGGGGATAATGGGGTAGGCCAGCCAGGGCTTCCTGGGGCCCCTGGGCAGGCAGGTGCCCCTGGGCCCCCTGGGCTACCTGGTCCAGCTGGCTTGGGCAAACCAGGTTTGGATGGGATACCAGGAGCCCCAGGAGACAAAGGTGATTCTGGGCCCCCTGGGGTTCCAGGCTCTAGGGGAGAGCCGGGAGTTATGGGTCCAAAAGGCCCCCCTGGGGTAGATGGTGTGGGAGTACCAGGGGCAGCAGGGATACCAGGGCCACAGGGCCCAGCAGGGGCTAAAGGGGAGCCAGGGCTCCGGGGCCCCCCTGGCTTGATAGGCCCTGTTGGCTATGGGATGCCAGGAAAACCAGGACCTAAGGGAGACAGGGGCCCAGCTGGGGCCCCAGGGCTTTTGGGGGACAGAGGTGAGCCAGGAGAGGATGGGGAGCCAGGAGAGCAGGGTCCACAGGGCCTTGGGGGTCCACCTGGCCTTCCTGGGTCTGCAGGGCTTCCTGGTAGACGTGGGCCCCCTGGACCCAAGGGAGAGGTAGGACCTGGAGGTCCCCCAGGAGTGCCTGGCATTCGGGGTGACCAAGGGCCTAATGGTCTGGCAGGGAAGCCTGGGCTCCCTGGTGAGAGGGGACTTCCTGGGGCTCACGGACCCCCTGGACCAACTGGGCCCAAGGGTGAGCCAGGTTTTACAGGTCGTCCTGGAGGGCCAGGGGTGGCAGGAGCCCTCGGACAGAAAGGTGACTTGGGGCTTCCTGGGCAGCCTGGCTTGAGGGGCCCCTCTGGAATCCCAGGACTGCAGGGCCCAGCTGGCCCTATTGGGCCTCAGGGTCTGCCAGGTCTAAAGGGTGAACCAGGCCTTCCAGGGCCTCCAGGAGAGGGAAAAGTGGGGGAACCTGGCACTGCTGGGCCCACAGGACCCCCTGGAGTCCCTGGCTCCCCAGGACTCACAGGTCCTCCTGGGCCCCCTGGGCCTCCTGGCCCTCCTGGTGCTCCTGGGGCCTTTGACGAGACTGGTATTGCAGGCTTGCATCTGCCCAACGGTGGAGTGGAGGGGGCTGTACTGGGCAAGGGGGGAAAGCCACAGTTTGGGCTGGGGGAGCTGTCAGCACACGCTACTCCGGCCTTCACCGCTCTGCTCACCTCCCCCTTCCCTGCCTCAGGCATGCCAGTTAGGTTTGACCGGACTCTCTACAATGGTCACAGCGGCTACAACCCAGCTACTGGTATCTTCACCTGCCCTGTGGGAGGCGTCTATTACTTTGCTTACCATGTGCATGTCAAGGGCACCAATGTGTGGGTGGCCCTGTACAAGAACAACGTGCCGGCCACCTACACCTACGACGAATACAAGAAGGGCTATTTGGACCAGGCGTCTGGAGGGGCTGTGCTCCAGCTACGGCCCAACGACCAGGTGTGGGTGCAGATGCCCTCAGACCAGGCCAACGGCCTCTACTCCACTGAGTACATCCACTCCTCCTTCTCAGGATTCTTGCTCTGTCCCACATAACCCGTGGGGGGCCCTGCTGCCCTGGCCTCCTCCTCTTTAGCGATAGAGAGACCTTTCCAGTTCTAGAGATGGCCATTTGAAGAAAACAACCAACAGCTGAACAGAGGCGGCGGTGGCCTTGGCCCGAGGAGACTGACCTGTTTTCCCCATGTGTAGGCCGAAGTGGGTTCTAGAAGAGGTTGGCCTAATTTCCTTTCCCTCTGTGCACTGTGGGGGTTGTACCCTGTTCTGGACCTGCCTGGTCTGCAGGCAGCACCCTGGAGCACTCAGTCCGGCCCCCTCGTGAGCCCTGGAAGCTGCTGGGAGAGATGATTTTTCCTGTTGGCATTAGACGCATGGAACGGGCCAGGGGTGATGCCTGTGTTCACTGGGCCTCTTCCAGCTAGCTCCCCAGAGGCTTCCAGCATATGACATTAGGTTCCCTGAAGTCTTTGTTTCCTTTTGGGGGAAAGGAAGAAGGGAATGGGGGACCTGGAGGCAGTCAGTTTGACTAGACCCCCAGAATGATCCTGGTGGGGACAGTTGTGTGGCCCCTAAAAGACTCCAGAAGCAACCGTCTGGAGAGGCCTGTGAGAGGACGGGCATGGATCTGAGGCAGTCTGGTAGCTCTTCTGTTTCCCTGGCTATCCCCATTGCTGCTGGCTCTTTAATGTGAGGGTGGACAGCCCTGGGCTGAGATGGAACTCTGTGTAGTATCCCTGCGATTACAGAGCCAACCAGGACAAGTGATCAGCAGACATAAGTGCCCCTCCCTCTTTCCTCTCACCTGCTGCGGGTAGGCTAATTTTCTCATCATCAGACCGGTCGTTAGGGGACCCTTGCCAACCCCAAACCAAGTGTCTTCAAGAGCGCCTGTCTCTGGCCCTCTGTACAGAGGCACACAAGCTTGTGGGTGAGGACTTCTGTTCCTCCTTAGTAAGAACTATGCTGTGGATATTTAGTGTCTGCCGGAGGGGCTCATCTGTGGGCACTTCCTTCTCTCCGCCCTCTGCTTCCAATTTCCTGTTCTAAGCAGGGTAGGGCTCAAGAGGCTGAGGCTCTGAAAGAAAGGATGCCAGCAGGCCCCACTGGAATGAGCTGGCTTTGGAGGCTTCCACCACCCTCCCTAATCACAATGCTCCTGCAGGGAAACAGGCCGGCTTGCTTCCTAGCTCCTTGGCCCCCAATTCAGGCTGGGGTCAATGCTGGGGGCAGGGATGGCCGATACTCTTACCTGTGTAAGGATGGCTGCTTTCTCCCTGGTCTATGACCTTCCTCAGTTCTCACCTAGTCAGCCTGCATCACTGTACCGAGTGTGAATCTGGGACTCTCAAGAGGCAACCCATCTTGTGCTCCAGTTTGGGCCCATTTAGCTGCGCCTCCCCATGGGGCTGAGGGCTGAGGGCCCAGCCTCCTCCCCTGCAAAGCAGCCTAGTTAACTGCTTACTTCAGCTCCCAGAGGGGGAGCCTGCCTGTGCCAGCAAGAAAAAGCTCTGCCCAGGGCTCAGTATGCTTTTCTGCCCAAGAGAACCAATTAGTGAGTCAGAGCATCCCTGCTGGGCCTTTTGTTCAGCCTCCTCCTTCCTGGGGTCAAAGCCACTAATCTGATGTGTTAGGGATGAGTTCTGATGGGCAGCGGTTAGTCGACTCTGAGGGAGCCCTGGGGACTGAGTAGGGTACCTGGGAGCCCCAAAAGTTATATCAGTGCCGAGTTGCCGGGCTCTACCCTGAAGCCTTTAGGGAAGGGTTGGCGATTTTGCAGTGTTGGTGGATGGGAGCTGTAGGTGTCACTGAGCAATTCTGACAAACAGTGTCAGGCTTTAACATGACGACTACACTTACTTTGTGCATTTTTGTATTCTGGCTTTTTTTTTTTTAATTTAGGTGTTTCCACTTGTGATTTCATTTCTAACCTGGTGGTAGGAAGTTTCTCTCTACGTATCATTAGCCCCATGTCAGGTTCAGGGAAAACGCACTGGGGAATCAGGAAAATGGGATTTCTCTCTGAAAACTGCAGTACTGACTGTATGGACCGTCCCCAATAAAACCTGTTGTAGAAACACTGCTGTGATACTGACCTCAGTCCAGAGATGCCTCACGGTGTCCAGGCACTTCCCTGGCCTCTTGAGGAGTGCACCCTTCCTTACAGCGTCCCGTGCAGGCTCCCGAGGCTCCCCTGCTGCCTCAGCACCACCTGGCAAACTTGGAGGCTTTCTATGAATCCAAAGAAAGGCAGTGGCTGGAGCCGGATTGAAGTTCACTGGAACATTCCGGCAAGCTCTTGGGAGCAGTGGAGCATGACGATTGGCTCAGGATCCCAAGGGCCAAGTTACAACATCTGATACAAATTATGAATGAAGCTGTGGCTCTCTGGTCCTAAGGACGGGGTAGGGGGGGGGGCTGTCCTGAGCAGAAACCACCTGTCCATGGCTTGCCAGGCACAGTAGCAGCATGTCCTTGGCTCAGGGGACCTAGGACAGCAGACCTGATAAAAAGCCATGCCCTGTTACTGGCCTACGCTGATGGAAGCCACCCGTTTCATGTTTCATGTTCCTGAAGCCTCAGGCCAACCCCTGAGCTAGCTGCGCATGCTTGTCCCTTCACTGAACCTGCGAGGATGCTCAGAGATCATACTCATGGTTTGTGGGAAGGTGTCTTTTCAACTCTCCATTTTTTTCCAAGACAGAGTCAACTTTGTAGCTCTGGCTGTCCTAGAACTCACAGAGATCTGCTTGCCTCTGCCTCCCCAGTGCTGGGATTAAAGGCGTGCGCCACTATTCCTACCATCAATTGTCCTTTTTAACAAATAGTATAAAAAACTTCCTTGCAAACCAAGGCCTTCAGCCTGGGCCCCAAGACACAGGAAGCATACATCACAGTTCACTGGGATACCTGGGGTGACACCCACTCCCATCAGAGGTGGGTGCTCTGTACCACTCTACAGGGCAGCCAGGACAGAACTATCGGCTCGTTTCTATCAAATCTCAAGCAAGGCATTTGCTCAGATGCCTTGACAGCAGTGTATGACCTCCAATAAGAAAAGTCACTGATCAGGCCCACTCTGTCCTCCCTGGTTGGAAGGAGAAGATTGCCCCACAACACAGCAGCTACCGCCTTGGGGTCCCAGCACTAGAAGAGTAGCAGGCAGGGAGTCACTACTTAAGACAGTCCACCAGTAGAAACACGCAGGAAATGCTGGGATTTACAAAAAAACATTTATTGCTGTGACTCCCACCAGAGGCTGTCGAGGAGCCCCATTCCAGAGAGGGGCCAGGCCAGGTCGGCAATGGATGGCTGGATGCAGACGCCAGTCTCAAGAGCCACACAACCTGCTGGGCTCTGTCCTGTCACAGTGGTTAAAACTCAACAGGGAGATATGGTGTCCCACAGGTCATGTCCACCTTCTCAAGTCCATGTCCTAGATGGAAAAGACTACAAATGCCCCTTCAGCTTCAAGGAGGCACCAGTTCCTCACTGTCCCACAGACTCCAGTCCCAAGCGCACCCTCAGGCTGCCTTTAGGAATGCTGGGTCAGCAGAGCCAGCTTAAGGGGATTCTGGTTGCAACCTGAGTTGTCCTTGGTCCCGATGGGCCTGACAAGGCTGCTGAGGTTGTGTCCTCACAGAGTCTCTTGGAAGACCCGATGCAGGCTCCGGGCCAGGACGTCTGTCTCCTCGTAGCCCTCACAGCTTTGCTGCCAGCTCTCTGGCACCTGCTCCATCCCATAGTAAGCGCCAGCAATGGCCCCAGCCATGGTGGCTATGGTGTCTGTGTCGCCACCCAGTGAGATGGAGTAGATGAGCGTCCTCTGCAGGCTGTTGAAGGTGGAGGGGATCTCAGGATCAGGCTCCATGCAGCGCAGGAAGCAGTAGATGGCGGTGGGCACAGACTCAAAGGCAGCAATGCCATTCCCTGTGGGAAAGCCAGAGAATAGGAACCTGACCTCCCTCCCTGCCACAGGCATCCTGCCGTTGCCAAGAGCCAGCTCTCCCAGCTCTGTGCAAGGCCATGCCTGAGACCTCAGGCTCTATAGTCAGACCATGGGGCCACCATACCTGCTGGTGGCCAGGCCAGGTCCCAGTAAGGCCTGTCCTTGGCTGTGATTCCTGCTCTCTCCCAGGGCTACTGAGATGTGAGTCACTGTGAAACACTCTGCGGTGCCCAGGGCACAGGCACCAGGTAAATTAACATCCATAATCACACTGGTAGACAAACCGACAACTAGCTGCCGTTTCTGGGGATACTGATCCTTAAGGCTGCGGCACCATGCGCACAGCCCTGCCAGGGGCCCTACAAAGCACTCTAGCTGTCCCAGCGGCCCTCTCTGAGGACAGCTGGGGAATACATCAGTCAGGGTCAACCCACCTAGCTCAGACACCACTTCCTCTCGGCTCACCACGTCCTGGTCCAGCAGCTCTCCAACCTTCTTCAGCCTGCTGGAGTAAGGACGCTCCTCCATACCCAACCTGGGGTTTGGGAAACGATTTCAGAGGTCAGAGTGAGCAGGCAGAGACACAGGTAGGGGAAGGGACTCTTAAGAGGAATGGGGACATCAGGTCCCACCTAGTGCTGGGAGAGGACTAGAAAGGTTTAGTTCTCTGGGACACCGAGGGCCATGAATCCACTGAGACAAAGGGCCTCTTCCTACCACTCCATACAGTTGCCAGTAAGACAGGAAGACCTGGCTTTGCGGCAGTGCCAACCCCCACCCCTGACCTGCACACTCTGACTTCCCTCAGCCCAGCTCCAGCCATACTCACTCCTTGGCATCCAGGACTGACTGGGCATCACCTTCCAGCTCCTCCATGTGGCCCAGAAGCTGCTCGAGGAAGTGCTCACTGGATGTAACACCCTGCAGAGCTAGGTGCACAGCCAGGGCCTGCAGGATGGCACCGTTGTAACCCAGGGAGGAGGCATGGGTCAGCTGGGCTGAGAGCCGGGCAAACTGTGGAGAGGATGAGCCACTGTCACATGTCTCTACAGATCAGTCGGGAAAGGAGCATCTGTGACCCACCTGCCCAGTACCTTCTGTATGTCTTCGATATTGTTGTAGGCCAGTGGGATGCCTGCCACCCGCATGGCACCTCCATTACCATAGGAGCCCTTTCCATTGAACTGGGCCCGGGCAGGCTCATAGACATCACGGCACTTGGGGCTCAGGAGCTTCTTGAAGACAGTGATGACTCCAGCCCCATACCCTCTGTCAGGGTCCTTCTTGTATTCTTGGGCAAACCTGGCAAAGAGAAAGAAGGCAGACGGAGAGTTTCAAAGATGTCTCCCGTGGCTACAAGAAAGGGCTGCACCGGGCTGAAAGGGGAGGTGCGAAGTGCCTAGGCTGCCTGTACTAACTGTGCTGTCACTTTCAGCTCGGGGAGCTGGTGTCAGCCTTGAGAAGGGGCCCTGCTGAGGGCAGGCTGCTGGGTATGCCCAGGCATAGGTCCTCTCTCGAGGGGTGCAGCACCACTGCCTGCCTGGCCTCACGCCAGGCTCACATCCCTCACCTGTGAGCCATGTCCACCTCGTCGAAGGCCTCCTTGGCCAGTAGGGACTGCACCAGCGCCCTGGCCATGGCGGTGTCGTCTGTGTAGTACAATGTTTCTGCAGGAAGAGGGAGGTAGGGTTAGAGCGTCCCAAAGGGCTCTGGGGGAATGCCCAACAGCTGACCTCTTACCCCTTCCTCCTGCCAGCTATGCATTCTTCAGACTTTAGCCTTGGGATTTGCAACAACTGGCTACTCCACAACAGTCATGACATCCTGCTGATTTCTTCCACTCCCTTCTTCCTTCACTGCTAATTATCTCAATATGGCCCACGTGGGCTCTCCTGCTTCCCACCTCCAACGCTGACACAAATTCTTCAGTAAGAAGAGGTTGCCTTCTTCCCTTCATTCTCCTGATCAAACAGCTGCCCACTGCCTTCAGGAAGAGGTCTCAGTTCACGGGCTTGGTATCCACACATTCCCAGTGTGGCATCCTCCTTCCTCACCATTTTCCACCTCACGGACTCCCTTGTACAAGCACTTGGGTCAAGTCCTTCCAGCCAGGGTTGCTCCCTACCCACCTCATCTCCTTTTCCCCTAGCTGCAGGTTTTCTGACATCCCCCCTTTTTAAATTGATTTGTATGGGTATTTTTGCCTTCATGCAAGTCTGTGCACTACATGTATGCCTGGTGCCCAGAGAGGCCAGAAGAGGATATCAGATCCCTTGAGCCTGGAGTTAACAGATGGTTGTGGGCTGCCATGTGGAAGCTGGGAATTGAACCTGGGTCCTCTAGAACAGCCAGTGTTCTTAGCTGCCGAACCATCTCTGCTGTCCCTTTTGTTTTGTATTTGAGACAGGGTCTCACTGCGTAGTACTGTCTGGCCTAGAATAGACAGATTCCTGTCTCTTCCTCATAAGTACTGGGATTACAGGTATACGACACCATACTCAGGTTCTCGTACTTCTAACATGTCAGACTCAAAGAGGCTACTAACCTGCTAGGGACAGTGATGTGGCCTCACTTAAGAGAAGACTGGTAACAGAGAACAGACTCTCCTAATAAGTGCCTCCTCGATTCCTAAAATAGCCAGTCCACTCCTTCCATGTAGCCCAAACTCCATTTTCCTTCTTTTTTGACGGATCCTACAACTTAGCTTCATAACAGTAACTGCATTCCTAGTCTCCCTCAGCCTGGCCGAAGGTAAAGCCCACCTCAGTCCACGGAGGTAAGAGGTTGCTCTTTTCCCAAGTCTCTCATCCTCAATCACACACCCTTCATTTGCTCACTGTGCCCTGATCTTCTTGGGGGGGGGGGCACACCTTTCTTCAGTCCCAGCCCAGGAGACCGACCTCTGCCTAACCACATGGTAACTATCAGCCACGCATCTCTTATTGCCATTCGCTTATTTAGGGCCAGCCCCCCCCCCTGCCCCCGAGTCAGGTTGCAGCTTTTGTAGGTACTGTAGCAAAAGGAGAACCTCTACTACAGGGCTAAGGGGGCCACATGGGGAGAAAGGGCTGTCAGCGTGTCATCCCCCAAAGGCAATCTCAAGGCAGAGAGGAACAAACCAGGCCTTTAGGAGATGGGCTGAGTTCCTGTACCTGAGCCTGACCCGAGGCCAGAACCTCCTTCGGATTCCTCAGTTGTGTGAGCTCTTTTCAGTCAGTCCTTAAGTTGGGTTTTCTGCAGCCACAGAGTTCCAACTACCACTCAACCTAAAGCACGGCTTTTTTTTTTTTTTTTTTAAATCTTTCCAAACTACAATGAAATAAAAATAGTTGTCTTTGCCTCATCTCTGCTTCCTTTAACACCCGTCTTCCATGTTCTCCTCGACACACTCGACATGGCTTTCTGGGACCAAGACTACCAGTAGCACTTTTTTGAAGCACACCAGTGCCTCCATCCTGAAATTCTTCCCTCTGGTTCTGTTGACTGTCTTCCTGCCTCTCCTTCCTCCATCTCTAAACGCCCTCTGACTTAAGGTGTCCTCTGGGGATCGGACGACAGCCCGCTTTGACTGTTCTCCACACGCTCCAAGAAGAACCGAGCCCTCTGCTGACATATGGACCGCGGAGCTGGAGGACGAGCTGCCTACGCAAGCCCTGGGAAGGGACCTATCTTCACAGGCTGGGGACAGTGCCCGCCGACGCCCACATCGGGCCAGCAGCTTGAGAAAGCTGGCCACCACCGAACCGGACCAGTGGGCTCTGGCTCACGCTAAGATTTTAGGCGAGGCCTGCGCTCTGACAGGGGACACAGCGGGAGACCTAAGGGAGAGCTGGGGAGAACCGATCGGGTCACAGGGGTCTTCACACTCGGGACTTAGCCGCACGACCCTCGCCCAGGGGTGGGGAGCCGGCGGGTGGCGCCCCGCCCACCTGTCCGCGCGCTGCCCGGCGTGCCCGGGTCCGGCTCCAGGCTCTGCACGTGACGCAGGACTGACGTCAGGCTGACGGTATCGTGGGCCTCGTAGACAGCGCCCACACAGTCTCCCAGCAGCGCGCCAGCCAGGCAGCCTCGGAAGCGCGAGAGAGAGCGGGCCGCACCGGCCCCGCCGCCTCCCGCCGCCGTCATCACCACCGCCGCCACCGCCATCCGCGCACGGGCTAGGCGCCACTTCCGGCGCCGACGCTGCCGTCTCCGCGGTCATCCCGCCCCCCGCATCCCCACAGCGCCCCCTTGTGACCCGGAGTCTCAGCGTGCGTCCCAGCCTACAGCGCCACCCAGCGGCTTGGCGCCGCAGCGCCCCGCAGCGCCCCGCAGTCTCCGCAGGCTTCTCTCCGGCGACCCTCCCATTTGTAAATGGCGACACAAATCAAACCTACCGCCCCCTGAAGTGTCGCGGAGGTCCCTTTGAAAAGAACCTGAACAAGAATGTTGCCTACTCCAGAGTTGTCGTTTTGGACTTTTGACCCCTTTGAAGCCTAGGCCACTCCATCACCCAAATGGAGCGTCTCTTTCCCTCTCTACCAGCCACCTTCATGGGAATCAGAGAAAAGCCTGGCCTGAGAAATTCCATCTTTATTAGATTCACTGCTCCCTCCTCCTTTCCCACCCAACCTTCCCTCCTCCCGCAGCCACCAAGGCTAGGCTAGCTCCAGCTGGCAAGTTTTGAGTGGACTCAGTATACGGTTTGTCGTGCGCGTGAAGGTGTCCACCTGGGGCACAAATTTCTCAGCCGGCACCGTCAGCTTGCGTCGGGTGTCCATACACTTGGTGTCCAACAGCATGGAGTTGGCCTTGCACGCAATGTCAGCCTGCAGCCGGGCCAGGTGCTTGAATAAGGCATCCAGAGCATCCCTGTAGAGGAGGCGTCGAGAGCTCACAGCCCTGCATGAGGCTTCGAGGGTCAGATCATTTCACCAGCTTAAAGCACAGGGACCCGCAGGCAGTAAGGTCCCATGGTTGGGCAGTGTCTCTCACCCTTCCTCCCCTCTCTCTAAACCTACTGTGTCTGGGCCAGCTTCTGCTTCAAGGCACTAATGGTTGCCTCCAGCTGGTGGACTTCATCAATGAGACCATCCTGTGGCTGGAGGCAGAAGGGTAGGATGGGATTCGCAGTTCGGCCACACTGCCCTTCAGCTGGCCCTGGCTGCCCTGGGCCACAACGCTTGCTCCCCCAGGAACCTGGGCAAGGATAACACTGAGGATTCCTTAGCAGAGGAGGGCGGTCCCCACTGGGGACCCTCGTACCTGGTCCCGGCAGAGTTCCACATTGGACCGGAAGTTCCTGGACTCCAGCCGGGTGTGTGCGAGTTTTAAGTTCATCATCTTTCTGCGGAGGTCGTCCTCCAGGCGCCGAATATCTGCCTGCAGCTCGGCTATCTCCTCTAAGGTCTGTGGCAGACATACTGTTCTCCACCAGCAAGACGCACCCTGGGGCCCGAGCAGGGCACCTCGTGTTTTGCCTCACAGCAGGGGAGGGAGGGACAGGGCGAGACTCACGTTTTTCTCTTGCCACTTGAGCTCACTGTACACACTCTCCATCTCCCGGAGCCGCTTCCTGAAGGCAAATTCTGTTGCAACCTTCTGAGCTTCAAGTTCATTGTTGGTCTGTGTGACAAGAAGGGGCCAGGCAAGAAGAGGGTCATGGCCGCGTGAGGCTCCTGTTTAAGTCGGGAAGGGCTGACATATGGTCAGTGGGGAAGGAAACATAAAGGTCAGTTTGTCTCAGTCACCTGAGCAATAGTTAGGGCAATGGCTTCCCTCAACTCTATGGCTGCTTTCATTTCGGCCTCTGCGTGGTCCTTGTTGAACCTACTGAAGTCATCCCATTGCTGAAGCGTGGTGGCGCTGTGGAGGAGAGGAAACAGTGGGGTTGCAGGGTGTGACCTCCAAGGGACAGAGGAAGGGCTGACTGAAATACTCCTCTTACTCTTTGGGGACTCGTGTGGGGTTAACCTTCAGAGAGATGTTTGGGGAAGTGAGGTTGAGAGAGAGGCAGCCCCTGTCGATATCCAGTGTCTCCATTTTGTCCCGGTGGTCAGAATTAAGCTGCTGCCGGACTTCCTGCAGGAGGCTGGGGAAGAAAACTGTATTGGAGCCATCCCCCGGCGTTCCGGGATGCAGCCTGTTATGAAGATACAGTGTGTGTGTGGTGTATGACCATGCAGGTGCTGCTGAATCCGAGACAGCAGCACAGCCTCAGACACAGACGACACAGACACAGAGCCCGGGTGTGTGGCTTCACACATGTGCACACACACTTACGATCAGGTGCTGAGGGCAGTGGCAGGTGCTTTCAGCTACAGAACAATGGCTGCCTAGAGCAGGATCCTAACAAGGAGTGGGCACCGGGAAGCAGGCTGTAAATGAGCCGTGGCTTCTACCAGAAGCCTGGGAGGGACAGAAAGCATCATCCAGCCAGCTGTTTCTCTGCCCACAAAACCCGTGATGCCTCGAATGCCTGCGTGTGCTCAGGCCTTCTCTGTCTCACCACAGCTGCTGGAAGGCCTGGGTGGTCCTCTGCTGCAGAGCCTTCTTGGTGGCTTCAATGACTTCCACCTCTTTCAGCAGCTCTTCTTCCACCGGGTCCTTCACGACATCGATGTCTCGCCGGCTCTCCCGCAGGGTCAGGCACTCGATGGCCACATCCAGAGGCAGGTTCTTGGCCTGCAGGTTTTCCTCTGCAGACTCTTTCATCTAGAAAGGAAGGGCACAGGGGCTGGTGGGGCGATGCACTGTGAGATTGCTGCGATCCTCACTTTGGCAGAGGGGAGCATAGCTTCCCAGATCTGGAAGTGGGATAGGAGGGGCAGGCCATTGCATCAGAGCCCGCTGGTACCCGGCCCGGATCCCTGCCTGTGTCAACGTGTCGATCTCAGCGTCTAAATTTGTCAGACACTTGTCCAGCATCTCCTTCCACCGGTTGACCGTATCGATCCTGTCTGCCAGGCGAACCCTATTGTCGTGTTCATCCCATACAGTCTGGAAGAAATGGAACCAAATAAAACTAGTGTCTGTGGTTGAGGGCCCTCCCATGGCCCATGGGGCGGCTGAGCGGCCCCCCAACCTGGTTGTTGGTCTCATTGCGAAGGATCCTGGCCTCCTGGCGGATCTGGTGGGAAGCATCCCGCTGCCTCTCCGCATTGGTGGACAACAGGTAGCTATTGGTGCGCCAGTCCGAGAGCTGGTAGCGCTGGCTGGGCTTGACGCTGAGTGTAGCCATGGCTAAGGAGCCAAGGGTCTGAGACCCTTAGGCCTGTTCCAGACCACCACCTGCAGAAGAAAAGAGAGGTGGCTTTCTGAACCCCAATCCTGTGCTCTTGGCTCTAAGACCTTTTCCGCAGAGCCTGTTGGGAAGGGCTCCAACTCGGTCCCCAGCTCAATTTCCTGGGAGTAATTAGCAATCAGCTATATTTCCTAGTGGTCCATCTTCAGGCACAAAGCCCTGCAGATCCAGGGGCGTGGAAAGGAAAGAAGAGAGCCCGTGGTGTGTGTGTGTGTGTGTGTGTGTGTGTGTGTGTGTGTGTGTAAGAGGCACCAAATGCCTAGTGAAGGGATGGCAGGGACCATACCCCTTAATCCTGTTTCCACCCCTACTTCCAACAATCAACTCTTTCCTAGGCTGTGGGCCAGGCCCACGGGGGATCTGGGAGAAGAAGCGTTGTTTCCCTTCCAAGGTGGTATGACTGGGCTGGAGCACCCAGGCTGGAAACAGCTACCTGGCCTCCGGGTCGCTTGCCCCGCCCTGGTAGAGAGGAGGAGCAGGCTGGCCGCTCCGTAGGAGGAGCTGGGATCAGAGTCTTGAACTCAGCAGGACTCTCTGCTTGCACAGGCTCCGCCTTTGGGGTTTCTATCTATACACCGGCTAGAGGTCTGAGTTAGGAGGGCGGCCACAGGATACTTTCACCGTCCTTATCCTCTTACCTGGTCTCCCCGCTCTCCTTCGACCTCGGTGCCTCACTCAGTCTGGGAACGTCTGTTGTTTGCGTCTCTGGTTGCCTAGCAACCGCCCCCCTCCTCGCGTAGTCACCTGCGTCCCCGCGCTGAATCACCTGAGCTCCAGCTGCGAATTTAGGAACTAGACATTTTAGTTTGAACAACGGTTTACACCGACAAGATTTTAAAAGATGGCTAGTGTGTCGCTACAGTAAAGGCCTCGCGCTCAGGCTCGCTTTGTTTTCGTGTCTCCTTGCAGAAATGGATGGACTAACAAAAAATATACCTTGGATATTGTATCTAGCATACATTCCTTTGACTTTGCTTTGCTCAACAATTTTACTAGTGTTTGAAATAATAAAAAAAGGTGGGTTTTTTTTTTTTTTTTGCCGGGCAGAAGGTGTTATTCCCACAAGTGTAGAGATAGGTAGCGATGTCTGGACTTGGTGGGCAAGTGGAGGGTGGGGCTGCCACCTGAGAAGTGGGAGGTGCTTGCTTGTAGGAGAATCCTTCCTGTAGATTTGTTATGAAGCCCAGGAAAGACTGGTGATAGAGCAGATTTTTTTTTAACAGACCGCACCCCCGCCCCACGCCACTACCAGGCTGACCGTAACTCAAAGTCCTTTCTCAGCCCCCAGAGTGCTGAAGTTACAGGTGTGTGGCCACCGTGGGCTATTTTGCACACTCTAATAATATATGGCTCATGAGTGGGACCTGAACAGGAGTTTGCGATGCAGCTCTTCCCCAAGGATTAGGAAAGGCAGACAAGCCGGCCATTGGTGTCAGACACCTTTAACTGGCCGATCTCGGTGAGTTCAAGACCAGCCTGATCTACAAAATGAGTTCCCGGACAGTGAGGGCTACGCAGTGAAACCCTGTCTTGAGAAACCCAAACCAAAACCAACCAACCAGTCAACCAACCAACACAACAAAACCAAAACCAACGAAACACAAAACAAAAAAAACCCCAGCCAAATTAATTGCTGGAAGAAATGGTCAATTTTTAAATTAATTGATGAATTAATTTGGGGGTGTTAGGGACTGAACCTAGGGTTTCATGAATTCAGAGCATATATTCCACTACTGAGCTACATTCAGCCTTAACTTTTGGTCTGCTTTTTTGGAAGTTTTTAAAAAATATTTATTTATTATGTATACAATATTCTGTCTGTGTGTATGCCTGCAGGCCAGAAGAGGGCACCAGACCCCATTACAGATGGTTGTGAGCCACCATGTGGTTACTGGGAATTGAACTCAGGATTTTTGGAAGAGCAGGCAATGCTCTTAACCTCTGAGCCATCTCTCCAGCCCTTTTGGAAGTATTTTATGGCAGAAATAAACCCATACGGCAGAGCTGGAGTAGTCCTGCTCTGGGGTTTCTACACTTCCTACCCAAGGGAAGAAGGTGTTTTCAGCGCGCAGTCAACTGATGGGTTAGCCAGGGAGATAGGAGTGACAGGGTTGAGCGACGGACCGGAAGTGTGTTCCAGTGGCAAAGGGTCGCCTTCCCAGGTGCGCACACGCGATATCTACGTACGTAGAAAGAGTGAGTGACGCCAGGTCCTGTCATTGTGTGGTAGAAATGCCAGGCCGCTGTACCCTATCCCTGTAATGGGCACCTCTCTCGGTGAGCTTGGCTCCCGTGTGGCGTGTGAACACACTGGGGAGGATTTTCTGACTTTGGCGAGTTCCTGGCCCACGCTAGCCCCTTCACGAGTCAGCTATTTACTTGCTATGGTGGAATGTAATGAAAGCCTTGAGGCCTTTTGAGCTCTTTTAGCTCCAAAACTCGTCCACTTTTCTGCTGGAAGGAGGTTCCCGCCAGAGGGCATTTATCATCTGAGAGAAAGGGCAATCAGGAATGAGCGAATGGCTGACGGGTAGCCAGGGACAGCAAATATCAGCACCAGCGTACAAATGGTCAGGGGCTCTTTATGCCGGCTTTATTTTGGGATTTCTTTGGTAGCTTTGTGTACTGACGAGGGATAGGAAATTTATTTTTAGTTAAACTTCTTTCTTTTCTTTTTCTTATTTTTGGTTTTTCAAGACAGGGTTTCTTTGTGTAGCTCTGGCTGACCTGGAACACACTCTGTAGACCAGGCTGGCCTTGAACTCAGAGATTAGCTTGCCTCTATTTCCCAATTGCTGGGATTAAAGGCACGTGCCACTCCTGACCAGCAATTTTTAGCAAAACGTTGTGGGTAGATTTTATTTGTTTCTTTATCTTGGAGAGAAGGTACTTCTATGCAGCACATAAAACTTGCCTTGCCTCCTTGCACCTTGTCATCTTTAACGAAAGACAAGACACCTAGCGCAGTGTGAGAAGAGGATCGTACACTCCTAAGGGCTGAGAGTAGATACCAGCTGTAGAAGTTAGCTCGATTCGGGAAATAACCAGGCTAGCTAAAAGATAAAATAATTATATTTTTATTTTAAGGGGAACACTCATGAAACAGGAACGAGAAGTCCAAGCTCAGCTGTCCTGCGAGGGAACCACAGAGAGACCTGGGCCATGCGCTGTTTTTTTCTCCAGGTCCAGAAAGCCACACCCTAACTTGGTCCCACCTCTTAAAGATAATTGGATGGCAAAGATTCCCCATCAACCAGCAAAGGGATGACAGCTGTGCCGGTCTTCAGAACAAGTGGCTTTTCCCAAGAGACTTGGTTCTGTCTAGGTGGTGATTGACAGGCCTATTTGCATTGACTCCTGAGAAGGCGGGCTATGGTAGGTCTTTGTTCTTTAATGGAACTCCTGGACAGCAGTCTCACCAGGTTTAGGGCTCCCGGAGCCAGATTCTAGATCAACAGTTCTCAACCTTCCTAATACTGCAACCCTTGATACAGTTTCTCATGTCATGGTGACCCCAACCATAAAATTATTTTCATTGCTACTTCATAATCATAAAATTTGCTACTGTTATGAGTCATTATGTAATGTCTCTGTTTTCCGATGGTCTTAGGCGAACCCTGTAACAGGTTCATTCAACCTCTAACGGGGTTACAACCCACAGATTGAGAACCACTGTTCTAGATAAGGGGCCTGACGAAGGTCTTGTCCTTTAGACACATAGGTCTGCTGTTCCCATCCTTGGTTTTGCAGACCCTGACTGCCCAGGAGCCTTCTGGATTATGAAGGATCCCAGAGACAGATCATGAAGCAGGAAATCTGAAAACTGCAAACACCCATATGTACAAGATTTGGGTACTTCTATATTTTGATTGATCTGGGTTATATATGCTTTTTCCTACTGCACAATTCCTTCCCGTGATGCATCTGGCTTTAGTTTTACATATACTTAATTTTGCATAGTGCTTAGGGATTTCCCTCAGAGTTCACGCAGAGGTCATTGTTTGCCTGACTGCACATCGACCTTCAGCCAGTCTAGGCTGGATGGGTCTGCTCACTCTGTATCTTCAATATTTAAGAATATTCCTGAATAAGAGCTGTCCACAAAAGAGGTCATGAATGGCTATCAGGGGCAGAGAAACACACCATTTTTTGGGGTGTGTGTTTGTGCAGCTTGATGCAGGAGGGGGGTCCTAGGTTGTCAACTGCCTTGTTAGAAGAGGGACATGTGTACAGTTTCCCAGGTGGCTAAGATGCTTGCCACCTTGTCACCACGCCTGCTTTATGCGTGTCAGGGATTGCCCAGGTCGTTGTGCATGCTAGGCGAGTTCTCGCTCAACTAAGCCACACCCCCAGCCTGAAAATGCATAACTTCTTTAGGGTTTCTCTGTGCAGCCCTGGTTGTGCTGGAACTCACTATGTAGACCAGGCTGGCCTCAGACTCACAGAGATCCCCCTGCTTCTACCTCCCAAGTGCTGGGATTAAAGGTATGTGCCACCCTGCCACTGCCCATTGAGATTGCATAACTTTTATTTTTATTTTTTTAAAAGATTTATAATGTATACAATGTTCTGCCTACATATATGCCTGCAGGCCAGAAGAGGGCACCAGATCTCATTACAAATGGCTGTGAGCCACCACGTGGTTACTGGGAATTAAACTAAGGACCCCTGGAATAGAAATCAGTGTTCTTTTTTTTTTTTAAAAGATTTATTTATTATGTATACAACATTCTGCCTCCATGTATGCCTGCACGCCAGAGGAGGGCTCCAGACCTTATTATGGATGGTTGTGAGCCACCATGTGGTTGCTGGGAATAGAACTCAGGACCTTTGGAAGAGCAGCCAGTGCTCTTAAGCACTGAGCCATCTTTCCAGCCCAAAATCAGTGTTCTTAACCACTGAGTCACTTCAAGCTATTGCCCCAAGAATGCATAATTTTTTTAAAATGTTTGATATTTAATCAAAAGAGATTGGACTAATTCTGTGGTCACCGGCTCCCTAAAGTTCTTAAATTGTTTGTTCAGCTGATGTATTCTGATAGAAAAGTAATGTCTCAGTGAGCATCGCCCACACCCAGCTACCGAGCACAGCTGTGTTAAATGTCTGTGGAGGACACTGTGTATTGCTTGCACAGCCTGTGTGGTGTGTGGAGAGGCCGGCTGCACTATTGTACCCTAACACTTCTTTCTTTAGAGTGGCATTTCCAATGCCCAGAGGCAGATACCGTGCTACCTAGCATGATATCTCTCTTTCCTGCTAAGTACTCTACAGTGTACCTTAATGGTGATGGGTATTATGAGAATATTATTTAGAATTTTATTTTTAAGTACTTATTATTTTTATTCACGTGTCTCTGTGTATGTCTACCACATGAGTGCAGCGACCACAGGAGTCCAGAAGAGGATGTTGGATCCCTTGGCGCTGGAGTTACAGGCAGTTGTAAGCCACCTGATGTGGGTGCTGGGAACCAAACTTGGTTCCTCTGAAAGAGCAGCAAGCACCCTTAACTGCTGGGCTACCTCCCTACCACCCATGACACATGTTTTTAAAGAATCAAGTCCAACTTCACTATCACTTACATATTTTATAAAAATAAGAGGTGTAGAGAATAGATCAGAGTTGTACAAAAAGTAGCACCTAGATCTGTGCACCCCACGCTGTTCACAGGTGGTGTGAGGTGGTCCCCCACATCAGGTGCAGCGGCTACACTGGTCAGAGGGCTCTGTGCAGACAGCACTGGGCACACTTCTCAAAGCCCTCTGGGCAGCAGGGGCAGATCTGGCAGGAGGTGCCCAGCACCAGGAGTGAGATCCAGAGGCACTGCAGGAGCAGTTGGAGCCCTCGGTGAGAGGGCACAGCAGCTAGACAGACGCTCACAAACGTGCAGGGAGGCGTGGGAGGACATTAAAAATTAACTGGACACTAGGTTGTAATTTCTTGAGTGTTGACGGCCCTCTCTCTCTGGAAAAAGATCCCTGACATTAGCAAGCTGTAAACATGAAGACCCTGCCCTCCATGTTTGCCCTTTGTAGATGCCCAGGGTCCCTTTCTATTCTGAACACCTTACTAGCTTGCCTCACAGATTACGGCCAAGACTTCAGCTGAGGTTTGCTGTTAAGTTCAGCTCTGCTGGTTGGAAATTGCTGTTTTAGGAGGCTTGAGAACTGTGATTTTGAGACTTTTTTTGGGGGGGTCAGGGGCGAGTTCAACCTGAAGGTCGGAAAAGCAAAACAGCCAGCCATTGGCTCTTACATCTACCTCAGTCCAAAGTAGTGATTCTATCTCCAGGAATCTCAAATTGAGATTGTGTCTGTGAGCTGTCTCCTCCTGTTTTATATTCCTCTCTAGGCCTGGGATTAAAGGCATGCACCACTGGGATTAAAATCATGCACTGCCTGGTTTCTATGGCAACTAGTGTGGCTACTGGGATTAAAGGTGTGTGTCACCACTGCCTGGTCAGTAGGGCTGTTTTACTTTCTGATCTTCAGGAAATCTTTATTTATTAAAATGCAAATGAAATATTACTACATTTCCCCTTTTTGTCTAAAATAAAAAGGCTATAACTAATATAAGAAAACTATATACAATAAGTACAATGACTGTATGCAATATGTACAGGCAATAACTACATCAACACTGTCTAGTGCATTTGCATTTGACAAATTCAGAGAAAATACTCCATATCTACCTTTTCATCCTATCCTATCTATAGCTCCTTTTCTTTTTTTCAAAACAAGAACCTTGAATCTAATTCCTTTATCTTTTTCCTGACAATTACCAATAATAACTTTTTTTGTTGTTGTTGTTTTGTTTTTTCAAGACAGGATTTCTCTGTGGCTTTGGAGCCTGTCCTGGAACTAGCTCTTGTAGACCAGGCTGGCCTCGAACTCACAGAGATCTGCCTGCCTCTGCCTCCTGAGTGCTGCGATTAAAGGCGTGCGCCACCACCGCCTGGCACCAATAATAACTTTTAACTAGCCCTTCTAAACAATTATAAATACCCATAATCCATTAAATAACCCAACACCATACTCCCCCATCTCTTGGGAATGTAGGTATCATATTCTCAAATTTATTTCCTGCTCTCTGGGGATGACATTATCTTTAGGGGATCCTGAAAAGAAAATTGTGTGTTAATTGTCAAGTCCTGGGAGAGGTAGCTGTATCATTTTTGTCCAGCCTACGGGTTATGGGAAAGTGCAGGGCTCGTCTCAAGTCCTGGCTAGAGCAGTCTATTAGGCTGGATCATCTCAGCTAGTCACCTCGAAATTATTCTGAGCAGTTTGCAGTCCAAAGCCAACCCTTAGGTGGTGTTTTTCAGCTTAGTAATGTGATCATAGTCCTGGAGGAGTTGTTGTTGTGGGGCCCCATCCTCATTATGGAGACTTCAAAGGTCACTGTTAGGTGTGGTCACGGTTCAGTGCAGAAAACTGATAGAGACTCAAACCTAAAATCATGTACAGGAAGGTGGATGAAACCTTTTTCTAGAATTAGTTAGTACTCTATATGACCATTAATATCATGACAAAAAGTTTAATACACACACACACACACACACACACACACACACACACACACACACATAAATCTTATAAATCTTACACCTTAAGAAAAGCTGACAAAGGGTTACTATAAAACCAAAGAATTATGAGATTAGTAGCAATAAAATAGTACTTAAATTTTGTCTTTCTTCTGTCCCATATCATAGCTCTTCTAACATGAAACAGAGATTTTGAATTTCACTTTAATAAGCATCCTTGGGTTTAGAGAAAGAGAAAACCACACTCCTACTCCAAAGACAGCTTTAATCTTTAATTGGACTGGGACTACAAAAAATCATTTGCGCCGGGCGGCGGTGGCGCACGCCTTTAATCCCAGCACTCGGGAGGCAGAGGCAGGCAGATCTCTGTGAGTTCGAGACCAGCCTGGTCTACAAGAGCTAGTTCCAGGACAGGCTCCAAAGCTACAGAGAAACCCTGTCTCGAAAAACCAAAAAAAAAAAAAAATCATTTGCATTATACATCTGTAGAGAACAGCAGAAACAAACATTTGGGGAGATTTGTGGAATTTTACCCTGTTGGAAATGTGATGTACCAATAGGCCAATTTACTCTTTTTCTGGAGACATTTTTTTTTCTGTATGATTTGCTCTTTTTCTTCAGATTTCTCATTTGTCCAGGGGCAATCCTAAGTAGAAAGAATATTGCAGAAGGCATCACAACACCTGATTTCAGATTATTCTACAGAGGACACAGACAAAATGGTTCCATCACAAATAACAGACGTGTAGACATCACAACAGATTAGATTAACCAGGAATAAACTCACAAGACATGGGTATTATTTTTTAAAAGTCTTCATCTCAAAGACATTTTCTGTTTAAAACAAAACAAGAAAACAAAACAAAACTAAAAAAGAACACCGGCGCCATCAGCTCTACTGGTTAAGTCTCACTCGGCACAGTTCAGAGGTCCAGTCCATCCTGGCAGGGAACACGGAGGCCTGCAGGCAGATGTGGTGCTGGAGCTGAGAATCCTACGTCTTTATTTAGATACAACAGGAAGTCGCCTCATTCGTTTTGTTTGGCACAGACTGGCCTACGATACAGTCAGTGGACATTCTTCAGGCTCTGGAAGATGTGGAGTTTTTAAAAATTATTTATTTATTATGTACAGTGTTCTGCCTGCATGCGTACCTACACCCCAGAAGAGGGCACCAGATCTCATTACAGATGGTTGTGAGCCACCATGTGGTTGCTGGGAATTGAACTCAGGACCTCTGGAAGAACAGCCAGTGCTCTTGACCACTGAGCCATTTCTCCAGAGCTTAAGAATGTCAGCGATGCAGAGGACAAAGGTGGGAGGTACACGCCACGGTTACCCACCACAGCCAGAGTTCTCAAATCTTATAGGGACCTCAATTCAGAGTAAACAGAGATTGTGGTTTCAACTTAGAAAATAGAGTTGGGGTTCACCAGTCTGAAGGAGAGCCGGGGCTTAAGAAAAGATTTTCATATAGATTTTAAACATGAGGGTTGGGAGGAGCACCCTCTCAGAAAGAAAACACGACACATTCCCGAGCATTCACGTGGACTTCTCTAGAGGCAGCAATGGTGTCTTTACCAGCCATCTAGAGGGTGTTGGGGGCTTGAAGCTATTATCTGCAGAGCGGCTCCTGAGGTACCTGATAGGATTAGAACTGATAAGTAAAAAGTCTAGATCACGGTGCAGGAAGATGAATTATCTTTATCGTAAAGGAAGTTGGGTTCTTTTAAAAAATGTAATTATTATAGTTGTTGTTGTTGTGTATGTTGGCACGCTTATGCTGCAGGCCCATGTAGAGGTTGGAGAACAACCTTCTCGAGTCAATTCTCTCTCTCCATCCTGGGTTCTGACTGAAGTCAGTCGTCATGCCTGTTTGGCAAGTGCTTTTACCATCTGAGCCATCTGGCAGGCCTCTCTACACAAATAAGAGTCTTGTTCAAGATCTCCAGGAATGGGGAAAGGAGGGAGGCCCTCCCTACCCCAAGTCACAGACACTCAGGCCTTGAGCCTGGGTCATTGCTATTTTTGCATAAAGGGCTGTTATTTTTATCGGTAACAGTCACAGCAAATGGCCTTAAACTGTTCGGGATTCTTCCCCCCCCCCCCACTGTTTAAGAAGTTTTATTTTATAACCATGCAAGTAGAACATTATCCAAATTTCACACTCCCATTTCTTTGAAAAATTAGGCCAACATCTTCCACAGCAGAAATAAAAATTGATTTGGCATCTTAAATTCTGATTAAACTTTGTACAATTAAAACAGAACCAAACAACCAAGTCCTTTGGGTAATGAAAGCCCTGGTGAGGCTGAGGAGACCCTCACTTTCTGGGACCCAAGGTAACAGGTGATGGGGTTTATTAGAAACTCAAAGACATCTGTGTCTCCCAAGTGCTGCTGGGATTAAAGGCGTATGCCACTACGTTTTCGGGGATTCTCGATTCTCAAATGGTCAGAGGCTTCAGACTCCTGACTGAAGGGTTCCTTTTCCTTCCTGTGTCCCCATAATCCTCCCTCTTTCAGCCACTAATTTTAATTCTCTTAGGAATTGCCACGCTGATTTTCATAGTGGCTACACCAGCTGACACTCACCAACAGTGCATGAGGGTTCCTTGTTTCCCACGTTCTCACTGGAATGTTCTGCCGTTTGTTTTCTCAATCGTAGCCATTCTGACTGGGATTAAAGTAGCTCAAAGTAGCTCTAATTTGCATTTTCCTGATGGTCAAGGATGTTGAACACTTGTTAAAATATTCCTTAGCTATTGGTATTCCTTCTTTTAGAACTTTTTAGTTCCATAGCCCACTTAATAAAAGAGATTTGATGAGAGAGAGAGAGAGAGAGAGAGAGAGAGAGAGAGAGAGAGAGAGAGAGAGAGAGAGAGAGAGAGAATCTATGTGCAGGTACCCTCAGAGGCCAGAGAGGGTGCTGGATCCTATCTTAGCATTTCTCTTACTGTGAAGAGATATCATGACCAAGGCAACTTATAGAGGGTTAGTCCATTATCATCATCAGGGAATGTGGTGGCATGCATGCAGGCAGGCAAGCATTTTGCCGGAGAAGTAGCTGCGAGCTGCATACTGATCTGCAGGGAGATGGGGGGAGGAGGAGGGAGAGGGAGACTGGGCCTGGAGGCCTACCCCCAGTGCACACCTCCTCTAACAAGACCACACCTCTTAATCCTTCCCAAAGAGTCCCACTCACTGGGAACTCAACATTCAAATATATGAGCCTATGGGGGCCATTCTCATCTAAAATATCACAGATTTCCTGGAGTTGGAGTTACAGATAGTTGTAAGCTGCCTGTTATGGATGCTGGGAACTGAATTCTGGTCTTCTGCAAGAGCAGTACATGGTCTTCCTTTCTTTCCTTCCTTCCTTCCTTCCTTCCTTCCTTCCTCCCTCCCTCCCTCCCTCCCTCCCTCCCTCCCTCTCTCTCTCTCTCTCTCTCTCTCTCTCTTTCTTTCTTTCTTTCTTTCTTAGCAGTACATGTTCTTAACTGCTGATCTATCTATCTTTCTAGCCTCCATAGTCCATTTTTAAATTGTTTTTTTTTTTGTGTTTAGTTTTCTGAGTTCTTTGTATATTCCAGACACTAATCTCCTGTCAGATGTATAGCTCCAAACACCCCCCCCCTCCATTTTGAAAGTTGTCTTTTTCATTGATTATATTTCCTATTTGTGGCACAGGTTTTTAATTTCTTGAAGGCCCATGTAGGTGAGTTTTTCTGTGCCATGACCACTTCCCAATAACCAATAAGGAGACTTATTAACTACAAATGCTCGGTTGATAGCTCAGACTTATTACTAGCTAACTCTTACAGTTAAACCATATCTGTTTAATCTATGCTCTGCCATCCCAGTATCCTCAGTTTATCCTGCCTTGCTATAGGCCAATCAGCTTCTTTATTAGCCAATGAGAGTCACACACATTCACAGTGTACAGAGGACCATTCCACAGCAGGCCCAGTTGTGACTGTTACCTGGGGGATGGTGACTGAAGTCCTCTTCAGAAAGTCCTTACCTCAGCTCTTAGCACAAAGTGTATTCCTTACCTTTTGTGTTAGAAGTTGCAGTTTCCAGGTTAGGTTTTTTTTGTTGTTGTTGTTTGTTTTTTTTTCTTTTTTTGTTTTTGAGACAGGGTTTTTCTGTGTAACAGCCCTAGCTGTCCTGGAACTAGCTCTTGTAGAATAGGTTGGCTTTGAACTCACAGAGATCCGCCTGCCTCTGCCTCCTGAGTGCTGGGATTAAGGGTGTGCGCCACCAATGCCCAGCTTACAGTTGCTATTTACAGGAGGGGTGGAGTCCCCCTATGTGGCCTGGACAAATTTGCCTCAGGTCCCCCCACCTAGCTGACTACAGACATGCACTGCCGTGCCCAACTTTGTTCATGGATGGATGAAGTCAGTTTCTTCAAATCACCTGTGAGGCGTGTTAAGTTCCAGCAGCCA
This sequence comes from Arvicola amphibius, assembly GCF_903992535.2. NCBI lineage: Eukaryota > Metazoa > Chordata > Mammalia > Rodentia > Cricetidae > Arvicola > Arvicola amphibius. The sequence goes on along the minus strand of NC_052052.2, from coordinate 26,000,002 downwards.
AGAGGAACTGTCAAATGATCAAAAGGGTGAAACATGGGAACTGTAAAAATGACTTTGTCCCTCCTGCCCCCAAACCTCCACCCCAGAGTCTCACTGTGTTGCTCAGGACAGTTGTGAACACAGAGGCGCAAGCTGTCCTCTTACCTCAGGCTTCTGAATGCTGAGACTACAGAGTCTGTCTGTCCGAAGGGGCAAGTATTTAATATTTATGTTGACAGCCTCAAAGAAATAAGCAAGGTTGCACACGAGCACATATTCAGAGATTCCTGCATTGAGGTGGAAGTTTCACCTTATCACTGAGATTCCTTAAGTCCATGTGAGGGACTGTCACCTGGTGGCTGGGGCTGTGGAGACAGCCTTCTTTACCTCGATACTGAGTTCCCTGATGGCAGCTGTAAGGGAAGTTGCTAGATCACACTTGTCATAAAACAAACTTTGAGTTTTTATATTATTTTATTTCTGGTTTCCTAAGACAGTGTCTCACTATGCAGGCCAGGCTGGCCTCAGGCTCACAGGGATCCACTTGCCTCTATCTTCCAGTGCTGGGAGTAAAGGTGTGTGCCACCATGCCTGGCCGAGAGCTGGTTTTCTAACATCTTAGTCTGATGTTTTCTTGTATAGGGATCTCAGAGAACTCAGATCGAACAACTTTTAGGAGTCTGTATAAATAAATAAAAATGTATTATGTATACAGTATTCGCCTGCATGTGTGCTCGAGGGCACCAGATCTCCTTACAGATGACTGTCAGCTGCCATATGGGTTTTGGGAATTGAACCCGGGTCCTCTGGATGAGTAGCAGCCAGTGCTCTTAACCACTGAGCCGTGTTTCTAGCCCTGTCCTTATTTTTTTTTAATTAAAAGGTTTTGAAGCACATGGGAACTTGCTCAGGGTGAATATCCGACGCCGGGACTCCGTGAGTGTGAACTCTGACCCTCCTACTGCAGCAGACGGCTCCCTTCACCTAACCCTGAAGCATCAGAGCGATAAGGACACAACAGCTGGAACAGCTGGAACAGGGTTTTAAAGTTATTATTTTTATTGCAGGTATCAGTGGAAGTTACACTTTAAACAAGATAAGCAACAATAAAACCATTAATTTTTTTAAATCAAAGAGTAAAAACAAACACAACATAGAATCCTTCTTGTTTGTGGAACGACTTGGTCCCAGGACATTTTGGTGACATTTGGCTCAGGAAGAGTCATGAGTACTTCTTTAATGTGGTGTCACATATGACCAAACTGTCTGAAACTAGCTTCTACAAGCTCAGCTTCACACAGAAGGGGAAGTCATTTTGGGAAATTGTTTTTTTAGGGTAAGATGGTTTGGTTCAAAGTAGAAAATTTAATACCAAGTTAGAAATAGCAAAGACAAGCACTTCTGGTTAAAACTTTATTTGCTTTCTGCTTGTCATAATCACGCATTGTCTTTAAGGAGTTACCATGACAAACCAGAGCCTGGGCCCAGTACACAGTGACAGAATCCAGCACTGGGTGGATCTAATGGCACAGTGACCATGCACATCACTCCTAACACAATTCCAATTCCTCCTCACAAACACAGCAGCCAAGGTCAGCATTTTGTATCTCTTCTGGCCCCATAGTAACTTACAGATCAAACCCACTCCACCGTCTTAACAGCGTGTAGCCAAGTCTGTAAAAAGGTGGCGGCCAGACAAGCATCACGAAAGGCCGTGGTGAAACGCGACAGCAACTGCTCTTCTGAAAAGCCAACAGAGACCACGAGGTGAGCTCAGGATGATGAGGAAGGGGGTTGGAACCCCATCCGTGGTTGTGCCCTGGGGTCAGTAGAAATATTTGGCAAGAGCAGGGAGCAGGAGCAGAGGGTGGAGAAGATTACTCTGAATTTATGTAATATCTTAGTTTTAAAATGTTCTGTTATTCACCCCGGAGCAGAAGCGCACATCTGCAGAACAAGTAGGCACACCGGGTCTCGGGACTGAAAGGCAAGATTTAGAAGGCTCTCCACACAGAGGACATTTCACAGGTGGCTCCACCTCCCCGCATGCCTGACAGTTCACAGTTCACTCCTCAGAAGGGTCCCTGTAAGAACGTTAGTTCTTCATCCATCACCTGGTCCAAAGCAGCAGCAGTGTGTGAGGCCGGAGCGGTTAGTAACGCTGTGTGTTAGAGAGGGGTGGGCTTGCAGTGGAACGGTCACACTGCCATTTTAGTCTTCCCGACATGAAACAACACATTGTTTCGTCTACTTCAACTCAACTCATATATATTATCAAGTACTTATAGACACACGCGTACACACACCGCTGCTTTCCGCAGCTACAGATGCACCCGTGTATTTGTTCACACAAATGATACATTACAAGATACAGTAATACTTTTTACGGGTCCAGAACTGAGACAGGCATTAAAGTGTCACATGACAGGAAGCCCCGATTAACAGCGTTCTGATGTATCAGTGTTAGCTATCACACGGCACGCTAAGGCCTCTCTCTCTCTCTCTCTCTCTTTCTCTCTCTCTCTCTCTCTCTCTCTCTCTCTCTCTCTCTCTCTCTCTCTCTCTCTCTCTCTCTCTCTCTCTCTCTCTCTCCCTCTTTCTTTCTGAGACAAGGTCTTGCTACAAAGCCATGGCTGGCCTGGAATTTGGATGATCCTCCTCCTCTGCCTTCCAAGTGCTGGGATTACAGATGTGAGTCACCACATCCAGCTTTTTATCTTTAAGTATAAAGCTCCCCAGTGTCTCACCTTGTAATCTAATTGTTCTGTTAAACTAACCACAGATACCAGCTTTGTTAGCGAGATGTTGGAAAGGCCCAGATGCTTGCAAGAACGGGAGGTCAGAAACTGGAGAGATTAAGATGAATAAAGAATTCATCCAAACCCTGTATATTTAACACACATCCATTTTTTTTAACAAATAAAAACAAAAGCAATACACTTGTTTGTTGCAAAGGAATTGTTTATACCTGTGGCGCTATGCCCTTTGTGATTTCTTAGGAACTGGAGCCCCTTCTTACAAGGAAGTGGCTTCCTGTTGAAATCTGTTGAAGCGTAAGGCCTTGCTGGCATTCCACAGGTGCCTGGGTCGTGCGTACAATATCACTGCAGTCCATCTTTCTCTGACTTGTGGGAAAGGGTCTCGCTTACTTCATACCTGTGACCCGCCTGCGGCAGCCTCCTACATGCTGGGACCTCCGGTGCCCCACCGTGTCTGGCTTACGTTCTAGCTTTTATAGAGAAGTGACAGCTGGAATTTTGAACGTAAAAGCAAAGTTCAGTTCTGTACAGTGACAGGTGAAGTCGGCACACTTTCCTTCTTAGAGTCTACCTACTTCTCCAAGGGAAAGCTACCCAACATCTGCCAAGAAACGCAGGGCAAGCCCCACGGCACAGCAGTTGGGCAGATGTGAAGCAGAGGCGCCTGGACACAGGTCGAGTTAAGATCCGAGTGCCCAGTGGCTTCATCATTAACTCAAAATGCAGCTGCAACCAGTTTAGCACCACCGAGAGGAATTCGGTTTTTGAAAACTCATGTTTTTGCTAGGGGTTATTACAGGGAAAAAAACGTGCCCATGCACTGGACACCTGGCAGGGAAGAAACAGGATACTCTGGAGCACCGTACTGCGATGCCGTCAAGCTTCTCATATTTGATTCCTAAAGCGATCTCTTTCACAGAGGCCGACTGCGGAGGAGGCGTTCAGACCTCCCCTACACTCGGAGCCTCTGAACAGCTCTTTCTTTGTGCAAGCCAAGGATTCTAACAGACTGATTCTCAAGACTTGGCGAGGTAGGTGAGGGCTGGGACTATCACAACAGGGAGACGGTGGAGCTAGTGTGACGACGCCCAAGTTTCTGGCTCATGTTCTAGGCCCTTTCCACTCTCAAAGGCACACATAATTTCTCAACAGTCCTCTTCTAGTTGAGACCTTTTCAAAGTCACATCTGAAAACACCGTATGTCTCCCTGAAACCTAGGCCTGATCAGAGATGAGCTGAATTCTTTCTTTCTTTTTTTTTTTTTTAGAGAAAGGGTCTTATACTGCCCAGGCTGACCAGAAACTCAAATGTATGACCCATGCCTGGCATGTATGTATATATACGTAATTTATATACATATATGTAATTTATAATTTTATTCATGTGTGTATGTGCTCACTAAGGCCAGGAGGGGGCATCAGATCCCTCGGAGCTGGAGCTTCAGGCATTGGTGAGCTGTCAATGTGGGTTCTGGGCACCCCATCTCTGGTTCTCTGACAGGAACAGTAAGCTTTCTTAACAGCTAAACATCTCTCTCTAGTCTCTAAAATATTATTTTTTTGTATAGAATTTTTTACATATCAAGAGGTCAAGTGTGATAAATATATCTATATAACAACTTTAGTCAAATAAATAAATATGTAAGTTGAGTGAGTTGTCAAAGTATTAATTCATTCAACCTATTAAAAATATATATTTAAGAAGCCATTATCAAAATAAGTCAGAACTTTTTTTCTTGGTCTGAAGCTTAAGATGATCAAACTCAGAGATCACCCTGCCTCCCAGGGTGCAGGGGTTAAAGGTGTGTGCCACCACGCCCGCCTGGTTAAAACAGTCTTTTGATCACGCAGAAACTTCTGGCAAATGATCCTGCTTCCCAGGCACTCTAAAGACTATTATTTACTCACGGTGGAGTTCTATGTAAACCGCCTGTGAACTTTTTTGTTTTCTGTTTAAAGAAGAGAAAAAGTTGTGCCCCAGGCTAAGAAGGCACCCGAAAAACTTTCCATCTCTATTCTAGAAGATTCCACCAGTTCAAGCTTGCTGTTCTTGGTGGTGGTTTAGGAGGGGACAAGGCAGGGGCAGGTCTGTGCTTGGAGGCATGTGCTTAACCACTGACAGTTCTACTAGTCCTCTGAGCGCCCTCATGAGTGGGAAAAGGACGCATGTAGGTTTGCAAGGGCTCATCAACAGTGACTGGAAAGAGTACCAGGGTTAGTCATCGTCAGAGATCAAATCTATGGCTACATCGGAACAAACTGGATGCATTAACCAGGTAGAACCATTTATATCAAGATCCTGCCTTCATTCCGACCCACTAGTGTTTTCCCCAAATCCTTACAGAAAAGTCTGGCAAGGCCCAGCTTGGTGTTTTCTAAATAGAGAGCCACCAAAGCTACGGCAGGCAACTCCAGGCTTCTATTGAAGGATAAACACCTCACATGATCCCTCACTGTAATGCAGAGGTGACTTCTAAGACAAACTCGGCAAGAAACGGCGCAGCTCTGGGTTTGGGACAAGCAGCTAATACAGGTCTCCATTATGAACCCTTTCCTGACATCTGTATCAAACAGCAGCTACGGCTCTATTATCTGTGGTTCGAGGATCCCTGCTTCCATCCTCTGCTTGTTCTCGCACTGCTCAGTTTCTTTATAAATGTCCCGTTTTCACAGATAATAAAGGTGGGGGTCACACACACAACACATTCGAACCACTCCTTCTTTGAGATGAAGATTATCAAGTGGCCAACTCCAGGGAGTTCTGTTTGTTTCTCCAAACAAACATCATGAAGAGAAAGCTTTAGGCATGAACCAGCAGAGTAACTTCCCTCTCTAGTCTCTGACGCAGCCAGTTATGAGTATCCCAGGATGGCCTCCAATTTAGTATGCAATCAAAGACAACCTCGAGCTATGGATCCCTGAGTGGGATTATAGGAGTGTACCGCCAAGCCTAGCGAGGTGCTGGGGATTAAACTCAGGGCTTTGTGCATGTAAGCCAAGCACTCTTCTGTATGAACTACATCCTCAGACACTGATGTGAACTGTAAACAAAATTACAGACTTGCACACAGTCCAGGACTGGGAAAAATAAACACAGAGACGGCTACTGACCAACTCCACTGTTCTTTTACACAGGACAGTTCCTATGCCTCACTGCACAGATACTTGGCTCTGAAGAGGTGACCTATAAAAAGCAAGCCGTCCAGTATTTCACTGTTAATGTAGCCTTGATGCCAGGTATCTGGGTATATGGAGACTACCACAGAAGCTCAGGTCCCTAAAAGCTTTCTGAAGGAAAAAAGAAAACTGGATTACAGAGAGCCTTAAAAACATTAGTCTAAAAGAATTTATGCCCATCTAACTGGCAGAACGCTGACCTACATTAAAGCTGAAGTCATAAACAGTGCACATTCTTAACAGAGGACCTATCTATCCTTGCAGAGACAAAACAAAACAACAAAACAAAACCGACCCACCTGAAACAGTCTCTACGCATAGCTCACACGCCCCAATGATCAGGGCACTGATAGTCAATGAGAACTTAGTCTGGGCTGAAGGGAGGCATCCAGAAGCTACGTTATAAAGCAAAGTATGGAACAGAAAGATGGAGAGAGATGATTTGGCTGATGTCCACATGGAATCACATGCTGACTCAGTTTACAGTGTAAGTTTTTACATGTCATAAAAATATTTTCCTATTTCCAAGTACTTAAACCTTTCCCATTTTCCTCCCTCTCCCTGGAACAGCAGGATATATAGTGAGAGAAACAAAATGCATTCAGCCTCAATAATGTGACACTGAGAAATTCAAGAAGGGATGGAAGCTGCCTTTCAATTTTTCCCAGGAAAGAAAAATTCTTTATCAAGCAAGTTCAGAGTGTAAAAATAAAATGGAAATATTTTACCTTCTTGAGGGAACACATTTTTCTCACATACTTATGTTTAAAGGAATTATGTGCCAATATTATATTGATCCACTAAAAACTGCTTTGAAGCTGAGCGTTTAATCCCAGCACTCAGGAGGCAGAGGCAGGGGGATCTCTGTGAATTCGAGGCCAGCCTGCTCTACAATAGCTAGTTCCAGGACAGGTTCCAAAGCTACAGAGAAACCCTGTCTTGAAAAACAACAAAACAAAACAAAACAAACAAAACAAAAATTTATATATATATATATATATGTATATATACATACACACACACTTGAAATTAATATTCTATAGTCATACTTTTCACTGCTTTCCAGTTAGTTCATGTTACTGCTCAGTTAAGATTCTGTTGCTGAGTTTTTTATTTTTGGAAACAAGATCTCACTGTATAGCCCTGGTTTGCCTGGAATTACAGAGATCTGCCTGTCTCTGCCTCTTGGGTACTGCAATTAAAGCCGTGCACCACCACTTCTGGCTTACTTAGGAAAACTGCAGTTAGCTGACATACTCTATTATTCAATCCCTGCCCTTTGCAGATACCTACACTCTTTTTCTTTACTGATACTCAGGGTTGAATTAACTTTAAACTATTCTAGGAAAGTTCAGGGTAGCAAATCTTCCAAATAATTATAGGAAGGAAAATCTCATTTCAAAGTCAATTATCAATGACTTGTCTTTTTCTATTTGTCTTCCTGACTATAAAAAGGAATCACAGTCTTGAGCAATGAGCCTCAAGCTAAAAAAAGAACTCTATTGGTCCAGTTTGTTAGTGTTAGTCTGCTCCAAGTGAAGGAGAAAAACAAACCTAACCTGCAGAGAAGGCCCTCCTATCTACATGTAGGAAGCCACCTAAAAACTGTCTTTAATGCCCAGTATATAAAATATTAAATATTCTAAATTAGAAAATAGCATCAATGGTTTATTGGTAAAAATTCAAACTCCATAGAATTAGTAGTTTGGTTTATATATTAACACACCATCTTAATTTCTGCTAATTTTACAAAGAAAGAGAAAAGCTAGAAACATCTATAAAAATAAAATCCTTAAGTCCAACATCTAGGACAAAATACAAAAGTTGCACGCAGATTGCCAATAAATATGAACATCACGACAGAAAAATTAACCTTAAAAATAAGCTGATAATTGCTATTGAGACACTAGAGAAATGAGAACGTTCGATGTACAGAGACAAAGTACACAGCAGACGATCAGTGTTTGTTACCGCCACCATGACGTAATGCAGCAGTACAAGGTTGCTGATGACGTAATGCAGCAGTACAAGGTTGCTGATGACGTAATGCAGCAGTACAAGGTTGCTGATGACGTAATGCAGCAGTACAAGGTTGCTGATGACGTAATGCAGCAGTACAAGGTTGCTGAGGTGTGGTGTTTCTGTCTCAGTCTCGGGATCTTCTGCAGGGACGCTCACTAAATTCACACGCAGGAACTGGTTAAGCTGACCATTTATGTTGTTTACTGAGTCATGGTATCAGGACAAGCTGTTTTCTAACAGAAATGGGTCTCATTCTGCTTATCCCCCACCACAGTCCAAATCTGCATTTTTTCCTCTTCCCCAGTGCTAGGGTTGAAGTCAGGGCTTTGCATATGCTAACTAAACGTGTACTCTACCACTTACAAACCCTTAGACCATGGTCTGTTGTTAAATAACCGGCCGCTCTCTCTTCCAGCCGTTCTCCAGTCCTCCCACCCTGGAAAGACAGGAGTCATCTAAAACCGTCACTACTATCCAAAAACAGAATTCCCCTAAAGACTGAGCGGCAATCTTTTTGCTTTCTCTCTTACATAGAAAAGGTCGGCTCAGGGGTAACTGGACAGGAAAAGTAGCTCAGAATACACAGTTCCTGGCACGGTCCCTTTGCCTTGGGGCACTTATTACTGTATCTGTTATCTGATATACATTGTAGTAGATTACTTCAAACATAGCTGAGAATTAAAAATTATATTTTCAGATTTACAAAATCAATTTGGTGAGCATTAACTTAGACATGTTACTACATAAAAGCCCCTTGGTTCTCTAGACCAAATTCAGGACAACAAATAACATTATTTATATGAAACTGTCATACTTGTGGTATTCTAAATTATCTTAAAAAATTTTTGCTTTATGCTATTTAAAAAATAAAAATCTACAGCACCATCTTCAGAAAAAGGCACTTTCTCAGACCGCCTTGATTTAAACAATGATTTACAAACCATTCAATGTCTGCCCTGAAAAATCTCTTTATTGAGACCCTAATATAGAACAATAAGAGATTCTGGTGACCTTAGACATTGATTTCAAAAAGAGAGGGAGCTTACTGACTGGCTGGACGATTTGAGAAGATCCTAATTTTGTCATACTGTTTGTTACCTGCAACTTTAACAGGGTCTTCTACTGGTAATCCAACCCACCCTCCATACTGAAGTTTACCATCCTTTGCTTCAAGTTAAAGTCATTAATTTCCATATTTTAAAAACAAAAGACTCTTAAGATTTAATAATATAAAACTCTAGGGCACTCCTTTTGATGGGTGAGGTAAATATCAACTGGCCATGGATAATCAACAGAAGCCTTGTCCATTTAAAAACCGCTGACTTACAGGGAAAATTATAAACTTAAATGTAACATTTTTAGAACTATGGAAAAAGTAAAAGTATTTTTCCTTTTGTGAATATATTTTATTTACAGATGGATCACCTTTTCCTGGAATTCAGCTTGGGTTTAATTAATCACAGCATCATATCTATCATCATAGATTTTTTTTTTTTTTAGAAACAATTCTCTTTTTGATTTCTTTTTTAATTTTATTGGTGGTTTTGCCTACACACACACACACACACACACACACACACACACACACACACACACGTCTGTGTGCCGGTGGTGGATCCTGGAGTTACAGACAGTTGTGAGCTGCCACATGGGTGCTGGGAATTAAACCCCAGGTCCTCTGGAAGAGACGTCAGTTCTCTTAACCACTGAACCATTCCTCCAGCCCCTCTGATTTCTTTTGTCTTGTTCTTTTCTTTTGAGTTTGCCCAAACCAAAACTTTGGGGACAGAGTATTGCTATGTAGCCTAGGCTGGCCTCAAATTGTATGTAGCCCATGTTGGTCTTGAACTCAAGACCCTCTGGCCTCAGCCTCTGGGTGTGAGGGTCACAGGCATGGGCTAAGCTCAGCTGTCTTCCTGATTTGTACACTGACTTTAAAATGAAAATATTTGTCGGACAGTGGTGGTGCACGTCTTTAGTCCCGGCACTCGGGTGGTGTGGGATGTCCTTCTGAAGATGTGCTGCTTTTATTAGTTTAGCAGCAGATTCAGTAATCTACCCTTTTATCCTACCATTGGCTTTATTTCTCAACCAATAAAAGCGACACATATACAGAAGGACATCCCACATCACACGGGAGGCAGAGGCAGGCAGATCTCTATGAGTTTGAGGCTAGCGTGGTCTACAGAGCAAGTTCCAGGACAGTCAGGGCTGTCACAAAGAGAAATCCTGTTTCGAAAACCAAAAAAACAAAACAAAACAAAACAAAACAAAACTTGTGAGTATGTGTATGCGCACACGTGCATGTACTTGAAACCACATGAGTGGTGCCGTGGCATGTGTATGGAGGTCAGAGGACAATAGGAAAATTTATAGGAGTTGATTAGTTCTCTTTCCACTGTTTGGGTCCCAAGGACTGAACTCAGGTTTTCAGACTTGGTGGTGAGTGTCTTTCCCTGCTGTGCCATCTCCTGCCCTCTGTACTGCCTTTTAAAAACTTATTCATGGCTTAATTTTTCAACTCTTTTTAAAAAATAATTTATTTTTATTTCATGTGCATTGGTGTTTTGCCTGCATGAATGTCTGTGTGAGGGTGTTGAATCTCCTGGAACTGGACTCACAGACAGGTGTGAGCTGCCATGTGGGTGCTGGGAATTGAAGCAGTCAGTGTTCTTAATTGCTGAGCCATCTCTCCCCCCCACCCAGCTTTTGGCTCTTATAGAACCACAGAAATGCTTATGTGTTAGGTGGAAAGGAAGTAGAAATACAAAGACCCTCTAAGTCAGGGTACAGCATCACTCAGGACGACCTCATGTGTTATAAAGCTCTTTGACTATTTTTATTAAAGCTTCAAAAATATCTACAAATTCCCCGGAAGGATGGAAAGGCCTAACCCTTCACATGCACAAGGCAGCTGAGTCAGGAACACTGGGCAAGTGACCTGTCTATCTTTGATAAACTCACTGATCTCATAAGAGGTAAGTAAACTACACGGAACTATTAAGAGTAGCCTTTCTCTGCAACAGGAGAATACCTACAGGGATAAGATAAATGGATTTTTGCTCTTGTTTTGCAACATGGTCTCGTGTAGCTGAGGTTGGCCTTGGACTCCTGATTCTCTTGAAGGCTAGAATTATAAGTGTACCTTACACCCGGCTCAGCTTAATGGCACCCAGTGGAAATTATACAGAGATATCAGTTAAACTTCTTGGCAAAACATTACTATCAAAGTTTGAAACAGAAAGAGAACAAATGACTCTACTAGTGTCCAAGTGGCCAGCTCCTTGAATTTCATAAAAATTAAGCACATGAAAAGCCCTACCACGTGCTTCAGGCAGATGTCTCTCTGGGGTTCACGCCTGTTGCTGGCCTCCAAGTGCTTACACTGCCCAACTGAGAGTTTGGAGCCATTTCTACTCAGCAGCAGTTGCTTTTTTATTTCCCAAGACACACTTCAAGTCTGCCGTCTTAAGACCCACAGGATCTTAAGACATGCATGTCAATATTAGGCTGTGGGGACCGCAGAGAGCCTGGCTTGGAAAGCTAGTATGGCTCTATAGAAGTAGGGGGGGGGAGTCTCTAGGTTAGAAGGTAGAGATAAATCTTTATCAAGAGCCATCCCAAACACACAGGACACTCCTACTGGGATTCCTTCTAGATTCTCTTCGGGAAGAAAAGTAAATTAATAGTTCATGTATAGAGAAGGGATATTTCCAGATCATATTTTTTTCTGAAAAACTTGTCAAAAGATAATTATTAGTAAAATGACAGGTATCTACATTTCTGTGAAAATGTGCAAAAGCTCAGGACTGAGAAGACTCAAGTACCAGCTGTGAGCTGTCAATGTAAAAAACAAAATAAACAAAACAAAACAACATTTCTAAAGCAAAGGTATTCTGTTACTAGACTGGAGCTAGAGCTGTTTCAAGTACCTGCTGTCACCTTCATAATTTATGTCCCTAAACTTACCTAACAAATCCAAAGGGTCGGGCGCTAGCATGGCATCTGGCACATCTTATTGGTTAGTGCAGCAATGTCGCCTCTCCCTAAGTAAATATAGCAGCTACAGAACCATTAACACACGGTCTCAATACCAGCACTTAGACATTACAATACAGAATCATGTAACATGCACGCCCCAGAGACACATCTGCCATCCAGAACATACATTAAGCTCCCAACTCTTCCTCACATGGAAACCAATTATTCGGTTGTTTAGACTGACATTTGTTTTGGTCGGTCTTATGAGATATGCCATAAAAACCTGCAGGCCAACATTCACGAGCTAGTGAGCAAGAGGAGGGACAGAAACGGAAAGTTACTATGGTTTCATGAGGTTTAAACTAAAAAAGGAACTTGAGAAAAGGATTAGGAATTCTATCCAGAAGTGCAAAAATAATTACTATAAATTTTAAGAAGTATTTTCCATAAGCCTTCTACCTTAAAACTCTAAACACAAAGTTTGTTGGCATTAAGTTTGGTATACCAATTTCTTAGTCGATGGAAAATAGAAATATACTATACATATTCTTCTAAGTTAATTACCTTAAACTAGCAAGACTGAATAATGTAAGAGCATTCTAAAAAAGAAACCATTCAAAAGATAAAACCTTATATTTTAGAAAAAAAATCCTTCCCCTTTAAAAAAAATCCTTCCAAATAAGAGTTAAAGTAAGGGCTTCACTCTGGCACATGTGAGATCAAAGGTCAGGAAAAAGACAGGGTGTCCATGTTGCTCCCTAAAGTCCCTCACATGAATATGTGCAGAAACCACAGACAGATGAAGATGTTTTACTTACACTGCACAGACAGAGGCTGCACTGTTCTCTTCTCTTGCCCATCTTCCCAAACAGCCAGACACGGTGGTAGGAACCCTATGGTCCAGCTACCAGGGAGGCGGAGGCCAGAAAACAGCTGGAGCCCAGGTGCTGGAGGCCAGCATGGCAATATAGGGAGACTTTGTCTCCAAAGCAAGCAAGTGAACAAACAAACCCCAAATATGTTGCAAGGATTTTTCCTTTTGCCAGGGAGGAGATGGGAAAGTTTTGGAAGGGAAAAAACTTTACAAACTACACAAATATCCTTTGTAAAGTGCTTTGAAACGGTATTGAGAATTGCAGCTTAGATCCTTCAAAGCAATGAAAGGAAAAATATAGTACTTTCTTAGTTTTCTGCCAGAGGGACAAAAGACCTCAGACCTATGGGAGGACATGGGCTCAGAGTTCAGGCTCAAAATGCAGTAAATGGGCACTAGCAGTGGATTAGAGGCAGCGAGCAAATGAAGATCTAGGTCCATTACTTTTCACACGCAGATGGAGATCCTGAAAGGCTGACAGTGCCCACAACAAACTGTAGTGTCTGTCCCCGAACCAGTGTGTTAATAAGAACAGAGAAAATTCAGATGCAATTTTCATGAATTACAGAGTACAAAGTTCCCTGAACCCTACATTACTGAGAAACTCAGCGTTGACAGGCTAAAAGTGATCAACGAAAGTTATTGACTAAGAAGTGGAGAAAAATAAGCTTTTAAAGATTTCCCCCCATGTTCAGAAACTTAACTAACTTTAAATGATCAAAGTCCTAAGTTCCTTTGTCATTGTCATCTTAGTGTGAAAGAGAAAGTTACACTGGTGAAAAGATAGGAACAAACCCCACCCAGTATTTTCTTGATTTCTTTTGGTCAAAGAAGCACAATTCTTGACAATCAAGATCTATTTTAAATAATTAAAAAATCTTTAAATCTTAAGGTGTTCACTGTCTTTTTTTGGAGACAGGGCTGTCATGGCTGTCTTGGAATTTGCTCTGGAGACCAGGCTGTCTCCCGAGTGCTGGGGTTAAAGGTGTGCTCCACCGCTGCCTGGCCATCACTGCTATTCTTTAAAGCTGAAGTGCAACTGTGATTCCCATCTCTCAGGTGAGCCTCATTTAGTCGTTTTACTTCCTGGACGTGCTTTAAAACTGAAAATTATGAAGCTCTCCTTCTGAAATTAAGGCTGTATTACTTTGCCCCCTTTAAATGACAGAGGTGCCTGTTCCTGTTGTCCGTGGTGAAGACGACAGACACAACTTTCCTTTAAAACTGCTTATTGCACTAAAAGAGAGAAAAACTAGTCTATTATTAAACATGGTTACATTTCTATAAAAGGTGTAGCCAATGCAGTTTATAATTATTAAAGCACTATTCTAATGAGTATAAAAGCAAAAGGAGCTATACTTCAACATACATGTATGTTTATCTACACACATACACACATATAAAATGTATATATGAAAATCACATTAAGGTATGAGGGTAGTGAGTAAACTAGCATAAAACAAAAACCCTAATTCCTTTCCTCTTTCCATCCTATAGAGTTTCAGATTTTTAAAATATTTCCCATTTATAAAAGCTTTGAGGGATTTCCAGGTATAACTCACACAAACAGAGGCTTTAGAACATTTGTCCCTGATCAGAAAGACTCCTGACAAGGGTTCGTATTTATAGCAGCTTTAACACACTCACTGCAGAAAGGAATACTCGGATGGCCCCGCTTCTAGACACAGTGCACACACGGCAAAGGTTAAGTCCAGGGCAAGAAGAAGCAGACAAAGGCAAATATGGCCTCAGGAGCCGAGGATTTAGAATCGTGTAAGAGCTAGGAGTTAGGAGTAGGGTACGTAAAACAAAAACAGAAATCTAGTTTGCCATGCTTTACTTCAAATGGATTATAAATATGAACATGAGCGTTATTTGTAGCGGCAGGGACAAAGGTGTAGATGCTGAAGGCAAGTAGGTAGTGAAAGAAATGACAGTGGCATACGGAGGGATACGAGGAAAAGAAAGCTCCCCAGTGGAATGAACTATAAAATATAGACACAGATACATATATATCAATGTCTAGATATAGATATATATGCACATGAAGTACACATGTGTGTATTTAAAACACAGACTCCTTTACAAGAATAGATGAATGCACATTCCTTTTTCTGCACATGTAACTGAACAGTCATTGCTTGTGTGGCTGTGTGTTCTTAAACCGCCATTCACTTTACTTTTTTGCAAAGATAGTTGTGCTGCCAAGCAATCTGAGGTAAAGGCATTAAAAGGGTTAGATCGTAAGAAGTGGAAATAAACAACCGCGATGCTTCCTACAGGAGACTGCCGAAAAGCAGCTGGCTGGTTTCCTAGTGCATAATGGTGCTGTGTTCCTTGACTAAGTAAACAATTTTCCTTGGATCAGCAAAAGGACCAGACCCCTACATAGTGTTGGCCTCTGTATGGCTGGAGCATCCCCAGCGAATGGACTCCACTGAAACATACATTGTATGTTGACTCATCTTTCAGCTCTTCCTCTCAGAGAATACTCTCGGACTTGTTAAGCGAAGTACATTGTGCGTAAGGTATCTTGGTGAATCTGCACAGCCTTGGCAAGAGCCTGTGGATCTCGCCCATTGCTCTGTCCTGAAACGTGGCTTCCTTCAGCACTGGAAGAGAAGGGTTAATGAACACAAGCATAAACCTTCTGTCCTAATGTAATAATTCTGAAGAATGCTACATGTTGTAGAAAATTCCAAAAATAGTTGAAAAGAGAAACTGATATAATAAACTTTGTGTCTATCATTGAGACATCTTCAATATGGAAAATTTTACTTTGGCTCTTTCATTTTTTTCAGGATTAATTAGAAACAAATCCCAGATATCATACCATTTTTGTCTAATATATTATATTATATGTATGCTCATACATATATTACAAACAATATCTTCCTTGGGTAATTTGGGAAGCAACTAAGTTAATAGAGCATTCTATTTTTTTTTAAAGATTTATTTAATTTTTAGTGTGAATGGGTATTTTGCTTGTGCACACACACACACACACACACCCACACCCCCCACACACACACACATACACACACACGCACCATGTGCATGCCTGGTGCCATGGACTAACAGACAGCTGTAAGCCACCATGTGGGTGCTGGGAATTGAACCTGGGTCCAGGGTCTAGGGGAGCAGTCAGTGTTCCCAGCGGCTGAGCCATTCATTTCTCCAGGCCCAGGTCATTCTATTATTAGGAAGTCCACACAGTATTTTTAGTAGAAAACCTTATTTGGGGCCATCAGTTGTCACCACCTTTCACGCAGTGCACTGGATGTCTGGCAGCCTGCAGAACCTGAGCTCTGAACAGCAAGACTTTAGGCAGACAGACAGAGACATACATGGAAGTGCTTATAGAAATGGCCTAAGGAAATCAGACTCTATTTGATTTGCTTCGAGAATCCCCTCTCTTTATGCCTTTCGTTACCTGTCATGCTCCTTGTCCACAAGATGGTATCTGGCTCTGAATGCCACCAGGTGAGCATAGTACGCTGGTGCAGGGATAGAAACGGATCTTGTGCAGCGCACGTAGGTGTGACAGAGCTGGTACGTCAGCAGCTGGAGTTCATCTGCGGTGAAGCAGTTGTCATCCCACAAGACGTGATAGTGTGAAGGGCGGCTGGTTCCCTATGGAGCAGAAAGGGTACATTCTGGGGTTTGATAAACTTCTTTGTAGCAATTTTTTGTTGGTGGGCTGGCAAGATGGCTCGCTGGCTAAGGGTTTGCTGTACTGCCTGGTGACCTGAGTTAGAGTCTTACATCCCACGTGAAGGTGGATGGAGAGAACAGAACCACATCTGTGCAATGGCAGGCACACCCTGCCGCCATATTAACACTCACACACATACATAATAACACACATTTTCATTGGTGTATTTTTGTCCATTAAGAACACTGTCATAAATAGAAAAAAAGAACACTGTCAGACAAGTATATAACTTTGAACATGCTACCTTCGTACCCCTTCCCTTTCTCTGCTTTACCCGACCCCCCGTTCTCTCCATTGCTCCCCTAGACAGTTTCACGTCCACTTTCATGTCATATATACATTAGTGATTTTACACAGCTATATAAAACCTAAATGCTTTTGATTTATTATTATCACTTGATTTTATGTGTATGGGTGTTTTGCCTGCTTGTGTGCCTGTGCACCACATGCATGGCGGGTGATTGTGGAGGGCTGGAGAAAGCACTGGATCCGCTGGAGTTACAGTTGGGTGCTGGGAACTGAACCCAGGTCCTCTGGAAGAGCAGCCAGTACTCGTAACCTATGCGCCATCTCTCCAGCCCCTCCCTATAAAATCTAGGACCTGCAGATGAAAAAAAGGAACACAATGGCTTTCTCTCTGAAACTTAACTGCATCTATTTTCATGTAAATAATACAACCTCCTCTTTACTGTTGAGAAATTTTCCATTGTGAATATACACTCCAGATTTTCTTTCCATTCCATGGTTGATGGACAGCTAGGTTAGGTCTATAACTAGCTATTGTAAATAGAGCTGCAGTAAACACTGGCATCTAAGTGTCTCTGGCACACTGGAGTCCTGTGGGTAGAGCTGGGTGGTAGTCCTATTTTTACTGCTTTTGAGGCTCCTCCGTACACTGACTTCTATGAGCAGTAGTGTAGCCCTCCTTTGTGTCTCCGGTACCTGCTGCTGTGCTCTCTCTCCCTCTTCCCCACTGCCTGCACCCTAGCTTGTCCTTGATCTCCCGAGGTAGCCCAGGGTGACCCTGAACTTCTTGTCCTTCTGCCTCCACTTCCAGAGTGCTGGTGTTACAGACATGCACAGGCTCATGGCTTACAGGGTGCTGGGGATTAAACCTAGTGCTTCCCACATGCCAGGCAAATAGTCTATCATCTGAACGGTATCTCCAGCCCATTCATTATTTTCTAATGACAGCCATTCTGACTGGGGTGAGATGGAATCTCAGCGTAGGCTTAGTTTTTGGTGGTGAGTGAGATTAAACACTTTTGTCATGATTATTGGGCATTTGTAGTTCATCTTTTGGAAGGTTGTCATTTGTCCCTTTCCTTTCTTTTCACAACGCTAGGGAGTAAACCAAGTCTTGAATGTGTCAGCATGGAACTAAGCTACATCCCTGCCTCTATTTTATTGAGATGATCTGCCCTGCATCAGCCTCTGTGTACTAGGTGTGTGAGCGTGCACCATCACGCCTGGCTTTTAGCTTTTATAATGCTTACGTTACAGAGTTAGAAACTGTTGGGTTTTCAGTTTTAACTAGTAAGAACTGAGACTCATGTTTATTAAACATTTTCTTTAGATTTATTTTTTATTTTATGAATAAGTGTTTTGCTTGCATGTGTGTCTGTTAGTTGTGAGCTTTCATGCTGGGAATTGAACTGTGGTCTTACTGAAGAGCAATCAATGCTCTTAACCATCAGACCACCTCTCTAGCCTCCTCATAAAAAATTTTAAATTACACCAGGCATGGTGGCGCACGCCTTTAATCCCAGCACTCAGGAGGCAGAGGCAGGCAGATCTCTGTGAGTTCGAGGCCAGTCTGGTCTACAGAGTGAGTTCCAGGACAGTCAGGGCTACACAGAGAAACCCTGTCTTGAAAAACAAAACAAAACAACAACAAAAATTTAAATTACATTTATTAGTGTGAATACATGTTGAAGTCAGAGGACAACTTCTGAGAGTCAGTTTTCTCCTTCTACCCCATAGGTGTCAGGGATCAAATTCAGTTTACTGGCAAGGACCTTTACCTGCCAAAGCATTTTGCAGACTTTTTTTTTTTTTTTTTTTTTTTTTTTTTTGAAATTCATGGCTGGAGAGATGGCTCAGAGGTTAAGAGCATTACCTGCTCTTCCAACAGTCCTGAGTTCAATTCCCAGCAACCACATGGTGGCTCACAACCATCTGTAATGAGGTCCGGTGCCCTCTTCTGGCCTGCAGTCATACACACAGACAGAATATTGTATTCATAATAAATAAATAAATATAAAAAATAATAAAAAAACATTCAGATTTGAAAATCTTGAGTTGGGCTTGCTGGTGCAGGCCTAAATGGATGATAGAACAAATTCAAGGTCAGCCTGGACAAATTACTGAGATTTTGTCTTCAAATCAAAAAGTAAAGCCTGCTCTACAAAGTCTGTTCTACAAAGTGAGTTCCAGGTTGGCCAGGGCTGCTACACAGAGAAACCCTGTATTGAAAACACAAAACAAAAACAAAAGTAAGAATAGTGCCGGTAGAGCACTTGTCTAACGTGTGGAAGACCCTCTGTGCAATCTCTAGTATCAACAAAACCCAACAAAACCCTGATAAAACTGGGAAGACGTGGAAAGAATGGCAACGACGGATGTTTAGTCAGTGCGAACTAAACAGAAGGTTTCCAGATAAAAAAGTACTTCTGGGTTGAAAACTCATTGTGACTAATTGCATAACAATGGCCTCCCAAAGTTCTAAAATAAAAAACCTGTTAAACTAGTATTTCTACAACTTATCAACAGAGAATCTCTGTTTCCCTCTGTGATACTTATTAAAAAGCTACAATGGGGAATGCAGATGGTTCAGTGGGTAAAGGTTCTTGTGGAAAAGCCTCAACCCGAGCTCAACTCTTGGAACACTAGTGAAGGTAGGCGAGACCCAACTTCCAGAAGTTGTGCCCCTCTGTTTACACACACACGCACACGCACACGGTAAATACATTTTAAAGTTGTTTTTGTAAAGCTACCATGGTAGATAGTAATACAGGTTAAATGTATACTAGGTTAAAATGCACAACCCACTGAAACTAGTTTAATTCCCAGAAGATACTATTATTAACAGGCATGTATCACCTTGCCCAGCTTAATTTTTTTTTTATTGTATTATTATTTTGAGTCATGAATTTCTTAAAAACAAAATAAGGGGCTGACAAGATTGCTCAGTGGGTAAAGGTGCTTGTCACCAAGCTTGACTGCCTGAGTTTGTTGGTGGGACCTGTTTGGGTTCAAGCATCACCCCAGCCCCTGACATCCATATATCCAAAGAGTCTGGAATGTTTGGGTGGAAGTTCCATCCCAAGCCCCCTCCCCTGGGAGTTGCCTCAGTCCAGACTCCACCCCCAGAAAGCCTGCCAAACAGTGAGCCCTCCCCCAGAGAGGGTCAAGACTACTCCGACAGGGTATTTAAACAGCAACCCAGAGAACAAACACTTGGTTTTCCGGTCCTCCTTCCCCATTTCCTCTCTGGGGGCTAGAAGGCCACCTGGGAGCATTGGTATCCATTAAATCTTGGCTTTTCCTAATTTGGTTTGATTTGGTCTTATTTGGATCATTGCATTGGCAGAGAGGTTTATCAGCCACAAAAACTTTTCAAGACTAACACAGTAGAAGGAGAGAATGGACTCTCACAGCTGTCTCTGATCTCCACCTGCACACAATTATTTAACTGAAGCTTATGTGGGGGCTGGGAATTGAACCTGGGTCCTCTGGAAGAGCAACCAGTGCTCTTAACCACTGAGCCATTGCTGTGGGAAAATGATCTTGTACCCTGTAAAGATTTATCAGTTGTATTGCTTTAATAAAATGCTGATTGGCCAGTAGCCAGGCAGGAAGTATAGGCAGAGCAACCAGGCAGGAAGTATAGGCAGGGTGACAAGAACAGGAGGATCCTGGGAAGAGGAAAGACTCAGCCCACAGTTGTCATCCAGACACAGAGGAAGCAAGTTGAGAATGCCTGGCTGTTGAAAGGTACTGAGCCACGTGGCATATCTCCTCTCTATCCAGAGGCAGTCCTTTATCCCTCTGGGACAAATATCCCTGACTCTTCTCCCTTCTTCTCTTCCATTTCTCCCTCATCCTCTATCTCCTGTTTTTGTCTCTTATTCTCTGCCCATTGCCTTCTGGGGCAAATAAATTTTCTTTATGTTGAGAACTTGGTCTTGGGGGTCCTGAGCTGATACCACTTCCTTACACCAGACATGCACACCTGCAACCCAGACCTTTAAACTTTTATTAAGTTTTGCATTAAATTAAAGGTCATGGAGACTATTAAGCTAATCCTGCTATTTTCATGAAAATATTTCCCTCTCAAAGGAAGGAAAAGGAAGAAATCAACTTGCTAAAAGTTACATGTGGAAATAACTAGGAACGTAGAGAGAGTATTATTTCTCTTTTTGCTGAGGTTCTGAAAAAACCACATGAGAAATGAAGTTCTAAATGAAAACCTTTGACCTACAAGTTGGCTTACCTGTATCCCAGCATGGCTACAGAGATAGAAGTCAAATTCATATGGGTGCGTGATGTCAGTGTCAACCGTGGTTCCAGCTGGGATGTTGCCACTTCTCCCAACCTAGATGTTTTTGGATCAAATTTTAAATCGATGAGACAAAAGTTAAAAAAATGTATCAAAGTACATTCAAAACATTCAAATACATAAACTGACCCACTTTCTACTACTTTCAGCCCGAAATGTTACTTAGTTTTAGTTCCTAGTTTGTTTTTTAAAGATTTATTCATTTATTATGTATACAGTGTTCTGCCTGCATGTATCCTTGCAGGCCAGAAGAGGGGACCAGATCTCATTACAGATGGTTCTGAGGCACATGTGGTTGTTGGGAGTTGAACTCAGGACCTCTGGAAGAACAGCTAGCTAGTGCTCTTAACCTCTGAGCCATCTCGCCATCTCCCTCCTAGTTTTTAAAAAAAATTATTTTATTATTTTGTGTGTATTGGTGTTTGGCTTACATGTACATGTGTATCGGATTCTCTGAGACTGGAGTTACAAATGGTTGTGAGATTCCATGTAGGTGCTGGGAACTGAACTCAGGTTAGCTTTAAGAGCAGCCAATGAGGGCTGGAGAGATGGCTCAGAGGTTAAGAGCATTGCCTGCTCTTCCAAAGGTCCTGAGTTCGAATCCCAGCAACCACATGGTGGCTCACAACCATCTGTAATGAGGTCCGGTGCCCTCTTCTGGCATGCAGGCATACACACAGACAGAATATTGTATACATAATAAATAAATTAATACTTTTTAAAAAAAAGAGCAGCCAATGAGAGTCCCGAACTACCATTCCAGATCTCGATTCTTTTTAATTATTGTTTTTAGAGACAGTTTCACATAGCCCAAGCAGGCTTCTTCATTTGCAATAGAGGGATGATAATAATAATAGATATTATATATTATATATACTATTGTACATAATAATAATTGAATAGCGTTTGGGAAGATTAAGTCAGTTAAAGTTCTCAGGTTGGGTATACAGCTCAGGGTATATAGCCTAACATAATGAGGCTCTGTGTATGATTTCCAGCTCCACAAAAAGAAAGGGAGGAGGGGAAGAAAGAAGGAAGAAAGGCTAGAGACAGGAAAGGAGGGAGGGAAGGAGGGGCAGGGAGAAAAGAAAGGGAGAGGGAGGGACAGATGTGGGATCCCGATGGTGGGGCAGAAGCATGGCTTATAACAATATTATGACAGACATAAAATTACCCTTTCTGTTCTGTCCGCACAAAACAATCGTGTGTGATGTCTCTTCTGAACTACAATGTAGGTTATTCCAGGTTGATAGTCTTTCTCCAAACTGATACAGGCTTCTCGAATTGCTAGTAGCTCATAGTATAATACCTAGAGAAGATACAACAGAAAGAGTGAATATAGCTAGTTTTCTTCTACTTATTTCAAAGTAAGATAATGGTGTAACTCCATGACTTCTTTTATTTTTAAAGATCAACTTTCATTCATTCGTTTAGCTTTTGGTTTTTTCAAGACAAGGTTTCTCTGTGTAATCCTGGCTATCCTGGAATTCACTCTGTAGACCAGGCTGGCTCCAAACTCAGATCCACCTGCCCTTGCCACTGGAGGGTTGGGATAAGAGGAGTGCACCATCACTGCCTGGCTAGATCAATTATATTTTAAGTCATGTGATGTGGGTGAGTGTGAGTATATGCATATGACTACAGGTGCCCTGGACGCTAACAGAGGGCATCAGATCCCTTGGAGCCATCTGATGTGGGTGCTAGGAACCCAACTCTGGTCCTCTGCAAGAGCAGCAAGCACTCTTACCTGCTAAGGCGCCTTTCCAGCCCTGCCTCAGGCTTTCTTAACATCGCTTCCTTCAATATGCTTCTGCATTTCACTTTAACTATGAGCAGAGCAATGAAAGCTCACATATTTATAGGAACATTTTTTTCTTTTGGTTTTGTTTTTCAAGACAGGGTTTCTTTGTGTAGCTTTTGGAGCCTGTCCTGGAACTTGCTCTGTAGACCAAGCTGGCCTCGAACTCACAGAGATACATCTGCCTGCCTCTGCCTCCAGAGTGCTGGGATTAAAGTGTGTGCACCACCACTGCCTGGCTCCATAGTAACATTTTAAAGAGGAAAATCTACAGAAGCATCAATTCTGATTTTGTGAACTTTTCATTTCAGGTGTTCACCTTTAGAACTGGATACCACATCATAAACATAGCATTTGGTTTATTTATGGTCTAAATATATTCTAGGCAACCAACCTGTCTAAACTGCCCTTCTGAAACACCATCCCGATAAAAGATAATGCGAGTGGGTTTGAATCGGGTTGACTTATAAAACTGGATGAGCAGTTCCCGGACCATGGAGGCCAAGTCCTGGATGATCTCCTGCCGAGGTCTCTGAACTCTTACTGTGGCACAGTATCTGCTTGGATGGGCATCCATGCTACCTACAACCTGGTTGGAAAAAGTGAGAAAAAAATTAGTAATCAAAACTAGACTATCTTCATTTACATCTGTATTTTACTTTAGTCTTACTGTTTATCATAATTTACTTTGAAAGTAACAAAAATCAGACAATTCTCAGCAAAGAGAAAAGCCTAGAATAGTGTCAAAAGCAATTGGACAGCATTTTTTCTTTCTCCATTTTCAGGTGTGTAATGTGCATATGTGCATATCCACATTTTGCATGTGTTTGGGCACACATACATGCTTCCCCTACATGTGAGTGTGTATATATGGAGAGGCAGAGTTTGCATAGTCATCGAAATAACAAGCAGGCAAATTACAAAGGTTATAGGAGAACTAAGGGAGTTAACAGATTTAATAGGTGTGTTATATGGAACTTGTACCCCCAAACCAGAATGATCAACCTTGGCAAAACTCTCAAACCCAAAGGGCAATAATGAAAGCTGACTATAAGGAAATCATTAAAGAATTGCAAAGATTAAACACTAACCCCCACCCCAAAACAAAATACAAATCAGGGGCTGGAGAGATGGCTCAGCGGTTGAGAGCATTGGCTGCTCATGCAGAAGAACCTGGTTCAGTTCTAAGTGCTCACATGGTGGCTCACAATTGTCTGTTAACTCCAATTTCAACTGGAGGGGATCTAGTGCCCTCTGGCCTCCATGGGTACTGCCCACATGTGCTGCACAGATACACGTGCAGGTAAAACACTCATGCACATAAAATAAAAATGAAATCTTAAAAGAGAAAACCCAAATCATCAAAGCAATGAATGGACCAATAAAGTAAATAGACATTTTTGAAAAGAAGAAACACAGGGCCAGAGAGAGCTCAGCAGGTGAAGGCCAGGCAGCCAAGCCCACCAGCCTGGATTGGATCTCTGGGATCTACTTGGTAGAAGGAGAATTAACACCTAAGTCATCCTCTGTCTCCACGTGTGCCGTAGCATGAATGTGTACCTCTCCCCACAAATAAATGCAATAATAAAGAGGGAATACAAATAACCAATAAACAAACTTGGAAAAGGGTTCAATATCCTTAACCTTAAGGGAAACGAGACTAAAAAGTGCTGTGATTCCATCTCACCCAGTCAGAATGGCTGCCACCAACACAGAAATGACAACAAATGCTGGCTGGAATGCCAGAGGAACTTACTCGTCTTTGTACACTTGGGCAGCCACAAGTGAAATTAGTTGACAGGTTTTTCAAAGTACTGAAAACAGAACTATCACATGACT
Source organism: Arvicola amphibius (assembly GCF_903992535.2). NCBI lineage: Eukaryota > Metazoa > Chordata > Mammalia > Rodentia > Cricetidae > Arvicola > Arvicola amphibius. The sequence goes on along the minus strand of NC_052052.2, from coordinate 25,975,298 downwards.
TAGTGACACCTGCCTTGGGTACACACCTGAAGAACTTAAAGGCTACACAGACCACACAGATACTTGTGCTTCCAGGTTTATGGCTGCAGTATTCACAACAGCTAGGAAACCACACCAGTTTAGACGTCCACTAGCAGAAAATGTGGGGCAGTAATCTGGGTTAGGGTGGACACCAGGGACAGAATTCAGATTGTCAGGCTTGGTGGAAGGGGCAGCCAACTTCTGCAAGTTATCTTCTGGCCTCTGACCCCCACATATGCGCATAAATAAATAAATGAATGTAATAAAAATAAAATGTGGTACATATACATACAATCGAACTTTATGCAGTTAAAAGGAAAAATGAAATCTTGATGTTCAGGAAGACGGATAGAATGGAAATCATTACATTAAGTAAAACAAGCCAGTCTCAGAAAGTCTGAGACCACATGTTCTCTCTCATACACAAAACCTAAATTTTAAATCTTATTATATATATATATATATATTTCATATACATAAGGGCACTAACTGGGAGAATACAGGGCCCAGCTAGAGAAGGGAGGGGTACTGCTGAGGGCAAGGGAGGACGAAAGTGACTGAGAACAAGAATACTGGCACATAGGTTATGTAGAAACCAGGGAGAAATTCTTGGTATGATAACCCCAAAAATATAATAAAAAATATCAAATATAAAATTTTGAAATGTGGAAACCAAAGCATTACTATTAGTGTGGACTAAGATACGGCAGACTTGTTTGGGGAACTCACAGCAGCAATGGAGGGCTTCTTTCCATCCCCAGCAGGCGGGTGAGTGACGTCTGCGCCCAGGAAGATCACTGGTTGCTGGAACACAGAAGGTCTTAAACACAGTTTTCAAAGGGTTAGACAGTTCATTTGTTTCGTCTATTTCACATGATGCAATGTAACTTCAAGCCACTGACAGTCCAGGGACGCCCTCTACAGCCATAGACAGTTTCACAGACCCGAACTGCTGGCTAACCTTTTTCTTTTGTTTGTTTGTTTTTGAAGACAGGGCTTCTCTGTGTAGCCCTGGTCGTCCTGGAATTCACTCTGTAGACCAGGCTGGCCCTAAACTCAGATCTGCCAGTCTCTGCCTCCCGAGTCCTGGGATTAAAGGCATGTGCCACCACACCTGGCTGACAAACTCTTAATTCATCTGTTACATCTCTGTGAATGTTGTGTGAGAACTTTCATGTTTTAAACAGTGGCACTGGGGTGCAAAGGACAACTGATGCTAATATTCTATGTAATGGGGACAAAATGGTATATTTCTTCATAGTATATCATTAAATTTTATTAATCTAAAAAATCTACTTAGATTTTAAGTCTATGAGACTTAAGGACAAAAAGGACCGGCGAGCCGTGGACTTCTACTTTCAGTCTATTTTACACTTTTAGGCAGGGATTGTAGGCGTTTACTATTCCCTAGCCCATGGAATAAAATTTGAATATATATTTAATAATCATTGCCTTATATTTTAAAACTTCATTCTTTAAAATTGAAAAGCCTGGGGCTGAGAGATAGCTCAGCAGTTGCTTACCCAGAGAACTGGGGTTTAATGCTCAACACCTACATGGTGGCTCAAAACTCCCTGTAATTCCAGTCCTGGGGGGCTCAGCACCTCCTCTTGGCCTCCATAGGCACTGCACATACATGTGCACAGAGACTCATATAAAATAAAGGTTAAAATAGTTTTAAGAGATATTGACTATTTCTTAGTTATTGAACATGTTGGCTGAATTCTCTATTTCATTCATGAGTTCTTGAACACATTGGCTAAATTTTTTACCTCATTTATGAAGCTCACCTCCTGCTTAACAGGACAGAATCTCATTATAGCTGTTCTGAAACTCTGTAGACCAGGCTGGTCTCAAACACAGAGTTCTGCCTGCCTCTGCCTTCTGAGGGCTGGAATTAAAGGCATGTGTTTAACCAATGAATTATGCCTCCAGCTCCAACAATCTCTTACCCTTGTTAAATCATCTGTATAGTTCACAGGAGAGTCACTAAGGCTACCCCTAATATCTGACAGCAGTTAGTTAGGCCTACGTAGAAAACAGATAGTGAGACAGAATAGCTTACCTTTGATGAGGTACAAGAATGTTATTGATTCCTCCAAGTTTAACATTGATTTTTAGGCACAAGTTTGAGAGAGTTTGAGGAGATGTTTTTATTACATTCTTGACTTGCACACACTGTGTGGCCATCCCCAAAAGTGTATCTCCTACGCGTTTCACCTCCGCTATGGAACAAAGGCAAGTAACCCAGTCAGAAAAGGAGGCACCTGAAAGTGAATTCACTCACTGGCAATAAAGCTATGCAGGATACCCTAAATATACCAAGTTATACTACAGGGCACCTGAAATTAGACCAATATTGAAACAATGCTATTAAAATACATGGAAATTTTAAGCATTAACTTAGAATTCTTCTATTGGCTTATTTTTGCTCATGAAAAGTATATCTAAAAGCTTATACTTTTAGCCAGGTATGGTGGTGCACACCTTTAATCCCAGCACTCAGAAGGCAGAGGCAGGAGGATCTCTTGAGTTTGAGGCCAACCTGGACTACTGAGTGAGTTCCAGGACAGCCAGGATAACCAGAGAAACTCTGTATTGAAAAAAATTTAAAAAAAAATTTACACTGTTTTTATTTCATTCTCTCTCTCTCTCTCTCTCTCTCTCTCTCTCTCTCTCTCTCTCTCTCTCGTGTATGAACACGTGTACAATGTGTGTGATGTGTGCACATGTAGAGGTCAGAGGACAACTCTGAGGGTTGGTTCTCCCCTGCCAACTTTACATGGGCTCCAGGGATCACATTCAGGCTCGCATGACAAGTGCGTCTACCTGCTGAGCTACCTTGACAACCCAGAAAAGTCTATTTTTAAAACTGAAGGAAAAGAGAAAATGCTTCTCTCAGTTTTAAAGGATCAGTAAGTTCAAGACAATGAAGATGCAGAGGAAGGGTGTGGCCCCAGGAGGAGCTGGAATTCACTGTGTGCGTGCATTAAATTATGAAAGAATAAAGCACTATATTTAAAAAGATGCAGAGGAACTCTGTAGCTAAGAACTAGAACTAGTCTCACAGAGAACGTGAGTCTGGGTTCTACCATTCCCATCAGGAGGCTCGAGACACCTGTAAGGTCAGCTCCAGGAAACTGTACACCTCTGGACTCCATGGAGACCAGTACTTACATGAATACACCCACACAGACACTCATACATCACAGGTTTTAAAATAAAATAAAAATTTTTAATTAAGAAAAATTATGTGTATGGTGTTTTGCTTGCACATCTATGTACCACTTATGTGCCTGATGCCTGGGGAGGCCAGAAGAAGGGCATCATATCCCATGGAACTGGAGTTACAGATGGTTGAGAGTCACATGTGGGTGCTGGAAGTTGAACCCAGATCCTCTGGCAGAGAAGCCAGTGCTCTTAATTTCTGAGCCATCTCTCTAACTCAAATATCTTTTTTAAAGAGAGGCAGGCAGAGTAACAAAGATAAACAATGTGTTTATCCTCCTCCACTTCTGCCTGGATCGGATGCAGTCTGTCTCGGCTGTGAGGCGGCTGCATGGTGGCTCGAGAAGACTGTCCTCTAGTCATGCTTTCCATGCCCTAGCTGCTAGTGTCCTAATTTTTGTGGCTGTTGTTATTTCTCAAAATTTACTGCCCTTTGATTTATTATAAGCTAGACTCCTAAATCATTGCTTTGAGCTGCTTTTCTTATGTATGACATGTACTGCACAGACTAATAAACAGACTGTTGTTCCCCTGTTAATCTGTCTTTTGTTTGAGCAATTTGTCATAATTATGACTATTTTTATGAAGGAAAGGAAAAAATATAACCATAAAAATTATAAAGGAAAAATCTATAGAAAATGCATACATAATCCCTTATCATCATTTTATTATATCCTTTCCTGTAATTTTCTTACTTACTTTAATGCACTTGTAGTTACAGTATTCTTGTGGCTTTCAATTCTATTTTCCAACCTTTAGTTGAAGGTGAAGCGTTATAGCAGAAGAAAAAAAGAGCAAGATGCCCAAGGGAAAGAAGGCCAATGGGGAAAAAGTGGGCTTGACCTCGGCTATCGTGAAGAGACAGGAGACCAGAAAGGAGATGAATCCTTTGTTTGAGAAAAGGCCTAAGAACTTGGGCATTGGGCAGAACATCCAGAAATATCACAGGCTTCGTCAAAGGGCCCCGCTACTTTAGGCTGCAGGACAAAGGGCCATCCTCTATAAGTAGTTCAAAGTACCTGCTGCCTTTAATCAGTTCCCCTAGGTTCTGGACCAACAAACAGCTATTCATCTGCTTAAACTTGCCCACAAAGACAGGCCAGAGACAAAGAAGGAGAAGATGCAAAGACTGCCGTCCCCTGCTGCAAAGGGGACATCACAACTAAGAGACCACCTATCCTCAGAGCAGATGTCAATACAGTCACTTCCTTGGTGGAAAACAAGAAGACTCAGCTGTTGGTGAGCTAGTTCCCTGTGAGGGAAGATGGGGGTCCCCAACTGCATCATCAAAGGGAAGGCCAAGCTAGGGCAGCTGGTCTACAGGAAGACATGCTCCACTGTTGTTTTCACACAGGTCAACTTGGAAGACAAGGGTGCTTTAGCTAAGCTGGTGGAAGCTATTAGGACCAATTACAATGACAGATATGATGAGATCTGCTGCCACTGGGAGGCAATGTCCTGGGTTCTAAATCTTGGTCTGGCGTGAGATGTCCTTCTGTCTATGTGTTGCTTTTATTAGTTAATGAACAAAGAACTGCTTTGAGCCTGTGGCAAGGGCAGAACAGAACTAGGCGGGAAAAGCTAGGCTGTATGCTGGGAGAAAGAGGGTAGAGTCAGAGAGAAGCCATGGAGCCGCTGGAGACAGATGCTGGGAACTTTAGTTGGTAAGCCACTGTCATGTGGCAATAGATAGATCAATAGAAATGGGTTAAATTAATATATAAGAGATTTGGGCTGGAGAGATAGCTCAGAGGTTAAGAGCACTGATTGCTCTTTTTGAGGTCCTGAGTTCAATTCTCAGCAACCACATGAGTTTCTCACAACCATCTATAATGAGATTTGGTGCTCTCTTCTAGTCTGCAAGCATATATGCAGGCAGAATACTGAATACTTAATAAATAAAATCTTAAAATAGAGAGAGAGATTAGCCATTAAGAAGCTAGAGCTAATGGGCCAAGCAGTGATTTAATTAATATAGTTTCTGTGTGATTATTTTGGGTCTAAGCTAGCCGGGTGGCTGGGAACCAACAAGTGGCCTCCCTCCTTCTCCAACATTTGTCTTGAATTGTCAAGTTGGAAAAGGCAGAGGCCAAAGAACTCACCACTAAACTGGGTTAAATGTGCTGCTAAGTTTTCTGTACATAAATACACTTACAAACTTTAAAAAAAAAGAAATAAGGCTCTTTTTTTCTTTTCTCCTCCATAAAGGAAATCTAAGTATAAATTGTACCGTAGATTGCAGTGTGTACATGTGAATGCGCGTGCACGTGTGTGTACGTGTGTGTGAGAATCTGTATGGAATTGAAAGGACAACCTCAAGTATCGTTCTTCAGGTGCCTTCCACCCTATGTTTGAAATAAGGTCTCTCATTGACCTGGAACTCTGGCAGGGAGCTTAGGCTAGCTGGCTAGTGAGCTCCAGGGCTCTGCCTGTCTTTGCCTTCCACCTCCCTACTGTTGGAGTACAGGTGTGCACCATCATGCTTGTTTTTAACATAGGTTCTGGGAATCCAAACTCAGGTCATCATGCTTTACTGACTGAACCATCTCTCCAGTTCCAACATAGCTTTTTATATAAAAATACTTGGAAAATATTTTAAAATTAAAACCGAGAATATACTATACATCTATTTGCAACTTGTGATTGTCATTCAGTACAGTGTGGTTCTGAGCCTCAACCTATAGGTTGTTCTTGTCAGTTACAATGACATCAGCTGCTGTTCTCAAGTGCCATAATGTATATGCTGATATATTTGTAGGTGGTGTCTTGGCCAGTGTCCTATTGCTGTGAAAACACCGAGATCATGGTAACACTTATAAAGGAAAACATTTAGTTGGGGTCTTGTTTACAGTTTCTACATCTAGATCCACAGGCAGCAGGAAGAGTAAAGACAGTGGGCCTAACATGAGATTTTTGAAACCTCAAAGCCCACCCCCAGTGACACACTTCCTCCAATAAGGCCACACCTCATAATTCTTCCCAAGTACTGCCACTCCTTGATGACTAAGCATGCAAGTTTTTGAGCCTAAGGGCAATGGGGGAACACTCTTATTCAAAACAGTACAGGTGGCTTTAGTTTTCTGTTATTTTTCTCTCTCTCTGTCTCTCTGTCTCTGTCTCTCTGTCTCTCTCTCTCTGTCTGTCTCTCTCTCTCTCTCTCTCTCTCTCTCTCTCTCTCTCTCTCTCTCTTTGTTTAGACAGAATTTCTCTGAGTAGTCCTGAATGTGCTGAAACTTGCTTTGCAGACCAACTTAGAGATCTACCCTGCTCTGCCTCCCAAGTGCTAGTGTTAAAGGCGTGCACCATCATGCCTGGCTACAGGTTTTTGCTATTACAAACAATACTATGAATTAACATAGATCTTTTTGCTTTATTTTATCTTCAAGGTACATTTCTCTAAGTAAAATCCAGGATTCAAAAGAAGATTATGGTGTGTGTGTGTGTGTGTGTGTGTGTGTGTGTGTGTATAAAACATCTTTATAGATATTGACAACTGTATTCCCAAAAAGTTCATTCATTCATCAATAAAAAATTCAAAAATCATTTATTAATTTGGGTTGTGTGTGTGCATTTGAATGCTATATGCATGTGTGGTGGTCACAGGACAACTTGCAGGAATCAGGTTTTTCCTTCCACCGTGTGTGTTCCAATAGGCTTGGTGGAAGACCTTTACCCACGGAGCCATCTTGCCATCCCCCAACAAAACTTTTAATGAACAGCTAATGCCTAGTATTCTAAAAAAGCACAGCATATGAGGCAACAGAAACTGTTACTGCCTCTGTGTACTGACTACTCGATAAAAGGCTCAAATGGAACAATAAAAATGTGAATGCGAGCTTAAAGAGAGTTATAAGGTTCTATGTAAGGAATAAGAAAGAATTTGATTTTTGTCAGAGAGGTCAGAAGGGCTTTTGTTGAAATTCAGGTGACTACTTTGCTGCAGGAAAAGCAGCACAAACAGAAGAAGAAAACGGGTGGGGCCCCTGCGGGGATCTGAAAATAAAAGGGAAACTCAATGACAGCGACTCGGAAGAGCTTCGCACACCGGGGTGCGGAGGTCACCAGTGACGCAGGACTTAAGACTTCTGCTGCTTTCTGACATGTGCTTTGGATCCCGGACCTCTGAATCACTTAAACTACCGGAAGGTTACATTCTGCCCAGAGGCTCCACAGACATATCATGAAGTTACCCAACTCATACCAGGGAAATTTCCATTCAGTTTTTACATTACATTTTTACAATAGGAGACTATTGGTCTAGGAGCAAGAAGACATTTTTCAATATGCAAATAAATAGTAGTATATTCACATTAGGAAATATTAATTCAAGAAATAAATGACCTATCAGTTCCCTGAGAAAATGTGAAGGAACCTTACATGTATGTTGATAAATGAAAGAAGCCCATTAGAAGGACTGCATAGCCTGCTGGGCAGTGGTGGCCACACCTTTCATCCCAACACTTGGGGAGGCAGAAGCAGGCAGATCTCTCTGAATTGAGACCAGCCTGGTCTATAGAGCAAGGTCCAGGACAGCCAGGGCTACTCAGAGAAACCCTGTCTCAAAAAACCGACCAACCAATCAATACAAAAAAGGGAGAAAGATGACTCCATACAACTACATACAAAATGACTCCACTTTATGACAATATAGAAAAAGCAAAGCTAGAGAAATAGTAAAAACAAAACAAAACAAAAAACCAGTGGTTTCAAAAATTGAGGGAGGGCTGGGTGGTGGTGGTGCACGCCTTTAATTTCAGCACTCTGGAGGCAGAAGCCAGTGGATCTCCATGAGTTCAAGGCCAGCCTGGTCTACAAGAGCTAGTTCCAGGACAGGCTCAAAAGCTACAGAGAAACCCTGTCTCAAAAAACCAGAAGGAAAAAAGGTGGGGGGGAGGGCGGGGAGAGGGAGGATGAACAGAGAAACTATTCTGTATGGTGCTGTAATTATGGATACATATTTGCCAGACCTATGCTGTGGACTTTAGTGTAAACTGCGGGCAATGCATTAATAATAGTCACAATTAATAACTTTAACAATATGGATACTGTTGGTTCAGTAAATGTCCTGCATTAAGGAAAAAGGTTAGTGGCTGTGTAGGAAAAACTATGCAAAGGGCAGATGACATACGGGAACTCACTAGACTGCTCAATTTTTCTGTAAATCTAAAGTGATTTTAAGAAAGTATCTCAGTTCCACAGGTGAAGAAAGCAAAGCTTACTACATTTAGGTAATTCAGCCACACCAGAGAGGAAGTACAACTGGCATTATCTAAGCACTGAGCAGAGAATCTATCTCCAGAGTCTGTGCTTTGATCCTGCTACCTCATCCTGCTACTCAATTACCCCAAAGCTTTCTGACCACACAATTCTTCCCTCAACTATTGCTTGTGATGTGTCTTTTCGGTACTAAAATTCACTTCTCAGAGTCTCTTTCTGTGCTATTTAGTTTACAGGCTTTGCATTAAGGTAATATGTGGTTTTAAATACAATGGTATAAATATATTTTAGCAGCTGGAGAGATGGCTCAGAGGTTAAGAGCACTGGCTGCTCTTGCAGAGGTTCAGAGTTCAATTCCCAACAACCACATGGGATTTGTAATGAGATCTGACGCCGTCTTCTGGCATGCAGGCATACATGGAGGCAGAATGTTGTATATATAAAAAATAAATAAATCTTTATATATAATACATATATATATATATGTATTAGCATTTGGAAATCTTAGGCTATCTAATTCTGAAAGCAATGTTATGCAGGAGAAGGGGAAATGCAGTAATTCTGTTGTTGCAGTGCTGAGATCAAACCCAGGTCTGTATGCATCTTAGGCCAGTGCGCCAGCAATCAGGCAAACTCTCACTCCTGAAGAACGCAGTTTTAAAACGTCCTTACCATACACTGGCGTCTTCCCGGGCAGGATGACGATAATGAGCTGCAGTCCTGAGTAGGTGTTCTTGAGATGCCGGAACATGGGCTCCACGCTGTCTGCTCCCTGCGCGTATTTGCAGAAGCAAGGCTGACCCTGGATGGGCATCCCTGCATCCTTGGAAATCTTCCGCAGCTGGTCCGTGAAACCTCTAAAGAAGGTAAAACCACTAAATATACTTTATCTTTTGTATGTGTAGTATTAAGGATTGGACCCATGGTCTCTGTGTGTTTATGCTGCACTGAACAGTATCTCCAGCTCCAAACCAACCACATAATAATGAAAAGTTTAAAGAAAGAAATGGAAGCTGGGCATGGTGGCCTACACCTTTAATTTCAGCACTTGGGAGGCAGAGGTAGTGAGTTCGAGGCCAGCCTGCTCTGCAAGGCGAATCCAGGACAGCCAAGACTATATGGGAAACCCTGTCCAGGAAGGAAGGAAGGGAGGGAGGGAAGGAGAGGAGAGAAGGAGGGAGGGAGGGAGGGAAGGAGGGAGGGAGGATAAAGCATAGACTGTTTTGTATGCCTGTTCCATATGCAAAAGGTTACCAGATTACTAATGTTAAAGGCAACAGAGGGACCAGACACCTGTAGAAACCTCCCTCAATCCTTTGTGGCTATGCACAGTCCCTAGTGGGGTTGGGGAGAAAGCCTGGTTGGTAAAAGCTTTGTTGTGCATGTCTGTACTGTTGGCACTGGGGAAGCAAAGAAGGGAGGCTCCCTGCGGTTTGATGGACAGCCAATCTAACCGAATTAATGAATTCCAGATTCAAGAAGGTAGAAGGCGATTGAGGGAGACTCCTAAAATCAACTTCTGGCATCAACATGTACATACATATCTGCACACAGGCACGTAATACATGTATACACACATATATATATGCACATACAAGACCCCCATTGGAACTGAGGATGTTACTACACAGTATAGTTTAATACATTTTTGATCTTAACCAATGGGCATAATTTTGAAGTCTCAGGTATAACAAATAAATTTACACAAATCTATTTCGTTGTAATTTCTTTCTTTCTTTTTTTTCTTTTTTTTTGAAACAGGGTTTTTCTGTGTAGCCCTGGTTGTCCTGGAACTTGCTATATACACCAGGCTGGCCTTGAACTCAGAGATCCACCTGCCTCTGCCTCCTGAGTTTTGGGATTAAAGGTGTGCACCACAGCACCAGGTCTTATAATTTCAAGAATAAAAATACTCATTATTAACATATATCTTTGAAACTTCAGCTTGAACTTATCCTTTCCTTATCAAGTTTACAACGTTTGCCTTTTCACTTAAATAATTCAGTGAGTTCTAGGCCAAAACGGAAGTAGATAATGCCTGATGAATGACATCATGGCTAATCTCTAGTCTCTACATGCACAAACAATGCACACCCCCACACACTTGCACATGTACACACACTTGCACATGTATACACACACACACACACACACACACTATTTTTGAGACTGGGTCTTGCTAGCTTATGATTCTCCTGCCTCAGCCTCCCATGGAACTGGAATGACAGGCGATCCCAGCCGGATGAAAGAAACAGTTTTAAAAGTTGACTGGTTAAATATCTCCATACAGAGGCGACATTGGTTAGAGCATGAGATGAATAATTTAAAGTTGGAACTCAGGGCAAGGGGTGGAGTTCAGCGGTACAGCCCATTGGATACACGAGGCTCTGGGTTCACCCCCCCATACAGCCCATTGGATATACAAGGCTCTGGGTTCATCCCCGTACCACCAAAAGATTACTTTTTTTAAAAAAAATCCCAAACACCAAAAGTCCCCAGAGCAAACCAAGGTAGCAGCTTACTTCAGGATCTCCTCTCTGCACTGCCTCTGTGTGGCAAAACAAGCTATGGCCCACATTTTGATTTCAACTCCTGTATGGAACTGTTTTCCTCGCATGTCCCACACGCCGTGGCTCGGTGTTGCCACTGTCCGGTTCTGTAAGACAAATAACACAACAGAAAAACAAGAGCTTTACCAGACAATGCATTCCAGTGAACTCAAGTAAGCGTCTCAAATCACTGAACTGCTAATATCCTTAATACTCTATGTGAAGTTAATTTTTCTAAATTGATATTATTTATACTGTTAAAATCTACGAGGCCAGCAAGGTAGTTCAGCAAGTAAAGGCAGCTGAGGTCCCCAAGCCTGATGACCTGTGTTTGACACCTCTGCCACACACAAGAAGGAGAGGACCCAACTTCCTCAATCACCATGACTTCCACATGTGCGCCACCCTCCACAATAAAAAAGTAAATGTAAAAAAAAAATGCCAAACTCAAGTGAAGAAGTAACACACCTAACTTATTGTTGGAACAATAAAATAATAGGTTCAAGACTTAGAGACCATTCTCCCCACACTTAGCAAATTACACATGCATGTTAAAACGTTGCTGATAGACTTTACCCGTCCTCCATACTGGAGCATAGGTGCCGGAAGTACACGTCCGGTTACGTGGGCCATTTCATCCCGGACTTTAAATTGGAACTCCTGAACGAATGGATCTGTTTCATAATTTGCACTTCTTACCTAACAACAGAAAAGGTTTGTCATTATTCTCAGACTGTCCCTGAACCACTTGCCTTACTTGCTAGGACCTCCACTTTTTATTGCACTATGGCAACCATACATTTTGTCATTAGAATCAATGGAGCCCTGACTATAAAGCAGAGAATATTATCTTGCAGACTGTGAGTCAGGTACTGTGGGAAGTCTATGAACGCCTTGGTAATTTATTCAAAACTGAAATGTATATATTAGGTTGAATAATACACTTAACTATTTGACCCATGAAAATGATAATTTTAAATAATTAAGCTATTTCAGGAGAGAGAAAAACACCTATCTAAAATGGGATAGAACCTCTGATTGGCCAGGTGGTGGTGGTGCACTCCTTTAATTCCAGCACTTGGGAGGCAGAGGCAGGCAGATTTCTGTGAGTTGGAGGCCAGCCTGGTCTACAGAGCTAGTTCCAGGACAGCCAGGGATACAAAGAGAAACCCTGTCTTGAAAAACAAAAACAAAACAAAAAAATAAAAAAAACCCAAACCCGCCGGGCGGTGGTGGCGCACGCCTTTAATCCCAGCACTCGGGAGGCAGAGGCAGGCGGATCTCTGTGAGTTCGAGACCAGCCTGGTCTACAAGAGCTAGTTCCAGGACAGGCTCCAAAGCCACAGAGAAACCCTGTCTCGAAAAACCAAAAGAAAAAAAAAAAAAACCCAAACCCAAACCAAAAATCCTCTATGAATGGATGGGCACAGCTTAATTAGTCAAAATAAAAACAGACAGAAAGTCAGCATCAGTTATATGTTATTTTTTTGTTTTTTTCGAGAGATTATAAATTTTGTATAACATATTTATACATATAGTCAAAGAAAGAATATGTGGTTGTCCAGTGTTGTATCTTACTCTAAGGTATGCTATTTTTCAAAACATACTTACTTTGTCAAGTCTGGGTAAAAAGTGTATTTAGAAAACTATATAATCTAAGCCGGGCGGTGGTGGCGCACGCCTTTAATCCCAGCACTCGGGAGGCAGAGGCAGCGGATCTCTGAGTTCGAGGCCAGCCTGGTCTACAAGAGCTAGTTCCAGGACAGGCTCTAGAAACTACAGGGAAACCCTGTCTCGAAAAAAAAAAAAAAAAAGAAAGAAAACTATATAATCTAAATACTTAAGCACAATCTTCCTACAATAAGTAGAAAAAAACCACTTTCTAAATTAGGCAGTAATGAATCTTTTTCTTCAAGCCTGTCAACCACTTTTGGTGTCTGCTAAGTGTCTCTGTATAATAAGGTTATAAAGAATACCAAATAGCATTTATGAAGATTGACTATATGACAGGCTTGGTGATAAGTGCCTAACCATTTTTTCACAGCTGCCTTATGATACATATAGCTTTCTTTAAGGGATTTTTGCTTTATTTTTGTTTTCTTGGGGTTTTTTGTGTACGTTTCCCCCCCCCCCCAAGACAGGGTTTCTCTGTGTAGCCTTGGCTGCCCTAGAATTAACTATGTAGACCAGCCTGGACTTGAGCTCAGAGATCCACCTACCTCTGCTTCCTGAATGCTGGGATTAAAGGTGGACATGCCACCACTGCCCAGCCACATAGATCTTTGATTATTTTTATTATTATTAATATTACATTTATACTTTTATGTATGAGTGCTCTGTATGCCAGAAAAGGGCATCAGATTCTATTATAGATGATTATAAGCCACCATGTGGTTGCTGGGAATTGAACTTGGGATCTCTGGAAGAGCAGTCAGCATTCTTAACAACCGAGCCATCTCTCCAGCCTGCATAGATCTTTTATAATCTGTATTTTACAGAGACACAAATAATGGTAGTCAGGTTAAATAACTAGGTGCTATAAATGACACCCAATAACAGTGAGCGGAAACAAGACTTTTAACCACTGGATGATACTGAACAGTTAAGCTGTAATGAATGAGTTAGAATTGTCAGTTACAGAGATTTTACAGAGGTGTTACTGTCTCTTTCAAGCTTTAGAAGATTTTTAACAATGTATTATAATACAATTAGACAAAAATCTAGGGTGAGACTCACCCTTTATTTTCCTAACTAGACAGGATGTAACAACTACCCTTCACCCTTTATAGAATTATAAGGCAAAGGGGCATTTTTGTTAGCTTATGAAGTGGAGACTTTTTGTGTCTGCATGAATGGCTGATATATGAGCATTCTGTGCATGCTTGGCATCTGCAAGGACCAGAAGAGTGTTGGATCTCTGGAACTGGATTTACAGGCAATTATGAGCCACCATATGGGTGTTGGGAGACAAACCTAATCCTCTAAAACATCAGTAAGTGATTAACCGCGGGGCCATCTCTCTAGTCCTGAGAGAATTTCTGATCTGTTTTTTGGTTTGTTTTTTTTTTGAGAATGATCACATTTGCTATAGCATCTGGAGCCAGTTTCCCCCCTTATGTAATTATTATAGCTAAGACCACATGCAGCTGGGCAGATGGGAACTGCTGAATGGAATCTTGGAGGTCCTTCCATGCCCCTCGTACCACTACCACTGGCTGGCCAGTCAGTCCTTACTACACTCATTTTGGAAAGATATAGCTCACAATTTAAGACTTGGGCTTCTAGAATCAGAAGTGTGGAACAGCCCAGAACCTGGATCGCCCAACAGAAGCCTGTAGGGGGTTCAGCAGGTTCTTGGTCAGGTAACAGTGGGCACACCTGTGAGGCCCATGACCTAGAGGTGTATGTATCTGGTCTGTCCAGGCCAGCCTTGGGGCACTGAACCAGGCCATGTTTCTTTCTGGCCCAGCTGGGCATTCTGCCCAAGGCTCACACGACAAGCAGCTTTAGCCACTCATCTTCCTGAAACCTCCTCTGTGCACATCAGCCTCTCTTCTACCTCAGTGAGCATGTGCAAGGCCATTGGATGCCCTGGGCCAGCCAACAACTAGGATAGAGGTGGTCCCACTGGGGGGGGGGCCTCAGTGAGTGTCAGGCTGCTAGTCCCTCAGGTGTTCACAGTTCAGAACGCTGAGCACAGACATAGCCTCTCCTCTCTGCCATCTACTGAAGCACATGGAACAGTATCTGTAAGGTCTCTAGGAATGGTGTGTGCTGGATAGGTTTCTGCCAACTTGACATAAGCTAGAGTTATCTGAAAGGAGGGAACGGCAATTACTTCTATAAGATTGGGCTATAGGGCATTTTCTTAGTGATTGATGAAGGAGGACTCAGCCTGTTGTAGGTGGTGCCATCCCTGGGTCGGTGGTCCTGGGTTCTATAAGAAAGCAGGCTGAGCAAGCTATACGGAGCAAGTCAGTAGGCAGCACCCCTCCATGGCCTCTGCACGGGTTCCTGCAGGTTCCTGCACACAGGTTTGAGTTCCTCTCCTGACTCCTTTGATGATGGACAATGATATGAAATAACACCCCCCCCCCAAGTTGCTTTTGGTCATGGTGTTTCATCACAGCATTAAGATACAGTGTTTGTCTTTCACTCTCATGTAGCTAAGGCTGATCTTAAACTCAAACTTGTTATACGGCTGAAACTGGTCATGAACTAATCTTCGTTTCTGCTTCCTGAGTACTGAGACTGCAGGTATGTGCTACCACAATAGTTTTATATGATGCTGGGGATTGAAACCATGGCCTTTTGTGTGCTAGGCGACACTCAGTCTCTGAACTGTGCATTTGACAAATAATTATCAAACTATTTTCAATTTCTGGCTAATAAAGCAACAAAAACTGTTTTTAAAAAACAAAATATGTAAAGTAGTATTAAAACCTGAGCAAATGCTAGGTGTGGTGTTTATGACTTTAATTCCAGCACTTGGGTGGCAGAGGTAGGTGGATCTCTGTGAGTTTGAGGCCAGCCTGATCTACAGAGTGAGTTATAGGACAGCCAGGGCTGTTACATAGAGAAACTATGTCTTGAAAAACAAACAAACAAACAAACAGCCCCCCCTCAAAGCTTCTGAAAGTGCTAGTCAATTGTTTTGGGAAATATATTAATATTTATTGATTCCCCCTTGTTTGATTAGACAGTTTAAATGATATTCAGGGAAGAGAAACACAAGATCCAGGTATTCCTTAAAAACAAAACAAAACAAAACAAAACACTTCACCCCATTTTGAGTATTCTATCAGTTTACTTAAAAAAATATTTTTATTTGTGTGTGTGTGTGTGTGCTCAGCGTGTATGCAGGTGCCCATGCAGTCCAGGAGATAGTGGTAGATTCCCCATACTAGAACCACAGACACCTGTGAGCCTCCTGATGCATGCTCTCTCCCAAAGCAGCACGTGCTCTTAACTACCATGCCGTCTCTCCAGCCTCAATCTATTTATTTACTTCTGTTTAGCTTTTAGAATGAACAGGTAATATTGTATATTTTTAACTTTAAAATATTTTATCATAAAAGTAATGCAGGATCTTCATAGAAAAATAGGAAAGAAGATGGATTGGTGGGCACAGTTCCTGCTCCAAGCTTGATGACCGGAGTTTAACACCTGCTCCCCAGGACCTACATGAAGGGAGAAGAGAACTGACTCCAGCAAGTTGTGCTCAGACCTTTCCAGCTGTGCCGTGACACATGCATGCTCACACACATACACATGCACACAACAATAATAAATCACAACTAGAAAAAGAAAAATAAGAAAGAAAATAAGGGGCTGGAGAGATGGCTCAGGGGTTAAGAGCACTGGCTGCTCTTACAGAGGTCCTGAGTTAAATTCCTAGGACCCACATGGTGGTTCCCAACCATCTATAATAGGATCCAATGCCCTCTTCTGGCATGCAAGTATACATGCAGAAATTCATAAAACATAAATAAACAGGATTAAAAACAGAAAATAAGTCAGGTGGTCGTGGCATACGCCTTCAATCCCAGCACTAGGACATAGAGGCAGGTGAATCTCTGAGTTGAAGGATAGCCTGGTTTACAGAGTGAGTTCCAAGACAACCAGAAAGAAAGATTATAATTCTATTACCCTGAAACATCATTTTAAAGATGTTGATACAAGTCTACCTCATCATTTCCAAGGCCCTATATACTAATATAATTTTCATATAATGTGTAACAAGCATTTTCTAGTTGCTGCAATCTCTTAATGATAGTAATTTTATTAATTTTATCTGTTGTGTGAATACATAACAGGAGCCTGGAATTGGGAAGTGGTAAGTCCCAGAATGAATCAGTAGTTTAGTCAGCTGGGACTGCTCTGTCTGTTGGCTTCAGGACTTATGTAGCTAACTCAAGAACTCCTCCTTAGGTTCTACAGCACAGAAGATGCTAGACCTTTGCTCTTCTGAGTATCCCCATTCAGAGTAAGGCAAGTGAGAGTAAATGTGGTTCTGGTAATGGGCTCTGTCTCTTTCCCCAGAGCTCCTGGGTGCTGGAGAAATGAAGAGGTGACTGTGTTCCCAGCCTTGGTTTGGGCAGTTTCCTCAGGATCACTGGGACTGGACAAGGTGCTGCTTGCTGGCTGCAGGCCACACAAAGGCCTAAAGTGTTTCTGAGCACCCAGAGAGTATGCTGTACTTAATTCCTCAGGAGCATCTCTCCCATTTCCCTGTGCTCACGGTTTCCTGGGACAATTTAGACAGCAATGACCAGGCTGTCTTCTCTGTATTTCTTTTTCCTTCTTTCCTTATTTTTAGAGTGTGGTGGATTGAAAGAAAATGGCCCCCATAGGAAGTGACACTATTAGGAGGTGTGGCCTTCTGGAGTAGGTGTGGCCTTGTTGGAGGAAGTGTGCCACTGTGGAGGTGGGCTTTGAGGTCTTATATATGCTCAAGCCATCCCAGTGAGACAGACTACTTCTTGTTGCCTGCCTATCAAGATGGAGGAATTTCAGCTCCAGCACCACATCTGCCTGCATGCCAGCATGCTGCACCATGATAATAATGGACTACACCTCTGAGAATGTAAGCCACCCAATTAAATGGCTTTCCTTTAAGAGTTGTTGTGGTCAGGGTGTCTCCTCACAGCAATAAAAAAATTAATTAAGATATAGAGACAGGGTCTCTCTGTGTAACTCTGGATGTCCTAGAGCTTGCTATATAGACCAGGTTGGCCTTGAACTCACAGAGATCCCCTTGCCTCTGTCTCCAAAGTGCTGGGATTAAAGGATGCTCTACCATTCCAAGTCTCCTCTGTGTTTCTTTTGCAGTAGTAATCACTGTGGTTTGCTTTCGAGATAAAGAAGTTGTCAATGTAATAAAAAAAAAACTTGCATTTTCCATTCTGATAGAATGTGACATTGTTCAGGAGGTTATTCTAGCCATTATATATCAGCAAGATGGTTCTTCTTCCTGGAACACCAATTGAGGGGTCTAGAGCAGCAGATAGGTTTTTTTTTGTTTGTTTTTTGTTTTTGGCCAGGAGTCTTGTAAAATCCTGTGGAGTAGCAATGTGAAGTTTATCAAGTGACAAAGTGACACTAGCATCTTGTCCTTTTCTTCTATAAGACATGAGGAGCCCTGCAATATTGAAGACGGTTTATTATTGCAACAAGTTCATACTCTGTAGTCTAGGCTGGGTTGACTTCCAACTCATGGCAATTCTCCTGCCTCAGCCTCCCAATTGCTGTGATTACAAAGCCCAGTTGTTCGTTTGTTTGTAGATAAGGTTGTCTATGTAGTTAAGAAAGGCCCAGAATTTAGGATGATTCCCCTGCCTCAGCCTCCTAAAAACTGGGATTATAGGCATGAGGTATATAGTTGTCAGCCTGACACTAGTAGCTAAGAAATTCTAGACTGACTGCTAATATTATAATTTGAGTATTTCTCATTATAATACTTTGATGTTTCCCCTTTGCCCTTCTTTTAGGTGAGGGTTCGTTAACTATATTAAAACATTAGTTCTGGTGAGTCTGTTCCCTAGATTTAAATGGTCTAGAGTTAAATTAGAAGAATCAAACCCTCTCATATAACTTACTAATGTTTACTCCTCTCTCACAGCATAGATACCACCATAATACCCCTCTCTGTCTTCTTCTTGAGACAAGGTCTCACTGTGTAGTTCTGGCTGTCCTGGAACTAGCTCTGTAGACCAGGTCACAAACTAACTCACAGAGATCTGCCTGCCTCTGCCTCCAAAGTCCTGGGAGCCAACACACCTGCTCCATTATCCCTTTTAATTCTGACAGTTCATAAAATGTCAATACAGCATCATCTGGTAAGGACATGGTTTTTGAGTACCTCACCCTAATACACTTTAAATTCCTATTTCTAGAGTTATGTACTAACCAATCTGCTAATTTCCTCTTGTCTATCTGGTGCAGATCTTGCTGTTGCCTTAATCATAGTAGAAGTCTGATTGTCGGTTAGTTTCTTGATACAGCGTTGCCCAGCCACAATATTACAGACCTAGAAATAGAAAAATTTATACAATGCATATATTTGTGTTAGAATTCACTCACTTAATGCCAATTATGTTAAATATAATTTTGAAATTATATTTCTTAAACCATTTCTTTTACTACCATGTTAAATAAAAGAATAAAGAACAAATTACACATGATCACACAATTATAATTAGGTAAAAGGTACACAAAAGGATCAAAAGACTAAAAGAAGAGGTTGGAGAGATGGCTCAGAAGTTAAGAGCACTGATTGCTCTTCCAGAGGTCCTGAGTTCAATTCCCTGCAACACATGATGACTTACAACCATTTGTAATGAGATCTAGTGCCCTCTTCTGGTGTGTAGGCAGAACTGTATACATAATAAGTAAATAAATCTTAAAAAAAAAAAGACTGAAAGAAGCATTGCAAAATCGCTAACTGGTAGAACTATAGGTGAGCTTTCTTCATGCTGTGTTGGCTAGTTTTATGTCAACTTTACACAAGCTAGAGTCATTGCAGGGGAAGGAACCTCCATTAAGAAAATGCCTCCATAAGATCAGGCTGTAGGCAGACCTGTAAGGCATTTTCTTAATTAGTGATTGACGAGGGGGCGCCCGCTCACTGTGGGTGGTGCCATCCTTGGGCTGGTGGTCCAGGGTTCTATTAAGAAAACAGGCTGAGCAAGCCATGGGGAGCAAGCCAGTAAGCAGCACCCCTCCATGGTCTCTGCATCTGCTCCAGGCTCCAGGATCCTTGAGCTCCTGTCCTGACTCCCTTTGATGATGAACAGCCATGTGAAGGTGTAAGCCAAGAGAACCCTTGCCTCCCCAAGCTGCTGCCAGTTGTGATGTTTTATCGTAGCAATAGGCACTCTGACTAAGATACATGCTATTTATTTAAAAAAAATTTTAGAAAAAAAAATCAGAATTTAAAAACTGTTCAAATTCCAAAATAAATGTGAGACTCAGATACATCACAGGCCATAAAAGACCCTAGAAGAGTGGTGAGCAGAGCCAGGTCTGTGGGTCGAGTGCTTGCTGCACAGGGACCGAGCTCAGATCCCTAGCACTCATGTAAACAGCTAGGCATGGTGGTGCATGCCTATAACCTCAGAGCTACCGGAAGAAGGGGAACAGGATCCTGGAGGGTGGCTGGTCAGCTAGACCAGCTCAGATAGTAAGTTCCAGATTCACTGAGAGACCTTGTCTCAACAACTAGATGGATTGCAATACAGGAAGGCTCTTGATGTCCTCCTCTGGCCTCCATGCGCGCACACCCCCACGTGTGCACACGCACAGAGAAGGACGAACAGAAGTAGCCATAAGCAGTTAAAGACATTACTTCTAGCGGCAGGTACGTATGCTTCTGCTCCTGCCCCACTTGCAGACAGGGAAGGTGGGGGTACTTCAGTTGAAGAGCGTACTTTTCTCTGAAATACTGAGCTACGGTTCTCTCCACAGTCTGGCCGTTTTCTAACTGCAAAGGAAAGCTGGAAAAAAGAAGAGCTGACATGAGCAACCCTTATCCTCTTGTGAGCTAGCAAACTACCAACCCCGTACTTAGAGTGAGCTGCCTCATATTGCTGTGTGGGAGACACCAGCTTTTCTTACGTTTGATGGCTGGCGGGCCTTCTTGTTACATTACAAACACGGTATTTCCGTCTCATTGTTCCACAATGAGTCACTTCAACCTTCAGACCTGTTCCCAACAAGAAAAATGAAGGTTACAGAAATTTCTGGAAAAATACTTACCCAGGTTGTTCCCTACTATAAAAAAATCTCAGTTCTGAGCTGGCAGAAAAATCTGTGACACGAGCAATGTGATACTAGGAAGTTTTAAATACAACATTGCTAATAATCGTTATAACAATGACTGACCTTTTAAATGCCAACTGTTTTTCTCATTCTATCAAGCTCTATATGTTAAAAAAAGAAAATCCTATAATTTTCTAAGCCCAAAGATCAAGGGACAAAGTTCTTCACTATAAAAAAAAAGCATTTACAATAAACTCCAGAATGAGAGCCCAAGTATTTAAACAGCCCCTCGTTCATAGTGGGTGACGAGCAGTGCCTCATGAAGCTCAAGAAGGAAGTCTGTCATAGATTTACGAAGCAGGCAGAAAAAGTCAGGTCCTTTTATCAGTACTACACTGTCAATTTTATTAAGCATTTTTAATTTATTCATTTTTCTTCATTTATTAATTATTCTTAGCAATAGTGGCTACTAGAATGGAAACTAAATAATTCTTAATTCTCAGAAATATTTATTTAATTTGTGTATGTGTGTGTGTGTGTATGACCATGCACAAATGAATGCAGAGGTCAGAGGACAACTTGCAGGAATTGGTTCTTTGTTTCTATCGTGTGGGTTCAGGTTGCCAAGCTCGATGGCAAGTGAATCTGACATCCGGAGCCATCTTGTCAACCATCCAAAGAATTCTTTTGTAGTTTTTGAAACAGGGTCTCTCTATGTATCTCTGGCTGTACTAGAACTTGCTATGTAGACCAGGCTGACCTAGAACTCACAGAAAACCCACCTGCCTTTGTCTCAAGAGTGCTGGGATTAAAGGCGTGCGCCACCACCGCCTGGCTAATTCATTTATTTAATTTTACTTGCATTGGTGTGAGAGTGTCAGATCCTCTGGAACTGGAGTTACAGACAGTTGTGAGCTGCCATGTGGGTGCTAGGAATTGAACCTGGGTCCTCTGGAAGCACAGTCAGTGCTCTTAACCATTAAGCCATCTCTCTGGCCCCCAAATAATTCTTAAAGCAGGTGATATTTACCTTCTTATGGAGTCACTGACCCCTTTGAGAATCTGATGAAAGCAATAAACTCTCAGTATACATATAATTTAGCAAATAATTTTTTTTAAAAAAGATTTATTTATTTTATATGCATTGGTGTTTTGCCTGAGTGTATGTCTGTGTACATTTACTTATTTATTCATTTATTCATTTATTTAATTTTACTTGCATTGGTGTGAGAGTGTCAGATCCTCTGGAACTGGAATTACAAACAGTTGTGATCTGCCATGTGGGTGCTAGGAATTGAACCTGGGTCCTCTGGAAGAGCAGCCATTGTTCCTAACCACTGAGCCACTTCTCCAGTCTGTAATTTTAAATATTTCTAGGTCTTTATAGTTCATTTGTGAACTCTGGTGATTCAAGGATTCTAGGCCAATTCTAGAAAGTAAAGAAATGGGCTTTAAATCTTCAGTTGAAGAAAAAAATTATTTTTTCAGGTACTCAGGGCCTTGTGTATACCAGGCAAGTCTCCTACCAGGAAGCTATATCCTCCCTGGAGCCTTTACAGTTTCTTTTAAGACAGGGTCTTGCTGAGTTGCCACAGTGGCCTTGAATTTATCTACCTTCCTCAGTTCCCCCTCCCCCTCAGTGCGTGGGATTACGAGGGTGTGCCTCCATGCCTGACATATCAATTGCCAGTCTTCAGGAAGTTTCTTATTTTTATTTATTTTTTTGGGGGGGGGGAACAGTAGTCTCTATGCAGTCCTGGCTGTACTGGAACTTGCGACCAGGTTGCCCTTGAACTCTCAGAGATCTACCTGCTTCCGCCTTCCAAGTGCTGGGATTAAAGGCGCATGCCACCATTCCCAGCAGGGTTTTCTTAAGCAGTGCTGAGAAACAGTGTCCTGAGATGACGTTTCTGTTTGTGCTAACATGGCAGTCATTAGGAATTTGTTATTGATTCCATGAAATGCAGCTAATATGCCTGATAAGTGAAAGTTTAATTTTAATAAAATTAGTTACACAAACTCCTGGCTGCCATATTAGCCAATGCAGTAGCCCAGGAATTAACAATACAACATACCACAGGAGGAGTTAACATATAAAAGCTACTCCTCACAGAAAAACACGCCCAAACCTAAAGTTTGGCCTGGCTCTGAAGAATGAGTCTAGAAGGTTACAAATGGAGGAGTTTTAGTTTCTGAACAGAAATTATGGTTATTAAACTTTAAGCAATTTCACTTTTATATCTGTAATTCCTATAGTGCAGTGATTCTCATCTGAACGTGATTCTGCCCACCTCTGACCCTGGCCATTGAGTAATGCCTAGAGAAGGGGTGTGTGTGTGTGTGTGTGTGTGCAAATCCTGGGTCGTGACACACACTAGGCAAGTGCTTCACCACTAAGCTACACTCCCAGCCCCAGGAAGACTTCTGTGACTCTTATTACTGGCAGTTGGTGAGTAGGGGCTGTACATTTCCAAATATTCTAGAAAGTGCAGAATTGTACCTCCCAACTCAGCAAAGAATTATCCAGTACAAAATGAAAGAGAAATCTTATCACAGTGTAATTTGTTTTCTTACCTAATTATAGTACCAAATATAAAGTACACTCATAGTAAATGATATTTTCTTTTGAAATATCAGCACAAATTAGGATAGTAAGTGGTTTTTCTATAAAAGTATTCTTAATAAAAAATCAAATCACTGAGAAGTAATTTTTCATTATAACTACATTTCTAAAATTAAGATTTTAAATATTTATTATATTATGATTAAGGAGGCCAAAAATCCACAAAGGAAGGCCTTATGGAAACAGCAATAATATGAAGTAAGCAACATAAAAATATTATGTTTAAGTGGAAAGTAATAAAATAAGTTTCTGTTATTTGAACCAGTTAACTATTTATTTTCAAGTTTTCCCTTGGATTTAAAAAATATAGTTTTATATAAAATATTTTTATATAAATAAGGTTCTACAAGCTCATAAAACAAGTTTTTACTGAAAGCAAATTAGTGCTTATAAATCCATAAAATTATCACACATTTCCCCCAATATTCCTGCTGTGTAAGTCCCAAGAATTACTGTTAAAAAAAACCACTGCAGGGGGCTGGAGAGATGGCTCAGTGGTTAAGCGCAGTGACTGCTTTTCCAAAGGTCCTGAGTTTAATTCCCAGCACCCATATGGTGGCTCACAACCATCTGTAATGAGATTTGATGCCCTCTTCTGACCTGCAGGCAGATATGCAGCAAAACATTGTATACATAATAAATAAATAAATCTTTTTTAAAAATTAAAAAAAACACTCTAAAGTTATTACTAACTAGTTGGAAGTAAGTTTAACTAGAATTCAGTCAATATACTAAAATTTATATTAATTATGATATAATTTATGACACTATTTAGTAGCTATCATCAAATTCCTTATGTAAGTTAAACCTTAAACCCAAACATCACTGAACACAAAACTCTATTTTTTTGAGTTCCTATGATAGAAAAACATGATGTACTTTAAAGACCCCTCTTTTTAAAAAACAGTCTTCTTGACTTTGAATGGATTTAAATACCCTGCTTTAGATACAACCCAGATTTCCTACCCCAAATTTAAGATCATAGGTACCTAACAATTAGACCAAGTCCAGGGGCTAGCAAAAAGTCAAAAATATAAAGAATGGAATCGATAATTCTCTGCCCAGGTCCCTCCCCAAACCCTCCATCCAACCGAAATGTTTGGCTTTAATAGACATTTAACCTATAAACTTGGCTTTACCTTCACTATCACATCAACTTTATAATGCTTTCTAGTCAAATTTTCAGTCATTTCTTTGGGCCCCTGAGCAGTTGCAGTTAGGATCGAGTCCATGCTCTTCGGGCAGCAGCTGAATCCTTGTTCTGTACATCTTGTATTTTCTGTGATAGAGTGGTGATATGAGTTGATTGCATAGTTACCGCACAGTAATGTAAGTGATTGCATGATATCAGAGGTGGTAACTAAGCAGCAACTCCACTAGAAACCATGGCATTTAGATGATCACATATACAATGGCAGGTAATGCACCAACCTCCTGACAGTGCTAACTGCAGTTAAAAACAGATTATGAAAGGACAATGATATGGTTGCACAACAGTCATCTTTAGCAGTGTCTTATTTTGGCACTTATAGGGCTTGAGATAGATGGATGCTCATTAACAAGACAGGAAGGGCTTTCCTTCTAATGCTTTGTTACAATGACCGTCGCCTTTCTGTTGTTACTGAATGGCAAAGGATGGATGATAACTGAACAAGCAGGATGTATTCACCTACTCTAATTGGTTTGGGGACTGAAAGATGTTCAGTGAACAAACTTGAATGCTTCCTTCAAACCACAAGCTGAAAATTATCTGCAACAAATAGGTAAAATCTTAAAATAAAAACAACATAATTATTTCTGTTTATTTACAATGTAGCATTTAATATAAACAGTTTGTTACTCCTTATCAGACAATATCTGATTTTCCTTCATGACTACATACTACACTAAACACAGTGGGGTTACATTTTACTCGAGGAATAGATACTAAAGCCATAAATAAGGAGGGAATTGTACACAATTAAACTGCTTTTTAAAAATCCCTGAAATTGCTGATAAACCACAGTGTGCATGGGTTTATGCACTTAAAAATATATAGAAGGAGCAAGTATGCACAGAATATAATATCAGAACACTATTAAAGTGACTTTAACTTGAGGGACCATAGATACAACTGTTTCAGAAATGAACATATGATGCAACACCACTGGAAAACATCTTAGCTATGGAGAGAGTCCCTCTATAATGCACGCTACACAAAACTGGTGAACTCTATATTCTCAAATTCCAAAGACATAAAATTTAAAAAAAACTGTAATTTTAGAAAAATAATGAGATCACTAATCAGAATATGCTCAAAGAGTGAGTCAAATTCTAAAGTTAAAATATCTTAAAGATAAGATTCTTACTTGAAAAAGATAGTATTAGAGAAACATTTTCCCATGAGACACACTCATCTCTCCAGCTAGTATGGGACAGTGTTCACAAAAACAAAAACATAGCTGGATTGCTCAGCACAGTCTTCATCCAACCACTACCTAAGAAGCTACAGCAATGGATCTGATGTAACATTTTATAATTAATCTATATTCTATTGTACATATCACACAGATTGATCCTAATTATAAAAACACTTTAATAGACTGTTTTCTCATCCATGCATTTTATAGTCAGGCTGTTTTAAAAGGCTAATTAGTAACAAACTACAGAAATGATGTCTGAAAGTATAGTCTTCTAAACGCTAATTAACTCACCTTTTATCTCCTTAGTGAATTTGACCCGATGAGAATCAGTCAGAGGTCTGGGTTGCTCATCAATGTTATGAATGTCAAGAACTTCACACATAAACTGAATTACAGGTTGTGCTTTGTAGAAGGCAGTGGCAGAAACTAAGAAAAAACACAAATAGTAGAAATTAATTTCAGTAGCTTGTGAATCCAGCTCACAAAACAACCTCCCAGGGTTCAGGTTAGAAGCCACAGTATTGTAAAAGGAACTTAGAAAATTTCTTATCTGAAGGGTTACAGAAGAAACTCAACATACATGCTGTTCAAGTAACGTTCTTTATCCTTCTGCCTCTCTAATTCTCTTGTCCTAATTCTGTAGTTCTAAAGCTTTTTCTGTTTTGCTGTTTCAATCCTCTCTGCTTCTCTGTTCACCTTGCTTAAATACACTTTTTACAGGAGGCTTGAAGTAATAATAAAAAGTTACAAGAGTCACATCTCATTGGTCAAAAGCACATTCCTTTGGGTGAGCAGTAAGGGCAGAACCCTTTACCATGACAATGCAAAGCTTCAAGGTTTCTGAAGTAAGACTGTGACCAGAGGGTGGGCACATGGTGCCCAGTGAGACAGGCTATGAGATATAGTTCTTTTCTCAACTAGACTTAGTAAATGAAGAATTGGCATGATTTTTTAGGCTTGTGTTAGTAACCTCGGTTAGACACCTGCAACTCTGACCTTGTGCATAACTGTAAAGTTTAAAACTTATGATCCATTTACAAAAACCTTTAGTCTAGTCTGAACTTGCTCTGAGGTAAAAATGAGCTAATTGTGTGCATTTTGTCTTAGACTGGGGAGAAATTTGTTATTTTCTTGTGTTGGTTTGAGTAAAAAGAACAAAGCAGGCTTTTAAATGCCCTGAAATCCTCATAAGACAATAGATCTAGTTATGAAGCATATCCTAGCATATTTTCTACATATCAAGATCATCTTCCTGACAATCCACAGATATATGTGCCCAGCAAATGGAAAATTTTAATGAGATAAACATACAAGCAGTGGTAAAACAGCCAAAGCAGTTCTTAGGAAAGGAATGAAGAGACTCATGAGAGAAATTACAGAGACAGTATCTGTAGCCAGTGACCCCAAGGCTTTTCCAAGTGAAGCTCCCCATTAGAGAATCTCTCATCTGGTAGGTCGGCCTGTTTAATATTAGTTGTCACCTGCTGTATACTCCCATGGCCTATAACAAATTAATATTTAAAAACCCAGAAACTTTATCATAAATTCCCATAATTAACTATGTACAGTTAAAAATGGTCCCTTATATGAATTCATATAACATATATCCCTGACACACGTGTGTGTGTTTTCCAAAATAAAGCAATTTGATTTCTGAGGTATAAGAACAAAAAAACATAGTTTTTATAATATATCTCTTTTATAATCTATCTCTTCTAACCCCAAGTAACTATTTTCACAGTGAAGGGTTCTCTGAGAGAAGAACTTGTGAAGCCAAAGAACGCCCTAGTCCTTTAGCAGAGAAGAGAGTGGATTATTTCTTAAACAAGGCTTCCTATGCTACCATGCTAGTTTCTTCTAGAGAGAGCGTACATTACCTTGTAAGGACTTAAGAAGACAGTATTAAACCCAAGCCACAGGTCATACCAGGGGTATCTGCCAAATAGTCCTGAGCAACTGCAGGTTTAGTGACCTGTGTACTAACCAGCATAATTATTTTAAAAATGGTTTATTATCTCTGGGTTTTGGAACTACAGGATGGTTAATAGACCACACATCTCCTTTTCTTTTTCTTCTTCTTCTTTTTTTTTTAAGACAGGGTCTCACTTTGAAGCACTTGCTGGTCTGGCACTCAATACGTAGCCCAAGTTGGCCTCAAACTTACAAAGACACACCTCCTTCTAACCCCAAGGGCTGGGATTAAAGGTGTATACACTACATTTAACATATTTTTAATTTAAAAATATGGATGTATATTTGTCTATGGGAGGACATTACATTTGAGCATGCTGTGGCCTCAGAGGACAGAGAGAGTTTGAACTCCCTGTAGCTGGAGTCACAGGTGGTTATGAGCTGCCCAATGTGGGTACTGAAGATTGAATTCAGGTACACAGACTGTGCTCTTAACCACTGAACCATCTCTCCAGCCCTACATTACATTCTTTTTTTTCTTCATTACATTCCTTTACTGAAAAATTGTGGGGATATTTCTGTGCATAAGTAAATGCCAGCAAAGATGAAGGTGGTGATTCATGGCTTTAACCCCAGAATTCATGAGGCAGAAGTGGGCAGATCTCTATGAGTTCTACATGGTCATCAGGGCTACATCTTGACACCCATCTCAAAAAGCAAAACAAAACAAAAACAAAACCAACAAAAACCCAAAACCAAAAATATGCCAGTGAGATATCTATGTGTATATATACACTGTACACTTATTTTTCATAATGTTTAATTAGTTCAGCACATGCTGGCCTGGTTTACTTTTAAAAACAGAAATAACAGATAAGAGAAATGTATCATGAGGAACATGCTTTCATCTTTGCTTTAACCCTAAAGGTGGACTTTCTTCACTGGGTCCCACCAGTCCCATGGAATGTGACTGAAACAATGCCTGAAACGACCACACAAATGTCCTACAATGACTTCCACTGCACTTCCCTGTTACCCTGCTGATCGCCTCATCGACTGCCATCTTCTGAACCACACACAGCAACACGGACATTTGGGACGAATATTAAGCCTTGTGATACAGAGCTTTGAAAAGGATGGCTTGAAGGGCAGGCCTCCCACGGAGGAGAGGACTGAGGGGAAACTGCAGCTGGGATGTAAAATAAGAAAAAAGGATTGGCTGCAATCAGCGCACAGGGTCTTAAGTAAGAGTAACTTTGAGTGGAGCTTTCAAACTTTTGTTTTTGTCTTGTTTTTAAGACAGGGTCTCATAGAGCCCAGGCTAGCCTCACTTGCTATGTGTGTATGACCTTGAACTTCTTTGATCATCTTATTTCCACTTCCCAAGTACGTAGATCACAGGCCTGAAGCACCATGTCTGGTTTATGTGGTACTGTGGACTGAACTTAGGGCTCTCTGTGTTCCAGGCAAGCATTCTACCCATTGAACGACATCAACCAGACCAGCTGCCCCACCCCCAGCTGATATTAAAGGCATTTATCATGGTGCCAGATGATTCCTAATACTTCATAAGCCTATATGTATTTTATGCCTTCTTTCCCTTTCACAAATAAGCTAATTACTCTTGAAAAAAGTAATAGCATTTAAAACTCTATTAAACAAATATACAATAAACATATGTCTATTAACCAAAAGTTCTATGTTGACATAAATCTAAAACATAACATAAAAGCATGGGGACTGGAGAGATGGCTCAGAGGTTAAGAGCACTGGCTGGTCTTCTACAGGTACTGAGTTCAATTCCCATCAACCACATGGTGGCTCACAACCTCCCTAATGAGATCTGGTGCTCTCTTCTGGCCTGCAGGCAAACATACAGGCAGAATATTGTATACATAATAAATAAATACGTCTTAAAAAAGAGGGAAAGCATATAATAATTTTTATAAATAGTGGTCCACAAAAGCACTTTATAGAACCTGCACTTCTGTAATTAATATTCTTATTGTACTAGGGCCAGAAGGGGCCTTCCTTAATTTGATCAGTCTAACAAAACTTCATGATAAATCCTACTCTGTTTAATGCAAGTTACTAATTAGCATGGTAAAGCAAATTAAGAGAAATAAAAAGTAAAAATGGAAGAAAATGGGAAACAAATGTTTATACATCAGTGTAACTATATAGAAAACTACTCTGTAGATAAATTATTAGAAATTCTGCCAGACTTAAGCTTACAAAAATAAATAGCACTTTTACATACTAGCAATCAACTCAAAATTTAATGAAAAAGATATTCTTTGCAATCAACATATTTTAAAATGTATTTACTTATTACACATGTGTGTGTGTGTGAGGTGCATGGAGCATGTGCATGCCACAGTGTAAAACCGTGGTAGTCAGAGGATAGTTGGCAAGAGTTGGTTCTCTTCTTCCATTATATGGGTTCTGGGGATCAAACTCAGGTGAATAAGTTGGGACACAAGGGCCTTTGCCCAATGAATCCTCTTGCTAGCCCACAACAAAAATTTGAAAGTACTTGGGATGAAGTCTAAGCAAAAAGATGTGTAAGAATTACAGAAGTAATAGGTATATTTAATATAGAAATATTGTAGAGACTCTAACAGTAGAATATCCTATCCATGCACATTTATTCTCAGATTTATCAGCATATTCAAAACAACTACCAATAAGACTGAACAAGTGTCAAATAGGATGCAACGGTTATCCATGAAAACCAAGAAACTAATACTACAATTACCTTAAAGAATAAAAGAAAGCAATGAAAGAATGAAGTGAGAATAGCCATGACCACTCTTAAGAAAGAGTAAGGTATGGGGCTGGAGAGATGGCTCAATGGTTAAGAGCTCTTGTTACTCTGGCAGAGCACCCAGGTTCAATCCCCAGCACCCACATCTTGGCTCACAGCCATCTGAAGCTCCAGTTTTAGGGGATCAGATGCCCTCTTCATGGGTGCCAGGCACACACATGGTGCACGCACACACACACACACACACACACACACACACACACACACACACACATGCAGGCAAAACAGTCATACACATTAAATGAAACAAGTGAACCTGTTTGTTAGATTTTAGTTTTCGAGACAGGGTTTCTCTGTGTAGACCTGGCTGTTCTTGAACTTTCTCTGTAGTTCAGGCTGGTTTCGAACTCAGAGATCTGCTTTGTCTCTGTCTCCTGAGTGTTGGGTTAAAGGCATGAGTCACCACCACCCGACTGGATCCAATTATTTTTTTTCTAAATGTTTGTAATGATTTAAATACAGCTTATTATTTTGCTTCTCCCTATTAACTTGAAATGCCACCTCAGACTTTTACAAAGTTTCCATGAACACAGAGCTGCTTTGTTTCTAGGCTCTCTCAGAGTCATTCATTAGAACATTTTTCTTTTTCTTTTCTTCTTTTTATTGATTTTTATTGAGCTCTACATTTTTCTCTGCTCCCCTCCCTGCCTCTCCCCTCTCTCCTTCAATCCTCCCCCAAGATCCCCATGCTTTCAATTTACTCAGGAGAGCTTGTCTTTTTCTACTTTTCATGAAGATTAGATCTATGTAAGTCTCTCTTAGTGTCCTCATTGTTGTTTAGGTTCTCTGGGATTGTGGTTTGTAAGCTGGTTTTCTTTGCTTTATGTTTAAAAACCAATAAGTGAGTACATGTGATAATTGTCTTTCTGTGTCTGGGTTACTTCACTCAAAATAATGTTTTCTAGATCCATCCATTTTCCTGCAAAATTCAAGCTGTCATTATTTTTTTCTGCTGTGTAGTACTCCATCGTGTAAATGTACCACATTTTCCTTATCCATTCGTCGGTGGAAGGACATTTAGGTTGTTTCCAGGTTCTGGCTATGACAAACAAAGCTGCTATGAATATAGTTGAGCACATGTCCTTGTGGCACGATTGAGCATCCTTTGGCTATATACCCAAAAGTGGTATTACTGGGTCTTGATAAGGGTTGTTTCCTAATTTTCTGATATTTTTTATTTTTCAAGACAGGGTTTCTCTGTAGCTTTGGAGCCTGTCCTGGAACTAGCTCTTGTAGACCAGGCTGGCCTCGAACTCACAGAGATCCACCTGCCTCTGCCTCCCGAGTGCTGGGATTAAAGGCATGTGCCACCACTGCCCGGCTCATTAGAACTCTTAATTAATTAAGAAATTAGCATAATTTGTGAGAGAAGACATGGGCCAGCAAGCTAGCTCAGTGGGTAAAGGTGCCTGCCACCAGGCCTGAGGATCTGAATTTCACCCCAGGAGCCCCAAGGTGGAAGAAGAGAATTGACTTCTCCAAGTTGTCCTCCAAGTTTATTCCCCCATAAATAAAAATATAATTAAAAAGATATGTGGCACATGTCTTTAATCCCAGTACTTGGAAGACAAAGGCAGGCATATTTTACTAGTTCAAGGCCAGCTTGGTCTTCACAGTGAAGTTCCAGGACAGCCAGGGCTACACAGTGAGACTCTGTCCTGAAAAAGCAAAACAAACAAACAAAATTATAAACACATGTATACTACAAATTAAAATAAATGAGAAGGCACCAGAATTCAGTTAAATTGAGAAAAACAGAAGTTAAGAAAGTTTGAGAAGATTGTCTCTAGATAGACAATTGGAGAAAAAATTATCAGATTGGGCAATGAGATTATGAGTGAGTTCAATTTATGAACATAATGTATTACTGAGTTTATTACAGCTAATTTCATTAAGCTTTTATACAATATCCTAAAATCTACATACTATATTTACTCATTGATAGTAGATAAAACTGTTTTGTTTGTTTTTTCCTAGTGCTGTGAACGGATGTTAGACCTATACTTGTTAGGTAAACGTTCTCCCACAGAGCTATGTTCCCAATCCAACTTTTTGCTTCTGTTGGAAACTTATCCTTTACTTTTCTCACTTATTGCATGTTTGTTTAATTAATTAACTAATTAATTAATTAACTAATCAACTGACTATACTAGGGATTAACTCAGGGCCTTGGATGCACTAAACAGTGCTTCATGGGGAAACAATGTTTAAAAAGGTCTGTTAAACTGAGTGGTGGTGGCCCACGCCTTTAATACCAGCACTTGTGAGGCAGAGGCAGGCGGATCTCTGTGAGTTTGAGGCCAGCCTGGTCGACAAAATGAGTTCCAGGATAGACTCCAAAGCTACAGAGAAACCCTGTCTTGGAAAATAAATAAATAAATAAGTAAACTCAGTTAAGAAAAAAATCCTTCTGACATTAAAAACACAACACAAACAGAATGAAAGAAGGGTTGGAAATCAAATCAACTTGCAGGAGTTTGATTCTAACCCAACACGCACTACTTTTCTGAGTGTCACTTATGTATTTATTTAGTATGGTACTTGGAATTGAACCTTTGGCTTCATGCATGATAAGCAAGTGCCATACTAATGACCCTCATTTCTAGTCTTTTGAGCTTCTAATTATTCATCTGTTAAACAAACAAACAAAAAACTTCTGGAGCTAGAGAGATGGCTCAGTAGTTACGGGAGCTTACACCTGTTCCAGAGGACTTGAGTTTGGTACCCAGAGCTCACATCCAGGCATAACTCCAGGTCCAAGAGATCTGACAACTTTTTCTGGTATCTGGATACTCACAACAAATCATGGCAAATATATGCAGACATAAATACAGACTCAGAAATAGAAATAACATATTTCTCAGAGCACGGCACTAATGCACGGCACCCACTCATGCCTCAAATATGGTAGCAACCCAGAGCAGCTTTTTCCACTTCTGAGTAATTTTCTACTCATATCATTTGCTGACCGATCTACTGCTTGTAGGCGGTTATACTCTCAGCGTACAGTAATTATTTGTACAATAATTCTTTGAAGACACTGTATGAAGTCTCATGGAAATGAGATTAGGATTTTCACTGTGCCCAACTTGAAACACGGGAGGACTGGGGGCTACAGCTCAGTGGTTAGAGGTCTTGCCTACTATGTACAAGTCCCTGGATTTTGTTCCTAGCACTGCAAAATAAAATATAAGTAAATAAATCAGACACAATGAAAAAGTACAGATGAAAATAAAAAAGAATTAAGTATTTGCAACTTTTAGTACCAAGAATGTCTGGATTAAAATTAATAGTCAAAAATATAGCAATATATGATGGATCCTGGCAAAAAAATTGATCACAACTATAATTTAATGCAAAGCGGATATTGCTGGGAGGGATGCTGAAGGGTTACATGCTACAAATACTGGCCTTGAATGTACAGAGATCCACCTGCCTCAGACTCCTGAGTGCTGGGATTAAAGATGTGTGCCACCACTGTCTTGTTTCTCTCTCTCTCTCTCTCTCCTCTCTCTCTCTCTCTCTCTCTCTCTCTCTCTCTCTCTCTCTCTCTCTCTCTCTCTGACATAGTCTTGCTGGCCTGGAACTCATCCTGTAGTCAAGGCTGTACTTGTAATTCTCCTGCTTTTTCCTTTGCTTGATAGGATTATAGAAATGGGCTACCATGCCTGGCTTGTTTTTTGTTTTAAATCCCTTTTCACTCTTTTGAAATAGGGTGTCATAGCATAGACTGGTCTCAAAATTACATTTCTCCCACCTCAGCTTCCACGTATTGAAATTATAAATGTGCGTGCTGGGCACACGCAGTCGTGTATGCACACCTCTGGACAGATTCTCTGTGAGTGACACTGCTGGGTCATGAGGAATGGACATTTCCTTCTTAGATAACTTTTTTGAGCAACTTAGATCACTTATAATAATTCTTTCACAACGATTTCAATCTTGACCTCTCACGAGCAGTATATGAGTTACTTTGGTGGGGCAGGGAGGTGGTTTTGCAGGTGAAAGCACTTGCTACCAAGCCCGATCATACACGTTCCATCCCAGAGACCTACATGGTGGAAGGAGAACTGACTTCCATAATGCGCTGCGGCACAGGTCCCTACCACACAATAAAAACATGTAATTAATAAAATTCAAAAACAAAGTCACATTGGACACAGTCCACAACTGTTAATACTGTTAGACTTAGGCTCAGCCACTCTGACGGATACACAGGAAGTGATGAAAAAAATGATCTACACTGGGCAGTGGTGGCACAGCCTTTAATCCTAGGAGTCAGGAGGCAGATACAGGCAGACAGGCGTATCTCTGTGAGTTCAAGGCCAGCCTGGTCTACAAGAGCTAGTCTCAGGACAGCAAGGGCTGTTACATAGAGAAACCCTGTCTCAGAAAAAAAAAATCTAAGAGCCAAGCGAGATGGTGCAAAAATATAAGGAGGAAGGCAGTCTGAGAGACAGGCAGACTCTGAGGCCCCCTAACGGGGCCCACACTGGTGAACAGCTACTCTGTGTCCTTGCAGAAGTTTGGAGGCTCATTCTTTGAAAAAGGTAAATCAAAACAAAAGCTCCCTGAAAGGAGGATGCCAGGCATAGCTGAAGGCACAGGCCCATACCACAAACCAGGGATGAAATGACTGGACACATAAAATGCTGACACAGAAAGTCTTCTGGCTCCAGTCTCCAACTTGATTTTCAGAATGTGGACAACCAGACTGTCTAGTCTTTAGACAGGTGTTTTTGACTAACCTGACCTACTCAGAAGAGACCTAAAAATTACACATCCCAACCTCTGAATTTACCCCGTGATGAAGTTAACAAGCCTCATTTGTGCATGCAGGGCTTCCACTCAGAGTTTTAGACTCCCACTGAGCCAGGAGACAAAAAGGACATGTTCAGATAACAAAAGAAAACTCAAAACTAAAACCAAGAAGTTAAGGGAAATGTAAGTAAATATAGGAAGAAATCCAAAATAAACTATTATGCTCAGAGAGCTAAAAGAGGCAATTGTACTTGTAAAACAAGAATGGAATGCTATTAAAAAATTAGTATCCAGGAAGCAGGAAAGAACTGCTAAAAAACAGAAATTAAAAAGTGAGCAAAGGGCTAGAAGATTTAGGAAAGTAACTCAAAACTGAGATTGAAAACCAGGAAGGAGGTGGTGGCACACGCCTTTAATCCCAGCACTTGGGAGGCAGTGGATCTTTGTGAGTTCGAGGCCAGCCTGCTCTACAAGAGCTCCAAAGCTACAGAGAAACCCTGTCTTTAACGCCCCTCCCCCCAAAACAACAACAACAACAACAAAAACCCCAAAAACCCATGAGATTAAAAAGACAAAAGGGTGGACTTTATATTATATAAACTGTAAAAATAGAACAGGGCTTAGCAGTACTATACATCCCTTAGGTCCTAGCCAGAGCAGACAAAGAAGACAGCTACAAATGGAGAAGTGTTCCCATGTTCCTGAAGGGGAAGTTCTGAAACAGAAGCTTGCTTCTCTTTTTTTTTTTTTTTTTTTTTTTAAAATATTTATTTATTTATTATGTATACAATATTCTCTCTGCATGTATGCCTGAAGGCCAGAAGAGGGCGCCAGACCCCATTACAGATGGTTGTGAGCCACCATGTGGTTGCTGGGAATTGAACTCAAGACCTTTGGAAGAGCAGTCAATGCTCTTAACCGCTGAGCCATCTCTCCAGCCCCAAGCTTGCTTCTCTTAAGAGGGGGTCTTGCTTCGCTGGCCTCAAGCGATCCTACTGCTTCATCCCTGCATAACTATTCCATTAACTTTGTTAAGGAGCGTAAAAAAAAAAAGACACTTTTCAGTATGTGAGTAAGGTGTTTAAAAACTACCTCTCATCATGAACTCTACAGCATGGACGGGCTCACTGTGAGCCTTGTCAGTTTGGTTGCTCACCTTCCTGGACTTAGGGGGAGCTGGGAGGACCTTGGACTTAACATAGTGAAGGGAACCCTGATGGCTCTTTGTCTTGGAGAGGGGTGGAGAGGGGGTATGGGTGGAAGGGAGGGGAGGGAAGGGGGAGGAGGAGGGAAGGAGATGGAAATCTTTAATAAAAAAAAATGAGGAAAAAAAAAAGAAAAAAAAACCCTGCCTCTCATATACCTTTTTCTCTTAAATTCCTAAAAAAAAAGAACAGGAACCGAGCGGCAAGCATGTGTATAGCTGGGAGCAGCAGTAGCAACTAAAGAAACACTGATATGCCACATTTATCATTACCAGATAGATGCTATTGATAAGCTTTCATGACCGGGTACACATGTCCTTTCTCTCTTATTAATGTAAATGCTAACAGTGGGAAAACTGGTTATCAGGTATACGAGAACTCTGTACCACCTAATTGCCTATGAATCTAAACTACTCTATAATTAAAGGTTCTTTTTTTCTTTCTTTCTTTCTTTCTTTCTTTCTTTCTTTCTTTCTTTCTTTCTTTTTTTTTGGGGGGGGGTTTCCAAGATAGGGTTTCTCTGTAGTTTTGGAGACCAGGCTGGCCTCCAACTCACAGAGATCCACCTGCCTCTGCCTCCCGAGTGCTGGCATTAAAGGAATTTGCTACCACCGCCCAGCTAAAGGTTCATTTTCATAAAAAAAATCATCTGCAAAATATTTTACCCAATAGCTGCGTAGAATATACATGCAGCAGGCCACAGAAAATTCACTAAATGGAGCAAGATTTTGCAAAATATAAAAGCTTTCAATGATTTATTTTACCAGATTGTAATGAAACAAAATTGGACATCAATAGCAACAGAAACTACAAGTACATGGAAATTAAACAATATGTGCTTGAATGACCAATAGGGTCACTGGAAAAATCAGGGTGTAATTGGAAGAATTCTTAGAATAAAATGAAAATGAAAATAGCTTGCAACTTACCAGAATGGTTAGATTACAGCAAAGGCAGTCCCAAGAAGGAAAAATAGAGCTATGAATGATTATGTCAAAAAATCAAGAGACTTATATTTTTGGTTGTGAGCCTAGCCTTTAACGGCTGAGCCATCCCTCCTTGATCACCTTCCTGGACCTGGGGGGAGTTGGGAGGACCTTGGTCTTAACATAGAGTAGGGAACCCCGATGGCTCCTTGGCCTGAAAAGGGAGGGAGGGAGGGTATGGGGGAGGGGAGGGGAGGGAAGGGGGAGGAAGAGGGGAGGAGATGGAAACTTTTTAAATAAAAAAAATCACAAAAAAAATCAAGAGACTTTTGGGTCAGCAAGATGACTTAGAGGGTAAAGGCACTTGAAGTCAAGCCTTGATGATCTGAATTGAATCCCTGGAGCCCACAAGGCGGAGGTAGAGAACTAACTGATTCTTGTAGGTTGTCCTTGGATCTCTACATGTGCACTATGACGTGTACATGAGTGTGTACATGAGTGCATGCATATGTACATACATATACACTAAATAAATAAATGTTTAAAAAGCCAGAAAAAACAAAGAACAACAACAAAAAACCCAACCAAACAACAACAACAAAAAAATTGAGAAATGGACCTCTGCCCTGACTGGGAGGCTCCCAAGGAGTCAATAACCAAACACCTGAAAGAGCAAGTTGAGACTTGGTTCTTATGGTGTAAAACCAGGAGAGAACCTGCTAAAATCACCATCTGAGGCTAAGATGGGAGAGCCAGGCATCACTCCACTGACCCTTCAGATAAGGGTTTCTGAATCTATGGGGATGTGTTCCGCCTTCCTATTTTCTAGGTGTGTGGTTGAAGTTTATACTTTTCCAGGAGAGGGTTCATGTACACCAGGCTGGCCTTCAACTCAATGTAGCAGAGAATGACCTCCAACTTTTTATCCCTGTGCCTCAACCCTGCCCATTCTGTCATTTTGTTTTATTTTATAATCTTTTTGTTGTTTCTGGGCTGGGATCTGTTGTTGTTTTCCATGTGAATTTTTCATTTACCACTTACTGTATTTTACAGTGTCTTTAGCTAATTTGTGTTTTAGAGTAATATCCCCACCACCACTTGGAGGCAGTTTCGTTCACCTCTTTGCCCTGATGTTAGCTTCTTCTTCTTCTTGTTGTCTATTAATGTTTTTGAATTACTTGACAAAAGAATGTCTAAGACAACAATCAAGTGTGATCTCAAAAGGACCACACAGTAAGTCAAGTTTGAAAGGCACACTCAAGCCAGTGGTGGTACTGCATGCCTTTAATGCCAGCACTTTGGAAGCAGAGAAAGCCAGATCTCTGTGAGTTCTAGGCCAGCCT
The DNA here is from genome assembly GCF_903992535.2 of Arvicola amphibius. Lineage (NCBI taxonomy): Eukaryota > Metazoa > Chordata > Mammalia > Rodentia > Cricetidae > Arvicola > Arvicola amphibius. The sequence continues at coordinate 25,936,526 of NC_052052.2, read as the reverse complement.
GGTCAAACAGAAGAGTCAAGAAACCTATCTGCAGGCTGCACTGATATTCTTACCACCACCACGCTGTTCTAACATGAGGACAGACTGCCTGGACGACCCTAGCATTGATCACAATAAACTGTGAGTCTGACTGAATATGGGGACTGTGAAAATTTTGGCAACAATAAAAGGCTTCTGGCTCAATGACTGAAAATTGAGTATCCAGCCTGTGATGAATCTGCATATTTATACTAAGCCACATTCTCAGCTTTGGTGATTATAAAATTAAAATATTGATCAGCTCTGAAAAACACTATTTTCTATGTCCTGCAGCATCAAATACTCAGGTAAGACTAAAATTTTTTTCCCCCTGGCTGGTCTGGAACTTATTATATAGATGAAGATAACTTTGAACTCCTGATGTTCCTTTCAAGTGCTAGGATTATAGGTATGTACCACTATGCCCAGAGAAGATTTAAATCCTTATGTAAAATTAAACACATCCATTAGTGTGCAATTTCTTTTCATGTTTAACAAAAGGGGAAATAACAGTATACCAAAGAATTATTTTAAAATAGATTTAAGATTTATTATCTAGGGGCTGGAGAGATGGCTCAGTGGTTAAGACCATTGCCTGCTCTTCCAAAGGTCCTGAGTTCAATTCCCAGCAACCACATGGTGGCTCACAACCATCTGTAATGAGGTTTGGTGCCCTCTTCTGGCCTTCAGGCATGCACATAGACAGAACATTGTATGCATAATAAATAAATAAATATTTAAAAAAAAGATTTATTATCCACAAATGTTTAGTTTGTCTGTTAGATATATTCTAAATAGACGGGGCAACAAGCATTTGCTGCTATGCCTGGCTTGATAAAGAACGTTTTAGAGAAAGCTACTTTTTATTGAAAAATCTTAAAAAGTTTTTGTTTTGAAGGAACCCAGGAATTTACACTTTAAGCAAATGCCCTACCACTGAGTTACTTTCTGTAAAATAATCTGTTTGAAGCTAAGATGTCTAAGGTGTAAGACTTGCCTTTCAAGAACCTGCTTCTTAAGTGATGCAGTATAGTTACATCACACTCATAAACTGTGGAACCAGAATTTAACATTTAAGTAAGGCTCATGTGGAGCTTTGGCAAATGGCCTTTGGTCTCTGTACTACTCCGTTTGGGGTATATGCTAATTTATAACTGTGTTTGGGGGAGTATATTTTGAAATGGAGTCGGTCACTCTGTTACCCAGGCTCATTCTGAGCTAGTACGCTCAAGTGACCCTCCCACCTCAGCCCACATGGACATAATTATAATTGTGCACTACTGCACTCAGTTCTACAGTGGGAATTTATGTGAGAAAACAACATAAAATGCTTGGAGAAGGTTTTGGATGTGGCTCAGTGGTAGTATGTTCTTAGCATGCAACAGGCCCCAGATTAGTCCCTAGTACCCCTGAGCCCCAATCCTGACAAACCAAACTCTACCTAAGGGACAGGATGCTTCTTACACATATGAATTACAACAATAAAATCGAAGCAGTTAATGGGGTTACCTCAAAATGGGCCAATTTCTCTGAATTTAATTGAATTCTAAGGTGCCACTGACAGCAATACGACAAATACCAATAAAAAGAAATCAAACTGGGACAAATCATTAATTCTAAGACAGTGCCCAATCTCAGAGAAGTTGAATGTGGGGGGGAAAAAACGCTGAGTCTTAGATTAGTAAAATACAGTAAGTTTACCTGCTTAACTGAGAGTTCGGGTACCAAATGTCACTGAACAATTTCTCTCAACACACCTTTGGTCACAGGTTTAAAGATTAATTAGAGTCCTTTTTCCATGCTCCTCTCCAATGCCAGCTTTTTCTTTCCCCCACCTGTCATCTCCTTAGGAAGTGCTTCTCAGACACTGAGAGCGCAATGGCTCCTCTGCACGGCCCACTGCACTCAGCACCCCCTTTGCGGTACTTCCTAAACTCTGATCTATCGATTTGGTGTGCCTAGGTGTCACCAGCCTGGCAGTAGATGCCTCTCCTCACTGGATCAGCTCTGTAGTATTTCCTTTAAAAAAATCCAAAACATTTATTTATTCATTCATTCATTCATTTATTATTTGTGTGTGTGTGTGTGTGTGTGTGTGTGCGTGCGCTGTGTGTGTATACATGCACGTGCATGCACCATAGTGTGCATGTGGAGGTCAGAGGACAACTTGCAGGAATCAGTTTTCTTTCTCTATCTTGTGGGTCCCAGAGATCAAACTCAGGTGACCAAGCCTGGGAGCAGGTGACTATCTACGGAGACACCTGAACCCCGTTTTCCTGTGGTATTTACATTGCTCAGTACCAGCCTACTCTAGTTAATTTCAACTTTAGTAAACTTTTGTTTAGTTTAGTGTAGTAAACAGGTACAAGGGTTGTAAAATTAAAACCGCACAGCAACAAAAAAAAGGATATTTAACAAGTAAGGTAACCAGAACAACACTTCTCAGTTCTTATTATTGTTCACAGTAACATTAATTTTACATTATTAATACATTTTACTGGCAATAAACAAGTAAATCCTTGGTACAGGTATTGTGGAAAACGTATAAAGTTACTTAAATATTATAAACTGTTGGGCATGCAGGTCAGCGGTAGAACATCTGCTTAACATGTACAAGGCTGTGGTTATATATGTACCCTTAAAATTACTTAATTTAACTACTTATGGTACAGAAATCTTATTTCTGGTTTTATACTGAAGGCAAATTAAAAATCACTATGTCAAAGAGACATCTGCATTTCCGTTTTCATTGCAGAACTATTCAGAATGGCTAAGATACACCAACAACCTATAGCTACTGACACATCAATAGATTTTAAAAATTGTGTTGTGTGTGAGTTTATTATTCCTTAAAAAAGAAGGAAGTCCTGTTATTTTTTTTGACAACATGGATGAATCTAGAGGCTATGTATATTCAATGAAATAAACCAGGCACAAAAAGGCAATTATTATTTGGTTTTACCTAGAAGTGGAATTTTAGAATCCAAACTTAGAAATGGCAGAATGGTAGTTACCACACTACTAGGAGGATTGGAGGCGGGAAAAATGAAGACACACAGATCAAAGAGCACAGATGTTCAGGTATTGGTTAAGTTCTAAGAACTAATGTGTAGTATGGTGAACTTAACTAATACACTATATATATATATATATATATATATACATTATATATATATATTTGTATGCATATTCACTGTGTAGGTCTCAAATGGTCTCAGAAGCGAACACAAATGTGACTAATATGTGAGGTATTGGGGTGCTGCAGATGGTGATGATTCCATATGGAACATATCTTTTTTTATTTTATATGCATTGGCATTTTGCCATGAGGGTCAGGTCCCTAGAACTAGAGTTACAGACAGTTGTGAGCTGCCATGTGGGTGCTGGAATTGAACCCAGGTCCTCTGGAAGAGCAAACAGTGCTCTTCACCACTGAGCCATCTCTCCAACCCTGGAACATATTGTATGCCTTAAACATACACAGCCTTGTCAATCACATCTTAATAAAGCTTAGAAGGGGAGAAACATTTAAAGTTTCAGGCACTATGTTCATTCTATTAAGATGTCACAAATTTTGTTGTTATTATTATTGTTTTTTGAGACAGAATTTCTCTGTGTACCTTTGGCTATCCTGGAACTCTCTGTAGAAACAGCTTGGCCTATGTTAGATTTTGTCTCTAAATTTAAAACAACCCAAACCCAAACCAAATTAAAAAGAACCCTCAACAAACCAACCCAACAAAAAACTATTCTTTAAAATAGTTATATTAAAAGCATATTTTTAAACCATGTGAGTTCCTCACCAACATTTGCTGCCTTCTATATATATATATTTTGTTTTCTCGAGACAGGGTTTCTCTGTAGCTTTGGAGCCTGTCCTGGAACTCCCTCTGTAGACCAGGCTGGCCTCGAACTCACAAATATCCACCTGCCTCTGCCTCCCGAGTGCTGGGATTAAAGGCGTGAGTTTTTGTTGAGGCTGAGTCTTACTTGCTGCACAAGCTAGCGTTTGAACTTGAGATCTGATGACCCAAGTAGTTGGATTATAGGCATGTGATGATTTTATAAGACTTAAAAACCTGTACAGATTGGTTGTGTGAAATGGTACCTTGATTGATTCTACTGGTAATCTCATGATTATTAGTGGATTTGAGAATCTGTGTATTAGTCATTGGTTCTTCTTCTTTGAGAACTACCCATTCTTCTGTTTCCTTATAGTCTATAAAGCTCTGTTCTATGAATTGCTTTTATTATTTTAACTTGGTGGATTTATATAAACTCCAACTTTTGACAGTTTACTTTTCTGTCTTTTGGGTTTTTTTGCTTAGGCGAGTGTGTGTGTGTGTGTGTGTGTGTGTGTGTGCATGTGTGAGTATGTGCACACATGTGTGAGTGTGTGCATGCACATGTGGGGGGCAGAAGACAGTGTCAGGTGTCTTCCCCACTTGAGTTTTTGTTGGGTATTTCCAGGAATCTGGTGTCTACTGATGCAGTAGAATGTCTGGCCAGCAAGCACCAGGGATCCTCTCCGCTTTGACACCCCAATAATGGGATTACAAATGCTGGACAATGGGACAAATGCCATCCTGGAAATCACTCCGGAGACCAGGCTGACATCAAATTTAGAGATCCACCTGCCTCTACTTCCCAAGAACTGGGATTAAAGGCTTGTACCACCACCACCCAGCTGGATCCAAATATTTTTTCAAAATGTTTATAACTGTTAAATATAATTTATTATTTTCCTTCTCCCCATTAACTTGAAATGCCAACTCAGACGTTTACAAAGTTTTCATAAACACACAGCTGCTTTGTTTCTAGGTTCTCTCTCCGAGTTATTAATCTGTCGCTGCACTTACAGCACTGTATATAACGGTTAGAGTTTCACAATTAAGAAGGTAATTAATTCCTTTTTCTTTAAAATTGTGTTGGTTTCTCGTGATCATTTATCCTTCAATACAAACACAGACTTATCAAGCTTTGTGTGAAGGTGCAACCTTTAATCCCAGCACTTGGGAGGCAGAGAGCACTCTGCTCTATGTGGAGTCTAGGACCCCCTGGGCTATTTAGTGAAACACTGTTTCAATACCAAAAGACAATACCAAACAGACTTATGAAGTATCTTAACATAGACCATTTGGGTTTTAATTAGTGTTATACTTAAAAGTTTATTTTGGGATAACGTATATCTTAGGATTTCTAAATAAATACAACATTTTTCTTTTCTTTTTTTCGTTTGAAGTTTGTTTCACATCTTTCAGTAAAATTTTTGTATTTTACAAACTTCGGAAAATTTATTCCTGGGTATCTGCCTTTCAACCTAAACTGCAAATCTTTTCCCTATATTACACTGTTTATTCAGCTTGGCTATCACTTCGTCCTGCAAATGTTTCTGCTTTCCAAGCCTTTTGAGCATTCCTTTTCCATGCTCTTGGATGTGGTCATTCTTTGCTTGGTGTGAGTTATGCTAGGCATGGAGCATATAATGGTGAACGACAACACTCTATGTCCATTTCCATAGGAGACGCAGAACAGAAAGCAAATATCTCAGGGAGGAACATGCCATTATAGGGGGAGTACACTGTGCTGTGGGAATATATAAGACAAATACCTAACTCAGACTTGGGGGTGGCTGGACTGGGGGAGAAGGGTGTCAAACACTGCTTCTTAAGGAAGTAGCATGTAGACTGAAACCTGTAAGAAGAAAAGAAGTTAGAACACACGACAGTGACTAAAAACCACAGCACTGATATTCTTTCTTGCTATTCTTTTACTGCAAAAGGTCTCGTTTAATTGAATACACTTTTGTTGACTTCAACTGTGAACTGGATTTTACTTTTTTTTTTTTTTGTTCCCATACTGCATGTAACAGCAACTCTTGGCTCACTGTTTTCTTAAATGCTATAATTCCTCATGACTTTATCCTCCCCTTTCTGTTTCCGTCTATGCTATCTCTCCTAAAGACTCACATTATGCAGCCCAGCCGGCCCTCTAAGAGCTAGAATTGCAGGCAAGCAGTACCACACTAGGCACTGTTTGCTTTAAAAGACAAGGTCTCCTTATTTAGCCCAGGCTGACCTCAAACTCTCTGTGTATCTTAGGGTGACCTTAAACTCTGGATCCCGTTCACGCGAGTCCTGGGATCACAGGTGAGTCATCATGTTTGGTCTAGCATTCTATCTTTCAGCACTCACCTCTACAGACTTTCAGACCAAAAAAAAAATGCTAGACAAAAAACTAGTTTAGAACATATATGGTACTGCTCCTAAACTTGTTTCAATGACTAAAAAGATTATAGAAAAATTCAGGCAACTATTGATAGGGCTTATAAATAAGTAAGAAAATAAAAAAAAAAGGCAGAGTCTTACTTGTTCTGTAGCTCAAGTGTCTCTCAGACTCACTATGTAGTACAGGCTGGCCTTAAACTTACAAGAATATATAAATTTTGCCTCAGCCTCTTGAGTCTAACTAGGCTTAAGTCTATTACACTCAGCTTATTTTTTTCTTAGAGTACCAACTTGGCTAGGCTATTAGTTTTTATTTATTTCAATCAAACACTAATATAGGCGTTGCTGAGAAGTTATTTTATAGATGTAATCAAAGTTCATAATTAGGTGACTGAACATAAAGGACATTATTTAGGACCATGTGGATGAGCCCGAGAGAAGGAAAGAAGCAGCTCCACCTACAGAGAGCAGCTTGGATTATGTCCAAGATCGCTATTCTTGTCACTTTCTCTAAGGATTTCAGATCGGCTTTATCACAACTGTACAAACTGACTCTATGTATTTCCTAACAGTTCTGCTTCTTTGGATGAACTCTTGATAGATTTGATATACCAGGCTTATAGTTTATTTGTAAGTATAATTTCTTTAAAAGCTTAGTAGTTTCTGGTCTGTTTCTAGTCAGTTCCATGTGCCAGAAACTACACCCAAAGTTCTGCTTTTGTGGACATGGCTCTTAAGCCTTTCCTCTCCATCCCACATCAGAGCGTCAGCGTCTCTTACCTGAGCTAGTGATTGAGAAGCCCCTACTGGCTTCTCAGAAAAGCTTTTCTCCTCTATCTATTTTCCAAACTGCTGCCAGAGGTCTCTTTCTGGAAAACAAATACGATCACGTCACTATCTTTCTTAAGAACCCAGTAAGTCTCCCTACCAGCAGGCTTAAACTCCTTTTTATTTTATTAACTCCTGTTTTTATTTCTTGTTTCCTTCTAGTGTCTTTGTGTTTAATTTTCTAACATTTTAAGATAAATACTCCAGTTACTGATGCTTTTCTTCTGTTCTAACAGGTCAGTAAAGTTTTAAATTCTTTCTAAGCTTCAATCAATCATACCACTTTTGGTATATATTACTAATTATCATTCTGTTCAAAACTCAAATTTCCTTGGTGGTTTGTTTGGCCAATAGATTATTTAGAAACCCCTTCTTAATAATTTTGAAAGCTAAACTTTCAAGTTCTGGTAGAAACATAACAGTAATTTAGTCCCATTTCCTCATCTTTTTCCTAGATACTGTACAGAGCAACAAATAGAATATTAATAAAAGTACATTTTGATAAAACCAGGAGATAAAAAGCCCAGAAAATGCCACACTGTAAGTAAATACAGCCCAAGTATTCAGGACTAGCAAAATCTATACCAGAAGTCATATCTGAATGTAGACAACTGCAGAATGACAGGAAATACAAAGACTCTATGGGGAAACAGTATATTTTCATTCCCAGAGAGAAAGAATCTTAGCTTAAAGATCATGTTTGGTACTGAGATGGAATGGATCTCCAGAATGGGAAAGAAAAAGGAGGCATAAGAATGTGTCATCAGAGTGTTAGGAGAGTGGTTTAAAATCATAGTCTCAGCCTAGCGGTGGTAGCGCATGCTTTTAATGCCAGCACTAGGGAGGCAGACACAAGTGGATCTCTGTGAGTTCCAGGATAGTCTGGTCTAGAGAGTGAGTTCTAGGATAACCAGGGCTACACAGAGAAACCCAGTCTCAAAATCTAAAATAAAAAGATAAGTAAGTAAGTAAATAAATAAATAAATAATAAAATTAATTTAAACTGATTAATCTTTAAATATAATTTAAAATTATAAATGAAGCATTTTTAATTTCTTATTTTGAAATAATTGTGTAGGAAAGCTGCAAATGAAGAGCAACTTGCAACAGTTAAATCATGGAAGTTACTGGAAAGCATGGGAGATGAAGATGTAGTTTAAAGAATGACTCCATTCCCCCCTTCTGGATGGAGCCTTCAACAAGAGAAACCTGGAAACTCATCTTGATGCTAAAGTGCAACTAACATTCTTCCTACATCTTCTACCAGAGGTTTGAGTGAATACATTTCATGCAAATATGAGCTACAAAAAAGTAAGCATTCATGCAAAGACAGTATATAAAAACTGTAAAGCTCGATGCAGAGGCACATCTTATAATCCTAGCACTTCAAAGGCTGAGGTAGGAGGACAGTTTCAGAACAACTTGGGCTATTCTATACAGTGAGAGTCTTTTCTCAAACAAAAAATACCCAAAAGCAGTGCATTACATCTGACAATCTAAACAGACAATATGACAAAAGATGAAAATGAAATTTAACATTTCTTAAGGGTGAAACGCTATTAAATTTCTTTTTCTCTTTTTTTTTAAGCCAGGGTCTCACCATGTATTCTTGGATGGCATGGCATTCACTATATAGGCCTTGAACTCATAGAGATCTGCCTGTCCCTGCCTCCCTAGTGCTAGGACTAAAGGTGTGTGCCACCATTACCTACTAAAAAGATCTTAATGAAATCATGGAAATACCTAAGAGCAAATACTTTAGAATTCAAGGAAGAGAGCTGGTGAGCTAGCTCAGCAAGTAAAGGGGCCTGCCACCACCTGATGGTCTGAATTCTATCCCAAGAACCCAGATGGTGGATGGAAAACCAACTCTCACACACTCTCCTCTGACCATCACATACACCATGGCATGAGCTCATTCAGACACATCCATATACACACACGTAAGTAAATGTAAAGAAAAAAACTTAAGGCAGATCTAAGTAATTAATATAGTAAACACATACCAAAAGGTACAGTAAGGAACGCTGGCTGCACATTAAAATTCTTTCTCATTCAGTTTTTCAAGACAAGGGCCCACTAGGTAGTACCAAATGGTCTAGAACTCACTCTGTAACTCAGGCTGCTCTAGGATTTTAGGATTTTCTTTCCTTTCTCTTTCTTTCTTTTCTTTCCTTCTTTCTTTCTTTCCCTTCCTTCCTTCCTTCCTTCTTTCTTCTTTCTTCCTTCTTTCTTTCTTTCTTTCCTCCTTTCTTCTTTCTTTCTTTCTTTCTTTCTTTCTTTCTTTTTTTTTGAGACAAGATTTCTCTGTAGCTTTGGTGCCTATCAGGCCAGGCTGGCCTCGAACTCACAGAGATTGACCTGCCTCTTTCTCCCAAGTGCTGGGATTAAAGGCATGTGCCACCACCGCCTGGCTGCTCTAGAATTTTCAGCAATCCTCCTGCCCCAGTCTTCTTTAGAAATAAACACAATAATGCGCAAACTCAACTTTCACTCAGATGAACCCTTCTGGAAGAAACAACTGGAGGATGAACTAAAATCAACAGGTTATAGGCCACACTTGAGTGAAAGGCCTGGTAGTAAGCACTAACATATTTAATGACAGACATAAGATGAACTCAAATGGTACACACAGGTGAAAGAATGAAGCACAACTAGCACATGCGCTAAAGATGTAAGACCATTAGAAACAAATATAATAAGTAGAATAAACTCAACAATTGTACCACATATATAATAGATATGACTTATTAAAAGCCAAGTTAAAAAATGTAGGCAAAATTGGGGCTGGTAAAAAGGCTTAGCAGGTGAAGGCACTTGCTGTCAAACCAGAACATACCATTAATCCCAGCCCTTGGGAGGCAGAGGAAGGTATATTGTCATGAGTTCAAGGCTAACCTGGTTTATATAGCAAGTTCCAGGCCAACCAGGGGTAAATATTGATACCCTAGTAAAAAACACACAAACAATGACAGAAACAGAAGAAAGAAGGAGGAGGAAAAGGTCTTTCTTGTATTGCAAATATCATAAAACACAGCTGGGCACTTTGGCCTGTAATTCTAGCACTTCGTGTACACCTGAGTATCAAGAGTTGAAGGCCAACCTGATTTACATAAAACCCTGTCTCAAAAAAAAAAACAAACATAACACAGAAGATATACCCTTTAAAGGCAATGAGGTGGGGGAAATGATATAATTTGTGAAAGCAAGAACTTACTATCAATCTGGCTAAATTAATCTACTAAGCAGAAAGAAAACAACCAACAAAATAAAACAAGCACTACTGACCTAACAAAGTAAAACTATCTTATGATATATCAGGATGTGTCTATGGGGCTGGAGATGGTTCACCAGACAGGAGCATGGACTGCTCTTGCAGAGGACCCTGGCTCGATTCCCAGAACCCACATGGCAGCTCACAACCATCCGTAACTCCAGTCCCATGGAGTCTGATGCTCTCTTCTCTTGGGTACCAGGCATGCACATTATGCATAGATATCCATGGAGGCAAAATATTCATATACATTAAAAAATCTATATACTTATATAGATCTGTAATTGTCTGCTTAGACTGCAATCCTTCAATAAAATGTCAAACTTGCCTAAAAGATAGAAGAAAGTGACATTAATCAATACAGTCACAGCGTTCGGAAAGCAGAAATTATGAGACATAAAATGATAAACACAGCCAGCAGTGGTGGCCCATCCCACGCCTTTAATCCCAGCACTTGGGAGGCAGAGACAGGCGGATTTCTGTGAGTTTGAGGCCAGGCTTGTCTACAACATGAGTTCCAAGACAGCCAAGGCTGTTACACAGTGAAACCCTGTATTGAAAAAAAACCCCAATACTACTAATAATAATGGAAAATTAAAAATTTTATTTTTAATAAATAAGAAAGAATAAAGATAAGTAGGGAAGTAAATAAATGACAAAATCAAAAGGGTAGCTTGATGGATATTTAATTTTATCCTAATAAATAAATATACTTTTTAAAAAGTAACTATTAAAGAATCAGAAATACTGACTGCTTATTAGGCTACACAAACTACTTAACAAGTTCTAAACAAGGCAGGTGCATGGCATGCACATGTATTCCGGCTGTGGTAGTACAGAGGAGGAGGCTCACTTGAACCCAGGAGATAATAGGGGCCTGGTAACAGCAATACCCTGTCTTAGTACCCAAAGCTGGGGGGTGGTTCCTTGAGCCAGTAATCCAAGCTGTTCTGAAGGCTAAGGATTAGGAGTTCAAGTCACCTTGGACAAATATCAAGACCCTGTCTCAAAAGTTTTTTTTCCAAAAAAGGGGGAGGGAAGGAGAGAGGGAGGGAGGGAGAGCGAGAGCAAGAAAAGAAAAGGTAAATAAGATTGCTGAGTTCAATTTCCAGGACTTACATGACGGAAAAAGAGGGCAGGCTGGGCATAGTGGCTCACGCCTTTAATCCCAGCACTGGGAGGCAGAGGCAGGCGGATCTCTGTAAATTCAACAGAACAGCCTGGTCTACAGAGGGATTTTAGGACAGTCAGTCAGGGCTACATAGTGAGACCCTATCTCGGGAAGACTCTCACCTCCACACTTATGCTCTCGTACAAGCACATATTCATGTGCACACACACAAAATATATAAAAAAATTAAGATGTTTTCAACTAACTGAGGATTGAGTCTTAAAAGCTGTAGAACAACAACAAAAAAGACTTCCCACATTCTCTGATTAACAACATGTTGAAACTTGAAATTTATAGCAAAACAGAAAGCAGTTAGATCTTAACTTAAAATTTAAGAAGTCTCCTGAAGGAGTAAATAAAAATGTTAATAAAAATTAAAAAGCCTCTCAAATGATATGGCTACAGGGGTAATACAAATGAAGGTAGCAGGCTGGGAAGTGGAGATGTACCCCTTCAGTCCCAGCACTCAAGAGGCAGAGGCAGGTGGATCTCGGTGAGTTCGAGGTCAGACTGGTCTGCAGAGTGAGTTCCAGGACAGCCAGAGAAGCACTGTCTCGATAAACTAAATATAATTAATAAATAAATAAATAAATAAATAAATGAAATAAAAATGAAAGTTGCAGTTTCAAGAAAATTACATAGTGAAAACACAATTCAGAGGCTGTGCAGAACAGCTCAAACAGTGATTAGAAGAAAATTCATTGGGGCTGGAGAGATGGCTCAGAGGTTAAGAGCATTGCCTGCTCTTCCAAAGGTCCTGAGTTCAATTCCCAGCAACCACATGGTGGCTCACAACCATCTGTAATGGGATCTGGTGCCCTCTTCTGGCCAGCGGGCATACATGCAGACAGAATATTGTATACATAATAAATAAATAAATATTTTTTAAAAAAAAGAAAAGAAAATTCATTGTTTTTTGAATATTTTTACTGATGAGGAAAAAATGAAAATTACTGATTAGTTCAAAAAAGTAACTTTAATTTAGCTAACCGAAGAAGAAAAATCTTATAAAACGAAAGAGAAATTATAGAAAACAAAGTTGGAAGAACTAAAATAATTAAACAAAAATTAGGTTTTCTGTCGTGGAGGGGGGAGAATCGGAGATTGGTATCTGGAGAGATGTCTCAGTGACTAACGACACTGGCTGCTCTCATAGAGGTCCTGGGTTTGATTCCCAGCACCCACAGAGTTTCACAACCATCTGCAACTCAAGTCCCAGGGGATCTGACATGCTCTTCTGACCTACAGGGGCATCAAACATGCAAGTAGAACATAGACATACATGCAGGCAAAAAACGACCATACATTTAAAATAATAAAATAAATAAATCTAAATTTAAAAAAATTAGTTGACTAAACCGCTAGCCACTAATCATGAAAAAAAGGACAAACACAAATATACAAAAATAAAAAGTATGGGAAATGACAGAAATAAAAAGTTTGAGGTGGTTAAAACTGTTTTATAAAATTCTATACATTAAATAAAATATTGGTAAAATAATTATTTTATAGTACGTAAATGTGACTATGAATGTAATCAGAGACAGGCCTCGATACTAATATTTTAATTAATTAGGTTAATCAAAAATTATTTACTTTCATTTTTTATGTGTATTGTATTTTGTCTGTGTGAGGGTGCCAGATCTCATGGAACTGAAGTTATGAACAAGTTGAGAGCTGCCATGAGGGTGCCGGACCACTGAACTATCTCTACAGCCCTTAACATATATTCTTGATCAAAGTACTTATGAAAATTGGGCAGTGCTCCTTAACAACAACATAACAAATGTCCCTAACATAATAATAGTAAAAACATGCATATGTGCATAACACTTAATAGAGAAACACTGGAATAAATGAGGAATAAAGAGGATAATCACTGATGTTTGTTACTACCCTACCTAAACTAGGCAACATAATCTGACGAGAATAAAAGGAGAAGCAAATCTGTTACTGTGTGCAGACCATATAACTGTAACATAGAAACATCAAGAAAATCACTTGAAAAAATACTATAATAAAAGTATGGAATTCAATAAGGCAGAAAGATGAAAAAGTTACATATAGAAGTTAAAAGCCTTCATGTTTATAAATAAGAACCAGTTATATTACTTAAAAAGTACCATTAAATGTTAAACCCATTTAATAGCAATGAAATGCAGAGAATACCCAGGAATACCAAGATTACACAGACTGTACGTGAGGGAAGCCTTAGTGTCCCGAAGCAACAAGACAGAAGTAGATAGTATGCTTTTGGGTTCAAGGCAAGACTCCACACCTTACAGAAGCCAATTTGTTTGATGAAATAAGATCTTAGCTAAAGGGGCTGGAGAGATGGCTCAGTGGTTAAGAGCATTGCCTGCTCTTCCAAAGGTCCTGAGTTCAATTCCCGGCAACCACATGGTGGCTCACAACCATCTGTAATGAGGTCTGCTGCCCTCTTCTGGTCTGCAGACACACACAGACAGAATAATGTATACATAAAAAAAAAGATCTTAGCTAAAATATTCTGTCTTACACACTGGGTGAGGACACAGTATTTTGAAAGGCTATAGCACAAAACAAAATAAGAATGGTTTTGAAAACATGAGAGTAGCCTTATCACACATTACAAGTCGAGAATGTGTGTGTGTGTGTGTGTGCGCGCGCGCGCGCGCGCGTGCCAACAAGCAAACTTCGTGTATCAAACAGAAATCAATGAAAACAAAATAACTGCCCACCCTTCCAAAGACTGAAAGACAAATAACAGTTTAATTATAAACCTTGGTCACAAAAGCTTCTTTGGGCAGAGGGCAGCAGCGAATGCACTCTTCACTAGTGGAAGTGCTGACCTAAGTGACTGGGAGCTCAGCCCCAAAAGGGACATCTGTGTCAACTCCCCGCAACCCAAAGCTCAAGAACTATCACAGAAGAGGGGACAGAGAGAATCGTATGAGCTGCAGGATGGGAAGGCGCGCTGCGAAATGCTGCCTTTTGGATGTGACGTGGCCGTGGCACTCACAGCAACAGTGGTTACCATCAATCAAAACCTCAATAAGGGCGGGAGAGGAGGCTCAGGAACTTACGAAGCCCCCGCCCTAGCGGAGGAGTTAACAGCAGCTGAAAGCTGCTGGAAGAGGAACAGTGAACAGTGATTTCTCACTGGGTCTGTGCGGCTCCAGAGAATGGCCCAAGTCCTTGCACACAGTGGCAGCACTAACTGAAAATAGTAGGCTAGTTAAAAAAAGTGGGGGCATGAAGATGGGATGGGAATGGAGTGTCAGGGAAATTAGAGGTGGGGAAAAAAGGAGTGGATACAGTCAAAATATATTTTATTTTTTTAAAAAATAATTTATTATTTTTATTTATTATATATACAGTGTTCTATCTGCATGTTTGCCTGCATGCCAAAAGAGGGCATCAGATCTCACTAGAGATGGTGTGAGCCACCTGTGGTTGCTGGGAATTGAACTCACAACCTCTGGAAGAGCAGTTAATACTCATAATCTCTAAGCCATCTCACCAGCTCCAAAATATATTTTAAATATGTATGGAATTCTCAAACATAAAATAGATTAAAAAAAGAAAAAATGCATAAGCCAACAGTTTGGTAAGGTGTATGACTAGCAAAATCAAGGCCCTGGGCCCTGTCTTTAGTGCCTAAAAAGGAACAATAAATGTAAAAGTAAGAAAGAATGAATGCAAGTGGTTCCTCGCATTAGTTAAGAACTGTCTTGCTTAGTTTTAAGTCAGGCACAGTAAGGAGTTCACACCTATAATCCTACAGCTAGGAGGTTGAGACTGGAGTACAAAGGCAGATTGGACCACACAGTGAGCTTTAGGCCAGGCTGAGTCACACATAAGAACCTGTTTCCAAAAATACAAAACAAAGCAAAAAAAAAAAAAAACAAAACCCCATTTAAAACAGAAAATCTGACTGGGAAAAATCTAGGAGTTCGACAGCACATGTATAAGGAGACAAGTATTCTGACTAGTAGATAAAAAACACTTAAAACCTTTACAAAGGGAATCTAGAAATATTGATCAAAATTATAAATAACATTTACCCTTGACTTACTAGTCTCATCTCCAGAAATTTATCTTATACGTACATTAAATATATGTAAAGTAATATTTGGAGATAGCAAGAAATTAAAAATTAATTAAAATACCCCTAATACACATATAAAGGGAACTGGCTAAATACTATCTCTCATTAGTTTACAATGGCAAAAAACTAGGAAAAAATGAGGAAACTGTGTTGATCTGTAAAGATCCACATGGAGGGAGGGCTAACTCCAGCTACTAAGCAAGAAATATGATGAACCTGAACTATATGGCTGTGCCATATGAGAAACATCAAACGAGAATGAGAAAAGTCACCAGTTGGTAATTCCTACTGTAATAAATGACTGGGAAGCAATGAGCAATGAATACATCAGTAACTACCAAGTTTGACAGGGGTTTATAAAGGCTAGACCTCTAAATTCACTGTTCCAAGTAGGACATAAATAAAACACACAATACATACACCTGTGTGTATATACATATGCACACATGTATGTGCATAACACATATATACACATACATACACACACATATATTTCACTTTCTACACAAGTGAATTAAACTTCTAGGGATAACTTATTTCAGAAAATATAGGAGATAGAGAAAACAAGTCCTAAGAAAACAAAGACAAACACAGATTTGGGGATATTCTATAATAATACAGTTTCAATAAGAAGTTTCAGTAAGAAGTTAATGAAATTTTAAAAAGAAAGAAGAGGGTGGAAGGAATGTGATGTGTAAATCTTGTTTACATTCTGATTGGAATCAATTAAGCAGAAAAAGACATATTTGGGACCATCAAGGAAATATAATCTTGGACTGGGAATTGGAGAATATACATTTTATTATTTTTATTTTCTTATGTAAAAAATGATATTGCTAATAAATAAGAAAACATCCCAGTTTTAGTGGTGTATGTAGCAGGGACAAAGTAACATTATGTTCTGGAATGTGACCTAAAATATTTGCAGAGAGGAGGAAATACTGACAGATTAACAACGGTAAAGAAAAACCCTGACAAAATGAATAATGGCTACATACATATGGCGTTCAACATGCTGTTCTTTTACTTATGTATCAGCTTGAGAGCATCTGAAGGAAAGCACTTAAAATGAAACTAGTCAGTAATGCTCAGAACAACAAGAACACCTGGCTATGGCCACTATGACCAAACATTTCTCTTAACATATTGAATTTTACAATTAAATGCTGACTTAAAGTAAAGAGAATACAAGTAAGTTATGGTAAGAATAAAATTCTCAAATGATCACACCAGAGTTTTTACATGTTTTCATGTGCCTGTTTCAAGTTTAGCATCATTCTCAGACAGGTTCTGCACAAAGGATTTACAATGAAAAATAATAAAAATATTAAGGTTTTATTAGGCTGTCATAATACATATCCAAGTATTACTTTAAGACATCAGTAATACAACTGTATAATTAAAACCACACATACATGCCCATATAGAATTGACTACCCAATTCATAATATGGTTTTAGTTCCCCTTACCATCAATATTTAGCATCATTTTCCACATGGCAGGTCCGAACAGATTGAGGAATCCAAACCATACTTCCCTGCCCCTCCCAGAGGGTGGTCATATCCTTCTGGAGCTGAGAAAAAGGAACGCCCCACAGGCGTATATCTACAAAAATTAAAATGGCATGTTCAATCCTTTCCTTCTAATACTAATACTTAAATCAGCAGGACAGAGACATGAGAGCAAAGACAATCAACTTATCAGGATTACTTACAATTACAAATACACATGAAAGCAAAAGGCTATTCTAACGAAGAAATTCATCAGCATCCTTCTCTGAAATTATCTATTTTCAGAATCTGTTCATTACAAAGCAATATATTTTATTATTATTATTTTTAAGGCAGCTTCTCACTGTGTAGCTCTGGGCAGACTATAGCTCACTATATTAAACCAGGATGACCTTGAACTCACAGAGATCTGCCTGCCCCTACCTCCCAAATTCTTGGATTAAAGGTGTGTGTGCTACCCTCACTTGTCCCTTAAAATCCTTTCTTAAAAACAAGAGCACGCAACTTTAAAATGTTAAAGAGTAAGCGATTTCTACAATGTTTCCAGATAGCTATACTAATTGTTTCAAAGCTACTTGACATATGCAGGTCCAGGATATGGAAGGTAGTGTGGTTTAAACAGCAGTACCCCTCTCCTCCCTTTTTCCCATGCAGGAGCCTGAAATGCAGGACCTCAAGTATGCTGGGCAAAGACTCCAGCCTGGATTCTTCTCCTGCCCAAAAATAGTAATTTCAACACAATCTGATACTATGTATAAAAATATGCAATCTTTTTTATAAACAAGGGTGATTTGACTTATAGTATATCTGAAATATCAGGTTATTCAAGACTTATAGGTCCTAAGATAACGGTTAGAAATATCTCTGTAGAATAATTCACTGGATTAGCTAAGCTAATGATGTATATTTTTACTTGCTATTGTGGTACAAATGAAATAATGAAAAGAATGGAACATACAAGGTTAACTGAGGAAGGCTTCTACTACTCACTCTAAGGAGGAAAGAAGCCAGAACCACCTACTTCATGGAGGGGCAGATGTAGTAGCAACACGTCAACGGCATGGACCGGGTTAGTGCTGATTGCTTGTCTAATTCCAGTGGCCTCAGGCAAAGTCCGTCCCGTCAGCACTTCATGTAGCAGATGCCAACTCACCCGGGATACAAATTGACTGACACCTTGAAAGGTCGATCTTTTCCACCTTCCCCAGGTAATGTACATCTAAATCTACCTGTGATGGGACAAGACCCAAGTATAAAATGTTGAAAAAGATAGATTTAATTATTTAAAATTTAACTTATAAAAAGATAACAAGCAAAATCTTAATGTCAAATTAATAGATTAAAAATTCCACCCCCAAATACATAGTTTATTCATGGCAGTATTATTCATAATTCTAAAACACTGTAACCTACTTAAATACACACTAACATTTAGGCAGTTATGAAAAAAGGAAGAAGAGCTGGGTGGTATGTGATGATAATCCCAGACCCTGAGAGGCAAAAGGCAGGAGGAGCTCTATGAGTTCGAGGCCAGCCCTGGTCTACCAAGTGAGTTCCAGGACAGCCAGGACTATTTCACAGAGAAATCCTGTATTGAAATCAAAAATCAAAAATTAAAAAAAAGATAAAAGAAGGACTTTGGGGGCTGGAGAGATGGCTCAGAGGTTTAAGAGAACTGACTGCTGTTTCCGGAGGTCCTGAGTTCAATCCAGCAACCACATGATGGCTCACACCCATCTATAATGAGATCTGGTGCCCAGAACACTATATACATAATAAATAAATTTAAAAAGGACTTTTGGAGCTGTTATATGGTCATTTTCCAGCCATATTATTAAATGAACAACCCAAATATAAAGACTATAAGAGACAACATCTTTTGTAGAAAGAAAAGAATGTAAAAAATACTCATGTATTTGCTTTCTTTGCAAAAAGAAACACAAGGAGAGTAAAGGTCACCCCTAGGTTACACAATGAGAAATAAATAGTGTCTAAGAACAGAAAATAGATAAATGAAATGTGCTGCGCACATGTAATAGATGTAATTATTAATCAGTCTTGAAAAGAAAGAAATTCTAACATGCTACAACTGTGGCTATGATCTGAGGACACAACGCTAAGTGAAATAGCACGTCACAAATGATAACTGTTTCATGATTCCACTTACTTCAAGTACCTAGTAGTGTCAAACTCAAAGACACAGAAAGGAGAGTAGTGGTTACCGAGGGTTGATGGGAGTGGGTAATAAAGAGTGTTTAGTGCAGAGGAGGAGTGAATCAGAGGGAGGTAGTGGGAGGGATGGAAGGAAAGGATGGAGGGGAAACTGCAGTTCGGATGTAAAATAAGTAAATAATTAATTAAAAAAAGAAGAGTGTTCAGTGGGTTATAGAGTTTCACAGGATAAAAAACAGTTCTGGATAGTGGTGATGACTATATACCATTGTAAAGGTTCTTGACAGTACTGAATTGTACTTTTAAAATGATTAAGATGCCAGGTGGTGGTGGCACACGCCTTTAATCCCAGCACTCGGGATGCAGAGGCAGGCGGATCTCTGTGAGTTGAGGACAGCCTGGTCTACAGAGCTAGTTCTGGGGACAGGCTCCAAGAGAACCCTGTGTCTTGAAAAACAAAAACAAAAAAAGAGATTAAGATGTTATTCGTATGATACAAGTAAAAACAAAAACAAACAACCAAAACACTTCTTCCCCTTAGGTACTAACTACAAGGGAGAAAAAGAATATCTTGGTAGGAAGAAAAGACAGAAATCAACGTTAACCACGTGATTTTAAGTTATGGAGCAGATATATATTTCTGGACTCTGGGTAAGCGGCACTGATAGAAGAAGACTACTTCTGCAATGCTCTGGCTAAATTATATATAAACAAAATGTAACTGGGGGAAGGAGATGACAAACACAGCTCAGGAGCAGTCTAAAAATAACTTATCTATGGTCTTCAATTGTGTTAACATCAGAAAAGAAAAAGGCTAGATAATTGTTCTACAATAAAGACCAAAGTCATGTGATGTTTGTTAGCATGATCCTGAACTGAATTCTTTATCAGAGGAAGGGAAGACACTAAAGAACATAGCAAAAACAATGGGAAAAACTAGAATATAGATTGTTGATTGGACAAAAGTATTATGCCAATAATAAATTTAATTAAGTTGGCAAAATACTATAGTTTTTAATCTTATTCTTAGGAAATAATATATATTAAAATATTATTAATGGGGCATAATGTATGTAACCCAACTATGAACGGGTTAGGAAAAAGTATGTATGTATTTTTGTTTCATGAAAGAGCAAAAGAGAGTAAGAAAAAATTCTAAAATCAGAGCAGCAGATTGTTAAGGACGTTGGTGAATCTGAGTAAAGTGACTTTTCTGCATTGTTCTTTAGGTTTTTCTGTAAACTTGAAATTAATTATTTCAACAGAAGTTGAAAAATGATCACATTACTATGGATTATAATTTAAAATGACAGTAGATTATTTAAAGGGAGATATAGGGGCTGGGGAGTGATTTGGGATGTCCTTGTGTATATATGCTGCTTTTATTGGTTGATGAAAAAATTGCTTTGGCCTATGGCAGTGCAGAATACAGCGAGGTGGGAAATCCAAGGAGAGATACAGGGAAAAAGAAGGCGGAGTTAAGAGGAGATGCCAACAATCGCCAGAGGAGTAAGATACCAGAGCAATATGGATAAGCCACAGGGCATGTGGCAATACACAGATTATCAGAAATGGGTTCATTTATATGCAGACCTAGCCAGTAAGAAGCCTGAGCCATTGGCCAAACAATCATAGTTAATATATAGCCTCTGAGTAATCATTTGATAAGCTGCTGCGGGACCAGGTAGGGACAACAGAAGAGCTTCCAAGTACAAATGGTGCCAATGTGGGGCAGATACAGCCACATAAAGTCTGAGAAGGCTTAAAAACAAAAGGGATTCTAGACACAGAGTAATAAATGGCTTCTTGGTAGCCACATCTTTTCAGATAGGCTTTGCTTGCTGATGGCAAGAAGACGCATGACTCCTTTAAGAGACGGCTTCCTGGTTCATGCTAGCAGCACAGATGGCTCTTTCAGGCGAGCACTTGAATGAGGTTTGTGGGCAGCTGCTACAACTTGGTGGCTGTGTGGACCCACTGCTTCCCACAGTTGGGGTGTTAAACACGACTCCCAGAGCTGGTGGTAAACATACCTCTGCCATGTTGGAAA
The DNA here is from genome assembly GCF_903992535.2 of Arvicola amphibius. NCBI lineage: Eukaryota > Metazoa > Chordata > Mammalia > Rodentia > Cricetidae > Arvicola > Arvicola amphibius. The sequence goes on along the minus strand of NC_052052.2, from coordinate 25,915,185 downwards.
GTCGATGGGGTGAAGCCAGCAGCCAAATCTGCTGCTTTGGTCCTAGCCATGCCCACTTAACAATTTAAAATCATCACCAAAAAAAGATTACAGATATACAATAAAGACAGATTCAGACAAAAAGAAACCTCTAAACAGTCACAGTGTGTTTTTTTAAAAAATGTATGTAGGCTTGGAAGAGAGAGAAAAAAAGTATAGGCAGTTACAGAAAAAAAATATACTTTAAAAAAAATAAAATCTTCAAAAAGGTAGTAAAATAATATAAAAAATAAGACACAAAAAATGGAAAATATACAGAGAGCCTGAATTATGTATATTATTGTGTTTTTAAAAATTTTTGACTGTTAATGAGCTATATGCTAAGAAACAATAGATTATAGGGGCTACTAAATTAAAACAACATATATATATAATCTTTTTAAATTTTTTTTTATTTTTCATTCAAAAATTTATACTTCCTCCCCTCCTCCCATTCCCCTCCTGTTCTCCACTCAACCCTCCTCCCTCCCTCTCCCTCCTTAAGTGAGGGCAGGGAACCCTGCCCTGTGGGAAGTCCAAGGCCCTCCCCTCTCCATCCAGGTCTAGGAAGGTGTGCATCTAAATGGGTCTAAGGATATGTTGCTTTAAAAAAAGGTTCTGTTTTTGTTTCCACAGAAGATAAAAAGCTGTGGATTCCTTACAGGCTAATATGGTTTGATCAAGCAAGATCCCTGGAAAGGTCTCCAATGGGAATGATGACCCAGATGACCCAACATCCACAACAGCTTCAAGACTACCAGCTGAAATGGACCAATCACACAACATATCCCAGGCAGGGTTTGACCATAATCCTATATTTTCTCAGGATCCCCATAAGATTGCCAGTGCCTCACATCAGCAGGAAGTAGTATAGAAAACTATGCCCAAATTCCCAAAATATTGTTCATGAATGTTTGTTTTTATTTAAAGGGGGTTGGTTATAAATGGTTAATGGTCATAGTCAATCTTTTTCTAAAGAAAAAAGGGAGATATGATATAGAAATGATAAAAGGTAGATTATTAAATCTACTTCAATCCAAAAAACAACTGTTATTCTCAAAATTCTTTATGTTGGTATGGATTTTGACTTAATAACACAAATGTAAGGTCAATTTTTTTATACTGTATATATATTTTTACTTTTGGTTAAGGTGTTATGTTTATGTAGCACATTAAAAATGTAATGTATAAGCTGGGTGATGGTGGTGCACGCCTTTAATCCCAGCACTCAGGAGGCAGAGGCAGGCAGATCTCTGAGTTCGAGGCCAGCCTGGTCTACAAGAGCTAGTTCCAGGACAAGCTCTAGAAACTACAGGGAAACCCTGTCTCGAAAAACCAAAAAAAATGTATAGTTAAGAAATACAAATTAACAATTATCTTTAATAGTCAAACTTATAGTCATATTAGGTTTTCTGGACATGCAGAGACATATTTCAGATAGATAGGTAATCTTTAAACACTTCAGAGACCTACAGAATATGGAATTTAAATGTTTTAAGAATTTAAACTTTTCTTGAGAATGAGACACGTTTGCTTCTGGCAGCGCCAATTACTTCAAGAGCATGATAGGCATCAAAGAAGCTCCTTATGGAGTTTGCTTTCAATGTGGTGAGACTAGCCATTTGGGCAAGAAATTAGTCGTGCTTGGACTGCTTGAAAAATTTGCTGTATAAACTGGACATGCAGGACCCACAGAATAATGGCTGCTTAACTTGCCAAAACAAGGTTTGGACAGTCCTTTAGGGTTCCTGCTTCACAGAAGAAACTGACAGTCATTCTGCAGGACATAGAGAAAAGTGGCTGACAAACTGCCAATATAGGCAGGACGGTCTTTCAAATTTCTTGCTTTACTGAAAAGTCTACCAGATACTATAGGCATGCAGGTGACTGTCCAGGCAGCCAGATATTTCTGTCATTTCTAGAATTTTGGAAGTTCCTTACAATGAATTTCCTGCTAATTCAGGGACTATTATATCCTTCTGGAGTCTCTGATAGAGTTAAAGACTAGTTATACTTTTCCTTAGTTATGATAAAAGATAAATTAGATATGAAATTTTAGAGTCACAAAGATAGGATAGAATATTTTATTTAATTTTTTCAAATACAAATAGACTAAATATTGTAACTGTAATTCTTACTTAATAACCATTTTGTTTTATGTAATTTTAAATGGTTAAAGTTAAAATCTTCCCTTTTAATTATACAGAAAAAGGCAAATGATGTGGGATGTCCTTCTGTACACTGCAAATATGTTTTGTTTGTACTGGTTGATGAATAAAGCTGCTTTGGCCTATGGCAAGGCAGAATATAGCTAGGCAGGAAATACAAGTAGAGATATAGGGAGAAAGAAGGTTGAATGGAGAGAAGATAACAGCAGGAGCCACAGAAGCAAGACATGTAGAAAATGAGGTAATGCCACAGCCATGTGGCAATACATAGATTAATAGAAATGAATTAATTTAAATGTAAGAGCTAGCTAGTAATAAGCCTGAGTCCATCACCCAAACAATCCTAGTTAATTTATAGCCTCTGAGGAATTATTTTATAAGCAGCTGCAGGAGTGGGTGGGGACAACAAAATAGCTTCTGGATACAGGGAGATGGCTCAGTGGTTAAGAGCACCTTGTTCTTGCAGAGGATCCAGAAATGGTCCCCAGAACCCACATGGCTGCACACACAACCAGCTATAACTCAAATTATAGGGGATCTGACACCCTTTCTGGCCTCCTCAGGTACTGCACAAACATGATGTACAGGCATACATGCAGGCAAAGTGCTCATCACATAAAATAAGAATAAATAAACCTAAAAAAGACTGAAATAAAAGGAGATATAGCACAGATATAGCTTTACAATAAAGAAACATATCTTACCCCAGTAGTTGCCACAGGAAGTGGATTGGCTGTGTAAAGGCTTCTTTTCCCATCATAGACTGGTCTACGGTCTCCAAATATAGTCACTTTAAAATGCTGAACCATTGAGTCAACTACTTCCCTAAGGAAGGGAAAAACACATTCTCATAATCCTCTGCAAAATGAAATGCAAAACTATGAAATAGCTCATGGCACTGTTTAATGACTTTAAGATTTTGGTTTCAGAACCATAGCTCAAGAGAGCAGAAAGACAGCCCACTGGCAAAGGATGACACATATTTCCCAAAGACAAGAATGAATCCAGTAAACCAATCATTTTGGGATACTGTTGACCAGAAAAATATTATTAGAATTTGACTCAAAATCCCTTTCATCTTCTCTAAGCACTCCCTGACTGTTTACCTTCTTTCTCAAGCAGTAAGGTGTTCTTTGTACTGTGCTAAAATACATCCTGTTTGCATCTCTATTTAGAACAATCAGTCAGCTGTATCACAATTATATTCTTCATTCCTACGGTGAGTTTCTGAAGAGTAACAAACACATCTATATTCCCTACACTACCCACTCAACAATGTCACCTAATCAGTGAGGTGCTGTGAAGTGTCCATCTGGGGATGGAGCTCAGGGTTAGTGTGTCTGCCTCACATGCACAGGCCCCATGCTCACTCCCCAGTACCACAAGGAGAAAATTCTAGCCAGATGGTTATGGTGCACGCCTTTATACCCAGCACTTAGGAGGCAGAGGCAGGTGGATCTCAGTAAGTTTGAGGTCTGCCTGGTCTACAGAGTGAGTTCCTGGACAGTCAGGACTGTTACACGAGAAACCATGTCTCAAAAAACAAAGAAAAAAAACTCTATTTTAATTCCACAAACATTTGATACCAATATATAGTAACATGGAAAGGCATTAAAGACTTACATTAAGAAATTATAGACTATGGAGAATTATACCAAATACCACTTTTCCTCTTCTCCTCTCTCTCTCTCCTCCTTTCTCTCTTCTCTCTCCTCTCTCTCTCTCCTCTCTCCTCTCTCTCTCTCCTCCCTCTCTCTCCTCTCTCTCTCTCTCTCTCTCTCTCTCTCTCTCTCTCTCTTTTTCTTAGACAGTATAAAGCCTTGGCAGTCCCAGAAGTCGCTCTGTAGACCAGGTTGGCCTCAAACTCACAGAGCTCTGCCTGCCTCTGCCTCCTGAGTGCTGGGATTAAAGGAGTGCACCACCGCAGCCTGGCTCTACTCACAAGTTCTTAAAGACAGTGAAAAGGCATTTAGAAGGATCTAAGCCAATTTATGTTTAGAGAGGAACTGTTTCCACAATCTCAATACATCACAACGAGATTACACTTGTACAGTGCTGGTATAATTTAAACTAAAACCAAAAGATTAAAATCTAGCCCAGGTGGATGGGGAGAAAGGGAGAGAAGGAAATCAGCATTTTCCAGAAAAAAAAACCTACTAAGCTGACTTGAATCCCACAAAAACTTACATAGCACAAAAATCTCTATTTTCCACTCAGCTTTTCAAATTTTTTATTTTACTGAAACTCTTTTAACCCAATATCATGTCTTTCATACTTAATGTGACACCAAAGATTTGATTCACCTATCTTCTTTGGGTTCATTCAGAGACTGCTATTTAAAATTTCCTTTTATGAGTCAGGCACTGGTGGTGCACACCTTCAATCCCAGCACTTGGGAGGCAGAGATAAGGGGGATCTCTGAGTTTGAGGCCAGCCTGGTCTTCAGTGAGTTCCAGGACAGCCAGGGCTACATAGTAAAAGTTTCCTTTTGTGGCCATTATTTTAAAGTCCATTTTTATATGCCACTGCCAAATAAATCAAAAAAGTTTACAAACTCCTAGAAGCCCAAACCACTCTAAACAACAAAACGGTAGGGGAGACTGAGATGGTAGAGTCAAAATACTTTGGAAATAAAAGCATCCTGCTTTGATATAGCACACAGCGTTTCCTTAATAAATTTCTAGCAGTAGAAATTTACTTCAGTGGCCTTCCAAAGCTGAGCAGAAAACATCTATGGCTGAATTCAAAAAATTTACTCTAGAGTTAAATCTGGTTTTGTTACCACTTCTATTTAAGCAATGGTGCCTATGCCCTCCTTAATACCCAAACTTGGAACCTGGCTGGTCTCCTCTCTCATGACCTGCCGACCCTGCCTCTGCAGCATTCCTAACTCCAACCTTCACTTCCCATTCTTTACCACCTCAGACTAAGACTTAGTCCTACAACTTGGGTTACCTAAGTTTTTAGTTTTTAATGTCTTTAGTTTTCTTCTTCTCCAGTCCGACCTACATATCACTGCTAAATAAACCCCTAGGCTACACTTTTACTCCTAAAGGACAAAAGCTGATGTTAGGGTCAGGCACGGCAGCGCATGCCCTTAATCCCAGCACCTGGGCGACAGGGCAGGTAGATCTCTGTGAGATCTAGACCAGCCTGGTCTGCAGGAAAAAAAAAAGATAAGTTAATCATCCTTGTCAGTTCTTAACACATAAAACCCCTCTGACTGATTTTATTCCCTGCCTTCTCCTTACCCTATCCTACCCTGTTATTCCTCTGATGTGCTTGATAAAGTATGTATTCTTACATGTTCTTTTTTTCCTGAAAAAATATTAAGTTTAATATTTGCCATCATGCTCTGAGGAGACAGAGACAGGAGTATCTCAAGTCTGAGGCCAATGTGACCACACAGTGACCCACACAGACTTCAAAACAACAACAAAATCCCATAATGTTACTATACACATAACATTGATTACAACTAAAAACTATGTTAAGGGATAGCAATGCCATTTTTTGTTTTGTTTTTCTAGACAGGGTTTCTTTGTGTAGCCCTAGCTGTCCTGGAAGTCACCCCATTGAACAGGCTGGCCTCAAACTCAGAGATCCCTCTGCATCCCGAATGCTGGGGTTAAAGGTGAATGCCACTACTGATGGGATGCAATGTCCTTTTTAGAAGTGCACTGTTACATAGTACTCAAGCATGGTTTCTTTTGTGTTGTAGGACCTAACAAACTTCACGTTCAGCATCATGTTCAAGGCAGAGCCAGCTGAGCACACTCAAAGCTCCCATGCTTTAATTAAACTAGGTATAGTGCACCATGACTGCAATTTTAGCCCCTGGGAGACAGAGGCAAAGTAATCAGAAGTTCAAGCTCATTCTTGGCTACACAATAAGTTCAAGACCATCCTGGAATACATAAGACTCTGTCTGACATAGGAGAAGCACTAATACTTGCTCATAAGAGTATATAAGAATCATTCCTTAATGCCATCAAAAAATCTCACTACTTCTGCTCTTTTGTCTTCAAAGAAAACGAGCCTTTCTGGAAACTCAGAGTTCCCCTTCAGACAGGAGCATCTTCCCAGACTCAGAATGCCTTAAGACAAACAGCTCATTAGTCTTCAGAACAACAAAGTAAGTTTAAATGTAAAAAATAAAATGGAACATTTATTATTATTTCTTTAACTCAAAGCAAGTAGATAGAGTAAGAAATTAATTATAAACACAAGTTCTACCTTGGCGCTATTTATGCAAATGGTTGTGGAGACCACCTGGGCAACAGAGACATCAATGATGTCTACAGTCTCTATAGCCCAAGCTGGTCTCAAATTCATATCAACCACCTACTTCAGGCTCCCTCCTAACTGCTGGTATGACAGGTCTGAGCCAATACATCTAGCTTCTAAACATTCTAATACCAAGAATGAATTCTAGCAATTATTTGTCTTCTATTATAACAATGTAAGTGGGGAAGGTGGAAATATGGTCTTTTTTTGTTCAAATGTAGAATTTTTAGCAGAACATTGGTGTGCACTGTTAGACAATTTCTTAGCTTTATAAGAAGTGAAACTACACAAATACAATGCATAACATTTTAACTTAAATTTTCTAATTAAATTATTTTTTTGTGTGTGGGTATGTATGTATGTATGTACGTACATACGCGGGTAGGTGCACACACCATGGCATACATGTAGAGGCCAGAGGACAATTGGAGGAATCAGTTCTCACCTGCTGCCATGTGGACCTCAGGGATGAAACTCAGGACGTCAGGACATCAGATTTGGCAAGAGGTGCTTTTACCCACTTAAATCTTTTTGTCAGCAATTTTCTTAAATGGGGTCCTATGGTACAAGCTCTGGCTATACTGGAGCTCACTATGCAGACTAGGTGGTCTGTAACTCACAGAGATCCGACTTCCTCTGTGTCTGTGCAAGGATTAAAAGTGTATGCCACTACACCAGGCCAATAAGCCCAACATTTTAACTTAAAAAGATTGTTTAATAAAAATAAAGTTGGAAAGAAAATTTAAGGGAAAGAAAATTTAAGTAAATGGAGCTAAGTTTTACCAAAATTTAATGGCTTCCTTTCACTAATAAAATTAACTCTGGGGAAAGGAGAATTCTTGCAGAAAATAATATTCTTTCTAGAACTTCAAACTACAGTTTAAAATTAAGATTTTTTTCTGGCACTTACTCTGAAAATGGAACTTACCTGATTATGTTGAGTCTTTTTAAAAAAAGATTTATTTATTTATTGTGTATACAACATTGCTTCCATGTGTGCCTGCAGGTCAAAAGACAGCACCAGATCTCATTACAGATGGCTGTGAGCCACCATGTGGCTGCTGGGAATTGAACTCAGGACCTCTGGGAGAAAAGCCAGTGCTCTTAACCACTGAGCCATCTCTCCAGCCCATGTTGAGTCTTAAAAGGGCTACAGCCTACCTTCCCACTCTTACCTCAACTATCACTTCCTACACCTTAGTACAAAGTCTTCTGATGCCATCATGCTGTGGTACACAGACTGTAAATTATAATTTAACAAACAAGTATTTAATTTCAACATTTAAATACTGGGGGCTGGAGAGATGGCTCAGAGGTTAAGAGCATTGCCTACTCTTCCAAAGGTCCTGAGTTCAATTCCCAGCAACCACATGGTGGCTCACAACCATCTGTAATAGGGGACTAGTGCCCTCTTCTGGCCTGCAGGCATATACACAGAGAGAATACTGTATACATAATTAATAAATAAATATTAAAAAACATTTAAATACTGGATAAACTTGAGTAAGGGGAGGCTGCCTGTTTGTTCCCTACCACCTAGACTCGAAGTAACCACACAGAAACTGTATTAAATCACTGCTTGGCCTATTAGCTCTAGCTTCTTATTGTCTAGCTCTTACATCTTAATTTAACCCATTTCCATTATTTTGTGTATCGCCATGTTGCTGTGGCTTACCAGGAAGGTTTTAGTGCCTCTGTCTCCTCTGGTGGCAGCTACATATGAATTACATGGCATCTCCCTGACTCTGACTACTCTCTCTATATATCTTTTCCAGCCTGGCTATATTCTGTTATGCCATTGGCCTAAAGCAGCTTATTTATTAACCAATGGCAATAAAACATATTCATAACATACAGAAGGGAATCCCACATCGCTTGAGGTCTTATTTTCTAAAATATATGGATTGATTTTAGTTATTGTGACCACTCACGTCTTTAAAAAAGGGGGGGGGGGGCTGGAGAGATGGCTCAGCAGATAAGAGCACTGCCTGCTCTTCCAAAGATCCTGAGTTCAATTCCCAGCAACCACATGGTGGCTCACAACTATCTATAATGAGGTCTGGTGCCCTCTTCTGGCCTACAGGCATACATGCAGACAAAATATTGTATACATAATAAATTTAAAAAAATATATATATATACATATATATACACCATTTTAAATTTACTTATTAAACCCACCTTCTTACCAAATGTTCATTATTTTTCTGTTTTTTATAATTAAAATTTTATTTCTGTACATAAGTGTTTGCCTGCCTATATGTCTACACACTATGTGTATGCCTGGTGCTCACAGAGGCCAGAAGAGAATGCTAGATCCCCTGGGGCTGGAGTTACAGATGGTCGTGAGTCACCAAATCAGCCAGAGCTCTTAACTGCCGAGCCACAAAGAAGTCATTTTAAATCAAAACAACAACAACACAAAAAGGAGACAAGACCAACAACACATACACCCAAAAGCAGAAAATAAGTCTAGAGAGTAACTCTGCAGAGAAGCTGACTCATGGAATGACTCATGAGCATTTCCTGGGTATTTCTCCAAGAGAACTCCTCCGGCTACAGTGGAAATTCATTTGGCTAGGATACCTACTCGAGAATTATGATTAATGCCTTAGTTCTAAATATCTGTTTATGCAGTACAAGAAATGCCTCAAAGTATTAGAGATCTCTAGTCATTTACGAAGATCACTTGATATTATAGAAGGTAGCAACACAATCTTTACATTAATAAGAAACAGTTTGATGTAGCTTTATCCATTTTGAAAATGTTAGCCAGAACTAATTGCTGCATTTTAACCCCTAACTATTTTGATAATGTTCATAAGGAACTGAACAGGCCCATGCCTGTAATCCCCACGCTTAGAAGACTAAGGCAGGAGGATCACTGAAAGATCGAGAAAAGCCTAGGCTACAGAGTAAGATACTGTCTCAAAAGGGATGGGAGGTTGTGAAAGGTCTATTTAGTTCCTATTATCCCTACTCCTTGAAGCAGATCTCCTTATATATAGTCCAGGCTGGCTTAGAACTTGTTAGATGTAGACCAGGTTAACTTCAAACTCACTATTTAACTAAGGTTGGCCTCTTAACTCATGGTTATCTTCCTTCCTGCTTCAGTCTCCTAAGTGCTGGGATCACAGACACATACCAGCCAACCAGCAACAAAGACTAACCATCACAGGTCCACCCTTTGTCAACATAAAAATTATTATTATTATTATTATTTTGGTTTTTTGAGACAAGTTTTGGCTGTAGCTTTGAGCCTGTCCTGGAACTAGCTCTTATAGAGCAGCCTGGCCTCCTCACTCAGAGATCTGCCTGCCTCTACCTGCCAAGTGCTGGGATTAAAGGTGTGCAGCACCACCACCACCCAGTGAAACACATTATTTTTATCTATAGTATTCTATCCCCAGTTCTCAAAGGTTGTAGCAGCTTATGATGCAAAATGCATTTAGTTAATCTAGAGGAGGCGTCCCCCCCAAATCTAAACAGTTCTAACAATTTCCAAATACCCCAGTCGAAAGTGTCTTCTGAGACTTAAGGCAATCTCTCAATTGTGAGCTGTTGTAAAATAAAACCCCAAGTCCTATATCCCCAACAAATAACATTACAAAGAAAATGTTAAGAAAAGAGAGGAATAGGAATAGGAAGTGAAGACCAGGCCAAAGACTGATACCCAGCAGGGAAAACACCAAACTCTGTGGTCCCATGACTCACAGTCATTTGAACTGAACTCTAATAGCCATGGGTAGCCCCACCCCTCCCTTGGGCTGGCTCGATCCTATGCCTGCAGCTTTTCTAGGTGTACTTCTCAAGGTCCTGGCATCTCTAACATCAACAATTTAGATTTTACTTTCAATGACCTCTCAGGGCCCCTTCGTAGGGACTCTGGCACTGCCATTTTCAATATACTGTGTAGCCTCAGTGGCTTTCCAGAAACTCAGTACAAAGTTTTAGAACCATGCAACCTTTGAATTTTTCCACCAAGTTGTGCTATCAGACCAAGATGTAGTCTGGTATTCTGCTGCCACAGGTGAAGTGGCTTCTGTGCACCCTGGTGGCTGAACCCAAGAAAACACTTCCATGGGCAGTTGTTTTCTTTCTTTTTAACTTTCCTTTTATTTATTCTATGTGTAAATAATCATGCTTTTTGATCCCATTCATTTCCCTGTCCCTTTGCATCTGCCCTCTGGCCCTACAAACACCTTCCCTAATAAAACATTATTTAAGAGAAAAAAAGGGAAGAAATTAAAAATCTCATCATGGAAGCTGCAGAATGACACAGTGAGTCACACAGTAAACCCTTTTGTCCATGTATCTTTACTTGCAAGTGTTCATTGCAGAGTCATTGATTTGGTTCTAGGCCTCTGGTTTCTACACTATCGATGGGACTTTTCTTGAATGTCCTGTAGTTGTCTGTGTTGTGGAGATCCTGCAGCTTTGGGTCTGTGGGTCAGGTCCCTTCACACACTCCAGCAGATCATAGATGGGGGGTTTGTTGACACGGGCCAAGTCAATAACCCTGGTTTTAGGCCTGGGCAGCTGCAGGATTGGTTCACGGTCCACTTCTCCTCTGTCCCCATCACTAGGGTGAGCTCTCCAGCACTGCTAGAGCTAATTTACCCCTTGTAGCAATGAGCAAGGGGCAGGGGCAGTTCTCCTGCCTTCACACCCTCAGGGCTGGCTTTCCCACACCTACACCACAATGGCCAGCTCCACTGTGTTGCCCAGCATGGTACAGGGACCATTCTTCAAGGCACTACAGCAGATGAGGGGCAGGAACAGCCCTCCCACTTCCATGACCTATACCAGCCATTGATGGGTGAGGAGGGAGGTGAGGGAAGGACATCTCTCCTCCACCCATGCCATCTATCAAATGAGTAATGGGAATGGACCCCCTACATCAGGGCTGGGTCACCCACACCTCTGACAACAGGGCCACCTCTGCTATATTGCCTACGCTAGGAGCCAGGCCTGCTTTCCAGAGTGCTGCAGCTGGAGAGGGTCAGCTCTCTGTTGCAGGTGGTAAGGGGCAACGAGTAAAGGAGGCATCTCTCCCCCACCCCCACCGCCACATGACAGACAAGCCAACAGGGCTGGCTCTATTGCCCAGGGCCTGCTCTACTGAGTCTTGTAGTTGGTGAGGGGCAGGGACAGCTTTCCTGCTCTTGTGACCTCAGTGCCAGTTCTCCCACGCACCCCAGGAGTGGATGGGCAGAGTGGGAGGGAGAAGGTGGGTGGCTGTCTTCAAGGGAATCCCTGCAGCAGCATTCTCCACGCATCCTCAGTTAAGGCTCTCTCCTTTCAAAGGAGCTGCATGTTCACAAGCTGGACTCTGATGGTGAGTTTCTGGACTCCTGGCCCCTTCCTCTTATCCCAGTACAAGACGAGAGGTTTATTTATTTAGAGATAAAGTCTCTGTCTCTGTCTCTCTCTGTGTTGTGAAACAGGGTTTCTCTGAGTAGCCCTGGCTGTTCTGGAACTCAAACTCACTTTGTAGACCAAGGCTAGTCTCAAACTGAGAGCTGCCTGCTTCTACCTCCCAAATGCTGGGATTAAAGGCGTGTACTACTGCCACCTGGCTCTGGGATTTCTCTTTGCTGACATTACTTTCTTTGACAATGTCAGCTCATCTCAACACATCCTTCTTACATGTGTCCTTGAACTTGCTCATCCTCCTTTCCTCACCAAGCTGCACATTTGAAGTATCTTTCTGATCTCTCACTGTAGGTCTGACGAAGAGCGGTGAGAGGAAATTAGGTCACAGCCTGGATGCCACCTGTCTTGAAACTCCCTCCATCAAACAATACTGTCCATTACTTTTAAATTCATTCTCAGTCAAATTTTCAGAACACAGGCAGAATTCAGCCAGATTTTTTTTTTTGCCATAATATGACACAAATAAGCTAGATAGTCTATTTCTGGATTGGGTGGCTTCCAGAAACCTTATAACTAGGCCTCTGCTATCTGCATTCTGGGCTTCCAAAGTCCCTTCAAAATGGCCCATAAGATCTGCTGACAGCATTCTAGGGCTTCTCTAGCCGAAGTCTTCCAAACAACAACACAAAGAAAGCATTCCCAGCCCAAAAGAGAAGACTGGGAAGACAAGGGAAGACTAGACTACAGCAAGACACGAAGCGCTTGACCACATTATGTCCATAGTCAGGAAAGTCAAGAAATAAATGTTACTACTCAGCCGGCCTCTTCTTTTTTCCTCTTTCATTCCATTTGGAACCATAGTCCTTGGGATGGTACCACCTACATTCAGGGTGGGTCTTTTGCCCTCAGCTAACCCTCTAAAAATTTCCACACCCAGGAGTGTCTCCTGCGTGATTCCAAATCCAGTCAAGATGACCAGAATGACTCACCAACACCCCTACGACATTTGCTCTTCTCTACCTGCTGCATTCGTCTTCTGTTGTACGGAGAAGCGGGCAGCGGGCTAGCTTAATCCCCGAAATAAGAAATATGACATGTCTTGTCATACTATTTTTTTTTTTTGGTTTTTCGAGACAGGGTTTCTCTGTAGCTTTGGAGCCTGTCCTGGAGCTAGCTCTTGTAGACCAGCTGGTCTCGAACTCAGAGATCCACCTGCCTCTGCCTCCCGAGTGCTGGGATTAAAGGCGTGCGCCACCACCGCCCGGCTCTTGTCATACTATTAAATTACAAATTTCTTTTACTTTTCATTTACTTATTATTTTTTAATTTAAAAATGTGGGAGAGGGCGTATACTCCCACCACCATCGTTTTAAAGTGAGCATTACAAAAATGGTAAGACGAAGTGTGGAAGAAAAAAAAAACACAAACAAATTAACTAACAGCTGCTGTGGAGCAATCTTCCTACACTGTAAAGATGCTACTCCCATTGATTCATAAAGAGCTGATTGGCCCATGGCTGAGCAGGATAAGGTTAAGCGGGAGAGTAAACCTAAGAGAATACTAGGAAGAATGAGGAGGAGTTCGGGGAAATGCTATGAGATGCGGAGCAAGCAGGATGGGAAATATTACATGAAGTAAATGAGCCCTGGGGCAGCACGTAGATTAATAGAAATGGGTTAAGTTATAAGAGCTAGCTAAAAACAAGTTTAGGCTATTGGTCGAGCATTTATAATTAATATTAAATCTCTGTGTGGTTATTTGGGAAGTGGCTGGTGGGACACAAAAGTCCGCCTACAAACAGCAACACAAAGACATGCTCAGAATACTTGACCAGATTACAAACAACATGTGGATGACTTGAACCTTTTCTATTACCACATGAATAGCATGGAAAGTCATACATAATGGGATAATCTGAAGGACGTTCACAAATTTATCATCCACTGCTGAAGTACAAATTTCAAAACAAATTACCATGTATTCCTGTTATGTATATACATTCCATGTATACCATGTCAAAAAGTTATGTCTTATCATTGTTATTCAAACATGTAAGAGAGAGACACATATAATTTACTAAGGCAAATACAAACAGCAAATGGCAGTTAGACTTCATGATTCTTACCTGTTCACTCTCCTAGGACACTTGTCTGGTTTAATATCTACCTCATAGAGGTAGACATCAATCTTTGGGATTTCAACTTGAAAACAGTTAGCCAGCAGTTTAATGGGTTTGCCCATAGTGCCATATCCAGGTCTTCTGGGCACTATGAGTAGGGGCTGGGCCCCAGTGGGTCCTGTAGGAAGGGGAAAAAGTGTCCCACAGTTAAAAGCCATCTTTACATAATCTTGTCAACTAGAGTAGGTTAGAACTCTAGGTACAGCTGGTAGATGTAAAACTTAGTTCTGAAAGGTGACATTATCCTTAGCATTTCTATTTCTTCCTCTCATTTTATTCTCTTCATTAAAAACAAGTAGCTAGGCTCTGGGAGGGATAGACAGAAGGACCACCGTGCAAACTCAAGTCAGCTAGCTCAGAGCAGAACCAAGCAGCAAGGGACCAACAGCAAAACCAATGAAAGAGAAAACGAAGAATAAAACTTAATATAAAAAGTAAAATGGGGGCTAGGGAAATGATGGCTGAGTGGAAAAGTAAGTGTACTAAGTTCATCTCCAAATTCAATGTGATGAAATGCGTGTGATTTTATACCTTTGGGCTCATGACTAACCAGGACACACGAGCATGGAACTTCTAGTACGCTCAGAGTTGCTATTCCAAATTCCATTTAATTCTTTATAAACTCATTCAAACAGACAGCAGTTACAGTCATATTGCCTACACCTAAATAATCTTTTGTACAATATTAAACCTGTTAAGGGTTAACTGTCTCAGATTTTAATATAGGAAAGAATATTTTAAGAAATTTTCTCCCTTGAAAATAAGAGCAATCGGGAGGCAGAGACAGGCAGATTCTCTGTGAGTTCAAGGCCAGCCTGTTCTACAAGAGATAGTCCCAGGACAGGCTCCAAAGCTACAGAAAAATCCTGTCTCGAAAAACAAACAAACAAATAAACAAAATAAAGAGCTAACATTAAGTAGCCCATTTTGCAATCTTTCCATTAACTATTTTGAAAATTCAAATAAACATGCATAACTTATGCTGTTAGGAGATTTAGAAATCAAATAGAATAGAGCATCAAAAATAGTATTTAAACAAAAATAAAATTAAAAATAGTACATACATTTATTGTGAAATTTTTATTGCAAATTTTCTTCTAAAAATGAAAAAATCTAAAAATGTCTCATTTATTCATGTTTATAGTCTATAAATACCTTCTGATTTCCCAAGAATTTGACAATTATGAAGTGAATAAAATAAGTGTCTGATATAAAATTAAAACTTTCAGATTATTTTATTAAACTGATATTCCAGTCAAAGCTGTGAACCAAATCACAAAATCAACATGATTATAAACTGACATATATAAAAATAAACTAATATATGTTTGTACCAACTAATTAAGCAAACTCTGCTCAAAGAATAAAAGGAAGCAGTACTTATTTATCTTTTCATTCATTTTACTGTTAAGCAAACTACAAAACTCCACATTTATAAAAAAGAAAGCATTAATTGTGTGAATCTCAATAGTCTTTTTTTTAAGCATTGGCTAGCCAAAGAAAGTCATTAATATTAACATAGACAATGCAGAAAACCGCAGAAACTCCAAGTACAAAAAGGCTGTTCATGTATCCTAACAGCATAATCATTATGTTTGAATACACACAATATTCTTTCTCACATCTGTTCTGTTAGTGAGCCAAGAATGAGGGTCTATGAGCATCCCCGACAAATGAATTAGAAAGGAGAAGTGTCTGGTAAATGCTGTTCATCCTAACACTCTCAGATCAAACAGGTCTAGAAAAGGAGTCAGTTGCAAAAAAATTATCTTTTTAGTTTTACTTTCCTGAAAACAGAACTATCACTTTGCCTTTTTTCTCTTATATATTAACTATTTAAAACAAATTACCTTCTAAGGCTTAAGAGCTGTAAAAGAATGTTTTGTTAGATTAACAAAAACACTGACTTCAGTCTTTCAGGTAGAATAAGTATTTTAAGAATTTAGAAACCAAATGAAACCAGATATATTATAAAGTAAAATAATTTTCAACTAGAATCCAAGAGCTAAAGACAATTTGGAAAGAATTTCCCTCCGAGCTAGGGTTTTTCCATATACACAAGGGAACTCTCCAGGGGCTATTCCCAGGCCTCTGCATACTGTCAGGCCAGGCCTACAAAACCAAACAAATGCAGTGTTCCCAATGAAAAACACAGTTAATACATATTAATACCAACTTATTAGGCAAATTTGCCCAAAGAATAAAAGGAAATAGCATCTATTTATCTTTTTATTCATTTTAGCTGGTTGTCACAACAGATAATTGACTAGTTTCTAGCTTGAATTTTAAAAGTAAGAATTGGTTGTATCATAGTGATAGGCTCATGGTTGTTTTTAAATATCTTCATTATGTTTATAAAACTACATTTTACTCTGTGAGTTCGAGGCCAGCATGGTCTACAGGAGCTAGTTCCAGGACAGGCTTCAAAGCTACAGAGAACCCCTGTCTTGAAACACTCCTCCCTCCCTCCCTCCCCCCAAAAAAACCTACATTTTAAGGTTAAATTTGTTTTGTTTTGACCTGTTCTTTAAAGTCTTTAGTGTTTGAGACATATTATATACTCCTGGCTGACCGGAAACTCATTATGCAGACTAGCCTGTCATAAACTCAGAGAGCCTGCCTCCACCTTCCCAGTGCAGGGCTAAAGTGGTTTGTCACCATAGTGGGCCCTAAATTCTTTCTTCAAGAGGAAAAGGGTGGCTATAATCAAAGTACATTATTGCATGTATGAAAAGCTTAAAATAGCCGGGCGGTGGTGGCGCATGCCTTTAATCCCAGCACTCGGGAGGCAGAGGCAGGCGGATCTCTGTGAGTTCAAGGCCAGCCTGGTCTACAAGAGCTAGTTCCAGGACAGGCTCTAAAAAAGCTACAGAGAAACCCTGTCTCGAAAAACCAAAAAAAAAAAAAAAAAGCTTAAAATATAATCAACTATTTTCCATATTAAAAACTTATAATTTCTTTAAAAGAAAAGAAAAATGATGCTTCTTGTCTCCTTTTTAATAGTCTCTCAGGGTACCCTATCATTAACAGAAAAGTTAAATTCTGAAACAATAATCAAAATAACCTTGCATGTTTTTTGTAATTCAAGCTGTCAGTCTTAAATAGCAAATGCTAAAATGTTGTAACAGTCATTTCAGGACAGCATGAACAAAATTTTCAGTGATAATACAGTAGGAAAAAACCCTTAGTATTTCCAAATTCCCAACCAACACACAAAAGTGCAATACGACATTTTCCCCCTCAAAAAAAATCATAAGTATAAAATTTTATATGACAATAAACACTTCCAAAATGGCACTGTGTATATTAGTGATTGTGAATCCACCATTCTCAATCTCCTCTTTCAATCCTCCCTCTTATTTTGAGGCAAGGTCTCTCTATGTAACCCGGCTGGCTTCCAAATCTCAGCTCTCCCCTCAGCCTTCTGGAGTGCTGAGAAGGCAGGAGTAGCCCATTCCATTATGACGGACTCCGCGTCTCATTCTTGATCTAGTTCTAGCTTCCTTTGCATCCAGCTTTTGTTCTTCTGAAATGTAGTCTCAAATGAGCTTTGCTTTTCCTGAACTTTATTTAGTGTTTTTGTACACATGCACCCCCATGCCTGTATCTACGTATGTCTGTATTGGTGGGACAACTTGAGGAGTCAGTTTTCTCCTTCAACTATGTGAGAAACCTCAGTTGACCTTGGTGGCAAGTTCTTTTTCCTTTACCCACTGAGCCAGCCATCTTGCTGGCTTCTAACTGACTCAAAAAAAGCCTTTTTTTATAAAAAGAAATACAGGGTTCTAGAACAACTATGATCAGAGAGGAATTAAAAGTTTAACTTAAGGAGGCTGGAGAGATGGCTCAGCAGTTAGAGAACTTCCTGCTTTTGCAGAGGACCCAGGTTCAGTTCCCAACACCCACAAATGGCTGCTCACTAAATTTTATAACTCCAGTTCCAGGGGACTCAATTCCCTCTTCTGGTTCTGTGAGCACCAGGCACACATGTGGTATACACAATACATAGATGCAGTCAAACTCTCATAAGGTAAAAGTAAATAACTCAAAAAAAAGTTTAGCCAGGACAGGCTCTAGAAACTACAGGGAAACCCTGTCTCGAAAAACCAAAAAAAAAAGTTTAGCTAAGGTTTCCCTTTTCCGCAAGATTGTATAAAACTACCAGCCATGGCAAATCGGCTTACATATTAGTAACTTATGATAAAAATAAACGATTTCCCTCCTTAGACATCTTCCCCTCTGCTGACTGTTTCTGTCCTTCCCGGTTTCCACAGTCATTAAGTCCCAAAGAAATCACACAGAGGTCTACATTAATTATAAACAGATTGGCCTAGTATCTCAGGCTTCTTATTAACTCTTATAATTTATATCAGCCCATAATTCTTGTCTGTGTTAGCCACGTGGCTTGGTACCTTTTTTGGCGAGGCAGTCACATCTTGCTTCCTCTGTGTCTGGATGATGACTGCAGACTGAGATTTCCTCTTCCCAGGATCCTCTTGTTCTCCTTGCCCTGCCTCTACTTCCTGCCTGGTTATTGGCCAATCAGCATTTATTTAAAATACAAGTGACAGGGTACAGACCCTTGTCCCACAGCACCCCTCCGATGCTGGGAATGGAATTTTGAGTGTGCTAGAAAGCAATCCATAACTGAAACTCCCAGTCTTCCCACAGATTACTAGAGAATATTTACATTTAAGTATAATTTATTTCTGAACAACAGCTGAACTTTACCTGAAAATATAAACTAATGTACTAGTTTTCAAAATATAAGTAGCATTTAAATAACCATTTTCTGGTTTTCCTGTCTCATTTTATTTGGACACAAAGTACAGTTGTAGACCAGAAATACAGCTCAACTGCAATTAGACCAAAAACATAGTTTCATCAGAAGTACCCCTAAGGAATCACAGACATGCATGTAAATTATTACACAAAAATTAATTACTCCATTTTTTATTAAATCAATGTTCAGACGGTATGGTAGTGTGAATAAAAATGGCCCTATAGGCTCATGGAACTGGTACTATTAGGAGGTGTGGCCTTGTTGGAGGAAGTGTGTCACTGTGGGTAGATTTTGAGGTCTCAGATGCTCAAACCAGGTCTAGTGTCTCTGTTTTCTTCCTGCTGCCTGCTGATCAAGATGTAGAACCTCAGTTCCCTCTCCAGCACCATGTCTGACTGCGTGCTACCATGCTTCCTGCCATGACGATAATAGACTGAACCTCTGAAACTGTAAGCCAGTCCAATTAAATGTTTCCTTTATAAGAGTTGCCATGGTCATGGTGTCTCTTCACAGCAATAGAAATCCTAACTAAGACATATGGTTCTAAATTGGTGGGCTGTATAAGAAAAACCAAAAAAATCCCTTACAAAGCTAGGAACAGTCATACACATTTTTAATCTATGCAATGAGACCTAGTCTCAAAAATAAAATAAAATCCTTGTAATATTTCATGTGAACAGGAAAGGAAGGATAAATATTTTTAGTGAGGAATGCTCCATCATGAAATCATTACATGATATTTATATTTAACGTCCTCCATTGCACTACATAAATTTAAGGTTTCTATGTATCCACATAAAAATAATCTATCAGCAAGTGATTCCTGAGAAGATCCATTCAAAAGAAAAACAGAAGTTGAGAGCCAAAAATTTCAGTAGTATCCTAACAGGCTATTAAAGAACATCTATATCTATTTTTTGGGGGGCGGGTTCAAAACAAGGTTTCTTTATGTAACAGCCCCAGGTGTCCTGGAACTAGCTCTTGTAGCCCAGGCTGGTCTCCAACTCACAGAGCTCCGCCTGCCTTTGCCTCCCGAGTGCTGGGATTAAAGGTGTGTGCCATCACTGCCTGGCATATATCTAAATATTTTTAATTTAAGATTTATTTTATTGTTTAATGTGTATGAGTGTTTTGCCTGCTTGTATGTATGTGCATCATATGCTTGCCTGGTGCCCTTAGATGTCATAAGAGGGCACCAGATCCCCTGGGACTGGTGCTACAATTTTAAGCCACCACATGTTGCTAGGAATCGAACCTGGGTCCTCTGTAAGAGCAGCAAGTGCTCTTTTTTTTTTTTTTTTTGGTTTTTCGAGACAGGGTTTCTCTGTGGCTTTAGAGCCTGTCCTGGAACTAGATTAGCTCTGTAGACCAGGCTGGTCTCGAACTCACAGAGATCCGCCTGCCTCTGCCTCCCGAGTGCTGGGATTAAAGGCATGCGCCACCATCACCCGGCAGCAAGTGCTCTTAATTGCTGAGCCAACTCTCCAGTCCATATATCTAAGACATTTTAAACCAAAATATGTATTTGTCAAATTTTGAATTAAAAAAATCTAGTTGTCAATTTTCCTAAGTATATTTCCAATTTCACATTCACTGTTAACAATTACACAAAAGATGCAAGAACAACAATAAAATCAATCTCTCCTCTCTCTCTCCTCTCTCTCTCTCTCTCTCTCTCCTCCTCTCTCTCCTCTCCTCTCTCTCTCCCTCTCTCTCCCCTCCTCCTCTCTCTCGTCTCTCTCTCTCTCTCTCTCTCTCTCTCTCTCCGCTCTCCTCTCGCTCTCTCTCTCTCTCTCCTCTCTCGTCTCTCATCTCTCTCATCTCTCTCTCCTCTCCTGTCTGTCTAAAACAGGGTCTTACTATGTA
This sequence comes from Arvicola amphibius, assembly GCF_903992535.2. Lineage (NCBI taxonomy): Eukaryota > Metazoa > Chordata > Mammalia > Rodentia > Cricetidae > Arvicola > Arvicola amphibius. The sequence continues at coordinate 25,894,508 of NC_052052.2, read as the reverse complement.
GTCCTGTCTGGCCTTGAACTCAAAGACTGACCTACCTCTGCCTACCAAGTACTAGGATTAAAGGTGTGAGCTACAATGCCTAACCCAAAAACCATTTCTGATGTTAACATTCTTGATCCTGATACTAGACAACAGCCAATCATACATAAACTTTATTGAAGAATAAACTCCGTGTTCCAAGATGACCAAGCAGGATTGACAAAACTTTTTGTTTTAATTTTAGTTTGTTTGTTGAAACAGAGTCTCACTATGTAGCCCCCCCCCCCCCCCCGGCTGTCCTGGAACTCTCTATGTAGACCAGGCCGGCCTCCGTCGCTGCCTCCTAAGTGCTGGGACCAAAGGTGTGAGCCACCATGCCCAAACTAGTTGATAAATCTTATAATCTATAAATGATGTGAAGACACATCAGTTACTCCACATTTTATCAAAAGAATACCCGAAAAGAAAAGGCAAAATTCATTTTCCCTAAGTGTGTCAGCTGACTAGGTGGTCTGATATCACAAGTACTTTCTAGAATGTTGTCAGTATTTGCATGTGAGAATACTTCATTTGGGGGAAATACCTTCAAAAGTTTTAGACAGGTGACTAACCAAGTATTCACTTTCATGCTTAGTTCTTCGGGCTTGACAACAAGGTAGCTATGTAAAAATCAGATCACTGGAAATACTCAGCTATCTTATAAAGCAAGAATAGTACAGATACAATGTAAAGTTTAACAACAATGGAAAGACAGCCTGAAGATAAACGCGTTGGTAATAAGAGTCTAAAACTTCAGTCTAGACAGATTTTGCATTTTAGAAAATATGAAGGAAAATAGAACACAGAAGGGAAAAAATGGTAGAAACTGTGAAGAAATTCCACGTGATAAAGGAAATGCTTGTTTGGACCCACTTGACGATTATGGCACTAATTTCTTTCACATTAGGTTTTCTTATATTTGGGGACCTTTCAAATTGGCAAGGGGAGATAAAAAACTATGGGACTTGTTATACCATAATAACAAGACAGTCCCCCAAATACTATGGAAACTATACATTACTGATCTTGTGGATGAAAAGGACTTTCAAATTTAGGGAACAAGGGTGATCACTTGGTAAGCAAACCGTTATGTAACACCTATTTCATGTCGCTCTCTCCAGTTACTTTAAAAGCGCTGACTTCTTTTTCCTTTTTAAAGACAAGCCCTGCGCAGGCTGCCATTTTTTTTTTTCTCTCAAAAGGCAAAACTGTTTTCTAAATCCGGATTTCCAGGTATATGCCAAGTGCTGCTGTAGGGAAATAGTGGCCGCATTCTCACAGAAGCAGGGATCCAGACTGAGAGAGCATCTCAGCGCCTCAGAGACTGCTTGCCACACTGCCACAGCCGTTGGGAATCTCGGATGCAAGCAATGCCATCTTGCATCTGACGTTGCCCGGACACCAATTTCAAACTCAATCCCATCGGTTATCTCAGAGTATCCTCACGCTACTTTAAGAGGGAGAAAGGGTGGTGACTGACTGTCCAGCCTGCATGGGACACACGACCCGGTTAAAGGATAAGCGCGGTCTTGAATATTTCCAGCTGGAATTACAAAAGCAAGGGCAGACTCCTCCATATCCTCAGGGGAGCAGCACTCTAGGGGGATGACATCGCCTCGATAAACCCAAACTTCAACCCTCCGGGTAGTTTTGCCAACTCAGTGGTCCCCGGAGAGTAGCCTGCGCGGCTGTGGAGAAGCCACCCGCGTTGGGCCCGAAAACCAGCTACTCCTTCACGACGCACGCTGACAGCACCCGAAATGGAAGGAGCGAGGATGCTCAGGGAACAACCGTGGGGTAACGACCCCACCCGCCCCGTCCCGCGGCCCCGACTCACCTGCGGAGCCGATTTCCATTCATGGAGCTGGGGGGAGTGCTTCACGAGAGAACGGTGCCGCCGCTGAGGCGACGAAGGGACGCCCTCCGAAAGCTCGGGCCGGGCAGAGGAGCCGCTGTCAGGCGAGGACAGAGGGGGGCGTGAGGCGAGGACGCTGAACCCGGTCCGGAACTTGCGTCGCCCGCAGCTGCTGACGCGTGCACCGCTCCCCGACCCGCCGGCCGCCGCCGTCGCCGCAGCCGCTCGCTCTCCCCGGCTGCCCCCGGAAGCACGCCCGCGTCAGTTCCGCTCCCCCGCTCGCGCCCCGCTCGCAGGGTCCGCAGCTCGCCCCGAGCCGGATCCGCGCGGGCACGACGTCCACGCCGGCTCGGCCAGCGCGCCGAGGACTCTGAGGAGGTGTGGGCGGGCGAGCGGGCGCCCGGTAGGGGCGGAGCCGTGCGCGCGCGGCCGCCCTGCTCCCCTGTGCCTGACGGTGACAATCCCGAGCGAGCGCCCGGCCTCTTCCCCGTGACAGTCTCCGGTCGGGGACCAGCCGGGGGCCGCTGCCTGAGGCGACGTCGCTGCCAGCCTGAGGAGCTCACCTGAGGGACAGCCTACCTGAGAGTGGCGGGTGACCATCCAAGGACATCCTCTGCCTCCTAGCTCCGCCTGCCACGCCCGCTTGGAGCGCAGGCACTGGGCGGTAACCACCACAGGAGATTCGCTAAGTACGCAAAGTTGCTTTAACCACTTTTTTTTTTGAGATGGACAAAAATAAAGTTCAATATAGTTTTAAAATAGATGATTAAGAAACGGACATTACCTGAGTACTAGAAGGGATTATTTCTGTGTTTAAACACTCTGAATCCCCTTGAGGAACCTAAACTCCTTGCTGGCACTAAAACACCTGGCTAAGGAGCCCCGGTCTTTTTCCTCTGAACTTCTCAAGACTATTTTACGACGAAACTGGTCCGCTTCCAGTTTCCCCGAACTGGTCAGGTGCTTTTCTGCTGAATTGGAGCCTTTGGGTTCCCATGACTAGAAATTCTCCCCTCCCATCCCATGCCAAACTTTGACCTAAGACATCTCCAGCGGCCTTTCCTGGACCACCGGTCTATGGTGGGTGACCCTGCTAGCTTTCCCTAGGAAACCTTTCTCCCGATGTGTGGGTTGTGGACTACTTTATGAACTGCCTCCAACCCATTAGAATGTAATCTAACCCGGAGACTAGATCCAGCACTTTATCACGCAAGCAGTACATCCTTAAAAAAATACTTGGCTCAGTGAATCCAGATACTATTTTATGCAAGTTTAGCAAGGATTCATTATAATTCCTGTGTCCCAATGAATCAATAATGTTTTGACTTTAAATACGTGTGTGTGTATATAAACATATATACACATTATATTTTCATTATCCTTTCCCTCCCCCATTAAATGGACTTTGGGATTAGCCACTTTATCTCTTTGAACTTCAGTTTTCTCCTCAGAAGAATTGAAAGGCCAACATGTGCAATGCACAGACAGCACAGAAGAAACCTCCCAAATGTTAATAACAAAAATCTTTACTATGGTTACAGTTTCGAAGCACTTAATGGATGTGCTTACTATATAATAAACAGAGGGGGCTCCAAGCCCATCTGATACATCAATTCTGCCTTACTTTCTTCTTCCTGTTGACTGAAACACCCTTCCGAATTTTAAAATATCAAATAAGCAGATGCCGCACCACATCTTAAAAGGTAATCCAGAGGCCAGGCAGTGATCACACATGCCTTTAATCCAGCACTTGGGAGGCAGAGGCAGACGGATCTCTGTGAGTTCGTGGCCAGCCTGGTCTACAGAATGAGTTCCAGGACAGGCTCAAAAACTACAGAGAAACCTTTTTTTGAGGGGAGGGGGTGTCAATCCATATATAGATAGCATGATCTAAGCCTCAAGAGTAAATCCCAAACCCATGCAAGGACCTATCATACCCTCACCTCTTGATTCTGGAACTAGTCCCTCAAATGAATGCAAGCTTATCTAGCTTCTTCCAGAAAACACGGTATAGTCACAGACTAAGTGGGTTTGTTTGTTTGTTTTATTTTCAATGTGTATGAGTGTTTGGTCTGCACATAACTGTGCACATGGGTGTCTGATGCTCATGGAGGCCAGAAGAGAGTGTCGGATCTTTGGGACTGGAGTTAAGACAGTTGGCAACAGCCGTGTGGGTGATGGTAATGGAACTTGGGTCTTCAGGAAGAGCAGACAGTGCTCTTAGCCACTGATCTATTGCTCTAGCCCCAAGGTACCATCTCTTTGAACACTGTAACAAGATTTGGGCCCTTAGATTCAACAAAATCCAACAAGTGTCTATGATATGTTCCTATCTACTTCTGTTATGCAGAACCACACCTTTGCAGAGTAAGCCCATGTGAAAGTCTCATGAATTGAAATTTAAAGCAGGGAGATAAGAAGGTCTTGGAGATTCTTGCCAAGGCAAAGGTATGTGAGGCTTTCTCCTGACCAAACACTGTTTTGAGGTAATATACTTCCAAAGGACACAAGGTTTTGTGTATCTTGTTAACTGCCTCAGCTTCAGTGCTGAGAACAATGCTTATTGCTGCCCTATAAGAACACATTAAGTTAAAAAAAAAAGAAGAGCACATTAAATAACTATTTGGATAGATGGATGGATGGATGGATGGATGGGTGGGTGGGTGGTGGATGGATGGATGGATGGATGGATGAATGGATGGATGGATGGACAAATGGATGGATGGGCTTCAAGGACAGGGCACTGATTGTTCTCAGAAGGAAAAACTATAAAATACAAAAGCACAGTGCTCAGCGGCCACCAGGAAATGAAATTTTTCTTTAAATACCATACAAAAAAATCATGAACTAATAAATTGGACATGAAAATGGAAAATTTTTCCTATTCAAAATGAAAAGGCAAGCCATAGATTAGGATAAATTAATATATGTAATATATATACATATATGATATATACATACATATATTATGCACATATATGATATATACATATATTATGCATATATATGCTATATATCATACATATATTTCCAACAAAGAACTTGAATTTTATAACCCCCCCACCCCCAAGACAGGGTTTCTATGTAGCTTTGGAGCCTCTCCTGGAACTCACTCTGTAGACTAGGCTCCAATCTCTGCCTCCCGAATGCTGGGATTAAAGGCATGCACCACCCACCCCGGTGAATTTTTAAAGTTTTTATAGCTCAGTGAGACAATCCAAATTTAAGATGAGTAAAATAGAAGAAGAATTTAACAAAGATATCAGGATAGCAAGTGAGTACATGGATACATGATCGACACCAGAGCAAAGCACAAAGTACCAAATACTCAGTGCACTCAAAGGATAGAGTGCCCAACTACCTACTTTAATAAGGAGGAAGACCTCGGAGCTTACAAGTGAGATGAAGAGTGCTCACTTTCTTCCATTGCCACTATTACTCTACCACCACCCATAGTGCATCTGTCCTCCACTTCCTGTGTTAGCTAAGACACAGGCTAGAAAACGATAGTATCTACCAGTGGTTTCTACAATAATGACTTGGCACTTGCAGCAAGCACAATGTAAAACGGGCTTTAGGATTCAAAGAGCCAAGACCAGAGGCTCTCTGCTTCTCACCATAAGCCTGGATATCCACTCTTTCTTCTTTCGTTCTTTCTTTCTAAAAAGATTTATTTATTTATTTATTATGTATACTACAGTGTTCTGTCTGTATGTATGCCTGCACACCAGAAGAGGGTACCAGATCTCATTATAGATAGTTGTATGCCACCATGTGGTTGCTGGGAATTGAACTCAGGAGCTCTAGAAGAGCAGCCAGTGCTTTTAACCTCTGAGCCATCTCTCCAGCCCACCTGCTTCTTTCTTGTTAGACATAACTAACCTTCCTAATCCTTATGATTTAAAGGGTAACTCCCATCAAAGTCATATAAAAGGTCATTTTGGCTTTGCCAGTGGCATGGGAAAATAAGCCGATGAGACATAAAGCCTGAATTGCTAGGGCATCCAGGGGAAGATTTCCTTGTTTTAGAATGAAACACTTGAGAGTGTAGGGAAATAAGTCCTTCTGACTTCTACAAGAAATTGTTTTGTCATCATTTCCTTCCTGGAATTACAGTAGCCATCCTGAGAGCATTTCATGAACCAACACTACAAAGGTATTGCATAGTGGCTTAACCAAATCAGAACTTCCTGTCGTGTAAAGCTATTTTCCTTATCTAGGTAATTCAGTCACAGTTGTGTAACATGCGATGGAACATGACTATTATGAAGATGAAGATATATACAAATGTTTTATACAAAACATTAGTCAAGTACTTCAAAGTAGGCATGCCCTCCAAGTCCTTTCCCAAGGTCCAAAGATCTATCCCAGACCTCACAGGTTCTACTTTCCTAAGAAAAAAGCTGCCTGCCTTCGGAAGGTAAGGGTTGCTGAGGGCTCCCAAGAATGACCCCTGTAAATACTGCCAGATCACAGTTAGGCTTCTGTAGTTCAGTACAGTGACAGTATGCTCCTAACAGGTAAACCACAGGGGCCTTGTTGTTTCCTAGGAAAAGCAGTTGCCAGTCATAAATGGAGAACTTGAAAATGTGTACCCCCATTCTTCAGCAACCCCACTTTTCCTACGTTTCCCTCCTGATGTGGCTGCTTTGAAGGATTGCTTCTTTCATATCCTCTGTATATCTTCCAAGCTTATGAGCCTTCCTCAGGCTACAGCCAAAACAATGCCAGGGAAATGAGGAACAATTTAATATTACAATTCAACATTACTGAAATAAGCCGGGAGGTGGTGGCGCACACCTTTTATCCCAGCACTCAGGAGGCAGAAGCAGGTGGATCTCTGAGTTTGAGGCCAGCCTGGTCTACAGAGTGAGTTCCAGGACAGCTAGGGCTACACAGAGAAGCCCTGTCTTGACAAACAAATGAACACTCAGATATTGAAGTGATACAGACAGCAGTCTGGGGAGGTATGGCTGAGGTTTAGAAGTCCTGTTTTTCACTGTAACTTTAACCTCCAAACCCTAACTGCCATAGGGTTCTAGGGTCTAAGGCCAGCGATATCCACAGTGTCCATCCTTACTTTGCCTCTGGGTGTATGCTACATCATATTTTTGCTAATAAGGCAGAGGGAAAGCTGCTCAAGCGATACTTATAAAAGGGTATCTAGAGATACACAAATCAGCCTTCAATCAAAACTTTGGGGCTCCAGGGCCAGTTCATGAAAGTTTGAGAAGCAACTAACTGCCAAACTGTGAAGTCGTTCAAAATAGAAAATAAACAAAACCCAAATCATTCTTTGTGTCTTCCTCATAGTGATAAATTTATCTTATTCCAACTAGGAATATGTGGTTCAAGTTCAACCAAGCTTTAAGCTTTACTGTAGAAAGGGTCACAGTGTCTAGATGACTATATCCCACAGGAACCTGACAGGGTACCCACAGGCTCAGTGTTATGATTTGCACAGTCATAACACTTGGCCTCCAGAGGACTATTAGACCTAGTATATGTACACTGTCTGCCAGTGATGATTCCTCACTGGGCTCTCTGCCAGAACCGTTCTCTGAACCATCTTCCCCAGCGTTTGGAAATTGCAGTGCTCTAGCAGTACCAGGGAAGATGCCAGCCCTTAAAAGTTTGACAACTATGCTACTGGCCTCAAGTACGCAACCAAGGAATGTCTACAGTTGGGGGTGAGTGTTTGAAAAGCTAACTCCCCGACATGAAGAAGTCTTTTCCTGCTCTGCTCTGCCTACCTGAAGATGCAGGAAGATTCTATTTCAGCTCACCTAAAGGTTCAAGATTGCTGACTCCATCCTGGGCACTCACTATCTTTTTTCTTTTTCTTTTGTTTCTTTTTGAGGCAGGTCTTACTACATAGCTCTGACTGACCTGGAGCTCACCATGTGGACCAGGTTGGCCTTTGACCAGAGATCACCTATCTCTGCCTCCTGAATGCTGGGGTTAAAGGTGTGCACCACCACACCTATCTCAGTATCAAACTCATGATCTCTGGCTCATTTCATTATTAAATATAACTTTCCCGGTATCTGCTATTATCCAGAGATGACACAATGGAATGTAGTTTTTATTAGTAGGGGTTCACAGTCCCTGGGGAAGACAAGTTTTAATAAGTATAGCAAGCTGTACCAGCAAACAATCTATGAAACTGGTTAGGGACAAAATTAGAATTTGCTTTTTTTCTCCTAAGAACAAGAGGGAGTTGAAAAGAATGGTGGTATTATCTGATGGACAACTTGCAAGTCCTAATCTCAGACTTTATTATTTTTCCCCTAATACGCATTTTTGAGTACTAGAGATGATATTGTAGATACAAGACAAATGGAGAGTAGGATAACTTGAGCAAGGGTGGCTGGGACTTCCTTTCTGTTCTCGTATTTTGTTCCTTTATTAAACCAGCCCAGGTGGCTCCAACACTTCTAACAGTAGTTTGCTATTTTGCCTAAGCAATGTAAGGGTGTGTTTATTGGAAACTTTAACTTTATTCCTGACTGGAATCTTAAAACTCAAAAGACTGGCAAGATGCTGTGGGCTTCAAATTCCAGGACACAGGAGGTAGAGCTCAGAAGATTCTGAGTTTGAGGTTCACCAGGGATATGTAATAAGACCCTCAAAAAAAACCCCTTTTTGTATACCAGGCTAACTGTCTTTCATCAGATGTACCATACTCCTTCCGTGGTCTCACAGATCCCTTCTTGATAAGAATGCTCACGCTCAAGTGGAAACACGAGCTCTGGATCTGCTGCTGGGCTCTCCCATCAGTCACGATGTCCTATTAACTTTACACCCTGCTTCTCAAATCTGCCCTTTCCTCTCCATCTTCACAGCTACAGCTTCGGGCCAGCCACTTATAATCTTTTGTTCCGGAAGACTTTGTCACCAATGGCCTTCCCAAGGAACTCTGAAGACATCCTGTTTTTATCAGTTTGGAGTTGTGCCTATCTTTTCCCACAGTACTTCTGGCATGGAGTTTTGCACATTTGTGAAATGAAGAATACAAAGAGGCCTCGTGAAGTATGACTGCATGACAATCTAGTATTCCATCCTAAAGCCTATCAGAGATGTAATTAATCCCAAGTTTATTTTGCAGGTAGAAGAAAAAAAGAAAGAAAAAAACCAGAGACTGCACTTTAGAAATAAAAGCCACTGTTGTCTTTATAAAACACAGAATTGTGCTGCTGCTGTTGCTTGCTTGAGAAGGAACTGTACATTACAGCTGCTGGGATAATTTCACAAATGGACGGGACAAGGTACAGCTCAAAGCAGGACACAAACACAAGTCTCAATGGGAAACAAATGCAAACAAGTACACAGCTGCGGGGCTCAAGGGACATTTCCCCATCCATGCTGGACTTGAGAGGAATAAAAAGTTTAGAAAATAAAGTGAAACCCAGAGTAGTCACACATGCCCACCACATGGCTGCTGAGTGCAACATCATACACCAACCAGGTTGGACTGTGTGCACAGGAAGTCATTTCATTTTTCCTTATTGCTATGACACCAGAGGACTCAGTGCACTGAGACACATTATCTTTACTTACACAGTTCTTGGAGACTTTCTGATTTCCCTTTTTAAGGAAGGAAGTCTGCCTTCCTTACATTATTCTGTTTTGAGCCCATTCTTCCCACTTCCCTTTCCTGGGCTATCATCGTACAGCAGCCAGAGGTTCTAAGTCAGTAGGAGCAGAGTAAGGGGAGAGCACCAACCCAGCCTCTCCTGGCTCAGGGAGAAGGCAAGTCCTAGTAAGTGGGGAGAAAGAGAAAACCAGAGAATCCCTCTTTCCCAGTCTGCTTAGAAGGCCAAGTAGGAAAGACTGCCTTGCATATCCCTGTCATGATCCCTGCCCAAGGAAGGCATCCTAACTACCATCCTGGGTCACCCAAAGCCCAGTAAATTAAAAAACAAAACAAAACGGCTCCTGACACAAATTTCCCAAACTGCCTTTTGGCTAGGTGAGAGGTGACTTTTACCCTGAAAGGGAAGAACCTTCATCCTCCTCTGTGATGCCTGATGCCAGGTCGACCACACTTAGCAGCCCTGCAGACATTCCACTGGCCGGGCCAGCAAAGGAAACTGTGTCCCTGGCATCATTCACACAATTCTGGTTAAAAACATTGCTGCTCAGCCAAAGAGGAGGCCATGGAGAAACTATGTTGCAGTAGAGAACTAGACTGTTGAGTAGTTCTACACTTCTGAGTTACTAATGTTGGACTTTAGTCATCTTCCAAGCCGAAGTTCCCGGTCACAGCAGCTCCAGGCTGATCCCAGGTGGCTGGCAATAGCACCTCAACCAGTGGCCACACTGGACCCAGTTCAAAGCCGCGCTCTCCTTTACCACCTCCTGTCCAAACTCTCTCCAATTCTCTTCACTCTCTTCTTCTGTGTCCATCCTCCAGCCGGCTCATTCAGACCCAAGTAGTTCAACTCTAGGACAGTCTCAGCAGAGAGAGGCCCCAGGTAGTGAGAAAAAGCAGCAGAGTTAGAAACCAGAGAGCAATCAGGTTCACAGAATGGAGAGGTGTTGAAACTGCCAGGCACCCTACTGATTTTGTCAGTTAGACGAGCCCCCTGATCTGACCTAGTGTAAGCTTGAGGACAGTGCGACCCAGGGTTAACGCCCTGGGCACGAGAAACAGGTTTTTGGTCTTCTGTAGTCAATGAGCTAAGCCTGACCTTGCCAACTAACAGTGGGACCATTGCAGCCATGCAGAGAATTCATTATCACACAGGCAGACAGGCAGGAAGGCCAGCCAGCAAGCAAGCTGAGAAAAGAGGGAAAAGGAAAAGGAAGCCAGGGAAAGCCAGAAGAGGAAAAGGAAAGCCAAACAGTGAGGGAGAGGGAAAAGAAGGAGGGCTAAGATGAAGTTGGACTCCTCCCAGTGCTTCCGTGGAGCTTGGCACAATGCACCACTTAAACCAAATCCAAACGAGCTGACCCTTGCTGCAACACGGCTTTTAATGTGTGTGTACTACTTTTCAATGAGGAGAACCCACATGGTCAGTAGTAGCTAAATCTCAAGGATTTGTTGGCTTGCTTTTTTTTTTTTTTAATCACAGCAACAAGTTGTATCACCCAAGTTACTTTTCTCGCTTCCTTTTAACTATTATTTATTATTTTGAGACATGGTCTTGCTACATAGTGCACCTGGCCTGGAATGCACTGAGCAGCCCAGGTGGACCCTGAACTTATGGATCTCCTGCTTCGGTTTTAGAGCTGAGATTATGGAATTACAGATGTGGGGGCCATCATGCCCACAATTCTCCTGCTTTTGTTTCTCGAATGGCACATAAATACCAAAGGACTAAAACTGCTTTCCAATCCCTAGCTTGAAACCCAACTGGAGAGAGTGAGGCAAAGAAAAAAGAAGAGAACAAAAACTTGTTGCTGGAGTTGTGACAGCCACCTGTTCCCTATGGGCATCTGCAAATGCTGGTGAATGATTGGACCCTCCAGGAATAGTGCCCTATCCAAGCCCCCAAATGTACCCAAGTTGACAGCACACATCTGTGGAGAGCTCCCCCCCAAAGGGTGACGGAATAAGAAGTAGACTGTGTATGAAGGCGATGGACAGGGCAGATGGAGTGTTGGCATCACTCTCTTTAGGCACTTGTGTAAGGAATGTGGGCTCTCCAGTGAGCTGCCTCTTCCCAGAGCCCTCTGTTCTGTTCTTCAGCTGGGCTTGTGCCCATGGGGCACTCCATACTGTAGACAGCAGAAAAAAGTACAGGAGGAACTGCTAAACAGTCCTGGGCTTTTTCCATAAGAATGTTTGTGCTACCTTTTGGGAAGTTACTAAACAATGTAGCAGCCACCACAACTGAACCTGGACTGTTTGCATAGCAATCTGAGTCTGTACAAGGGCTACTGGGGAGAGGATCTGACTCCAACAGGCCCAGGATTCAGACCCTTCCTTTCTCCAGCTGGCCTCTAAGCCTGGGCTAGATCTAAAAATCATGGCTTCATCACCCAGAGTAGGGCAATCTAAGCTCAAGACTCCTTAGAAGGGGACTCTGATACAGCAAGTTTCAATTCCCCATCCCAGGCAGCAGTGCAGGAAGAGAAAAAGAACAGCTCAAGGAAAGAGGGCACCTTGCTTCAAGATCAGCAAGGACAAAGCTAGAAACCCACTTCTTTCCAGTCCTGCAAAATAGCTGAACCCAGTATCTTGAGAAGGAGAGAAAAGAAAAGCCCATGCCACCCCCACTCACGCATGCCCTAGTGGGAAACAGAAAAATTCATTTGTGTAAACAGAAGCAATAGGGAGCAGCAAAATTCTCTAGCCTGCCCAGAGGACAGGCCAGAATCTCCATTAGTCAAAGCATGAGGACGGTCCACGTCCAGAAAAAGCAAGATTCACTTATGAGAAAGAGTGCAGGATGGGGCAGCGGAGGGAGGCTTTAGCAAGAAAAGACTACTATATCTGCGAGAGAGGGAGGGCAGAGGCTGAGCCCCATCTTAGGGACACAACCACCCCCTACTTAGCCAGCCAGAATATAAGTCAGGGTCACAGTTCCTTACTGATGGCTCCATGGTTCTGGATGCAAACTCACTCAGTATGAGAGAGATTTCCAGATTTTGGCAATAGACTCAAGTTATGGTATAAAAATAACATTTAGTTTTCTGTTTTCTTATTTAGTCCTAAAGATCTTCTGTTATAAGATACCCCAGTAAGAATATTGAAACAAAAGAGACTTGACCATCAGGGGAAAAGGAGAAGCAAAGAATGAGAAATGTTACACGCAGCTTAACTCTAGCCCTGGCAGGGTTGGGGGTATGGGGCCAAGGGGAAAGCCAAGGGCCAGTCATCTCAGCAGCTCGGAGAGACTGTCACGTCTGAAAGTGCCAAATGTCAATGGACTTTAACCATTTTGAGGTTGTGATCTTTTTTAAAAGCTCAATGAATGGAAGTCAATTCCTTCAAATGAAAAGTAGCGGCATTCTGGCTGGAGGCTTGCTGGCGTTGGGCTATTTCTCCCCTCCCTCCCTGCCCTCCTCTCCCACCACACCCCACCCCACAAGAAAGGTACAAAAGGTCTCAGTTCTGCAGCATTACCGTTACAGGGAAGGCACTGTTACCCACCAGCAGGCGGAAGGAAGACAGGGTCGTGTCACTTCAGAGCTACGTGCCATAGTGCCTTAGTGTTACTAGGGCTGGGTGTCTGTCAGGGAAAGGCATATGGGTAGAAAATATGAAGAGGAATAATGGGGGGGGCGTGGCAGCTGGGGGAGGAGCAACCCAAACCATTAGCATTAAAAATCTTCCTACAAACTGGATTTCTGAACCCATGAAACATCTAGTATCCTAAATAGTGATCTGAGTCTGTTTTCATTTTTCTTCTTAAACAAATCTAGACCTTTTCTGATTAAGGCTCCTAAAAATTCCCTTCCCTCCTCCCACCCACTTTCTCAACGCCCCTCACTTTCTCATCTAGATATTCAAACCCAAACATAGCAGATTCGACCACAGGACTGCAGAGCCGACCCAAGTAAGCTGTCAAGCACGAGTCTTTAGCACTGTGAGTCACGTGAGACAACTATGTGTATGGTGGGCGCCAGTGCTGCCCCTTTTGGTCCAGTGGGGTCAGATGTGACAAGATGGGGAGAGGGGGTAGAGGACTGAGGTTGCTATCAGAGATTTCTGGCTGGTAGTCTGTCTTGCTGGTCCTCTTCCCACCCTTACATCCCCTCTGTAGATAGAAAAATGCCTCCTAGACTCCTCCCGACCCCCCACCTCCTCTTCCTTGCTTCCCTCTGGATTGGTGGTACAGCTCCCAGGGCTTGGAAAGCTTTCTTCTATCAGTGAGGTAACAGCGTTCTGCCTTCAAGCGAAAGTACATGGTGCGCAAGAGTATCCTGGTGAACCTGTACGGCCCTTGGCCAGGGCCTGGGGGTCTCGCCCATTGCTCTGCCCCCGATATGTGGCTTCCCTCTCCACTGAAAAAGAAAAATATGAAAAGTCCTTCCTGGCAAATGGAACTTCTGCTAATTCCCTCACTTATCCCTACAGTGCCAATTCACATACCAAATTAAGAGACAACACCAATCCAGCTTTAGGTAGGGTAACATCCACTTCCTTCTATCAACTAAAGTGAAAGGATCGTATGAGAGGCTGAAGCAAAAAGAAAACAGCCAGTCTTACCTGTCATGCTCCTTGTCCACCAGGCTGGTATCGTGCCCGGAAAGCCACCAAGCGGGCATAGTAGCAAGGTGCTGGGATAGAGACAGAACGTGTGCATCGTACATAAGTGTGGCACAGCTGGTATGTCAAGATCTGGAGTTCATCTGCTGTGAAACGGTTGTCATCCCAAAGCACATAATAATGGGATGGTCGGCTGGTACCCTAGGAGAAAAAGGGTGGTAAGTGGTCCCTAATTGGGCAGAGGGGATGGCTGCTGTCAAAAGAGCAAAACTAACCAAGAATATGGCTGGGCTGGATGACCATACTGCTACCCCCCCCATGAAGACACAAGACACACGAATATGGCTAGGCTGGGATGACCATACTGTAACCCCACCCACCCCCATGAAGACACAAGACACAAAATCAAAAATATTATAAAGAAAGCCTGCAAGTGTGCTTGAGGCTTACTAACAGTAGTTCTGCTTTTAATATACTCAGCCATAAGAGACATATTCTAGATGCAGGAGGAATAACCAGCTAAGCCTTGGACCCCAATGAAAACCCCAGGACATGGTCCAGATACCTGGATGCCTGCATGGCTGCACAGATAGAAGTCAAACTCAAACGGGTGGGTGATGTTGGTGTCCACAGTGGTCCCAGCGGGGATGTTACCACTCTTCCCAATCTGTAGAGACAAACACAACCAAGATCCCAAGACCTGACTAGGGCCTTAGCTGGATTTCTACTCTCAGTCTCCCAGAATTCCAAAGAACAAAGAAGTTTCTATTCTCACAGGGAAACTAGGGTCTGAAATACTAGACTTCTAAGTCAAGTGTTTGAATCCTGGTTTTGCTCTTTACTAGCTTTGTGATCTTAGCAAGTCATTTAACCTTTCTGAGGTTAAACGGGAGAATTAATAGTACCTACCTCACAGAGCTGCTGTGAGGAAGATTCCTTGAACTGTGTCTGGCACATAGGAGAAGTTTCAATAAATGGTAGTTCCCTTTCCCTTCTCTGGGAGCTGGTCTATTATAGGGTCTAGGCCAGGGAGCTAGGAGGAGGAGAGGAAGTATAAGGGAAGGAGGGGAGCAGGAGGCACTAAGGGAAGGAATGTGGTGGAGGATGGGCCACAAAGCCATGGGGGGGAAACAGAGCCAGGGAGGACGCACAGGAAAACAACTTAAATTCCAGACGTTATCTCTCTCAAGGTAAAGGAGACAGGATGAGGGTACTGGCGACCTCAGCACGTCCTCACTCACTCGCTCATTCTTGTCAGCACAAAAAAGGAGGGTGTGTGATGGCGTTTCTGCACCACCAATATAAGTGATCCCAGGCTGGTAGTCTTTTTCCAGTTTGATGCAGGGCATCTCGAATGGCAAGCAGCTCATAGTGAAGAATCTAGGTAGAGAGCAAGGAGAAGACCCATGACCTTTTTAGTTCATCACTGAACTAAACATTACAACTTGTATATGGCTTTATACCAACTAAGCTTTCTAAGCTGATGCTCAAAATTAGAAAGGAGAGGTCCCGGTGCCCATATTCATTGACATGTTCCGAGAAAACTTCGGAGTCTTGCATCAGAAACAGTACCCATCTGGTCTCCGTGCAAAAAGAGATCTTCAGAAGTACATTAAGACATGAAACTAGAAAGGTGTGGTGGTGCACACCTTTAATCCCAGCACTCAGGAGGCAGAAGAAGCAGGGGGATCTCTGTGAGTTTGAGGCCAGCGTGGTTCAGAGTGAGTTCCAGCATAGCCAGAGTCGTTACACACAGAACTCTGTCTCCAAAAAGCCAATAAAGTAGGGGCTGGAGAGATGGCTCAGTGGTTAAGAGCATTGCCTGCTCTTCCAAAGGTCCTGAGTTCAATCCTGGCAACCACATGGTGGCTCACAACCATCTGTAATGAGGTCTTGGTGCCCTCTTCTGGCCTGCAGACATATACACAGAAGAGTATTGTATAAATAAATAAATAAAATAAATATATATATATATATATATATATATATATTTTAAAAAGCCAATAAGTAAGTAACTAAATAAGTAAAGACATAATCCGAACTTAAAATCAAGATTTCTAATAGTAGACAGGGTTAAGACACCAGAGAAAAGTAGATGTCCAGTTCCTGCAATGCATATAGAAGGGGATGAATATAATTTAAAAAATAAACAAATCTATCAGGATTATGAGAAAATAGACATGCTACAATAGGCAATGGATACAGAAAGTCAAAACAGGTAGGGACCAGAATAATAAATTAAAGCAAAGCACATGCCTGGGTGCAATCTCAAGGAACATAACAGAAAAATAATTTTATAAACTGAGCATAATGGTTGCAGCACTGAGGAGGAGGAAGAAAAGAATCACAAGTGTGTAGCCAACCTGGGCTACAAGAAAAAAGAACTATTTGTATGGTATAAATGATGAACGTTTGCCAATTAGCTAAAACTAGACTTCAACAAGTTTTTAACACCCCAAGTCTCATTTTTACCACATCTATTGATTTTACTAGTAGGAATTACCTACGATAATAGGACCACTACTAGTAGGGCCACTACGCTAACTGATAATTAAGTGAAAAAAACGAAGGCACAGAATCTCAGTGGAGCTTAATAGCTGCTGACAGCTTAGTGAAAACAGCTGAATTTTAACACACGCTCTGTTAAAATGAGGCTCCAGGCTAGATACTCAGGCAGTGCTAACACCGGCCTGTGCGGACTGTGGCTCACATCTTTAATACAGCACTTAGGAGGAAGAGACAGGGAATTTCTGTCAGGTGAGGCTATCCTGATCTACACAGTGAGTTTCCAGGCCCAGCAGCGCTACATAGTGAGACCCTGCTTCAAAAGAAAGAAAAAGAGCCACTGGTCTAAATTGTTCAACACTAACCACCAATGGACACTTGAGACGCATGTGTGGAAAACAGAGGTCTATGAACACTACTCCTCGGTTGTGATCCACGGCCTCTCCCAGCACCACCAGCTCTGAAAAAGTAGCCCTCTGACTGCAACAAGAACTAGGACCATACCTGGGGGAGCTGGCCCTCGGGGACCCCCATCTCGGTAGATATGAAGTGATTCGGGTGGGCTTGAAACGGGTGGACTTGTAGAACTGGATAAGCAGCTCCCGCACCATATAGGACAAGTCTTCAATGATCTCCTGCCGTGGACGCTGCACCCCGCCACGGTAGCACAGTATCGGCTGGGGTGGTGCATCCATGCTGCCTACCACCCTGACAACAAAGAAAGCACCAGCCTCTGGGATATAGCCTTCCCTTGCTGGGACACAACAGGCCTGGGAAGGACTGCTGAGAAGAATGCTGTATACTGGGCAAGTCCACTCGGGATGTTCCCAGACCAGATCTTGGCAGCAGAGGCAGTAGCTACCTGGTCTCCGTGCAGAAAACACTGAAACAGGGTTTAGGATCCAATAAACACTGGTTTCAATCTGTGCTGCCACAAAAGCAGAATTCACTTAATATGTGACAAGAATGTTGCTTTCAGTGCCCTGCAGCACATGGAAAACACTTTCTGCTCATCAGAATGACCTGAGCCCTAAAGAATGACCTCGACTTCAAGGTCATTCAACGGATCCACATTCACGCAGCTGCATTTTATATTATTTTTTCTTTCTTCATTGTTCCTGTCAAATTAAGTGCCCGTCTGATCCCACCATGAAAGGTGAAGGGAAAAAATTAAGTGCTCTAGATACTGTAGGGAGTAGAGAGACAGCTAACCCAGTTGATGGACCTTTTGTTCTTAATGGCCGAAGTAAAGTAAAAGAAAGGTCAATCCTACAATTAAGTAATCCCTTAAAAGAGGATTTCAGAAGAAATACATAGTCACTTCCTCACCTTCCCTGAAACTGGAGGGAGAAAGAAAAACACAAATGTAGACAGAGCGATTTGAGAGACAAAGTTTCTGGCCACAGGCTGTTAGTTTCACTGCCCCAACTCCCAGATCCTACTCCGACTCTTCCCTCTAAATGGTGCTATTCAGGGTTAGGTTAGCGGGTGTAACAGGGATGGCGCACTGGCTGAGAGAGGGAACTCACGAGCACGCTTAAGGACTCAGAGTTAAAGAATCACTCACCGCTGTGATGGAAGGCTTCTTCCCATCCCCAGCCGGGGGGTGTGTAACATCTGCTCCCAGGAAAATCACTGGTTTGTTGAAAAAACAGCAGAGCTGAGCAGGAGAGGAAACAAAATGGTGAGGAATTGCGGTCTTCTCTGGCTGGTACCATCCAGTCCCCATTCTAGTCTTCTTCCTCTTCTGCTTCAGCCACCCTGGAGACGGTTCTTATCTTCTCATGAATCCCTGACAGGTTACCTTGACAAAAAGCAATGTGAATGGGAGTTCATACCGCTGGTGTGGGACTAGGATGTTGTTAATGCCACCAAGTTTGACATTGATCTTGAGGCAGAGGTTGGACAGGGTCTGAGGGTGAGGTCTTGACTACATTCTTCACCTGCACACACTGTGTTTGCCCATTCCCAAGAGTGTATCTCCAACACGTTTCACTTCAGCTACGGGCAGAGAGGAAAACTGATGAGTACATTCGGCCAAAGTTACTGAACGTTTCTACTAGATGTTACACAGTATATGAAGTTCTAGAGAATACCATTGACTAGAAACAAGGATTCCTGGTCCTTATTCTTACAGTGCTTAATATCTAATACTAATCTTTTAAAACCACAAACAATGTAACAGTGGTAAACAGAGCTAAAGAATGTATAAGAGGGGTAATAAGGAGCATGTAATAACTGAACTGAAATCTGGGAAAGAGGGGTTTCAAAGAGGACAATCCCAGCAGAGGGGAAACATGCAAAAATGTACCCTGAGCCAGATGGGACGGCTGAACTCATAACCCTGGCAACGGAAGCAGGAAGAGCATGACTCCCATGGCAGCCTGAGTTACACAGTAAAAAAGAGCAAGCAACAATCTACCTGAAAACAGTATTTTCGAGTAATTCAGAGTAGTGTTTGAGGTGAGGACAGTGGTCACCCCTGGAGGGAGGGGGCTGTAGTGAGGGACCCCAGTGGCAGCAAGTTCTAGGCATGTTTGTTACACTGTGGTGATACTTTGTGAAAAGTCATTAGAAAAGGAAGTATAATTTAAACTAGGTTTTGAAAGGAGGAGAAAATGTTAAGGGTAAGAGACGCATCCCAAGTGAAGGGAAAATGCTGTGAGAAGGACCACCGCCAGAGTGGAAAGCACCAACCCAGAGTGAGCATCCAAAGCGCCTGCTCTTGCCAAGGTCTCTGCTAGACGCTGCCGTTTACATAACCAACTCAGGAAGCTCAAAGGAGCTGGGCAATTTGCCTACATTGGTTGACTGGTATAAGAAGGACTGAGGTTGGGTTCTCAGTGACTTTGTAGTGGGTTTGTTACATGAACAATGCAGGAGAAAGGTTCCGCATCGGGCCCTGAAAGCCCTGTATGCAGCACTGAAGGAAGACCAGTGAAATTTTTTTTTTTTAATTTTTAATTTTTTTTTTTTTTCGAGACAGGGTTTCTCTGTAGCTTTTGGAGCCTGTCCTGGAACTAGCTCTTGTAGACCAGGCTGGTCTCGAACTCACAGAGATTCGCCTGCTTCTGCTTCTGCCTCCTGAGTGCTGGGATTAAAGGCGTACACCACCATCACCCAGCTAGTTTTGGGATTTTGTGGTTGCTTTAAAAAAAATCTGATCTGGGGAGCTGGAGAGTTAAGAGCACTGGCTGCTCTTCCAAAGAACCTGAGTTCAATTCCCAGCAACCACATGGTGGCTCACAACTATCAACTATCTGTAATGAGATCTGGTAACCTCTTCTGACCTACAGGCATAAAGAACACTGTATACATAATAAATAAATGTTTTGTAAAAAAAAGTCTGACCTGTTAACCTACTCATGAAAAGCATGAGGGACTAGTGACTAGTGGGGACTCAGTAGGAGTGTATGGGGGAGGTGTTTTCACAAAGCCTGACAATTCAAGCCCAATCCCTGGAACTCATTTCATAGAAGAGAACCAACTCCTCAAGTTATCTTCCAACCTCCACGCACATATTATGGCGGAGATGTACACACACACACACACACAGAGAGAGAGAGAGAGAGAGAGAGAGAGAGAGAGAGAGAGAGAGAGAGAGAGAGGACCAATAAACCTGTAGAAGAAGGAGAGAGGACAAACAAATGGGAACTGAAGAGAATTCCAGGGCTGGTTTTAAGATGATAATAGTACTAAGCTGGGCAGTGGTGGGACGAGGTAGAGGGACGCAGGCTGAAGAGTAAGTGCTGGTGAGGAAATGTGCCTAGAATGTAAACCCAGGAGAAAGCCCCAGACACGCTGCAGAAGTGCTGCAGTGTGCTTCAGGACGGCTCCTCTAAGATGTGTAAAGGCTGGGAAGTATCGTTCCCAAAGGCACCAGAACTGAATGGAAAAAGCAGAGAAGTGAAGTAAAAGGGACAGCACAATGTCTGAAGCAGGCAGAGGAAGGGAAGAAATAGAGCAAGAGACTTACAGTCATCTGGTAAATAAGAGAAGGGAAACAGGGAGAAATGCTAGCCCAAGCCACTAGGCAGAACAGCAGCAGAAGCACTACATATGCAGCTTGAGCTCCTAATGTTCTAATAAACAGCCGGCTCCTAAGTGACCACTATCTGGCCTAACTCATCTCTGTACCCTCGGCCTGGCAGAAAGACCCTGTCACAGAGTAGCCTCGGAAATGAGATGGCGTGTGTCGGGTAAGTAAAACACAGACTCAAGAGCTCAGACAGAATATTTCTCCAATAAAAAAAACAAAACAAAACAAAACAAAAAAAACTGACATTAATGAACATCTCTGGCAACACTGGCTAAAGCCAAAATTCTCCACTGACTCTAGAAGCCCCTAGAGGGCTATTATCATTATGATCAAGGCCCCAGGAGAACTGTACCATACACTGGCGTCTTCCCGGGCAGGATGACAATAATGAGCTGCAGTCCTGAGTAGGTGTTCTTGAGATGCCGGAACATGGGCTCCACGCTGTCTGCTCCCTGCGCGTATTTGCAGAAGCAAGGCTGACCCTGGATGGGCATCCCCGCATCCTTGGAAATCTTCCGAAGTTGGTCCGTGAAGTTCCTGTAGCGCAAACACGGTCATGGCAGGATGTGATAAACCCCACTGGATCTGATGGACCAAAGGCCTCCATCCTGGGTCTTCAGCACTGTGAGATTCTAATATGAATGATCCAACCACAGTTTAAAATTACATTTAAAGTAGAGGAAAGCAAGACAGAGCTTGTTCAACTAAGAGAGCACTAAGGGAGCTGAAGAAAGCAGACAAGGGACTTGTGGGAATTCTCAGGGCTCTGTCTTCCCCTGTCTGAGTGAGAGCTGTGGATAGCTGTACCTGTCACATGTCCACAGGGGAAAACAAGCAAACAGATACCTAAGTGTAAGGCTTCTCTGCCACAAGGAAACGGGGGTCAACCAGTGATGGATGCACAGAGGGTACTCAAGGAAACGAAGAGCTCCTCCCACCCCCTACTCACTCCCTAAGGCAAAGAGCCAAATATTAAGCAAGTTTCTTTCCTCTGGCTTTAGGTTTAATCCTGAGAAAGGCAAAAGAGTTGGTAAAGAGGGTGGATGTAGTACAGTAAAGTAATTGATCTACATAAATATAAAAAAAATGAGCAGCAAGTATTTTAATTTTTAAAAATTGTATTATTTAAAGGAAAAGCAATCGGCAGTGAAGTGCTTGTCTGGCAGGTACAAGGCCTTGGATTCACACACAGCACTGAGTAAAAAACTTAATAAAAAGCAGGAATCGACAAAGAGAACAGAGATAAACATGGATCCTGCGGGAAGGGGAAACAGATTAGATCTCCTGAAAAAATTGGGTGGAGGGGGGGAAGAAGGGTGGATGGAGATGGGGAGGGGACGGGGGAGGAGAACATGAGGGAAAGGGGATGCTCAAAAAGAGGGAAGGACAAAGAGGCAAAGAAAAGAAAGAGATATCTTGACTGAAGGAACCATTAATAGGCTAGCGAGAAACATGGCACTTGGGAAAATTCCAGGAATCTCCAAGAATGACCCCAGCTAAGACTCTAAGCAACAGTGGAGAGGGTGCCTAAACTGGCCTTCCCTGTAATCAGATTGATGACTACTTGACTGTCATTACAGAACCTTCATCCAACAACTGATGGAAGCAGATACAGAGATCCACAGCAAAGGGCTGGGCTAAACTTCAGTTCAAGAGAGAGAGGAGCAATAATATGAGCAAAAGGGTCAAGAACATGATGGTGATACCCACAGGAACAGCTGACCTGAGCTAGTGGGGGAGCTCACTGACTCCGGACTGATGGGGGAGGGTCTGAGAGACGGGACAGGACTAGATGGGGACCTGCAGAGGACCAAACTAGGCCCACTGAATGTGAGGGACAGTTGTGAGGCTTGCGCAGACTGTGGGGCCACTGGCAGTGAGACTAGTATTTATCCCAAGTGCTTAAAATGGCATCTTAGAGAACCTTCTCTTTGGAGGGATACCTTGCTCAGCCTAGATATAGGGGGAGGGTCTTGGACCTACCTCAAGCCTAGATATTGGACCTACCTTGAAGTAATGTGTCAGACTTTGCTGGCTCCCCATGGGAAGCCTTACCCTTTCTGAGGAGTGGATGGGAGGGTGGGGTCAGGGAAAGGATGGGGTAGGAGGAGGGGAAGAAGAGGGAATGGGGATAGCTATATAAAATGAGAAAAGATTGTATTAAAAAAATTCTTACATAAGACAAAAAACCCCAGAGAACAGAAATGAATGTTTCAAAAATATATACCACATACATATCAATGACAGATCAGGATGTATTTTTTTCACATAGTTAATAAAAATATGTAAGGTAGAAACAGCATATTTTATGTAAATATAAATCATATATATATTCATAAAAAAAACCCTGGGTAGTAAGATTATAATTCACACCAGCAACCATATGATTAGAGAAGCATGAAACTGCAATGTAGGACATCAGAGAATGTCAAGTTTACATTTTTTAAAAAGAATGAAGAAACTGTGAATGCTGACTATGTGGGTGTGGACTATATTATTTCTACATTTTTATTGTGCTGGCTAACTTTTCATAAACAACAAAAAGCTGGAGCCACCGGAGAGGAGGGAGCCTCAACTGAGAAAACGTCTTCACAGATTCATCTGTAGACAAGTCTTTCGGGCATTTTTTATTAGTGACTGCTGGGGAAGGGCCCAGCTGAAGGGGGTGGTACAGGCCCTGGGCAGGTGGCCCTCTGGTGCATAAGAGGACAGGCTGAGCAAGTCAGTAAGCAGCACTCATCCACGGCTTCTACTTCAGTTCCTGCCCTGAGTTCCCGCAGTGATGGACTGTGATGTGGAACTGGAAGCAAAATAAACCCTCTCCTCCCAAAGTTGTTTATGGTCATGGTGTTTATCACAGAAACAGAAACCCTAAGACAATTATGTCTTTTTCCCCCCAAGACAAGGTTTCTCTATATAACAGTCCTTGCTATCCTGAAACTCACTCCGTAGACCAGGCTGGCCTTGAACTCAGAGATTAGCTGGCTTCTGTTTCTTGAGTGCTAGTATTAAAGGCGTGCACCATCACCGTGAGCTAGGGTTTCACTAGGTAGGCCTGACTGGCCTGGAATTCACAATACATAGCACCAGACAGCCTCAACCTGCCTGTGTGTTCTGAGTGCTGGGATTATACGCATTGAGGTATCATGTCTGATAGCTGCATTATTCAAAGAAAATCTTTTAAACAAACAAATAGAAACTAATAAATAATATTTAAAAACCCTACAATTTGCAGGTCTCAAGGCATACATACACTCATAATCCTGACATTTGAGAGACTGAGTCAGAAGGACTACCATGAATTCGAGGCCAGCCTGAGAGATTGAGTGATACTGTGTCCCAAGAATACTTACTGTCTCAACTTCCCCACTCAAAAACTGGAATGAATGAATGAATGAAAATGCACTATATGCTAACCACTGCCTCCTGTAAATAAGCAATAAGGCTTTAATAGTTTGCTAACGGTATTTCTTCCATTACTCTGCTTCATATACAACTATAGTATAGCTACCAAAACATTAATCAAAACTTTTTTTTAAACCAGATTTCATTAATAATGGGTCTTTACTTCAAGAGTGGGTATTCCTTTTCTTCCCGCCAATACCAGACTATGACTGAGATACTATGTCTAATGCTAGGAACCAAAAAGTACTGAAATATCTAGACTACGGAAGGCCATACCCTCAGTGATGCAGTTGCAGTAATAAAGCCAGACAAAGGACTGACATGTTTCCCCAGCTCCGTGGCGGCCTCCGTCTCCCCACTTTGTGGAAAGGATGCTTTTCTCTGCTCTGAATCCTGTGTCCTCCTCTATACTTAGGAGCCTTGGCTTCCTTTACTTCCCAGCTTTTCTATTCCCAGTTTCTACTTTCTATGCATATTTTCCCTAGAGAGCCTCCTCTACATGCCACAGTTTTCATGGCTGAACATGCAGGAATCTTTATCTTTGGCTCAGAAGTATGCATTAAATCAGGTACCACGGATCCAGACAAACAAGTCACTTTTCTATGCCCTACATGTAGGGGTCACCGAGGAGAGAGAGCCTGATGCACTGAACTCCTCCAAATCTGAGGTCTTAGGTTTATCAGTCCCTGGCAAACCCAAAAAGCCACAACAAACAAACAAAACCCTTAGACCAGGGCAGGACATGGAGTAGGAAAAGGACAGCGGTATCAGTGAGTTTACTATGACATAAGGACAAAGAGCTGGGGGGCCCTTCTAGTGCTGCTGCGATGCCAGACCAAATGCAGGACCGCCCGGCCTAAACCTAACGGATCCAGGAGAGGATGCTAAAGAACAAATAAGGAAATAAAAAAATTCCAGTGAAGAGAAATTCCAATTATGATGGTGGGGGCTACGAGTCTGTGTGTGGGAGGGGGAAGAGAGGCCAATGGCCTGGAAGGCCTGGGTCCAGCAGGAGCTGATAGAAGTAATTCTATCAAGGACACAAAGAGCACAAATCTCCATTACCTTTGTTAAAGTCAAAATGGTCAGCTCCACTGACTTCCTCATTACCAGAATACAATGACCCGATTCCCACGTACAGAGCTACCACTTAAAAAGACAACAGAAACTAAACCATACCTTTATGTATGTGCACTTTTGGGTGTTTTAAGCTAACTCAATAAAACTTTAAAAACAACTAAAGCCTATAGGAAAGGTGTCAAGTGAGCTTTCTGTTTACTCGTTCAGGTTGGTACTTCTGTAACATCTACTCTAACAGCTGATAACTTCTCTTAAGCTATTTGACAATTATCTTTTCCTTCCTTGCTGCCATCTACTCCCAGCCTCTTGGCTCACGTACCCCTACTTCAGGTCACTTGGATCTGACTCAACTATGTACTGATGAGCACAGCTCAGAGGATCAGCTGCTGCTCCTTGATAGAAAAAAAAAAAAAAAAGAGTTTCTAATTAGAAATATGAGTTTTGAAGCTCGTATCTTATGTGTGCACTTTAGACAAGTCACCTAACCTCTTTCAGCCTCGGTGTCCTAAAATATTACCACATTTGGTGGTTTGAATGAGAATAGCCCCCATGGGCTCGGATATTTGGAAGTCTGGGCCCAGATGGTAACACTGTTTTCAGGAGGGGTGGCCTGGTTAGAGGATATGTGTCCCTGAAAGGTGGGCTTTGAGGTTTCAAAAGCACACACCGTTCCAGTTTGCTCCCTCTCAGATGTAAACGCTCAGCTAAGGCTCCGGCATCACATTTGCCTGCTGCCACATCCCAGCCATGATGGTCAAGGACTCCTCCTCTGGTACCGTAAGCCCAATAAAGTCTTCATTTTATAAGTTGTCTTGGTTGTGGTGTTTCATTAGAGCAATAGAAAAGCAACTAAGACACCACCTACTCATGCTTAAGATGAAAGAACATAAATTAGTCACTTAAGTGGATAATGTTAGCATAAACACTATAGTTACTACCACTACTATTTATTACCAATTATGATAATTAGAATAATAAAATGACTCAGGCCTCCCTTAGGTGATTCATACCCTAAAATTCATCTCTGACATAGATATGGCTCCTGAAGTCTTCTGACCACACACACACACACACACACACACACACACACACACACACACAGAAGAGAATAGGTGGAAATGTGAGTAGGGGGAAAAAAAAAAAAAAGCAGAGTTAAAAGAGAAAAGGCAGGTCACAGATCAACCTTGACCCTAGAGGTTGTGGGGTCAACAGTTCTGGGATCCTTCCCACTCACCCACCCCCCGAACCCAACTCTCTTCCATCCTTACTTGAGCACCTCTTCTCGACATTGTTTTTGGGGTGCGAAGCAGGCGATGGCCCAGACTTTGATCTCAATCCCATTGTAGAATTGTTTCCCACGCATGTCCCAGACACCTTGGTTGGGTGTAGCAATGGCCCGGTTCTAGGGACAGGCAGAGGGGGCACCCAGGTGAGCCTCAGTAAAGCCACGTGAGGAGGGAACCCAGCTGCCCCCAGACGCCCCGCCCCCGAGATGCTGTCTGGCCCTGACCCTGCTCACCCGGCCGCCGTACTGCAGGATGGGCGCCGGCAGCACTCGCCCCGTCACCTCCGTCATGTCGTCCTTCACTTTGATCCCAAACTCCTGGATGTAGGGGTCTAAGTTGTAGCTGGCATTCTTCATCTGCAGGGCAAAAGAAGGGGATCTCAGGAGACCAGCAGCTTGGCAAGACTGCTCACGTTCTGGGTCCCGAGGAGAGAGCCCTGAAGAGAAGCTGAGGCTGCCAAAAATTAGCCCTAGAAAGGGGGTGGGAGAAACGGGAAATGAAGGGAGTGGAAGAGCAAGTGGGAGTTGAGTCAGAAAGGAGGGAAAAAGAGAAAGAAGTAGCTAAAGGCTCAAGAAGCAAGAGCAACCTTGAAAAGTCACAAACAATAAATCCAGACAGCTTTTCCTGAAGGGAGGTCTTGCTGGACCCACCATTAAAACATCTATGCTACTGAGGGCCCCAAAGGCTCAGGGAACAAGCATGCATCACTCAGCAGTCCCACTGACCAGGCGACTGATCTCCTCCTGTCTGTCTGGGGCCGACCTAGCTGTAGCCTTTATCATGGTTGAGGTCTGGTTGTCAGTCAACTTCTTAATGCACCGCTGTCCGGCCACAATATTACAGACCTGAGGAAATGAGGGGACAAGTAGTTATGGCCTGAGCACAGCCTGTCCTTACACAGCAGCTTAGCGTTCAAACATGGGGGAAAGGACTACAGAGTTGTGTATAAAAAAACACACTGTGACCAAGAGTTTGGGATCCAGGTCTGTGATCAATCAGGTCTCATGTAGTAAATGAGAATAATTACAATCCCACAGGGTGTCCAGGGATTAAAGAAAACACTTAAAGAGCTGAGCACAGCTCTGGAACATTGCACTTAATAAATTACAGCATACATTATTATTTACCCAAGGACTAAGTACACAGCTCTTTTGAATATTAAAAACCCAACCTAATCTAAGTGAATCAGATTCCTATGGCAGCTCTCTATGGTGGCAGAAAGTATGTTGCTCTGTCTGTAACCAACCAGGAGCAGAGACAGCTAAAAATTCTTGAGCCCCTGAGGCACAGAAAGTACAGGAATCATTATTTCATTTTTCTTTTGTGTGTGAGAGCGGGATATGTGTAGAGACTGAATCCAGGGCCGTATGCATCCTAAGTAAGCACTGTACTGGTTGAGCTGTACCTGCAGCCACAGAAATCACGATTTCTATTGACTGGCGGTGCTCCTTGTTAGTGCGAGGAACATGATGCTACTTGGTTCCACTGTTCTGCACACAAGATGGAGATCAAAAACAATGCCTAGGGGCTGGAGAGATGGCTCAGCAGTTAAGAGCAACACTGCTCTTCTAGAGGACATGGGTTCAATTCCCAGTACCCACATGGCAGCTCACAACCATCTGTTAACTCCAGTCCCAGGGGATCGACACACACACACACACACACACACACACACACACACACACACACACACACACACATATATATAGTATATACAGGCAAAAACACCATGCACATAAAATAAAAAAATCTTTAAAACAAAAACAAAAAGCAAGGTCTAGTGACAAATAAGACTTTGACCTCTAATCAGGACACAGGGAGAGGAAAGCTTATAACAGGGTAGAAAGCCAACTGGTCTCAGGAGACTTGTGTTTGAAGAAAAGCTCTGTACTTCTAAATGATGTTACCTTGGGCTCATCTCTTAACTGCTCTGAGACTCAACTTCTTTCATCTCAGCTATGGATAAAAACAAATAAAAATCACTAGCTGTCTCAAGATGTTCTAAAATCAAGAAGAAAAAGTAACTTGTTCTGTAGGGTCAATGTTCTGTATGCACTGGCTTTAGTCCTAGCTCCCAGCATTCATACAAAACGATAGGAAGGAAAGCCAGGCCACGGGCACCTGCGTTTAAATTCCACATTTCAAAGACTATACATGAGCACCCAGGATTGTTGGAATTCACTTTCCTAAAGATGCTTTCGAGTAGTGGCACTCCGCAGGCGCTTACAGCTTTAGAACCAACACAGCCAGAAAACGAAGTAAGGACTAAAACCCGGAACTGTGCATTGCTGGTAGGAACACAAACCAGTAGAGCTGCTGTGGAACATGGTATTGAGATTCCTTACAACATTAAGTATGTAATTACCATGTGAACTCCACTTCTGGGTATGTACTCAAAAGCACAGAAAGCAGAGCCGACAGGTGTGCGTACACCTTTGCTCATAGCAGCATTATTTACACAGTTGCTACTCAAGTGTTCATCAGCATTAAAAAATATAAACCAAATATGATATTGTGTATTGCACCTTAAGTAAGAGAAGAGTCCTAACACACCAGAACAACATGGATACCCCTGAGGACTAAGTGAAATAAGCCAGTCAAAAAGGATAAATACAGGCTTCTCCTTGCATAAAGAACCTAGAGAAGCAGTCAATTCCTGGAAAGAGAAAGTGGAACAGAGGCTGCCAAGGCTGGAAGGGGGTTGGGCTCTAACGGGTGTAGCTCTGGTTTTCCAGATGAGGACAGTTTCTGGAGATGGACAGTGAGTGTACTTAATGTCAGAGAGCTCCGTGCTCAATGCTTAAAATGGTAACTTTTATGCTATGCACAGCTGCCTACAATTTGAAGAAGAAAAGATCAGTGCAGGAATGAACTGACTTGAACAAGAACAAATGATTCTGTTGGGTCTCAGTGGCCCGAACAACTGCATAAGGACCACAAAGACCTAGGTTGGTGGCACTGGTTGTTTTTAGTTCCTGTATGTGGGGCTTCATGTTATCCACATTTTCTTACTTAAACCCTCCACGGATTCCCAGTATAATTAAAATAAAACCCCTCCTGACTAGAAATTGAAACCCTCACTCACTGCTCACAGGACTGCAAAATGGGAGACAAATCTGGCAGCACTCAGGATGCTAAATAGCTACATATACATTTACTCTTATGTATGCATTCAAGAGAAATGAAAGTGTGTTCAGAGAAAACAAGTAAATGAATGCTTACAGCAGTATTTTTCTTCTATCAGTCAAAAAGCCTATCAATGATGAAGAAACAAAATGATGTGCCCACATGATGGAACAACCCTCATCGCAATGAGGATGAATCTTAGAACCATTATGCTAAATGAAAGAAACCATTCACAGCTAGGCGTACTGGTGCACACCTGTAATCCCAGCACTTTAGAGGCAGCGGCAGGTGGATTTCTGTAAGTTCGAGGACAGCCTGGTTTACAGAGTGAGTACCCAGACAGCCAGGGCTACACAGAGAAACCCTTTCTCAAAAACTTGAGAAAAGAAAGAAAGAAAGAAAGAAAGAAAGAAAGAAAGAAAGAAAGAAAGAAAGAAAGAGAGAGAAGCCATTCACAAAAAGGACATAGACTGTATGATTCTGGTTATATAATTTGTCTAAAACAGGCAAATCCAGAGATAGAAAATGGCTTAATGGTTACTAGGGGCCATTAGGGAAAGAAGTATGGGTTTTCTTCTGAGGGTGATAAAACACCCTGAAATTAAATAGTCATGATGTCTGCATAATTCTGTGAGTATACTAAGTACCACTGAATTATATATTATCACATTTTTATAATGTCAATTATGTCTTGATAAAGCTATTAAAAATGTTTTACAATCCTCCTCAACACCTAATATAATCTAACCCTCCACCTTTTCCACCATTATCTCCTATTACTTACTTCCCCCCTTAAATATGACAGTCCTCTGTCCCTCAGAAAGATCCAGACTGTCTTGCTTTAGAACTTTAGCAGCTGCCCCTCCTGCCAGGAAACCTTGTCCTTGCTATTATTACAAGAACGGTAGCCATAATCTGGGACTGAGATCAAATGTCTCCTAGAAGGGGTCACCCTTGACAACAATAACCAAAATGGTCACTTGAGCTCTCCCCTTACTTCTACCCTCAGCCTATATTATTACTTTTACAGCACTCATTACCATTTGAGAATACATACGGTGCTCATCGATTTCTTGTCTGTCTTTCTAGAAGAATACAAGTTCCACGAGAGGAGGGAACCTTTCTGTCTACTTAATCTCTATACTGCTAGTACCTAAAACTATATCTAACATATATTATGAGCTTAATAAATTCTTGTTAAATAAGCAACAATAGAAATCAAGGTACACAACTATATAAATGTTTCACCCTGAAAACTACCGTTTCACATAAATAATACTGTTTACAAACTTCCAGCTCGCAGTACATACCAAGTTAGCTGGAACTGTCTCTAAGGACCTCAGTTTATACCTCCAAGAACACACGGCCTCCTCCACCCCCTTTCTGCACATCAGCTGCTAGTAAACAAGCCAGAGGTCTGGCTTTGCTTTCTTCTCCCTTTAGTCTCCCTTTCTTGGATTAGGCTTTGGAACCCTAGAAGCTCAAAAAAAAAAAAAAAAAAAAATAGCTTGAGCTTTAAGTTCACAGAAGCTACCCAACCCTACTGCTGGAATAAGTGGGGGTCTGTAAGAGCACATCTCCAACTCTAATGTACAGACAGCTCCCCCTTTAGATAGACGGAGATTCTGCTTTTAAACCAGCTCAGGTGAGGCCTGTCCTAACGGCACACTGATAATGCTTCACGGTCACACGCCGGACCAGAGAATAAGGCAGTAAGAAACTCTACATGAGGCTTTGCCGAGAGACTCAACACTGGCATTCTGTGACTTAGGCAGTATTACTATCCTCTTGTTGACTGCTGTATTTCAAAGGTTTGCGAAGTACAAAGGCATGAAAATCTGGAGATTTGAAACTTTCCCAGAAGAGAGCAAACTAACCACCGAGGAAACAAGGAATATTTATCTCCATTTTCTTCAGAATAAGATATAATTCTATTTTCAAGTAACTCATCATCCTTAACTGCAGACAGCAGGAAAGAGAAACAAAGAGATAATATGCGTGTGAATATCTGAAATCTCCATCCTGACAATAAATACAAGGCTAGGGACACAGCTCAGCACAGTGCTTGCCTAGCATGCATAAAACCTTGGGTTCAATTCCCAACACCCCATAAACTGAGTGTGGTCGTATATATCTAGAATCCCAGCTCCTGGGAGGTAGAGACAGGAGGATCAGAAATTCAAGGTTATCCCTGTCTAAATGTAAGTTTAAGGCCAGCTTGGGCTATAGACTTGTCTCAAATTAATTAATTAATTAAAAAATATACCCAGGATGCATATTTGCCTTAGACAGACAGACAGACAGACAGACAGACAGCTTGCCCTTCTGCCTAGCAGCCCTGAAAGAACATGAGAACAAAGCTGGGGAAAAGAAAAGGAATTTAGCAACTAGAAAATCCGTATTTCACATGAAGACAACCTTAAACCTTCCTAGAACATCATCTTTCCAAACTTGAAAATGAGGAGGGGAGACCATGACTGGCTCAACAGACCCGATGACCATCTCTGGTAGCCTTACCTCGAGGGGCAAATAGGTATGCTTCTGTTCTTGCCCAACCTGTAGGCAGGGCAGGTGAGGATACTTGAGCTGAAGGTTGTATTTCTGCTTGAAATACTGCGCCACAGTGCATTCCACAGTCTGCCCACTCTCCAACTGCAAGGGAAACCTGTTTGGAGGAAGGGAAGGAAGTATGTAACTCAGCATCCACCCCCACCTCTCTGCAGATCCAACCAAAGAAGGCATCAGGCCTTGCTTCCTCCTCCATGTCTCTCATGGGAAAGCAAGAGCCATGAGGCTTCCCTGGAAAAGCCAAGGATTGGATGGACAAGTTCCACATCCGTCAACTGTATCGGACTCATCTGTATTCTAAAGCCTGAACAGAATAGGCACCAAAGACAAGAGTCCAACACAGCCTGGCATCACAAAAGGGGCTGCAATTTGATGATTTCCTTACAGCTCACCCAGGGATCCTGACTTGTTTTTTTTTTTTTTTCCAGAAGAATAAATTGAAATGTTCTATATCTACAAACCCAACAGTAATCGGTGGACCACTCATGCTTTACAGCATAGGTCCAAGAAGAAACCAAGAGATCAAGTAGGTAAAACTCATGGGGTGCTCAAACAATCTGGGAAGGTCAGGGAGAGGACGCCAAATTCTCATTGCTTATCTGCAAGCACAGGCCAGAGCAAATCATATTCTGAAGGACAACCCGAGAAGGGAGTGGGGTTACAGAACTTAGCCCTCTGCTACCAGTTGACCGTGCTTAGCAATGCTGCAACTTACGTCTGATGACTAGCAGGGCGGCGGGTAACATTACACACGCGGTATTTCCTCTTCATCTGTCCACAGTGGGTCACTTCCACCTTCAGGCCTGAGATACACACACTACTTGTCAAGGTTGAAACAGGTTGCTCACGGTCCCTTGCTTGGCCTCTCCCAGGGAGATTTCCTGTTAGGGTCAGAGAAAGCAGCGCTTTCCCTTCCCCATTTGGGTGGATCCTCACCTTTTATCTCCTTGGTAAAGCGGACACGCTGGGAATCCGTGAGGGGCTTGGGTTGTTCATCTATGTTCCTGATGTCCAGGACCTCACACATGAACTCAATCACTGGCTGTGCTTTGTAGAAGGCAGTGGCTGAGACTGTGGGGACAGGGGAGAGATAGCTTGGCTCAGAGTCTTTCAGAAAAATATAAATAAATAAAAATAAAGGCATTACAATGTATACCCTCTTCTTTGCAGGGTACCAGGATAGGGACAGGGTGCGCCAGGACTAGGAGTGTGGCTGCAGAGCTGGGAGGGATGAGGCTGGGAGTGTGGTCACTGGATTTAGGGTGCCCCTGGCTCCATAGCTCTCCCAACTCACCATCAATGTTGAGCATCATCTTCCACATGGCAGGGCGCACAGACTGGTGAAAGCCGAACCAGACCTCGCGCCCACCCCCCAGCGGGTGGTAGTAGCCCTCAGGCGGTGAGAAGAAGGAGCGGCCCACAGGGGTGTACCTGGCAGGGACAGGCAGAGAACTGGTCCCTCGGGCACAGGCCCCCACCCTGTGAGGCATCCTGGGCACGGAGGAGCCCTGGCCTGGAAGGCAGGACACCAGGGCTTTAAAGCCAGCTCTGTTCTTGGGCCAATAGTAAGACTGACCTTGTACAAGTTTCTACCATTTCTCTGCCCTGCAGGGATAGTATCTAAGGATAGGGCCAGGGATCTAACCATCTAAATGTATATATATATACTTGCCTGACACATGGGAAGGCTTCAGTTTCTTTATCCCAGTGACACACTGTGGGACCTTAATCCATACTCACTCCCTCCTCCCCCAGCAGCAGTTTTGCCAACACCTGTAGCTTAAATAATAACTATACTCAGTACCTCATAGATGCCAGGTGCCTCATGGCCACATCCAGGGCTTGCACAGACTCCAAGGGCACAGGGATCTGGCCACTGACCAGGGCTTCATGCAGCATACGCCAGCTCACAATGGCCAGCCACTTGATGGCGACCTTAAAAATTCTATCTTTCCCTTCCCCAGGGATTGTCACCTCAAAGTCAACCTTCAGAACAGAAAGAAGGACAGGATCACTGTCACATTCCCACAGCCTGGTCCTCATGCCCCATCCATTGACTCCTATTCCACAGACACGCCATAACTCTTAAAGTCACCAGGGGCTCACAAAAACAACAACCAAACCAAACCAAAACAACAACAACAACAAAAAAAAAACATACAGCATAAAAAATCCACAGCCCTCTTTCCAAGGATGATGCTTCAATGTTTCTAGCCCTCTCAACCCATAAGGAAATCCTTTGGGTCTATGTTTTAAGTCTAATCTTGATCTGTTTGGAGACAGGCACACAGTACACTAAGCATCAACCCTGAGCCTCTATGTCCCCAAAATAAACTTTTCAGAACAAAAGAAAAAAAGGATCCTTGGACTACGAGACCCTAGGTTGGTGTCCATGTGCTCTGGCCCACTGCAGACCCGACTTCTGCCTGGCCACATTCCCAGCCTTACCCTCTCGTTGCCAATGGGCAGCGCTGTGACAGTGTAAATGTTCTTCTTTCCATCATACACAGGCTTACGGTCCCCGAAGATCTGAGGCTTGAAATGCTGGACCATGTACTCCACCACTTCCCTGTGGAAGACAGACGTGGCGTGTGGAGTCTGAGTACATCACTGCAGGCCTCTGGAAACTGCTCAAGGTTCAGGCGCTGTCCCATCTACTGTGCTTCCCATCTGCTGTGCTCACTCTTTTTTTTTTTTTCTTTTTTTTTTTTTTCGAGACAGAGTTTCTCTGCAGCTTTAGAGCCTGTCCTGGAGCTAGCTCTTGTAGACCAGGCTGGTCACCTGTGCTCACTCTTAACATGTACTCTATGGCAGAACTTCTCAAGCGTCAACATTCCTATGAATCGCCAGGAGGTTTCGTTAATAGCAGCTTCTGATTGTCAGGTCTGCAGCGTAGCTTGAAAAGCCACATTTTGACATCCTAGGTGTTGCTGCTGGTCCTCAGACCACCAAGACCCTCACGGACCTTTGAGGGAAGAAGGGCTTGTTCCAAGTCTATCCTGAACCTTCCACTGCCTCTAATTCCCTGTCTGTCAAACAAAAACACAACGGGGAAAGAGCATGCCGGACTAGAAGTACAGTAAACTGGAGAGCGAGTTCATCTCTCCAGCTCTCTGAAGTTCTACCACTGTTTTCTCTCCATTATCTCCTCGTCCCCAGTCTCACTTCCTGCATTCTCCTATTTACGTCCCACACAGCCGTCATATTTTCAGACTCCCAACTATCTGACCTTCCACTTTCTAAACCAAACTCTGAAGGACTGCATACTCACAATGGTCCACTAGAAACAATGGCAAGGCAAGTGGTTACAATCCCAACCAGGTTAGTGCTACCCAGAAATTCATCTTGATTACTTACATCCCTCATAGACTGATTATATGAAACCTTTCCCACTAACTTCTAACAGCCTTCTGTCAAAAAGCAGCTCTAACATCAATGAAAAGAGCATTGAATAGCAGCTAAGGCCACTTTGAGTTCTCAGACACAAACACAAACATGCTTACATAGGTACTCACCCTTCTACTAGCATTTGAAACACCTCTTCCATAGAATGTTACATATGCGTTTATTTTTATATACCTGTTTCACAGATTTTTATATACATATATATAGAAACATGTTTTAACTTCTTTCATTAGAGAAATACAATTTAAAATTAGATCAAGATACAACTATCTACTTATTCAAATGCAAAAAAGAAAAAGAATCAGATATACTAGGTTGGTGTAAGTATATGCAATAGAACCTCTGAATTCTTGCAAAGTTGGGGTGAATGAAGATTGGTTTTATTAAAATCAGCTTCTGATTTGCGGGTCTACAGTGTAGCCTGAAAACCTACACTCTGACATCCTAGGTGATGCTGCCTCTAAAAATTGACAAAGTCTCAATTTAAACAGTCTTGTACCAGCAATCCACTCCTAGGATTTCATCTTACAGATACACTTACTTAGTGAAAATATGTATCTTTATATAATATTTAACAGTTTCAATCTTGTAGCAAAAGCTTAGACTCAATCTAAATATCCCTCAGTAAACCAAGCAAGGTATATGGCCATTCCACGGAATATACAAAAGAATGAGGCAGATATACTCATACTAATATGTACTATTTTCCAATATATAAGCTAAAAAGGAAGATGGGCAATATAGAATAAAGTATATAGGGTTGTACATTAATATTACATATTAATATTACATATTAATATTACACATTAGTATTACACATTAATATTACATATTAATATTACATATGTTTCTGCATGTACAAAAAAATCTAAAAATACATTCCATATTGTTTCAAAATGTTCTGGGGACAATAGTTTTTCACTGTCAATTCTTAAGGATTTTAATGTAAATATGGTTTCAAGTCATAATCAGTTTAATCGGCCTCTTCTAAGACTAATCCCTCCCACTGTGCATCCCACAACATCCTACTGCCTTAGCTAGAATTTCCCACTCTTACTCCTGCCATCTCTAACCTTGCCTTTAACCCTCTCCTCTATTAGCTCCTTTCCCCAAGACTCATTCTTAAGTCTCTACTCATCCATTTCAACAAATGCTGGACTATGCCAGGCACTGTAGGCTGCTCTTACAGTGTCCTCTAGTCAACATGCCCCTCTTTCCCTGTCTAATAGGTTGGACTTGGTGTCATCCATAGGTATCACTTACCGGTTGACTCTGCGGGGACACTTATCCGGCTTGATGTCCACCTCGTAATGGTAAACGTCAATCTTAGGAATGTCCACCTCAAAGTAGTTGGCCAGAAGCTTGATTGGTTTGCCCACAGTGCCAATGCCAGGCCGGCGAGGTGCCTGGAACACCTGCTGCAGGGGCGGCAGGTAGGCACCTGCAGCTATGAAGACAGAGAGGGCAGTGAGGGCGAATCTGGCAATCTCCTAACTGCTGTGATTAGAGAAAGCACAGGCCTCTCAGACCCAGACCCAGGGAGCAAGGGTCTCTCTCCAGTTTCTCAGCCCTGCAGGGGCTTCCTTCCACTAGCTCAGACATTCCCAGGCTCTTAAACTTCATCAAGTACATGTGTAGTGAGTTCCTATCACATGAAGGGAAGGGGCCAAATGTGGTTGCTAGTTTACAAACCCTTCCTTCTCTGTATACTAGGCTGAGACACCTATCTCTAGATCCAGGTATCTAGCACAGCAGAATGCTCTGCTCTCAGCTAGGAGCAGCTCCCTTCACCCGTCACCACCCAGAACACAAAATGGTGTCAGGACTTCGTAATAACATCCTCTGTTAATGTGGACAGGAAAAAGACCCCAAGAGAGTCCCGGCTGGGAATGTCAACGCCCGTGCCTGAGACAGGGCTAAGTCAGATGTGGAGTGCTTGGAGCTAAAGGGAAATAAAGGGAGACAAGGCAGGAAAGAGACGAAAATAAAGAGAGGCTGGCAGGGGTGGGAGCAAAGATCAGATCTGGAGGTCACAGGAGAAGATGGCTTGAACTGGCAAGGAAAAGGAGTGAGGGCTAGATAGTTGGGGGATAGGGAAGGGACTGTCTCGATGAAGAATGAGGACAGAGCTGGAGGCTATGGGCAGGAGGAAGAGCAGTAAGGGAGACACTGAGTCAGGAGAACATAAGCCCCTTCCCATGCTTCACCAGTCTTTCTACACAGAGGGGCCACACTGCAGAGGGGATCGATTTCAAGACAGAGGGGACCCTTGGGAAAGGGTTAGGATAGGCCAGCATGACTGCTATTCCCAGTGTTATTTTCTAGCTCTGTGTGTGTGTGTGTGTGTGTGTGTGTGTGTGTGTGTGTGTCTGACTGACTAAGTAAGCCTTTGTCCTCAGCTACTATTGTTCTTGCCAATAGAGGACCAGCCCAGGTGGAAGGAGAGAGGGATAAACTCGTCCAGAACCTCCTCCCTTAACAGACACAAAAGACTGGGGTGGAAAGGGGGTAGGAGGGTTTGGAAGGCACGGAGGGCGTCTTCAGCAAGGGTGTCAGGAAGAGGCCAGAACCAAGTGTGGGAGGTACATGCTTACCAAATCTGAGGCACTTGGTCTCCCTCCAACCACTGGTCAAGTCAGCCCCAGCCCCTTTCTGCAGAGGGAAATCCTAGTCCAACTCAAAGGCAATGGGGCCTTCAGAAAGCAGCTACAAGGGACCTGAACTACTCACACCTATACCTGTCCCAGAAAGAACTCAACAGAGACTGCAGACAAGCCCACGGGCAAACATTCCTATCACATACAACCTGGCCCTCTAAAGTTTCTACACACACTCCTCGCTATCCCCTGGGCAGTTTCAAAAGATGGGGCCATCCCTGACTTGGTCACCACTCAAGCTAATGCCAAGCATAAACACAAGTATTCAGTATACTCATGAAATAAGTGAACAAGCACACCCATAGGCATATTGCAAGAGTGCACAACCACACAAGCATGCTTCCAACTGTCCCAAATGATCGCAAACCCTATACAAGGAGAAGCATTTGACCTCTTTGCTGAGGGATAGCTTCCCCTTCCAAACTCTGGACTGGGAGGCAAATCCTGGGAGAAAGGCCTCTCCTCCACCCCAGTACTAGGAGTTGAGCTGAAAAGCTAGGGAGTGGTACAGACACTCTCCCTCAGGGCCTTCTCGTCCTCAGAAAGGGACAGCACACAAGTGCCTTAGGGCACTCTCCTCCCCAGGAGCCACGTAAAACGGGGAACAAGTCTATCTTCATTTCATCCCCAAACTAGGGAAGCAGGCGAGAGGAAGCGGCCACCTCTCTGCCCTTCAGCCCCCTGGAAAGCACCAAGGCAGCACAGAGCCCTCCACTCCCCAACCTTGCCCAGCCCCCAGCTTTAGTCTGAGAAAGGAAGACACTTCCCCTCAGACCCAGACAGGGACAGACGGCCACTTTGTGATGCAGATGAGGGCCCCAGCACAGAGGACAAAGCTCCAGCCTAGGGGGAAAGGGGCGGGGCCCTTCCCTGCAGACAAAAGCAAGAAGGGAGGGGCCCTGAAAATGACACTCCCCCTCCCCCAACCAGCACAGAGAAGGAAAAGTAACCGAGCTCAAGGCCCAGGCTCTCCCCAACAACTCAGAGACTCACACACCTCCTGGAGAACCTGACTGCCTACTCAAAGGGCAGGAGCCCTTGGTAAAGTTAGGTGATGAGTAAGAAGAGGCTAAGAGACCAATCTCTCCAAAAATATTTGTCCACAAACATTAAACACCCACATACATAGACACAAATTACAGAATATGCACATGAGTTTAACCATATGTTCACACTTGAATGTGGTCTGAGTCAATTAATAAACACGCACTCTATGTCAGGGCCTCCACGCACCAGGCAACTGCTGCCGACACAGGTAAGTCTGACAGCATCTCCACCCTCAGTGCGCTCCCAGGCCAGTCCACATGCCTGAACACACCTGTACACTGAACTGTACACATCGGGCCACAAGCAACAGTGCCTTGGTTTTAAGGCTTCTCAGAGCAATACTTCAACATCTTCCTAGAGAATAAATAGTACTACTGCCCAGCACCAGAAGGAAGCAATTATGGGGTCTCCATCACAGTTCCCAGCCTGAGTTTCGATTGCATCTTTTGATGAGGCAAATCCATGCAACTAACATCTTCCCACTGACAAAGCTGAGGCCACGCTCCAGCCCTTCACCTAGAAGCTTCTTGCTTGTAACAAACAAATCCATTTCTTTATCACCCCAGAACTCACTAGACATTCATCAAACCAGTCATTAGTCATCTTCATCAGCGTGCCTGGACGCGGGTGGCCTCACCACCCTACTCAAGCCCAGCCTAGAGAGCTAGAATTTACACTCCACCTCACAAGGCTGTTTGTGCTTGGAGGAACATAGTCACGACACATCAGAGACCACTGAATGAGAGACTTGAGAGTTTTAAGATCAATACCTGAAAAACAAAGATGTTTCCCAAAATCTTTACAAAGTAAACCAAAATCCTATTGCCATCCCCAAACCAAATGGAAGGAAGGGGTGCGAGATAACCTGAAGGATTCTGGGTCCAGATTGTCCAAGAGACCAAGAACACAGAAGTTATCATAAGTCTACAGCCCATCCTGAGGACTCCAGTAACCTCTGGGCAGTCCTGCCTTGGTTTCTCCTCTATTCTACTTTTCTCCTGCCTATAAATAGGAAAAATAAGTTAGGACTACTATCAGAGTCAATAACCATGTCCCCACCTCCAACAGCCCGTCTGTCAGACAGGCTAGCTTGGCAGCCTTGGGTCTAATGACATGCCCCTGACACGGGAAAAGATCCACTGGGAGAAACGAGTCACAGAAATACAGAGATTCCACTGTAACATAAAGAACCAGTTCAAGGAACACTATCCTTGGATTACAAGCTCCCATCTCTCCTCAGTAGTGATCTAGAAACTTGAAAACCATGTGGGCCTGGTCTCTCAGTGACCAACACTTTTCTAAGGCCTATCTATCTTCAGGGAGAACCAGCTCCCCAAAGCATGGCTTCGGTCCCAGTCTTTCCTCATGTGGCAGTAAAAGGCACTCTGGCAGTTTACCTCAACCCATTCTTTGGCAAACTGCTACTGCGGGGCTTAAGGACCAAGTGTCAGAGACCCCAAGACAGGGATGAAGGCAATTTCCATTTGTACTCTGCCAACAGAATCTAAGAGAGAATGCACACATCAGTGCGCTCCTCTCCCCAAGCCAAACAGGGAAGAGGAGGGGTAGGGGTATTCAAACAGCCACGCCCCCA
The DNA here is from genome assembly GCF_903992535.2 of Arvicola amphibius. NCBI lineage: Eukaryota > Metazoa > Chordata > Mammalia > Rodentia > Cricetidae > Arvicola > Arvicola amphibius. Next base: position 25,853,763 of record NC_052052.2, on the reverse strand, counting down.
CCACACAGGGCAACCCTTTAGGCTGGTACCTCCGCGCATGCTCCCGCGCCACCACTCAAGTCCCCAGCCTAAGGGGGAACTCCCTGGGCTAGATCCCCCACCCACCGCCCCCTGACCCTCACCCCCGCTTCAGGCCCAGTTAGGGCGGAGCACAGAGCCCGGCTCTGGCGCCTTCTCCCTTAAGACATTAGCTTAGCCCAGCCCAGCACGGCCGAGCCCCCGCCCCTGGCAGGCGGTAGTTCCAGGCCCATCTGTGTCGCCCCCCTCCTCTGTTGGACACCTGGAGCCCGCCCCCCTGCCACCTGCCGGGCCTCCCCAAAGGCCTCCCCAGACCTCACGGAAGGACTCCTGTACATTCAGGCCCTTCTGCCAGATTACTTCCCACCCTCAGGACTGCATACTGCTTCCTAGGACAAACAGCCCGGCTCTCAGATCTTCACATGGCTCTCCGCCGGAACTGCACACAGCCCCCTTCAAAATGGGCCCCCTAGCCCCTGAGAGCCCCCTCCTCACTCAGGAACCATGCTCTTGCCGCGGGAGCCCCCAGGGCTTTGGAACACACACCGCTCCCCGCTCCCGAGGGCCCTTACCTGCTCCCGAGGGTCCCGCTTCCATCCCATATACCCGTGTGGAGGACAGGCGGCCGGGAGACTGAGGAGTCCAGCGTGAGGGGCCTAGGTGCCTCACACTTGCACTGCTCGGGCTCCCGGGCCGGGCTCGGCTCCCCCCCGAAGCCCGGCCGCTCGCGCCGTCGCCCCCGCAGCCTCCGTTGCCGCCGCCGCGGAGCCTGCAGCAGCTCCCCCTGCGAGCGCCCGAGTAGCGGCGAGTGCGCAGGCGCGACCGATGGGCCCAGGGGGCGGACGGGAACGAGTCAAGCGGGGCGCTCGACGGCAACAAAGGCCAATGGAGAGGGGCGGGGGCGCGGGGCCCATGCAGCGGCCCCTGGCGGCCATCCGTGGCCGTGCAGCCTGGCGGGAGGGCTCCGGTGGCGGAACCGCGCAGTGGCGTAAGTGGGGCGGGGCTGGGCGACACCCCTTCCCCGGCTGCAGCCTGGGGCCCTGTCTTTTCCCTAAACAGGTCCCTGGGAACCTACCCGCAGCCCCCGCCCTAGGCACAGAGCCTGGCTCCCACCTCATTCCCGGACCCTCTTCCCCTCCAACACCCATCATCACCCAGGGGCCCTGCCTCCCACCTCTCCCAATCACCCTCATCCTTTAAGTCTTGGCTGCCTCTGCGAAGTCAGTATTTCTGCGTCCCTAGTCGCTGATCTCACTGACGCCACCCTCTCTTCCAGGCCGCGTGCCGGGCGCTGAGACCACAGATGTGTTAGAGACCCTGCCTACTCTGGAAGATGTCACAGTTTCAACTCAAGTGTAGAAACAGAGCTCTCTAGCTGCAGGACCCTGGAAGCACCTGTCTCCACTTTCTCATCTGCAGAATTTTGTTCTTACCAAATCACTTAAATGACGTTTTGTGTCAAAACCCAAAGGCTAATTTTCCATTATTTCCCTGCAGCATCTGACACTATGCATTGTCCCTTTTTTTAAAAAGACTTTTCTTGGCGTCTTCATTTTCTTAAGTCTCCTAACGCCTGTCCTGTTCAGCTTTCTTTAATGACTCCTGTTGTTTTGTTCACTGCAGTTCCAACCCGAGATTTATGTTCTACTCCCCCTCTCCTCTTTGTGGCTTCATCTACTCCTAAAGCCCCAGTATCTATCTCTAACCACGTACGGTCTGCTGGACAGCTCCAGGCGGGTCTAACTCCCATCCCCCCCCAGACATACGCACTTGTCCAGTCTTAATGAATGCATCTTCATGCCAAAAATGTCAGTGCCCATTTCCCTTGCCTATTTGTATTATTTAGCTGTGTCCTGACGTGCTTATCTCCTGAACACTCTCAAAACAATTCCCTGTCATGCCCATAGTTCCTTGTGTGGATACCCTCCATACCACAAACATCACCCCTACTTTCTTGGTAATCTCACACATCATTGGTCATGTTCTTCCCATTTGGTCTGCTGTACCGACAGGATAATTATAGTGAGACCCAGTTCAAACATCTTTCTCTCTTTCTCTCTCTCTCTCTCTCTCTCTCTCTCTCTCTCTCTCTCTCTCTCACACACACACACACACACACACACACACATTCATATATATTTTGAGACAAGGTCTCACTATGTACCCTTGGCTGGCCTGAGACTTGTTATGTAGACCAGGTTAGCCCCCAAGTCACAGTACTCAGCTTCCTCTGCCGCCCAAGTGCTGGGATGAAAGCTGTGTGCCACCAGCCCCAGCCCCTATGTGTTTTCAAAGTCTGCTTTACACCAGATGCAAAGGCCTAGGACTTAGGAGATGGACCATGCTCAGACCAGTAAGATGAATTTATGACACTCATTTTTAGCATGCCTAGCCTCTCTTCAGCAGAGTTTCTCAAACAGCAACCATCACAATTACCTGAAAGGCTTGTTAAAACATTGACTTCTGTGCTCTGCCTGCAGAGTATGAGTCATAGGTCTTAAGTTGGATAAAAGAATATATGTTTCACTTATGTGGGGTGGCACACACCTTTAATCCCAGCACTGGGGAGGCAGAGGTAGGTGGATCTCTGTGAGTTCAAGGCCAGCCTGGTCTACAGAGTGAGTTCTGAGACAGCCAGGACTGCATAATGAGACACTCTCTCTGTCTCTCTCTCTGTCTCTCTGTCTCTCTGTCTCTCTCATCTATATCTATATCTATATCTATATCTATAGATATATCTATCTTTCCAGAGAGGCTGCTGTAGCTAATCTGAGGACCATACTGAGAACTACTGCTCTCTGGTGGAGAAGAAAGCTCTAGAGCTGTCTTGGTTTTAATCCTCACCCTGCCATTCACTAGCTCTGTAACACTGAACAAACCATCTCACGTCTCTGTACCTCAGTTTTCTCTTGTGCAGCATGGTGGTGATCCCATGCTTACATCGTTGGGTTGCTGTGAAGATGAAAAGGATTCACAAGGAAGGCTCTAGAGCAGTGCTCAAAAGGATACGAGCATAGTAACAGCTGCTGCCATGTCGTCTATCCGCCTCCCACACACATGGAACACATCAGAGCCATTTCTGCCTCCTTTGGTGTCTAGAAAAATGTGTGCATATAATGATTAGTAAATTTGGGGTTAGCTGAACCAAATAGAGCATTAAACAACAACAACAACAACAAAAACAGCAACCTTGGCCTGGGTTAAGTGAGTGAGAAGCATTCCCTAAGAGCCTGAGTTTCCTTTTGTTAAGACACAGCCTTGTGTTTAATTCTAAGGAAAAGAACTGGTCACCACTCATCTGGTCTCCAAAGTGTACAATGGAGTGGAGCCCAGCTTTCAGAGTTTTTCCACAGACTTCCTCCATCTTTAGGAATTTCACTCTTGGCTAAGAAAAGTGGTATAAGAAAATTCAGAGAGCATTTTGTTTTTTCAGGCTGATAACTTTCAGAGCCCCTCTTTTTCTAATTATCAAATTACAGTTTTATTTGTGTGTTTGTGTGTGTGTGCACGTGCACAGGCACACACCATAGCATGTGTGTGGAAGTCATAGGACAATATAGATCACAGTTATTAAACTCAGGTCACCAGGCTTGGCAGCAGGTGCCTTTGCCACACTGAGCCATCTTACTGGTCATTCAGTAACTCAATATACATTCCTGAAAATCTATTGGCTCCCTCTCTCCAGTTCACTTCTTGCACTGTTCATTGCTAACATACAGAAGGGATCTACCATCTGTGTAGTCCATTGCTAACACAGAGAAAGGGGCTCTACCATCTGTGTAGTCCATTGCTAACATACAGAAGGGGTTTACCATCTGTATAGTCCATAGCTAACATACATAAGGGGTCTATCATCTGTGTAGTCCATAGCTAACATACAGAAGGGGTCTATTATCTGTGTAGTCCATAGCTAACATACAGAAGGGGTCTATTATCTGTGTAGTCCGTTGCTAACACAGAGAAGGGGTCTATTATCTGTGTAGTCCATTGCTAACACAGAGAAGGGGTCTATTATCTGTGTAGTCCATTGCTAACACAGAGAAAGGGGCTCTACCATTTGTGTAGCCCATTGCTAACATACAGAAGGGGTCTATCATCTGTGTAGTCCATTGCTAACATACAGAAGGGGTCTACCATCTGTGTAGTCCATTGCTAACATACAGAAGGGGTCTACCATCTGTGTAGCCCATAGCTAACATACATAAGGGGTCTATCATCTGTGTAGCCCATAGCTAACATACAGAAGGGGCCTACCATCTGTGTAGTCCATAGCTAACATACAGAAGGGGCTCTACCATCTGTGTAGTCCATAGCTAACATACATAAGGGGTCTACCATCTGTATAGTCCATAGCTAACATACATAAGGGGTTTATCATCTGTGTAGTCCATAGCTAACATACAGAAGGGGTCTATTATCTGTGTAGTCCATAGCTAACATACAGAAGGGGTCTACCATCTGTATAGTCCATAGCTAACGTATAGAAGGGGTCTATCATCTGTGTAGTCCATAGCTAACATACAGAAGGGGCCTACCATCTGTGTAGTCCATAGCTAACATACAGAAGGGGCTCTACCATCTGTGTAGTCCATAGCTAACATACAGAAGGGGCCTACCATCTGTGTAGTCCATAGCTAACATACAGAAGGGGCTCTACCATCTGTGTAGTCCATAGCTAACATACAGAAGGGGTCTATTATCTGTGTAGTCCATAGCTAACATACAGAAGGGGTCTACCATCTGTATAGTCCATAGCTAATGAATAGAAGGGGTCTACCATCTATGTTTATCAGTCTAATCACCTTTCCTCTTGCAACTTTTCAGAACTGAAACAATAAGAATGACAACAACAATAAAAAGAGAACTGTATCGCCATCTGTGCTTTCCTCTTCTGAATATTAAAAACATTGTAAAATACAGACACAATGGTTTATGCCTATAATTCACACACTCATAACGCTGAGGGTAGAAGAATCTGTTGAGCCCAAGAGTTTGCTACCAGTCTGGACAACACAGTGAGACCCTCTTAAAAAAGAGGGGGTGGAGGAAGAGAGAGAACAGAAACAAAATGTGAATGAAGAAACCATTGTAAGTAAATGGAAAAATTCAAGGAAATAAGCAACAACTCATAGCATTCATTGACTAGTAATAACCAGGAGCAACGATGGCAAATATGCAGTGTGATCTAGAAATAGGCAGAGAGATATTTGTGATTTGTATTAAAACATGTGTCTGGCCGGGCGGTGGTGGCGCACGCCTTTAATCCCAGCACTCGGGAGGCAGAGGCAGGCGGATCTCTGAGTTCGAGGCCAGCCTGGTCTACAAGAGCTAGCTCCAGGACAGGCTCTAGAAACTACAGGGAAACCCTGTCTCGAAAAACAAAAAAAAAAAAAAATAAAAAATAAAACATGTGTCTGATCTGATAAGAAGCATATTCCTCCCCCCCCCCAAAAAAAAAAAAAACTGAGGAAAGGAGAGAGACCTAGTTCCTCAACACAAACACAAAATAAAGTAATAAGAATACCGGGCTTGGTGTTCCAGTCAGGGTTAAGCATCAGGCCTCCCCAGGTCTTTGTACTCCAGACAAACAAAGATATAAGGATAGATTTGAACTAATCCTGCAATTAAAAAACAACAAAACAAAACAAAAACCACACACACACACACACACACAGATGGTAATTTCAATGAAGCTTTGAGTATAATGGCAGAAACACCTGAGTGTGTCATAAGAACTATAAGAAGTTGAGTCTAATCTAGCCCAGGATCATCAGGGTAAATTACCTAGAGGCATGGGAAAATGAACAGACGTTAACCCGGCAACAGAGAGATAAAAGAAAGGTGGATGAAGCCGTGTTAGCAGAGGGTGCAAAGGTCAGAACCAGCACACCAGGTTGGAACTGTCAAGATTGTTGGTGTTCTAACATAAAGACAAAAGAAAGCAGTGAGTGAAGAGGCTAGAGAACCCACACCCAAATCTCCCCACTCTCTCCCTAGCCCAAGCCAGGGGAGGGGCTGCAAAGACATCAGGAGCTGTCCCTGGTTCTGACACCCAGGCTGGAGATAAAAAGACTCAGAACAAAACCATGGCTTCTGCAGCGAACTTACTTACCCTCAAGTCCTGAACTTGGCCTGGCTGGATAGAAGAACCTAGAAGCACTGGACAGGCTGCCTCTGAATAGAATGGTTACATTCAAGAAAATCTCAGTCTACGGGGAATAACTCTAAACTTTAGGGTCGGTCTTCACATTCTTGACTTTCAGCAACAGCTGAGGTGACTCTGAAGCCCCCAGGGCTCGGCATCCCCAACTCTAAAGTGCATCAATCTGAGGAGATTCATGGCACAGATCTGTGTTCAATATATGAAGACCACAAGTTTGTTATGTCAGATCCAAGCACAAGCAATACCATACCAAGTTACCATACCAAGGAATGGGCTGAGGCAAAAGAAGAAAAAAAATCACTTAGGGTAAGCTATAGGAAAACCAGAGAAAACCATCTACCTGATAACAGAGGCAGATGTATAGCTTTATTACATCAAATGAACCCAAAGATGGTAGCCAACAAAGGGATATCTATCTTAACCCCGCAGGAAATGCGAACTAACAACTTAACTTCCTTTGCTTTGGTTCTTTTCGCTCTCTTCTCTGTATCTGTCCTGCTCCCTCCTCTACTTTTGATACTGGAAACTGAATCCAAAAGGCTTCCCACTTGCAAGTACCCTACCTCTGAGCTATATTACTATCCTATAACAAGCCAACTCTCAACCCAAAGTCCACTGGAATGTTATAAAGCTGTTGATCGGTGGTAAGATTAAGTGCAAAATTAACTCCTATTATTGTCCTTCACCCCCCCCCCATTAATATATGAAAGAAGCTCAATGGGAAAATTTTGTAGTAAATATTGCCTCAGTATATCAAATGGCCAAGAAAAAGGGCAGTCTACATCAACAGAACCATATAATTATCAATGACACATAAGAAAATCAGTATGGCCGGGCGGTGGTGGCGCACGCCTTTAATCCCAGCACTTGGGAGGCAGAGGCAGGCGGATCTCTGTGAGTTCGAGGCCAGCCTGGTCTACAAGAGCTAGGTCCAGGACAGGCTCTAAAAAAGCTGCAGAGAAACCCTGTCTTGAAAAACCAAAAAAAAGAAAAGAAAAGAAAATCAGTGTGGGGGGGCTGGAGAGGTGGCTCAGAGGTTAAGAGCACTAGCTGCTCTTCTAGAGGTCCTGAGTTCAATTCCCAGCAACCACATGGTGGCTCACAACCATCTGTAATGAGATCTTGTGCCTCTACTGGTGTATATATGTTAACAGAACATTGTATGCATAATAAATAAAAATAAATCTAAAAAAAAGAAAATCAGTATGGAGCTGGGCAGTGGTGGCACATGGCTTTAATGCCAGCACACGGGAGACAGAAGTAGGTAAATCTCTATGAGTTCAAGGTCAGTCTTGAACTACAGAGCTAGTTCCAGGACAGCCAGGAATACATGCAGAGAAACCCTGCCTCAAAAATAAAGTCAGTACAGAATAACTATTGATTAATTAAAAAAATGTTGCCATTGATATCAGTATAATATTCTAGAAAGCAATTTAACAGCATTCTTCAACAGTCATAACTTTTCTACTCCTCGGTTTAAAGGTCCACCTAGTGCAGACTAAAACACAGATGTAGGTGCTAATCAAGGCAAATACAGGTAACTTCTCAGACCTGCCTCATGCAGACATGTGGCCCTGGGAAAACCAGAGTCTTACCAAAAACTTTAATTTGAATGGTTGACAAGTATCAAGAAATACAATTGAAAAAATAAAACTACAAGGGAGAAAATAGAAATGGGGTAGAAAAATAGAAGTTTCAAACCATTAGCTAAGATATCTCTATGATGACAGAAGAAACTGAGTCAGTAGGCAAGAATACACACACAGACACACACAATGCCACAGGTGAGTCCTGCTAGATGCTGGGGAAGATGAGAGATACCCGTACATATTTATCTGCTATAAACTGTCAGTCAGAAAATAGTATAGCAGTTCCTAAGTCAGCATGATCACCTTACCAAAACCAGTGAGGACTGCACAGGAAAGAAACATCACAGGCTGGGCTTGCTCACTCACTAAGGCTACAAAAATAACAGGAACCATGTCTGCTACTGGCTTTTAATTTTAATTTTAAATCAGGGTCCACTAGTTAGCCTAGGATGGCCTCAAACCTGCAGTCCTCCTGCCTCAGCCTCCCACAGCAGGATTTCAGATGTATACCACTACTCCTGTAATGAAAACAAAGCTCATAGCTAAAAGTAGCAGCACTCAGCAGGCAGAGGCAGGAGGGTCACATCAAGTTCATCAAGTCTGGCTCATGTAGCAAATTCTAGGTCAGTCATCTCTATAAAGCAAGACTCTGATGAAAAATTTAAAACTTTTGTTTGTTTTTGAGTCAGGGTTTCTTTGAGTAGCTCTGGCTGTCCTAGAACTCTCTCTCACTCTGTAGACCAGGCTGGCCTAGACTCATAGAGATCTACCTGACTCTGCCTCCTGAGTGCTGGGATTAAAGGTCTGCACTACCATGCTAGCTTTTTCTCTCTCTATTTATTTTGAAACATACGTTTTTTAAAAGTTTAAACGAATAAAACTTTATTAAATTTGATCTATTCCAAAAATAAAAGGTTGATCTTTTATTAGGTAATCTATAAAAGTTGGACTAAATGGTAATTTGATCTTCTCATACAGAAGGATAATCACTTAATAAAATTCAATACCTACTCCAAACAAAAATTTAAAAAAATCTTTTAGCAAACTAGACAAGTAGGAGTTTCTTAAGCTGTATATTTGTCAAAGCACTATAGCAAAGACTTCGAATTAATATCATAGATAATAAAAAATGAAACAAATACAAATGAAATAAGATTAATATTGTATTGTGGAACTTGTCCAAGCATGTACAAAGTTTGAGTGACTGGTATAATGAACTCCCGAATATTCATATCTAGATAGCAGAGTAATGAAATAGAAATTTCCTTTTGTTTTGTTTGAAGACGAGGCTGTTCTTGAACTTATTGTAGCCTCGGCTGGCTTTTAAGCGATCCTGTCTCAGTTACCTGACTGTTAAGATGTGAGCCACCATGCCCAGATTTAAACTTCTTTTTATAACTTTGTGCGTGTGTATGTATGTACTCACATGACACAGAGTATGTGTAGAGGCCAAATAACAATCTTTGGAATCTTTCCTTCCACCATGTGAGTGTTGGGGATCAAACTCAAATCAACACTCTTGGAAGCAAAACCTTAACCATAAGCCATTTTGTTGGCCCTAAACTTGGTTATTAATAATAAATATTAGAGCGGGGGCAATGGTGGTGCACAGCTTTAATCCCAGCACTTGGGAGGCAGAGGCAGGCAGATCTCTGAGTTTGAGGCCAACCTGGTCTACAGAGTGAGTTCCAGGACAGCCAGGGCTACACAGAGAAACCTTGTCTTGGAAAAAAAATGAAAAGAGTTTGAGACTTATCTGGGTTGCAAAATGGGACTGTCTCAAAAGACCAAAACTAACCAGAGACATAGCATGGCGCACACCTTTAATCCCTGCACTAAGGAGGCAGAGGCAGGTACAATCTCTCTAATTGCAGGTCAGCCTGGGCTACATAATAAGACCATGTCTCAAATGAATGAATGAATAAACAAACAAGCAAACAAACAGGGCTGGGGCTGTAGCTCAGCTGATAAAGCTATGCTTAGAACTGACAAACCCGTTAGTCAAAGCACAACATAAATTGGGCATGGTGACACATATCTACAATCCCAGCACACAGGAAGTGAAGAAAGGAGGATCAGAAGTTCAAGGTCATATTCAAATACACATAGAGTTTATGGCCAGTCTGGGACACACAAGACCCTGAAGCAAAACAAAAACCAATGAAGGAAATGAACAAACAATAACAGCAATGATAATTTACAATGGCAATACAGTTAAGAAAGTATAAATATATGCAAAACTTAATTTGTTTTAAATGTCATGAGGGTCTGAGGATATATTGCTCACTTCGTATACTATTTGCCTAACATGCATGAAACCCTAATTATGACACCCATCAATTCCTTAACCAGCAATCCCAGCACTCAGGAGGCAGAGGCAGAAGATCAGGGTTTCAAATCCAACATGAACTATGTGAGACCCTATTTCCAAAAATAAAAACCAAAAAAAGGATATGAACTAGTTCCAGCAGCTCAGTCCCATAATTTTAAGTACTTGAGAAACTGAGGCAAGAGGATCAGAAGTTCAAGACTAGAGACATAGAATGATTTCAAGACCAGCCTGGGGGGCAATTTAGTAAAACCTTGTCTCAAAATTAAAAATAAAAAAATCTTCAGAAGGAAGGAAGATTGGAAATGAGCACTTGAGTAAGGGCATAGTCTCTACTGTTCATTAATTTCCCCATATTTTTAGGGTGAATACCATGGAAGCAGAAGAAGGGTTGTTTGGGAAAAGGAGGAACAGCAGGAATGTCTTTAAATAGGTCTCTTTTGCTGTGATAAACACAGAACCATGCAACTTGGGGAGGAAAGGGTTTATTTCCTCTTAGAACTCTCAGGTCACACTCCATTCCAGAGGGAAGTCAGAGAAGGAACCCGGAGGCAGGAACCTGGTGGCAGAACTGAAGCAGAAGCCATGGAGGAATATTGCTTCTGGCTTGATCCCTTCTCCCTCCCTCCCTCCCTCCCTCCCTCCCTCCCTCCCTCCCTCCCTCCCTCCCTCCCTCTCTCCCTCTCTCTCCCTCCCTCCCTCCCTTCCCTTTTTCCTTTCTTCCTTGTTTTTTTTTTTTTTTTTTTTTTTTTTTTTTTTCCGAGACAGGGTTTCTCTGCAGCTTTTTTAGAACCTGTCCTGGAACTAGCTCTTGTAGACCAGGCTGGCCTCGAACTCATAGAAATCTGCCTGCCTCTGCCTCCCAAGTGCTGGGATTAAAGACGTGTGTCAGCACCACCCAAACTAAATGGTCTGCCTTCTTAAACCAGTCAAAACCACCCTCACCCATGAAATGGGCCTCCCCACAGCAATCATTAGTCAAGACAATTTCATATCAACTTGCTCACAAGCCAATCTTACAGAGGCATTTTCTCAGTTAAAATCTCTTCTTCCCAGATATGTCTAGGTCTGTGTCAGTTTGACAAAAACCAACCAGCACCAGGCACCAAAAAGGACATGGGTGAACATGGCGAAAGAACGTAATGTGCACGTATGACAATCTCATTATAGGGCCTGGAGAGATGAGTACTCAGTTAAGAGCACTCATATTGTTCTTGCAGAAGACCAAGGTTCCATTCATAACACTCACATGGCAGCTCACAAGCACCTTTCAGTCCAGTTCCAGGGAATCCAATACTCTTCTTTTGATCTCTGCGGATGCCAAGCACACTTGGTAGCTACACATACACACATACAGACAAAGCACTCATACACTTAAAATAAATAATTGAAAATCTCATTATGAAATGCATTATTCTACACAATTAATATATGCTAATAAAATGTCGTTGAACAGCAGGAGGGATAAATCCCACAAAAGGTCTACAATAACTCTATAAGAAATAATTATAAAAATTTTATTGAGAAACATTAAGGTACTAAATAAATGTTGAGAAGGATTCTTCTTCTAGGTAGGACATCTCGTTATTGTATTCTGGAATTTGTTTAGAGAGTCAGTGCAATAACCATTAAAGCCCCATTGTGTTTCTGTATACATAATGTGACAAGCTTTTTATTTCTTATCTCTTTTGAGATGGAGCAGTTGTGATGACAGGTGTCTGTCACTGCACCTGGCTGACAGTCTGAAGAGATGGTTCAGTGGCTAAGAACACTTGCTGCTCTTCCAGGAGACCCAGGTTCACAGCTGCCTATAACTCCATTTCCAGGAAATCCATCTTCTAACTTCCACAGGTACACACACACACACACACACACACACACACACACACACACACAAATAGAAGTACAATTGAATCCTTTTTAAAATGTTTTGAAACGAGCCAGCTATTGTAGTGATATTTTGTTTGTAATCTAACAAATGAAAATTACCTGAAGATCAGAGTGCAGAGCTAAACTACTAGTTAGCCATAGAAGCCAGGCAGTGGTGGTACACTTTAATCCCAGCACTCGGGAGGCAGAAACAGACAGATCTCTGTGAGTTCAAGGCCACCCTGGGCTACACTAGATTGTTTCAGTCTCAAAGAGAAATAGAGTCAGGCAGTGATGGCTCACACCTGTAATTCCAGTACTTGGGAGTCACACACCTTTAATTCTAGCACCAGGGAGGTGGAGACAGGAGTGATATGGCTGGACAGAGAGAGGAATATAAGACAGGAGGAGACTGAAGCTCGGATATAGTCTGAACATGCATTCTGAGGTTTTATAGAGACAACCGTCAGTCTGAGGATTCATGGAGACAGGCTCGCCCCTTCCGTCTGAGCATTGGTAGAGTTAAGAACTCTCTAGTGGCTGGCTGCTCTGCTTCTCTGATCTTTCAGCATTAATCCCTATATCTGACTCTGGGTTGTTATTAAAACAGTTAGAATTCATTCAACAAGCTATAGTGACTGATGACTGTGATTCCAGCAACTCAGAAAACTAAAACCACATAGTTATGAGTTATGAGTTCAAGGACAGCATGAACTACTTAAGTGAGTTCCGGACCAGTCTGAGCTGCAGACCACAGTGGGACTCAGTCAGAAAACAAAACAAACCAACCCCCAAATAATGCATATAGATGAACTGAAAATAATAGATACATAAGAAGAATAAGGCAGAGAAATTGGTCTACTAGGGATCAAGTCTTATGATGTAACTGTGGTATTAAGACAGTGAGGTAGTAGCCTAAACTTACATAAGATAGCTAGTACAATAAAATGCATGCATCAATTCTCTTGTTCATATGAGATGCATTGCATCCACAGATACCTGAAACTGCTCATAGAATTGAATTCCACACATATTATACTTTCCTCCAATACATATATTGGTAAAAAAAAATGCATAGTCACAGTATGAGATGAACAAAAGAAGCTAATAACATAGAACAAGCCTAACACGATGTAACAAGTTACATAAATGTGTTCTCTTTTATTTATCCATCATTATCCTATCGTACTTTAACTTTTTACATAAAGAAGCCCTTTATGGCTCCCCTATGATAGATCTGAATTGCCAGCATCATGACTCTCTCTGTCTACACTGGCCACTGCTAAGTAAAATAAATATAAGCATTCCAACACCACAATAGTCAATCTAATAACAGAAAGTCATCAGGTGATTAACTGGTAGGTAACTGATGTGGGTTTCCCCTCTGTATGCTGTGAATATGTTTCACTGGGCTGTGGTAGGGCAGAATATAACAAGGTAGGAAATCCAAGCAGAGATAGGGGAGGAAAGAAGGCTGAGTCAGGCAGATGCCAGGTAACCACCCAGGAAGCAAGAGGTAACAAACCACGAGTCTTGTGGTAAAATGTAAAATAATAGAAATGAGTTAATTTAAGATGTAAGAGTTAATTAATAAGAAGTCTGAGCTAATAGGCCAAAGAGTATGTAATAAGCCTCAGAGTGCTTAGTTCATAAGTGGCTTTGGGAACACATGGGCAGAGAAAACCCAGTCTAGGACCAATAGGACATGTATAGTATACATACCTGGGTGACAGGGCTAGACAAAGAGATGTCCACGACCCAGGAAGAACAGAGAAATTTCCTTGTGAATAATGTACAACCTTCCTTTCTTCTTCCCTCCCTCCCTCCCTCCCTCCCCCCCTCTCTCTTTCTCTTTTGTGTTGTCTGCCATGTTTGTCTACCTGTCTGGATAGGAAGGCACATTTTTTTTTTCTGTTTTGGATCACCCAGCACCTGCACTTAAGGGCTGATTCCCCTAGGAGGCAGGACCAAGACTCAGCTCCTGAATGCTGTCCTTTGTCCAGAGACACCATGTGAGCATATGGCTGTGGCCTAAAAAGCCATGGAAGTCCTCCACTAAGCATAAAACATGAAAGTCCGACACAATTTTCCACTCCTGTTGACTGCCTGACTGTTGTTCACCTGCTATCTCCCTCTACAAAACGGGTAACCTCTCCATCGCACCCACCCCTTCCATGTCTGATCTCTCTATGGCATCCCATGAGGAAGAGAAAGACACTTGAAGCCCCGTGAAACATGCTAAGGAGAGCGTGACCACAGTTGAGACTGCGCATGCCGCTTCCCTGTCAGTTCCAGCCCTGGATTCCCACCCCCATAGCAGAACTCTCCCTTAATGGGTGGGCGATTAATGAGTTGGGCCTGAATTCCCCTTACTTTGAACAGGCTCTCACTCAATGGGCAATGAAACGAAAGACTTGCTTTGATTGGTATAGTCTGCTCAAATCTGGCTGGATCGGGCTGCCTTTCTTGGTTAGAAACTGGCTTACGTTGATCAGGCAGAAACTCAAGCATGAACGAACCTCTTAATTAATGTTTCCAGTGACCCTTGACATGCTCACTAGCACAGATTGGCCATCAAGCCTACTACCAACAGGTTTCTGACCTGGCCTTAAAGGGTCTTAAGGCATGTATCCTGTGGGACCCTTCATCGTACTTCTGTAATCTTAGTCAATAGCCAGGGGAACTTTTTACTGATTTTTCTCACATGTGCTAATGAGGCAGTGGAGCAGAGAGTAGACCCAGACCTCAGCCTGTCTCTGTCTCCTAAATGCTGGGATTAAAGGCTTGCATCACCACTGACTGACTAAGTCAGCTCAGCTATTAAGAGCACTTGTTGATCTTGTAGAGGACCTGGGTTTAAGTACTAGTGATGTGTGTGCTGTGAATATGTTTTATTACCATTGGTTAATAAAGAAGCTATTTCGGTCAATGGCTTTAAGAGAGTAAAGCCAGATGGGAAATCTGAACAGGGATAAAGAGAGAACAGGCTGGGTTTAAGAGACTTTACACAGGGCAGGGCACCCTGACTTCTCTTAGGACTGGAGAAGGAGGGGGTAGGGGGGAGTGGGAGGGAAATGAGAGGAGGGGAAGAGGTGGGCTTTTAGACCCACAAAACTGGGAGCTAAGCTCAGCTTCTTGGTAGCCTCATTTTTTTTCAGATAGGCTCTTGTTTCCTGGGCAACGAGGAGAGGCACGGCTCCTTTAAGAGAAGGCTTCCTGACTCAGCATTAGCAAGCAAAAACTGCACAGCTTCTTTAAGAAATGGCAGCTTCCTGATTCAGGCTGGCAGCACAAACTTTGACTCTTTTGGGAGATCCTGCACTTAAATGGGGTTTGTGAGCAGCGTGCTACAAATTGCTTAATGACGACATAAACCCACTGCATCCCTTGAGCTGGGCAGTGAGCATGGCTCGCAGAAACACTGAATATATCTCTGCCATGTTGGGTGGGTAGAGACAATAGGTAGGGCTGTGGGGTTGGTCATAGTCATGCCCACTTAGCATTTTTTTTAAAAAAGGTATTCTTGGTTAGAAAATGATTACAGATATGCAATAAAGACAGATTCAGACCCACTCTCTGTCCTTAACCTCAGCTCGGTGATGCTGTGTGAAAGTCAGTGTTCCTAACAGCGAATTCTTTTCTGGTTTAATGGCCAATTCAGCAGTTATATATACTTGTATTTAATATGTACTATCTGTTTTAATTAATTAATTTAAATTTAATTAAAAAACGGACTAGGAAAACGACTCAGTGTTCACTAAATAGGCATGAGGATTCGAATTTGATCCCCGGGACCCACAAGGATGTTGGTTTCTTCTTAGTCACAGCTGATTCTCAGTCTTGGCTAGACAACATCAATTGTCCCGATAAACACAACCTGGGAAGGGACCAGATCACAATCTACCCTGAGAGAGGACAAGGCCAAGAAGTTAAGAGTGCAGGGCAGAAGCTGAAGCAGGAACTGGCAGAGACCCTGGTGCTACTTAATGACTCGCTCTCACAGCTCGCAGTGGGCTGGGCCTTCCTCCATCAATCATTAATCAAGAACACAGCCTACAAGTAAGTTCAATGGGAGGGAGGTAATTTCTCAATTGAAGTTCTTTCTTTCTTCCCAGATGATTCTAGCTCATGTCTAATCAGCACAGCAACATTTACAATAACTATAAAATAGAAACACGTTACTAAAATCTTGTTAGCATGGTTTCATATATAGTATAGCGTACTGTAGTAAAAATGAGCACAGTTCATTATGTGCAAAAACATAGGCAAGCCTCATATATAACACCGAGGGAAGGAAGAAATTAAAACCAATAGGCTCCATTTATATATACTTCAAAAGAAGCAAAATTCCTATGACTGCTACCAAGTCAAGACAGCTTGACTATTGGGGGCTGGAGAGATGGCTCAGCAGTTAAGAGTGCTTACTGCTCTTCTGGAGAAATCAGGTTCAGTTCCAAGCACCCACATGGTGGATCGCAATCACCCGTAACTCTAGGAGGATCTGATGCCCTCAGATCCTTAGAAAAACACCTGCATGCACATGGGGCACACCAACTCAGGCAGGCTCACGCACATACAAATTTTCTCATTCATTATTAATAAAGATAGTGGCTATTTTGTTTACAGCTTAGGCTGGCCTTCAACTCTGCATGTGCACCATGACATGTGCACGTACGAGCTTATACGTATGCATGCTCACATATAAATGAATATATTTAACAATGTTTCAAGATCTAGTAGTGAGTGTGGTTTGGTCATACAAAACTTGCCTATCATGTGTAAAGTCAGCCATCGGTTCAAACGCCAGGACCATGAGAATTAAACACAAAATCTGAAAGATGTCCATTGGAATTTGCAGCAAGGAAGTTAGGATTAACTGTGATGAAAGCAATCCCTGTGGCTGGAGGGAGCAGATCACGACTGAATAGATCTGAGGAGTCTCTAGGACAGATCTACTAGAAGATCAGACACAATGGGAAGTAATGAATTCTGGTACTGGATGGAGTTGGAGTAGTTTGTATCTGCGGAATGGGAGAGGCTTGAGGACATGTGTACACTGGAGAAGAGCTGAAGAGAGAAGAACAACTGGAAATACTAGACAGAAATAAAGTGTGTGATAGAGGGAGACCATGAAGGAAGTAGAGAGAAAGATCCCACATGTAAGCAGAAAAACTGAGAACGAAACAGAAGAGACTCTACTTAGAGCATTCTCTAACTTAAACATATTTTACATCTGTGTGTTTGTGTGTGTGTGTGTGTGTGTGTGTGTGTGTGAGAGGACGATTTGCAAGTTGCAAAAATTGGTCCTCACCTTTCACTATTTGGGTTCCTGGGCTGGAACTCATTACCTAGACCAGGCTGGTCTTAAACTTGTAGTGATCTTTATGCCGCTACCTGCTGAGTCCTGGGGTTTTAGGTGTGCAGGACTGTAGCTGACAAGGGGTTCTCGTTTCTTTCAGTTTCTAGAAAGACTGGTTCTCTGTCTCTCCTTTACCCTTCCTTTGTCTGCCTTTAAACATCTGCGTTCCTCAGGACTCCACGCTTTTCCCATCTGCCTGACCCTCCTGTTACCACACTTGAATGCTTTTAATCACCACTGACACACTGATGTGTCCAATCTCTTTCTTCAATCCAAACACAATGGCCCTCCAGTCCGATTTGCCTGAAACTGAATTTACCATCTTCCTCCTTCCCATAAGCCTGCTGATTTCCTCTGTTCATCCTCTTAGTGGCACTATTGTTTACCCACCTACCCAGATGAGAGGCTGGAATCCCTAATGAGTCTAACTCCCTCCCCTCACTCTCCATATCTGCTCAGCTACCAAGGTCTTTTCTATTTTCGTTCTCATCTCTATTCCCTCTGACTGCACCTCACTTCTCAAGTTCAAGCCTCGTCCATGTTTGCTCACAAAAATTACAAAACCTTTGAGCTTCTCTTAGCAGAATTTCAGCTTCCAGCTGTCACAGTATTCTTGCCAGCAAAACTAGCACAAAGCCCAATCTGTGCCTGTAAGACAATTTCTAAACTCCTTAAAATGCCATTCATGTCCTGTCCTGTGAATAATCCGTGCCTCACCCTTAGCTAGTCTTACCACTTCTATTTCCTCCCCCTCCAGTCCTTAAAAGGCTAAGAATAATGGGCTAAGGTCAGAGCTAGGTGGTACAGTGGTTGCCTAGCATGAGGGAGGTCCTGAGTCCAACCGTCTGCCTTGCGGTAAAAAAAAAGTGATATGGGGAGAAGTAGAGGTGGAGGGGTGGTTGAGCTGGTTAGAGCCTACACTGCTTCTTGCAGAGGACCTGACTTCCATTCCCAGAATCCACAGTAAGTATCTCACAACACAACCTGTAACTCCAGCTCCAAGGGATTTTGGAGCCCTCTTCTGGCTTCCAGAATTTTGTGGTAAGAATATTTAAAGGTTGGCTTTCTTAGTGATTTTCAAGAAATAAACCAGCACTCACCAAGCTGTTCAATAGAGCTCCTGTGCTAATTCTACTCACCCTAAACTCTGTATCCTGTGGTGCTCACCTAACTTGCTCCTAGTAACCACCATTCCACGCTACTTCTTTTTTCAAAACATTTATTTATTCATATACATTATTATGTATATGAGTGTTCTGTCTTCATGCACACCAGAAGGAATCTGATCCCATTACAGATGGTTGTGAGCCACCATATGGCTGCTGGGAATTAAACTCAGAACCTCAGGAAGAGCAGTCTAGTGCTCTTAACCTCTGAGCCGCCTCTCTGCCCATCCCCTCTACTTCTAAGAGACCAACTATTTTACTTTCTGCACATAGGGGAGATTATGCAGGGCTTGCTATTCTAGGCATGGCTTGTTTAACATATCAACCATCAAATTCATCCATGTTACCAACAAGACAGGATTTTAGCCATTTAAAAAAATACTAAAATTTTTATGTGTATGGGTATTTTTGTCTGCATGTATGTCAGTGCACCAAGTGTATGTCTAGTGCCCGCAGAGGACAGAGAGAGCAAAGGATCCCTTAGAACTGGAGTTACAAATAACTGTGAGCTGCCTTAAGGGTGCTGGGAATTGAATCTGGATTTTTCTGAAAGAGCAGTCAATGCTCTTAATCACTGAGTCCTCAGCCATTTTTTTTCATGGCTGAGTAGTTCTCCGTCACTGTGTTTACATGAAGGGTCTTGCTGTGATAGCTCAGGCTGGACTAGACCAGGTTGGGCTTTAAAATGACAGCGATCCTCCTGCCTCATAAAACTGTTCTTTATAAGACAGCTAACTCAGTGGTTCCCATATAACAAAGGGATTCTGCCTCCCAGAAGAGGAGTAAGAAACCGTATTCAGACAATTATAGCTCCTCTTACCTGCTATGAGGGAGCAGTGTGCCTAGAGTCTTCTTACTCCTTCCTCAGCTTGCTTGCGCTTTATGATCTGTCCCGGCCGCTAAAACTGCGAAGCCATTTTTGACTCCCATGACAAATTCTTTCTGTTCGGAGCAGCATCTGTCATTTTATGCTCAACAGTAGGTGAAATGAAGTTAAAGAAAGCATGCACTTAAATTATAGCTTTGCCACTCAGTAATGTATTTAACCTCTCGGAAGCTGATGGGCTGGTTTTATTTTTGCCATGCTAGTGACTGAACCTATGGCCATATGCATACATTGCACAAAGGAACTACACCCAAGCTCTTTTTAACTTGAAAAATGAAGATTCCACTCTCAACCTCAAAGAGCTGTTGCTAATATTAAAGATCTCCCTGTTAAGTGCCTGACGAGTGGGTATTCATATGTTAGCTATGTTGCCTCTTCCTCCACCACATGCCCTGTTAGAATGAACCCTTTTAATCAATTAATCAATTGTGCAAGCATCTGTGATGTGTATGCATGTTCACATATGTATGGGTGCACATGTGTATAGGCATGTGCACTCATATGTCTATGTGGAGGGCCCGAGGCTAACATTGGGATTATCCATTACTCTCTACTTTATTGAGGCAGGGTTTCAAAATGGCCACCAATGTGGATAGTCTAGCTAACCAGCTTGCTCCTGGGACTTTGTCTTCATCTTCTTTTTCTAAAAAATAATTTTTATTTTATATGCATTGTTGTTTTGCTTACATGTAAGTCTGTGTGAGGGTATCAGATCTTGGAATTACACT
Organism: Arvicola amphibius; assembly: GCF_903992535.2. Taxonomy (NCBI): domain Eukaryota; kingdom Metazoa; phylum Chordata; class Mammalia; order Rodentia; family Cricetidae; genus Arvicola; species Arvicola amphibius. The sequence continues at coordinate 25,833,656 of NC_052052.2, read as the reverse complement.
CAGTAGCTAACTGCCATTGTGGGTGCTAGTAGTTGAACCTGGATCCTCTTAACCACTGAGCCATCTCTCCAGCTCCTGTCGCCATCTTCCATGTCCACCTGGCTTTCACGTGGGTTCTAGGGATCTGAACTCTGGTCCTCAGGCTTGTGTGGTGGTCACTTTACTCACTGAGCCCTCTTCAAATCCAGAATGAACTGTTTGAGGAAGCTGTTAACTCTTCCATGTCCTGAGTATCGAGGTGGAGATTGTAGGCACTTCATTTGTTATGCATGTCTGATAGCTGGCACAGGAGAAACTGTGCTGGCAGAAAACTAGAAGCCACCTTCACAGGAACTGGTTGTATGCAGGACTTTCTCTCCTGATGAATGAGAGTCCCCAAGAATAAAGTTCAGATTGGGCAAATTCTGCATTATTATCATAACTCAGCAAAAGGTTCATTTTTAAGTTTTAGAGGTCATGAGCTGGGCATGTTAGCTCATGTTAGTAATCTTGGAGTTCTTACAATGGCAGGAGTAAGAGTTTAAGACCAGTCTGGCCTAGACAGGGATACTTTGCCCCCAAACCAAACAAGACAAGAGACTGGAAACCCTGTTTTGTGTGAATTTAGGAAGCTTTAGAGAACTTAAGTCATAAATATAAGCATCTGGCCATACTGTCTTCTTGGATCTTTTGTTTTTATTTGTTTGCTTGTCTTTGAGACACTGACTGAAAAATGTCCCCAACAGGCTCAAGCATATGGACGCCTGGCTCCCAGTTGGTGGCGCTATTTAGGGAGGCCATGCAAGGGCAGACTTGCTGGAGGAAATTCATCCCTGAGAGCAGGTTTTGAGAATTTACAGCCTTGCCTCATTTCCAGATCACTTTCTTCTTCAAGCTTGTGGTTGAAGACGTGATTTCTCAGCTTCTTGCTGAGGTTGTCTGCTGCCACATTTGCATGCTGTTGTGGACTCTCCCTCTAGAACCACAAGCAAAGGAAAAACCACTTCTCCCATAGGCCATTTTTGGTCATATTTTATCCATCAAGAGAAAAGTAGCTAATACACAGGGTCCCACTCTAAAGCCCAGGATGAACTCAGAATTGTAATAATGTTCCTGACTCAGCCTCCCAACTTCTGGAATTACTGGAGTGAGCCACCACACCTCACCAGTTTCCTTAAAATATCACTCAATCAGAGCTTCCCTTCCCATTGAGAGCAGTACCTAGAACCCTGATTAATCTTGTCGAAGTTTCCATATATGAAGTGGTGCTGGGAGCCCTTCAAAAACTCCCAAATGGCAATCCCTAAACACAGGGAGACCCAGAATTAAACACGGTTGTTTCACTTCTCTTCTTTGTCCAGTTTCTCAAATAGATGAAATTGTTTTTTTTAAAGTAGCCATGTATGATGCCATTACAATATATTCCATATTTATTACACAATTGACAAGAAAAACAACTTTTAGCACAAGAATGCCAATTTATCTCTCCCATCCACCCCCCTACCCATCTTTTTGGACACATGAACACAAAATATCCCTGCAGGCCAAAAAAAATTTTTTAAGCAACCATCACCTTATCTCACACAGGGATACAAACCCTTCCTTAATTGCTTACAAAGTACCTCGTATTGCTAGAAACAGATATCCAGTCCAAATTAATAAAATACATTTTAAAACATTACAAGTCTAACCATAGAGAAACAAAAACCACACCGTTAGATGAACAAACAAACATTTTCAGCCAGTAGACACAGAAAAAATATGTATCTGTCAATAGCAAGGGAAAAGAAAACAGTTGGCCAATAAAGATCTTTCCTTTAATTTTACAAGAAAAAATTCTTGGAGTTGAAGCAATATTAATACAATGCCCTTAACCTCCACTTTCTTAAAATGAAAGCTGAGCTGCCACCTTGCTAATGAGCAAGAGAATCGTATAATATATCCACAGAGGGTGACTAGGGTAGAGAGGGTGAGCCTTGCTAAAACAGTGGATTATCTTTTCCCAGGGGAAGGAATAGGCAGCTGAGTCAGGTGGGTAAGGGCACAGGATATAGATCGGGCATCGGATGCTAAAATACAGGTCATACAGAACATGCCTGCTTGTAAGTCATCACCTTTGGAAGCAGCATATAGAATTTACAGTAGGAGTGAATGTGGTTTGCCTGCCCAGAACGCTAGCTGCATTAAGCCAGCTGGTTCACTTCATAAACGGCTCAGGACTCAACAACTAACAACAACAAAATATAATTATTTCAACATTTGGGTCTTCCCCACTCTTAATGTCCTCTGCTCCCTAGCCCCAAACTGTTATTCTTCAGCGTTGCCATACTGCAATCTTTCACACTACTTGACAGTGCCTAAATAGGCTGCGTTTAGGAAAACCAGACAGCCTAACACTACTTCTAGAGAATGCACACCTCCCATTGATTGACACATGCATAACGATTCAGTCAGTTTCGAGTGGAGAACTATTTGAACTGTCAACCCTAATTAAATTAAAACTATGCTTGCGACACTATTACTGCAGTTCTGATTCTGCAGGGATCACCTCTTAACTATTCACCCCTCAGCAAGCTTTTCCCCAACAATCCTAATTCTTCCATATTTCTTTCCATTTGTCCAAAGCAACAGCATCACACCCTTAATGGTACTGTTTTCCTACAAAAACTGGCCTCTGGCTTTTCTTCCACCACCACACTAATAGGCCACAGCATACTAGGACAGGTTGAGGTGTTTCAGGTATTTTGTTCAAGGTCAAGCATGGAACCCAACTGCAGGCAAATGGATCAGGGCTTCTGGGCACCCAGCTTGCTTCCTGTTCCATCATGCAGGAAGATGGCAAGACTTTCTTCTGTGCATTGTTAACCAGTGAGACTGCGGCACTCAAGTGCAGGTGTGGTGCCTGCTGGCCAGCCAGCCAGCTAGCCAGCCACCAAGAGTTCTTCACGCCACAGGCTCCAGGTGAGTCCTCATTCTCCTAAAAAGCTCCCACTTTTTTTCCTCCTCTTGGATCCAGAGCGGCTGTGCTGAAGAGTATTTTCTGTGCTCTCCCTGAATGAGTGTGAACAAAAGGGGCAGCCAGCCATTGATCAACATGTCCAGATTTGTATTATCCAAGTGAGGTATTCGCAAAAAAAAAAAAAAAAGTATCAGCCGCCTTCACTCCTGCCTTCGTTGTGCTTCAGCCACAGGACTTGCTTTCCCCCACTGTCTGCAGAGATTAAGGATGTCTGCACTCATCCTCACGAGCTAAAGTACTCGATGGACATTATAAAACTCTCTCAGAGACCAGTTCAGCTAATGCTGGTGGCACTGCCGAGCAACAGCACATGGAAATGTAAACATTAATGTATTTACAAGCTTGTTGAAAAGACTGAAGGAGAACAGTGCTATGTATTGCTGGGATTTTGAGAAGGCTAGTTCAACAGATTTGGATCTTGAATCAACTAATGAGTTCAAGCAAACATCCTTCACCATCTGATCCAGTGTTTCCCACCAATGGTTTCTAGATAGAGACAACAAAATTGTTTTCAGTATATTGTGTTTGTCTCTTCCCAGCTCCTTCCTCAGCTCAAGGAGTGGGGCTCTCCAGAGAGCCTCTTATCTTTCACCCCTTGCCCTTCGGGGACAGAGTAAAATGTGGGTTGGGAAACCCTGGGTGGAACTGCCTAGACTATGTAACGCTTGTCCTTTACAAAGTATTATCTACATTAAATACAGAATCCATTTCCCCTAGTTTCTAATGATGCTTGCTTTGTATCAACTCCCTTTGCTGGACAAGAAAAGGAGTCCTGTCTTCCTGTGAGGGAGTCCAGACTCTACAGAAAAAGGGGAAAAATCAACTTCTTCCACATAGTTTTAGCTGAAAAAGAGGAAGGCAAAGCCACCAAGCACATTTCAGGCTGAGAGAAGAGCAAACAGAACTGTACTGTAAACAGCTGTGTGCACAGCCTTAATTCCCAGGGAAAACGAGCTTTTTACATGCTGGTACTTTTTTTTCTTTTTTAAGTCCAGCATCACTCAATGTGCCTTATACATTGGCAAAGCCTGGCTAATTAGGAAGTATCCTGGTTCCAGCTTATCTTAAAAGAAAAAAAGGTGACAGGTCACAGACTATGATTATAAAATAGGTTTAAAAAAAACAAACAATTATTTAAAAGGGTGTGGAAATATATGTCTTTATCAACTGACTGGTTACAGAATATCCAGGTTATGATATATTAAGAAATAGTTGATAAAATCATACCAAAATTTAATCTATAAAACTACCTTGTTGGGGGAGAAAAGGGAGGGGCCTTAAAAATGCTTATTGCCAAAGTTAACTTTCTATGAGAGAAGTTTAAAAATCATTTAGATCTAACAAACCACATAGCAGCATAAAATGGGCACTTTAAAAAACTTGGAAACATACTAAAAGCTAATTTTTTTCCAAATAGGGAGAACTTTTTACTTTTGACCATGGCAGTGCTATCTGTCCCTGTGACACGCATCACACTTGATTATGTCATACACTCACAAAAGCCAGACACGTAAGAGAACTGCCTGTTTGAATCTGCAGCCAAATATAGTGCAATTGCCAGGCAACCTGCACTCCACAGCACAGGCCTGAAGAGATCAGTAAGATAAAGCAGTGAAAGTAATAAAATTCTGTAAAACTTTCAAAAATTAATGCTCCTTAAAGGCATTTACAGTGGCGAAGTCAGAAATCTCCATTAAAAAGTCTATGGGCCCACCCAATTAAAAAGTTGCATGGAAATGAAACAGGTTGTTTGGTTTTTCTCTCCCACTTATGCATACACCCCACTCAATGAACAAAGAAAAGGGAAATACTCCTCATATAAGACTAGATGCGGTGAATACCACAGCTAGCAAAATATCCCACAGAAACCCTCCTTTGAAAATAAGTCCTTTAGAAAGTCAAGGCTGATCAGCCTTTGCACGCTGAGGTAAAAATTTTGTCCAGTGCATCAGAAAGCATAATCTATGAGTTTCTATTTCATTTTTTTCTTTAAAAAATGGCTCAATTTTGTTGATGCATCAGACAGGGCTGCAAAGTACAGATTCAGTGCAACTAACTGTTCCGAGCTGCTGGTAGGGGACCACCTGAAATCAACGTGGCACTATCTAGAGGCAGTAGGCATCTGAAACATTTGAGGATGCGTAGGATGCCAAATTGGTTGAGTTCTTTTCCAAGAATCTCAGGCAAAATACATAGTGTGCTGGGTATCATGGTGGATCTGCACAGCTTTAGCCAAAGCCTGAGGGTCCCGGCCATTGCTCTGTCCTGACACGTGACTGCCTTCCGCACTATAATGAGAACAAAACAAAAAACCAGGTGTTAAGAGAAGACAGCATTCAACTTCAGTGTTTCAGGTAGCACACATAGTACTGGATTCAAGAACATCTTGAGCTCAGACTGGGTTACTAAAACGATTTATGTTTCCCTAGACATGCTTGTTCAACTGAAAAATACAGTACGACTTATTTAATGGATGGTTGTAATAATTAAATATAACGATGTTCACAAAAACCAAGTGTTTAATAGCACTTACATAAGGACTTCTACTGTCCCTTCTGTCTACTTAGTTCCTACTCATCCTTCAGGCCTCAATTATAAGTCATTTCCCTCTTAGAAGTCTTCCCTGACTCCCAAGTTCAGGTCAGGGTTACCTAGAATGTTTTTTATAGACAGTTGTGGTTTCCTTTTATAGTACTAGACACAACCAATATGAAATTGTCAATTGGGACATTACTAGGTACTATTGGGTAGTTTTTTTTCTCCACTGCAATAAAATCTCCAAGAAAAGAGCATTCTTCTTCTCTTCCCCCTCTTCTTCCTTCTTCTTCCTCTTCTGAGACAGGATCTTACAATGAAGGCTCCACTGTCCTCAAACTCATAGAAATCCTCCAAGGCATGCACCTCCATGCCTGGCTTAACTTTGTTTTTACTTGCTAATACTAGATTTCTAAATTAATGAGTCTATGCCTATCAGAGTGTTCACAACTTTAAACATTCATCTTCGGGGTATTATGTAACATAGGAGTTTGGCAAACCATCCCTTTTTCAGTGCTGAGGACTCAATCTATGGCTTCATGTATACTAAGCACAACACTCACCACTGAGTCACACCTTGGCCTCTGACCTCTCTCTAAATGATGATTAGTATCTAATCACCATTGATTTCATCCTTTCCTCCCCTGCCTGCACTATTCTATCCCAGGAACAGCTATTTACATTTAACAAAAACAATCTTATTCTAACACAGTTTTCTGCCCTATGCCTGCTGTTTCCTTTCAATATGCTCCAGTCAAAGAAAACTTACTCTTGTCCAAAATGCCACTGGTTCTCTTTCCTTTATGTCCACTGTCCTCTCTGCCTGGAAAATCCTTTCCTTTGTACAGTTAAGCCCTGCTCACCCAGCTCTAAAATCCCTACCAGCCTTTCCTCTGATCTCCCACTGAAGCTATCTATACTGTTAGACCAGTTGTCAGTTTTCTATTCACCTGTAGATCTTCATATTGAAACATAAAATACCTGCAGGCAAGAAACAAGGCTTACTAATCTTGATATTTTCTAGTTCCTAGCACAGTACTGGCACACAGTACCAAATAAATGTTTTAAATAAATGTATGTATATTGGAGAATGCAAAGAACAGAGACACAGCTGGGTGTTTTCTGTAACAGCGTATTTTCAATCCCTTATAGAATAGACTTGCAATGGAATGTCTACTATTTAGCAACTGAGTGGGGAAGAGCCCAGAAACTGCTATACTTCACAGACTGTCATTTGGGAAAGAAAATTAATGCAAAGAGCTCCCATTTATTGGTAGCTCAGTAACAGGTCAAATGTCTGAGTCCTTTGAGATCTCTATCTGGGAATGAGGATACTCACCCCTTCTGTTTTCCCATAAGCCCTGGCATACTCTGGTCATTTCTGGATTGTACTGGAAGCAAAATGAACTATGTGGGACTCCCTCATGCATGAATTGGAGTCCATAGGCTGCGACTACTCTGACTGGAACCAGGGTGCTATGCTGGCCACCTTTGGAGGCTTCCTGGGACCTCAGCAGAACTGAAATGCAGTTAGTTCTATGTGAAAACCACAGGCAGCTCCAAAGGAGACTCTGTTAGAAACACAACACAAGTTTAAACAAGCCTGAGCTCTTCTTGGACCAAAAGTCACATTAAAAGCTCTCAAAGTCTTGTACAGTTTTGATTGTTCCTTGTAGGTTAAACCTTAAAAGGACATATAAATCTTTAAGAGCTTTCTGCATAGCTTGTTTTTTAAAACATGCTTCCACACAGGAAGAGAGTTTTATTGATGAACTTGCCTGTCATGATCTTTATCCACCAAATGATACCTTGCCCGAAATGCTACCAGCCGCGCATAATATGCAGGGGCAGGAATGGAGACCGAGCGTGTGCACCTCACGTAGGTATGACAGAGCTGGTAAGTCAGCAGCTGAAGTTCATCTGCAGTGAAGCAGTTGTCATCCCACAAGACCTGGTAATGTGAAGGACGGCTGGTTCCCTGAAGGGAAAGTGTTAGGACTTGGCTAGTTAGGAGAAAAGAGGAACTGAGATCTAAATATTAAGCTCGACAATATCTCTGCCTCACACACCTACAAGTAGATCTCTGGAGCAGAGCAGTTAACAAAGCCAAGCATAGTGTCTAATGACAAGTCTCCTCAAGCTGGCTGCTGAACTGGCAAATATCTCCCTATCAGGTCAGCTTCCAAATTACCTGAATTCCTGCATGACTGCAGAGGTAAAAGTCAAACTCCGATGGATGTGTGATGGTACTATCCACTGTAGTGCCTGCTGGGACATTGCCACTTTTCCCCACCTGTTAAAAAGATATGTAATTTTTAAAAATACAATTAATCATCTGAGTAACAAGCTAGTTTAAGGCCAGTTTTTTCCTTTTATGCATTAATTGGTAACAAATTAGCAAATTGTTCTTATGTGAAGTCTCAAAACTAGATTAATTCAAGATGTTAAGCCAGACATTGTGATCCACACCTGTAACCTCAGCATTTGGGAGGTTGAGGTTGGAGGATTGTTTTAAGTTCAAGGTCAGCGAGGTCAGCTTGGGCTACACTGAGACCCTGCCTCAAAAAAAAAAAAAAAAAAAAAAAACCCAAGTTGGATTCCATTGTAACTTTTCCTTAGCTCAGCCCCATCTAAAGCACTTTCTCAAGCACGAGTCCACAGCCTCTTTTGGGGAATACAAATAATGACTTTTTTTTCTGAGACAAGGTTTCTCTGTAGCTTTGGAGCCTGTCCTGAAACTAGCTCTTGTAGACTAGGCTGGCCTCAAACTCCCGAGTGCTGGTATTAAAGGCGTGCACCACCACTACCTGCTGTATAGTTTTATACAGCAATATTGCCACATATTTATAGATACACTCTGTAGGCAGAGAAGGGAGAACAGCATTTAAGGAATGGGAATGTAGCTGAGTTGTTAAGTACTTGCTTATCGTGAACATGAGTAAGACCCTGGGTTCAAGCCCCAGCACTGCAACAAAAACAAACAAATAAACAAACAAACAAAAATCCACGATAGATAAACTTCCCTGGAAGAAACGACTTTCATTCCTCATTTGAGAGAAGAGTAATGGCACCTGTCACACACAGCTTTCAGTAAAAGATAAGATGAAAATCTTTGAACCGGTTCACCAGGTTCAGCAAAACTCATACTCTAATGGAGTCAGTCACAAGAGCTCCCCCAAAGGATTTCCGGAAGCCCACATGAGCTGGAGACTGAGAAGACAGCTCAGATCCAGGCCAGTCCTCACAGCCACACACTGTGAATGGAACTGAACATCTTTGTGCTTCAGTCTAGTCATCTATGATATCTGGTGATGACCCTTTGTAGATCTAAAAGTCTAAGGTTCTTCCACAACAAAAACACTGAAATCAAACTTGTAGAAAGGCACAGGGGGTAGGGGGGAGAGACATGACTCCACAAATGCACTGAACAGAAAAAGAATTAAATCTTGTTATTCAGTCTGTGTCTTCTGTTGTTCAGTAGAATTTAATATGAGAAAGTTTAATTAGCACAGAGATATTCATTCCCACAGGGTTTATTTGACTCCTTTCTAACAACCATCCCTTCCAGCTACGGATCATGTAACAATGAATATAAAAACTTGGAGTTACGAAGAATTCTTCTTTTAAATTCATATTAAGCTTAGGTATCTACCCAAGCCAGAGAAAGTATAACTGAGTCACAGTACCTCCTACTTATCTCAAGTTACGGCTTCAGTTACTTGTGGTCAACCAAGGTCCAAAATATTATCATAGCGCAAAGAGACTGGAGGTATTCTGAGAGTGACAATGTTCACATAACTTTTTGTTATCTCTGTGTTTTTGAGACAAGATCTGTATGTACTTAGTTTGTAGGCCAGGCTAGTCTCCAGCTCTCAGTCCTGTCATCTCAGTCTTCTAAGTGCTGAGATTACAGGTTTGAGACACCACGTCTGGTTCACATAACTTTTATTGTATTATTAATCTCTTACTATTCCTAATTTATAGTTTAAACAGTGTCACAGACATGTATATTAGGATAGAATGGTCCTGCATCTTTTCTGAAAGTATGTCATTTAGGAGTATTAGTTTATAAGGTGTGCTTAAGTGTTTCCTGTCAAATTTGAGGAATACTGCATTAAATCAGTTTATAAGGTTTTTTTTTTGTTTGTTTGTTTGTTTTGTTTTTCGAGACAGGGTTTCTCTGCAGCTTTAGAGCCTGTCCTGGAGCTAGCTCTTGTAGACCAGGCTGGTCTCGAACTCACAGAGATCCGCCTGCCTCTGCCTCCTGAGTGCTGGGATTAAAGTGCGCCACCACTGCCCGGCTATAAGGTTTTTTTTTTTTTTAAAGAGGGAGAGTATAGGTCAATGGTATAGCATTTGCCTGCTATGTGTGAGACTGTGGGTTCAAAGTCTAGCAACACACACACTTTCCTAATATGTAATTTCTCAAAAACTATTATTTAATTAAATATAATCTTTAAGATGACACTAGGATGGATGGCATTTCCAATCTTATTTTACCACAGACACTCTTTTTTAAAAAGTCTTTAAAGATACCAGGTGGTGGTAGCGCACGCCTTTAATCCCAGCACTTGGGAGGAGGCAGAGGCAGGTGGATCTCTGAGGGAGGCCAGCCTGGTCTACATAGTGAGTTCCAGGACAATCAGGGCTACACAAAGAAACTCTGTCTTGAAACCAACCAAACAACAACGATGAAAACCAAAAACCAACTCTAGAGTTCTACAGATGAAAGCCTAAAGCTATGTGTATGAGGCCAGGGAAATGGAAACCAGACACTGAACTCAGTAAGTATTGCTTGAGCATCCAAGTTAGGCTTCACAGCAAATGTTGAGTCTAAGAGCCAGAGGCAGAAAGAATAAAGTGCCTTCCACAACCCAAGTATTTTAGTGCAATGTGATGCAGGTCGCTGGAAGGCACTAGGATGGCTGGCAGGGATGGAGTAATTACACTAAGTCTTAAAAGGTAAGTAGGCATTGAAAAGGAAGGCAAAACCTGGTATGGTGGCACACGCCAGTACTCTCAGCACTCAGGAGGCTTAGGCAGGAAGGGTGCAAATTTGAGGCCATCTTAAGTACAAAGCAAAACTTTGTTTCTAAATGAATAGATAAAATGGAATAAAGACTGAAAACACTGTAAGCACCCCTAAGCCCAGAAACTTAAAGAGTAAACTGTAGCACATCCATATTATCACATCTGAACTCAGCAATAAAAAAGAAATGTTACTGATACACATAGCAACAAGGGTGATACTTTAATACATTATTCTAAATAAGAGAAGCCAAAATCAAAAGCTACATGTTTCTATTAATAGTTATATGACACTCTAGAAAAGGAAAATTATAAGCTGGAAATACCTATCAGTGTTGCCAAAAGTTAGAGGAAAAGGTTGAGTACAAAAGGTTTTTCTGGGGCTGGAGAGATGGCTCGGAGGTTAAGAGCATTGCCTGCTCTTCTAAAGGTCCTGAGTTCAATTTCCAGCAACCACATGGTGGCTCACAACCATCTGTAATGGGGTCTGGTGCCCTCTTCTGGCCTGCAGGCATACACACAGACAGAACATTGTATACATAATAGATAGATAGATAGATAGATAGATAGATAGATAGATAGATAGATAGATTTTTTTTTTTTAAAAAAAAAAGGTTTTTCTGGTGACACAGACCTCTAAGTCTGGCCACTCAGGAGGTGCAAGCAGGAGAATCTCCAATTTAAGGCTTGCCCAGGCTATAGAGTGACTTCAAGATCAAACTAGGCAAATTAGTGAGACCCTGCTGTAGTGATATTTTCTTTGTGTTTTAACAAATAAAGCCTGCCTGAAGATCAGAGTGCAGAGCTAAGGTACTAGAGGCCAGGCAGTGGTGGCACACACCTTTGATCCCAGGACTCTGGAAACAGGCAGAAGAATCTCTGTTAGCTCAAGGCCACCCTGGACTACATGAGATTGAATCTGTCTAAAGAGAAACAGAGCTCACACAAAGGTGATCCCAGCACTTTGGGTCCCATGCCTTTAATCCTAGCACTAGGGAAGTGGAGACAGGAGTGATATGTCTGGGTGGAGAGAAGAATATAAGGAAGGAGGAGACCAGAGCTCAGATGCAGTCTGAGGTTTGGTGGAGACAGATGCAGTCTGAGGATGAAGTCTGAGAACAGGATCGCCCCTTTGGACTGTGCACTGGTAGAGGTAAAAGGTTTCTCTAGTGGCTGACCCCACTGCTTCTCTGATCCTTCAGTCTTCATCCCCTAATATCTGGTTTCAGGTTTTATTTATTAAGACCAATTAGAATTGTGCTATACTCTGTCTCAAAATAAAAGGTAAAACGGGGATAGGGGATATGGCTGAGTGACAGAGCATTTGCTTATATATGTGAGGCCCTAGGTTCAATGTTCAACAACATTTAAAAAAGATTTGATATAAACAGAATTATATGCATTTGTCTCAACCATTAAGTACAACTACATTCTAAAAAGGTTGAATTTTACTGTATCTGTAGTAGACCTTAACATAAACAACAAAAAGGAGTGGGCTGAATGTGCTCATTCCAGAAAGGAGAACACAGTAGGACATGGGGACATAAGAAGACAGACATGAATATGCTGTTTAGGCTCCCCTGGAAGAGCATGAAGGAGCAGAGGAAGGTGTTTTGTATGCAATGGAAAGCACATGAAGACTTCTGAGAAGTGATGTGTTTTAGAAAGCAACCCCTGGCTGCAGGATGAAAGAGCAAAGGCAATGAAGAGACTGCTGGAGAGTCCCGCACAACAGACCAGTTCCGCCTAGGGTCATGGAAATACATGAACTTGAGGTAAGAGAGATTTGGGAGTAGAACACAGGGAACCATTGAAGAAACTGGACATGGCAAGGACAATAAGGCAGGAGAACAATTTAAAAATGATTCTGAAGTTTCCAGCTTGGCAAACATTAAACACAGTGATGCCAAGTAACAGAATCTAAGGAGAACTCAGGGAGGTTCTGGATGGGGATTAAACGAGAAGTGGGAAGTTTGGACGTGTTTTGTCTGACATGCCTATGGTAGACTGTATTACTGGTGCCAAATATTTCTGTGCCCCTCCCTGGAGGAAGATTATACAGTTCCACCCAGCTATCACAGGAGTGGCCATGTGAATTGCTTTGATGATAAAATGTGGCACTTCAGGGTAGAAGCTTTAAGAACCAGCATACAGCTTGTCTTGTGACTGGCAAGGTTCCAGATGGATTCTGTCAGTCTGGGTTCCAAAGGGAGGACAACAGGGTTGCAGCTGCAGTAGGGCCACAGTGACTGTGTAGTATGAACAAGAAATGAATCTTTGTCAGCCACAAGGATGGGTTCTTGTTATCACCACCACACAGCCTGGTCTGTGGAGACTGGTGCACCACGCACAGAGTATCTGAGTGAACATGTCTGGTAGATAACTAAAAGTACAAATCAGGAGTCTGACAGGACAATCTAGGACAGAAATATGGATTTGGAGTTAATAAGCAAGTGAGCCTAGAAAAGTGGATGATGCTGAAGACAGTTACTAAAAACAGGAAAAGGGTCACTGAGGGGCTGGAGAGATGGCTCAGTAGTTAAGAACACTTGCTCTTTCAGAAGACCTGGGTTTGGTTCCCAGCAACCACACTCCTGACACCCATCTGTAAATCCAGTTCTCAGGAATCTGCCCCCCTCTTCTAACCTCTGTGAGCACCAGGCATGAATGTAGTGCACATACATATATACATAATACATACATACATACATACATACATACATATATACATGAACCAAAACACTCATGTACATTAGATAAATAAATCTAATTTTCTTAAGTAAAGATAATCTGACTACAGAAGTGAGTAAGAAGCCTGGGAAGTCATATTGTTAAGGCCAGAGAAGGCTGTGTTGTCATAAGTGTGGCTAAGAGGTCAGTGTGGGACTCTGACTTGGTAGGATATGAAGGTACAGAGGCAACACTTCAGTTCTCTCTTGAATTTCCTACTTCCTGAAAATCAAAGTATGAAGTTTGAGGTGAGGGTACACTTCACAGCAAGTCAGGTGATTATTCTTCTAAAAGAAAACTTACAAAAGAAAAGGTGGAAGAGCACGCGTACACAAGAGAGAGAGAAGAGTTAACAGATGTTTATTGAGAATTGAACAACCTTTGTAACATGAGAAGGTGGCCATGGAATAAGAAAGATGAGGGTCTGTGAGTTGGTTCAGTGTCTAATGACCTGCATTCCATCTCTGGAACCTAGATATGAGTTGTCCTCTCTCTCACATACATACATACACACAAATACTCCTCTCCCTCCCTCCCTCTCTCTCTCTCTCTCTCTCTCTCTCTAAATTAACTCATTAATACAATTTAAATTTTTGAAAAGAACAAGGAAGACTAAAACTTTAAAAAATAGTCTTTATGAAGTGAGTGAGGCTCTAGAGAAGGCAGAGAGAACTGGAATCAAAAAGCACAGATGGGGAGATTAGCCTGAGATTTGAGGAAGGAGACAAAAAATCACAGAATCACATTGGAAAGGAGAGGATAGGTAACCAAGAAAATCCATGCCTTCCAGGTCCCATCTTCCCAGAAAACAGAAGGTAGGATTCAGAAGGCAGTACTGTCTGTGCAGAAAATAGGTCTTTGTTAGCATTAAGACACCAAAGATAGGGACCAACACTTAAGGGAAATAAAGCAATAAAAAAAAATCACAGCATTTAAGGTTTAAGATTTGCTCTTATGTGTTTACAACATGGTTCATGTCAAAACAAGTGATTTGTTCAGCCAGCAACTCCCATCAGCCTGAGAGTGAAGCAAAGTAAATAAATAAGCAAGTAGATATATTTTGGAGTTGGAGGCAGGCAAGAGGCATGTTCGGAGAACTGAAGATACTGGTCAGAGTATAAAGTAAACTAAAGAATTGGAACCTTCAATCCTGAATGATGGTAAAGAAGAGAGCTGTAGGAAAAAGATAGCTCAGGATCTGGAGAAAGGTCAGCGGTAAACTACTTCCCACCATATGTGAGGCCCCGAGGTCCATTCCCAGCACTGGGAGTAGTGGTCGATCATCCAGGTCCTGGGTTCCTCTCCACTCCACAGTGGACTGCATGGATAGCAAGTTTACAGTAGAGCAAAGAGGAAACCATGGCAATAAAAGATGGGTGACGGGGTATTTTCTGCTTCAATTTTAGGCAAGCATTCAGATAATCTGTATTATCAAAATCTAAGAATTACTACTGAGTCAGAGTAGAACAATTAGTGAACAAAAATTTACTATAAACTGACTATAGATCTGGGGACTGTGGGGGAAAGAACTTGGATCTCTTGCAATTGACAAAACAAAAATAAACGTCTCATCCTTGGAAAAGAGACAGTTTTTGCCCTAGAAAATAATTGGAGGAGCCAGCAAGCTTACATGATTAAGCAACAGAAAAGATCTAGCCCTTGCTATGCCTGGACAAGATGAAATAATGTCATGAGAAACAGTAAAAAAGCAGTCATCCAACATAATATTCTTATAGCTTACCCACTTTAAAGATAAATATCAAATAATAAATAAAATCAATGGAAAATGTTCTTTATTAAGTGCTGGGAATTATACCCCAAATTAACAGTAATTTATTAATTTACTCTTCCGTACTTCATGAAATAGATTCTATTTTTACTCATGTGAGGGTGGCTGCATTGCGAGAGAATACTGTACTGCCTATTGCCTTCCAGGACATGACCAAATTCAAAACTTAAAGAGCAGTTACTACAGAATGCAGACTGATTTCACAGTAACATTGAACTGGCAATTCCAAATCCTGGAACTGGAGAGGTGGCTCAGTGTGTAAGAGCACATGCTTCACAATCCTGAGGACTGAAGTTTAGATCACAGCACCCACATCACAAAATAAGTGTCTCAGCAAATGCCTGTAACACTGGGCCTGAAGGGTACCAGAGACAGGAAGAACACTGGGGTTCACCAGCTTCTAGCCAAGAAAATACGAGTCCCAGGTTCAAGGAAAGACCCTGCTTGCTTCACAGGAATTAGCAGAGACAAATAGAGGGGAACACTGACGCCCTCTTCTGGCCTCTATGTCTGCACCTACACACATTCGCATGCTCAAACACTCACACACACACACACACACACATACATGAATGAAAAATCCTAAGTCAAATTATAAGTTTTCATGTGGCTTAGAGAAGTGAAGTCTCTTGCATGTGGTTAGTAAGTATGACACCAGAGTCATTCCAAGTCGCTATCCCAGTGATGTAAAATCACTGAGGACATTCTGCTTTACACCCGAGAACTATCACTCATGCTTTAGAAGTAAAAAGCAGCAAAAACACATGTGAAGCCCTGGGTCTGATGTCCATGAAAACACACACAGCACCCCATTTTGAAGTATTATACTGTAATGTACCTGACATGTCTCTTCTAGCCACCACCCCTCAGCACTACACGAACAGCCCTGATGGTTGGTCAGTGCTGACTGCCAACTGACAAGGTCTACAATAACCTAGGAGACAAATCTCTGGGCGTGTCTGTAATGGAGTCTCTAAATTAGGTTAAATTTCAGTTTTGTTTTTTTGAGACAGGGTCTCATAAAGACCCATTGCCTCTATCTCCCAAATCCATTACTGCCCAGCAAGACGCATTCATTCTTAAAACTCCTGTTATCCAGAACTTGTCATCAAAGTTCAACTTAGTTACTAAGTTACCATTAGACACAGCGGGTTTCAGAGAAATTCACTGTCTACATCTACTCAAAGCCACAGTTACTGCCACACAGTCAGAGGAGGAAGCTCTCAGCATGACTTCTTACCCTTTCTGTTTTATCTGCACAGAAGAGGCGTGTGTGATGTCTCTTTTGCACCACAATGTAGGTTATTCCTGGTCGATAGTCTTCCTCCAAGCTTATACAAGCCTTTCGAATTGCTATTAGCTCTGGCCAAGCTACCTAGGAGACAGAAGGGGAATTTTGTTTGACGGAGGTCTCCGTTCTCAAGCGGCAAGCTGAAGAGTGCTGGGAGGAGGGCACAGGGCTGAAGGGAGCACCTGTTTCATCTGTCCCTCCGACACCCCTCCACGGTAGTAGATGATGCGAGTGGGCTTGAAGCGCGTGGACTTGTAGAACTGGATCAGCAGCTCCCGAGCCATGCTCGTCAGGTCCTGCACCACCTCCTGACTGTAGAGGAGCTCCTGGGCAGTCTCCTGCCGAGACGTCTGCACCCGCACTGTGGCACAGTACCGGCTCGGGTGGCCGTCCATGCTGCCCACCACGGCTGCAATAGAAGGCTTCTTCCCATCCCCAGCAGGTGGATGAGTGACATCTGCTCCCAGGAAGATGACAGGCTGCTGGAACACTGAAGGCCTGTCCAGATTTAAGAAAACAGTGCCACTCAAAACATATGGGTACAAATCTCTGAGTCTAGAAAAGTATATCACCAAGATAACTGCCATCTTAGAAAAGAGGACCTGTGCCCGATAGTAAGGAACACGAGCCTTCCAAAGCCCAAATCTCTTTAAGTTGTGAAATTTAAAGAAGAGAATCAAATTATTTTTTTCTGTTTTATTTTATACATATTTATCACTTATATCATATATTTTACTTACTTATTTTATTTGCACACAGACCCATACAAACATAATCCCTACAAGAGTAGGAATTTTATTAAATCTTAGTCATTACTAGTACCTAGAACATTGCTTAGCCCATACTTGGCACTTGGTAAATATCTGTTGAAAACACAAATTCATTCCGTGTCACTGATTCCTCTATCTGTGGAATCAAAGAAAAATATGAGTGCTTTTCTGGAAAAAGCTAGACCCAGGGCCCTGCATACACTAGGCAAGTGCTCTGCCACTCAGCTCCATCTCAGACCTTAGTTTTGTTTTGTTTGTGAGACAGGGTCTCACCGTATAGCTTTGGTTGGCCCAGAGCTCACTATGTAGATCAGGCTGGCCTGACACTCATAGCCATTGGCCTGCTTCAGACTCCTGAGTGCTGGGATTAAAATATAAACTATCACACCCAGATAAATCCTTGGTTTTCTTTTTCTGTCTTTCCTTTTTTTTTCTTTTTTGAGACAAGGTCTTGCTATGTGGCCTAGATTGACTAGGAATTCACAATTCTCCTGCCTTATTTTACCCATAAGTAATGGTGTGTACCACCATATCTGGCTGGAAGCTGTGCCTTTTATCATAAATCATGTAATTTAGATTTTAAATAAAAGTATGAAAAAACCAATCATGGCCTTACCTTTGATGAGGTACAAGCACATTGTTAATTCCTCCAAGCTTTGCGTTTATCTTCAGGCAAAGGTTGGAAAGGGTCTGGGGCGAGGTCTTGACAACATTTTTGACCTGGACACATTGTGTGGCCATACCTAAAAGGGTATCTCCAACTCGTTTCACCTCCGCTATAAAATAAGTCAATAAATTAGTTCCCTTTAAAATGCTTAATCACCTAATATGAGTAAAGGAAAAAGTTCTAAACATTAACTTTCACCAGCCACAAAGTGCTAGGCGCAGATATCAAGTGCCAGCACTTTTATCTGCTACACCCACTGAGCAGCCTCCTCTTTCCTGGCTTGCTGCAGCTCTGGAAGCCAGCCCACTTCCTTTATTCTTCAGGTGCTGCTTGCCACCACTTGCGTGGTCCATTGAGGTTTCTTCTCCTCGGAACTAGTCTGGTAAAGGAATTAATCTCCTGGCTCCTCCCTTCTTAGAGCACACACCAGCCTTTTGAATTTTCTCTTTTTCAAAACATAAGCAATAAATAGGAGGTTACAAAAGAAGACAGAGGGTTGGAGGTGTTGGACAAAAGCTTAAGGGCTAGTCTGCAGTCTTTACTTGGGGGGTAGCCAAGAGAAGAACCTGAGCCCCTCTTCTAACAGCAGATATAAACTAAGTACATCCTATTCTAGAAGCAGCAGCCCCCCATGTCTATTCTCCCCACTCTGATATTCTGCTTTTCACTAGAATATTCTACTTCTTCAAGTTCCCTGCACTATGGAAGGCCTACACAGCATTTCCTGCCCCTTTGTCTAGTCACCTCGTCCCAGAAGGCTGTGTGGGGCCTCATGGCTGGTTGTGTGCAGATGCAGAGAGAAAAGCATGGTGGCAGCATCCTTGTAAACAGTGTCTGCTCTACCAAGTTGGGTCTTGGAGTAAAGATGATGTGGCTATATGGAGCAGAGGCCACTGTCTATCATGAATAGACACAAAAGAACAGGTAATAAATCTTGGCCTGGATGTGGCTCAGTGGATTGAGCACTTCCCTACCATGTACGAAACCCTGGGTTCAATCCCCAGCACCACATAAATCATGTATAAAGGTTCATTCCCAGAATCCGAGTATTGGGAGGTGGAGGTAGAATTCAAAGTTCAAGGTCATTCTCTACCACAGAATGAGTTCAAGACCAGCCTGACCGACATACGATCTTGTCTTGTTAAGAAAGAGAGAAAGGGCAGGAAGGGGGGCAGTTAAGGGAAGGAAAATAGAAGTGCTGTCGTGCCATTTCCCCCCAAGCAAAGCACTCTATCACTGAGCTGTCTGTCCCCTCCACGCACACTAGTAGTCTCTGCGGCTTAGGCCACAGAGAATGGAGAGTTGGGACTGAGGCATCAACTAGCTTATCCTGTCAAACCTAGGACTTGAAATCATCCCTCATTCAACATTAAAAAGGTTCATACCATATACTGGTGTCTTTCCAGGCAAGATAACCACTATTAGCTGCAAGCCCACATATGTCATTTTCAGGTGTTTAAACATGGGCTCCACACTGTCTGCGCCTTGTGCATACTTGCAGAAACATGGCTGACCCTGGATGGGCATCCCTGCATCCTTGGAGATTTTACGAAGCTGGTCGGTGAAACTCCTGTTAAGACAGAACCAGTGGCACAGTGCTTTCATTTTTACATGTAAGCAAACAAACAAAAGCTCTTTCAGCAGTTGCCAAAAATAGACTGGCAGTTGTGCCACCGCAATTGTAACGGAACAATCTGCATTAGTAAACTACCAAATCATCAATCTGAACTTTTATTACTATTTCTTGTGGTACGGGAAATTAAACCCAGGGCCTTAAATCTGTTAAGCAAGCATTCTACCATTAAGCTTTGTCTCCAAACTCCATTTTGAATTTCTAAAAAATAATGGTTCAATTGAGATTCAGGGACAAGAATAGCATTTATATTCAAAACATTTTTAAAAAATCAAGTAGGTGATTCAAAATTGAAAAAAAGAGGGTCATAGTTTTAGGTAAGATAATTTGATAAGGCTAGTAAAGGAAGAGGAAGTGAGCTTGTATTCAGCTGGGAACACATGGATATGCCATCCTCAAGTCTATAAGGTTAGAATTAGAAACAAATTTGTAACAGGTTTGGTTCAAGAAATCAACATTATTTTTTTTATTTTGAAGTTTTAAAATTTGAACTTAAGATGTTACTTCAATCTGTGCATAAATCAGGGTCTTGTGATTTAGCCCTAGCTGGCCTGAAATTTGCTGTGTAGTCCAGGTTGGCCCTAAACTTATAGAGTTCCAACCTGCCTCTGCCTCCCCAGTGCCACCACACCTAGCCTCAACATAACTGATTTTGTGTATTTGCCAACATCTTGTAGGATTCCTTTTTTCTTTCCACCCCAGTTCTGCTTTCTTGATTTTCTTTCCCCTTCTCTTGGACTTCCTTACACAGAAGCTGTATCTCTCAGAGGTGACATGATGCTCTTAGACAGCTTTCCCACAGCAAACAAGCTCACTACTAAGTTATAATTGCCAGAAACAGACTAATTTTTATTTTTACCTGAAAAGATGTACACCAATGGAAACTCCTAACAACTGAAGACTGTCCCTAAATAGCACTGTTTCAGCCTCATTACTAGCAAATTCCTATTCTAAGTATGTGGAAGCTGAATCGGATTCTCAAAGAATCCTCAGAGGTACAATAGAGCACAGGGTCTCTTCTGCAGAGTCAGATGGCATTATTATGGGCGTCAAGGGTCAGTGCCAGTGTGCCCAGCACATTCACATAAAGATGGTATTCTGTATCTAGAAGGAGCATTACTGAGCTGAAAATGGGATACTCACTTTAGTAAATCTTCCCTACATTGTTTCTGAGGCGCAAAACAAGCCACTGCCCAAACTTTAATTTCAATGCCAGCATAAAACTGCTTTCCTCGCATGTCCCAGACACCCTGGTTGGGTGTGGCTACTGTTTTATTCTTTAAAAAAACAAAAAAGAAACAAAAGAAAAAAGATATTACAATCTAAGACCATTTTTGTGGTGAAGAGGGAACAAACAAAACTTTATTTGGTACAGTCAGAAGACAGAAGGTAATAATGAGCACAACTGCAGGTAAATCAGGTAAATTCAAAAGTGCGTCTTTTTTTTTTTTTAATTGGAGTGGCGTGGAAGCAGCTTACCCGGCCTCCATACTGCAGCATTGGAGCTGGAAGCACCCTGCCTGTGAGCTCCGTCATCTCATTGTGGACAACAATCCCAAATTCCTTCAGGTATGGGTCAGGTCCACCCACCATGCTATTGCTCTTCACCTAAGGAATGTGAAAGCCTGCATATAAAACCAAACAGGAACTATGTTCCCTTGGGATTGTTTATTCTTTTGTTGTTTTATCTCACAGCAGGCTAATCTGAAGACCATGTCTTACTGACCAGTCTACTGATTTCTTCCTGTCTGTCAGGAGCAGATCTCGCTGTGGCTTTGATCATTGTGGATGTCTGATTGTCTGTGAGCTTCTTTATACACCTCTGTCCTGCCACTATATTACAGACCTGCAGGGAGACAAAGAGAAGCTAAGTTTTGTTGAAATGGGCTTCTATACATGAAATCTTTGTCCATTCCAGGAGGAAAGGGGAGTTATATTAGAAAGTTCTATGCACAAAATATTTAAAAAAGACTAAATTCTACTACTAGTTTAGAAAACTGTATGTTTGTTTTTCAAGACATGATTTCTCTATGTAGCCCTGGCTGTCCTGGACCTCACTTTGTAGACCAGGCTGGCCCCAAACTTACAGAGATCCACCTGCCTCTGCCTCCCCAGTGGTGGAATTAAAGGAATGAACACTTCTTTTTAAAAGAAAAATTGATTCAAGCTATTGGCAAAAGGAAATTCCAGTTGACTTACCTCAAGTGGCAAGTATGTATGCTTTTGCTCTTGTCCCACTTGAAGGCATGGAAGATGAGGGTATTTCAGCTGCAGACTATACTTTTGCTTAAAATACTGAGCTACTGTACATTCCATAGCTTGACCATTTTCTAGCTGCAAAGGAAAGCTAGAGAAAAGAAAGTTTATTTAGAGCTTTCACTTTTTTTAACAAGTAAAAACTACTAACATTTTCTATGTTGATTAGTCACTTAAGAAACAAAGGTCAGGCTGGGCAGTGGTGGCGCACACCTTTAATCCTAGTACTCCAGAGGCAGAGGCAGGCAGATCTCTGTGCATTCAAGGCCAGCCTGGTCTACAGATTGAGCTCCAGGACTGGCTCCATAGCCACTGAGAAACCTTGTCTCAGGAAGAAAGAGAGAGAGAAAAGAAGAAAGAAACAAAGGTCAAGGGCTGAGGATGTGGCTCAGTGGGTAGAAAGTTTATTTAGCAAGAACAAAGCCCTGTGTCCGATAGCCAGCACTACATAAACCACATAAATAGGCATGGTGATGCATGCTTATAATTCTAGCATTTGGGAGATGGAGGCAGGAGAATCAGGAGAAAGAGAGAGAGCATGCACACACATGCATATAAGTAAATAAATTGTAAAAAAAATGAACAAGGGTCAGGGCTAGGGATACAGCACAGTGACTAGGTATATGTGAAGAATGCATAAAGCCTTCCATTCAATCCCCAGCACCACCACCACCAGAAAAAAGTCTTATTACTTTCAGATAAGCCATTTTAGTATTGTACCAGAACAATTTCACTGAAATTTCAATGTCTGTTGAAGCCAAGCAAAAAAAAAACAATAATACAAAATTTAATATTTTTTTTCACAAAAGATCAGGCACAGTGACTCACACCTGAAACCCTAGTACTCAAAAGAGTTGAGGCAGGAGAACCACTTCAAGTCTGAGGCCAGACTGGATGTATTTATGATCACCATGTGCATGACTGGTGCCTCAGAGGTCAGTAGAGGGAAACTGATTCCTTGGAACTAAAGTTATGTACAGCTGTGAGCTACCATGTGGGTGCTTGGAACTGTACATATATCTTCTGCAAGAATAACAAGTTCTAACCACTGGGTTCTCTCTACAGCCCATCTTGCTGGCTACAGAGACACGTAAATTTAAATAAACACTTGGGGTCATCTACAAACTGTTATTTGCTTAAGACAATGTTTTTTTCTGAATAAACAGAGTGTAGTTATTAGGGCCACATTTTAAAATTTCCCAAGTTTTCTAATGCCTAAGCCAGGGCAAATTATGTGATTTGGAGATGACAAGACTAAACACATAGACTGGGGAGATGGGTTAGGAGGTCAAACCCTCACTTTGCAAGCCAAATATCCTGAGTTCAACCCTGGGATCGTACAGTAGAAAGAGAGAACCAACTCTTAATTTTTTTTCTCTAACCTCCACACATATATTGCAGCACACTGATGTGTGCAAGCACATACACACATGTGCACACATGCACACGCACACATATGGGGGAGGGGAGAACACCATGGACACAAAGTTATAACAGCAAAAAAAGAACTCCTAAGTATCCAAAATAATGTAAGATTTAACAATATTGGGGCTGAGAGATGGCTCAGGGGTTAAGAGCACTGACTGTTCTTCCAGAGGTCCTGAGTTCAATTCCCAGCAACCACATGGTGACTCACAACCATCTGTAATAAAATCTGGTGCCCACTTCTAGCCTTCAGGGATACATGCAGGCAGATGTCTTATACATAATTAATAAATAAACCTAAAAAAAGATTTAACAATATTTACTTAGCAAGAGCCAATATCTTTTTCATGTCAGACACAAATTTAGTGATACTGATTAGAAGAATGAATCTGTCATATAGTAATATTATAGGCACTTCCAAATACATTCTCACTTAGGCACAGCACTCAATAGACTACAAGTTGTTTGGTTAGAAAAGTAAGATTGAGTAAGTGGGAACACGCTACTGGAATCAGGACACACAGGAATAGCAGGGAGTAACAACGCACTATAAAGGAAAGGAAAGACAACTACACAAATCTTTAAAGCAGTATCTGTCTTCCCACAGCAGCCTGTATGATAGTTAGACCCTAGCAGAGTTACCAAGTACTGAGGATTATAATAATGACAATTGTATTCTTTTCAAAATTCTTAGTTTTGTTTGTATATACATGTATGTAGTATATATATATACACTTGTGTGTGCGTGTGTACATGTGTGTGTACATGGATGTCAGAAGTCAACATCAGGTATCTTCTATCAGTATTAACTGACTTTTGTGAGACAGAGTCTCTCACTGAACCTCAAGTGCACCTTCTGACTAGGCTGGCTGACCAGCAAGTTCTGGAGATCTTCCCGCCACTCTCCACTGGCACTAGGATGACAGATGTTCACCTCCATGCCATGCTTTTATGTCAGCAATGGGGAGCCAAAGTCAGGTGCTCACACCTATACAGCAGGCACTGTATGAATTAACATCTTCTTGTATTCGTAAATACAAGTCGATCTATGTTTAATATACTTGGTTCAAAAGGTAAGATGAACAACTATTCAACAAATATCTAAAATATTTTTTAGAGTTTTTGTGGTAAGTGAAGATTCTTGTGATTCCAAAACCACACTACTGTGCAGGGATGGTCTTTGCCAGTGACGCTCAGTAACTTCCTCAGGTATCAAATTGCTACCATATTCCATCATTAACTTGGGTTTCTTTTGTTGTTTTTCTCTTTCATTTTGTGATTTATCAGGTTTTGAGACGTAAAGGGTCTCTTGAGGTAGCTCGAGTTGGCCTCAAACTCAATCCTCCTGTCTCAGTCTCCTAAGTACTGAGATTACAGGTATAAACCATCCTTCATGACTACTATACTATTTTAGATGTGATTGACATACGTTTGATGACTGGCTGGCCGTCTTGTCACATTGCAAACTCGGTATTTTCGTTTCATCTGTCCACAGTGAGTCACCTCAACTTTGAGACCTGAAGAGTAATTTTTTTTCTTTTTTTAAATTACTTTAAAAATAATACCAATCAAAATTTCCACTTCCTCCTCTCTTCCCACTTCCCTCCTGCTCCTCCACTTACTTCCCCCCTCCCCCTCCAGTCCTAAGAGAGGGCAGGGTACTCTGCCCTGTGGGAAGTCCAAGGCCCTCCCCACTCCACCCAAGCTTAGGAAGGTGTGCATCCAAATAGACTAGGGTCCCAAAAAGCCAGAACATGCAGTAGAGACAAATCCCAGTGCCATTATCATTGGCTTCTTAGTCTGCCCCAATTGTCAACCACATTCAGAGGGTCCAGTTTGATCCCATGCTTGTTCAGTCCCAGTTTTCAAAAAAATATAGAGTACCAGTTTTAATTAAAATCAGAGTAACAAAACCAAATTCAAATGTTGTCTTCAAAAAGTCAAGGAGTGGCCAGGCATGGTGGGACACATCTTTAATCTCAGCACTCAGGAGGCAAAGGCAGGCAGATGTCTGTGAGACAAAGGCCAACTTGGTCTATATAGTAAGTTCCAGGATAGCCAGAACTATAAAGTAAGATTCTGTTTCAAAAACGTAAACAAGGGGGCTGGAGAGATGGCTCAGCGGTTAAGAGCACTGCCTGCTCTTCCAAAGGTCCTGAGTTCAATTCCCAGCAACCACATGGTGGCTCACAACCATCTGAAATGAGATCTGACACACAGACAGAATATTGTATACATAATAAATAAATAAATAAATATTTAAAAAAAGAAGAAAAAAACAAAAACGCAAACAAAAAGTCAAAGAGTGCATTACTTTGGAAAGAATTCTCATACTCTCCTTACCTACTGCAGATAACAAAGGTTTCTCCACATACACATAAGTCAATTAACTTAACACAGGACAAAAGTTACAAGAATGTGGAGACAGATTCATCATATAAAGGCAAAAAGATTCATGATATTGAACCCATTTTTGTTTTTGAGACAGATAGCTCTACATAGTTCAGATGAGTCTTGAAGTTGTGATCTTTCTGCAACAGCCTAACTGTTGAGATCACATGCATGCAATGCCATGCCTGGTTACATAACTGAATTTATTAGTTCATTCAATAAGTTTTTATAAGCATCAACACGTTCTGGTGTCTATTTTCAAGTCTAAGTGTATACTGAAACTCTGTGGTCCCACTGCTAGGATTATTTGGCTAGCAAGGGAAGCCAGGTCTATCTGGCTCAAGCCCAGACACCTGCACTGTGTTGCACTCACTCCAAGATGACATTAACAGGAATACCCACCTCTAATTTCTTTGGTAAACTTGACACGCTGAGAGTCTGTAAGAGGTTTTGTCTGTTCATTGATGTTCTGAATGTCTAAAACCTCACACATGAACTCAATGATAGGCTGAGCCCGGTAAAAAGCAGTTGCAGATACTACAAACAGAGAAAGGATGCTTAGTATCAAGGCAAAGAAAAGGGTTCAAACCAACGAAACGGAAACCAAAATTATCAAGGGTTTCAACCCACCATCGATGTTGAGCATCATATTCCACATGGCAGGTCTCACAGACTGGTGAAAACCAAACCAGACCTCTCTGCCACCTCCCAGAGGGTGGTAATAACCTTCAGGGGGTGAGAAAAAAGAACGGCCCACCGGAGTGTACCTGAAGAGAGAAGGGTTTGAATATTTCCTACAGAGCATTTTGAGGTCAGTTTGTGAACTGAAATTAAGTTTGAACTGTGACTTATGTCAAAAACTTTGCATGGCTAAATACAATCTGTCAAAAAGACTGACATTTGTGGGAAGGGATCCAAAATAGGCTACTAACCTCATAGAGGGAAGATGCCTTGTAATAACGTCAAGTGCCTGTACTGAGTCATCCGGGACTTCATTCAGATGCCCAGCTAAAGCTTCTAAAAGCAACTGAAGGCTCACAACCGACACCCATTGCACAGACACTTTGAAAGTTTGGTCTTTACCCTCACCTGGGAGGGTAACCTCCATGTCAACCTAGGGAAAAATACATACAGACAAACAGGTTTATAAAGGTTGTAGGAAAGACCCCAGGAATATTCCGTATGGCATATGCATAATGGATACTTAATACTTTTTATAATTTTAGACCACTGGAAACAAAGTAATTGTTCATAAATAAAGGAATGATTTAATTGAAAATATTATACAATGATAGTAGGTCAATGCTGTTACCACCAGCATTAATGACCTAGTTTGATTCTGGGGCCCCATATGGTAAAAGGAGAGAACCAACCCTACAAGTTGTCCTCTAGCCACCACATGCACGCCACAGCTGGAATTGGTTTACCGTACATGCATGCATATACACACGCAAATAAATATATACATGAAAATTTAAAATAAACAAATAAGGGAGATACTACAGTGCGGATAGGGGGCTGGAGAGATGGCTCAGTGGTTAAGAGCATTGCCTGCTCTTCCAAAGGTCCTGAGTTCAATTCCCAGCAACCACATGGTGGCTCACAACCATCTGTAATGGGGTCTGGTGCCCTCTTCTGGCCTGCAGACATATACATAATAAACAAACAAACAAACATACAGTGCGGATAAACCTTGCAAACATTATTCTAAGTGAAAAAAACCTGAGATGGAAGGACAAATATTGATGATTCTACTTACATGAGGTACTCAGAACAGTCAAGCTTACAGAAACAAAAGGTAGAGGAGTGGTTACCAGAGCAATTGGCAGTGAGGACTATGGAACTACTGTGTAATGGGTAGAAGGTTTCTGTTTTAGATAACAAAAGGATTCTAGAATAGATGGTGGTGACAGATGCACGACAATGTGAATGCTCTTAAAAGTGGAGTAGTTTTGCATGTCTATAATCCCAGCGCTCAGGAGGCCGATGCAGGAGGACCACGAATTCAAGCCAGACTGAGACATAGCTCAAAAACATTTGTCTTGAATTAGAAAAAAAGAGTAAGGTGTATATAACTGTATATACGTGGAAACAATACCTCGACATACTGTTTAATGAAAAAAAATCACAGCATGATATGCCAAAAATATGCATGTACATAAACATATATGTAAAAAGGTAACACATAAAGTATCTAAAGTGACACATAACAACATGTGGCTAACAAGGAAAATGGAATTGGAAGGTACAAACATGCAGGAAAGCCAAGAAGCTTCAGTTCTTGTGAACTGTCTAATAAATGTAGAAGGTACATGTGTTCACATATTACTTATAAATTTAATTTAAATCAATAAAAAAAATTGTGGTTCTAAGAGTTAAGTTCAGAGTCTCATGTATGCGAGGCAAGTGCCACACTACTGAGCTACCTTTTAGAGTTTTAGTTTATGTGTATTGGTGTTTTCCTGTGTACATGTATGTAGCACACGCATGCCTGGTGCCCAAAGAACTAGGAAGAAGGTTCTGGGTTTCCTGGAACTGGAATTACAGATGATTATGAGCCACCACATAGGTGCTTGGAATTGAACCTGGTTCTCACAAGAGCAATAAGTGTTCTTAACTACTAAGCCATCTCTTGAACCCTACTTTTTTAAATTTAAAAATACTTTTAAATGTCAATTTTTAGAGTATTTATTTCCTTGTCTATTTATTAATATAAATGCAGGTTCCCATGGAAGTCAGAAGAGAAAGATAGACTTCCTGGAGCTGAATTACAGGCATCTGTGCTGCTTGATGTTAGTCCTGGAAACCAACCTTAGTTCTTAGAAATAGCAGCAAGTGCTCTTAACTGCTTAATAAAAATGTTTTGTTATATCTATTTATTTACTCATTCATTTATGTGTATATGCATGTACGTTTAGGGGTTAGTATGTGGTATGGCACATGTGTGGAGGTCAGAGGACAACCTGTGGAAGTCAGTTCTCTCCTTCCACCCTATGGTCCCAAGAATTGAATCCAAGTTGTCGGGCTTGGATTATACCCAGAAAGCCATTTCAGTACCCTTAATTTTAGAATACTAAGGGTTTACAATACCCTATAACTCTACCTCCAGGAAACCTGATGCCTTCTTCTGACCTTGTGGTCACATGTGCACAAACTGACACACAATCTTGTGCATAAAAGTAATGAAAACATTATACACACACACACACACACACACACACACACACACACACACACACACACACACACATGCTTTTTTGGAAACAGCTTTTCTGTGTAACAACCCTGGTTTTCCTGAAACTCATTTTGTAGACTGGCCTCGAACTCACAGAGGTCCACCTGCCTCTAGCTCCCAAGTGCTGGGATTAAAGGCATGTGCCACCACTACCCAACAAAACACGTAATTTTAAAAAAATACTTTTTTCCTCTTTGTTTTTGGTTTGTTTGTTTTTAACTAAGTTGTCTCACTATGTATCCTGGCTGACCTGGAACTTTCTAGGTAGACCACACTGGCTTGGAACTCACGGATCTATACCTGCCTTTGTCTCCTGAGTGCTGGGATTAAAGATGTGTTCTACCATACTTGGCACTGTTTTTACTATTAAAATAAATGTTTAAGAAAATGCTGTGGCCGGGCATGGTAGCACATGTCTTTAATCCCAGCATTCAGGTGGCAGAAGTAGGCGGATTTCTGTGAGTTTGAGGCCAGCCTGGTCTATAGAGTGAGTTCCAGGACAACCAAAGATACATAAAGAAATCCTGTCTGCAAAAAGAAAAAAAGAAAAGAAAGAAAGAAAGAAAGAAGGGAAAGAAAGAGAGAAAGAGAAAGAAAAGGAAAGTATTGTGGTATCATTTTCATAAATGAAGTAATAAAACCCCACTGTTCTATTCAGGTACAGTGTGAAAATGCAGACTGTCTGGAGATGACAGAGTCAGTGTGCCCCAGTGCTCCTCTCATCTTTCATTTTCAGCTAGCTAAGAGGCAATCATTGTGGGAAGTGCAATCGATCTAGCATCACAATGAAAAACAACTCTAAGAACTGAAGTGAAGGAGACTGTGAGTGTAGCTCAGCAGTAGAGCAACGACTCAGCAGTTGTGCAGCCCTGAGTTCAAGTCCCATAGTAAGAAAAGGGAGAGCAGGAGAGGAGGAAGTTGGCAAATGGCTCAGTGAGAAAAGGTGCTTGCCCACAAGCCTGACATGGAGGATGGAGACAACCAACTCACATGCACTGTGGTTTGCGTATGCCTCCCCACAATCAATAACCAAATAAAAGAATTGAAGAGTGACCAGAAAGGAGAGTATTGGGTCATCTGGAGTAGGTACTAAAACCTAGAGTTCCTTGCTGTTAACACTTACCCTATCGCGTCCAATTGGCAGTGGATGTGCTGTGTACATGTTTCTTTTGCCATCATAGCCAGGCTGCCGATCCCCAAATATCTGCATCTTGAAGTGTCGTACCATAGTGTCTACCACCTCCCTTAACAGTAATAAGGACAGTGGCAGTTAGCTTTGAGAAGTGATCAACAGAAAGCAACGTGTCATCATGCTTTTATCCAAACTCTGTGTGGGGCCACTAGAAAAAAGTCGATGCCACAAAGCTGACTCAAGCAATGAAAAAAAAAAAAAATAACTTATCTGTAGTCCCAACACTGGGAAGGTAAAAGCAGGAGATTGAGAAGTTCAAATGGCTAAATATTGAGTTTGAGACCAGCATAGACTACATGAGACCCAGTCTCAAAAAATAACTCTGCTGAGTTACTGAAAGATTGTAATTCGAGCTGAAAGGCAACAATTCTCTGATACAACGTCATAGAATAATACCTGCGACACTCTGAGCACTCAATCCAGTTTGTGCTGAGCCAGGTATGGCGGCCTACAGCCATAACCCCAGTCCTCGGGGCTGTTTGGAGTCTTATGTTCACTTCCTACATGGGTCTCATTCAGTATCACAGCTTTACCAATAATCCCAACAATGCTCACAACTCTCAAATGCCTATCTCCAATACACATCTCTCCTGAATCCAATTTCACATATTCTATACATCTAATAAACATCATAACCATAAATTTAGCATGTCTAGCAAATTCTGGGGCCGAAGAGGTAACTAAGCAGTGAAGAGTAGTTAAGGTTTGGTTCCCAGTACACATGTCAGGAAGCTCATAACTGCCTGTACCTCTAGCATCATAGGAATCTGACACCTTTTTCTGGTCTTCATGGATAAACACACACACACATACACACATTTCAAACACATGTTCTCACTTAGAAGGTTAAGGCTGAAGATCTGAATTCAAGGACACTGTAAATCAATGCTAGTCTGGACTATATATTAAGACCCCATCTCAAAAGAACAAACAAATACTGAGTATGGGATACATGCCTGCAATTACAGTACTTGGGAGGTAGAGACAAAAGTATCAGGAATTCAAAGCCAGCCTGGGCTATAAGAGACCCTATCTCAAAATAAATAAATAATCAAACAAACAAGTCAATACAGAATATAATGTTTGTTGAACGGATTAAAAGTAGCTATTATTAGCAGGTCTATTATGATTGATCTCAGTTATACCCCACCTTACACAACACTGAACCAAAATTATTGGAGTATAAAAAAGAAAGAATAAACCACAACCAAAACACCCCCTAAGGATCACCAAATAGCTTACTTGGCAGGAGAAGCACTGCTAGCAAAGCAAGAATCTTAGTATAGGAGGCAGAGAGATGACCACATGGAAGCAGGAGACAGGGAAGTGAGTGTATGTGCGCTTTTGATACAGGATGACTTCATGTTGATAACGTGACAACAAAACACATGTCACCTCATCAGAACCCCACTTGGATAATGCTAGAAGTAAGCAAGGCTTCTCCTGGAGCTTCTTCTTCTCCTTCTCCTTCTCCTCCTCCTTCTTCTTCTTTTTTAATGAATACTCTAAGACAATTCTTACATCATTACACTATCATGTAAGAAGTGATAAAATCTGAATCTCCAGATAGTTCTACTTCCCATATAGTACTAACTAATGTCTTCTTCTCTAGTTATAAACTTCTGTGACCTTGGATTGATGATGACCAATGACATATTCACTTTATCAAACAACATGTATTTATTGATAGAGCAATAATATATCCAGCTGAGTTGCCACAAAACCCAAAGAGGATCCCACATACACTTATTACTAGGGTAAAATAATGCCCACTTGCTGAGAGACTGATAAACTTTGTGAATTATATGTACTTAGATATACAGACATCTACTCTTTCTAATCCTTACCTGTTGACTCTACGGGGCCGTTTTTCTGGTTTAATATCCACATCATAGTGATACACATCTATTTTAGGGATCTGAACCTGAAAATGATTGGCTAACAGTCGAATTGGCTTCCCAACAGTTCCAAGGCCAGGACGCCGAGGTGGCTGGAAAAGGCTGGCTGGAGGTCCTAAAGAGAGTGAAAGACATATATTGCATTATTTGGCAATGAAGAGAATATTCCCTTCATCATAATGACAGTTACAATTATTGAGATCTTATTAATTGCTGAACATGTTCTGATATAAAAATCTGAGATCTCTGGGGATGGGAAGATGGGTCAGAGGTTAAGAGCACTGGTTGCTTTTCCAGAGGACTTGGGTTCAATTCCCAGCACACACATGGCAGCTCACAACAGTTGGTAACCCTAGTTCTAGAGAATTCGATGTCTTCTTCAGGCCTTCATGGGCACCAGGCACACTTGTGGTACAAACCTGCTGGCAAAATACTCACACACATTTTTTTTTAAATCAAGGTGTTAAATATACTAAACTTATCTAGATTTCTAGGTACTTAGAAATAGGCATGTTGGCCAGGCAGTGGTGGCTCACACCTCTAATCCCAGCACTCAGGAGGCAGAGGGGGCCCTCAGGCAGATCTCTGTGAGCTCGAGGCCAACCTGGTCTACAGAGCAAGTTCTAGGACAGGCTCCAAAAGCTACAGAGAAACCCTGTATCAGAAAGAAGGAAGGAAGGAAGGAAGGAAGGAAGGAAGGAAGGAAGGAAGGAAGGAAGGAAGGAAGGAAAGAACGAACGAACCATGTTATTATTTTTAACATAAGGGACATCAAAGTTAGACAGTTATAATTAATTGATCTCATACAGAGGTTTACAAAATTATATACATTTAAACATAACATGTAGCCAGGCATGGTCACATGGTGATACACACCTGTAATCCTAGCACCCAAGATGCTAAGGGAGGAAAATTAAGAGCTTAAAGGCAGAACCCTGTCTCAAAAAAATTAACAATAGTACTGGTGAGATGGCTCAGTAAATAAAAACTCTGCTGCCAAGCCTGACAACCTCATTTTGATGCCCAGGACCCATGTAGTCAAAAGAAGGAACTGACTTTACTGTCAAGATGTATTACACACACACACACACACACACACACACACACACACACACACACACACTGAATGCATTAAAATAATTAGGGGACTAGAGAGATAGTTTAGCTGTTTAGAGCACTGACTGCTCTTTTACAGGACTTGAATTTGATTCCTAAAATTCACATGGCAGTGCACAACCATCTGTAACTCTAGTTCAAGGTGGTCTGATGCCCTCTCCTGGCCTCTGTGGGCACCAGGCATGCACATGAAGCACAGACATACATAGAGGCAAGACACTTATACAAATGAATTGATAAAATTAAAAAAATAGTATTAATAAAAAATAAAGCCAGGAGCTGGGTGAGATGGGTGAGAACCTTTAATTCTGACACTTAGAAGAGAGAAGCAGAAGGACTTCTGTGAGTTCAAGGACAGCCAGAACTACACAGTGAGACTCTGTCTCAAGAAGTAAATAAAGGAAACAAAAACAGACATAATGAAACCATTATGTAGCTCGGTGGTAGAGCACTTACCTAATCCTGGGTTTAAACAAAACAAAGTAAAAAAAGATAGAGATGTAACGCAGTGATAGTACTGGTTAGTTTGTACAAAGTTCAGCTTCAATCACTACTACCACATAAATAAATAAATAAAAAGAAATAATCTCTAAACTCTAGGGCCATCAAGAGCCCTTGTATTTGCAGAACAGTCATTAACTCCCTACAAACAGCCCTGCATGGTTATATGCCATACAAACAGCAGATTAAACAGCAGTTTATCAAGTCACTTTTTTTAAAGTATCAAACCAAAACAATACCAACTATGATATAATTTCTAATCTATAATCTGCTATTCTTAGAACTGTGACAATTTAGCCAGGGGTGGGATACACACCTGTAATTCTAACACTCAAAAGACTGTCATCAAGGCTAGCCTGAGCTACAGAGTGAGTACCAGTCATGCCTGGGCTCCAGAGTGGCCTCTCCAAAAAAAAAAATTAAAACCAAACCAAGCCAAGGACTGAAGAGATGACTCAGCAGCTAACAACACTGGCTGCTCTTCCAGAGGACCCAGGTTCAATTACCAACACCTACATGGAAGCTCACTTTGTCTGTAACTCCAGTTCCAAGGGATCTGACACCTTCACACAGACATACATACAGGCAAAACACCAATGCACATAAAATAAGAATAAATAAATCATTAAAAATGTCTACAAGAGCTAGTTCCAGGATAGCTAGGGCTATTACACTGAGAACCTGTCTCAAAAACACAAAATAAAAACAAAATGTTAAAACAAACAAACAAGAACTTGATTGAAAACCAGATGGTAGTGGCAGACACCTTTAATCCCAGAATTCAGGAGACAGGCAGGAGGATCTCTGAGTTCAAGGTCAGCCTGGTCTATAGAGCAAGTGTGTGAACATCTAGGGCTACACCTGTCTTAAAAAACCAAAGAACCCAATTCATTTACTATGTATGTACCTAATCTACATTATGTACTCAGTATTAGGGCCCCAGCCCTCAAAATCATTGGTCTAAAACAGTGGTTCTTGACCTGAACATTAGGCAGATATCTAAAGACATTGTAGTGTGCACAGCCAGGAGTGCTACCATCACCCACGAGCAGGACTCATCCAGGACAAAATACCAATAGTACCCAGTCAGAAGCTCTCCAATCACAACTCACAAGATTACATGCCTATATGGGCTGGCTTTCTGAAGCCCATTTCATATGGTGGGCTGCATTGTTCAGCCTTGATGTGGGGCAGGAAGGCTTGGTCCTGCCTCAACTGAATGTGCCAGGCTTTGCTGATTCCCCACGGGGAGGCCTTACCCTTTCTGAGGTATGGATGGGTGGGAAGAGGAGGGAAAAGGGGGAAGAGGGGAGGGAGGGGAAACTGTGGTTGGTATGTAAAAGGAATTAATTTTTTTTAAAAGAAACTACATGCCTGTGTTCTCAGTATTCAGGAGGAAAAAGCAGGAGCGTTGCAAATTGGAGGCCTGTATATGCCACACAGAAGAGCTCATTTAAAAAAATTTAATATATACATATAAATATTTATATATCAATATATATACATGCACACACCCGTGTGTGTGTGCACATGTGCATGTGTTACATGTTACATACCCATGTGTGCATGCATGAAGGCCAGAGGTCAACATCAGGTATTCTCATCTATCAATCTCCACCTTACTCTTTAAAGATATATTTATTTTATTTTTTATGTGTATAAATATTTTGCCTGTGTATATGTATGATTTACCACATGACTGCCTGGTGCCTATGGACATCAGAGATGGGCATCAGACCCCCTGGAACTGGAGTTACAGATGGTTGTGAGCAACCATATGAGTGCTGAAAAACCAAACTGGGTCCTCTACAATAGCAACAAGTTTTCTTAACCAGAGAACCATCTCTCCAGCTCTCTACACCTTACTTTCTGAGACAAGACTGCTCACTGAACCTAAAGCTCATTGGTTCACCTTGACTGGACAGCCAACAGGAGTTCCAAAGTTCTGCCCCTTCAACTTCTGCCAAGTGCTTTTTACCTGGGTTCTGGGAATCCAAACTCAGGTCCTTGTGCTTGTACCGCCCACTAAGCCATCTCCCCAGCCCTACAGAATATACTGCCATATTTAATTCTCTTAAAAGTTATGACATGAATAAACAAAATAACTCATCACTTACTCAACTCATTTTACCACCTTTCCCCTTCCTCTCTGCCTGTCTTCCTTCTCCCTTTTGACTCCTATTCCACATTTCAAAACAGAACATCTATCTATTAACCTTCATTGGGAAAGGATTTTGTAGACACAAGCTGCAGATACTTATCTAACAAATCTCCCTCTAACGAGAATATCAAGTAGACATTGGCCTAAAAAATAAGTATCTTTTCCATTATGAATAGGCACTGAGCAAAGTAGGTTGTGGTTACAATGGAAAGTTACAAGTTCTCTTACTGAAGTAACATTTCACTGAAAACAGACACAATTCACTAAAAAGGAAAAGCTTTGAAATATTTGCCTGCTCTGTTCCAACATCACTTAAGGACACCACAGTAAATATCTTCATGAAATTTGTATTGATAAATTACTATACACTAATATAATAGATACTGAACATTTCTCCACATTATTCAATTTTTGTTCATTTTCTTCCTAAATTTTAAATGTAACTCAGATGCAACTTCCTGAGAAAGATCCATCCCCTGTATACACAAGACCCTGTGCAGTAGGTAGGACTTAGCTCAAGTATAAGAAATCACTTGTGGACCAGCAAGACGGAACAGCAGGTAAAGGCACCTGAACTTGAGTTTGATCCCTATAACCACATGGTGAAAAGAGTCACAGATTGATTCAGGCATGCATGCGTGTGTGCATGCGCACACACACATGCACAATTTTAAAAAGGAGTAAGTCAGGCTGGAGAGAGGCTTAGCGGTTAAGAGCACTGCCTGTTCTTCCAAAGGTCCTGAGTTCAATTCCAGCAACCACATGGTGGCTCACAACCATCTGTAATGAGGTCTAGTGCCCTCTTCTGGCTTGCGGGCATACATGTAGACACAAATAAATAAATATTTTAAAAAAAGGAGTAAGTCGTCAAATTATTTCATCTTCTATAGTAGACTCATAAATTCTCGTAAGAACTAGAGTTCCATTTTATGGTTCCCGCGATACCTAACTCTTCACTGAGCAAGTTGTATAGATTCGATAAATATGGAAGAAAATCTTTAATTCCAGCTAAAAACAAAACAGAAACTTCAGCCCTAATATGCAAAATGTGGCAATTGTTTTTCAAAAAAGAAAAAGCACATAGCATATATAAAAACACATGAAAAATACTATTGTGATGCACAAAGATTTATTTTGAGTGTGATAAGGCAATTACCACTCAACCCAATTAAATCATATAGATAAGTCAGCCTTGCAAAAGACACACTTAAGCAATCATCATAACATACACTTAGAAGCAATCTGTTTTTATAAGAGGAATTTGGTAGCTGAAACTTTGATCAAATGAGTGGCTTATGAATCTGGATCAAGGCCTCCCATTTCTTCCCCAGATTTCACAGACTTTTTTATTATCTATACTAAGGGTTAGGCAGAGGTTCTGAAATAACAGCGATTCAACAGAAGGTTGGGAGTATGGCTCATTGGTACAGGATGCCCCTACAGGAAGTACAAGATGATCCCCTGGCCTGATCCTTAGAATCAAAAAAATTAGAGTAAAATGTTTTATGTCTCCTTTTCTTTTTGGGGGGGGGGGGTATTTTATTTTATATGTGTGAGTGTGTTTCCAGCACAGGGCATCAGGTCCCCTTGGAACTAGAGTTAGAGACGACTGCTAGCTCCCATGTGGGTGCGGGGATTGAACGCAGGTCCTCTAAAGGAATGCTCTTCACCACTGAGCCATCTCTTTCCAGCCCCATGTCGCTGGTTTTGGGTTGTTTTGTGTTTTGTTTTGTTGGGGTTTCTTTTTTTTTTTCTTTATTTGTTTTGTTTTGTTTTGTTTTTTTGACAAGAGAAAGGTTATGTGAGCTACTCTAAAAATTTAATTCCAAAACCCAATTTCTTTGAGTTAGGAAAACTAGTAAAACAATAAAGCCTAGTGCCTAAGCCTCAGGAACTAAAATACCTGGGTTCAGGTTTGGTTCTGATCTTACCACTTCCTAACTGTATGGCGCTGGGCCTACCTCTTAACTTTATATCTCAGCTTCCTCTTCTATAAAACAGGGGTATGTGATAATATGTACATCTATCTCGCAATACTGTAGTGAGGATTCCTGGAGATGATGTCTATAAAAAGGCTCAACATAGCGCTTTGTAACAGCTACGCATCCAGTAAGTGTTAACTATTATAATGACAGCTGCATAAAGGTTATAGTTAATGCCCACAGATATTCTGGTTTTATATTGGTAGCAACCCTACAACTTTTTGACAGTCAAAACAATTACATTTTCTGAAAAAAAACATTCATGATTTAACTCAGAATGAGTTAGATCATCCTTAAAGAAAGAGGGTGTTAGAGTAGGGAAGAAACGCCCCACACTCTGCTCCTCACTTCCCCATGGAACTCTGAGTCTTGATGTGGTCATTTACACTCTTTGATCCTCATCTTTTCTTCTATAAAATGAGGACACATACTTGCCTTGTCTACTTCCCAAAGGACCAAATGAACTAATAGGCTTTGTTTGGTTGGTTGGGTGGGTTGGATTATAAGGTTTTGATAGGGTCTTACTCAGTAGCCTGGGCTTTGGGCTCATAATAATCCCTCTGCTTCAGCCTTCCAAGTGCTAGGATTACAGTTAAAAGTCATCTGGTCTGGCTCAAATGAACTCATAATTATTAATTATTAAAGTATTTTCTTTTTTAAAATTATTTTTAGGTGTGTGGATGCTTTTCCTGCACGTATGTCTGCTGTGGGATAATGTTTTGTATACTATAAAGATCTGTCATTCATATAGGTTTAATAAAACATTGATTGGCCAGCAGCCAGGCAAGAAATGGGGTGACCAGATGAGAATTCTGGGAGAGAAAAGGCAGAGACACAGTTACAAGCCAGACACAGAGGAAGCAAGATGAGAATGCCTTACTGAGAAAAGGTATTAAGTCACTTGGCTAAACATAGATAAGAATTATGGGTTAACTTAAATTGTAATAGCTAACTAATATTAAGCCTGAGCTAATAGGCCAAACAGTTTATAATTAATATAGGCCTCTGTGTGTTTATTTGGGACTGAACAGCCACAGGAGTGGCTGGGACAGAAACTTCCATCAACATATACCTGTGTACCATATACGTGCATTGCCCATGGAGGCTAGAAGGCGACCTCGGGTCTCCTAGAACTGGAGTTTCAGTTTCAAGCCACTATATGGGTGCTGGGAACCGAACCCAGGTCCTCTGGAAGAGCAGCCAGTACTCTTAACCACTCAGTCATTTCCCCAGCCCATATAAAAGTATTTACAAATTATAAAGCACTACAAAGGGCTGCAAGACAGCAGCTCAGTGATAGGGCAGTGTCTATCATTCATGGGGCCTGGGCTCCATCCCAAGCACTACGAAAAACACATACAAAGAAAGCAAACAACTTTAAAAAAACAAAAAAGAACCATGCAAAAGTTAAGGTTATAATCGCTATAACCAAAATGAATGATAAAAGTTATCTACTTTCCTAAGTTACTGACAGAAGATGAACCCAGGTAGTGACAGAGGGGTAAGCAGGACTAAGAGGCCACCAGCGATTGTTCAGGTGCAGAAGATCCAACACAGTTGGGCGATGGATGGCGCCTTTAATGCCAACACTCAGGAGGCAGAGGCGGGGGATCTCTGTGAGTTCAGGAACAGCTGGTCTACAGAGTGCGTCCAGGACAGCCAGAGCTGTCACACAGAGAAACCCTATCTTGAAACCCCACCCCTCAAAAGATTCAACACACTAGACCTAGACATGCTCTAATGGAAGTAAAAGTGCTTCTCACCTTCTACAACAGCCTGGAAGCAACATCCCATCCACTCCCTTTGTTCTGATTCCATGTTCAACAGGCAATTGTTATTTCTTGTTACTAACTAGGTTTCCAAGGTAGTCAGATACCAAAACAAGAGTCTGCTATTCATCAGACAGGAACATATTACTCAGCAGAGAAGATCTATGTAAAATTTTCACTTAATCATCGGTGTCTTTTAAATAAGATTAATGAATACTCGTTCTCTACAGATTGAGCAGTTCTAAGAAAATTGCTAGTCCTCAGACCGGCAAAAACTAAAACCAGAGGGTGGGTAGCTGGTGTCCTGGGCAGTTCCTTACTTCACCATGTTGATTCTTTTCATGACACAGAGCTTGTACACATAGTTACATAGTCTCTGTATCAGTAAATAACTGCAACAGTTGCTTCAATTCTAAGTTACTCATGGGAGGGAAGAGAAGAAACATTTGTTGGGCATCTGTATTAGTCCTGACACAAGTCTCATTTCATTCTCACGTTGGTCTTACAGAACATCTTAGCCTTGTTTTAAAGAAGAGGAAATTGAAGTGCAATGGAATTAAGTTGTGGGAAAATGGAGGCAGGGGCTGGGGGCAATACAAGTATGAAATTACTATATTAGGTTTGAGTGGAACTTTGGTAGTCCTATGATGGAGGAGTGTCTATGTGTTACTTTCATTGATTAATAAAAAAAACTGCCTTGGCCCTTTAAGAGGACAAAAAATTAGGTAGGTGGAGTAGACAGAACAGAATTGTGGGAGAAAGGAAACAGAGTTGGTGAGACCCTTCAGGCAGTCGCCATATGCAGTCGCCATGCTTCTCCTCTCTGAGATGGATACAGGTTAAGATCTCTCCTGGTAAGCTACCACCTCGTGGTGCTACACGGATTATTAAATATGGGTTAAAGCAAGATGTGAGAATTAGATAATAAGAAGCTGAAACTAATGGGCCAGGCAGTGCTTAAAAAAGTACAGTTTCCATGTAATTATTTTGGGTAAAGCTAGCCGGGTGGCGGGACGCAGCCCCACCGCTCCATCTACAGTCCTAAAGTCATAAGCCTGCTTTTATCAAGGGAACACATCTGCAGTAGCTTAGCATACTACGTTGAGGTTTATCACATATATAACTATAACTAACCAATGCGGCATTTTCTTTTGGACAGAGTCTATGTAGGCCAAGCTGCCTTCCAGCTCTTGCTATTCTTTTCCTCCGTCTCGCAAATGCTGAGATGGTAAGTATGCAACAATACAGCAGGCTCCGATCTGTTTATAGACAGGGTCTCAAGTAGCCCAGGCTGACCTCAAACTCACTCAAACAAACCGGGGCTGTCCTTGAACTCCGGATCTTCCTCCTCCACCTCCCAACCGTTAGGATTATAAGTATATGCCACCGAGCCCAGCTAAGCCAATTTATTTTTAAAAGGTCTATGAAATTTGAATATGCCGGCCTTGAATTCCGTTTCAACTTCAAGCAGCAAATGAAGATAGGGTTTAATTACTCAGTTACGTAAACATGTTCCAAGTAAACAAACCTGCAGTTTCCAAATTCAAAAAAATAAATCTAGTTTTCTATGTACTTAAAAAGCATACAACTAAGTCCACTATATAGACAAGGGTTGAATATGAAAATTAATTCCTCACTGCCCCTAAACCTTGTCCTACTTAGCCAAGTCATTAGCAACCTGTTGGGGCTTGAGACAGGAGCACCAGGCTGCAATCGCAGAGCATTCCCGAGAGTCTGGAAAGCTTCCTAGGGCTGGGGCAGAAAGAGCGATAACCAGGGGACACTCATACCCTCAAGGAATCACAGCTTCAAAAACACTTTCTCGCTGGATCCTCACAACCACTCGTAAGCCAGTTCAATGGTGCTGAGAGTCCTGGCTGGCAATTCCCCTGTCATTCAGGGTCTAGTCCACGGCTCTCTGGGACTGACAAACTGACAGACACCAAACTTCAGAGAATGGACATTTTCCGCTTTGGCTGTCAGGGAGGGGGTGAAGGGGTCTCTCTTCCTCATCAGAGAAAAAAAAAAGGGATTCGGCCCCACGCCAAGAACACCCTAGGTGGAAGGTAGGAGGCCTCCCAGGTTTGGGCCAGGCCTCCGCCTGCACCGGACACACGGTCCCTTTTGAGGCCCCAGCTGGCCTCACGGCGACCGCGGACAGCTCTGAGGTCGGGTCCGGTCCGCCCTCCCTCGGCGGACTCGGGGCATCTCCTGAGCTCCCTCCCTCAGACCTCCTCTAGAGGGGTCTAGAAGAGACCCAGCGTCTTCAGCTGGGGCGCGGTCCCCGCCCCCGGGGACGAGGGCATGGGGTCCCTTCCTTCCCGGGGCCTGGCAACCCGCATCCGGGTCCCCGCGAGCGGCGGCGGGGCAGCGACAGTCCCTTCCGCCGCTCTGTCCGCCCCTCCCGAGCCCCGGGTCCCGGCCCCGGCCTGAGCGCGCTCCTCACCGGGTCCCAGCGCCTCCATGGCGGCGACGGGGGCCGCCTCGCTCCGGTCCCCGGCGCCTCCCGCTCCGGGCCCCGCCGCCGCCGCCGCCGTGTAACGCTTGCTCTCCGGAATATTGGCGCTGAGGCGGCGCCGCGAAGACGCGGGCGCTGGGCAGGGGGCGGCGGCGGCGCCCGGCCGGGGTGCCGGGACCCGGCTCTCTCAAGGCTCTTCCGGCCTCAGCGACAACAAAAACAATCCCCGCCACCGCCGCCAGCTGGAGCGGGAGCGGGAGGCGGCGCGCGCCCGCCGGGCGGGGATGGGGGGGCGCCGGGCGCGCGCACCCGGGGTCCCGGCCGGCGAAGGGGGCGTGCGCGGCCCCGCAGTGCGTGGGGTCCAGCGAGCCGGCCTGGGGCAGGGGGCGGGGTGCGGCTGGGACGGACGCGCGCCCGCCTGCCCGCTCGCCCGCTCGCCCGCTCGCCCGCTCGCCCGCTCGCCCGCTCGCCCGCTCGCCCGCTCGCCCGGCGGCCGCTCCTCCTCTCAAAGCCGCTGGAGTCTAGTCCTTGCTGTCCCACAGGCAACAGTCCTCCTCTGCGTCCTGAGACTCGCCTCCTCGGGCACCTCTCTCCCCGCCACAGATGGCCTCTTCCTCTCACCCCTGGATACCTCAGGCACAGCCGCCCTTCATTCATTCCTTCACCCAACACGGCACACACCGTCAGTCACCTTCCTTCCTTGTGCAGGGAAAGGGGTGAGGTTCTGGGTCCCAAGTGGTCATCATGTCACCAAGCCTTCGCAGCGGCCCACACCAAGGCAGCACGTATCCAAGGCAGCAGGTCCAATATCCTTAAGGGTTCCAGTCAGGGCTTCCAGTTAACACCGGACCTTGGGGAGTCTAGTCAACTGAATGGGGCAGCGCGGCCCACTAGTTTGAAAGGCACAACACCCTGGTTCTAGTTTGCTAGGGCCGCCATTGAGTACCACAGACTGTGTAGCTTAGTATAATGGAAATGCATTTTCTCTCGGCTTTGGAGACTGAAATCCTAATCAGATCAAGGCATGAATACTCGAGGCTTCTTCTGAGATTTTTCTCCTTTGGTTGTAGATGTTTGTCTTCCTGTGTGATCACACGACCTTCCCTTGGTAGCTCCTATTTTTAGATTTATTTTTGTTTTATGTGTATAAGTGTTTCGCCTGCATATATGTATTTGTGCCTTCGGAGGCCAGAAGACCGCATCGGATCCCATGGAACCGGAGGCAGAGATAGTGTGAGCTCCGTAGGAGCCAGGAATCGAACCTGGGTCCTCTGCGAGAGCAACAAGTGCCCTTAACCGCTAAACTACAGCCCCTAACTGCTTCTTATGAGGAAGAATGCTCGGTGGGTAAAGGTGCTTTACTTTATACCCTGACAACCTGAGTTCGATCCCCAGGGCCAATGGGGTGGAAGGAGATAACTGAGTTTTGCAATTTCCATTAACAGAGGTTTTTGTTTTGTTTTGTTTTGTTGTTGTTGTTAAACTAGTGTTTGTATTTAGCCCATTGTCTTCTTCTGGCACTTTCTGATGGTGTTTACCAAAGCTCTACACTCCCCTGATACCGCCAGTTTTGTGTAGCAGGGAAGGGCAAGGGAAAAAGGA
Organism: Arvicola amphibius; assembly: GCF_903992535.2. Classification (NCBI taxonomy): domain Eukaryota; kingdom Metazoa; phylum Chordata; class Mammalia; order Rodentia; family Cricetidae; genus Arvicola; species Arvicola amphibius. The sequence goes on along the minus strand of NC_052052.2, from coordinate 25,790,229 downwards.
CAACAAAAAGTCAGGTACATCCCATCATTTTAAAGCTAACTCAGCTCACATCAATTTCTGGTCATGAGTGGCGGGGGCGGGGGACGGGCGTTATCTAAAAGCTGTCCCTCAGTTTGCAGAGGGCCGCCTCAGCCTTGCAGACGGAGCTGTGGGTTGTAAAGCAAAGTAACTCACTGATAATAGTTGATCCTTAGGCTGCTGAGAAAGCTGCTGACAGCCTGCTCTCATTCGCCTAAGCTTACAACTTCATATTTCTTTATTTTTACTTTCCTATTTCTGGAATCTACATTTCTATCTTCGTATTCGTGGACCCTTCCCTGACTAGCACTTGTTCTCTCCATCTGAAAAGAGTGTTCTCTTTAGCTTAGAAACCAGAGCGTGAAATGTGCGGTTCCGGTCAGGACTGCAGTGTTGCATCCCCTCAGATAGCTCAGCCTTGTTTTCATTGGCGACTCCATGATCTCCATTCCATTCTTAAACTCACTCCCTCTGAGGCACGCTTTACCCTCTTCCGAGTAACCCTTCCTAATGCAGTTCTGTAGTCATAAATACCCTGTGTCTCAGTTCAGGAAGCCGACCCTCTGCTTCCTGTTGTGGTTGAGAAGCTGTGCCTCAATACCACTTCCCCTTCAGATCTCTCTGACAGTGGCTGCTCACCCCCCCCCCTTGCCATACCTCACACAATTCCAGGAAGGAGGTGGGTAGAGAATTTTCCTCTGTTGCCAATACCTGAATTATTATTTTTTTGCTATTGAGTCCTCTTGTCCCCTGCTCATCACTCTAGGGCCTCTTCAGTGATGCAATCAACTCATCTATTGCTTGTATCCCAATCCAGGCCTGGAGATCTTGTCTTTTTCTACTTCCCATGTAAATTAGATCCATGATGTGGGGTTGGTGAAGATCTTTTCCCATTCTGTAGGCTGTCTTTTTGTCTTGTTGACCATGTCTTTTGCTTTACAGAAACTTCTCAGTTTCAGGAGGTCCCATTTATTAATTGTTGCTCTCAGTGTCTGTGCTACTGGGGTTGTATTTAGGAAGTGGTTTCCTGTGCCAATGCGTTCAAGTGTACTTCCCACTTTCTCTTCTATAAGGTTCAGTGTGGTTGGTTTTATGTTGAGGTCTTTAATCCATTTGGACTTGAGTTTTGTGCATGGTGATAGATATGGATCTATTTTCATTCTTCTACATGTTGATATCCAGTTATGCCAGCACCACTTGTTAAATATGCTTTCTTTTTTCCATTTTATATTTTTTGCTTCTTTGTCAAAAATCGGGTTTTTGTAGGTGTATGGATTGATATCTGGGTCTTCAATTCAGTTCCATTGGTCTTCCTGTCTGTTTTTATGCCAATACCAGGCTGTTTTCAATACTGTAGCTCTGTAGTAGAGCTTGAAGTCAGGGATTGTGATGCCTCCAGAAGTTCCTTTATTGTACAGGATTGTTTTGGCTACCCTGGGTTTTTGATTTTCCATATGGAGTTGAGTATTGTTCTTTTGAGGTCTGTGAAGAATTTTCCTGGGATCTTGATGGGCATTGCATTGAATCTGTAATTGCTTTTGATAAAATTGCCATTTTTACTGTGTTAATTCTGCCTACCCAAAAGCATGGGAGATCTTTCCATTTTCCAGTGTCTTCTTCAAAGATTTAAAGCTCTTGTCATACAAGTCTTCCACTTGTTTGGTTAGAGTTACTCCAAGATATTTTATGTTATTTTGTTATTGTGAAGGGTGATGTTTCTCTGATTTCTTTCTCAGCCCATTTATCATCTGTGTAAAGGAGGGCTACTGATTTTTTCGAGTTAATCTTGTATCCTGCTACATTACTGAAGGTGTTTATGAGCTGTAGAAGTTCCTTGGTAGAATTTTTGGGGTCACTTATGTAAACTCTCATATCATCAGCAAATAGTGAGAGTTTGACTTCTTCTTTTCCGACTTGTATCCCCTTGATCTCCTTTTGTTGTCTTATTGCTCTAGCTAGAACTTCAAGAACTGTATTGAATAGATATGGAGAGAGTGGACAAACTTATCTTGTTCCTGATTTCAAAGTGGGATCACTTTGAGTTCCTCTCCATTTAGTTTGATGTTGGCTGTTGGCTTGCTGTATATTGTCTTTATTATGTTTAGGTATGCTCCTTGTGTTCCTGCTCTCTGCAAGACCTTTATCATGAACAGATGTTATATTTTGTCAAAGGCTTTTTCAGCATCTAATGAGATAATTCTGTGGGTTTTTTTTTCAGTTAGTTTATATGGTGGATTACATTGACAGATTTTCATATGTTGAACCATCATCCCTGCACCTCTGGGATGAAGCCTACTTGGTCATAGTGGATGCTTTTTCTGATGTGTTCTTGGATTTGGTTTGCCAGTATTTTATTGAGTATTTTTGCACCAATGTCCATGAGTGAGATTGGTCTGTAACTCTCTTTCTTAGTAATGTCTTTGTGTAGAATGGGTATCAGGGTAATTGTAACCTCATAAAAAGAGTTTGGCAATGTTCCTTCTGTTTCTCTTGTGTGGAACAATTTAAAGAGTATTGGTATTAGTTCTTTTTTAAAATCTTGTAGAATTCTATGCTGAAACCATCTGGCCCTGGTTGTTGGTTTTTTGTTTTGTTTTTGTTTTTTGTTTGTTTTTGGTTGGGAGACTTTTGATGACTGTTTATTTATTTTTTTTTTTTTAGCAGTTATAGGTCTATTTAATTTGCTTATCTGGTCTTGACTTAATTTTGTTAAGTATTTGTATCCAGAAAATTGTCCATTTTCTTTTAAGTTTTCCAATTTTGTGGAGTACAGGTTTTTAAAATATGACCTAATGGTGCTCCGGCTCGGGCATGCTCCCTCATAGGTCGCTGATGAGCCCCGTACCACAGAGGTCTCTGGCTAGGGCCTGCTCTCTCAGTGGTGGCTCCCTCGTACTTGCTTCTGTGGAGGTCCCTTTGCCTCGGGGGGTGGAGCTTCTGGAATGAACCAATGAGTAAACAGTGAGTATGTGAATGGTGGAAGCTAGAAATGGTAGAGTGTTGGGGTCAGAATCTAGATGAGACTCTCTGGGCAAAGTGTCAGCTTCTCTGAGTGCAGATTTGTTTTCATCAGATGAGTCTGGGCTCCAGTTCCCATCCTATAACTAATGAACTCTAAGTACCTTGGGCACGTCCCCTCACCTGCTCAAAGAGGAAGCTGAATCCTCTAAGTCCAATATGTGCTGTTGTGTGTCTGGAATCTATTGAGTCTATGCCCAATAATGGCTACCTCTTGTTCCTCGTCCTTCTCCAGCCAAAACGCATAATGCAGTCTCTCTGTTGAGCTGCTGAGATTGTCCCTTGAGAGACAGTGCGTTCATGATCTCAGCTCAGTGTAAGAGAGAACAGAGCCCTCAGGGACTAAACATGTTTACACATTCTGCACCTGAGCCACTCAAAGAGAGGTACTTGGTGTTTGGTCGAAAGCATCACCTCAAGCCAGGCAGTGGTGGCGCACGCCTCTATTATAGAACTCCAGAATGTTCTCATCACCCCCAAAGAAGGCTTAGAGTTACTCACTCTCCAGTCCTCCATACAGCCCCTGAAAACTATAAATCTACCTTTGTCTCTGTGGATTTTCACATTTTCTGGACATTCTGTATAAACAAAATCATACAATGTGTGACTTTTTATATCTGATTTCTTTAGCTCATCATATTTTTTGTTTTGTTTTGTTTTTTGAGACAGAATTTCTTTGTGTAATAGCCCTGGATGTCCTGGGACTAGCTTTGAAAACAAGGCTGGCCTCAAGCTCATAGAGATCCACCTGCTTCTGCCTCCCAAGTGCTAGGATTAAAGGCGTGCACCACTACTGCTGCTGGGCACTTATCATATTTTCAAAATTCATCTGTGTTGTAGTATGTATCAGTATATCACTGGTTTTATAGCAAATATTTTATTGTATGAATATACTACATCTTAAAAACTTGTTTACAGCAGATGGAGAGATGGCTCAGCAATTAAGAGCATTTGTTATTCTTCCAGAGAACCAGAGTTCAGTTCCAGCTTCCATGTGTCAGCTGTCAGCTGGTTCACAATCATCTGTAACTTTAGCTCCAGGGAATAAAACACCCTCTTCTGGCCTCTGCAGGCATCCACTGGCATTTGACATACACTTACACAGACACGGGCACATAGACATAAAAAAATGTGGGGTTTATTTAACCACATTTATTTATCTTGGGGTGGTTTGGGTATACATACATACTATAGCACACATATGCAGGTCAAAGGACAACTTGAGGGAGCTGGTTTTCTCCTTCTACTACATAGGTTCCAGGGATCCCACTTAGGTCATCAGTCACAAGGTGGCCTAGCCCACTGAGCAATCTTGCCAGTCTTATGGCACCACATTTTATTTATCTATTAGTTAGCTAACACTTGAGTTGTACATGTTTTGACTGTAACACCATTGTGAAAATTCATACACAACTTTTTGTGTGACCATAAATTTCTTTTGACTGTACAGCTAGAGATGACATTTTTCCTGGCTTATATGATCACACTATGTTGAATTTGTTGACAAACTGTCTTCCTTGGTGGCCACCACATTCCCACTGGCAGTTTATGAAGGCTCTAATTTCTTCACATTCTTTCATTTCTTTTTTCTTATGCTGTGTGTGTGTGTGTGTGTGTGTGTGTGTGTGCAGGTGTATGTGTGTGTGTGCAGGTGTATGTGTGTGTGTGCAGGTGTATGTGTGTGTGAAGTCAGAATATAACCTCAGGTGTCATGCCTCGAGTACCACTCATCATTATTTTGAGACAGAGTCTTTCACTAGTTTGGAACTTGCCAGGTAAGCTAGATTGGATATCTGGGGAATCCCAGGGATCAACTGTCATTGCTTTTGTCTCTTATTCCCTGCCCTTTGTCTCTCTGAGGCAAATGAATCTCCTTTGTCCTGAGAACTTACTTGGTCTTGAGGTGTCTTGCGCTGATACCAGTCCCTTCAGGGTGCCTGATTGACACACTTGGCCAGCTGATGATTCAGGATGGGGTGATGATTGTAATCATCCCAGTGGTTACAGACATAAAACTGAGTGCAAACTCAAAGGCGAAAGTTTCAGTTGCAAAGACAAAGGTTTGAGGACAGGGTGTCAGCACTGATTTTGAGAAATCTTGCTGCCTGATGACAGAAAAGAGTGGAAGCTTACTGAATCCTGCAGGAGCTTGATGGTGATGGCATTAAGTTCTTTTTATACATGCTTACTTGTGTGTGTGTGTGTTTACGTGCACGTGTACATACAACCACATGTGTGCATTCACGCACAAGTAGCACAATGCATGCGTGCATGGGAGTCAGAGAGCAACTTGTGGACGTTGGCTCCCACCAAGTGTGTTCTGTATCACACTCAGGCCATCAGTCTCGGCAGCAAGCGCTTTTACCCACTCAGCCATCTCATAGGCCTCAAGAGCAGCATTATCTTATTTTACTTTTAAAAACATTTTATGTATATAGATGTTTTTTTGTATGTGTGTGTGTGTGTGTGTGTGTGTGTGTGTGTGTGTGTATCTGTGCAACATGTGCATGCTTGGTGCCCAAGAAGGCCAGAGGAACTGGATCTGCTTCTCTGATCCCCTGGAACTGGAGTTTCAGGTGCTGGGAATCGAACTCAGGTCCTTTGGAGGAGCAGCAGGTGTCCTTGACTGCTGAGCCATCTCACTAGCCTAGAGGATCTGTTGTTTGTTTGTTTGTTTTGTTTTGTCTTTTAAGAAATATCTTCCTCATGGTTTAGTTACGTAGGCAAGGCTGGCTCCAACTCCTTAAATAACTGATGCTGGCCTTAAATGCGATTGTCCTGGCTCTTTGTGAGCTGGGGTTACAAATGTGTATGACCACATCTAGCAGAGGGCGGAGCATTGATTAAAGTCAGCTGGAATATGTGTGCACAGAGGCATGATTTATTTTCTGGTGGCCTTTACGAACACGGCAGTCTCTTTGGGCTTCTTCATTAGAAGACTTCCTGTAGCATGAATTCTGGTTGTCTTAATTAATCAAAACCAAGGGTCAAATACAGGGGTTAAAGCTGAAGATCAGAGAATCAGAGCCACCAGCCACTAGAGAGACCTCTACCAATGCTCAGACCAAAGGGGCGATCCTCAGCCTGCCTAGACTGCACTGTATCTCTCCATCAAACCTCAGACTCCACACTCCAATGAGTTCCTGTCCCTTCCCCTTTATATTCCTCTCTCTAACCACCCATACTGCTCCTGTCTCCACCTTCCTAGTGCTGGGATTAAAGGTGTGTGACTCACAAACACTGCGATTAAAGGTGTGAGTCACCACCACCTGGATCTGTTTCTGGATCGCTCTTGTGGAGTCCAGGGTAGCCTTGAACTCACAGAGCTCCATCTGCCTCTGTCTCCCAAATCCTGGAATTAAAGGTGTATGCCATCACTCCCTGGCCTCTAGTGGCTCAGCTCTGCTTTAGGCAAGCTTTATTTGTTAAAACACAAAGAAAATACCATTACAACTTCCCATTGTGGAGTTCGTGGACTTTCTCTTGGTTTAGTTAATTTTCCTGGGGAAGATCTTCAATCTCCAAACTGGGAAATATGATATTCTTTGATGTCGAAAAGGGGAAAAAGTTCTCAGCGTCCTCACTTAATACACACACTTAATCTTTAGAGTATGGCTCACCATAAGGTTGCAAGGAACAATAAAGCTGTGAACTGAAATGAAAAATGAATGAAGAGAATGAGAGACAAAGTCAGAGAAGAGATGGACAGGCTGACAATAAGGATGTCGTAGATGATTTAAAGATTTGAATGTTTACTCTTAATCATTGGGAACATTTAAACAGAAATAAAAAAAGCCTCATTAGCTATTTGAAAGGATCAAAATAGGGGCTGGGAGTGTGGCTCAGTTGGTAGAGTGTTTGCCTAGCACGCTCCAAGATCTGGGATTGATCTCCAGCACTGTAAAAGCCAGGTGTGCTGGGATACATGTCAGCAATCCCAACATGTAAGCGGCAGAAGCAGGAAGATCAGATATTCAAGGTCAGCCAGGCAGTGGTGGCCCATGCCTTTGGAGGCAGAGTCAGATGGATTTCCAAGTTTGAGGCCAGCCTGGTCTATCAAGTGAGTTCCAGGACAGCTACAGAAAAAAAAAAAAAAAAAAAAAAGCCCTGTTTCAAAAAAAAAAAAAATTTAAGGTCATCCTTAGACTGAGCTACATGAGACCCTGTCTCAAAAATAAATAAAAATTAAAAAATACAGTATGAAGGGTATTGGAGAGATGGCTCAGTAGTTATGAGAGTTTATTGTGCTGGGCAGTGGTGGTGCACACCTTTAATACTAGCACTCAGGAGGCAGAGGCAGGAGGATCTCTGTGAGTTCGAGGCCAGCCTGATCTACAGAGCTAGTTCCAGGACAGACTCCAAAGCTACAGAGAAACCCTGTTTCAAAAACCCAGAGAGAGAAAGTTTATTGCTTGTAACTCCATTGTTGGGTCTGATGGGTCTGATGCCCTCTGACCTCCAAGGCTCATATGCATGTGGTACACATAAACTCATGCAATCACACATATACATAAATAAATAAGATTTAAGAACGGACAGTGGAAATGGGCAGGAATGTAATGGGTTGACTAGTGTTCCTTACGAAGATAGCTGAGCTCCTAGCCCCTAGTAGCACCAAACAAAATTTTACTTGGAAATTGGGTCTTTGTAGATACAACTAATTATCATGACATAGCATCTATAGGATGGACCCTAATCCAGTATGACTGTCATTCTTATAAAAAGAATAAATTTTGCTGTCTGTGGTGGCACATACTTCTTCTTCTTCTTCTTCTTCTTCTTCTTCTTCTTCTTCTTCTTCTTCTTCTTCTTCTTCTTCTTCTTCTTCTTCTTCTCCTCCTCCTCCTCCTCCTCCTCCTCCTCCTCCTCCTCCTCCTCCTCCTCCTCCTCCTCCTCCTCCTCCTCCTCTTCTTCATTTTTTTGTCCGAGACAGGGTTTCTCTGTCGTTTTAGAGCCTGTTCTGGAACTAGCTCTTGTAGACCAGGGTGGCCTCAAACTCACAGAGATCCACCTGCCTCTGCCTCCCAAGTGCTGGGATTAAAGACATACGCCACCACCGCCCAGTGGCACATGCTTTTAAACCCAACACTCAGGAGTCAGGTGACTGTGAGTTTGAGGACAGCCTGGTGTCTAGTGAATTCCAGGACAGCTAGAATTACAGAATGAGACCCTGTCTCAATAAACAAATAAATAAATAGTAAAATAAAAAAAGGAGGGAGAAGAAGGAGGAGGAGGAGAAGATTTGGAAACAGACCACACAGACATGCAGACTATGAGGAAACATAGGGAGGCTGATCAAAGAGCAAAGTGGAGCACGCCTTTGATTCTACCACTGGGGAAAGTGGAAGCAGAAGCAGGCAGACCTTCATGTTAGAGGCCAGCCTGGTCCACATAAGGAGCCCCAGCGTAGCTAATGAGTGAGACCTACTTAGTGAGACCCTGTCTCAAACAAAGTGATACAGGGAGAACAACATGTTCACTCAGATGTTTGGAGTGATGCATCTACCTGCCAAAGATTCCAAGATCATTGGCAAACCACCAGAAGCCAAGACGAGACCAGGAAAGCTGGCAAACTTTCCAGTCATCAAAGGAAGTGTGGCCGGGCCAAGACCTTGACCTCAACCTCTAGCCTGCAGCATGGCGAGGCAGTGTGCTTCTGCTGCTTGGACGATCTAGCTATGGCAGCTCTAGGAAACCAATGTGGGGAGCAGAGGCAAAAACAGGAAGATGAAGAAGCAGGTCACAGAGTGACCCAGGAGGAGCAATCACAGTGGCCTGGGTGAAGGAGTGTGGCCATAAGTCCCAGCTGTGGCTTTATTACAAAGCTAATAAAATTTGTTGATGAGCCAAATTTGGCATGTGAAAGAAAGTAGAGGCATTAGGAATGATTTCAAAATTTTGGTGCTGTCAATGCTCCGGGTATCTGCCTCTGTGCCTGGGGACTTTCCCAGAAAGATTAAAAAAAAAAAAAGCCACCCTAAAAATTTCAATCTCTGGAGTGCCAGAGATTAAACTGCATCATAAAAGCCCTCTGGAATCTGTGTTTAAATAGCCCAGCTCCTACCTCCCTCACAACATGAGACAGTGAGGTGTGAGATAGCCCAGGACTGCCTCAAACTTGCCACCTTCCCAATGCTGCCATTACAGGTGTGCGGGGATCTGATGCCATCTTCTGGTCTCTTTGGGCATTACATGCATGCCCACAAACCCACAGCCAGACACATGTATACACATCACTAAAAATAAAAATAAAAGTTGATTGAAAATTGGCCTGGTCATTGCCCTGTAGTCAAATTGATGAATCTCTTAAATGTCACCATAGAACCTTCATCCAGCAACTGGTGGAAACAGAGGCGGAGACCTGCAGCAGAGCACTGGGATGAGCTCCCTAAGTCCAGAGTGGGAGGAGTGAGAATATGAGTAAAGAAGTCAAGACCATGATGAGTACACCCACTGAAACAATTTATCTGAGCTAATGTCAGATCACCAACTCCAGCCAAACAAAGAAGGAACCAGCATAGGTCCAAACTAGTCCCTCTGAATGTGGGTGACAGTTGTATGGCTGGGGCAGACTACAGGGCCACTAGCAGTGGCACCAGGACTTATTCCCTACTGCTTGTACTGGCTTTTTGGAAACCCATTCTCTTTGGATGGATACCCTGTTCAGCCTAGATATAGTAGGGAGGGCCTTGGACCCTCCCCAAAGCAATGTGCCTTTTCCTCTGAGGAATGGATGGAGGGTGGGGAGGATAGGTAGAGGAAAGAGGAGGAAGGGAGGGAGAGAGAACCAGGATTGGTATGGAAAATGAAAAAGGACAGTTTGTTTTCTTTTTAAAAACTAAGTTAAATTTTAAAAAAGAAAGAAAACTGGCCTGGCGCCACAGCCTGACACAGCAACATTTTCAAGGCTGAAACAGAAGGATAATGAGTTCAAGTCAAGGCCAGCTTGTAAAACAGAGTATGATACTATCTCAAAATGAAAAAAAAAAAAGTTTGGAATTTTCTGTTTATGCTGAAGGCCTTTCACAATAGAAGCTTCATTTTCTAAGGGTGCTCAGCTCTCCGGAGCACTCACCATTTCCATGCCTCACTACAGAATAAGGAATCTGCGGGGGCTGAGATGGGAGCAGACAAGGAGTCCCCTTTTTTGGTTGTTCTATATAAGCCTTCAGAGTCACAAAAGCAGGCCCCAGACCGGCACTTCCTGCTTAGCTCCTGTCTTCAGTCCATTCTAATCCCTGGGTCTTTCTACTTGGGTTTCTATGTCTTCTGGTATTTGAACTGAGCTGTAGTTCTGGGGCCAGGACAGACTTGCCTGTCGTTGGCATCATCCCTACACACTTGGCTTTCTCAGCATAGCTTGTTTTTCCACTCACAATCACCTGAAACTCTAGCTCAGGGGCTCCTTTGGGGGGAGATTTGTTTGTATTGATTGCTCCAAGACCACCATAGAGTTCAACCTTAATTCGGAGGGCAGAGTCCACATTCAGCTGGCTGGAGTGGACCATAGAGTTTCCTGACAGGCTCAGACAGAGATACAAGGATACAAGGAGGAGAAAAGGGAGGAGCTAAGAGGTTGTGGGGTCTTCTCGATCTAGGAATTGGGGAGAGGCATAGCTCCATTGCTCCATGGACCTCTCAGGTTTATTCCCTAATAATTACTCCCAAGTTTTATCTTTTTTAATAAAATGAAAAAAGAAATCACGATATCTGGCACCGAACATGGGACACAAACCCATGACCCTGAGATTAAGAGTCTCATGCTCTACTGATTCGAGGTCAGAGTCTGTAGGTGGTCTCGGAGCAATCAACACAAACAAATCTCCTCAAGAGACTCCAAGCCCTCTGACCTCTGCAAGTACCTGCACTTTCATGTACATACCTATACACAGATATGCACATTCCCAGTTAGCTGTATTAAAAGTAACAGAGGGGAAGCAGGATGTGGTGGGGCACACCTTTAGTCCTAACAGAGATAGAGGCAGGTGGATCTCTATGAGTTTGAGGCCAGCCTGGTCCACATAGAGAGTTATAGGCCAGCTGAGATTCCCTAGTTGGTGTGGGAAGTCCTTCTGTATATGTTTTATTGGTTAACAAATAAAGAATATGCCTTGTCCTATGATAGGGTAGAGTAAAGTTAGGTGGGAAACTAAACTGAATGCTGGGAGAAAGAAGGAAGAGAAAGGAGATGTCATATAGCCGCTGCCAGGAACAAATGAGCAGGAAATTTTCCAGTAAGCCACAGACACGTGGTGATATACAGATTAATAGAAATGGGTTAAATTAAGATGTAAGATCTAGCCAATAAGAAGCTAGAGCTAATAGGCCAAACAGTGATTTAATTAATATAGTTTCTGTGTGGTTATTTCAGGGCTGAGCAGTCGGGAACGAACAAGCAGGCTCCTACAACACATAGTGAGACCTCATCTCAAAACACTAACCAACCAACCAAAAACAAAAACAAAAACAAACATTAAAAGTAGCAGGGGGTGGAGGAGGGCAGGATAAAGACATTATATATAGGATAGTAATGAAACAAAGGGACACGATAAGAAATGGAGAACAGGGGCTGGAGAGATGGCTCAGGGGTTAAGAGCACTGGCTGCTTTTACATGGCAGCTCACAATCATGTGTAATGAGATCTGGCACCCTCCCTGGCCTGCAGACATACATGCAGATAGAACATTATATATAATCTTTTCAAAAAGAAATGGAGATCAGAAGACAATGACTAGTACCTTTAAAGCATTATGGAAAGAACTGTATTTAAAAAAACAAACAAACAAGTAAATGTGGGCTGGAGAGATGGCTCAGCAGTTAAGAGCTCTGACTGCTTTTCAGAGCACCTAGATTCAATTGACATCACCCACATGGCAACTCACAACTGTCTATGACTCCAGTTCTAGGTGATCCAACACTTTCACACAGACACACATGCAGACAAAAGACTAATGCCCATGAAATAAATAATTTTAAAAAATAAACAAAAGGCCAGGTGGTGGTGGTGGTGCACACCTTTAATCCCAGCACTCAGGAGGCAGAGTCAGGTGGATCTCTGTGAGTTTGAGGCCAGTAAACAGTCATCAAGCATGAACACCTCTTTTTAAGATTTTATTTTTTTGCCGGGCGGTGGTGGCGCACGCCTTTAATCCCAGCACTCGAGAGGCAGAGGCAGGCGGATCTCTGTGAGTTCGAGGCCAGCCTGGTCTACAAGAGCTAGTTCCAGGCCAGGCTCTAAAAAAAAGCTGCAGAGAAACCCTGTCTTGAAAAACAAAAAAAAAAAAGATTTTATTTTTTTAAAGATTTATTTATTTATTTATTTATTTTTTATGTATACAACATTCCTTCCCTGTATGCCTGCATGCCAGAAGAGGGCACCAGATCTCATTATAGATGGTTGTGAGCCACCATGTGGTTGCTGGGAATCGAACTCAGGGCCTCTGGAAGAGCAGTCAGTGTTCTTAACCTCTGAGCCACCTCTCCAGCCCCTAAGATTTTATTTTTATTTTATGTGTATGAGTGTTTTGCTTGTGTGTACATGTGCACCACATGCATGAGTGCCAGCAGAGGTCAGAAGAGGGCTGGATCCCCTGAACTGGAGTGAGCCATCATGTGCATTCTGGGAACCGAACCTGGGTCCTCTGCAAGAGCAGCGCTCTTAACATCTGAGCCACTTCTCCAGACCCTTTTCTTGAATAAACTTCCATCTTTTTCTTTTTTTGCTTTTTTGTTTGTTTGCTTGTTTTGCTTTTTTTTGTTGTTGTTTTATTTTTTTGGGGGGGGGGGAGGGTTTCTCTGTGTAGCTTTGGAGCCTGTCCTAGAACTCATGCTATAAACCAGGCTGGTCTCTAACTCACAGAGATCCACCTGCCTCTGCCTCCCAGGTGCTGTGATTAAAGGCGTGTGCCACCACTGCTTGGACAGTATTTTTCTTTATTGACTTGGTTTTCTTTTGGAGCTAAGGAGGTAAAGTGCTCGTCAACTAGACTAATGACCTGAGTTCGATCCCTGGACATGATAGAACAAAACCAATTTCCACATGGCCACTACACACACACACACACACACACACACACACACACACACACACACACGTGCGCGCACACACCACAGTTCTTTTTTAAACATTTGATCTGTAAAGCAGAAGTCTTTTCCTTTAGCCCTCAGGTACACTTAGCATCCTCTAAAACTATGTCATTTGTTATTTTTCTTTTTATCCCCATTGGTTATTTTCAAGACAGGGTTTCTCTGTGTAACAGTCCTAGCTTTCCTGGAACTCACTCCGTAGACCAGGCAGGCCTCGAACTCACAGAGATTCATCTGCCTCTGTCTCCTGAGTGCTGGGATTAAAGGCGTGTGTCACCACCGCCCAGCCATTTGTTATTTTTCTTCTAGGCACTTATTTATTTATTTACTTATTAATTTACCTGTCCACTTATTGCCTGCTACAAAAATGTAATCTCTGTAAGAGCAGAGACTTTATAGCAAACAACAGCCATTTGTTTGGCCACAATTTTGTAACCTGACAGGACTCAGCTGGCCAGGTCCTCTGGTTTACCTTTGCTCACTTAAATGGTTCATTCAATTGGAGGCTCACTGGGTCTGGATGACCCAAAAGAATCATCCTCACCCACCAAATGTTCCCTAATCTGCTGCTCTGTGTGTATAATTTATCCCCAAAGAAAGGTGACTCAAGTCAGGCTCAGATAACACTGTGGATTCTTAGAGAGTTGGGTTTAACCTTTATGTCTTATTCATTCGCTGTCTCTTTTCCCGTCATAGTCACCCACTCTTCTCAAACCTTTGTGTCCTTCCTACCTCTACACCTTTGCTCATCCTGTTTTCCCTGCCTAAAATATTCCCCTCCTCTTCCTCTTTGCCTATCTGAGCGTTTCTCATTGACATTTAACAAACTTGGCCTCACCCACCAAATGCCAATCAAGTCTGAGTCATGAAGAAAGCCATGAGAGATCTCTGGTTGGTGCCATCCTTTGGGCCTATGGTGGGCACAGTGTTCTATTCTGTCCAGTACCACCTCTTGTTTTATGAAAACATTCCAACTATATTGTAAGCAAATGAATTGCCATATTCTTGTGAGGCTCTGTCTTTTTCAGTATACTTTAGTTATCTGACATGTCTGAAAGGGGCTGGGCCTTAATCAATCATTAGAGCAGGTACTGGAATTAAACAGGCTATAGCAATAGACCAGGATGGGAATATATACAGACTATGTGTCCTGTATATAGGTACATAGACATTTAAAACTGTAGTTTATTTACATATGTGAGTACGCACATGTGTGTACAGGGGCCAATGGAAGACAAAAGAGGATGTCAGATCCCCTAAAGCTGGAGTTATAGGCAGTTGTGAGCCACCTGATGTGGGTGTCGGGAACAGATTTCTGGTCTTCTATAAGAGCAGAGAGTGCTCTTAGCTGCTAAGCCATCTCTCAAGCCCAGGCTGATATATTTGATTGATCAAGTGCTGGGGATGCTAATATCTCAATACACTTTCTCTGCACTGACCTAAAAACACCTGAGAAAATTGAATCCAGCCAGGGCGGAGGAATTTCTGCTCTGTGTATTTCTTGGGTAGGGATCCAGGGAAGACATGGAGTAGTAAAGAGACACTGTGTGAGTAGAACACAAATAAACTGCTAAGCAGAGCTTCTCCTCAATGCTGGGATAACAAGCGTGCCACCATGCCCAGTCATTGTGTCACTAAGGATGGGATCCAGGGTCTTGGGTTTGCTAGGCAAGTAACTCAGCAACTGAGCTACATTTCAAATCCCCCTTTTCTTTGTTCTCTCTGTCTGTCCCTTTCTCTAAAATCCTCCTTCCCCTGGCCTCAAACTTAAAATCCTCCTTCCCTACACCTCCTGAGAGATGGGTGAGTTTTGAATTAGTGACATGCGTTCTTAGTTTCAATGGAGAGTATCATGGCCTGTCGCCATCAACCCAGAAATGTGGACATCACTGGGGTCACCCTGACTCTCCCTCACCCTCAAGGTTAATCATCAACCAAGCACTATTAATTTTGTCTCTTTTTTCCAATCCATCCCCTCTCTTTCATTGTTACTACCATTGACCTAATTCAAGTTCCTGTAATCTCCCAGAGACTTTCTGGTTTTTCTGCCGCCAGTATAATCCCCTTTTAATCCATCTTCCACACACCGCTGGGATTATCTGTCTCAGGCATATAATTGACTGTACCACTCTCCTTAACGACTTCCACCTCTACTCCTCAACTGCCTAGTTCATTCTGTTTAAATTCTGAGTAGAACATTCCAGACGTTTTGACCCCTCCTCCCACCCTCCATACACCCTGTGCACGAGCCCTAGTGACCTACTTTCAGTTCCCTGAACACAACATGCTTTATCAAGTCCATGTATGAACACGGAATGCTGTCTCCTCTTTGCGCCAGCCTGGGGAACTAACTCGTCTTTGAAATGCAGTTGGTGAGTCATTTCCCCTGCCTTGCCCCAGCCACAGTCTGCCACCAGCTATAGTTGTCCCTCCCTCCAGTTCTCCACAATCTCTTGCACGCATTTACATATTGCATATACTTGCTTGCTTGCCTGTCTCCAACAGCGGTGGGAGGCTCTCTGAGAACACACTGCCTTTTATGTGTCTTTGCATTCTCCGTGTCTAACGTAGGCTTAAAATAGGAGCTTGGGGTTTGTTGAATGAACAGGTGACTGCTTTATAGGTTCTTGAGGTTGGACGAAGCTGTGGCACAGGAGCCTCTACACAGAAAGTAAGCTGGCTCACCTTGAAGAAAGGCCCCGGTCATTTTCTGCTCTTAGTCTGACATTTTGATCATTCAGTCAACTATTAAGCAACTATTATGCTTCGGTTCTTGCATGACCTTTTTTTTTTCTTTTTGATTAGGAGGTATTGTAAGCAAGAAAGCCAGATATAACCTCTAACAAGGACATTCTCAAGAGCTTTAAAGCTGTTTGAAGTTGAAATAGGAAATTTTTCTCAAGTCCTTTGCTGGATGATATAAATATGTCATTCTACCAAAGACAAGTTTAAATAACTCTTTGACTAATCTTACAGCGACTCTCCTACTCTCACACAACCCAAGCCTTCTCTAAGTGGCTTCAGATGAGAAATAGGGCAAGGGAGACGGAAAGATGGCGCAGAGACAGAGAGTGCTTACTTCTTTCACCCACACCCGGGGATTTACAACTACTAGTAATTCCAGTTTAGGATCCCAGAACCCACATTCTAGAAGGAGAAAATAGATCCCACAGATTGTTATCAGTCTCTCACACAAGGGCTATGGCATGTCCACCTAGCCCCACAATTTTAAAAAATGGGGTGGGGGTTAAATTACTATTTTAAAAAAGTAAACCAGGCAGTGGCACCACACACCTTTAATCTCAGCACTTGAGAGGCAGAGGCAGGCGGATCTCTATGAGTTCGAGGCCAGCCTGGTCTACAGAAAGCCTTCCAGGACAGCCAGTGCTACACAGAGAAACCCTATCACAGGGGAGAAAGAGAGAGAGAGAGAGAGAGAGAGAGAGAGAGAGAGAGAGAGAGAGAGAGAGAGAGAGAGAGAGACAGACAGAGAGAGACAGAGACAGAGACAGAGAGAGAGAGAGGTGGGGGGACTGAGTCCTACCTACCACTTGGTGGCAGTGCTCCTCCAGAAATGAGGCCTCCTAGGCCTAGGCCTTTAAAATAAAGCAGCTCACAAACTCTACAGAACTGTAATAAACTGCAACATGATAGGCTATCTCTCATAAGAAGAGAAAAAGGACCTAGAGAATGACTAGGGTGGGAGA
Source organism: Arvicola amphibius (assembly GCF_903992535.2). Classification (NCBI taxonomy): domain Eukaryota; kingdom Metazoa; phylum Chordata; class Mammalia; order Rodentia; family Cricetidae; genus Arvicola; species Arvicola amphibius. The sequence continues at coordinate 25,773,400 of NC_052052.2, read as the reverse complement.
ACACTATTTAGCATGGTGAGGTCCTGGTTTTGATTCTCTGCCCAACGGCAGCAAAATGCAAAGGAGTGAAAGATGGGATTTAGACAACCGTTCAAACTTTTCTTAATCTTTGGCATCTGTTTTATCTGCCACAGAAAAAATCATAACAGAACACTTGACAATGGCCTAAACATGTTGAGTTCCATTTTTCTTGTATACATGTAATCTCAGAATTTATTTTTTTGTATGTTGTGTGCGAGTGAGCGGAGCACACATGTGCCATAACATCCATGTGGAGGTAAGATAATAACTTTGGGGAGTCAGGTCTCTCCTTCCATTGTGGGGTTCTAGGGCTAGAACTCTGGTCATCCGCCTCTGCAACAAGCACCTCTTCCTGCTGGGCTATCTTGCTGGCCTAGAACTGACTTGGAAATATTCTGTGTGCTGTAGCAAAATCCAAAGAGCCTAACTTCTTGGAAGAGTAGACTAATGGATAAAAATAAGTTTTTACTCATTTTGATGTTTATGGGTGTTTTGCTTGAATGTGTGTCTGTGCTCTAAGTTTGTTCCTGTTGCCCATGGAGTCCAGAAAAGGATATCACATCCCCTGGAACTAGAGTTACAGACAGTTGTGAGCTGCCATGTGAGTGATAGGAATCAAACCTGGGTCCTCTGGAAGAGCAGGGTCTAGGGATGTGAGGCTTTCCGGTGCTAATTGGAAAAGTCCTCAGCAAACTGGGCCGAGTTGGTTGCCATACCAGTGGGGCGGCGGGGGGAGGGGGTAATAAATTCTCAGCTTTTTATTTCCCTGTGCCAGCTGGTCTCTTTACAATAACCTTGTAAGTAGTTTTACCACTAGCCTGAACATACAGAACCCCAAAGGTAGGACAGCTGGGACTATGCAGTCCAGAAAGGTCAGCTTTAACTGCCCATAGAGCAGGGCAAAGAAAAGACAAAGAATCGAAAAACAGAGGCAAGAACACAACTCTATAGTTTAGGATTGCTCCTAACTGATTTATCAACTGATGGAGAAAGCCTCCAATGGGATCTCAGGCTCCCTTATCAAAAAATCAGGTGTGGGACACCCACCCCGGGGATATCTCCTTCTCCCTAGTTCACTTCCTGCCTGGAAGTTTCACTCCTCAAATTGCGCTTGGTACGACCCATGAAACACAAAGATCAAAAGTCCAAGGACACCATTCGCAATCTACCTTCTTTCCAAGCCATAGCGCCGGACCTTTTCGCACCGGGCAGCCCCAGCCACCCCAAAGCCACTCCTAGATCTGGTTGACAACAGCAGCCGCGACCCGCCAAATCAACCCAAAATACATTTGCAGGGCCGGCTGGAGGCGCTTCCTGATTGGCAGGACGGTAGGGGTGGGGCTTCTGAAGGAAACCCTCCCTCGGATTGGTGCAAACCCCCGAGGGTGGGTGCTGTAGTGCGTCTGGGCGCGAAAGCTCGAACTCTGCTGCCGGGCTGGAGACGGCGGGAGCTGCCGCCGGCAAGTTGAAGTTACTGAGGACCGGTTCTCCCGGAGCCGCGCGGTACGGAGGCCGGAATCATGACCGGCGAAGTGGATTCTGAGGTGAGTTTAGGCTCCGGCCGGGGCTGTGAAGGACGTTCGCTGAGGGCCAGGTATGACAGGGAACCCAGCGGGGTCCGAGAGCCGAGCCCGAAGGACTACAATTCCCGGCGTGCACCGCTCCGAGACCCCTGGGATGGGGAAGGGGGCCGGGGCCTGGGCCTCTCTCGGGTCTCCTCCTGGCGGCTTCCCGCGCTCGGACCTTGAGGTTCCTGGTTCGGCGGCCCGAGCCGCTGTCGGCCCAGCCGGGTTCTCGGCTTGTCACGGCAGCCCGCCCTGCTCTTTGGCGCGTTTCCTGCCGCGCAAGCTCCTGTTTTACAGCATCCCCGGCAATAAGGAGGCCTTGGCCAGCCTAGCCTGGAGGATGTGGGGCGGGATTCGCTGTAAACACTGGGCGAGGGGAGTACGAAGTTGGAACTGGTTCTGGAAGAGACCTGTGCGGGTCTCGCGCGTGGGCCCACTCCGTTCGCCAACAGTGCTTCCCGCGCTGCGTCCCGCTGGTAGCTGACGGCTCACTGGTGGAATTTGGCTGCAGGAAACTGTTTTGGGATCTGTGTTCTTTTCTGGAGCCAGGACTAGGACGAGACAGTTGCCTTGGGAACAGATTTAATGGGGTACCAGAAAACCTAATCACCAAACGAAAGCCATATTTTGACATAAAGTTTCCATGATTAGATACTGAACAAAAATATCAGACTAAAATCAAGATGAGATCTCATCCTGCACCGACCTGCCTTCTCACCTCACCTAAATCCAAAAAAAGGCCTTGATTTCAGTAAAAATCATTTACAAAAGCAGGTGGTTGACCTCATAAGCCATGCTTTTAACTGACTCTTATTTTAAAAGAAAAGGAAAAAAAGAAAAGCCTGAAAGTAGGTGAAAGGATTACTAGGGACAGAGAGGAGTACCAGGGAGATGGGGAGGCAGAGTTAAAATGGCAGATGAAGACAATTACTGCATGATGTGTGTGTGTGTGTGTGTGTGTGTGTGTCTGTCAGTGTGTGTGTGTGTCACAGCGGGGCCTGAGAGGTGGCTCGTGAGTAAAGGCACTTGTTGCCAAGCCTGATGACTTGACTCCATCCCTAGGACCCACCTAGTAGGAGAGAATAGACTTCTGAAGGTTGTCCTCTGACTTCCATACTCCCTCTCCAAACATGCCCATGCAGACACAAAATGAATGATGTAATTAAAAAATTTTAAAGGGGGCTGGAAAGATGACTCATTACATAAGAGTACTTGCTGCTCTTCCAGAGGACCTGTGTTTGTTCCTGTCTCCCACATGGTGGCTCACAACCATCCCTAATTCCAGTTCGGCCAGATCCAATGCCCTTTTCTGACCTTCATGGGTACCAAGCTTGCATACAGTGAGTGCCCTTACATGCATGCATGAGAAATACTCATAAACATAAACTAAGTAAATTTTTAAAAAAAAATTTAAAAGGGTCTGGAAAGATGACTCAGTGGTTAAGAGCCCTTGTTGTTCTTGTGGAGAACCCTGGTTCAATCCCAAGCATCCACATGAGGGCAGTCTGTAACTACAGTTCTAGGGGCTCTCACGCCCCCTTTTGTTTCCCACAGGCACTGCATGGATATGGTGTACGGACATAAGCAGATGAAAACATCCATATACATAAAATAAATTAGTCTTTTCAATTTAAAAAAGGAAACAACACAATGAATCTGATTGGTACAATTAATGTGCTTAATAATTAAAAGTAAAGGAGTTGTTCACTTAGCATTCCGTAGGAATTAATGTCTGTTTTTGTTTGTTTATTGTTTTGGCCAGCGATTCTAAATGTCATCCCTTCATCAAACCATTGTGTTGGTTCTTTCCAGTTGCAGCAGGATGACCCCATGCATTGTGAATCCATACATACTCGGTGCTCTGTCTCCTTGCTTTTTTTTTTTTTTTTTTTTTGGTTTTTCGAGACAGGGTTTCCCTGTAGTTTCTAGAGCCTGTCCTGGAACTAGCTCTTGTAGACCAGGCTCTCTGTCTCCTTGTTAATGCAAAGTTTATTCTCATTTTCTAGGTTAAGCTGGAGGTCAATGATCTAAAATTTGCTTCACAAGAAGCAGCGGACAGTCCTGTAGACAGTGGACAGGGCAGCTTTGAAACACTCGAGCCCCTGAGTGAAAGAGGTTTGTAACATACAGTATATTCATCTTAGGAGGAGAGTGTGGGGTCCTGGGTTGAAAGCAGTTACAGTTAATTACATTATTTATTGACTTTTTATATTGTTAGTGCCCCAACTTTATTATTATTTTCTTTTTTACAGATAGAAAATAACAGTGCTTACATAGATTTTTTTTTTAAGGAATATCCATTTCTGTTATATAACTGAATAGATAAAATGTCTAATAATTACTACATTGCCTGGTTAAATTGCATTCACTATAGAAAAGGATTTCTAACACCTGCCAGGATGATTAGAACAGCTTCACACATTATAAGTACATATAATTACATTTTTAGCAAGAGAGGTTTTGGCACAGGAAAAAACTTGTAGTGTATTTTTAGATATGCTTTGCTACAGCCAGTTCTTAATGGTAGTTGTGTAATCCCACAAGGTGACATATCACATGTATAATTAAATATAATTTTAAGTAGCTAGGAAGAAGGCCAGATGATTGGGTATCTCCTTTTTTTATTTTTTAAATGTTTCCTCCAGATTCTGACGAAGAGATATTTGTGAGTAAGAAACTGAAGGGCAGGAAAGTGCTGCAGGACAGCGATTCGGAGGCTGAGGACAGAGATGTCACTCCAGAGATGCCCACCTATGGCAGCGCGGAGGAGAATAAAGAGAACTTGCACTCGAGGGAGAGCAGAGAGCACAAAAGCATCGCTAAGACTCTGGCCAACAGCGACGAGAGTAACATGGAGGGACCTGTAAGTCAGGAGAGCCCCGGGACTCAAGAGATGCCTTCCTTAGAGCGGAGCCACCAGTCTGGACGCCCCCTGGATCTCACCCCTGACAGAAAGCTAGCCAAAAACCTCTCCAGAGAAGGAGCTGAGGGAAAAGCAAAAATGAAATCCAAGAGAAGACTCGAGAAAGAGGAGAGAATGGTGGAAAAAATTCGGCGGCTGAAAAAGAAGGAAACAAAACATGAGGTGTGTTAGATTTTCCGAACTTTGTAATCCTTCTCGTTATTTTTGAGATGGTCTCACCATGTAGTCCTGGCTATCCTGGAACTCGCTCTGTAGACCAGGCTAGATTTTGGCTCGCAGAGATCCACTTGCCTCTGTCTCCTGAGTGCTGGGATTAAAGGTGTGCGCCACCAAGCCCAGCAATCATTTTTCTGAACTTTATAATGCAGTCTTTATTAAAGGTTCTTCTAAAATATATTTTTACTGAACATGTAATTGCACATACTTAGGGGTTCTGCGATATTTCGGTGCATGTGTGCAGCGTGTAAGGACCAGATGGGCAAACCCGTCACCTCCAGCAGTCAGCTTTTCTTTATGGTGGACACATTAAAAATTCTGTCCATTGGTTATGTTGAAGTATTGAGTTAATAGTTGTCAACCAATAGTTATCTTACTGTGTTGTAGGACCTTAAGAGTTATTCTTGAGGGCTGAGGAGATGGCTCAGCAGTTAAGAGCACTGACTGCTCTTCCAGAGGACCCTGTCAATTCCCAGCACCCACATGGCTGCTCACAACTGTCTGTAACTACAGTTCTAGGAGACCTGACACCCTCACACACATACATGCAAGCAAAACACCAATGCACATAAAATAAACAAATTATTAACGAAAAAAGTTATTCATCCACACTCCTATACCCACTGTTGTCTCTATAACCCATCCATCCAAGGCCCCTCTATTCTAATTCTTTTTTTTCTTTTAATGTATATGTGTTTGTGCCTGTGTAAGCTCATGTACACCATGTGGATGGTGCAGGTGCCTGTAGAGGTCAGAGATGTCAGATCCTCTGGAGAGAAGGTGTTGGGAACTGAACCTGGGTCCTCTTTAACAGCAGCAAGTGCTCTTAACTGCTGAACTGTCTTCTAGCCCCAAATCAACTTCTTAATATCCACATAGAAGTGGGAACGTGCTGTTTCTCTTTCCAGTTTGACATAATGTCCTTGTCTTAGTTGGGGATTCTATTGCTGTGAAGAGATACCATGACCACGACAACTCTTATAGAAAAAACTTTTAATTGAGGTGGCTCCTTTACAGTTTTAGAGGTGGGGAGCATGGCAGCAAGCAGGCAGACGTGGTGCTGGAGAGGCAGCCGCGAGTGCTGCATCTTGTAAGCAACAGGAAGTTGACTGTGACACTAAGCCGCATCGTGAGCACAGGAAGCCTTAAAGCCCACTCCCACAGTGACACACGTCCTCCAACGAGGCCACACCCACTCCAACAAAGCCACACCTCTAACAGTCCACTCCCTACGAGGTTATGGTGGCCAATTACATTCAGACTTCCTCAGTCCTCTGATTCCCATCAACGTTGCTGCAAATGACAGAATTTCTTTCATTTCCCCCCCTCCCCACCCCATATTTCGAGACAGGGTTTCTCTGTGAAACAGCCCTGGCTATCCTGGAACTCACTCTGTAGACCAGGCTGGTCTCGAACTCACAGAGACTTCTCCCTCCCAAGTGCTAGGATTAAAGACAAGTGCCACCACCACCCAGCAGAATTTTATTTTTTAAGTGTGAACAATATACCCTTATGTATGTATGAATATTTCATGTTCGTGTTTGTTGAAGTACATTCTAAAGAATTATTAGGTTTTAATTTTTTAAGGTAGATTAATGTTTTAAAATGTAGGTTTTAGTTCCTAAAACTGTTTCTGTACACAAATTGTAGTTTTATATTGACTGCTTTGCATAAGGTGGAATGGTTTTGTAATTTAGAAATATTGATGTTCTTTGCCATTATGGATACATGATGCTTCCAAATAGATGGGTTTCTGGCTTCTTGGTGTGTTCTTGTAGTAATTCTTTGTTACTGCTCCTCTGATGAAACTGACTTCAAAGGGAGGATTTTTGAAAAACACATAATCAATCAAAAGTTCATTTGTTAGCGGGAGGCGGTACACACTTTTAATTCCAGCACTCTGCAAGCAGAGGCAGGAGGATCTCTGTGAGTTTGAGGCCAGCCTGGTCTACAGAGGGAGTTCCAGGGCAGCCAGAGCTGTTATACAGAGAAACCCTGTCTTGAAAAACAAAAATCACAGCTTGGATTTCAAAGGCTAATTGTAGGTTAGGACTCATTAAGAATGTTCTAGGTGTGCTGTTTTGTCTGTTGATGGATGGTGGGGTTTGTTGTCTGTTTCAAATTGCCACATGATGTGAAATGCTAGACTTTAAAATGACTAGGTTGTGCCTTTTCTTTATTATCCAGGAAAGCGTTGCAGACCAGCCGCTTAATGACAGTGGCTGTCTTCTTGAAGATAGTGATCTTTTTGAAACAGGTTTGGAAGAAGAAAACGACTCTCCAATGGAAGATGAAGAGTCATTAGAGTCAATAAGAGCAGCCGTGAAGAACAAAATGAAAAATCACAAGGCAAGTGAAGAGCCATCCCAACCTAGCCTGCCTCTTCAAACCTTTGCTTTGTGTTTTGATTTACTGTTGCGACTTTCATTTTTTTAACTTAATTTCTAAAAAATTTGTTTTTATGTATGTGGGTTTTTGCTTACATATATGTCTGTGTACCGCATGCATACAATGCCCATGGAAGCCAGAAGAGGGCATTGGATCCCCTAGAACATGAGTTACAGGTGGTTGTGAGCTGCCTTGTGGGTACTGGGAGTCAAATCTTGGTCCTCTGCACTTTGGCTCTGTGGGCTATGACACAAGTGTTAAGAACTGAATAAATGCTCTTAACTGCCGAGTTAACATTTCCAGTCCCCATAAAAGAGGCATTGTTTTTTTAGTTCCCTAGATATCATTTCCTTTCTTAGGAAATAAGTAAATAGAAAATTTAAGATTCTGATTCTATTTGTATCTAACTCTTTTCTAAGCACAGTAGGAAAAGTTTCTAACTGGTAATTATTAACTTAAGAGTAAAGTAGTAAGAAACATCCTTTCACCAGCCTGAGAATTGCAAGTTCAAGGCCAGCCTGGGAAATTTAATGAGACCCTGTCTCAAATCAAAATTTGAGGACTGGGGATGTATCTCAGTGGAAGAACACTTGCCTAGTTCAATGCCTCTCACCAACAAGAGAAAAATATCTTTTTATCTGAGTTTAATTTTTGTCTTTAATCAATTTGCAATCTTCTAGAAAAAGGAACCGTCTCTGGAGAGTGAGCCGTTTTCATTAGAAGAGGAAAATGAGTTCTCTAAAGGCAATGGGAGGAAGGTAAGACAGCCCCACCCAGTAATTATATTGATCTCTTCCACAGGAGAGTGCATTTCTCATAGATAAATCTTTATCTTATTTGATTTCCAAGATCTTTCTTTTCTTATTTACTTCTTTTTTTTTAAAAGGATTTATTTGTTTTTTATGTGTATGTATGTACCACGTGCGTGCAGTGCTTGGTGCCATAAGTGGGTGTCAGATCCCCTGGACCTGGAGCTGCCACATGGGTCCTCTGCAAGAGCAGCAAGTGCTCCTACCCACTGAGTCATCTCTCCGTCCTCCAAGATTTTTTTTTTTTTTTTTTTTGGTACATGGAAGGAGCAGAAATATTATTAGGTTAAAGTTGTTTTCTGAGATTTGCTAATAAATACATTTTATTCTTGTACTGAGTTTATTAGTGCCCGTTCTTCTCTTCCTGCTTTCTTGGAGAGAAAAACTCTTCAGGGATAAATATCTTTCTGGAAAACACCATTAATGTAGTTTCACCTTTTGTTTTGTTTTTTAAAGGAAAGAAAGGCAGCGAAGTTAAGTAAGGAAGCATTAAAAAAGCTACACAGTGAGACCCAGCGTCTTGTCCGAGGTAATACAAACCAGTACAGTAAACTTTGAGCTGAATCATGGTTTTGTGGTTTGTTTTTTGTCACCTCAACGTGGACGTAGGGGAGTTGGTTTGCTGATACTCCTGATGTGGTTTCACATTGTGATTTGAAATTTAGAGTTAAGCTTGATAAATGTCCATTGTTCTCAATGCCCATGGACCATTAATGTAAGCAAGAAAAATTGCAGAACTATGGTAGAGTTAAGGGGAAACTTTGTTTCTAAGATATATATTTTTTTAAATTTTAAGCTGTTTGTATTTGTATGTATATGTGGGGGGGTTGTATTCATGTGAGTGTAATTGCCCACAGAGGCCAGGGGAAGTCAGAGCCCCTGAAGCTCAGTTATAGGCAGTTGTGAACTGCTGGCCCGACATGGGTTCTGGGAACTGAACTCGGATCCTCTGTGAGAGCGTTAATGCTCTAGCACCTAGAAGGGAAGCTTTTTTTTTAAAAAAAAAAAAAAATATTTATTTATTATGTATACAATATTCTGTCTACATGTATGCCTGCAGGTGAGAAGAGGGCACCAGACCCCATTACAGATGGTTGTGAGCTACCATGTGGTTGCTGGGAATTAAACTCAGGACCTTCGGTAGAGCAGGCAATGCTCTTAACCTCTGAGCCATCTCTCCAGCCCCCGAGGGGAAGCTTTTAAATGTTGTATACGGACTGACTACATCAGGGTCCCTGTAGGAAATTTTGAAATCTATAAAATTTTAGGCCCCACAATGATTCTGATTCAATAAGTTTGAAGTGGAATCTAAGAATATGTGTTTGTTAAAGTCATTCTGGTCGATTTTTGCCTGTTTTATGGTCCAAGGCCCTTATGGTGTTTGAAGCTGGGAGGATTGGAAGTTTGAGGTCAACATGGACTCCCCAGCAGGTTCCAGGCTAGCCCAATGTTACACCGCATGACCCTGTAACAAAACAAACACAAAAGCCAGGGCTCTCCAAGGAGCCTATCTGTGTTTGCCCTTGGTAAAGCAGGATTGCTTCTGTTTCTCACGATGACTGTGTTACACTATTTGATTAACTGAGTATGAAGTGGCATTTCAAAATATACACGAGTATTTCCTTGTTTTGTTCCAATTTTTTAGAATCTGCACTTAATCTTCCATATCATATGCCTGAGAATAAAACCATTCATGATTTCTTCAAACGTAAACCTCGGCCCACTTGCCAGGGAAATGCCATGGCCCTGCTGAAGTAAGAACCTGCTTTTCTTGTGATTATTGTCTTAGTGAATATTCAGTGTTGTAGCATCTGGTATAAAAGTTCAGACTCCATAGTCCCTTAAAACTGATTTAAACGATTCGTTCTGTGTTGAGGGATGAGAGTGTTTCACAGTGAGAGTTTTGAGAATTTTCAATTCCAGCTCATTTCCCCTTTACTAGGTCGTGTAAGTATCAGTCAAGCCATCACAAGGAAACCATAACCACAGCAGATGCAGCTGAGATGACTGCTGATGACCCCGGCAAAGGCACTGAGCGGACACCAGGTACAGAAATTGCGACAGGTACTAATGTCTTACCTGAGGTCTCGGAAGAAGCTGGGATCACCACCGGGTCAGATGAAGCTCAGTCAGAGGAGCCGGTAAGACATGGAGAGCTGGAAATTGAGGAGCCCGAGAAGCACATTGATGACAGACCTTCTCCTGGGGACAGATCAGCATCACAGCAGGAATCCCCCATCTCCAGGAACAAGGCCAATGAGGAATGTCAGGTCGGAGAACTCACAGCATCTGACCCTCATGCCCTGGAGGGAGAAAAACTGAAAAAAATAGAAGAAACAGATTCAAAAGAGGAAGAGCCAGAGCAGAAGACTAAATTGTCAGCAGTCGCTCCCCCTGAAAAGGTGAGAAGATTCACCGCGGATCGACTTCGACAACTGGGAGTGGATGTCTCCATTCGGCCTCGGCTGGGTGCTGATGAAGATTCCTTTGTGATACTTGACGAACCTGAAACGAACAGAGGTAACCCTTGAAACTGGGGAGACTGTGGTTCACACTGGCAGCTTGTGCTCGTGTGGAAGATGGTGAACGTGGGAGAAGCCAGGGATTGCACTAGAATCTCATTCAGATGAGTCTGACAGAATGTCAGGGTAATCTTTAAGGCTTTTTTCAGATGGAAGCCTTGTGATAATTAGCATGTAGAATAGGCAGATTGCTGTTGGGTTATGGTATTTAGGAATTTGTTTCTGATTTGAACATCTAAATTTTTCTCTGACCCTGTGTCAGATCTTATTAAATCATTCATAAAAGCATTCCATTTTTCACAGCCAGAGAGAAACCCTTTGGTCCACTTAAATTGTCTGCAAAACTGAATTTCTTCCCCCAAGCCCCATACTCAACAGATACTAAACTGTTTGCTACATTTATAAGATGCTTTACCCCTTTCTGAGCTGACAGAGCAAGGTCACCTGTAACCTCATAGGCATCCTGTTTTACGAGCAAGGCTCTATCATACACCCAGGTAAATGGTCCTTTCACTGTAGGCCTTGGTTAAGAGCACTTGTTCTACCAGAGGACCAGAGAGTTTGGTTCCCAGCACCTACGTCTGATGGTTCATAACTACTTATAACTGCAGCTCCAGGACTCTTGACATTCTTGTGTCTTGTGTTTCTCTGGCTAGTCTCAAACTCACTGTGTAGTCATGAGTGACCTTGACTTTCTGGGTGTTGGGATTGTAGGCATGTACTGCCATGCCTGGTTCATGGATGCTAGGGATTGAATTTAGGGCTTCATGCATGTTAGATGAGTCACTCCCTATCCTTAGAGTATATTACAAGTTGTTGAACTGAGTTTAGGATATTTAGTTATTGTTGAATCAGGATCTCTCTGTGTAGCTCAGGCTAGCCTTGAATTCCCAGTCCTCCTGCCTCTGCCTCATAAGTGTTGGGATTCGGTGTGTGCCAGCACTCAAGCCTGGCTTCTCTCTAACCCATCTTCAAAAGAAAGAAAAGAAAGACCTACTATACAGTATGGCTCCAGAGTGATACAATACTGAAGGTGTATCAAAATAATGATTCACATGAATAAAGAAGCATTCAAATAGTGATAACTAAAATTATTTACATCGGGACTTTCAGCCAGGCAGTGGTAGCACACATCTTTAATCCCAGCACTCGGGAGGCAGAGGCAGGTGGATCTCTGTGAGTTCAAGGCCAGCCTGGTCTACAGAGCAAGTTCCAGGACAGGCTCCAAAGCTACACAGAGAAACCTTGTCTCGAAAACACACACACACAAAAGACTGTTTCAGTTAGCTTATCATTGGCAGGTGCTATGTCAGCCACTGTGTTCGTTGTAAAATATTCCTGGTGACTTCGTTGGGTAGATGGGCTTTGTAGAGGAGAGAGAAGAGTACTCTGGGAATGTGTGTGTGTGTGTGTGTGTGTGTGTGTGTGTGTGTGTGTGTGTTGTTTTGAGTCAGGGTCTCACTGTGTGACCTTGGCTATTCTAGAACTCACAATGTAAATCAAGCTGGCCTCAGACTTGGCAGCATTCTTCTACCTCTGCCTCCCAAGTGTTAGAGTTACAGGTGTACACTGTAAGTATGCTTGGGAAGGACATTTTGGAAATGATAGAAAAAGAGAAGATGGGCATTTGATTGGAAGTAAAGATCTAGCTGGGGTGGTATGAAACACAGCTACACAGAGTCATTAGCAAGGGACAAGAAGGAGCTGCTGCCCACCGCACCGAGGAACGTGCTAAATGACACTAGGCACTATCTAAGTAGTCCTGGGCTCAGAAACAAGAGTAAAACCTTTTTTTGAGCATCTATTATATTAAATCCTGATATATTCTTTATTATCTTCCTTAATTCTTATAGCCCTGGAGATTAATTTGCAAAATGAAGAAACAGGCTCAGGAGTTGTGTAATTTTTCCAGCATAACATTTAGCTTATGTAGAACCTAGCATAATACCTGCCACGTGATGGACACTTTCTTTTAATTCAGCATTTTGTCTGGCTGGGTATGATAGCACATGCCTTTAGTCCCAACATTTGGGAGGCAAAGGCAGGCTTATCTCTGAGCTCAAGATCAGTAGCTTGGTCTACTTAGAGAGTTCCAGGACAGTCAAATCTACACAGTGAGACCCTGACTCAGAAAAAGATTATTTGTCCTTTATAATTGATATGAAAGCTGTTTCTAGACCAGTCTTTTTCATGCTACTCTGGACATGAAGTTTGTATCAACATTCATGCAATAAACTTTGATTTAGCATTTTGTTGGGTAGTATGTGTACAAGTAAGACACAACCCCTCTTTTTGAGAAAATGAAAATTCAATAGAGATAGGCTTTAGGCAAATGGACCACCCTACTGGGTGGTAAATAAAGTGGTCAGTATATGCCACTAGAGAAGATGCATAGGAACCCTAGAGCAAATGGCACTTACTTGGATTAGAAATTCAGACACGTTTCTGAAAGAAGAAATAAAACAAAAAAACCCACCAGCATACTGAAAACTGAGGAGGAGATACCAAGGTAGGGAGGGAAAAGACAGCATTTTTGGTAGAGACAACTGCAAAAGACACAGGTAATAGATGTTCAGGGAGTGCTGGCTGGTGTTGTGATGGTTGTAGGGGATTGGCGACAACCTAGATCCTGTGGTGTCACAGGGAGTGCCGGCTAGTGGGTGTGATGATTGTAGGGGATTGGCGATAGCCTAGATCCTGTGGCATGGCAGAGCTATGATTGAGCCTTTCTAATCAAGGACCATTGAGGGGGCTGAGAGATGGCTCAGAGGTTAAGAGCACTGACTGTTTTTCCAGAGGTCCTGAGTTCAATTCCCAGCAACCACATGGTGGCTCACAACCATCTATAATGAGATCTGGTGCCCTCTTCTGGCTTACAGGGATACATGCAGGCAGATGCTGTGTACATACATAATTAATAAATAAATCTTAAAAAAAAAAAAAAAAGGACCATTGAAAAGTTTGTTTTATTTATTTATTTATTTATTTATTTATTTATTTATTTATTTTGAGGCAGGGTTTCTCTGTAGTTTTGGAGACATGCTTTTAATCCCAGCACTCAGGAGGCAGAAGCAGGTGGATCTCTGTTAGTTTGAGGCCAGCCTGGTCGAAAAGTTTTATTTTTTTAAGCAGGAAAAAATGACTCACTTATTCATTTTAGGAGGTTCAAGCTGATCACTTGTATAGTTGACTCCTTGAAAGGGCTTAACTTAATATTAGGGAGCTGGGCATGATACCATGTACCTGTAATCCTAGCACTTAAAAGGCCAAAGCAGGAGAATTATTGAAAGTTCAAGACCACCGTGGGCTACATAGCAAGTACCAGACCAGCCAAGGCTACCTAGCCAAGACCCTGTTTCAAAAACCTGAGAAACAGAAAAGGGGGTGAAAGAGATGGCTCTGTGGTTAAGAGGATGTGCTGCTTTTGCAGAGGATCCAAGTTCAGTCCCAGCGCCCATGTCTGGCAGCTCATAACCATCTGGAACTCCAGTTCTACGGGGATCTGATGCCCCTGGACCTCCAGGGGCACCTGTAGTCACTTGCACATAAACACACACACAATTTAAAATTTTTAAATAAATTTCAAAAAGTAAAAACAAGAATGAAAACAGTGATGATATCTCAACTTCTTTATCTCATAGAGTTAATTTTCGGGAGAAAAATGAATATAGATTTAAATTTTATTATGTAGGAAACACACTATCCCTATTCTTTATGAAGGCCTGGGATTAGTGTCTGGCTCTAGTTACTGGAAACGAGAACAGTGGACCGAAGCTACTGTTGTAGACTTGAGCTGGGGCAGAGGTTTTCTACCTGGCGAGGGATGAGAGAGACTAGGAAAAGACTGAGGGAAGGAGAAGATGTGATAGTTGAGCCGTGTATCGAAGGGCAAAGAAAGTGTTTGCTTCACCTGATTCCAAGACAAAGAAAGAGCTTTGAGTCGTCACTTTCTCTGGTTATGAATGAAGGTGCTTCCTCACTGTTATTTTAGGGCCTTAGTGCAATCTTCCTACTCAACTGTTTTATTTTATTAGCATCAATAATGATCTGCCTATTTCTGCTCCCTTTTTGCTGGTGCCACCTGTTGCTTCCAGCGTTACCGAGCCACTATAAATAGGAAGCAGACTTAGGGTTTCTCTCATTCTTCTTTTGTCTGTAAGTAGACATAACATTTTTTTTAGAGTTGAGTTTTTTACTGCTAATAATTGTTAATGCCACAATAGAAGATTTTGTCTCCTCCTCTAGAGAAAGTAAAGAGCACATCTAGGCGCTAGCCATGTTGCTACTAACATGGGATTTGAATACATGTTTTTAAAAAATTAACCATTGGCTGGGTGTGATGGTGCACACCATCTCAGCACTTCGATGGCAGAGGCAATAGGATCAGGAGTTCAAGATAGGCATGGACAGCATGAGACCCTGTCTCTAAAAACAAACAAAATACTAATAAGATCCACCAAAAAATAAGCTTTTTATTTTTATATTTTTAAAACTAATCTTGCCACTTTTTAAAAAGTTACTGTTTATTTGTTTCATTTTATGTATATGTGCCTGAATGTATGAATGTGCACTGTGTGTGTGCAGAAACCCTTCCCTGGAACTGGAGGGACAGGCAGTTGTGAGCCACAATGTGGGTGCTGGGAACCAAACTCGGGTCGACTGCAAGAGCAGCCAGTGCTCTTAACCGCTGAGCCATCTCCAGCCCCAAATTAAACTTGTGTTTTTTGAGACAGTGGCTCACTATGTAGCCCTGGCTGGCCTGAAACTTGGCATGTTATCCAAGATGGCCTTGAACTCAGAGATACACCTGCCTCTTTAATTCCGAGTGCTGGAATTAAAGGTATGTACCACAACAACTGGCTCCAAATTAAGCTTTTTAATAGCTGAAATTAAGGCTAATTTGATACTAAAAATGAAATAAAGGCTGCAGAGGGCAAAGAGTAAAGGCACTTGCTATCAAGCTATTGAGTTTGATCTCTGGAACCCACAAGACAGAAAGGACTGACTCTAATAACTGTTCTCTGACCTCCACACATGCCATGCGTGGCACGCATTCATACACACACTATGGTAAGTGTGATAAAAATTTGCTTTAAAATGTTTGGTTTTTAAAACAGAGCGAGAACAGTTATAGGTTATAGTGTATGAATTTTATGCAGATCTTAGTAGCAAGGGGGTTTTGGTTTCCCTGTTATTTTCCTTGACACTTATTCTTAACTGGAATCTTCAAGAAAAGAGAATGAGCTTGGCACACTGACAAACTCGCTCCTGTTTGGGTTTAGAACTGGAAGCCCTGAAGCAGCGTTTCTGGAGGCACGCTAATCCAGCAGCCACTCCCAGGGTTCGTCAGACGGTGAACGTGAACATCATAGTAAAGGACTTGGGCAGTGACGGCAAGGAAGAGCTAAAGACAGATGTGGTGCCCGTGACATTGGCAGCTGAGAAGCTGGATGAAGCAAGCCACACAAAACCAGGTATTTGTCTTTATTATGGAGGCCATATGGCAGAAAGTTGCAGACCCTTTTTCCTTGGAGACTGTGGCACCATGAGAGATGTGGGATGGGCACGATAGTTTTATTTTTTTCTAAATAGCACTTACCTATTTACAAAAAGTAATAAATACTATAGAAAAATGTATAGAGAAGCCAGGCATGGTGGTGCACACAAGTGCACACCCCAGCATTTGGGAGGCTAAGGCAGGAGAATTATCCCTTTTATCAGGCTTACTTTTTAATTGCTTGTCTTTCTATAGAAATAAGTATGTCACTGTTTTCCATCATGGCTTCTGAGCCAGAGACTTACCCAGCGCTGAGACTCAAATCCAGAGCTCCTGCGTGTTAGTCAAATGTTTCTCTGCTGAGCTACATCCCGTCCCTTTGAGCTGGAGACTTGAGCCTCATTCCCTCTCCATTATCCTTTAAACAGTTCTTTATCATTATCTGGGTGCAGATAGTATCTTCTGTACTATCCCATGTTAAAATAAGTAAAAGGGTGGTGGTGGCGCACGCCTTTAATCCCAGCTCTCGGGAAGCAGAGACAGGTGGTTCTTTGTGAGTTCAAGGCCAGCCTGGTCCACAGAGCTAGTTCCAGGACAGCCAAGGCTACACAAACCCTGACTTAAAAAACAAAACAAAACAACAACAACAAAAATAAGTAAAAGCCTAGAGTAGTAAGGTCTTTGGTTTTCCTTTGGGGTGTCTAGAATACAAATAGAGTTACATAAATTGCATATTTATTTATTGTATTGTGTAGTCAGTCATATCTAAAGCATGCTAATATTTTTTTGTTCAGGTGAAAAACTGCAGGTACTAAAAGCTAAATTGCAGGAGGCAATGAAACTCCGGAGGCTTGAGGAGCGGCAAAAGCGCCAAGCATTATTTCAATTAGATAATGAAGATGGATTTGAAGAGGAAGAGGAAGAAGAAATGACAGATGAGTCTGAAGAAGATGGAGAAGAGGAGGTAGAAGAGGAGGATCAAGACACTCAGGAGGTTTGGGGCAATTATGTAATTTTGTTACTTGGTCGTGATGAATAAGAGATTTATTTATTATGAGTATGGATGTTTTGCCTGCGGTGCCTGTGGAGGCTGGAATAGGATATTAGATCCTCTGGGACTATAGTTACAAGTGGTTTTAGCTGGTGCTGGGAACTGAAACAGTTCTCTGGAAGCAAAAGGTGCTCTTAAGTGCTGAGCCATCTCTAGTCCCAAAAAAAGGTTTTTTTTTTTTTTTTTATTGTGTATGCATATTTTGCTTGTATGTGTGTGTCACATGTGTATCTTAAGTATGGATAAAAATAGCTATCTAAGCCAGGTGATGGTGGTACACACCTTTAATCCTGGCACTTAGGAGGCAGAAGCAGAAGAATCTGAGTTTGAGGCTAGCCTGGTCTACAAAGCAAGTTTCAGAACTGCCAGGACTACATAGAGAAACCCTGTCTTGGAACAAAGGAAGGAAGGGAGGGAGGAAGGGAAGGGAAGGAAGGAAAAAAGGAGAGAAGGAAAGAATATCTATCTTATATGTGCTCAACGCTTAACACATACCGTTTTTGTTGGCAATATTGAGTACCTGCAGCTCACAGCTGTGTGTTTTTGTTTCTACCTGTATTCTACCTATGTATTTTAACATAGTACTAATATTGAAAGTAACTTATTAATAAGGACTTTTACATTTCTCTTTGATTGATATTGAAAAGCAATTGTTTTTATTTAGGTTAAGGTCTGGAATAAATTCTCAAGCAAGAGGTCTTCCTAAGTTAATCTCATTCCTTGTTAAAGAGGACATTTATAGACGAGACTCTGGCCCTGTTCCATAATAGCTTTTCTGAACCAGGGGAGGCATTGATTGGTTATATGGCTGTTATTTATAGAAAGAACTCTCTTATCTATTGAAAGGCATGGCTAATATTTAACCCCGAGTAAAGACGAGAAAGCAGTGACTGGACAACACGTCTGACTGAGCTGGACAGGCCCTCACAGTCTGGTTGATAAGTCCCTTACTGCTTTAGAAAGATGCTTATCCAGTCTTCCTTCATAATTCTGTAGCAGTTTTGGGAGGGTGAAGAGCTCAGCCAGGCATGATGGCGCACGCCTTTAATCCCAGCACTCAGGAGGCAGAGGCTGGAGGATCTCTGAGTTCCAGGCTGTCCTGATCTACAGATTGAGTTCAGACTAGTCAGGGAGTCAGACCCACATAGTGAGATCCTGTTCAAAAAAAAAAAAAAAAAAAAAAACCAAGATACCTGCCCCCCAGAATCAAAAAATAAAAACAACTGTGAAAAGTTTGCCAGCGGAATGGCATTACTGACGGCACTGAGACTGGAAAGTGTGTCAGGGGTGACATTGCTGACCACACCAAGACTGAACTTGTCGCAAGTTCACCTTTTTGGACTTGAGATGTGACCTGTAACAAAGAATCCATATTTCAGGCTAAGAATGGATTTGCTTTTATATTTTTTGACTTGTATTGTTATTGTTTTTTTTTTTTTCTTGAATGGCATAGACTACAGAATTTCTTCTTGGTAATGAAGATACAGAAACCAAAGATGAAAAGGAGACAGACAAAGAAAATACAGATGGCAGTAGTGAAATTGGCAAGTGTGTTGACCTCTCTGTTCCCAAGCCCCTCTCCTCAGATTCCACCTTACTTCTGTTTAAGGACAGCTCTTCCAAGACAGGGTAAGTTATCCTAAGGAAATACAAAATTTTCTTAGATTTCTAAAGGCTTGTATTTTCAAAGGTTTGTGTGTCTGTGTGTGGGTATGTCCAGGTGCCTTAGGAAGCCAAAAGAGGCTGTTAGATCCTCTGGAGCTGGGGTTCCAGGTGGCTGTGACCACCTGACGTGGGTTCTGGGATTGATCTTGGGACCTCTGGAAGAGCAGTGCACACTCTTTTTTTTTTTAATATTTATTTATTATGTATATAATATTCTGCCTGTGTGTATGCCTGAAGGCCAGAAGAGGGCACCAGACCTCATTACAGATGGTTGTGAACCACCATGTGGTTGCTGGGAATTGAACTCAGGACCTTTGGAAGAGCAGGCACTGCTCTTAACCTCTGAGCCATCTCTCCAGCCCATGGTTTTGTTTTTGTTTTTTTTTTTTAATTATTTATTTATTATGTATACAACATTCTGCCTCCATGTATGCCAGCATGCCAGAGGAGGGCGCCAGATCTCAGTACAGATGGTTGTGAGCCACCATGTGGTTGCTGGGAATTGAACTCAGGACCTCTGGAAGAGCAGCCAGTGCTCTTAAACTCTGAGCCATCTCTCCAGCCTGAGCAGTGCACACTCTTAACCCTGGAACTGTTTCCCCAGCCCACTCTGAATTTCTCACAAAAGAGTAAGAAATAAGAATAGATACTTAAACAGTTTACTATTTTATTTTATAGTTATTTTCCTACTGAAGAAAAATCAGAAACCGATGAACACTTGGGCAAGCAGTCTGACAAACTGGGTAAGTAGTGGTTCTTACGCAGAATTTTCCTTTAGTTCTGATACATAAGGACCTTAATCTCAGGAAACTTCCGTTTTGTTGTTGTTGTTGTTGAGGATTATTTTGAGACAGGGTTTCTCTGTGTAGCCCTGGCTGTCCTGGAACTCACCCTGTAGACCAGGCTGGCCTCAAACTCACGGGGATCCCCCTGCCTCTGCCCCCCAAGAGTGACAGCACATATCCGTACATGTTGCAGTGACAAGGACTTCTGGGAACTGGAATATCCTTCATGGCCCATTTTTGGGGCTACTTTTGTCTTTTTAACATTGACTTATATTTTACTTTATGATGGGGGAGCTAACCAAAACCTTTCTCTGAGGGGCGTGCCCCCTCCGGGGCCCCAAATACCTTTAAAAGATCCGTGTGCTTTTGTTTTTGCTCTCTTTATTTCCTGCACTTCTCTGGAACTCTGGCTCTGTAAGTTTCTTCCATTTCCTCCTTTTATTAAAGCTGAGTATTTTATAATAAAGCTAGTCTGGTTAATCATAACTGCCGATCGACCACGCCCCTTCATCTTTATGAGTATTAATGTTTTGCCTGCATGAATGTGTGTGACTGGTGCTCCCAGAGGTCAGAGAGGGTGTTGGGTCCTATGGAGATGAAGTTACAGATGGTTGTGAGCTGCCATGTGGGTGCTGAGAACTGAACCCAGGTCTTCTGCAAGAGCAGCCAGTGCTCTTAACTGTAGAGTCCTTAACTAGTGTAGTGCTCTTCACTGGAAAGATGGCTGTCTTTCCGACCCCTGGGCTACATTTTATAGTAGGCCAAGGACATATGGTAGGACCTGAGTTGGACATATGTTGATTTGTTGATTGAGTGAAACATGAACTATTTCTATACATAGATCAAAGAAACGAATGTAATTGGATGGACTAGTAAAAACTGATGAAGGCCTTAGGCAGGGGAAGAGAAGAAAGAGAACTTCTAGGTGTCACATAGCTCAGAGTAATGAGCCCTGATTATGCAATGCTATTGTAGTAAATTAAAGTAATTTACCTTTAACAGAATGATTTGCTGCCTAGAACTTAAGGGGTTTGCGAGTGAATTTTACCTGTTTGATTCTAAACTCTTTTTCCTAAACAAATGCACCGTGTTGTTGTAATCATACCTTTAAAAGGTATTTTTCTCCTATATAATCTCCTTTAGATGAAGATGACTTGTGTTCACTGCTAACAAAGGAGAGCAGCCACAATAGCAGCTTTGAGCTGATTGGCTCCACAATTCCATCCTATCAGCCTTGTAATAGACAAACAGGCCGTGGGACCAGTTTTCTTCCTACAGCAGGAGGATTCAGGTCCCCTTCCCCTGGACTGTTTCGAGCCAGTTTGATCAGCTCAGCTTCAAAGGTAAGGTGGTGATAGTTTTTCTAATCTCCTCCTCCTTTTACTTCCCACATTGCTAAATAAAGTGCATCCCAGCCAACTGACTCCCACCACCTTGGTACTCAGCTTCTGTGTGTTCAGCTTTAAAAATCCACCTCCTTCATGTATTAACAAGCGTGCTTCTTGCCTAGAGGTATTTTTCCTTAGGCTCCTTTGACGATGCATTGTCCTCCTCAACTGAAGTTGCCAGAGAGCAGATGACATATTGCAAGTAGCAACTTCTGTTGTTGTCATGACACTGAATGGCATTTGTAAAATGTTTTGCTATTGTTTTTGTTTTGGTGCCAGAGTTCAGGAAAACTGTCTGAGCCTTCACTTCCCATAGAGGATTCCCAGGATCTGTACACCGCCTCCCCAGAGCCTAAGACACTTTTCCTAGGGGCAGGAGACTTCCAGTTCTGTTTAGAAGATGACACTCAGAGCCAACTGTTGGATGCAGATGGGTAGGTAGTTTTGTGTTTCTGTGGGTGGGAATAGGGCTGGGTGCTGCTTAATTTTGTTTAAAAATAAAATGAGCTTCTGTCACTCCATCTGTGCTTTCTCTTCTGAGAAAGAGAAGGTGTGCCGACCACTAGTCTTACATTGTACGAGCTTGAACGAAGTCTCCAGAAAATAAAATGTAAATAACCTCTTGCTGACATTCCTATCCTCTGATTTTATTTCAGACACATAGGTCTTGTATTGTAAGCACTTTCTGTGTTCATCCCCTGTGTTCTGATTGTCGTGTAGGATTGGGATAGAATGCCTGCCCCTAGAAGCCAACCTTTGTGCCTCACCTTAACAAAGCCTCCCCACCCTCCTGAGGTTAGCATGAGGCTAACATTTGGATCTTGTTTTCTGGATTGAGGCTCAGTGTGCTGATTACTTTTCTCATTGCTGTGACAAACCTGGCAGACAGCTTGAAGAAGGGAAGAGTAATTGTACCTTATGGTTCCAATGGACACCATGTGTCACACAGGTCGGGCATGGCGGCAGGAGCAGAAGGCGTGGGGCACATTGCCTCCAGTCAGGAAGAAAGCAACGAATGCTTACTTTCAGCTCCTTTTCTCTTTTTCAATCAGCCCAGGACGCCAGCGCATGGAATAGTACCACCCACAGTTAGGGTGGGTCTTCCTACCTCGGTTAACCTAGTCTAGATGATCCTTTGAAGACAGATTTGTTTCCATGGTGATTCTGAATCCCATCAAGTTGAAATTCACGATTCACATCACCTTCTTTTATAATTTTTCACAGTTACATTTCATTTATCTTGTGTGCATGTGAGCACACATATACCATAGTACACATGAGAAGATCATAGGACTCTTGTTGGAGTTGGTTCCTTCCACCATGTGCATTCTGGGGATTGAACTCAGTTCATCAGACCGGCAGCAGGCACCTTTACCCATACCAGCCATCTTGCTAGCCACATTCAACTTCTAACCTTGATGTTAGAAATCAGGCAGCTTTTACCTGTAGTTTTGTCCCTTCTCAGGACAATGTCTAACACTTCACTGTGCTTGTAGATTTTTAAACATTAGAAATCACCGGAATCGATATCAAGCTCTGAAGCCTCAGTTGCCACTGGCCAGTATGGATGAGAATGCCATGGATGCCAACATGGACGAGCTGCTGGACTTGTGTACTGGGCAGTTCACATCTCAGTCAGAAGAGGAATGTCAACCTGGGAAAACTGACAAAAAGGAAAACATGGAGGAACTTCTGAATCTTTGCTCGGGCAAATTTCCTTCTCAAGGTAAATATTCAGTGAAAGCACCCAGATTCCCACAGTCAGACAGCTTACATCAGTGGCCCTGCCCCTCGAGGTGAGCGCACAGAACACAGGCATGCAGTAGAATCCTTAGTTCCTCATCTTTACAGCTCCTGCTTTCTTAGAGTGACAGTGTCAACTGAGGAATGCTAGCTTCGGCCCCATAACGTATAACTTAAAGTTAACCTGTATACTTAAGACCTCATCTGGTACTCAGTAAACGCTGCATGCTGGAATAGGACGTAGACTCTGTGAGGTGATTGGGTGTTTGTTTTGTGCATTGCTGTCTTCCTGGGGCTTGGCACACAGTAAGTATGATGATTTGTGAACGAGTGGATGGTGGGCTTCCCTACCTTTTTCCTGAGAACTGAATTGAGCTGGCCGGTCTTTAGATGTCGTCTCCTTCTCACTGATCTTTTCTTGTTGAGGTAGACGCCTCCCCGATGGCTCCATTGGAGCTGAGCAAGCAGGAGAAGGAGAGCAGCGTGGATGATCCTATGGAAGAGGCACTTGCTCTTTGCTCAGGCTCTTTCCCAACAGACAGGTGAGTCTCAAAGATTGGTGGGAACTTGGGAAGATAAAGCACTAGGATCCAATTGCCTGGGTTTAGTAATAAACTAAATAATTTTGGGAAAAGCAAACCAGAGATATTGCCTCACATCCATTAGGATGATTGCAGTTTTATATAAACAACTAAGTATTGGTGAAGATAATGAAAATCTCTGTTTACCATTGATGAGCTGCTAGAAAAAAAATAGTATGATTTCTCAAAATTGATAATAGAATTACATCTGATTCAGCAACTCCATTTACGTTCAAAAAAAGTCTAAGTGGTAGGTGTGGTGGCCTATAATCTCAGCACTGGGAAGACTGAGGCAGGAGGATCGTGAATTCCAGGCCAGCCTAACCTATATATTGAAGTTCTGTCTCAAAAGAGAGACAGACACACAGACTTAAAAGCAAAAATTGAAGTGGGCAGGTGTGGTGGTATGCACCTATGACTCTAGCACTCAGATGCTGAGGCGGGTAGGGCATCTTCAGCTATATAGAGAGCTCCAGGCCAAGTGAGTGACATGGGATAGACCTCCCCCTCAAAGCCAGAAAGCCTGGTATAGTTTATGCCTGGAATCCAGTATTCAGGAATCGGGCAAGAGACTTAGAAGTTTAGGACCAAGTAAGTGGCTCAGTGGTAATGGTACTTGGCTTCAAGCCTAAAGACCTGGGTTCAGTCTCTGATGTCTAACATGGTAAAAGGAGAGAACTGACTCCCCCAAGTTGACCTCTGACCTCTGTATGCAGGCAATGGCATGCATGTAGTTAGAGATGCACATGCTAGTGCATGTATACACATTAAATAAATCAACAAATGTGTAAAGGCCAAATTCAGCTACATGAACTCCTTTCTCATAAATAAATAAATAAAACAGACTTTTATAGCTTGTGTTTAACATTATTTGATAGTAGCCAAAATGAAGAGGGAATGCAGTGGTCTGCTATCTTAGTAAGGTGATTCCTGTGATAAAACACCATGACAAAGAGCAAACAGGGAGGAATGGGTTTATTTGGCTTACACTTCCACATCATTCTTCATCATCAAGGAAGTCAGGGCAGGAACCTGGAGGCTGGAGCTGACGTAGAGACCATGGAGGAGTGTTGCTTCTTATTGGCTTGTTCCCTCAACACCCCTGACCCCCATCAAACATTCATTTAAAAAATGCCCTACAGGTTTACATACTGCTCTATCTGATGGAGGCATTTTCTAATTTGAGGCTCCCTCCTCCCTGGTGATTATAGCTGTGTCAAGTTGACATAAAACTCACCAGCACATCTGCTAAATACAATGTATACATGAAATGGCTTTAAAAGGAAGAAACTTGGTTTTGTCATCTGAGAGTAGGTTTTCCCTACTCTGGCCTGGAGTTCACTGTTAGTTCAGGCTGACCTCAAACTGGTGATCCTCCTGCCTCTTCCAAGTGTGTACCACCACACCCAGCCCAACAGGAAGGAAATTCTGACACACATGCCTCAATATGGAGGAACCATGAAGGTATTGTGCTCGGAGCAAGAAATATTCGTCATGAAGGATAGATGCTGTCTAAGTCCACTTCTATAATCTTTGGAATAGGCCTCTGCCCTATGGGGCTGTAATTGCAGAAGACAAACTATCTTGTTTTCTGTTTCTTAAGGAAGTTGCTGGTATTGTTAAATGTCTTAAATCCTTCACTTAGTTCACTGTTTGTAGTTTGCTTTAGTAACTCAGTGACTTGTCTTCTAGAGAGGAAGAGGGTGGAGAGGAGGAATTTGGAGACTTTCAGCTTGTTTCAAAGGAAGATGAATTTGCTAGTGATGAGGTGAGTGAGTGTGGCAGGAACACAGCCAAGCTCCATAGCTGCTTCCCTCGGGTTCTTACATCATCAGATCTTGAGAATTTGAATTTAGTGTCTTACTAGAAGCAATGTCCTAAGATGAGGATGGGGACAGAACTTCACAAATCCTCTTGTTCTTCTTGTTTTTGTCTCAAGGTACTGGAGCTTAAACCCAGGACCACGTACCTGTAATCCCAGCTCATGGGATTACATTATATATATATAAAGACCCTGTCTACAAAATAAATAAATTTAAGAACAGGAGAAAGAGCACGTAAACTTTTATTATATGCTCACAGCAGGATAGCATTTACTTCTTGTGATCCATGATTTTATTGTGTGCAACTCTGGGTGTGGTTTTGTAACTTTGCAGGATGAACACAGTGACTCCAGTGATGAAGAGCTGGCCCTGGACCCGGAGGATGATGAGGAAGAGCTCCTAAAGCAATCTGAGAAGATGAAAAGGCAAATGTAGGTTTCTAGACAATTCTAAGTTGCAGTATAGCTTGTGGTACCATTTTATATAAACTTGCTGGTTTGGTTTCTGCTTTTTTGTGATTCACATAAAGCACACAAACCCTTTGTGGACTCTAGGCAAGTGGATGACTCGGCTGGTAAAGGTGCTTCCTGTGCAACCCTGTCTAAGTTCAGTCTCTAGATCCCACAGTGAAAGGAGGAAATAATAGTTTAAAACATTCTTCTATGGCTACTTCTTGAGTACTTAAATCACATCTATACTAAATACCTTGATTCCTGCAGACCTAATGACACTCTCAGTAGCATTGCTTCTACGCTTCTGTCCTGGATGTCCTCTTTCTGCTCAGTTGTGGTCTGCCTGTTGGCTGGATGAGTACTGTTATCATGTTATCCAAGATTACTGTAGTAAGCAGCGGGCTGCGTTCCCGCCCAGCTCCCGCATGGCTAGCTTTATATCCGAAATAACAACATACAAATTGTATTTATTTAAACATTGCCTGGCACATTAGTTTTAGCCTCTTATTGGTTAATTCTCATATCTTGCTTTAACCTATATTTAGTAATCTGTAGCACCACAAGGTGGTGTCTTACCGGGAAGGATCTTAGCCTGCGTCCATTTCGGAGAGGAGAGCTATGGGATCTGCCTGAAGCATCTGCCTTCTTTCTCCCAGAATTCTGTTGTCTATTCTGCCTACCTAATTTTCTGTCCTATTAAAGGGCCAAGGCAGTTTCTTTATTAACCAATGAAAGTAACACATAGACACTTCTCCATCAGATTACAAGAGCCGAATCACTTCCTATACCCAACTGCCCAGAACTTTGCTCCTGTGAATTGCTGTCATTCCTCATTTTCTTGATTATCATCTTGGACAAATGGCCCGTTTAAGTTTTAATTTAAAAATTTTTGTCAACTCTGGTCATGAAAGTTATACATTTTAGAGTATTCAAAAAAATTGTATGAAAGCCAGACATGGTGGCACATGTCTTTAATCCAAACTCTCAGGAGGCAGAGGTAGGTGGATCTTTGTAGGCCAGCCTGGTCTACAGAGGGAGTGCCAGGACAGTCAGAGCTACACAGTGAAACCCCATCTTGAAAAAAACCAAACCAAACAAACAAAAATATATGGGCTAGGAATATAACTCACTTGGTAGAGTGCTTGCCTTGTATGAATGAGGCCCTGAGCTTGATCCCCAACACCACATACACCCAAAAATTAGGTGGGTAGGTAGGTGGGTAGGTGAATGGACAAATGTACCTACAAACTTACAGATGAACAACCAGATGGGTTGGAAATGTAGCTCAACAGTAGAGCACTGCCTGATATGCACATGACTGGGTTTATCCCTAGCACCATCGACATGAAGGGAAGGAGCGGGAAGAGGGAGGAAGGGAAAAAGTAAGGCAGTTATTCATATTGATTGGCCAGAATGTATGTGCAAATGTTCTTGCACAATTAATATTTAAATAATTTCCCTATGTGCTTAATTTTGCATCTGGACTTGTCCTCCTTGCATATCCATAGTATTTTGGGGCTTTTGTTTTTTGGGGTGGGGAGTGTTGTTTTTTGAGACAGAATTTCTCCATGTCGCCTGGGCTATCCTATAACTTATTCTATAGACCAGGATGCTCTTAAACTAGAGACTGAGCTGCCTCTGACTCCCAAGTGCCCAGCTATGCCACCACTGCCTGGCACATAGTATTTTATGATTTTAAAGAAGTTTCACAAACATAATTCTAATAGATAGTTGGTAATGTATAGCATGTGCATGATATTTGGATTTATATCCAGGATGTTGGAAATTTTTGTTGGCTGGTAGAGGTCGCAGTGTGCCATGGCCTGGCAGCTTTCTCTAAGCTCGGCGACATGGAAACTCTCTCACTCCCAGCAAAGCTTTCTGCTTCCTACCCAGCCTTACCTGAAGGATGCCCCTTTGCCTGAAGGATTGACCTTATCTAAAAGCTGTCTCTAAAACCAGATGTCTGTGTCTGATTCATCTCTAGCTTGATCCTTGGCACAGATCCCTGCTAAGAAGACTTGTGCTAGGAGTTCTCCTATAGGACCCTACTTCCATATACTAAGCCTTGTTATTGGAGTGTGCCGCTTAATGCAAATTAGGGTTTGTCCCCAGGCTCCCCAATCCTATATATTCCTTACATTCTGTTATAAAGTTGATCTGATTCACCCAAGTCTGTCTCCTGCTCTGTCTTGCTCTGTCTGTGCTCATGGCCCTTATCGCCCCTCTGCCTCTTTCCCCTCTTAGACTGGTGGCCAGCAGGCCAAGAGGGAGAGAGCCCCCACACCAGGACATCGTATTGATCTCTATTAAGTTTACACTGATCTTTCAGCCTATTGTTCCATTCTCTTAAGATACAGCAGGTTCTCATTTGTCACCTGTCGCCTTAACTTTTTATACGGCTTTAGGTTATCCACAGATCTTTCCCCTGAGAGGCAGTGGCTGTTAAACCTTATTTAACTGCAGAGGTCTTTGAGTCAATTCTGTAAAGAATGACAGCCAAGGCTGAACTGCTCAGCAACATTGCTCAGAAGACTGGGAAATCTGGTGGCTAGTGGCTTCCGCAGGAAGCCTAGGGTTTAGAGGGGAAAGACAATACAAATACTTGGTTAAAAGGTCATCTTTCAAGCTGGGTGAGGTGGTGCACACCTTTAGAGGAGGCAGAGGCAAGAGCATTTCTGTGAGTTCCAGGACAGCCAGGGCTAGGTAAACAGACCCTGTCTAAAAAAAAAAAAAAAAAAAAAAAAAAAAAAAGTCACCTTTCAGACTCTGCTTCTTGTAACTATAGATTACAAGACTTTGAACCCAAGGTCAATAGCCACCTCCTTCTCAAAGAGAATGAAGTTAGAAAGATTGCTAAGCCAGATTGCTAAGTTACAGGTGGTGCAAACCTGTAACTCCAGCTACTTGGATGCTGGAGTAGGAAGATTGATACGTGAAAGTCACCCTGGCCTATGCAGCTTGTTAGAAATGTCTCCAAGTGTAAGAGTCGGGCTGTAGCTCAGAGGTGGGATGCTTGCCCAGCATGTGCAAGGCTGTAGACAAAATCCAGCACCATGCCAAAAAAGGAAATAGAAAAGACAAACTATAGTATTTTTAATCAACAAGGCATCCTGCGCTATGATCTTACTGTACCATACTGTTCTCTAAGCACTGATGAGCTTAAATACAAAACAAAAATTAGTTTGAACCTTCCAGCAGGTATTCCCAAATGTGTAGGAAGATACTAAGGTTATTCCTGGGACTGGGAGATGGCTCTGGGTGAAACTGGTGGCTGTGCAAGCCTAATGACCTGAGTTCAATCCCCAGAACCCACATATTGCAAGGAAGGAGCCAAGCAAGACAGCTGCTGCTAAAAGACAGGAGAATGGGGGACTGGAGCGGGCCCTCAGTGGTAAGAGGACTGGCTGCTTTCCCAGAGGACCCAGGTTCAATTCTTAGCACCCACATGGTGACTCATAACCATCTATCACTTCAGTTCCCTAGGGTCTGACATCCCCTTCTGTCTTCTATAGGCACTGCAAGCATGTAGTATACAGACAGACACTCATACATATAAAATAATCAACAAATTCTAAAAGGGCTTGTTTGCTTACTTGTTTTTTTAAAGAGAGTCAGAATGACCTGGGAGCTGTGGGCCAACTAACTTGGAGTATGCAATGAAGCAGCTGAAACAAAAACCCTGTCTCAACAAGGTGGAAGGCTCTAGGATTGGCTCCCAGGAGGTATCCCCAGGGACACAAAATACATTTTAAAAGTTTCTGTCTGTGGGATTGCCCAAGCTAGGTTGAGTGTCACCTGCTTGTGGGACCTTGAGTAACAGCTTGATCTCTCTGAGCCACCTTAAATGATTTCTACACAGACATCTCTAGTTCCTTCCAGAACTAATGGCATCTTTATTGTTATAGCTTCAGTCTCCTTGTGTCTTAAATATTCTCTTTGTTAACTATACAGTGGCAGAGGTGAGAGTTACTCATCCCTAAGATAATAGGGTAATTGTACATATAAAGTACAGCTGTTAGTACATGGTATGAGTTAAGTGACCAACACTTAAATATCGAAAAAGTCTTTGAGATATTATCAAAATGTATAAATTTAAGCCTATTATTGAAGATTCTACATTCTGCTTTTCTTTTTATTAGTTCTTTGGCTATTTCATACACGTATACAATACATTCTGCTCACATTCATTCCTCTACCCCCTCACTGTCCCTGCCTCCTGACAGCCGTCACCCCACCCCCTTTACCCCACCAAGCCCATCCTACTCACATCTCTTTTTGTTTTTACTTTTTGACTTACTGGGTTTAATGAGGGCCCCCCATGGGGCTTATCCATAAGAGCATGAATAACTCATAGTGACTTTCTGTTTTTCTTGATGTATCCATATTTTGTGTATTGTACCCATTGTCTAATTTCTAATCTTTCAACTGTTTTCTAGGAGATTACAGAAATACCTGGAAGATGAGGCAGAAGTGTCAGGAAGTGATGTGGGAAGTGAAGACGAGTATGATGGGGAAGAGATCGACGAATATGAAGAAGATGTCATCGATGAGGTGCTTCCTTCTGATGAGGAGCTGGAGAGTCAGATCAAGAAGATACACATGTTAGTGTCCCAGCAAGCCCCTCAGCGTTGGGGCACCCCGAGGCGGCCATTTTGTCAGGCGGAAAAGTCGTGGTGTTGAGCACCTTGTTTCCACTGTTACAGGAAAACCATGTTGGATGATGACAAGCGACGGCTGCGGTTGTACCAAGAGAGGTACCTTGCTGACGGGGATCTGCACAGCGATGGGCCTGGACGAACGAGAAAGTTCCGATGGAAACACATAGGTATCTTGGTCCTTTAGAAACAATTGGTTCCAATGTACATGTTTGTTTCCTGAAAACTGGTAAATAGCAGTCAAAACTAAACCAGCTAGAGATTTAGCTCAGTTGGTAGAATGCTTACCCAGAACACAGAGGTCCTGAGTTCCATCCCCAGCACCACATTAGAGGACAACTGGGCACCAACCAGGCAGTGGTGGTGCACACCTTTAATCCTAGCACTCAGGAACCAGAGGGAGTCGCTCTCTGAGTTTGAGGCCAACCTGGTAGACAGAGTGTTTCATGACAGTCAGGGCTACACAGAGAAACCCTGTCTTAGGAAAGAAAAGAGGGAGGGAGGAAGGAAGAAGCCAACCAAGCATGGCATGCCTGTAATCCCAGGATTTGGGAAGTAGAGGGAGAACAATCAGGAGTCAAGATCATCCCTAGTTCCATAGCAAGTTCAGTGCCAACCTGGCTCCTTGCAACCCTTTCTGAGGTAAAAATAAAAATACACAAACAGAAAACGTCGCCATAGCTGTAACCATCGATTTTCTTTGTGGCTGGGTAATGCCTGTGCCAACGTACAACAGCTATAGGCTTGTTTTATGTCTGTCTGACCGCTCTGAGGATTACAAACTCTAAGTGCCTTACCTCTTTCCTTTAGACGACACCTCCCAGATGGATCTGTTCCACAGAGACTCTGATGACGAGCAGGTTGAAGACCAGCTTGACGAGACTGAAGCCAGGTGGAGAAAGGAGCGAATCGAACGAGAGCAGTGGCTTCGGGAACAGGTAAAAAGCATCCAAGAAAATTGCCTATCTTGACCAAGTTTAAGGGGATTAAGATTCAGCTACTCACCTGCTATGAAAACTTAAGCAACAACAACCTAATCCTTTCTTTAATCATGGGTTGTTTTTATTTTGTTTTGTTTTTTGCACTGAAAAGATTACCATAGTCAACTCTCTGGCTAACTGTCCAATTAAAAAATATATGTATTTTAGGACTGGGAGTTGTGTTGCACAACAAGTTGTATGCCAACACTTAGGTGGCAGAGGCAGGTGGATCTCTCTGAGTTCCAGACTAGCCAAAACTACATAGTGAGACCTTGTCTCTAAATAAATAAATAAATAAAATAATATTTTTTTAAATTATGTGTATATGGGGTGAGGGAGATGCGTGTAAGTACAGTGTCTGTGGAGGCCAGAAGAGGGCATCAGATCCCCTGGAGCTAGAGTTACAGGCAGTTTTGAGCTATTTACATGGGTTCTGGGAGCTGAACTTGGGTCTTCTAGAGGAGCTGCACATGCTTTTAGTCACTTAGCCACCCCTCCTAACCATTCTGCTATCTCTTCAGTCCTTTTATCTTTTGATCTAAGGTAGCAAAGGTTCTAAAAAGGGAAACTGATTTCTCAGTAACCTGACTTTACACCTCAGCCTATATTAAATTATTTTCTTATATATTTTATTGTTTGTTTGTTTGCTTGCTTGCTTGCTTACTTATTTATTTATTTATTTATTTATTTTTGAGAGGGGGTCTCACTATGTATCTCTGAATGTCCTGGAACTCACTATGTAGATCAGGCTAGCCTTAAATTCACAGAAATCTACCTGCCTTTGCCTCCTGAGTGCAGGGATTAAAGGAATGAGCCACTACACCAACCTTTAATTATATGTCATTATTTTATGTGGATGGGTGTTTTGCCTGCAAGTGTGTCTGTGCACCACATGTGTGCCTGGTGCCAACAGAGCCCAGAAGAGGGTGTTAGATTCCCTGCAGCTAGAGCTACAGGCATTTATGTGCTAATCTGTGGGTGCTTGGAATTGAACCCAGACCCTCTGAAAGAGCTGCCAGTGCTTTTAGCTACTGAGTCATCATTCCAGCTCCCTTAAATTGACTATTTAGGAAAGTTGTAATCATCATCATCATCATCAAATGTTTCATGAGTTTGTTTTGAAGACAGGCTGGTCTGGAACTCATTATGTATTCCAGACTGGCCTCAACCTCATGGTAATCCTCCTGTCTCAGCTTCCCAAGTGCTGGGATTATAGGCATGTGCCATCACGCCTGGCTAATCCTGTATGATCTTCATATTCAGGTTCAACAGGGGAAGATTGCTGCTGAAGAAGAGGACATTGGGGAAGACAGTCAGTTTATGATACTAGCCAAGAAAGTTACAGCCAAAGCGCTGCAGAAGAATGGTGAGCTCTTGCTTCTTCTTAGGTCTAGCCGCTTAGATTGTCAGTGCTGGAGCCCAGGAGGAGATTCTAACCTTCAGGGACTATGGCAGCTAATATAATCGTTTCTAAAATACTGTCTTAAAGGGGCCATGGAGGTAAGGAGAGGCTGAGGTTGACTCTTAAGCTGTGGTCAGCAGAGTTGTACCTAGGTTTGTGTAGCTTGTTTGCTTCATGTTTTGAGGCTTGGCTGGTGCATTGTGGCTTCTCTTTGAGTTGCCCAGGATTTATAGGCTCAAGTATTAGAGCTGGGATTGAGCATAGGTGTTCATAAGTGGGCTCTTATACCAACTGCTTTTTTCCCTTAAATTAGTCCTTGTTAATGATTAATTGATAATCTTGACTTCATTGTCTCCTTAGCGACTCTTGCTATAGTTTTAAGGTCATGAATATAATAAGAGTTCTTAGTCCGCTCTTAAGTCTTCTTAGCTTCTTTGAATATAGAAGGAATTCTACCCAGCTCTGCCCAGAACACTTCTTTCTGTGTTTTCTCTCCAGCCAATCGCGCTGTGGTTGTTCAGGAATCAGAGTCTGTGCCCAGTAACCCTTTTGAAGCCATCAGACCAGGAAGTGCTCACCAGGTTAGTCTGAGTCATGGTCTGTAGATGATAGTGTGTCGTCATTCACAGAGGGAGGTCGAAGGGCTGCTTTAGTATCCGCACTTTGGTATCAGGTAACTCTTCTTTCCTCAGTTGAAGATGGGCTCCTTGCTGAACCAGCCCAAGACTGTGCTTCAGAAACTTGCTACCCTGTCTGACCTCAACCCCAGCGCTCCCCGAAACTCCAGAAACTTTGTCTTCCATACACTTTCTCCCACCAAGGCAGAGGCAGCAAAGGAATCGTCTAAGCCTCAGGTAGGGGGTTTGGGAACTGGTGTGGTGCTTCCCAAATAGCGCTTATTTGTGGGAATTTGGGGGTTTGCTTGTTTGTTTTTGTTTTTTAAGATTTGTTTGTATTTTACCTGCATATAAATGTATGCACTCTGTGTGTCTGTTACCTGGGGAGGCCAGAAGAGGGCGCCTGATCCTCTGAAACTGGAATGACAGCTGCAAATTGCCATATGCCATCTCTCCAGCCTCAGATTTATTTGATTTAAAAAAAAAAAAAGTGTGTGTGTGTGAGAGGGAGAGAGACGGTGTGGTGGTCAGAGCACTTGCTGTGCAGGCCTGAGGGCCAGAGTCTGAATCTAGCACCGTATAGATGCCAGGCATGGCTATATGGCTGTGTAATTCTGCAGCCCCAGCACAGGGCAGAGAAAGGTCGAACTTTCTCTTCAGAGAAAAGCTCTATCTTAAAGGCACGTGGCAAAGAACAATAGAGGGAGATGCAGCATCCTCTGGCCTCCACATGCACGCACAGCACACCCTTATGCATATATCACACCCAAAAAAGTAAAATAAAATGAAATAAAAAATTCTGATCTAACAGTTTGCTATAGTGCAAGAATTTCGCACTTCTCAAGAATACATAGGGGAGCCAGGTGGTCATGGCACACGCCTTTAATCCCAGCACTCAGGAGGCAGAGGCAGAGGCAGAGGGATCTCTGGATTTGGGGCCATTCTTGTCTACATAATGATTTCCAGAACAACCAGGTCTACACAAAGAAATCCTGTCTTGGGGGGGGAAATCTGATTTGCTGGACTATAGTAGCACACACCTTTAATCCTAGCACTCAGAAGGCAGAGGCAGGGAGAGCTCCGTGAGTTCGAGTTCAGCCTGGTCTACAAAACAAGTTCCAGGGTAGCCAAGACTACACAGAAACCCTGTCTCAAAAAAAGAAAAAGAATTTATAGGTGAATTGCTGCTCCAATAGGTAACCAGGTTTTAAATTTGCCTTCAAAGTTTCTATTTCTTGCTTTTTTTCTTTTATTTTTTTTTAAATTTATTTATTTATTACGTATACAGTATTCTCAGTGCTCTGCCTGAAGGCCAGAAGAGGGCACCAGACCTCATTACAGATGGTTGTGAGCCACCATGTGGTTGCTGGGAATTGAACTCAGGACCTTTGGAAGAACAGGCGGTGCTCTTAACCACTGAGCCATCTGTCCAGCCCCCTTTTCTTTTATTTTTTTATTTTTTAAAATTTATTTATTTATTTTTGGTCTGTTAATCATCTATGGTTTAACTGAGTTGCTAAAGAACTCACTGAAGGTAGGCACTTGTATGAGTCTTGAGCAGGCCCTGACTCCCTCTGTTTTTTCTTTAGGTGAGAAGAAAGGGGCCCTCACTAATGATGTCATCGTCTCCGAAACGGCTAAAGACAGATAATAGCAGTCCAGGCCCAAAGCGAAGCATCTTCAGATACTTGGAAAGCTAACACTATCCAGGATGCCAGCATCTGCTAAAATTGTTCCAAGTAGGTCTGGCCCCTAATGTGGGACTGACGTTTGCGCCATTGACCTCTCCTTCCCTTGGATGCATCGTGGGCAGAGTTTCCAGTTCTCCATACCACGTGGCTCTCGATAGCAGTTTTCTTTCCTAGTGTTATTTTCCAGTTCGGCCACTATTCTTATCACTACAGTTTCCAGCAGCGACTTACAGAATAATTGAAGTCTCAGTTCTTCTGTTACGCACTTGACATTTTTCTTAGCAGTTTCCTGGGTCGACACCACTTTGAATTGAGGTGTTTGGAGGAGGAAGAAAGTGTGGCATTATAGGAAATTACAGAGAGCACTGCAAGCCAGTACTGGGATGACTCCTCCACACCCACGCGACCCGTAGCATGGTAACCAGGACTCAGTGCGTGTGACTTAGATGGAGGACCTAGGAACCACCCAGCCGGCTGCTGCATTAGTCTTGTTCCTTCTGTGTTTCCTGCAAGCTTCTAGCCTTGATGTCTAATTAACCTTTACTACCTTTGACAGAAGGACTTAAGCTGGTACCGAGTTCATTTTCTGGAGCGTGGGAGGAAGATGAAGGTTATACCCGGTGTCTACCCACACTGGGTAGTCTGTGGAAGAGAGACCTTCCCTGGGACTAGAGGCTCAAAGCGCTTGTTTGTGAGCCTCCCTTCTGCCAACAAGAAGAAGCCTGACCACTATTTATTGCATCTCTTGGGCTGAGTATGTTGCCCTGACCAGTCAGAGAACATTTTAATATTTCATCCCTAATATTGAGAGCAGACCAGTGGACTTTAATAAAAAACATTGAAGAGAACTGCCATCGCTCACCTTCTGTGACCTGCCACTAGGCTTCCGGAAGTATAGACCAATTGTCCCCCTCAGAATTGAACTCAGTGCTGCTTTACAAAAGCCTTTCCAGTATCGAAAGCTGAGCATGGGAAGGTGGGGGAGATTGTGTCTGTCTTTTATTGAGAGACATAAAACAGCCAATTGATGAAATTAAGATGTAGGTTTTCTTTTGATTGCTAGGGCTTTTTGTTTTCTATACTCAGGATGCTGACTTTTACAGAACACACATTTGTATATTTGTAATCTTGTAATGGGAGAGTGTGTATAAAGCTGTTTTAATATGTATGTAGGTTTTCAATAAATCTCATTGCCCTGAGGTCAGGGTTTGCTGTCCAGCTAGAGTGCTCATTCCTAGGTCAGTCAGTGCCCAAGTTCAGAGAGTACTTGATCTTCAGGATATTTCACTCCCAGGAGATTCTGTGTCCGGAATAACAAGGTGCTGCATTTGCCCTTCGCTGGCTCCTCCATCCCTCTGGACTGGTCCGAATGCAGTGCTGGTCTGGGAAGAACTTCCGCATATGATACTTGCTCCATCCTCTGAGTGGCTCTTTCTCTTTAGCTGCCTATGTATGTACTTGTGTTGCTCTGGCCCAGGGTCAAGCTTATTGCCACTCCCTTTGAGTGTTCTGTACCTAAAGCAGGCGTCCCCTTACCACCTAAGCAAAAGCCAAGAAGTGAGGCTCCGGTTTTCTCCCTTTTTGCTTTTCCACATGCCCTATTGGAGTGGTAAATTATTTGGGATTAAACTGAAGGTCTTGCCTAGATCAAGTATTCTAACCTCCCCACATGCTCTTTTTTAGGAGAAATAAAAAGAAGGATTGGATACTAAATATAGGAAAATCAGTGCCTGAGAAATCTGGGAAATAAATAAATTACTTTTCCTTGAGTTTCTGGGAAAATACATTCTTTTATTTTTTTTAAATCTTTCTACATTTCATTTATTTATACTTGTGTGTATGTTTGCAAAGGTTGGTTTTTTCCTTCCACCTTATGGGTCCTGGGGATTAAACTCGGGTCCTCCAGTTTGACGGCAAGTGCTTTTACCTGCTGAGCCATTTTGCTAGCCCCAAGAATGTATTCTTTTTTTGCAGGAGGTCGGGTTTTTTGCAGGTTGAGACAGGGTTTCTCTGTGTGTAGACTTGGCTGTCCTGGACCTCATTCTATAGACCAGACTGGCCTCAAAATCACAGAGATTTAACTGCCTCTGCCTTCCAAGTGCTGGTATTAAAGGCGTGCTTTCTGGCCTCTTCCACTTTTTTTTTTTTTTTAAGATTTATTTAATTATTATGTAAACAGTGTTCTGCCTGCATGTATGCCTACATGCCAAAAGAGGGCAGCAGGTCTCATTATAGATGGTTGTGAGCCACCATGTGGTTGCTGGGAATTGATCTCAGCCCTTTCTCTTATCCTCTGAGCCACCTCACCAGCCCCTTGCTTCCACCTTTTTGACAGGATTGGATTGAGGAGTTTCAGCCTGCCCGTATACCTGTCCAAGGTCTGTCCTTCTGACTCCAGTAGAATTCTGTTCCACCATCTTCTGAATTTCATGTCAGGAGGAATAAAAGCCTAAGTCTGGGAGCCTAGATCAGTGTCGGCCCTTCCGTTTCTTCCTCGTTCCTGTGCAGGCACATGTGGTATTGAAGTCATTTAAACTAATCTTCGGTCTTATCTAATTTATTTCAGTCCACAGTTGCATAAACTGCATAGTCTCCTCCAATAAAGTATCAAATCCTATTCCCAAGTCTCCAGAGAGTCTCTCAGATCTCCATAGCACCTCATCACCTCAATGTCTCTGCAAATGTATCCCTGGTTTGAGATTATTTTTATTTATTTGCTTATTTTCTTTTTGTTGTTGTTTATTTTTTGAGGCAGGGTCTCTTTACATACTCCTGGCTGTCCCGGATCCCATACAGTATCTATGTCATGTGGCTCACAGTTGCCTATACCTCCAGCTCCAGGGAACTCACTACCTCCGGTCTCCCAAGGCACCTGCACAAACTCTCACATGCACACATAACATTAAAATAAAAACAAATCTTAAATTAATTATCACTGTACCCCGTCCCTCAAGTAGGAAAAATGAAGCACATTCGTGTCCATTTCCAGGAACTTTCTTTAAGTTCTTTCCTATAATCTGCATCTTGAATCGGCTCGCTTATCCAGTCTAGGCTCTGAATTTCCGTTTCTTTCGAGGGTACTGCAGTAGTCTCCTGATGGCCCCACTTCTGTTTCTGCTTCCCTTTCATCCAATCTACATAGCAGCCAGAAGGTGACCTTTACATATGCATAATGTGTGGAGGACGCACTGCCTGACATCACACCTTCCCATGGGGGTGGGCTGTTCCCTGGCAGAGTATTTGCTTAGCAGGCACAAGACTCGGGGTTCAGTCCCAAAAACAAACTTTTCAGCTGGGTGGTGAAGCACTCAAGAGGCAAGGGCAAACAGATCTCCGTGAGTTCAAGGCCAGCCCGGTCTACAAAGCAAGTTCCAGGAAAGGCAGAACTGTTATTTAGAGAAACTGTCTGAAAGAAACAAAACAAAACAAAAAAAAAAAAAAAAAAACTTCTCACTTAGTTGGCAGAGGCAGGAGGATTGCCACAAGCTAGTGATTAGCCTCATTGACATAGTTCAGGCCTGCCGGGTATATAATAATAAAATGCTGTGTCTCCCAAACAGACAAACAAAAAAATTAGAGGCCAGAGAGATGGCTTCCAAGTAAATAGCACTTGTTCTTGCAGAGGGCTTGGGTTTGATTCCCAGCACCCACACAGTGGCTTACAACCTTCTGTAATTCCCAGGTACTCAGGTGATACATATTCATAATGAATGAAATATATATATATATATATACACACACACACATACACATACGAATCTATAAATGTTTTTTGAAAATCTAATCAAACTCTTCGATGTCTCCTATCACACTCCCTAGGGCCCAGCAGGCTCTGCGTGCTTCACGGCCTCCATTTATGCTCCCTTCTCGTACACTCAGCCTCGGGGCCTTCTGAAGCCCCCTTCAATCTCCTGGCTTGCCTTTGCCTCCAAACTCCCTCTTTGGCTAATATGTAATTCTCAAAACACTTATTCTACCTTCACCTTCCTCAGAAACAGCCCTGACCACCATCATTAAAAGGGATGTGATGTTCTATGTAATGTTTCCTGCTCTTTTGGGTCTTCTATCGCAATTTGTCACCTTGTGTTTGGGTCTGTTTTAGCAATGAAGATAATAAATCCCTTGAAAACAGACTGTGCCTGTTTTGGTTTTGGGAGTAGCATTGTGCCTGGCACATAAAATTATTTAATTAATAGTTTTTGAGAAGTAGATGTTGAGAGACTTGGTAAAAAGCTTAGAGCTGAATTGCTAGCAACACTTTTTTAAAAGTACTTTTTATCCAATTGTGATGGCGTAAACTTTTAATCCCAGCACTAGGGAGACAGAGGCAGGTGGATCTCTGTGAGTTCGAGGCCAGCCTGGTCTACAGAGTGAGTTCCAGGCCAGCCAGGGCTGCAGAGTGAGACCCTGTCTCAAAAAGAAGTATTTTTAAATTTTATTTTTGTGCGATGTTTCATTATTTTTATTTGCATGTGGGGGGTGTGGGTGTGTGTGTACAGGTGCCTAAGAAGGCCAAAAGAGGGTATAAATCCCTTGGAGCCACCATGCCCCGTGGCTTGCAAAGCTTTCCAACGTAAGATGGGGTAGTAGAGATGACTGTGGGACCTTGTTCTGTCTGTAGCGTACAAGTAGTGTGTGATAAGTCGTTCTCTGAACTCTTTCCCGTAACTGGAGGAGAATGCCCATGTAGACTACTAGCTTTGTTCGGCTCACCGGGCTATGGTTGGACTGAAGGTACCGTAGAAGTGGCATGATCGTACATATTTAATGCTGCATGTCCAGCATGCTGCTCAGGAAGGAATAGAGCTGATGCCTGGGTACACTAAGACTAAGTGGGCAGAAGAGGCCAAGCCTCTGCAAAGCTCCACAGTCTCCCAGCCCATGGGGCTATTGCAGCAGCCAATGGCAATCGGTGCTATACTGAGACTTGACAGGTGTAGGAGTGGAGGCCTATGGGTATTGCCAACACTCTCAAAGTGAACTGGGGAAAGAGGTTTGGCTTTGTGTACAGCTTGTGTCGGCCTCAGATTGTTGCCTTCTGAGAACAAGTCACCAGACCCCCTCAGTCCCTTGGCTGTAGTGCCTTAGTTTTATCCGTGCCCTTCCCGTCCCCTCTTCCTGTCCCATCTTCTCTCACCTTAAAGGTTTTTCATTTTCAGTGTATTGATTTCACTCTTCCCCGTGGTGGGTACATAATGAGAAGAGGGAGTTGGAGTAGCTACAGCCTAAGGGTGATTAGAGGACGCTTTGGGGTTGAACACTTGGGTTCTTTGCTAACGTTCAGATGAAACACGGCATGTGGTGTTTTTTATGGCTGCTGGGCGAGGGGGGGTGACAGAGCAGCTCCCAGCTCCGGGCTGCAGAAGCACAGGGCCCCGACCAAGGGCTCGAAAGTTCTGGGGCCTGGTTGGGAGTGAACTTTGCTGTGGGCTTTTCGGCTCCCTCTTTTTCTCAGAGGCCGAGAGAAGGGGGAAAAAAAGCTGATTGCTCACCCTTTTCTTTGTCTTGTCTAATTTAACTTACGTTATTTATCAAAAAGACAGGTTATTTGGAAAACCAGATGGACCCAGGCAAAAATCATCTGGGTTTTCTAAATGTGAAAAATTAGGTTCTGAGAGCCCAGTAGGGAAGGCGGTGTGTGTGTGTGTGTGTGTGTGTGTGTGTGTGTGTGTGTGTGTGTAGTGGTGGGGAGACCAAGAGTATTGAGTAAATGTATCCAGCCATTCTCAGAAAAAAATTGTATAATATCCAAGTACCCCTTCTCTCTCCTTCTAAATTAAACTAAAATGAAGAAACTCAAAACAAAATGAAACCTTCATGTTGGTGCCTGAATATGCTGAAAGGTTTTGTTTTTATTTTTTGAGATGGCCTCACTATGTAGCCCAGGCCAGCCTCAGACTCACAAACTTGCCTCTGCCTCCCGAGTATTGGGATTACATAGCACCATCACGGTCAGGGCTGCAGCGGAGCAGCCGCTGATGGCGCTCGTTCCCAGTCTTTGTCCTCTTTGGGGTGCCATGGGGTGTCTGGAGCAGCGATCGCCTGTTTCCTCTCAGCTGGTAGTGGCTTACACCAGGACTTTACAGTCCATGGCTCTCTTACCTCTGGGAAGCAGCGCCGTTAGGAAGGCGCTGAAGCAGGGAGCCGTGGGACCGGCTCTTGGCTACAGTCGAGGATGCGCTGGCCGCAGACCTCAAGCCTTCCTATTCATACAGCACACACAGGTGGAGCACAGCCAAGTCCCTTTGTGGCCCGAAGAGTCTCTGACAGCAGGAATGACACTTGTCCCATTGTGAGTATGACTTTTAAAAGTGTCATTGGACTGTGAAAGCCACTTAATAGCTTGATCCCGTCTGAGTAATCTGACTCCACAGTTGTGGGGATTAAATACAAAAAATGGAAACTCTGCCTCCAGGCCTGGTCCCTGGAAATCCCAGTGAAGGCTGGATGAATGGGTCCAAAGCTGAGTATTCAGGCTCGCCTGACCATCCCCAAGGCTCCGCGTAGAACAGACTGGTCCCTGTGAGCCCAGAACTTGAGCATTTGTGGTGTATGGAGCGAACCCTTCTCTGAAGACCTTACCAGCCCAGCTCCTGGGGACACTACGAGGACAGCTTCCTGTGTTAGCGCCTTTGAAACCTAGCCACAGAGCACCTAGCAAGGCCGGGCCAGCTCCGATCAGGTCGAGAAATCTCCGAAGAGCCATTGTAACCTCAGAGCTCCTTGTGGGGAGCCGAGACTGCACCCCAGGCTTATGTTGTGACTCAGCTTCTTTTTACCCACTTCCTGTTTCACAGATATTGAGCCCAAAGGCGCTGGGTCTTTTGTTTGTTTGTTTGTCTGCTTGTTTAATACTGGGCTGCCCAGACTGGCTTTGAACTCCCTAGATAGCTAAAAGTGACCCTGAACTTTTCATTCTCCTGCCTCTACCTTCTGAATGCTGGGGTTATAGTTTGTACCATGCACCACTATGCCTGGTTTCTGCGGTGTTGTGGTACACACACCCCAGTCAGCCAAAAGGCACTCTTTCCAGACAGATCCTCACTTTGTAGACTTCATGGTCTTACAGATGCCCCTGCCTCTACCTACTGAATTCTGGGATTAAAGGTTGGTGCCACCATGCCATGCAAAAAGGAACTCTTTTTTTTTCTTTTTTAAGGTTTATTTATTTATTATGTATACTGTGTTCTGCCTGGACACCAGAAGAGAGCAGCGCCAGATCTCATTACAGATGGTTGTGAGCCACCATGTGGGTGCTGGGAATTGAACTCAGGACTTCTGGAAGAGTAGCCAGTGCGCTTAACCACTGAGCCATCTCTCCAGCCCCAAAAATAGGAACTCTTGATGCAAGTGTCTGAGTGAATGCCACCACCTGGCTGAGGATGCCAGGCTCCTTTCACAAGGGAGTTTCAGCATCGGAGGCCTTGATAGTTCTCTTTATGCCCACCAGAGGGCAGCAGCCTCTTAGCAATCATCCCTCTTGAGGCGTCCAGGAGGGGGTTTGAGCCCTAATCCCTCAACTCTCCTGGAGTGTCGGCCCTTCTTCTAAAGGAAGAAAACTTTCTGAGCTCTCTAGACTTCAACTTGTCAGTTTCCAGCTCTCTTACCTCCAGCACTGAAGCTCAATCAGTCTTCCTTCTGCTCCCTCCCCTTCCCAACCAGACATTGGGCAACCTCCTTGCCTGGGATTTCCCAACTCTCCCTGGCAAGGCCGGCAATAGATTTGTTTTCTGTGTGACAAGGTAATTACAAGCTTGGAGCTAGGAGGCCCAGGGGCCAGTCTGAGGATGGCCACTTCAATCTGACACTCTGGTTCTGCTACCATTATTGATTTTTTAGTTTTATTTATGATTTTTTTTTTAAGTCTGGCTCCGGTGACATGAGCTATGAAGGTGAGAGGGCAAGTTCACTTGTCACAATTGTGTTCTTGAAGCTACTAGCCTTGGGGCTGGAGAGGTGGCTCGGTGGCTCAGTGGTTAAGAGCACCGAGGACCCAGGTTCCATTCTCAGCACCTGCATGGCAGCTCACAACTATCTATAACTTCACTTCTGGAGGATCTAACTCTTCTGACCTCCACCCCAACGGCACTTTTGGTTTTTTTTGAGATAGGGTTTCAACGATGTGGCTGGACATCAGGCATGCCCATAGGAGAGTGTATGTATACATGCAGTCAAAATGCTCATATACAATTTTTTTTTTTTCAAGAAAGAAACTACTTGCCTGACCTTTTGTTTGTTTGTTTGGTAAGTAGGTTCTTTATCTGGAGCCTACGCTGTCCTCAAATTTATGATCCTCCTGCCTCAGTTTCCCAAATACTAGGATTACTGGCTATGTATCACCATGCCTACCTAGATCCCAAGTCCCAAAGTTTCCAGAGATTCCTCTACAGAACGTGGCTGGGCAGAAGAGTAGGGACAGCAAGAACAATACCTTTTGCTAGCAGCCTGTCCTTCATCCAGCAACCTTTATGGCTTTCCTATTACCTGTTAGGTGTTTATTTCATGGCTAGCCCACTCAACGTCGGGTTTCTTCCTGTGCCCTACCCTGTGCAGACATTTCTAAAACAAGCCACCCTATGTGCCTTGCTGTTTTATTTCTTTACTTTGTGTGTGGGGAGGAGAGGGGGTGCTTACAGGGTCTCTACAGGCTGTGAGACTGGCACGAGGAGGACCATGGAGAAACTGAGACTGGGTGCAGCTCCTTCGAAGGACGATGCCTGCCTGAACCACCCCCCAAGTCCCACCCGGGGCTTCACAGGGAAGAGGAACCTCAAGCTGTAGGCAATAAATTAAGGGGGTGGGGGTGGGGTTGAGGGGTCTCTAAACTTCAGCGATGGTGGTGGGAATTATCTGAGGCTCAGGGCGATTTGTGGGGCCATGGTCCCTAGAGCCTGTTTTCTCTGAGCGTGCCAAGAGAATGAATAAATCATTGTTCGGGGGCGGGATGCAGCTGCCGGGCTCCTCCCCTCGGCACATGCCCGACTCCCGCTCCTCCATTGAGGGCTGCTGGAGCAGAGCGCTTCATACACCCAGTTCCCCAAATCCTATTGAGACCCACCCCTCCGCACGAGCCGCTGACTCCAAGCCCATTCAGCATGGCCTTTTGTGCTAGGGGTTAAGTGGTTACATGTGGGGGGCACCCAGAAAGGATCTGTCAGGCCCTGAAATGCTGCATTAATATGGTGCCCTCCTACTGATGAATGGGGTGGGTGGAGGAGAGGTAGGCGGCCAGAGGATGGGGTGGAGGTGAGGGCGAGGGGATTATGGAGCCCACAGACGCAGCTGCTAGGAAGGGCGCACGTAGGAAGAATGAGCAGGCGGCCCCTTCCCTCATTCCTCCTTCGGTTCCGCTTTTCTCATCTGGTCACTCGTGCAGGGGGCTCTGGGATATCCCACAACCTCAGCCTGTGTGTTTGGCTTCCCTGGTCTCTAGCAAGGGGTTGGGAGAAGCGATTCACTGCTTGAGCGTATTGCAGAGAGAGTCTACATGGTTTCAAGCAACCGCGTTCTTTTTCTCTTGAGGTGTAGGGGTAAGGAGGAAGATTCATTTTCTGGGTTCATCTGGTTCAGCGGTTGGAAACTGTGCCTCACTCAGCTTTAAAATCTTCTTCGGTTGAAGTCGTGGTGCCCTGCACCTTTAGTCCCTGCAGAGATAGGCAAACCTCTGAATTTGAGGCCAGCCTGGTCTATAGAGTGAGTTCCAGGGCTACACAGAGAAACCCTGGGGGGGGGGGGGGAGAAGAAAAGAAAAGAAAAGAAAAGAAAAGAAAAGACACACACACACAAAACCACAAACAAAAAATGCTTACAAGACTGAAGCCCTAAGTTTGATCTCTGGAATCCATAGTAGAAGGGGAGAGCAGTCTCCTCCTGCAAGTTGTACACACACACACAGAGAGACACAGACACACACACACACACACACACACACACGTCTGCAATCCCCTCCCCACAAGAATG
Organism: Arvicola amphibius; assembly: GCF_903992535.2. Classification (NCBI taxonomy): domain Eukaryota; kingdom Metazoa; phylum Chordata; class Mammalia; order Rodentia; family Cricetidae; genus Arvicola; species Arvicola amphibius. The sequence goes on along the minus strand of NC_052052.2, from coordinate 25,728,663 downwards.
AATGAATGAATGAATAAACACCTTCCCTTAGTATGGAAGTGTAGCTCAGACGGTTAGTCTATAAGATGTCCCCAGTTCAATCCTCAGCACAACTAATGAAAACAAACCCACCCACAAAATACAAAAATGAAAGTCTCCAGCACCTCTTAGGAGCTGTTTAGGGTGGAGACGTCAAGAGAGATCTCAAACTGGTCATGTCCAAAAGATTTTGTTCAGGGAAGCCCTGTGTGATGTACTTGCCTTTAATCCAGCAAGTGATCTCTGTGATCAGCCTGGTCTACATAGTGAGTTCGGGGACAACCAGGGCTGTATAGTGAGAGCCAGGAAATTTTTGTTCAAAGAAAATTAAAGTGGTTCCCAGGCACTTTAGTGGGTCGTGTCTACAGTAATCTCAGAACTCAGGAAGCCTACAGGGCCAGGGGTGAGATCAGAGCTCAGTGGCAGAGTTTCTGCCTAGCACGTGAGAGGCCCTGAGTTGATTTCTGATTTGGAGCCTAGCCTTTAACATCTGAGCCATCTCTCCAGCCCTGAGGGAGGCCCTGAGTTTAATTCCCAACACTGAAAACCTTGTTTGTTTTTTTCTCTCCTCTCCTAAACAAAACAAAACCTTAAAACTTCTGGTTGGAAGTACCTCATCCTCATTGCCTACCCTACCCTTTTACGTAAGCTGGTCACACTGTGCCTCCGTGAGACTCTAGAGTGGCCCTTTACCTTTAAGAGGTGCTGGAGCAGAGATGAACAGAACTAGGTCACGGGCTCCTGGGCCTTCCTTTCCCAGGAAGAGCTAGTTCTGGGGAGTAATCTTCTAATCTGCCTTTAGGGTTCCCGTTAAGTCAAGGGTCCCCCTGAGCTGTGCCTGTGTTTGGAAGCTCATGCCAAAGTCACAGATAACTCCAGCTATTCTAAAGGCACCTTAGCCTTATTTAGTCCAAAAAGGTGGAAATGACTTGATTTGTCAAAGTTGGCAGGCAATAACAAGAAAAGAAAAAGAAAGCAAAATGAAAGTCGTCTGTCCTCCACGACTAGAATGTTCTGAAATGGAGTCCCTGGGGGCCTTCCCCAGTTACCAACCTGCTGTCACAGGATGGAGCCTGTGCTCCTGGAATGTGGGCAAGACATTGCACAACTAGGCTGAGTTTTCAACCAAATGTCCTACCTCTGTTTTGCCTCCAAGCTTCAGCCACCCTGGCATACTCCATTTTCTCAGTACTCTCTGAATAAGACTCTTGAAGGCCCGCCCTGTGTTGGTTTGATCCGATTTAAGCCGGATTGATCCGGTCTGAACCGGTTTGAGCCGGTCTGAACCGGTTTAATCCAGTTTAAACCGGATTGATCCGGTCTGAACTGGTTTGAGCCTGCCTATACCTGATTGATCCAGTTTGAACCAGTCTGATCTGGCTTGAACCGGCTCAAACTGGTTCGAGCCGGTCCGAACTGGTTTAATCCGGTTTGAACCGGTTTGAGCCGGTCTAAACCGGTTTTATCCGGCTATAACTGGTCTCAGCCGGTTTGAGCCAGTCTAAACCGCATTGATCCGGTTTAAACCGGCTTGATCTGGTTTGAACCGGTCCAAACCGGATTGATCCGGTATGAACTGGTTTGAATCAGTCTGAACTGGTTTGAATCAGTCTGATCCGGTCTGAACCGGTCTGAATTGGTTTGAACCGGTCTACACTGGATCGATCCGGTTTAAACTGGTTCTGACCGGTTTGAACCGGTCTGATCTGGTTTGAACCGGTTTAACCCGGTCTGAACCAGTTTGAACCGGTCTATGCCGGATTGATCCGGTTTGAACCGGTTTGATCCAGTTTAATCCGGTTGAAACCAGATTGATCCGGCCTGGACCAGTCTGAACCAGTTTGATCCGGTTCGAACTGGTCAGAACCGGTCTGAACCGGTTTGAACCAGTTTAATCCGGTTTAAACCGGATTGATCTGGTCTGAACCGGTTTGAACCGGTCCATACCAGATTGACCCGGTCTGAACCGGTCTATACCGGATCGATCAGGTTTGAACCGGCTCGAATCCGGTTTGAACCGGTTTAATCCGGTTTAATCCAGCTAAAACCGGTTTGATCCAGCTCGAACCAGTCTGATATGGTTTGAACCGGTTTAATCCGGTTTGATCCGGTTTAATCCGGTTTAAACCGGATTGATCCGGTCTGAACCGGTTTGAACCAGTCTATACTGGATTGATCCGGTTTGAACTGGTTCTGACCGGTTTGAACCGGTCTGATCCGGTTTGAACCGGTCTATACTGGATTGATCCGGTTGAAACTGGTTCTGACCAGTTTGAGCCGGTCTGATCCGGTTTGAACCAGTTTAATCCGGCTTGAGCCGGTCTGAACCGGTTTAATCTGGTTTGATCCGGTTTGATCCGGTTTAAACCGGATTGATCCGGTCTGAACCGGTTTGAACCGGTCTATACTGGATTGGTCCGGTTTGAACTGGTTCTGACCGGTTTGAGCCGGTTTAATCCGGTTTGAACCGGTTTGAACCAGTCTGATCTGGTTTAATCCAGTTAAAACCGGTTTGATCCCTCTCAAACCAGTCTGATCCGGTTTGAACCGGTTTAATCCGGTTTGAGCTGGTTTGAACCGGTTTGATCCGGTTTAATCCAGTTAAAACCGGTTTGATCCGGCTCGAACCAGTCTGAACCGGTTTAATCCGGTTTGATCTGGTTTAAACTGGTTTGATCCGGTTTAAACCGGATTGATCCGGTCTGAACCGGTTTGAACCAGTCTATACTGGATTGATCCGGTTTAAACTGGTTCTGACCGGTTTGAACCGGTCTGATCTGGTTTGAACCGGTTTAACCCGGTCTGAACCAGTTTGAACCGGTCTATGCCGGATTGATCCGGTTTGAACCGGTTTGATCCGGTTTAATCCGGTTGAAACCAGATTGATCCGGCCTGGACCAGTCTGAGCCAGTTTGATCCGGTTCGAACTGGTCAGAACCGGTCTGAACCGGTTTGAACCAGTTTAATCCGGTTTAAACCGGATTGATCTGGTCTGAACCGGTTTGAACCGGTCCATACCAGATTGATCCGGTCTGAACCGGTCTATACCGGATCGATCAGGTTTGAACCGGCTCGAATCCGGTTTGAACCGGTTTAATCCGGTTAAAACCGGTTTGAACCGGTTTAATCCGGTTTAATCCAGCTAAAACCGGTTTGATCCGGCTCGAACCAGTCTGATACGGTTTGAACCGGTTCAATCCGGTTTGAGCCGGTTTGAACCGGTTTGATCCGGTTTAATCCAGCTAAAACCGGTTTGATCCGGCTCGAACCGGTCCGATCCGGTTTGAACCGGTTTAATCCGGTTTGATCCGGTTTAATCCGGTTTAAACCGGATTGATCCGGTCTGAACCGGTTTGAACCAGTCTATACTGGATTGATCCGGTTTGAACTGGTTCTGACCGGTTTGAACCGGTTCAATCCGGTTTGAGCCGGTTCGAACCGGTTTGAGCCGGTTTGAACCGGTTTGATCCGGTTTAATCCAGTTAAAACCGGTTTGATCCCTCTCAAACCAGTCTGATCCGGTTTGAACCGGTTTAATCCGGTTTGAGCTGGTTTGAACCGGTTTGATCCGGTTTAATCCAGTTAAAACCGGTTTGATCCGGCTCGAACCAGTCTGAACCGGTTTAATCCGGTTTGATCTGGTTTAAACTGGTTTGATCCGGTTTAAACCGGATTGATCCGGTCTGAACCGGTTTGAACCAGTCTATACTGGATTGATCCGGTTTAAACTGGTTCTGACCGGTTTGAGCCGGTCTGATCCGGTTTGAACCAGTTTAATCTGGTTTGAGCTGGTCTGAACCGGTTTAATCCGGTTTGATCCGGTTTAAATCGGATTGATCCGGTCTGAACCGGTTTGAGCCGGTCTGAACCAGTTTAATCCGGTTTGATCCGGTTCAAACCGGATTGATCCGGTCCGAACTGGTTTGAACCGGTCTATACTGGATTGATCTGGTTTAAACTGGTTCTGACCGGTTTGAACTAGTTTAATCCTGTCTGAACCGGCTTGAACTGGTCCATATCGGATTGATCCGGTCTGAACCGGTCTATACCGGATCGATCAGGTTTGAACCGGCTCGAATCCGGTTTGAACCGGTTTAATCCGGTTTAAACCGGTTTGATCCGGCTCGAACCAGTCTGATCCGGTTTAATCCAGTTAAAACCGGTTTGATCCGGCTCAAACCAGTCTGATCCGGTTTGAACCGGTTTGATCCGGTTTAATCCAGTTAAAACCGGTTTGATCCGGCTCGAACCAGTCTGAACCAGTTTAATCCGGTTTGAGCTGGTCTGAACCAGTTTAATCTGGTTTGATCTGGTTTAAACCGGTTTGATCCGGTTTAAACCAGATTTATCTGGTCTGAACCGGTTTGAACCGGTCTATACTGGATTGATCCGGTTTAAACTGGTTCTGACCGGTTTGAACCAGTCTGATCCGGTTTGAACCGGTTTAATCCGGTTTGAGCCGGTCTGAACCAGTTTGAGCCGGTCTGTACTGGATTGATCCGGTTTAAACTGGTTCTGACTGGTTTGAACCGGTCTGATCTGGTTTGAGCCAGCTTAATCCGGTTTGAAACGGTTTATACTGGACTGATCCGGTCTGAACCGGTCTATGCCGGATTGATCCGGTTTGAACCGGCTCGAATCCGGTTTGAACCGGTTTGAACCGGTTTGATCCGGTTTAATCCGGTTGAAACCGGTTTGATCCGGCTCGAACCAGTCTGAACCGGTTTGACCCGGTCTGATCTGGTTTGAAACGGTCTATACCGGATTGATCCAGTCTTAACCGGTCTATACTGGATTGATCCGGTTTAAGCTGGTTCTGACTGGTTTGAACCGGTCTGATCTGGTTTGAACCGGTCTATACTGGATTGAGCCGGTTTGAACTGGTTTTGGCCGGTTCGAGCCGGTCTGATCTGGTTTGAACCGGTTTGAACCGGTCTATACCGGATTGATCCGGTCTGAACCGGTTTGAGCTGGTCTGATCCGGTTTCGGCCGGTCTAATCCGGTTTGATCCGGTTTGAACTGGTCTCATCCGGTTTGAACTGGTCTCAACCGGTTTGAGCCGGTCTGAACCAGTCTGATTTGGTCTGAACCGGTTTGTACCGGTCTAAACCGGTTTGATCTGGTCTGTACCGCTTTGACACGGTCTCGACCGGTTCTGTTCACATCCCTCCAGCATGGTCACGTGGGACCCTTCTCTGTGACCCTTTTGGAGTAACATTTCCTGGTTCTTACTTAACTCCCCTAAGTCTGCCTTCACAGGGCGGAAGGCCATTGGCCAGGCGTGGCCTGTGTGCAGCTGGCCTATCTTGTGTTTAGGATCGAAGGGTCTGTGGTTCATGTCAACACTTTGTGGTAAGAAGTAGGTTTGTTACTCTGTTTTCTCCTGCTTCCCAGTTTTGCCTTCTGTGTGTCTGTTCTAGTTATCTATTTTGTGATGAATTGTCCTAAAATTTAATGACTTAAAAATTTCAGAGTTACGTAATCATTGACTTTTACAGTTCTGTTCTTGGGCCTTAGCTAAGTGATCTCACATGGGGACTCTCCTGTGGCTGTGATCAGACAGTAGCTGAGGGCACAGCCAGCTCAGAGGTTTCTGAACTCACACTTCTCACTCACATTCACCTAGGATCTTTTTGTTTTGTTTTGTTTTTCTCTGCGTAGTCCTGGCTGGCCCTCTCTGTAGACCAGGCTCACCTCAAACTTAGAGATCTAAGACTCTGCCTCCTGAGTGCTGGGATTAAAGGTGTGCGCCACCACCACCTGGCTCAACTGGGCTCCTAAGTTAGGATTGTCAGCTGGAGCATAGGATCTGGGTGTTGTACCGGGCCTTTTCTTTTGGGCTGCTACCCAGCTCCGCAATCATGACACGGAGACTTACTAGTTCTGCATGCTTTGCCTAGCTTAGGCTCCTTTCTGGCTGCTCTTTTAACTGAACCAGTTCCCCTTTATCTACCGTTTGCCTCAGGGCTTTTACTTTCTTCCCTTCTGTATGTCTTACTTTCGCTGCTTCCGTCTGGTTGGTGGCTGCGTGGCTTTTGGCCCAGGTGTCTTCTTGTTCTCTCCTTCTCTCTCTCATTCTTAGATTTCTCCTCCTATTAATGCTCTCTGCCCACCAGCCATGCTTATTCTTTCTCCTGCCTAGCTATTGGCCATTCAGCTAGGTGCCTTAGGCAGGCAAAGTAAAACAGATGCAACACACGTTTACATAATTAAATACATGCAGCATTGTGGGGGCCGAATTATTGTCTGGCGTCAGAGAATCTAAGTAACTTTCAAGTTGCAATTTGCACCTTCCACACAGGAGGTGGTCGCCTAGCTCTTCCATAATTGCAGAATAGTGAACTGAAATCAAGTTGAAACCAAGAGGATGCCTTTATCACTGGGTCAGGAATTGCTGTTATTTGGTTGAAAATTGAGTCCCTTGAGGGTGGAGAGATGGCAGAGGTTAAGAGAGTTTGCTGCTCTTGTCGAAGACTAGAGTTCGGTTCCCAGCACACACACAGAGGGAGAGAGAGAGAGAGAGAGAGAGAGAGAGAGAGAGAGAGAGAGAGAGAGAGAGAGAGAGAGAGAGAGAGAGAGAGAGAGAGAGAATTAAATCTTTAGCCAGGCAGGCAGTGGTGTCTTCGGTGATTCCCTAACTGGTCTGAGAACCTCTGTTTTAGACCATAGCCAGGCATGGTGGTGAACACCATTAATCCTAGCAGCTCTGGAGAGGCAGAGGCAGGCAGATCTCTCTGTACACTGGAAGACAGCCAGGGCTACATAAAGAGACTCTTGTCTCAAAACAACAAACAAGCAAAACAACAAAATCCACATAGCTTTCACTAAATGAATTTAATCAAATAGGCACAATACAATGAGAAATGTGAAGAAAAAAAACAGTCGTCCGTCTCCCCTTCCCCCCAGGCTAGAAGAGGGAATAACCAGGTCTAGGATTCAGAAGGGTCCTCAAAGATCCAAACTAAAAATGGAAACGAAGGGGGACTTTTAACAGCAGAAGGGTGTGTGCAAAACATCAAAGGAGAGGGGCAGGGTAAAGACAGCAGCGGGACCCTTTCGACTCCAGAGCCACTGGGAAACCCAGGAAGGAGGCACATCGTCGCCATGTCTGCAGCAAGGCGCCCGGCCAGGGTGGTGATGAGATGACACCGGACCTGGAAGGATCGGGTCGAGCCGCAGGAGGAGGCAGTTCCTGCGCGGAGAACCGAACCGGCCCACGTGGGTCAGGCCGCCCCGCCCAGGCACGCAGACGCCGCTGGACTCTGCAGGTCGGGGCCCGGCTGGGCGAGCGGTGCCGGGAACACGCAGCCACGCCACGACGCGTGCACGCGCAGGCCGAGCACCCCCGCTACCCCGCTGCGATCAGGCCCCGGAAGAACCGTAGCCAGCCTTGCAGGAGCCGGCGCTTCTAGGCCGTGAGTCCGGGCCCTGATGGAGGGCCTAGGGCCCCGCTGCGGGGAGAGCGGGGAGGGGGGCTGCCTCTACAGAGATTAGGGTCACTCTGCAGTCTCGGCTGCCAATCCCCATCCTACTACCGCCCCCTCCCCACCTACACTGTGGATTAGCTCGCGGGGAAATCCAGATCCTGGGATGTCTGGACTCATCTTTCACTGACTCTGAACCTGGATCAGTCTGCCTCACCCCAACTGCCTTTCTGAGCCCGGCCAGACTTTTTAGGAAAAATTTTAAAATAGAGGCGAGGGAAGAGCTCCAGGCCTTTTCTCACAGGCCAAAAGGATGAAGCATCCGAAGCATCTGTCCCCTTCTGCCCATTGCTGGGTGTGGGGTCCCCACCACCTATTGGGGAGAACCTTCCTAGTGGCTACTTAATAGTATTCCTTATTAAGGAATTCTCGATTCTTCCAGTCATGGTAATGTGGTCAGTAGAACCTCTTATCAGTTCAGACTCAAAAGCTGATGTGAGGGAAGGGAGGGGAGGAGGGTTCAGGACGTAGCAAACTGGGCACAGCGCACTGGGAGGGGAGGGAAAGGCTTGTTATTGTGGATTCCAGAGGGAGGGGCTCCTTAGTGTGGTGGAGGAGCTAGAGACCAGCTCTGCAGCCCCTGGTTCCCCCCCCCCCCCCGCAGTCGCCTCCGGCCGCCCTTACCTTACTTTGTCTCCTGGGTACAGGAATCCCACCCTAGTTCCTCTCTCTCACTCTCAGTAGGTAAATACTGACACCTGCTATTGCTGGGTATGTGCTAGAACCTTCCTCATGCCGTGACCCTTTAATACAGCTCCTCATGTTGTGGTGACCCCCAACCATTTAGTTATTTTTATTGCTATTTCATAACAATTTTGCTACTGTTATGAATCATAATGTAATGTAAATATCTGTGTTTTGCGATTGTCTTCGGGGACCCCCATGAAAGGGTTTTTCCAACCCAAGGGGCCGCGGTTGAGAACCACTGCACTAGAGGTTGTATAAAGGCGTTCCTTAGCGTTGGCCAAGGAGCCAGATCGTTTAAACAATCTGTTCCAGTTGGCTAGGCATTTGCTAGCCATCAACAGTGTGTGCCAGGGATAGGAGACACCTGGGTAGGACAGCGTACAGGAGGGCAGTGGGGAGCCAGAGTCACAGTTACTGTGTAGTTGGTGTATATCGGGGCAGGGCGCAGGGTCTCTCTAGCTCAGACAGGGAGATTTTAAACACAAAATCAGAATTTCAGGACACTGAAGGCCAAATGAACACTGTGGGATAATGGTGTGCCTGGGGGGCCTCTGGAGAATGGTGTGCTTGGGGAGGGGTCTCTGGTGGGCTGGTGGGATGAGACAGACAGAGTGGGAACAGTGCAGAGGGCCAGGCAAAGCAAGGACCGCAGCAGTCTGACAGTAAATTAGGGGCAGCATTCAAAGCCATTTCCAGTCAAATTTACACATTTTGCAAGAAGGGTCATTTTGTTTTATTGAGATACAGTTTTGCTATGTGGCCCAGGCTGGCCTTGAACTTGCAAACCTCGTGCCTCAGCCTCCATCCAGAGTGCTGAGATTACAAGTATGAGCTGTTCTACCTGGCTAAATTTGTGTGTGTGTGTGTGTGTGTGTGTGATCACTCATCTCTCTCTCTCTCTACACACACACACACACACACACACACACACACACACACACAGATTTTGTTTTTTGTTTGTTTTTGTTTGTTTCCATGAGTATCCCTGGCTGTCCTGCAGCTTGCTCTGTAAACCAGCCTGGCCTCGAACTCACAGATATCTACCTACCTCTGCCTCCTTCCCAGGTGCTGAGATTAAAGGCATGAGCCACCACCACCAGGTTGATATGTTTTTTTAAAGTATTATTTGTTGTTATTTAACTGGGCATCGTTTTAAAATTTTTTAAACAATTGTATGTGTATGTGTGCACACACGCATGTAGATGCCCAAAGAGGCCAGAAGAGGGTGTTGGTTTGGAGCTAGCTTTACAGGCAGTTGTGAGCCATCCTAGCTGAGTGCTGGGATTTGAACCTGGGTTCTCTGGAAGAGCTACTAGTACTTTTAACTGCTGAACCATCTCTCCAGCCCCTGCATTTATATTTTTAACTGGAGGAGGATCAGGGAAAAGTCTGTGACATTCTTCTGGACCAAAAAAAAAAAAAAAAAAAAAGATCAGAGCCAAATGAGAGGGAAGAGGAAGAATTGTCAGAATATGGACAGCGGCGGGAGTGGGGTGAAGGAGGGTAAGAGCTCAGGGTGCTCCCGCGCCACGCACCGCAACATGTCTACGTTCTGTGTGCTGGCACCCAGTTACCGAGCTTCGGGCAAGGGGCAGGGGGTTAAAATACACAGACACACACACTGACAGGAGACAACGACACGGGTCATCCTTGAATTCCCCAAGAATGCCCCCTTTATTGTGTTCAGGGGCAGATTATATAGAGATAGCCACGCCCCAGCCAAATCCACCAGAAACCACTCTCCTGCCATCAGGAACTCCTGAAGGTCTCGTGCTCAAAGCAGCTGTAGGCACTCAGATCAGGGGATTACAAGAAATTCAGGATCTGGGGTCTCACTGCTCCCAACACTCCCGGGCATCTGGTAGCTCTCTTGCTGGAGGACCCTGAAGAAGAGAGCTGTTTGGATGGGTAGTCTCTGAAGAACCTTTGGTACTGCAAAGTTGAATAGCGGTTCTATCTGGGCTGGGCACATACCTGCAAGTCACTCACATTTGATGGTTCTTGAAGCTACCACAGAGAATGAAGTGGCTGGGGGAGAGTGTGTAGCATGGAGAGACAGTCAGCCTTAAAGGGAAAAAGGAAAAGCCTATGAGGAAGACACACCAGATAATCAGAGAGGAGGGAAGGAAACCATGAAGCGGTGACTGGGGCCCAGGTTGCCACTCTGCCATGTCCTGCTGTGACTTATTCTTCTGCTTCCCCTTCACAGACAAGATGTTCGCTGCCATCCAGCCAGGTCTAGCAGAGGGGGCCCAGTTCCTGGGGGCCCTGCCTCCTGGAATATGTCAACCCGAGCTCCAACCAGACAATAACTCCAACTTTGTGGAGAGTGCTAAGGATGCCAATAAGAATTGGCATGGTGTGCCAGGCAAAGTGGAACCCCTCCCGATGAGGAGTTCCTCTGAGTCACCCTCTGACAACCAGGTCTTCCAAGGCACTGGGCTCCTTGAGGCGGGAGTCCGCAGTCCCCCCGAGGGTGCAGAGCTCCCTGGTGCTGAGCCTGAGAAGCTGAGTGTTGCCAGCAGTGTGTGCTCGCCTCTGGAGGACATTGGCTATGCCAGCAGTTCCTTGAGCATCGACAGCCTCAGCAGCAGTCCAGAACCTACCTGTGGGACTCCTCGAGGCCCAAGCCCTCTGGATCCCCTTCTACCCTCTGTGGCCCAGGCTGTGCAGCAGCTGCAGGCTCAGGAGCGCTATAAAGAGCAGGAGAAGGAGAAGCACCACGCGCACTTAGTAATGTACCGTCGCTTGGCACTGCTTCAGTGGATCCGGGCTCTCCAGCACCAGTTGGTTGACCAGCAGGCCCGACTGCAAGAGAGCTTCGACACCATCCTAGACAACCGAAAAGAACTTATCCGCTGCCTCCAACAGAGGGAAGCATCTTGCGGGCACCAGGACCACTGCTAAGGGTGTACGCAAGTGTGTATATTTGCAGGCCTGTGTGTGGTTACGCACAAGTAAGTACGTGAGTATCAATAGGCATGAGTGCAGGTAAACGTATAAGTGTGTGTATGTGCTAACATGTAGGCAGGTATATACAGGCATGTGTGGATGAAGTTGTATGCATTATATGTAGCATGTATGTTTATGTATACATGTGTGGCTAGATGCCCAAGAATGTATATATATATATATATATATATATATATATATATTCCCGAATAAGATGTACTTGCAAAATATTTGTATGCATATGTATCAGTTAAATGTACTGGTTTATGTTGGGTGTGAATGAACCTTTGTGTGTTGAGATCTATGGGTGCCAGTGCTGGCATAAGAAGCGTATGTTAGGGATGTGTGTATTTGCAGAGTGACTTAAGAACAGGTGTGAGCAGATATATGTTCAGTTGTACTGCAGGGCATCCACCCATTCCCGTGTTCCCAAAGTCCACCCCAGCCTTATTCTCTACTGCGTCTCCCAGCTTCCTGGAGAAAGGAGCCTTCTTGCTGTCATATATTGGAAGGTGGTGGTTGATGTGGTTGCTCCATTCTCCTGGAGTTTCCCAGGCTACCTCCTATCCCTCCTCCTCATTTCACCCAGGTCTTGCTCTGTCCCTAATGTTGGCTTTTTGGTAAGAGCTTTTTTTATGTGGGGTGGTTGCTTTTTGTTTGTTTTACTTGTTACTATACGTGGGATTGAGCCCCGAGCGTTGTGTATGCTAGGCAAATGTCTTACCACTGAGCTGCACCCCCAGCCCCTGGTCAGAGTCTTTTTGGCTGCTCTGGCCTTCCGTTGCACATTTGCTGCGGTTTGGTCAGGGGAATTGGTGGAGACCGAGTATCAGGGAGAGAGCTGGCATGATGGTGGAGAAAATGGCAGGGGTAGAGGAGGGAATAAAAAAAAGCTAGCGGCAGTGGTGGCACATGCCTGTAATCCCAGCACTCAGGAGGCAGAGACAGGTGGATCTCCATAAGTTGAGGCCAGCCTGGTCTACCAAGTGAGTTCCAGGACAGGCTCCAAAACTACAGAGAAACCCTGTCTCAATAGATGGATCTAGAAAGCATCATATTGAGTGAGGTAGCCCAGACCCAGAAAGACAAATATCATATGTACTCACTCCTAAGTGGCTTTTAGACATAAAGCAAAGAAAAACCAGCCTACAATTCCCAATTCCAGAGAACCTAGACAACAAAGAGGACCCTAAGAGAAACATACATGGATCTAATCTACATGGGAAGTAAAAGACAAGATCTCCTGAGTAAATTGGGAGCATGGGGACCATGGGAGAGGGTAGAAGGGGAGGGGAGAGGAAGGGAAGGGTGGAGAGAAAAAATATATAGCTCAATAAAAAACAATGAAAAATTAAATAAAAAGTACTATGTACATAAAGTACATAAAATATGTAAAAACTGAAAAAAAGGAAAAAAAACCTTGTCTTGAAAAAACAAAAACAAAAAAATTGAACCCAGAATCCTGCAATTTGAGATAAGTACTCAAGTACTCTACTACTGAGCTGTGCCCCGCCCCTGGATGTAATATTTGATAACATGTCTGACTTCAGATATCAGTTGACGATAATTTAGATGATTGTCTTCTACTGTAGTGTATATGATTATTTCTTAATTTCTCAAAAATCCAGGCACTAAACATGGCTGAGAAACAAAATACTCATTTGCTTATTTATGAGCATTTCCAGTCTCCTGTACTGAAAACAAAATTGCAGGCATGGAAGTGAATTTCTATGACCCTAGTACTTGGGAAGTAGAGACAGGAGGATCAGGAGTTCAAGTCGTCATTGGCTACACAGTCTTTACCTGCTGAACCATCTCACCAGCCCAATTTTTTACCAAAAAAAAAAAAAAAATCTTTTTTTTCTCCTTAAGGAAGTTGGATCTAAAAATTGGAACTCTGTGGTGGTTTGAAAGAAAATGGCCCCCAAAGGGAATGGCACTGTTAGGAGGTGTGGCCTTTTTGGAGGAAGTGTGTCATTGTGGGGCTGGCTTTGAGGCATCTTTTGCTCAAGTTTCCCTCAATGTGACCATCAGTCTTCTTCCTGTTGCCTGCAAGATGTAGCACTCTCAGCTCCAGCACCACGTCTGCCTGCACGCCACCATGCTCCCTCCTCATCATGATGATAATGGACTGAACCTCTGAAACTGCAAGCCACCCTCAATTAAATGTTTTTCTTTACAAGAGTTGTATGTTCATGGTGTCTCTTCACAGCGATAAAAACCCTAAGACAATCTCTTTCTTTAAGTAAAGTTGTGCCGTGTGTACCCTCACGTGTCTTTGATCCCAGCACTGGAGAAGCTGTGTGTGTGGGGGGGGGGGGACTCTGTGAGGTGGAGCCCAGCCTGGTGTATACAGCAAGGACAAGTGAGACCCTATCTCAGAAACACACACACACACACACACAAACACACACACACCAAACCAGAGGTTTACCTGTTGTGGTTGGGGCATCCCTATAATCTCAGCTTGGGAGGTTGAGGCAGGAGGATCAGAAATTTAAGACCAGCCTGGGGTTGGAGTAGGAGTGAGTGGGAGGCTGGCTTGAGCTGTCAGAGACTCTGTTTCAACATAAATAAACAACGTGTCTTAATATCCCTTTCCATGAAGAGGTTCTCTGGGGCCTGTGAGATGGCTCAGTGTGCGTGGGCATACTTGCAGCCAACCTGATAACATGAGTTTGGTCCCCAAACCCCACATAGTGGAACAAGAAGAACCCACCTACCACAAGTTGGTCCCTGATCAATCTGGAAACTTGTGTTAATTGTTGGAGTGGGGATTTTTTTCATCCCTGGGGGGCAGAAGGGAATAAGGAGACACTCATGAACTTGAAAAGGTCCAAGCAAAAGTCATTCTTACCTTCTTCCCCTCCTGAAGAATGACATTTCCTGACCACAACGAGGATATCCATCCCAGGTTTTGGATACTACGTGAAGAAATTGGAACCCGGTGGTGGTAGCACACAACTTTAATTCCAGCATTTGGGAGGCAGAGGCAGGCAGATCTCTGAGTTCGAGGCCAGTTTGGTCTACAGAGTGAATTCCAGGACAGCCAAAGCTACACAGTGAAACCCTTTTGCTGGGAGAAAAAGAAAAGGAAAAAGAACTTGGTCTTGATTAGGAAGAACATGTGGTAATGCTGACACAAATAACAGGCTCTACAGACCCAGACCTGAAGCGCGAAGGAGCTGCCAAGGGTAGACAGCCCTCCATAGGGAGAGAGAGAGGAGCGTTCCATTCACCCAGAGCTTGCCCACAAGAGTATCTGTCTTGGGGCTTATCCTGCTGTAAAAAACACCGTGATGAAAACACATCAAATAAGATTAGTTTGGGAGGGAGAGCATTGCTGGGCTGGGGATGTAGCTCAGTTGCTAGAGTATTTGTCTAGCTCGCATGAAGCCCTAGGTTTAGTCCTGAGAGCCTCATAAAACCAGGTGGAGTAGGGGAAATGCCTGTATAGGCAGCACCAGAAATTCAAAGGTTATCCTCAGTTATATAGTAAGTTCTAGGCCAAATCTTATCAAAACAAAAACAAAACAACCCCTCCCCAAAAAAAACCTGCTGCATTGCTGCAGGCTGTCAGTACCAGCCCAGTGAGCCTAACGGATGCTGATGTTGAGAAAGGGCAGAATGACATTGGAGATGCTCTGGGATGTGACTCTAACCTCACGTACATGCTGACATACATCACCATACCCACCAGGTGCTGGCAGATGTGTTCTGTGTATGAACACATCCTCACCATCGCTCACTTCCAGACACAGACCTTGATGCATGCCCCCACCAACCCCTCAGAAATAAGCCTGCAGTTTGCTAGGGCTTGAAGGATTCTCCAGCTAGACTTTGCCCTATCCCAGAACTTCCCAGATCCTCCCACCTCCCCAACCCTACTCCTCCCCACCAAGTCCCCAGCCTTGGCTAATCCATCTCCTAAACTGTGTTTCATCATCCAAAATTCGAGGCGAGATTCCTTGGGTTGAGCAACTGGCAGGCGGATGGGACCAGAGTGGCGCGGGAGAAATGTTCATTGTATTGAGGTCTGGCATGTTAGAGCCCGGGGAGGGGCTGAATCCCTGGGGACCTGTTCAGTTCATCGGGTTCCAGCGAGGGCTCAGGCATGGTGGTGGTGAGTTCAGCTGACGTTCGGTCAACTGGGTTCCGGCGAGGCTCAGACAAAGGGGGTACCTCCCAGAGCCGACGGCGCTCGCAGGGCTGTGCACAAAGCCTGGGGTGGTGGCGCCGACCGCCCCACACGCCGCGCTGCACCGGGCTACAGATCATCACGGTCCCCGAGAGCCTTTCCCTGCGTCTAATCCCAACAAGCATGAAAACGGCTCGGCCTGGCCGCCAGCAGGTCCTTTGTCCCGGCCCCTCGCGGGACAGCTGCAGCCAAAGCCCCCTCCCCCTCTTTGTGCCTGGTCCCCGCCACCCCAGTCACCCTCCTCACCTCAGCTGTCTCCTGGCTTTCGCCTCCAGCACGCCTGGGCTCACAAAGCAGGGCAGACACCCCTGCTCTGGGGGAGGGAAGACTTAACCCCCGGGGATTTGCCCGAAGGTGGAGCGTGAGAGAGGCCTGCGGGGTGCAACTTCACTGCTCTGAAGGGATGCTTGGCACATAAACCTCCCAACAGAAACACAGGTGGGACTGGATTAATAGACGCGTGCCTATGACTGGGAGTGAGTTAACCGAACTAAAGGGAACCCAGCATTTTTGTTAAACAGCCAGAGCTGGGAATTCCCCATAGACCTTGATGCCCTCCATAGGCTGTCCCCAGAACTCTTTCCTTAACAACCATCACGGGACTTATATTGTCACCTCGGCCATCTCCATCGCCTCTGTGCTTACTTATCCTCAGGAACCCCAAATCTGCCTCCAGCAGGAGCCTCCCCTCCGCGCTTGAATATCTGCGCTCTGAGCTCTTCACCCAGCTGACTCCAGAACCCCGTTTCTCCCGGCACACACGAGTGGAGCCCATTGTCTCCCCACTCACACAGTAACATTCCACAGGTCGTAGCGGAGTGAGGTGCACGGGGTGGACCTTGGGCCTTTCCCTCCCTCCCAAAGCCAGTAGTCTCACTCGGACCACCTGGGGTCCAGGCACCATAATCCCACGTCTGGAGAAAGGGACTACCCCTCCCTCCAGGCGTCTAACTCCAGATAGGGCCACATCTCACCCCTGGATTTAGGATCAGACAACTCAGATACAGTCCCAGCCCTCGGGAACTTCACAGTTGAGCAGTCTTAGACAAGGGCAACCACAGTGATGATAATAAGGTAGCAGCACTAATAGAAGTCTGCACCGGTAGGTGTTCAGGAAAATTTTCTGTGATTCCAAGGAGTGTGGGAAGCATTAGGGTTAAAAATGCCAGCCAGGTCCAGGCAGTTGTGGTGCATGCCTTAAATCTCAGGAGGAAGAGGCAGGCAGATCTCTCTGAGTTCAAGATTGGCCCGGTCTACACAGTGAGTTCCAGAACAGCCAGAGCTACACAGAGAAACTTTGTAGCCAAAGTGTTTAAGAACAATTTTGAGAGGCTCTCTCAAGCTCACTGAGGATGGAGCCTTTTGTTCGCAATCATCTTGCAGACTCAGTGTTCAGGTACCACATCATCAAGACACTTGTGCATGCTACTGATGCTCTACCCCCGAGCTACATCCCCAGCCCTGAGGATTCTTTCTGAGCCAGCTTGAGATGGGACTTGATCTGTACAACTCAACTGAATGGGGTCTGATGAGCTAGGACCCGTGTCTTAGGGTTTCTGTTGTGATTAAACCATGATCAAAATCAGCTTCAAGCAGAAAGCATGAATTGCATCTTACAGGCCCAGAGAACAGTCCATCACTGAAGGAAGTCAGGGTAGGAACTCAAGGCAGGAACGGAAGCTGAAGCCATGAAGGAACATGCACGGACTACTGGCTTGTTTCTCCTAGACTTGCTCAGTTTGCTTTCTTATTCACCCTAGGCCAGTGGTTCCCATCCTTCCTGACCCTTTAATACAGTTCTTCATGTTGTGATGACCCAACCATAAGATTATTTTCATTGCTACTTCATAACTGTGATTTTGCTGCTGTTATAAACTGTAATGTAAATATCTGTGTTTTTTGATGGTCTTAGGTGACCCCTGTGAAGGGGTCATTTGACACTGCCCCCCAAAAGGGGTCAAGACCCACAGGTAGAGAGCCGCTGCCCTAGGCCATCTTCTCAGGAATGGCCACAAGATTCTCTTAAGAGAGCCTGAGTAGGGACTGGGGAGATGGTTCCGTGAGTAAAAGCACTTCCTGTGCCAGCCTGAGAACCTGAGCCCAGGTCACTAGCACCAGGTCAGAGTCCAGCCATGAGCCGGGCGGTGGTGGCGCACGCCTTTAATCCCAGCACTCAGGAGGCAGAGGCAGGTGGATCTCTGTGTGTTCAGGGCCAGCCTGGTCTACAAGCGCTAGTTCCAGGACAGGCTCCAAAGCTGCAGAGAAACCCGGTCTCAAAAAACAAAAACAACAACAACATCAACAAACTCCAGCCGTGGCCACTCATATATATAACTGTCACACAGCGGAGGACAAAGACAGGAAGACTGATAGACTTGCTGGCTGCCATCCTAGTTCCGGGTTCAGCAGGAGACCTGTTTCCAGGGGCTATGGTGGACAATGCTAGATGCTAGAACGGGACACTTAATGCCCCCTGCAGGTGCTCGTGGGTGTGCACACCCTCACATATGTACACCTACACCACACACGTAGAAATAAAAACAAGCGGAAAAGACCCTACGTGGTGTCTATTGATTTGGTTCTGTGGGATCCTGGATCCCAACAACACAGGCCAAGATCCACATCATGCATGTGGGTGCAGGTCCAGAGCCTGTTGGGTTTAGGGTCAGTAAATTGGCAAAGAATATTATAGAAAGCCTCCAGAAATTTCCCTAGGGTTCATCTCCTTGAACTATGGTCTAACCTGATACAGAACGTGTTCTGGAGCTGGAAAAATTATTCAGTTATTTGTTGTAGTTGGGTGGTGGTGTACACGCCTTTAATCCCAGCACTCAGGAAGCAGAGGCAGGTGGATCTCTGTTAGGTCAAGGCCAGTCTGATCTACAGAGTGAGTTCCAGGACAGCCAAGGCTACACAGTGAAACCCTGTCTCAAAAACCCCAACAACAACAACAAAGTTTGTTACTCTTGCAGAGGACCAAGGTTCTATTCCTAGCACCCACACAGTAGCTCACAACTATCACCAGGCTTTGTATGTAAGTGGAGACTGTTCTTTTGTTTTCTGGCCAAATAATCACACAGAAACTTTAATAATCACAACACTGCTTGGCCAAGGGCTCAGGTGTATTCCTAGCTTGCTCTTACATCTTAAACTAACCAATTTCTATTATTTTATATTTTACCATGAGGCTCATGGTTTACCGGTAAGGTTCTGGTGTCTTTCTCCTTTGGCAGCTATATAGCAGCCCCTTGACTCGGCCTACTCTCCCTAGCTATCTCTGCTTGAATCTCCTGCCTGGCTTTACTCTGCTAAGCCATTGGCCAAAACAGCTTTATTCATTAACCAGTAAAAGCAACACATATACAGGAAGACATCCCACACCAGGACATTCACCTGGTGCACATTCCTACAAATTAAGTACACCCAATAAGAGTTAAAACCTCTCCCAGGAAGCCTGGGCCTGTCTCTAGGCTCCTCCTCCACGCTATGATTTTCCCACCGTCTAACCTCACCCGTCTCTCTAGTGGCCATCCTTCCCTTGGTTCCTCCTGTTATATCCTCAATTTTCTGTGTTTTTATGAACACATATGTTCATGTCCTTCCTCATGCCATCTCAACCTTATTCAGCCCCATCCTGGCCCCTCAGCTCTGTGTTTTTGGAGGGGATTCTCAGGCCCATCCCAGGCCATGCCCAGTACCGTGATCCCTGATTTCCTAATTCCATTCCTACCCTCATCCCTGCCTTTGTCCTGTCCTCACAGTTGGATCTTGCTCATACCATCTTAGAACCATTTTCCCCAGCTCCTCTGCTATTGCAGCCTCAGACCATCCTTAGAGATATCTGTGTCTTGACTCACTTGATCTTCATAACAGTCTACAAGGTAGATGCTATTATTGCCCCTATTTGTGGACCTAAACGAAACAAAACAGGGTGTTGGGCAACTCACACAGCTGGGAGGGGGCAGAGTCAAGACTCAAACCCAGGTCATCTGGCTGTGCTTTAACATCTGAAACCCACAAGGCCTCACATATACTCTCCAAGCCCTTTATAACCATGTCCCTTTCCTGCTACCCAAAACCCATGATGATCTGAACATGCTGTTCCTAACCAATTCCCTCCAGGCCCAGGTCCTGTCCATTCTCAGTGTCTCTGTCCAGCCTTTGACTGATAACAACCATTCCCTGCCTCTACCTTGTTCCCCAAGAAAACTGTCTCTAGGGTCTGTCTTCCTTGTGACCAAGCCTTAGTAATTCACTTAGTGTTTCTGAACCTTAGATTTCTCACCTGTTAATAGGAGGTGAGACAGCAAATTCCACTTGGCTGGCCTTTAATCCCAGCACCCAGGAGGCAGAGGCAGGCAGCTTGGTCTACAGAATGAACTCTGGGAAGCCAAGACTACACAGAAACCCTGACTCGAAAAAAAACCAAAACAACTAATGAGAAATTAAACAGAACAATCTCTTGAAGTTTCTTGTAAATTGTAGTCAAGTGTTTTTTGTTTTATTTGTTTGTTTTGGTGTGTGTGCAGTCATGCACATGCTTGCGATTGAACTCAGAATCTTGCGTATGACAGGCAACGCGCTCTTCCACAAAGCAACACACTCAGCCTCTGAAAATGGTAACCTTTACTCTTTGTGATCATCCATAATTAAGGCAAATAAAAGTTACTTGAATTAACAAGATTCCCTAATTTATTCCCAAAGGACATCTTTGTTATTCCTCAAAGTGGGATGGTTGTGAATGGAAGTGCTCCTGGACATTATGGGGGGAGGGGAGACGAGAGGTGGGGGATGGGTGCGAATAAGGAACAGCACATGGAAAGGGTGAGCGAGCAGATGACAAAGTCTCATCCTCACACCATGGAGCAGTTTCTCTAGCCCCCATCGTATAGATAAGGAAATGGGAAATTCTTCTGAGAGAACAAGAAATAGCCACAGACCTCATTCTCCTTCTCCCTTACCAAGAAGAGCCAAGGCCATGGGACCTTTTGCCTGAGAAACAGACTCATCCAAAGTCAGAAAACACTTTCACCTCTAGGTCATCAAGTGCCCAGGATGTGGGAACTGAGGAAGGAAGAGGAAGTGAGACATGATAGTGGGTGTCTGCTTCAGGCTCCAGCTATGTCTTCCTGCTCTAGCTAACTGCTTTGTTCTTCCTACAGGGACGACAAGATATCACACGAGGCTAGCTAGCTCCTGGGCCTGCGATCTGTAAAGTCTTCGTGCAGCCTTCCAGGACCCACACACCATCCGACCCTTGAACTCCTCCACATTCTTAGGCTCACCCAATTAGAGAAGGTCCTCCTGAGCAGGCTGAGAGGATGCTGCCACACCTCAGGGACAATCGCCGCATTGAGTTCCATACTGGACCGTCTTCAGCGTGAGACACTTGGATTTCCATCTAATTCCTCATGAGCTCTTCCAGCTGGTGTGGATGCACGTGTGTGCACGCTGATGAATGGATGGCTTTTTGGAAGGGGTGTCAGAACCGCTGTACTTCTAACTCATGCGAAGCAGAAGTAGACAGAGGAAAGAGAGACTTTAAGGCTTGATCTGGAAAGGGCAAACTATCCCAGGGAGTCTTCTGTTTAGGACCTTGCCTCTTTGGAATGTAGCTGAAGATGACTGAACTGTTTGTCCTCCTACTATCGCCTTCCAAGTGCCAGGATTACAGATAGGTACCCAGTTTTATGTTGCTGCGGGAGCGAACCCAGGGCTTTGTGCATGCTAGGTGAGTATTCTGTCAGTTGAGCTACATTCCCCAGGCCCCCAGTATTTACCTTTTCATTTTTTTCCCCCATGGTGTTTCCACTTCTGGTGTTTGGCTATGAAGTAGCTGGACTTCAGTGGGGAGACTACAGCCAAGGCCAAGTTGCAGAATATTACTTTAACTCTGTAAAGGTGTGTTACATTTGTTTACGCTGCATTTGTTCAATTAGGAAAGGACGTGTTGCTGGTGCGCCTTGCCTGAGTAAGGCACCTGATTGGTCTAATGAGCGGAATGGTCAATAGTTAGACAGGAGAGGAACAGACAAGGCTGGCAGGCAGAGAATAAGGGGAAATCTAGGCTTGAGAAGGAAAAGAAAAACATAGAGAAATAGGAAGAAAGAGTAGGACATACCCAGGGCCAGAATCCAGGCAGCTGCCAGCCAGCCATGGAATAGATATACAGAAAGAAAGAAAGAAAGAAAGAGAGAGAGAGAGAGAGAGAGAGAGAGAGAAAGAAAGAAAGAAAGAAGGAAGGAAGGGAGGAAGGGAGGAAGGGAGGTAGGAAGGTAAAAACCCCCAAGGCAAAATATAGACCAAGAGAAATAGATTAAACTGAGAGTTAAGGTAAGACCAAGCATTGCTAACTAATAATAAACCCGTGTCATGATTTGGGAGCTGGTCAGTGACTCAAAAGAAAAGGCCTGCTACACCAAGTAGCTTGGACTGCAAAGGCCAGCCTCTGCCTAGGAGTGGGTCAGAAATGGGAAGGGACACCATAGCCTTGACACCTGTCTTAGGATTTCTGTTGCTGTGGAGAGACACCATGACCGCAGCTTCTCTTATAAAGGAAAGGTTTAACTGAGGCAGTCGCTTACAGTTTCCGCGGTTTAGTCCATTATCATCATGGCGGGGAGCACGGCAGCGCGCAGGCAGACGTGGTGCTGGAGAAGGATCTGCTACATGATGATATGTGTGCAGGCGACAGGAAGTAGACTATAACACTGGGCGTGACTTGTGCATATATGAGACTCAAAGCCTGCCTCCCCAGTGACACATTTTCTCCAAAAAGACCACACCTACTCAACAAGGCTATACCTCCTAATAGTGCCACTCCCTTTGGGGGGCATTTTCAAACCACCACAGACCCTCTCCCAGGGAAGGAAACCTATCCTCTGGCATCACTTACTGTAGCAGCCCATTCTAATAATATTCCAGCCATTGAGAAATAACTCTGTGGGTAAAGATGCCTGCTGCCAAGCCCAGTGCCCTGAGTTCAATCCCGGGGACCCACATGGTAGAAGGAGAAAAGCAATTCCCACAAGTTATCTGCTGAATTCCACCTGAGTGCTGTGGCATGTAACTACCCACATGCATGTACACACACATGCATACATAAATAAATGTAATTATATCCATGTATGTACTCAGAGTTTGACAGTCCCTCCATGATGATCCCATTGTTTTCTTGTTTGTTTGAGGCAGGGCTTCACTATGGAGCCCTATCTGACCTGGAATTCACTATTTCTACCCACTTACTATAGAATTAAACCTCTCTCTCTCTCTCTCTCTCTCTCTCTCTCTTCCTCCCTCCCTCCCCCCATCTCAAAATTTTCAAGACAGGGTTTCTCTGTGTAACAGCCCTGGTTATCCTGGAACTCATGCTGTAGACTAGGCTGGCCTCGAACTCACAGAACTCCGCCTGCCTCTGCCTCCCAAGTGCTGGGATTAAAGGCATGCACCACCATACTTTAACATCACGTGTTTTTTTAAAAGCCCCCCCCCATGAGATTTCCCCCCACATTCCTTACTCCATTTCACTGCTTAGAACCACAACCCTGCTCAGGTTTGGACATGGGTTCCCTTTCTATTAACCCAATCTCTACTCTTGTTCTTGCCTAAGGCACTCTTCATTCTGGGCTTTCTCAGAAAGAAAAAAAAAATAGCCCAAATTCCTAACGCTTCTTGAGCTTCATGCCACCTGCCTAAGGAGAATGCCCCTTTAAGGAGGCTGGTTCCCAGGACTGAGGGGAAAATGGGGGGTGGGTTGGTGGAAGACGGAAAGGAAAGAACCCAACCCCCTGCCCCCTGCAGGCCTTACCTAATCGCCGCACTCTGCTTTATTACCCGCCTAACGCAGCGTGCTTTTAAATAAAATATGCAAAGATTTTCCTCTCAAATTATCTCCCCAGGCGAGTGAGCTCAACTCCAGCTCGTTAATGGAAAAAATGCAAATAGGGCTTCCCACTCCTTTCCCCCAGCCCCTGGGCTCTGGACAGCTAATGCGCTTTGCTTGCCTTGTTTCTGGGATGTCTGTTACCGCTGAAACCATCAGGAGTCGGGGGAGAGAGTCGCGGAAGGGAAGGTTATCCCTGGTGAGACAAGCGTGGGGAAACTGCCTTGTCCCAAGCTTGTCCTCTTCTGCGATCTCAGTTAGGTCCTCCAGGGGCTGCCGTGAGTCAAACCCTGTTGGTGGTGGCCGACTTGTGGTGGCTGCACTTCTCCAGTTAAAGCACTGTGCTTGGGGGGAGGGAGGGGTTAGAAAGCTGGAGAAAAAATCTGGTCTCTGTCTTCATCCCGTTCACACACTTAAGATTTAAAAAGCAGTTATGGTATACCTTAACCGAGTAGTCAAAATCCTTTATCTTTATGAGACAAATGGCCACCGGGCTCCCTAAGTAAAGCCTGGAGGGCATCGGTCACTGGGTACCATACTTCCAAAGATACAGAACCTGAGGGATGTGGGGCCAGGAGGAAACCAAACCCACATTTATGGCAAACTAGGAAACACCTGATGGGTACTCTTCAGAAGTACCAGTGCCATGAAAGAAGGGTGAGCCGTTCCAGTGAAAAGGGACTAAGAGACAAGGCCACTAAAGGACGCTGGACCAGTCACTGGGTTGGAAAAGGATTCTTCAGTGGGCATTTGGAAAAATTTGAATATAAGTTTATTTTGTTTACATCTATTCTCGTTTTCTGAATATAATTATGGTTTTATACATTATGGCTAGATGGTAGAATTTCTTTATTTGGGGGAAATACATGAGGTAATATTTAGGTGCAAAAGAACACATTTGCAACTTGGTCTCAGATGGTTCAGAAAACAGATGTGGCAGATGCTGACAACTGGGTGAATTAGATAAGCATAAGGGGCAATTTGTCTGTAGGCTTGCAAATTTTCAATGTAAAAAGTTGAAAAAGAAAACAATTATAATCGTGCTGGTCTGAAAGAAAATGGCTCCCAAAGGGAATGGTGCCATTAGGGGGTGTGGCTTTGTTGGAGTGGGTGTGGCCTTGTTAGAGGAAGTGTGTCACTGTGGGGGTGGGTTTTGAAGTCTCCTTTGCTCAAGCTACACTCGGCGTGATAAACAGTTCACTTCCTGTTGCCTGTGGATCAAGATGTGGAACTCTCAGCTCCTTCTCCAGCACCATGTCTGCCTGGTTGCTACCATGTTTCCCACCGTTATGACAATGGACTAAAGCTCTGAAACTGTAAGCCAGGCCCAACTAAATGTTTTTCTTTATAAGAGTTGCTGCGGTCATGGTGTCTCATTACAGCAAAAGAAACCCTAACTAAGACAATAATGAATCTTTTAAAATCATGGTAATTACTGGGTCTGGTGTGATGGTGCACACCTGTAATCCCAGCATTCTGGAGGTAGAGGAAAGAGTGTCAGAAGGTCAGCCTACCCTCTGCTACAGAGAGGTTAGAAGCAGACTGGGCTACCTTAGACACCACCACCAAAACAGCAGCAACAAACTGATAATGATATCTTTATTATGGTTTGTATAGTCTTTATCCTTTGGGTTGGTAGGGGCTGAGATATCTCATGTAGCCCAGGATGGCCTTGTACTCACTATACAGTGAGGGATGACCATGAACTCCAAATCCTCCTGCCTCCAATTCCCAAATGCTGGGATTAGAATGAGCCACCCCATGAGCCCTGAAGTCTTTATAACTCTCAGAGACACTTTCTGTGCAAAACATTTGCAGCGGAAATAAGATTATTTACTTAAAAATAATAAAGGAGGAGGAAAGTAATTGGGACTCAGGAGACCAGATTGGCTGTGGGCTGATGATTGTCAGAGCCGGGTGATGGAAATACACTTTGAATTTTTCCACAATAAGGAACTTTTCCTTTTTTAAAATATGTCATTTTTAAAAGATTTATTTATTTTTATTTGTGTGTGTGTGGTGTATATGGTATGTGTGTGTGTGTGCGCGCGCACACACACACGTGCAAGAGCATTCAGGTGAACACAGAGACCAGAGAGGACATATGAGCTGCCTACACTCGGTGCTGGGAACCGAATTCCTGTCCTCTGGAAAAATGATAAGTTCTTAGTCCCTGAGCCATCTTTTTTCAAAAAATTTTTATGTGTATGTGTATTTTGCCTGCATTTATGTGTATGTACCATGTACATGCCTGGTGCCCATGGAACCAGAAAAGGGAATGGAGTTAAGGACCACTGTGTACCATAACTGGATATTGAGAATGAAACTTGGGTCCTCTGCAAGAACAGTAAGTGTCCTTAACTGATGAGCCCTCTCTCCAGTGCCCCATAATTTTTTCTTTCCTCATCTTTTCTTTCTTCTTTCCTTCCTTCCTTCCTTCCTTCCTCCCTCCCTCCCTCCCTCCCTCCCTCCCTCCCTCCCTCCCTCCCTTCCTCTCTCTCTCTCTGTCTCTTTCTGTGTGTGTCTCTCTCTCCTTCCTTCTTTCCGTCCTTCCTTCCTTCCTTCCTTCCTTCCTTCCTTCCTTCCTTCCCCCTCTCTCTTTCCTTCCTTCTTTCCT
Organism: Arvicola amphibius; assembly: GCF_903992535.2. Lineage (NCBI taxonomy): Eukaryota > Metazoa > Chordata > Mammalia > Rodentia > Cricetidae > Arvicola > Arvicola amphibius. Next base: position 25,702,824 of record NC_052052.2, on the reverse strand, counting down.
TCCTTCTTCTAATTTGAGGCAGGGTCTCACTATATGTCTCTCACTATCCTGGAACTCACTTAGTACACCAGGCTAGCCTCAAACTCACTGAGATCCTTCTGCTTCTGTCTCCTGAGTGCTAGGATAATGATGTGTGCCATCACGAATGGCCATACCCATCATTTTAAAGAATTTTTCTATTTATTCTTTGAGAATTTCACATATGTATACAATATATCTTAATCAGGGTCACTGTTGCTGGGATGAAACACCATGACCAAAACCAATTTGGGAAGGAAAGGGTTTATTTGGTTTACACTTCCATATCACTGTATTTTTAAAGATTTATTTATTTATTATGTATACAGTGTTCTGTCTGCATGTGTGTCTACAGACTAGAAGAGGGCACCAGTTCTTATTACAGATGGTTGTGGGCCACCATGTGGTTACTGGGAATTGAACTCAGGACCTCTGGAAGAACAGTCAGTGCTCTTAACCTCTGAGCCATCTCTCCAGCCCCCCATATCACTGTTTATCATTGAAGAAAGTTGAGCCAGGAACTCAAACAAGATGGGAACTTGAAGGCAGGAGCTGATACAGAGGCCATGGAGGATGTTACTTACTGATTTGTTCCCCATGACTTGTTCAGCCTGCTTTCTTATAGAACTCAGGACCCAAGCCCAGGGCTGAAACCAACCACAATGGGCTGGGCCTTCCCCCATCAGTCACTAAGAAAAAGTCAACACAGCCCTCTCTTATGAAGTAATTTTCTCAGTTGAGGTTCCCTCCTTTTGGATTACTCTAGCTCCTATCAAATTGACATTCAACTAGCCAAGGCAATGGTTTTCAATCATATTTTCTTTCTTTCAAAAAAAAAAAAAACAATTATAAACCCAGTAGTGATGGTTCACGCCTTTAATCCCATCACTAGAGAGGCAGAGGCAGGTGGATCTCTATGAATTTGAGGTCAGCCTGTTCTAGAGAGTGAGTTCTAGGATAGTCCGTCAAAGCTACACAAAGAAACTATGTCTTGGGGAAAAAAAATTATAAGAAATATAATAGTTGTCAGAAATGCGTGTGTGTAGCAGGGAAATGCAGTCTACCTGAGGGCCTGGAGCAGACTTTCTAGAGGACAATAGAGTTTAAGCAGAGACTTAGACTGAGCAGAGCCAAGTACAGACGGATGGAAGCTGTCTAGGAAAATGGTCCCAAAGGTACAAGGGAAGACAGAGCATGGCAGGCAAAGATGCTGAAAGGAGGTGAGAGGAGCCAGAATGCAGTGAGGAGCCTGCATCCCTTCATGGTCCTAGAACTTCAAACAGAACAGAGCCAGACACAGCTCTGAGAAAGATACCGACTGCCTGGTCAGGGGGCAGTGCAAGGCGTGGACAGGAGGGAGCTCCAGCCCCGCAGAGGACCCAAGCACCTGTCCAGCTTTCCCGACTCTCCCTCCCCAGAGCTGCTCCCCATTCCCAAATAAAGAAGGAGTTGTAGGTGCCAGCATTCAAACAAAGAACAAGTCCACCACACAGCCTGATGGCTGTCCCCGTCTTCAGTTCCTGGCCCCAGCAGGACAGTCACACAGCCTGATGGCTGTCCCCGTCTTCAGCTCCTGTCCCCAGCAAGCCAGGGCAACAGTGTCACAGATTAAGCATTCAGACCCTGAGCTGCTTGAGTGTGGCAGCTTATGCCTGTAATCCCAACCCTTGGAAGGCTGAGGCAGGAGAATAGCCACAAGTGTGAGGCCAGCTTGGTCTTCAGAGTAAGACTCTGTGTAATTAACTGAGTAATTAATTAACTAGAGTTTAGACTCTGGAGCAGGCTACCTGAATTCAAATTTTACCACTGCCCCTTAAAACTGATGACATTGAACAAATTTCTCTACCTCACCTTTCTCAGCTATAAAATAGAGAATCAGGTCACCCACCTCACACGGAAGCTGGAAGGAGTAAATGCTTTGCTGTGTCAAGCACTTTGGACAACGCTCACCCCATAGCAAGGGCTTAAGTACACTCTGCTCTCAGCATTGTCCCGGGAGGATGCCGACAGGGTGAAAGGGAAAAGGAATAGACATTTTTCCTCCTCCCTCACTTCCTCCTCCCTCTCCTCCTCCCTCTCCTCCTTCCCCTCCTCCTCCCTCTCCTCCTCCCTCTCCTCCTTCTCCTCCTCCCTTTCCTCTTCCCTCTTCTCCTCCTCCTCCTCCCTTTCCTCTTCCCTCTCCTCTTCCCTCTCCTCCTCCCTCTCCTCCTCCCCCTCCTCCTCCCTCTCCTCCTCCTCCTCCTCCCTTTCCTCTTCCCTCTTCTCCTCTTCCTCCTCCCTTTCCTCTTCCCTCTCCTCTTCCCTCTCCTCTTCCCTCTCCTCCTCCTTCTCCTCCTTCTCCCCTCTTCAGTTTCCCCTCATTTTTCCCATTAGTGAAATCTTTATTATTTTTTTAATTTTATTTTTTAATTATTCTGTGTGTATGCACATGTGTGAATGCCATGTCATATGCCTGGAGGTCAGGGGTCAGCTTTGTGGTGTTAGTTCTTTTATTTCATCCTTAGCTGTGTTCTGGGATTGAACTCAGACTTGGTCTACAAATGCTCTGCTCTGGGCATCATTCCCAGCCCTCTTTTATCGTTATTGTTAATAATAATAATAATAATAATAATTTGTTTGGTTTTTGAGACAGGGTTTCTCTATGTAATAGCCCTGACTGTCTGGAACTCCCTTTGTAGACCAGGCTGGCCTCAAACTCACAGAGATCCTCCTGCCTCTGCCTCCTGAGTGCTGGGATTAAAGGCGTGCGCCACCACCACCCGGCTCCTTTATTATTTTTAATTGACATGTAATAATTCTATATATTTATGGGATAGAAGACAAGTTCTTTGTCCTCAAAAATCTGAACCTTAAGAGGCATAAGGGGTGATGTCAAACCACTGTAGTTTTATTATTTGTGTTTTGTTTGTTTGAGACAGAGTCTCAGGTAGGTTGACTTCAACCTGAATCTGTAGCTCTAAACCTGCTCTTGGGCTCCCGATCCTGGTCAGTGTGTACCACCACACCTGGCTCTTGTTGAATTATTTATCACACTAAATATAACTAAAAATAGCCAAGCAGCTGTCAATGCAGAGTGGTTAAGAAATGGTCACGTCCTGTAATGTTTAGAGGTTGAAGCAAGTCCCATTTCAAATATTAAGTGGGATAAAAAGCCATTTCTAAATGTTACATGAATTTAACTCAGTCTAGAAAGGGCAGATTCTAAAGTCAGGAAACTCTGAAGTGTTTGCAGTGTTTACCTCTAGATGGTGCTGTTTGGGTGTGATTTAAATTTTAAATAATTAAAAAGAAAGAAAACCCAAACCACCATAATACACATGGGTAATTTTCACAATGGGAATTTCAGCTTTATGTTGCTTAAAAATTAGTTTTGTTAAAAATGAATGTGCACACCTTTAATCCCAGCACTCGGAGGCAGAGGCAGGAGGATCTCTGTGAGTTTGAGGCCAGCCTGGTCTACAAGTTCCAGGATAGCCAGGGCGACATTGAGGGATCCTTATCTTAAAAAAGAAAGAAAGAAAGAAAAGAAATGACTGGTGAACATCACTGGCCATCAGGAAAACACAATTAAACCACGAGGCTGTGCCTATGGTGAAAAGGAGCTGTAAGGAAGCTGGGCTTTCATAACTGCCTGGATTGCTGGGGTAGAAAACAGAGTCTTGCCTTTGATGGACCCCAGATAAAATCAGTCAAAGTGGTTTGTCTTTCTTTCTTTCTTTCTTTCTTTCTTCCTTCCTTCCTTCCTTCCTTTCTTTCTTTCTTTCTTTCTTCTATTGTAGACCAGGTTGCCCTTGAACTCATGACAAATCTCCTGCCTCAGTCTCTTGAGTGCTGGAATTACAGGTGTGCACAACCATGCCCACCTAAGTTTTTTTTTTTTTTTTCCGTAGTTTTCCTCCTACTTCAAACTCTTTGTGGCAGGATTCCAGACTCAAGTTTCTGGATCAAAAGATCTTATGACGCTTGAGAACACCTGTTAAACTGCTTTGCAAAACACGTCTTGCAGCCGGGAGGTGGTGGCACGTGCCTTTAATTCCAGTACTCAGGAGGCAGAGGCAAGTGGATCTCTGTGAGTTCGAGGCCAGCCTGGTCTACAAGAACTAGTTCTAGGACAGCCAGGGCTGTTACACAGAGAAATTCTGTCTCAAAAAACAACAACAACAAAAACAAAAAACAAAGCCCCACACATCTTGCAATTAGATAAACAGAAAATTAATTGTTGGACATAATTGTGGAAGTATTACAATTCAAATAAAATAAAAGTATATTAAAATTAGCAAATTCTTTCTTTCTTAATGTTAATTAGACTGTATTGCTCTGCCTTCTTCTTTTTGTGGTATATGCATGTGTATGTATTTGTGTGTGGAGTCCAAATGTCAGCATGGGTATCTTCCTCAGCCAATTCCACCTTGGTTTTTGAGACAGGGTCTCTCTCTGAACCCGTGGCCTCACTAAGCTCACTGACTGGCTGGGTGGGCTGATCAGCTAGCTCTGGGGAATCCTCCTTCTCTGAGCCCCCCAGTGGTGGGGTTACATAGATGTGGTGTTTCACCTGGCTTTTACATGCATGGGTCCTGGGGACCTGAACTCAGGTCCTCATGCTTGGGACCTGCCAGTCCCACCTCCCTCTTTTTAGAATAATACCCCAGGAAGCATGTAGCAGCATTCAGGACTATATGACCCTTCACGGAAACTGCTGGAAGGTCACTGAGACTGAATGATGTAACAAAGTTGGGAGGGCATGAACCGGGCCAGGGGTCGTCAGGAGGGGATGGGAATAAATCCAAGAGATCTTAGACAATGTAATATAACCATTATTGTCTGGATGGAGGCTAAAGAGAGAGCTGTGGAGGATCCCTAACTGGGGGCTGCCAAAACAAAGGGAAGTAACAAACTGGCAAGAATGTGGAGAAATGGGAGCCAAATGCAATTTCTTCCAGGAATGTAAAGTCATGTGGCAGCTGTGGGAAAGTATAACAGCTGCTCGGAAAATTAAACAGTTATCTTGTAGCCCAATCATCTCGCCTTTGGGCCATACCCAAAATAGTTTAAGAGAACATAGATGTGTTCGTTGCAGTGTTATTTACAGTGTTTAACTGTGGATACATGGTGTAGGAGGTTCTTCTGTTCATGTGTTGCTTTCATTGGTTAATGAATAAAGAAACTCCCTTGGCCTTTTGATAGGGCAGAACTGAGGTAGGCAGGGAAAACAGAACTGAATGCTGGGAGGAAAAGGATGAGTCAGAGAAGCCATGGATCCTCCACCGGAGATGGATACTGGTTAGAATCTCTGGTAAGCCACTGCCACATGGCGATATACAGATTAATGGAGATGGGTTAAACTAATATGTAAGAGTTATCCAATACGAAGTTAGAGCTAATGGCCAAGCAGTGTTTTAATCAATACAGTTTCTGTGTTGTTATTTCGGGTATAAGCTAGCCAGGTGGCCAGGACAAACAAGCGGCCCTCTCCCTTGCAACAGAGACAACCTAAATGTCCACCAACAGATGAACGGATGGACAAACATGCAATGATATAATGGAGTATTATTCAGCTCTAAAAAGGAAAAGAATTCTGGTTCACTGAGTTGTAATCGAGCCTTGAAGAAAGCATATCGTATGAAAAGAAGTTGACAAATACTCTAAAATCTCTCTATGTGAGATACCTTGGTGGTCAAGTTTGTACGCAGAAAGGACAATGGTATTGCCAAAGGTGGAGGAGGGAGGAGAAATTATCTACGAATGGGCATATTTTCAACCGTGGATGGTGAGAAACTTCTGGAGGTGGAGGGTAATGATGGTTGCACAGCTGTGTGCGAGTGGTTAACGCCACTGAGTTACACCCTTCAGATGGCTCCAAGTGCTCGCTGTGTCAGTGTGAGGACCTAAGTCAGTCACCAGTGCTCATGTGAAAAGCTGAGTTTAGTGCATCATGTAATCTCAGTGCTGGGGAGGCGGAGACAGGAGGATGCCTGGGACTCATTGTCTGGGCAGTCTCGCTGAATCAGCAATCTTCAGGTTCAGTGAGAGACCCTATCCCAAAAAATAATACGGAGGATAGATAGAGGAAGACATTAGACATTGGCCTCTGGCCTACAACACACACACACACACACACACACACACACACACTATTTAAAAAATGGTTAAGAGGCAATCCTGTGCTGGGCAGTGGTGGCACACACTAATCCTGGCACTCAGGAAGAAAAGGCAGATAGATCTCTGAGTTCAAGGCCAGCCTGGTTTATAGAGCAAGTTCAAGACAGCCAAGAGCTATATAGAGAAACCTTGTCTCAAAATACCTACCCCCCACCAAAAAAATAGATGCATTCCTGCAATCCCAGCACTTAGAAACCTGAGGCTCTGAACTATATAGCAAGACCATGTCTCACAAAAAAGTTAGTCGGGGGCTGGAGAGATGACTCAGAGGTTAAGAGCACTGATTGTTCTTCCAGAGGTCCTGAGTTCAATTCCCAGCAACCACATGGTGGCCGACAACCATCTGTAATGAGATCTGGTACCCTCTTCTGGCCTGCAGGGATACATGCAGACAGAACACTTTATGCATAATAAATAAATAAAGCTTTTTTAAAAAAAAAGTTAGTCAATTTATGTTGTAAATGTACTCATGTGTGCACACACACATGTAAGTGCACATACACACGACTGCTACAACCTCTGCTGATGCAAGCACACACCACTGGCTGTGGATGACCAATGACTTTAGGTGAGACTTAATGACTTGTCAAGTTCAGAAGTGTCACCTCTAGTAAGCCGCACAAAGACCACAGCGCTCAGCCATAGCGCTTAGGAGGCAGCTGAATGCTGCAGGAGATGTAGTGTGTAAGTCACAGTTTAAACATTTGATCGTTGCCAGTGGCAAAATCAGCTCACAAAAAAATAGTCTACAGGCCGGGCGGTGGTGGCACACGCCTTTAATCCCAGCACTCGGGAGGCAGAGGCAGGCGGATCTCTGTAAGTTCGAGACCAGCCTGGTCTACAAGAGCTAGTTCCAGGACAGGCTCCAAAGCCACAGAGAAACCCTGTCTCGAAAAACCAAAAAAAAAAAAAAAAAAAAAAATAGTCTACAAGTAAAAAGGATGGAAGCTTAAGTCAGGTGCTGCTCGTGATTCTTGGGTTTAGGTCACCAGTACCTTTTGGAAATAAAGAATCTGAACCTGAGCTAATGAACTTGACGGCTAATGGTGATCGGAGAGAAGCACAAAGATGGGGTTATGTCGTGGCAGAACTTTGTGACCAGCACCTTAGAATTGGGCGGTCCATGACCAGCACAGCCATACCGAGCACCTTGCGTAGCAGTCAGGAATCTAAGAAACAGTAAAACATCTCCCGGAATCCTCAGAAAGAAACGAGAGATGAATTGATTTCTGTGTTCTCCTGGATATGGACTGAATTTTTCATATTATTTGAATAAAGCCTCAAAGGTGTGTGAGTCTCTGTGATGTTTGACCACCCACACAGCGAAAAGCGGACTTGCACCTCTTCAGCTTCGTGAATGCCACCTGGGGAATCGATCTTCTCATCCTGCCGAGACAGGTCACTCCTGCTGTCTGGGCCAAGACAACTTACAAAGTGCTCTCCACAACGCTAACACCTGCACCAGCTCCTGGGACTTCTCCTTGAGCAAGGACACCTACCAACCAAAATCTGGTTTTATCTGCTAATGTGTCCCAGTTATACACCCGAGCCTCAACTGTACAACCAGGGCACTTCTCTGTCCCATTCTTTCTGGCAGTTAATGACTCTTCCCATAACTAGCCCCATTCATAGGGCCAATAATAACAATATTTTTTTTTCTCCTAGCCACCTGCCTTCTCATCTTCCTCAAGAAACAGCTGCCTAAGTTCTCCAGGATGAAGTAAACTGGATGTCACTCCAGCCTCACCTCTCGCTGAGCGTGAGCCCACCAACTCCCAGCTCTCCCCTCTCCCACGTCACCCCATGCCCGCAGGAAGCAGCCAGACTTGAGCCGGAGCCCCTTTATCCAAGGAGTCTAAAATGTTTGGTTGAGGGGTTTCACTTCAGCTTGCTGGCACCCCCTTATCCAAAAAGCCTGGAATGTTTGGTCAAAAGCATCACCTCAGCTCCCTAACACTCCTTTATACAAAGAGTCTGGAATATTTTAATGGGGGCCTCATCCCAGCCCCTGGCACCCATTTTTGGAATACTGAGTAGGAACTCCATTTCAAGCCCCCTTCCCTGGGAGTTGCCTCAGTCCAAACTCTACCTCTGAGAAAGCCCTCCCCAGGGAAGGTCAAGACCACTCTCATAGGTTATTTAAACTGCCCCCCGAGAATGAACATGTGGTCTCCCCTTCTCTCTCTTCCCCTCGCCATGCTTTCCCGGTGCCACCTGGGAGCATTGCATTGAGCATGTGCATCTTTTATTTGGTTTAATTTGGTCTGATTGGAATTATTTGCATTGACGGAGAGAGGCTCCTCTTAAGAAATATTTCTCTTTTTTTGTCTTTTTATGGTTTATTTTTTTATTTTTAAAAATTTCCATCTCCTCCGCTTCTCCTCCCCCTTCCTTCCCCTCCCCTCCATCCCTACCCCTCTCCCTCCCTCTCCAGGCCAAGGAGCCATCGGTGTTCCCTACTCTATGTTAAGACCGAGGTCCTCCCAACTCCCCCCAGGTTCAGGAAGGTGATCAACCAAGCTGAGAAGGCTCCCACAGAGCCCATCCATGCAGCAGAATAAAAGCCCAGTGCCTTTGTCCTTGGCTTCTCAGTCAGCCTCCACCGTCGGCCACATTCAGAGAGTCTGGTTTGGTCTCATGTTCCATCATCCCATTCCAACTGGAGTTGGTGAACTCCCGTTAGTTCTGTCCCACCGTCTCCATGGGTGAACACACCCCCTCACGGTCCTGACTTTCTTTCTCATGTTCTCTCTCCTTCTGCTCCTCATCAGGACCTTGGGAGGTCAGTCCGGTGCTCCAATGTGGGGCTCAGTCATTTTCTTCATTTATCGCCAGGTGGAGGTTCTATGATGATATGCAAGAAATTCATCAGTATGGCTATAGGAACTGGCCTTTTCAGGTTCCCTCTCCTCAGCTGCCCAAGGAACTAGCTGGGGGTGTTTCCCTGGAAACCCGGGAACCCCTCTAGAGTCAAGTCTCTTGACAACCCTCAGATGGCTCCCTAAATTAAGATATATGCTTCCCTGCTCCCATATCCACCCTTCCTGTATCCCAAGCATCCCATTCCTCCGAGCTCCCCCCATTCTCCCCTTCACACTTTTCTCTCCCCATCTTCCCTTGGCCCCATCTCGCCCCACCCTCAAGTTCCCAATTTTTGCCCAGCGACCGTGTCTATTAAGAAATATTTCTAACAGTCATGGCCAGCCAGTCTGACAAAGTGTACCCCCAGGCTATTTAGCAGACAGTGGCAAAGCCTGAGGGAGAGACCCCATGCCTTCCTTTGTCTGCCTCTGCACAACCTCTCTCCCACAGGTCCTCTATAGAAAAGGAGTGGGAGCCATAGCAAAGGAAGAAGCTTGTGACTCGTGTGTGTGTGTGTGTGTGTGTGTGTGTGTGTGTATGTATGTAGCTATGCATTGAAAAATGAATGTGTCCCTTTTCCAATTTCCCCACAGCTCCCGCCTCCCAGCCTGCTCATCTGTGCAGGTAGACCCTAGGCTTGTCATTAAGTCTCCATCTCTGACACCTTTGCAGCTTCCATGCCCTGGGGGTGGAGATGTGGGAGGCTCTGCCTCTACCTTCCCCTCCCCCACACTGCATCAGCTTGCGTGTGTCACCCAATATGCCAGCAGCCACCCCCCTCCACCCCAGAACCGGTTCTCCAGATTTGCTCTTGGGGCTGGGAGGGGGAACCCGCTTTACAAATAAGCACCCCTCCATCCGCCACCCCACTGCCACCAAGCTCCTAGACTGCAGCAGGAGGGGTAGACCTAAGGGTTCAGGCCCTAGAAGGACAAAATTCCAGGAGGAGGGTGTCGGTCTGTCCAGCTGTTCCTGTCCACCTGGGGGCACCTTCCCACTCGCTCCCCCTACTCCGACTCCTTTTTGATTTGCTGCAGCTGGCCTGGGCCAACAGGGCTGGCAAAAAGGAAGACACACGCACAGCCCCACTGTCCTGCCTTCTCCCACCTTTATGGAACATTCTGTTTTTCCTTGAATGGACATTGAACCCGTGTCCTTTGGAATCCTAGGCCAGAGTTCCACTACTGAGCCACACCCATCCACAGCCTGAGTTGTATTGGTCTGGACTCCAAATGGAGGGCGGGAGGGAGATGTCAGGATCACTCCCACAGGGTATTTAAGTGAGATCCCAGAAGAGAAACGTGATTTGGGGGTCTGCATGGGTTCCCTGCTGTCCTGTCTCCCCGCCATGCACTCGGCTACCCAAGAGCGTCATTTTTAATAAAACAATGGGCATTTTGATTCAGTTTGATTTGACCTAATTGGATTTCTTGTGCTGGTGGAGCTGCCCTTTCGTTACTTATCACACTGGAGGAAGTAACTATTAAGTGAGCAACAGGCACCTTTAGAAGGTTATGGAAAGACGGAATTGATGAGTGGACACTTGAAGGTTACAGAGCAAAGCTTTGAGCCTCTGGTGCTGAAGCTGGCTCTTCCAAAATGGCCCTTCTAGCTTTGGGACGTCGATACTGGCCAACGTAATGATTCAGGGGGGACGTCAATACTGACCAACGTAATGATTCGGGGGGAGCGTCAATACTGGCCAACGTAATGATTCAGGAAAAGGTTGTGCTAGTGCTGAAGGGGCCTCATTGCAAGTTCTCACCCTTCCCATTGAACCTGTGGGTGGAGAAGGGAGAAACACGGAGCTCGTCTCCTGGGGGGACATGTTTCCTGGTTCAGAAGTCAGATACACAGGGATGGGACATTTACGTAGCTGAGAGATAGGACACCTGACAGACATGCACAAGTCCTGGGTTTGACCCTCGGAGCTGCCACAAAAGTAAGTGCGCAATGTCAAAGTCTTAGTTTTTTATTTAAAATTTATATGTAGACAGGCAGTGGTGGCGCACGCCTTTAATCCCAGCACTTGGGAGGGAGAGGCAGGCGGATCTCTATGAGTTCAAGACCAGCCTGGTCTACAAAGGGAGTTCCAGAACAGTCAAGACTACACAGAGAAACTGTCTTGAAAAACTGAAAACAAACAAACAAACAAATAAATAAATGTTATATGTATGTATCTACCTGTACATTGGATGTACACGTGAGTGTAGGTGACCCAAGAGGTCAGCCTAGGAGCTAGGGTTACAAGTGGTTCTGAGCCATCCTACAGGGGTGTTTGGGACAAAACTCGGTTCTCTGCAAGAGAGGTAGGCACTCTTAACCGCTGAGCCATCGCTCCAGCACTAGATTCTTACTGTTTTGTTTTTTAAAATTTTATGTATATGGTATTTTGCCTGTGTACCATGTGTGTTCAGTGCCTGTGGGGGTCAGAAGAGGGTGTCAGATGCCGTGAGACTTGAGTTATACACGGTTTTGAGCAGTCATGTGGGTTCTGGACATCAAACCCAGGCAACAGCTTTGGGCAGACAACCTGATGCGAAGGAGGTAGGTAGGGACTTGTACTTCTTCAGAGGTGATGTTTCTAAGATCTGCGTCCCGGATGCGTGCACACCAACTGTGTCACCCAGGAAAGATGAGCTGTTCAAAGAGGCCGAGGGGACCAGAGGGGTGATCCAGGATCTGGCCCAGAGAACCACTTGTCCTCTCCATCCATGGAGGTCATCAGGTGGCAGCAGCTTGTGGCTAGAGAAACGGGCAGTCGCTGTGGGCTGGGGAAATGAGTGGAGCCTGGTTCTGCCAGGTAGCTCTTGAGTATTCTGGCCGCCTGGGCCCTCTTCTGCATTAATTACCCAACAACATGGCTCAGGCTGCTCCCCCTTTGAGCTGCTTTAATTAATGGAGATCTCCTCCGAGCAAGCCAGCTGCTGTCTAAGTTGTCAAGCTGTCAGCACACACAGGATAGGCGCCATGGGGACAGTAAATGTAGGAACTACCCATGGGCTCCCTGGCACCCTGGCACATTAGACTCTGTCCCCCAAGCCCACCCCAGTAGCAGAGATGGGCACAAGATCATGAAGGTCAAGAGCTTTGGGCTTCAGAGTTGGGTCTGAGTTTTGACTGCCAGTCATTTACTGTGAGCCGTTAGGAAACCACTCAGCTTTCTGAAGTTTTCCCATCTGCAAAGTGGGGCTAGGACCTCTTACCTCGTCCCAGGACTGTGGTCAGGAATGTACACAACACGATTGACTCAGAACCTGTGGTAGCACTGAGTATGACTTCATGGTTCAGTCCGTTTTTTTGTCCTTTTGGGCTTCCCTATTTGATGCTCTCCAAGTTCTTTCTGGCCCGTGAAGAGGGTTTAGTTAAAGCATACAAGAGTGGCTAGCGATGTAACATAGTTGATATGTAGTTTGCCCCGCATGCTCAAGGCCCCGTGTTCAACAGAACCACAGAAACAAAACGGTACAAAGACAGCAAGATGGTCACGGGAGGGCCGGGGATGTAGCTCAGCTGGTAGTGTTTGCCTAGCACACACAAAGGCCTAGGTTTGCTCTCCAGCACTTCAGGAACCAGGTGTGGTAGAGTATCCCAATTCACAGACCATAGAAGCAGGAGTTCAAGGTCATCCTCAGCTCTGTAGCAAATTTAAGGCCAGCCTGGACTATATGAGAAGCTACTCCATTGCCTCATAAGCCACACACACACACACTCACACACATACACACACACGTATATACACACACACAACACACATACATACATACATACACACACACATACACACACCACAATAGACTTCCCACAGTTTTTACGAGTAACTTGCTTTTCTTTTCTTTTTATTCATTTATTATGTGTGTGTGCATGGGTGTGGGCATGGGCATGCCGCGGCACCCACGTAGAGGTCGGAGGTCAACTTTCAGGCGTTAGTTCTCTCCTTATGCTGTGTGGTTCCCTGAGATGAAACTGAAGTCACCATGCACTGCAGGCTGCTTTACTCCCTGAGCCCCTAACTTCCTTTTAAACCACAGCACTCTGTCCTGTGAACCCTTGTTTTCTCAGCACCTTTGCCCCTGAGCTTCAGAATTTTAAACCTCCAGGACCAAACAGTCTCTTTCCTCTGGTTTCTTCCCTTCGCTATGAAGTATCTGGGTGGGAGAAGCATTCTCTTGGAAGCTTTCAAAGTTACCCTCAATTTCCCTCACTAAGTACACAGAGTAATGGGTTAATGGATGATAGTTGGGGTCATGGTTTTAAGGGGGAGAAGGCAGAGTTCAGACCTGAAGGACAAAAGGAACTGGATATGGACAGAATGAGGGTAGAGGAGGGTGCCCTGCTGATAGCATCAGGTTCAAATACCCAGGGTAGCCTTGGTTGGTCTTAAAGTTGCTTTGTAGCCCAAGCTGGCCTTGGGCTCCCAGGGTCTCCTGTTGCCACCTCGTGCTGCCATGCCTGGCCATATTTGTATTTTGAAGGTACTTTTAAATGAGATTCATATAGTGAGTGAGAAAAGAGCTGATGCAGGGCCAGGGCTGTTTAAATTCAGGTCAAAGCAAGATTCTCAGTTGTAAAGAAGAGAAGGAGGGTTCTCTTCATTTAGAAAAGAGAATTATGGCACTCCACAATATTGATGAGACATGGGAAGTCTAAGTGTAGGACAGAGGAAGAAAAGGGCACTGAGCGGTGGGGAGGGGACCCAAGATCTGGCTCCGTCGACAAAGGTACCTGATGACAAGTCTGACATGAGTTTGATACCCAGCGCCCGCACAATGGAAGGAGGGACCTGATTCCTGAAAGTTGTCCTCTGAGCTCCTGTGTATGCTATGGCGTGTTTGTGTTTTCCTTCCATTGAATAAATAAACAAATGTAATAATAAGGAGAGGTGGTGTGAGGGTTGGGTATACAGTTGAGTGGTAGGGGCTTGCCTCGCATGTGAGGCCCTGTTTCAGTCCCCACCACTCACCCCTTATATACTTTGAGGTGACCAGAAAGGTGAGAGGAAACCAAGAGTTGGTACTTGTCAAGAGAGAAGATAAAAGAGCCATCATGGTCGACTTTCAAGAAGGGCATGGTCAGGAGCAGCCAATACTGCTGGGCATCCCTCTGCAGGCTAAGCGGTCTGTTCCAAAAGGAATGGCTGGTGCCCTTGATGAGTTGTTGTGGGTGTCGTGGGGTGGCAAGGGGCCTGTTGCAGTAACTTGGGAAGTGAAGAAGAGGTGAGAAGGGGGAGGGTGTTGGTGGAGGCCGCTTGCTTGGTTTCCCAGCCGCCCGGCAGCTCAGACCCAAAATAATCACACAGAAACTCTATTATTTCAATTACTGCTTGGCCTATTAGCTCTAACTTCTTATTGGCTCATTTTTACATCTTAATTTAGCCCATTTCCATTATCTTATATTTTACCACAAGGCTCGTGGCCTACTGGCAAGGTTCATGCATCTGTCTCCAGTGGGGCTACATGGCTTCTCTCTAACTCCCCCTAGCATTTAGTTTAGTCCCCCCCCTTACCTAAGTTCTGCCCTATCAACAGGCCAATGGTATTCACAGCACACAGAGGGGAATCCCACAGGAGGGGACTCAGGGCGACTGGCAATGAGAAGGAGAGAACATGATGGAAGGAAGTGTTGCCCGGGAGATCGCACCTTTTGAATGGAAGAGATTTGACCATATTTGTCCATGAAGGGAAGGCTCTAATAGAGAGCAAGAGTCTAAAAACAAGGGAAAGATGGTGGAGAGGTCTAGTTGGTAGGGCAGGCTTCCAGAAGAGGTGGGAGCTGTGGGGTGTAAGCGCCAGTGAGCGGTTGGCCCTGGACACTTCTGAGACGGGAGCTGGAGGATGGGAAGGGGAGCAAATGTGGGTGGGCAGATGTTGGTGATCATGGTTTAGGAAACCACAAGGAATACACCTAACCCGTGTGTATTCTCTGTAAAGAAGGAGGCAGGCAGAGCTGGAGAGATGGCCCAGGGGTTAAGAATACTTGCTGCTCTTTCTGCTTTTTGTTTTGAGGCAGGGTTTCTCTGGGTAGTCCTGGCTGTTCTGGAACTCACTCTGTAGACCAGGCTGGCCTTGAACTCAGAGATCTACCTGCTTCTGCCTCCCAAGTGCTGGGATTAAAGGCCTGTGCCAACACCACCCAGCACACTTACTGCTCTTGCAGAGGACCTGAATTCAATTCTCAGCACTGCATGAACAGGGCATGGTGGTACACACCTGTTATCTGATCAGCAGCAAGCTAGTGGCAGGAGGATTAGAAGTTCAAGGTCATCCTCAGCTACACGGGGAGTTTGAAGCCAGCCTGGGTTATAGGAAACCTTTTTTCCAAAGGGGAGACGATTGTTGTGGGATATTTGTACACTGTGTGCAGATATATTGCTGTGGTTGGTGTAATAAAAAGTCAAAGCAGGAGGTATAGGTGGGACTTCCAGGCACAGAGAGGATGAAGGAGGAGATATTTGAGGTGCAGAGGAGATGCCAATGATACAAGGAGGGAGTCAGACATACAGAATGAAAGAAAAATAAAAAGCCTGATGGTAAAACATAGATTAATAAAAGTGAAGAGGCCTAACAGCATCAGTGCAGCCATGACAGGCTACAGGCTAATAATACTGGGGCTAGGCCTCACCCTTACAAGAACCAGGAAAAACCACACACTGTACTCTGTGAGGGACCAATCAGAATTGAGACAAACAAGTGCTAGATGCTCCAGAACATGAAGAATAGCTTACCTAACTTGTGTAGAGGTTGCCAATTTTCTTACAGCAACGCCAGCACCAATCCCTGTTTGACAAGACTCCTACTTCACACCAATGCACATAAAATAAAGTTAAATAAACCATAAATTTAAAAAGAAAGAATTCCTCTAACCCTATCCATTACTCCTTAAGAACCCTGCCACAACTGAGCTTGGGGCTCTCCCTGATCCAACCACTGTTTCTGAAAAGACGGAAAGTCCAAGCTTGAACTTGCAAATAAAGGCTCTTTGCTTTTGCACACAAACTCAGACTCCTGGTGGACTCATGATGTAGGCACAATAAAAGCAGTTTAATTTAAGTTATAAGAGCTAGTGGGACAAGCCTAAGTTAAGGCTAAACTTTCATAATTATGAATAAGTCTCTGTGTTGTTATTTGGGAGCTGGCTGGCTAGACAGAGAAAGGCTCATTATAGGGGGACATAAAGAACCTTTTTGTCAACACAGATGGAGACTGAGTTGATAAGAAAGGAAGGGAGGGAGGGAGGCAGGCAGGAGGGCGGATGGGCAGGCAAGCCAAGCAAGTGCCCAACCCTCCTCTGCCTCAACTCTTCTCAGGTGTCTGCTAACAACAGGGAAACTAACAGACAAAAATCATTTGGGCTGGTGGCTCACACTTGGGAGGCAGAGGCAGGTGGATCTCTGTGAGTTCAAGATTAGCCTGGTCTACTTAGGGAATTCCAAGCCAGTCAGGGCTATAGTGTGAGATCCTTCCTAATTCAGTCTCTGTGCCTAACTTTGCCTCACACTGGGCACTACTTCTGTGTCAGTCAGTCCCCGCGCCCACAGACCCACAGTGGGCTATGACTGGCCGTATCATCACGCATCATCATAGGCTAGGCTTAGCTATAGGAAACCAAGACTGACATGGGTTCTGGACTCCGCATAGACACCCCACCCCGATGACTGGCAGAGTGAGCGAGCAGCTATAGGGGAGGAAGCTGACCTTTAGGCAGGGCTTTTGAACTCTGACCTGTCTCTGACCTGAGGGATAGGTTCTCAGAGGAGGTGAAAAGAGCTGGAGGGGCTTCTAAAAGGGAGCAGCCCAGGCCCCAGACAAAGAAGGTTTTGTAGAATTCAGGCACGAGTCTCTCTGTGTGTGTGTGTTTTCTCAAGCTGTTCACATGGAAGTGCAAAGGCCAGGAGAGGCGGTAGGGAGAGGAGCACATTCCTAGTGCCTAGCTGAGCCACCCTCAGCTTGTCTTGCCCTGATGCAGGCCACACTAGAAGCCCCTGGATGTTTAATGCCTCGTTAATGGCATTGCTGAGCTCATTAAGTTGATCTTTCTTCTGTCCTTAGTCTCCCAGCACTGAGCTGTCACCTCTGTCACTCCCAGCCTGGGGGCTGGGGCAGCCCTCAGTGGCTCCCACATCAAGGCTCCCGCAGAGGCTGCTTGCTGTCAGTGTGGTGACACAGATTCCACAGGAACAACCTGAACTCCCTTAGGGGATGGAGCCAGTTTAGTGCTTGTGCAAGACCCCACAGCAGAGGGGCTGAAGGGACAAGAATTTGTTGTCACATGTTTAGAATCTCAACATCTGGATGGAGATGGGAAGAGGTCCCTTAGAGGGTTGCCTTTGGTTTTGTGCCTTTCCTGGGGCCTCAGGTGGTATGTTTGTAATTTTTAGTGTTTTTTGGCTTATAGATACATAACTCCTCTCTCTCTCTCTCTCTCTCTCTCTCTCTCTCTCTCTCTCTCTCTCTCTCTCTCTTTTTTCCATATGGGAAAAAGTTTTTCCATTTGTATCCAAAGTTCACCTTTTTATAAGGACATCAGTCATATTGGATTAAGTCCCACTCAAGTGACCTCATTTTAACTAGATTGCCTCTGTGATGAACCTATCTCTAGGTAAGATAATATTGTGGGGTCAGAGGGGTTAGAAATCTCCTCCTCCTGCTCTTGTTTGGTGTGTGTGTGTGTGTGTGTGTGTGTGTGTGTGTGTGTGTGTGTGTACAGGCAAGTTTGCAGAGATATAGACTGCTTTCAGAGTTGGTTCTCTCCTTCCACTATTGGGTTCCAGGAATACCCTCGGGTGGTCAGGCTTGCTTGGCAAGTGCTTCTATATGCTGAGCCATTTGGCCAGCCCTCAATACATTTTCTTTTCAGAACAGAAAACTGTCTTACTCTTACTTTAATTTTTTTATTCTATTATTTAATAATCATAATAAAATAATCATAATAAATGGGCAAAGAAGTTTGTTTTGTTGTTGTTGCTAGGGTTTTTTGTTTGTTTATGTCTAAGTTAGGGTTTTTATTGCTGAGACGCAACAGCATGACAACTCTTTTTTGTTTTGTTTTGTTTTGTGCACCACTACCACCTAGCAGGCCACAGCAACACTTATTAAAACAAAACATAACAAAACATTTAATTGGGTGGCTTACAGTTTCAGAGGTTTAGTCCAGTATCATCATGGTGGGACACAGCAACATGCAAACAGACATGGTGCTGGAGAGGAGCTGAGAGTGGAGAAGGAGCTACATCTTGATCCCCACAGGCAACAGGAAGTGGTCTGAGATACTGGGCATGGTTTGAGCATATATGAGACCTCAAAGCCCGCCCCACAGTGTCACACTTCCTCCAGCAAGGTCACACCTCTAATAGTGCTGCTCCTTAGAGGGACCATCTTCTTTCAAACCACCACAGTTTGTATGTTTGCCTTTTATTTTTTAAGACAGGGTTTCTCTGTGTAGCCCTGGCTGTCTTGGACCTCACTCTGTAAGACCACGCTGACCCCAAACTCAGAGATCTATCTCCTTCTGTCTTCCAAATCCTGGGATTAAACGCATATACCAGCACCACCCAGTTCTAATTTTTTAATTACTTATTTTTATTTTATGGACATTGGTATTTTGCCTGCATGTATTTCTGTGTGAGGGTGTTGTGTCCCCTGGAACTAGAGTTACAAACAGTTGTGAACTGCCATGTGGGTGGTGGGAATTGAACCCCGGATCCTCTGGAAGAGCAGTCAGTGCTCTTAACTGTAAAGCTTGTCCTTTTTAAAATTTTTAAAAATTGTATGTCTGTGTGTGAGTTTGTGCATTTGATTGCAGCTGCTTGAGAAGGTCAGAGGTATCACATGCCCTGAAGCTGCAGTTACAGGTGATTGTGGGCCAACCAGTGTGGGTGCTGGGCATCAAACTTGGGTCCTCTGCAAGATCAGTACATCTCGCAATCATAGAGCCATCTCTCCAGCTCCCAGCAAAGAAATCCTTATTTAAAATTTGTTCAGAAATCTAAAACACGTCAGCAGTAGACACCACATTAGCACGCTTTTAATCCCAGCACTTGGGAGGCAGAGGCTAGAGATCTCTGTCAGTTCGAGGACAGCCTGGTCTACAGAGTTAGTTCCAGGATGCCCACGGCTACATGGTAAAAGAACATCTCAAAAAAAATCAGTAATTGACTCTATTATTATATGTAATTAACATATGGCAATTTAATGTTTGAAAATAAGTTATATCATGAAAATAAATGAAATGAACCCTTCCTTGCTTCTCCCTACTATGGCACTAGGATGCTCGGTACAGTTATCAGGGGTTTTAATATTCTTTATGTTCACAAATGTCAACACTGTTCGTCACAAACACGTACTGTGTAGTCTAGCACATCATAAGTAGTCCAAGGTACAAATCCCCCATCACACGCCCACACACATCACGTCCTGAGGATTCAGGCATGGTGATGAGGGGTGACCTAAGATCCTCCTACCTCCCACCTCTGGAACAGGGAGCCAGACTCTGGGAGTCGAAGGGTGTTCAGGCTTTTTGGAATGGTAAAAAATAATGTCCCCTCTCCCCAGGAACAGAACACAGCCCAGCAGAAGCCCAAATCATAATTAAAAGATGCCCTGCAACTCCCTTGGCAGCATAAATTTTGAAGATGAAAGTAAATGATTAAAATAATTAAACACTTCAAGCTGACAAGCTGGAGCGGAATCTTGCCAGCGGACGTTTGTCAGTAATTAGGTAATTAATCCTGGTGCAGATTATAAGCCATAACAAACCAGTCAGGCTGAACGGAGCCGGCTGCTCAGAATTAGACTTTTAAAAAAGAAGAGAAAGGTGGGGGGAGGAAAGGGCAGATAAGAGGGAAGAAGTTAAAATCAGGGAAAGACGCTGCTCGCGTGGCCACCTGGCCATCCCCTACTAGACACTGTGGGCTAGGACTGCGCTGGGCTTCCTGGAGACTTCTCCGCTTGAGTCTAGGGCTAGCAAGCAGTGGTCAGCTGAGACTTCAAGCTGGGGGAGGGGAGGATGCTCTGTACTTCTGGCCCCAAATCAGAGGGAAGGGTGGGAAGGAGTCCAGAAAAGAAGTGACATGTTTGTGAATGGGCTATATTATCATCCATTCATTATTCCACTCTGCAAGGACCTTCAGTATTGACAAGGAAGGGTCCTGGGCCTGTGGAAAAGAATGTCAAGATCTGCGTGGGGGATCAGAGTCCAGTCAAGCACTGCTGCTGGATCAGGCAGTTCTGGTAGAAACAATAGAATATAAATTATAAATGTAATGAAAGTAAACAGAAACAGAAAATAATTTTAGTAAAATATTTTTATTATTTTTTAAAATTGTGTGTGTGTTTGTGTGTGTGTGTGTGTTGTGTAAACTGGAGTTGGAGTTACAGGCAGTTGTGAACAGCCTAGCATGGGTGCTGGGAACTGGACAGGAGAACCCAGGTCCTTTGCAAGAGCAGCAAGTGCTTCTAATCACTGAGCCATCTCTCCAGCCCATATAAAAGCCAGGGTGCAATAGCACACATCTGTAGTATTCCAAGGCAAGTTTTTGGAAGCTTGCCAGTCGGCTGGCTTTGCATACTCAATAACAAGCAACAGAAAAGAGACCCTGATCTCCAACAAGGTTCGGAGTCCAGTACTGACGTGGGGGGCGGGGGCGGGGGCCTTCCAACCTCCGCAGCGTGCTTAGCAAGAGTGCACTGCCACTCTCACACATAAACGCATGCATGCACACAATCCTATATGCGGAAATGCATGCATACACACAATCCTATATGCGGAAACGCATGCATACACACAATCCTATATGCGGAAACGCATGCATGCACACAATCCTATATGCGGAAACGCATGCATACACACAATCCTATATGCGGAAACGCATGCATGCACACAATCCTATATGCGGAAACGCATGCATACACACAATCCTATATGCGGAAATGCATGCATGCACACAATCCTATATGCGGAAACGCATGCATACACACAATCCTATATGCGGAAACGCATGCATGCACACAATCCTATATGCGGAAACGCATGCATACACACAATCCTATATGCGGAAACGCATGCATGCACACAATCCTATATGCGGAAATGCATGCATGCACACAATCCTATATGCGGAAACGCACGCATGCACACAATCCTATATGCGGAAACGCATGCATACACACAATCCTATATGCGGGAAATAAAAGGTTTTCAATGAATAATAATAGTAAAAGGGTGAAGCCTCTGAATATTAGCACAGGTGCTGCTACAGCCACAGCCCCACTATCCAGAGGAGAGGCCTGGGAGAGAAGATGCGAGAGGGAGAATGTGGGCTCTGTCTGAGGGCCACAGCTGCAGGTTAGACTTCAGGGCCACAGAAGCTACACAGTGCTTTAAAGTCATCTCTGAGGTGGGTGTGGTGGCACACATCTTTATTCCCAGCGCTTGAGGCCGAGGCAGACGGATCTCTGAGTTTGAGGACAGTCTGGTCTACAGAGTGAGACCCTGTCTTGGAAAAAAAAAAAAAAAAGAAACCAAACAAACTAATAAAAACCTCACCCTTGGCTTGATGTGGTGATATATGGCTTTATTCTCAGCACTTGGGAGGCAGAAGCAGGTGGATCTCAGTGGACTCAAGGTCCGCCTGGAAGGTCTGCTTGGTCTGCGTAGTGAGCTCTGGGCCAGTTACGGCTACACAATAAGACTCTGTCTCAAACTCCACACACCTCCCAACCAAGCAAACAAACACACAAAACTCATCTGTACTCCTAAACTTCATCTTTGTTTAGATAAGCCCATGTCTCCTGTAGGAAGAGGGAAGACTGTGTGTGTGTGTGTGTGTGTGTGTGTGTGTGTGTGTGTCGTGCTCTCACACTTATGCGGGCATGTGTCCAAAGACCCACAGTGGATTCTAAATTCCTGCTTTGTGACTACAACAGGAAAAAGCAGCACTGCTTAAGGCCAAGGAGGGACCAAAGAGAATCTCATTCAGTAACTCAGAGCTCAGGGGCAAACCTGTGAGCTGGGTCGTCAGAGATTGCCCCCAGGAGGAAGTAAGCTTGAGCTGGACCTTGGAGACGGGAAGAAGTCAGCGAACAGAGAGGAGGAAGGGAGGTGTTTTGGCAGAGGAATTTACATTGACTCCTATTTGCAAAATATATTCACATGTGTGATCTCATTTCATACTCATTAGACTGAAGGATCCTTGACGTGCTGTCTCATTTGAGAGGCAGTACCGTGGGGTAATTAGAGTATGTTCTTAAAAAATATGGTTAACTATGACAGGTGGAATAAACACATGTATGCCTGCCCTCCCAACAAACCTTGTAACCTAATAATAACAATAAGAAGATTTCTTTTTGGAAGATGTCAAGTGGATGCAGAGGTTGAGGAAATTGAGATAGCTGTAGACCAAGGATGTCAGAGAAGGCAACCAACTGGAGACCCAGGTCTAGAGGAAGATCAGACAACGTACACACCACAGAAGGTGAGGGCATTGGAATGCCAGGCATGGTGGTTCCTGCCTTTAAACCCAGCACTCAGAAGGCAGAGGCAGGTGGATCTCTGGGAGTTTGAGGGCAGCCTGGTCTACAGAGTGAGTTCCAGAACAGCCATGACTACACAAAGAACAGACAAACAGAGGCTGGAGAGATGTCTTAGCAACGAGCAATAGTTTTCTTGCAGAAGACCTGGGTTCAGTTCCCAACACACACATGGCAGCTCCTGTCCCAAGTGATCCAATGCTTTCTTCTGACCTCTGAGAGCACAGGCACACATGTGGTGCACAGATATATGAAGCACAATAAATAAAAACTCAGAGAGAGAAATTGGGGTTCTACCTGAACACCAGAAAAAGCAAAGCAGCCAGTCACTAACTCTTACTTTGACCACAGTCCGAAATGGCGATCCTGCCTCCAGGAATCTCAGAATGAGACTGAGTCTGAGAGCTGTCTCCTCCCATTTTATAATCATTTCTAGTTCGGGGATTAAGGGCGTGCACCGCTACCACCTGGTAGTTTCTATGGCAAGCTAGTGTGGCTACTGGGATTAAAGGTGTGTGTTGTTGTTGCCTGGTCTATAAGGCTGGCCAGTGGGGCTGTTTTACTTTTCTGATCCTCAGGCAAGCTTTATTAAAATACAAGTGAACTGCCAGTACAAATATACATTCAAAAATATGCCCTCTTGGGTGAGACTTATGAGCTTTCCCCTGGAGCTTCTGGGAAAAACCTACAGGGAAAAGCCCTTTAGACACTGAGAAGGAGATGATAGACAATGAAGTGGTCATCACAGAAATAACAGAAGAAATAGGAGCTATGTGTACCTCATAGGGGATAGACATGAGATACCAGTGCACAAACCAAAGCCATGAGTTGATATATAGGAGTGAAAATGGGTCCCACTAAGTCGAGCAAGACTTTTCAGATGGAAAAAGACAGAAATAAGATGGTAAAAGCCTCCTGCCCAAAAGGGTAGGAGACACACATTTAAAAAATGGTGAACAAAGCCGGGCGATGGTGGCGCACGCCTTTAATCCCAGCACTCGGGAGGCAGAGGCAGGCAGATCTCTGTGAGTTCGAGGCCAACCTGGTCTACAAGAGCTAGTTCCAGGACAGGCTCTAAAGCTGCAGAGAAACCCTGTCTTGAAAAACCAAAAGAAAAAAGAAAAAAAAAGAAAAAAAAAATGGCGAACAAGAAAAAGCAACGGATTTTTTCTCAACAGCTGTACTGCAGTGATGCCTTCGGACTTTGAAGGAATTCCCAAATTATAAACCAGTTACAAAGGTGGAACAGTAAAGACTTTTCTGGAGGGATTTCTCTTCCTGAGTTCTTTCTCAGGAAGTAGTCAAAGGATGTATGCCATTGTCACTTTGTAGTGTGTGTGCGCACATGCGCGTGTGAGCATGTACACACATGTGTGTATGCACCACCACACATATGTGGAAGTCAGAATGCAGCTTGCAGAAGTCATGTCTCCCCTTCTACCATATGGGTCCCGTGATCAAACTCAACTTGTCAGACTTGGAAACAAGTGTCTTTAACCCTGAGCCATCTTACCAGCCCCTACTGTGTTATTCTTTAAAAAATATTATTAGGGCACACATGTATATGCCTGCATGTATCTGTGCATCATGTGTGTGCAGTGCCTGAAGAGATGAGAAGATGGTGCCAGATACTCTGAAACTGGAGTTATAAGCAATTATGAGCTCTCAAGTGGGTGCTGGAAATCAAGACTAGGCCGGGTGGTGGTCACCACACGCCTTTAATCCCAGCACTCAGGAAGCAGAAGCAGACAGATCTCTGTGAGTTCGAGACCATCCAGGCCTATAGGGTGAATTCCTGGACAGGCTCCAAAGCTACACAGAGAAACCCTGTCTCGAAAAACACACCAAAAAAGAAAAAAGAAAAAAAGGAGGGAAGGAAGGAAGGAAGGGAGGGAGGGAGGGAGGGAGGGAGGGAGGGAGGGAGGGAGGAAGGAAGGAAAAAAGGAAGGAAGGAAGGAAAAAAGGAAGGAAGGAAGGAAGGAAGGAAGGAAGGAAGGAAGGAAGGAAGGAAGGAAGGAAGAAAGGAAAGTGTCAAGCCTAGATCCTCTGCTTGGGCAGCAAGTGTTATTAACCACTGAGCCTCTTACCCCTATTCTTGATACTAACCAAAAGGTTGTTCTCTGTCAAAATGAAAGACTAAACCAAGAAGAAAAATATCCATAGAATCTAGAAAAGGAGACCCAGACCAGAAAATCAACCTAGAGAATCCTCTGGATAAGTTCTATGGAGAAGATCTCAAGGAAGCTAGACGGCCCCTAAGCTCCTTTGGGGAAGAGGAATCAATAGCTCACTTGATGTGTGTCCTCATGTGGAAATTAGCATTTAGGTACAATTTATGTTCTATTAAAGAGTTTGGAAGAACTTCATAATAAAGATGTGAAAAATTAAGAAAGTAGGAGGGAAACAAAGGCAACCGAGCCACCGATACGAGAGCAGACAAACTGAAGGAAAGACAGTGCAGATGAGATCTGCCAGCGGGCTGTGACTGCAGAATCAGTCAGGTAAATGCTAGGGGCTGGTTGCAACAATTGTACTGTAACCGTTGGACCACGGGACAAAGAAGTGTGGGGTGGGGTGACAAGATATTAAATGATATTTCATAATAAACTGAAAGCAGAGCTAGAGGCTGGGGGTTAAGAGCCAGGCAGCCTAGCTGAGTCAGAGAGCTCTGGTTTCAGCGAGAGACCCTGAAATAAGAAAATAAGGTAGAGAGAGATCGAGAAAGACAACTGATCTACCACTGGCCTCCATGTGTACACACGCACGCACGCGCACACACACACACACATGCACACGCACGCGTGCACACAAATAGAGAGGGGGGAATAACAAAAGACTACAAAGTAAAAGTGTTTATCCCAGTGGTTCTCAGCCCATGGGACAAGAACCCCTTGGGTGTCAACCCTTTCACAGGTGTTGCATATCAGATATTTATATTACAATTCATAACAGTAGCAAAATTACAGTGATGAAGTAGCAATAAAAATAACATGAGGAGCTGTATTAAAGGGCAGCAGCCTTAGGAAGGTTGAGAACCACTGCTTTTTCCCGTTTTGCATTTGAAATGCTGAGTAATACAGTCTATGGTTACCATCTGTCTTCTGTCTGAGAGTTCCTACTGCTGTGCTAAAGCACCATCACCAAAAGCAACTTGGGGAAAAAATGGTTTCTTTCGGCTTAGATTTGTAGTTTAGCATGAAGGAAACTCAGGGCAGGAGCCCTGAGGCAGGCACTGAAGCAGAAGCCGCGGGAGGAACACTGTTTACTGGCTAGATCCCCATGGCCTTTTCAGGCTACTTGCTTGGTTGGTTTTGTTTGTTTTTGAAACAGGGTTTCTCTACATAGCCCTAGCTATCCTGGAACTCATTCAGTAAACCAGGCTGGCCTCGAACTCTCCTCAGAGATCCGCCTGCATCCGCCTCCGGAGTGCGGGAATTAAAGAGTGCGCCACCACAGCTTGGCCTCGGCCAGCTTTCTTATACCATTCAAAACCAGGAGCCACCGAGCTGGGGGAGGGGGCTGGGCTCACCCACAGCCCACCCACATCAGTCATCAATCAAGAGAATGCACTAAAGACTTGCCTATAGGTAAATCTACGGAGGCGGCATTTTCTCGATTGTGAGTCCCTCTCCCCAGATGAGTCTAGCTGGTGTCAAGTTGACATAAAACTAGCCGGCAGACTATCCTTTCCAGTCTTGACCCCATCTCCAAATCAGGTATTCTTATTTCATCAAAGTTGGAGTTTTAGAAGCACAGAGATAAAAGTAATCCTTTGGGTTTAATGTAAATTAAAAGTGGACCAGCATAGGTGGAAAGGAGGTAATTCTGTTCCGGGGAGGAGTTGGCAACGATTCTGGAAGCCATGACTACTTGTTAGATGGTGGGGGTGGGCATTAAAGAAAAGTGGAGGGGGCTGGAAATTATTCAGAAGAGATGGGGGCACCACTAACAGTCCTTTTAAGTAAGACGCTTCCTTTGGCAGCAATGTGCAGAATGTACCATAGTGGGAACACAGAGCCTGGGAGCCTGTTGGGAAGCTGCCACAATGCAGCTACAATGTTCTAAGCTGGAAGGTGGAGGCAGAAGTAGGGAAAAACATGTGCAATTTAATTTTACTTCTGATCAGGCTGATACAAGTTACCAAAATTAATATCAGGAAGCAGAGAGCAGTTATCAATACAATACTGAGAAGCATCAGAAGGACAAGCGAGCTGGGGGTATAGCAAAGTTGGTAGAGGTGGAAGCAGGAGAATCAGAAGTTCAAGGCCATCCTGGGCTATCTAACAAGTTCAAGTCCAGCCTGGGCTTCTTGAGACTCTGTCTCAAGAAAAAAAAAATAATTCAAAGGGAAAACTGAGACGAATCTTGTGTCGTGTACTGGAAAACTTGAATACAAAGAATTTTCTTGACTGACTCAAGCTCACTTAGGAAGAAATAGATACTTAAATAATTCCATTTCTGTTTTCCTAAAAAGAGCTGAGTATGGTGGTACATGTGTTTAATCCCAGCACTTGGAAGGCAAAGGCAGGCAGATCTTTGTGAGTTCAAGGTCAGCCTGGCTTACATAGAGAGTTCCAGGATGGCCAGGGCCATAAATATGTAAGAAATTCCATCTAAAATAAAATAAAATAAAATAAAGGAAAATATGCTTTTAACTTCACACTATTTAATGTAACAAATCATGATATTCAGTGCCTCCACTGGCCCAAGCAAAGCTTTGGTTAGTTTGAAATAGATTTCCATCTCTCTTTGTTTCTTTAAATTTTATTTTATTTATTGTCATATATGGCATGCGTGTGCATTTGGAGTTCAGAGGACATCTTTTGGCAATCAATTCTTTCCATCTCCCAGGGGCTGTCTCTCCTGGTGTTGCCCCACTGTGTACTCCAGGACCACTGGCCTGTGAGGTTCCAAGTGAGTCCCCTGTCTCTACTTCCTGTTTCTCATAGGACTGCTGGGATTGGAGATACATGCCTCCACATCTGGCTTTCTTATATGGCTTCCTAGGAGCAAACTCACATCGCCAGACTTGCACTGCCAAGTGCTCCTACATGCTGAGCCAATTCACCAACCCATTTTTATTTCTAAAAATCTTTCTCTTTATTTTTGAGACAAGGTCTTACTATGTAGCCTTGGCTGATCTAGAACCCAATATGTAGACCAGACTGGCCTTGAACTCAGAGAGATCTCTCTACCTCAGCCTCCCAAGTGCTGGGATTAAAGGTGAGTACCACCCTACCTTGCTAAAATTTTTTAAAAGATGTATTGTTTGTGAGAGAGAGCATGCATATGTGCATGTGTGTATATGCATGTATTCATTTCTTTATTTTAAGACAAGTTCTCACTATGTAGCTCTGGTTATCCTGGAACTCACTATGTAGATCACTCTGGCCTTGAACTCACAGAGATCCCCCTTCCTCTGCCTCCCAAATGCACATAGTTTTGCATGCACAGGTACGTGCAGTTTTCCAGGAGGTCATTCCCAAGAGGATGTTGGATATCAGAATGTAGCATGACTAGTAAAAACCCAGAGACAGATATTGGGATTCAAGCTGAAAGATTAGAGAAGCAAAGCAGCCAACCACTAGAGAGTTCTTACCTCTACAAAAATCTCCAGACTGAAAGAGAGTGAGTTCCTGTCTCATCCCACCTTATATTCTTCTCTAGTGCTGGGATTAAAGGCGTGCACCACCACCACCCAGCCGCTATGGCTAACTAATGTGGCTACTGGGATTAAAGGTGTGTGCCACCACTGCCTGGCCTGTATGGCTGACTAGTGTGGCTAGCTTTGCACTCTGATCTCTAGGCAAGCTTCATTTATTAAAATACAAATAAAATGTCACTATATCAGAGAGCTGCTGTGAATGGCCCTGGGAACCGACCTCCTATTCTCCATTTGAGAGCAGAAAGTGTTCTTAACTGCTGAGCCTTCTCTCCAGCCCCCAGATCTTCGTTGCTTAGAATCGGAAGAATTTTGACAACTCACGCTCCTCCAAGACTACTCTTCCAGGCAAAGGCAGCTGGTGGTGTCTGTCCATGGTGCTGCTGGATTGTGAGGTCCGGTTTATGTTCCTACCCAGTTAGGACGCCACACGTCCTGGAACCTTAGCATCTGTCCATGGTTCTGAGCACAGCTCTCAGTTGCCATTGCAGGACATGCTCTCCCTCTTGCTGTGCCATCAGGGACTTCAATGGTCCCACAAAGCCCAACTCAGGCAAGGCCAAGGACAAGCTCTTGTGACAGATGGTCTGAGGGCCAGCCTTCGGTGGACAAATCCAGCAGGCCCCAGGGGAGAAGTCTGGCACTATCAAGGCGAAGGAGTCCCATTACTGTGAGCTGAGCACAGCTCCAGCCTGGAAAGGACAGGGAAGGAAACAGAAAAAGAGCACTCCTGTCACACAGACTTCCGTTGAGGGTAATGAAAGAGACCACACCTCTGGCCACTGGCTCCTTACTGGTTCCAGCCTAGCAGGCAGAAAGATGCCTAAAACACCCCCCTCCAGATAGCACATGGCTACCTTTGGATAAGACCTCTGGATCCAAAGGATTCTTAGGGTATGACAAAGCTGAACCTGTCTTCTTTCCTTCCTTGACAATTCAATGCCCCCAAAGAAAACCCAATAGAATGGGTTGACATTCCTTGAAGGCAGAGCTGCTCCAGGTCCCTCCAAATGTGGAGCCAATAGTCAGTGGAGCCAGCAGTCTGCCACTTATGAATGCCATTCAAATGAAGAGAACAAAAGCAGAAATGGGGTCAACTAGAGATGGTTACCCAGAGTGAGCCCACATCCTCAGGAGAGTGGGAGAATCAATTCCCATCTAACATGTTAGGCCATATGTGTTAGGGACTGAAAGGGACTTCTACACATACTTCAACACAGACAGTATGGGGAGGATGCTAGATTTTATTTTTTGCACATTGAGGAATGGATGCTCGTAGGGCAGATGAATTGCCCAAGGTTACATAGTACACATGTTTGCAGAGCCTTTGATTTTTCCTTTGTGTGGTTTAGGCTCCAAGGTGAATGCTCCTATCCATTCTCATGGGGCTTTCTTAAAGGCTGAACCTGGTGTGGCTGGATGAGATGCCTGCCAGCCATGTGCCCCTCCTTGGTCAGTAGCATCCAGAGGAGCCCTGACTCCCTAGAGATCTGGGAGCTGGAGGAGCCTGGAGACTTCCAGGTTGCAGGGATGAAGTGAGGGGGGAGGAAGATGCCTCTGCAAAGGGAGTAAACTGATGGGAAAGGGGACAGAGAGGACTGACTCCCTGCTGGTCCCAGAATGATTCTCACCTGCCAATCGATAGATGGAGACTCACGCAAGTGCTAATCAGATCCATTGACACACGCGGGCTGGGGCTGCAATCCATTCTCACATGGAATGGTGGATCGATTCCTCATTCTCTGCAGTCCCCAACTGGCCTCACCAGGCCATCTCTCCTCCAGGGACTGAGAAACTGGTTAACTCTGCAGCGCGGACCACCTGTGAGTTTTGCCCTCCTCTGTGTTCTCCCTGAGATACAGTCTTACTCCGGAAGCTATCTAGGGGAACCCTGGGCTGGAAGTGCAGCAGGCCTAAGCTCCACTCCTTGATCAGCAGCTAACTGTGCTATGTTGGGCCAATCGTGTCACTTCTTCTAACCTCAATTTTCACCTCTTGGAACCTCAATTTTATCAGCTGAGTAATGGGGATAAAGATGTCAGCTCTGCAGGGTTTCTGCAGGTCCCAACTGTATGCAGTGATTGCAAGGCTAGAAAAATGCTACAAACTGTAGCCAACGTATGCCTAAAAGTGCAGATGCCTGCTTCTAGGACCCTAGGTTCTTTCTCCCCATGCTCTCTCCTCTCATCTCAGCTCTATCGTTAAGGCCTGACATACTGGGTAGGCAGTTCTGCTAACATAAACTTGGGAGAGAATTTCTCTTCCCGTGTGTTATGTCAGGTCCCAAAAAAATAGCTCTTGATCCCTTGACATGGTCAGACTGCCTGGTAGGGGCCTCAGAGTTCTAGAAATTGAATCTAGAGACAGCAGAAACCAAACAGTCAGCACAAGTGGAGCACCTGGGAAAGGGTGCTGCCTATAATTCCAGCACTCGGGAGACTGAGGCAGGAGGATCGCTGGTTCAAGGTTGCCCTGGGCTACATAGGGAGTTTGGGGTTGGCCTGGGTTGCCTTGCCAGTCCCTGTCTCAAGCAAACAAGCAAGCAAACATACCAAACATGCCATCACATGTAACCAGATGTTTTGATGAGGCTCCTCAGCTTAATCTAACAGGAAGGAGCTCCGACGTCAGGAAGGAGGCTCATGTTCCAGAGACACCACTCATTTCCTTAGGTTCCTGGCCATTGAGGACTCAATGGAGTGAGAGATTCCTGCCCAAGATAGGCTAAAGATTCTTCCCAACTTCATGTGCCGTGGGCAGGGAAGCTGCCCATGTGTGGGGCCGTCCACAGTAGCTCATGTGAAAACAAAGGGGGCCAATTTGTTGAGAGGAGGCCGGAGCAGAGGTGCAGAAAAATGTGGAGGCAGCAACTGGCAAGAAGCTAGGCTTTGCCGCTCACACCTGGACTCTCAGTATTTGGGAACCTGAGGAAGGAAGGTTGTTATGGGTCTGTGCCATGGGATAATCCTTCTGTATGCTTTGATATGTATTGCTCTCATTGGTTAACAATAAAGTTTGCTTGGTCTAGAGCAAGGCAGGATAAGGCTAGGTGGGAAAACCAAACTGAAAATACAGGGAAGAAGAAAGGCAGAATCAAGAGAAATGCGAGCCAGCCTGAGAATGTAGCCCAGCAGAGTGATTATATAGCATGCACAAAGCCCGGATTCGAACTCCAGCACTCTGTAAACCTGGTGTACATCTGTAATCCCACCACCTGGGTGGTGGAGACAGGAGGATTAGAAACAAGAAACATCCTACATAGTGAGGTCAGCCTTGGATTCATGAGACTCTGTCTCAAAAAACTATGCTGACTTAGCTATTCTAACTACTGTACTAGGTATTAGACATACTGGGGCAGCATAAAATCTGTGTGTACTTCCTATTGAGACAACGTCCTCAGATATAAAATGAGAAGCACAGTGATATTAAACAATCTGAGCAAGTTTAAGTACACTAATGGAATGACTTAAACATTATAAGACCTAACAATGGCCTAGGGACTGTGCTAATTCACTGCATACATCAACAGATTGAACCCTAAGTCCCACTTACAAGGCCAGTGTAACTATGAGTTAGCTCTCTTCTTTTTACAAATTAGGAAACCGAGGCATAGAGAAACTAAGATGTCCGTTCAAGGTTACACAGTCTTAATGGCAGAGTTGTGATCCTAAGCCAGTCTGTCTGATGCCACATCGTGCCACCAGTACAAATGCTGAAATGCCTCAAGTCTTGGAGTGAAGCTGCTTCACCTGGGCCCATATCCCCAGATAAGGGCCAGGCAGCTGAGTGTGTCTAGCTGCCAATTACCAAGAGCAACTGCAGGAAGCCCCTCTGTTAGATAATACACAGAACACAGGCGTGGGGTACTGGAAAGGAACCCTAGCCTCTGCCCATCCCATTCCAGGCTTGCCAGTCTCCTAAGCTATCCAGAGAAATTCCCTTTCACAGACATGCCTGGTTGTTCACAGGGAGAGATGGTCAACCACAGTCTCCAACAGAGGCTGCCCCTGGTCCTGCTCTTGTTCCCTTCTCTTCCAGATCATCCATAACTAGCTCCCCTGGTTCAGGAGCCCCCACACGCTTCTGCCATCCTAGCCACCCTGTGTCTGGGCTGCATCCTTCAGCTTGCCCATTGGGATAATGCTGAGAGACCCTCTTCCTGGTGAATGTGTGTTCTTCCTCCCTTCCTCCTCTTCCTGCTTCTCCTCCTCCACAACAGCTACAAGCTTTCCAAGGACATGTCTGACTATGTCTGGCTTTGAACACAATGGCCTCTTTCAGATGTTACCATTTGGCAAATCTGTGAAGGTGTACTAGGACACTCAGTACTATGCAACTTTCTGGAAATCCGAAATGATCGGCAAATAAAAAGTAATCTTTAAAAAAACATCCCTTACTCTGATAACTCAAAATATTCTTCCTAATCCTCTTCTCTCACTGTCTCCCACTGTAAACCTGAGGAAACCATTCTTCTGAAACTTCAATACATTGTTTGGAAGGCCCTTCCTCATGCCCTCAGCTTCCTACCCTGCTGGTCTGAGGAGCACCAAGCCAGTCATATTTATGATTGGATGTTTATGTAATATTTGGCTATATATCAAACACTTTACAAATGCGCAGGTGATGTTCCAACCCAAGGGTCAGGGTCCAAGCAGTATCAGGTGCTGCCTTTCAGCCTTCAGAGTTTAGAGGCAGGCAGAGTGGCACAGGACTATGATCCCAGCGTGTGGGAAGTGGAGGCAGGAAGAATTGGAGTTCAAGAACATCCTCAGTACATAGTGAGTTAAGGGCCTGGACTACATGAGATTTTTTTCTTCAAAAATAAAGGAAGGAAGGAAGGAAGGAAGGAAGGAAGGAAGGGAGGGGGGGAGGGAGGGAGGGAGGGAGGGGAGGGGAAGGGAGGAAGAAAGGAAAGGAAGGAAGGGAATGAGGGAGAGAAAGGACAGAAAAGAACTTTTAGTCACCTCCCCAGAAGCCCTCCTTGATTCCATTAAAAGTCATTCTGTTCCCTGTCTCAGATACTATAGCCCTTTGTATAATCATTGGTTTTTTATTTGCTCATTCCATTTTATCCAGACTTGTTTATTGAGCACTCACTGTGTCCTGCTGTTTTCTTCCTGGTCATCGTGAAACTATCCATTCACAACTGTCTGCATAACACATGGTTTATCTCCCCCTCACGCTCATGCTTATCCCCTTCTTCCTCCTCCTCTTCCTCTTTCTTCTCCTCTTCCTCTTCCTTTTCCTCCCCCTTGTTTATTCCCCTTGTTATTGTGATGTGGGTAGAACCCAGAGCTTTGTGCATGCCAGGGAAATGCATTGCCACTGAACTATATTCCCCCACCTCTTAAACTATTTCTTGAAGGTATTATTTTTTAATGTGGGACTCCTTTATAACCTTGCACGGAAGCCGGCATCCAGTTTGTCCTCAGTAAATGTACTTTGTAAGAAGAAACCAAGAGTTGTCCATAATCGCTATGACAGGAATGATAATGTCAACCATCCAGAGGAAACCAATGTGTGACTGTGGCAGTGTGTTCTGCGGGCCAAGGGCCAAGCACACCATCAGCATGAAGCCCGAGGCTGGGAAGCTCCCAAGGAGATGACAAGTGCCTTCTGCATATAAACCAAGCCGTCATTGTCACTGTGATTATTTTTGCCATTAGTGTTGGTGTTATGCTACAGTGTGGCAGGTGCCAGCAGCAAGATGGCTTGCCATGCTTCTTCCTAGTAGAAGCATCAGGGAAGCAAATGCTCCTCATAGATGAGCGGCGAGGAGGGCCAGATTCAGACTGGGCTTTCTGCCCATTCTCAGCAATCCAAACATCAGTTCTTGGCCACTAGGTCCAGGACACATTGGCATCTTTCTCTTGTTGCCATGTTTCAAAGTCCTTCATATATCAAAGGGTAGGCATAAAGAAGCGGGGGCGCTATAGGACAGGAGACAATAGATTATAGGGCCCTGAGCAAGAATGCTCACAATTTCCATTGGCTCAGAGTCTGAGTGGATGGCATAAACAGGGCTGGTTTCCAGGTTGAAGTTGAATTTGGGGGTGAGAATGAAAGGAGGGAGATAAGGCAGGGATTAGCAGAGTCCTGGGAGCCTTTGTAGTCTCAAATCCTGGAGACACACCAGGTTTCACGACACTCTCTCCTCTCCTTTGGGGGAATCAGAAGTCAGGTGGCACAAATGGCACTTGCGATGTTTATACAGAATCCTCCTAAGTCCCCTGTGACATTTCTTGGAGATCCCAGCATTGCGACATTGACTTATTACAGACTTCCTAGGTGAATAGAATTCTCTGAAAATCATTAGGTCCATTTTCCTGCCTCTGGGCAAGAATTTAAAACAATTACAGATGACAAATAACGATTGTCTGCCAGTGGTGTGTTTGGCACGGTCAGTTGCAGACAGCGTAAGGCACACGATTCTGATCACATGGACCAGTTCAGCTCTAAGGGAGCTGTACTTGTTCCTATGGGGCCTGCAAGAGAGTGTTGTGTTTTTGACTGTCAGCAGATGTGACTGCCCTGGCCCCCGAGGAGAGTGCAAGAAATAAGAAGGCATCATTTGTCTGGAGACCCAAGGGATGTCAGAACCCACTGAAAAGACACTAGTTACCCCCAGTGTTTACATTCAAGCCAATCAAGTATCCCAGGGGTGATGGGGGCAGGAGGTGGGCAAAGAGCCAATTTTCCAATGAGGGGTCCTCTGCTCCAGGTGGAGATGCTAATGCCTGGAGTACAAGACTCAATTACAAAGTTTTTGTTTTGTCTTTGAGATGGTGACCTGGGACTCCTGGGCAATCCTTCAGCCTCAGCCTCCAGAGTTCTGGGATTACAAGTATGCATTATTATGCCCAGCTCCTCAATTACAAAGTGGATCCAGTCCCTGCGCGTGTGGTCAGTTTCATTACAAAGCCTTCTAACTGAAAACCATGATGGAGAGGGAGTTTGAAATCAAAGGGCTTTCTCTGTTCTGGCTCTTGGCTTTTATCACCTAGAGGTACGATGGACCAGGAAGACCCAGTTCATCCCTTGGTCCTTTAATGCTCACCACCCAAAACACAGCTTCACCCAGCTCTGGTCTTCTTCCTTGTGCTGCCTTTCCTGTAGAGGCTTTGATGGGCTGCCTTTCCTCTTCCATACTTCAGTTTGGTACCTTCCGTCCCTTTGGTTTCACCTCCCTCTGGGTCAACCTCTTCTGTAATGGACATCATTCTGACAAATTCCCTAGGACCTCCCATACTGATCGATGGCATTGATGGATAGCCATTACTGGGTTGGCCCTTCCATAACTATAGGACAGCTCTGGAAGTTAAACAATGACCTTTGCAGTCAGTGAACACTGATGATAGGATTATGAATAAGACATGGCCAGGTGGCAGTGTGCGCACCTTTAATCCCAGAATTTAGGAGGCAGAGACAGGTGGTTCTCTGTGAGTGTGAGGCCAGCCTGGTCTACAGAGCTAGTTCCAGGACAGCTAAGGCTGTTACACAGAGAAACCCTGTCTCAAAAAAACAAAACAAAACAAAAGAATAAAACATGTATTGAATACCTACAATATGCCATACAAGGAGCTTAGTGTGTTGTTTTATATAACTTCATCTTCACAATCTCTCTATGAACTTAGGTCATGTCAGGATCACACCCCAGTTTTAGAGAAGAGGAAACTGAGACTCCAAAGAGTGGAACATCTTACTCAGGTTCTCCCAGCTACTACATGGTTGGGCTAGGATCCAAACTCGTGCTTGTTTTCTTTCCAAATACTGCATAAGCTTTGGACCATCGTGTTGCGCTGTCAATCAACGAGGAGGTGTTGAGCTTTTGGGAACACGATGGCAAACAGAGAGACCGTTATGCAGATCACCCACAGGAATGCGTTTGGAAGGAATCCTAATGCAGACAGCACTGAATAAGGAGGTGAGAAGAATGCCAGGCGGTGGTGGCACACTCCTTCCATCCCAGCACTTGAGAGGCAGAGGCAGGTGGATCTCTGTGAGTTTGAGTCCGGTCTGGTCTACAGAGCGAGTTCCAGGACAGCCAGAGATGTACAGAAAAACCCTGCCTCAAAAACACAAAACAAAACAGAAGAGGTGATGAGGGAAGGTGACTGTCTAGACTAAAACAAAATAAGGTGACAAAGACCAGAGGTGCGGGAAAGAAGTGCACTGCAGGAGGGAAGGAGGCTGGGCACAGATGATTTCTGTATGACAGTCCCCCCAAAGAGGCTTTGGGGGGACTGGCGAGATGGCTCAGCAGTTAAGAGCACTGACTGCTTTTGCAGAGGACCAGGGCTCAGTTCTCAGCTTCCACGTGATAAATTAGGGCTGTTTGTAACTTCAGTTTTGGGGGACCTGATGCCCCATTCTAGCTTCCATGGACTCTGCAGGCATGTGGCGTACTTATGTATCTGCCGGCAAAATACTCAACACATCAAGTTTTAAAAATAATTTTAACTGCACTCAGAGGCAGAGGCAGGGGTGTCGTTGTGAGTTTAAGGCAGCCTAATCTTCATCGTGAGTTCCAGGCAAACCAGAGCTACATAGTGAGACTTTGTCTCAAAAAGAAGGAGGGGGGAAAGAGAGAGAGACAGAGAGAGAGAGAGACAGAGAGAGAGAGAGAGAGACAGAGAGAGAGAGAGAGAGAGAGGAAAAGGAAAAGAAATTTAAACGGTTAAAAATTCCACTTATAATTTTAATATCGACTGTGGATGACAAATAAGTGAACTGGAATATTGATTGATTCATTGGACAACCTCAGTGTACCATTGATATAAAGTAAAACAGGACAACTGCCTTGAGTATGAAGTGTTTCCTCTTAGTGATCTAGTAAAGCCAAGAACCCCAAGAGTGCTTCACCAGAGGGGCGGGTAGCACACGCTAAGGCTTCACCAGAGGGGCGGGTAGCACCTGTGAAGAGCTAGGAAAGCGGTAGGGCACGGGCTTGGTTGTAGCTCAGTGGTAGAGCACTTGTCTAGCATATGCAAGGCCCTAAGTTTGATCTCCAGCACTGGAGAAAAAAGGGAAAAAGACGAAAAAGATATGGGTGACATTCAGTGGTAAAGCCAAGCATAGCTATTGGATGCCGGTGGTTGAACATCAAGACCAGCCTGTACGACAAGGATGGGACAAACTTCACTAACATCACAGAGGGTCAACCACAGGATGCCAAGTGCACAAGTAGATGGGAAGGAGGAAGCAAGGCATAGGGATGGCCCTTCAGGCAAGCCCCGTTCTGGCAAACGACTGCTTCCCGTCAAGCCGTAATCCGCCCTAGGAGGCCTGTCTTGCATTTAGAAGTGGGAAGACCATTCTCAAAATTCCTAGAAAGTATGCAGTGCCAAATGACAAGAAAATACACACCTGTGGGTTTTGCTACCCAGCTTGCATGTGTAGGAAGTACCGCGTGTTCCATGTTACACAGAGTCCTCCTGCTAACGAAAGATTCAATTTCAGAAAAAAAAAACTGTAAGTGTCAGTCTAATATCATCTAATATTACCAAAGTATTTTGGGCAGTGTGCACTGGCTTGGGTTGAGCTTCCTAGAAGTTCTTATTTGAGGGAAGTATCGAGGGAGTAATTTCTAGATGAAAGAACAAGACAAGCAAGATGGAACAAAAAATAAAAAGTTGGAAAGAATGTGATCTTATGTGATTTATAGGAGAAATCTTGGATACAAATGAGACCAAAGAATTAGTTCCCTATTGAAGCAAAATGCTCTTCTGTTTTTTTTTTAATTTTATTAATTTTATGTATATGGGTGTTTTGCCTTCATTTACGTCTGTGTACCATGTGCATGCAGTGCCTGAGGAGGTCAGCAAAGGGCAAAGATCCCCTGGGACTAGAGTTAGAGACGGCTGTGAGGCACCACGTGGGTGCTGGAAATTGAATTTGGGTACTTTGGAAGAGAAGCCAGGACTCTTAACCTCTGAGCCATCTCTCCAACACCAATTTTTCCATTCTTCTGTCAATCAACTATTGACCAACAAAAAAAGCTGTCTGGTTGAAGATTACAGCTCTCTGAAAGGGAACCTTGATAGAATTACAGAGCCCCTTCTTGCCAACACTCAAAGTTGGAAATCTTCACGTGTCAATGGATGAGAGAACCACGCGCTCTCTGAACAGAAAACTACGAAGCTTATTGATTGCTTGCTTAAATATATGCCGGACAATGACAATTTCCACCAAGAAAGGCATACCACTAATCGTAGAGTTTGCTAATAACATGAAATTCAGGGATCCATAGGTTTTACAGAGGCTGACAGAATCTTTAGAAGTCGGGTCACCTAAAGTGAGACTGTTGGTTGTTGTGGGATAATGCTCTTGCACACTGTAAAGATTTGTCACTTGTATTGGTTTAATAAAATGCTGGTTGGCCAGTAGCCAGGCAGGAAGTATAAGCAGGGAAACCAGACTAGGAGAATTCTGGGAAGAGGAAAGGCCAAGTCTGCAGTTGCCACCCAAATGCAGAGGAGGCAAGATAAGAGTGCCTCTCTGAGATTTTTTTAGCTGTATAGAGATGTATTTCAGTTAGATAGGTATTCTTCAAATCTTTCAGAGACCTTCAAAATATGGCATTTAAAATGTTTAAAAACTTAGGACTTCTCATGACAATGAAACACGTCTGCTCCTGGCAGCACCAATCTACTTCAAGAGGAAGATGGGCACTGAAGAGGCTCCTTATGGAGTTGATTAGCCATTTGGGCAAGAAACTGCTCTTGCCTAGACTGCTTAACTGGACATGCAGGACCCGCAGAGAAATGAATGCTAAACTTGCCTAAAGGTGAGATGACCCTTCAGGATACCTGCTTCATGAAAGAGTATGCGAGACATTCTACAGGACACACAAAAAAGTGACTGTCAAATTGCCAAATTAGGCAGAACTGTCTTTAAAACTTCCTGCTTCATGGAAAAGTCTTCTGGATGCTATGGGCCTGTAGGCTGAAGATGGATGCCCCAATGGTACAGAAGAACTTTGGGTGACTGTCCAGGCAGTGAGATGTTTCTGTCAATTCTAGAGTTTTGGAAGTTGCTTACAATGTACTTCCTGTTTACTTTCTTCTGGAGTCTTTGATGGAGTTAAAGAATTTAAAGTTATAATTATAGTTTTCCTTAGTTATGATAAAATATAAAGTAGATATTAATATTGTAACTGTAATTCTTGCTTCATAACTGTTTTGTTGTATGTAATTTTACTGTGTTAAAGTTGAAGCTTTCCTTTTTGTTTAAACAGAAAAGGGGAAATGGTGTGGGAGGTCCTTCTGTCTATGTGTTGCTTTTATTGGTTAATGAATAAAGAAACTGTCTAGGCCTGTTGATAGGGCAGAACGTAAGCAGGCAGGGAAAACTGGACTGAATGCTGGGAGGAAGAAGGCAGAGTCGGAGAGATGCCATGGATCCACCGCTGAAGATAGACATGCTGAAATTTTGCTGGTAGGCCACAACCACGTGACAATATACAGATTAATAGAAATGGCTTAAATTAATGTAAGAGTTAGCCAATAAGAAGCTAGAGCTAATAGGACAAGCAGTGATTTAATTAATACAGTTTCTGTATGATTATTTCAGGGCTGGTCAGCCAGGAACCAACAAGTGGCCCTCCTCCTACACCAAGCCACGTGGCTAATCATAAATAAGAATTTTGGGTTAATTTAAGTTATAAAAGCTAGTTAATAATATGCCTGAGCTAATAGGTCAATCAGTTTATAATTAATATAAACCCCTGTATGTTTTATTGGGACTGAATAGCTGTGGGACTGGGCAGGAGAGAAACTTCCATCTACAGGTTGCCATTCCAAAGTTTGTTCATCGGAATGTGATCTGATTAGCTGACCAAGAGCTGTCACTAAACTGCTGGCTGGCAAAAGTGTGTTCGCAGGTGTGTGATGTTGACCAACCAACAAAAAAGATTTTAAAAATGGTTCTTGTCATTAGTTGTTAGCAAGGATATAACACTCATATTCATTGAATAGGAGGGCATAGAATAAAATATGGATTAATATCATGACCTTTGATAACAGCCTTCTCATAAGTGTGTGGGGAACCTAAAATCCCTGATTCTCTTTAGTTTTCAATCCATCAAGGATAATGAGAAAGACAACAAGAATTAGCCAGATATTTACCATTATTATTTATTTGCATTGAAGCTGAGGTTTCATTTGGAAAGACTGAACTTACATGTCAATCAACGTAACTTTACCCAGTTTTTGTCTTTTGAGACACATGTCAAGGCAGCAGCTGTGTAGATGTGGAGGAGACCCCAATCAACAGGCATCAAGCTATGGCGAGAAAAATAAGCATAATTAGACATGTAAGAAGGCTTTGAAAGGCATCCAGGTATTTATTTCTTAAGCCTGTCTAATATTGAAAGGCATGCTGGGTATCTATTTCTTAAGCCTGGCTAATACTTGCAACGGCTTTTTTTTTTTTTTTGGAGCAGGGAGTTGAAACAGAATTTCTTTGTGTAGTCTTGGCTAATCTGGAACTTGCAATGTAGACCAGGCTGGCCTCAGACTCACAGAGATCCACCTGCCTCTGTCTTCTGAGTGCTGGGATTAAAGGCCATCACTGTACCACTACCGCCCAGCTTCCAGCAGCTTTTTGAAACTACCTTAGATAGGCTGAATTTTCTTCTAGCTCAAATGCAAATTGTTCCATTTCACTGTGGTGTTAATCTAGGCATAATACAAAGCAAGATTTTGTGCACAAGGTAAAAGGGTGTAGTATTAGGAGAGCAGGCTGCTTTTTGTCCCTCCTGGCTCCCGGCCACCCGGCTAGCTTTACCTGAAATAATTACACAGAAAGTGTATTCATTTAAACACTGCCTGGCCCATTATCTCCAGCCTCTTATTGGCTAACTCTCACATCTTGATTCAACCCATTTCTAATAATCTGTATGTCACCATGAGCTCATGGCTTACTGGGAAAGATTCAGCATGTCTGACCTGGCAGCTTCATGGCGGGCGGCTCTCTGCCCGTCTTCATTCTCCCAGCATCCAGTTCTCTTTTCCCTGCCTATCTAAGTTTTGCCCTATCAAAAGGCCTAGGCAGTTTCTTTATTTGACCAATGAAAGCAACACATAGAAAGAAGACCCTCCTACACCAAAAGGGTCTTACCAGGGGATTTTAGACAAAGCTTGCTAGCATGCAGATATTCTAAGTAATTTCCTTTAATGTCTATCATAGCTTTTCTCAAGCTGTGGGTTGCAACTCCTTTGAGGTTCAAATGACCCTTACACAGGGGTCACATATCAGGTATTTACATTATGATTCACAGCTGGGTGGAGGTGGCACACACCTCTGTTCCCAGCAGTCTGGAGACAGAGGCAGGTAGATCTTTGTGAGTTCAAGGCCAGACTGGTCTACAAAGCAAGTTTCAAGACTGCCAGGGTGGTACAGAGAAACCCTGTCTCAAAAAATTGAGAGAGAGAGAGAGAGAGAGAGAGAGAGAGAGTCAGAGAGAGTCTTGACCAGCTTTTGTAGGAGAATTAATGAGGCATTAGCCTGAGGCAGCACCATTCATAGGTACTGCTGCTGTTGGTTGCAGTTGGATGCAAGCTGCTTCAGACTGTCCTTGAATGACACAGAAAATAATGCGCTATTCTACCAGTCTGGGGGTTGTAAGTTGACATGGAAATTTAAAGCAAGTTCTTGTTGGTGCACAGCACAAATTAGTTATATATAGGGGCGGTAGTTGATTTTTCTCTTATCTTCAATTGTCTCTGATGCAGCTTATATGGAGATAATTGTTGCTTCGCTAACTGAATACTACTATGTAAACTGCAAGATATATAGATAAATAAAATGTAGCTGTTTTGTTGACATTCGGAAGGCTTCTAAATAAGTGCAATTTTTTTATTTA
The DNA here is from genome assembly GCF_903992535.2 of Arvicola amphibius. Lineage (NCBI taxonomy): Eukaryota > Metazoa > Chordata > Mammalia > Rodentia > Cricetidae > Arvicola > Arvicola amphibius. The sequence continues at coordinate 25,660,733 of NC_052052.2, read as the reverse complement.
AAAAACATCAACAAAAATCCTTTCAGATCACCAATGACTGCCACCATAACTTAGCGGGACCCAGGAAATCCAGATTCTAATTATGGTTTTACATGTCCACTGAGCCTTTGTCCACAATGTCCTTCAAGACCAACAACTATGTAGCCACAGCCACCGACTTGTACAATCTTTCTAAAGAGCCAATCACTGGTCACTTCCCTTAACTGAAAAGGTTGCTGGTTGCTCTCTCTCTGGTGTGTGTGCATGTGGCACCATGGGCCCCTGAAAGCCAACATGTGTATCAACTCAACAGTGTTCTGCCTGTGGAACAGACCAACAGGATGTGGAGAACAGTTGCCTGCCATGATCTTGAAAACAGTACCTAGAAGTTTAAGATACATGGCTGTGCTCCTTCCTGTATAGACAAGCAGGGACATACTGCCATCCCCTGCATTAGTGAGGGCCAGTCAAGGAGGGAACACCAAGAGGAATTGGGCTAGCCAGAGTTGGCATATGATCAGTTCCTTGATATGAATGGTACATGCTTTGCCCCACATCCCTACCATGGGGGAAACCAAGGGCCAGAGCTGCCAAATCTTATTAACTACCCAGCCGTCTTTTTCATCACCTAAAGACCTTGTGACAATTGCTGTGCCTCTAACAAGCAGCATAGTGTCTCTGGCAGGCCACCTGCCCCTTTCTAGACACCATTCTGTCTCACTCTGCAAGTGCCAAGAACACACAGCAGACCCTGGCCATGTAGGTTTGGCTGCCCTGCCACTCAGACTCCTTTCCATTAAAAGTTCTCATGGAGCCTGCTAACTTAATTACCCCGACCATTAAATAAAGCAAGTGATGCACAGCACAAACCCTGGGGAAACTTCTACTTCCTTTTCTTTAGTTCCCAGCATCTCCCAAACGCCCTTACTGCCAGGAGGAAGTGTAGCAGAGCTGTAGTGTCAGGCTCCAGGACAAATGGAAAACCACCCATCTGGGTCTTCTCTGCTCTACTGTGCCACTGTCTGTCCCCAGACCAGCACATGCACCAACACACCTAGCTGACTGGAGTTCTTGAGGCCATTTGAGGCACTGTTTGTGTGTGGTTCTTGAAGACGGCCATGTCCGCACCAAAACTTGACTTCTTCTAAACTTCCTAAGCCATTCTACACTTTGATTGGAGGAAAGTTAGGTTCTGGCTCGTAGTGAGACACCACAGTTGAGGCCTTTCTCTGCTTACAAAATTACATTTATTATGTAGTATGTACGTGGCACACACACACATGCGACTGTGCACTTATGAAAGTCAGGACAATCAGAGGGATTAAGTCTTCTCTTTATTCCATGGAGATTCTGGAGAACCCACTCAGGTCGTCACTGAGCCACGGTGTACCCTCTTTGCCTGCCCCCTCTGTTTGTACATGTACCGATGCACACATGCGAGTTCACACATCCGCGAGTACATATGCACATGGCGGTCAGGGGCTAGCCTCAGACACTATTCCTTGGGTGCTGTTCCTCATGCACTGTCCACTCCTTTCCCAAGAGCTCATCAAGCAAGCCAGACTGGCTGTACAGTGAACCCCGGGGATTCACCATCTGTTTCCCCAGTCTTGGGACAACGCACACACCACTCCACCCAGCTTTTTCACATGAATACTGGGGATTGAACTCATGATTTGAACACAGCACTTTATCGACTGAATCATCTCCCCTGTTGTAGGAGAAACTGTCGGCCAGCCTACCCAAGCTGCAGTTGCCAGGTCCAAACCAGCCCACATGAGCATGCGCGACAGGTACTTCCGCCCGCTTAAGGCCTGCGGCTACACCCAGAGACTGCTGACACAGACATTCCTACTGGAGAGGCCAGTGAGGAAAGGGCAACGTGGCAGAGTCTGCCTGAGCCAATGGGACCTTGGGAGGGGGTATAAGAGGCCTGCCCGTATCTTCAATAAACGAGTCGATAAAGTGCTGTGTGCAAAAGGTTGTGAGCTGCCATGTGGGTTCTGGGAATTGAACTCGACTCTTCTGGAAGAGCAGCCAGTGCTCTTAACCACTGAGCCATCTCTTCAGCCCCAAGCCCATTTTTTTTTTCTGAATTAACAAGAAATTAAGGGACTGAATCTAGAAGGGATTTTAAAAGTCTTGGAGAGGAGAGAGAAGCATCCACTGAAGAGACTGTATATGTGTGTGTATATACATATACACACATATATCATTATGTATATGTAGTATATAAACATTTATGTGTACATATGTGTATATATGTAATGTGTGTATCAGATCTTCCTATTCAAAGTTCTGCATCTTCTTGAATTAATTAATATTAATATGTGCAAAGGAAAATATGAAAGATACAAGCGTTTTGTGGATGGTTACTTTTGATGAAAGGAGATATTTAGCGAGTTACATGTGCATATCTATGAGCATATAGTTACAGCATAACTATGTAATTTTAACAATTAAAAATACAATTGTGTGCATGTGTAACAGAGAGAGGAGGGGGTTTCAGTGGGGGTTTCTCTAGTGATACTTAAGAATTCTTTCGGAATGATGGATATAGTTGTATTCAGAGAGATGGCTGGCTTAATGAGCTCACTTGGCCCTGGCACACATCCCATGATAGATAGACTGTCCCAAACTCCTCAGACTCTATGTCCCCTCACGGGCAGAGACTTGGAAGAAACATGCAGAACAAAGTAATTACTAGAATTTCTGCAAAGACAGGGAATCCCAGAGTCGTTTTGGGGGACAGAATTGCAAGTTACTCTCTGTCTCCCATGAAGTCATATAAGGATTCAGTTACAGATGTCACAACCTAGTCTTGAGGCAGTCCCCCCCTTTTTTTAAAAAAGAGGTGGCTGTTTTCTTTTTAACTAAATCCTTTTGTAGTGCCTGTAATCCCAGCACTTAGGAGGTAGAGGCAAGAGGCTCAGGAGAGTTCGAAATCACCCTCAGCTATATAATGAGTTCAAAGCCATCTGGAGCCCCATAAGATGCTGTCTCATGTAATTAATTACAAGTAATTAGGTGTAGCCTAGTAGTGGTGGCGCACACCTTTAATCCCAGCACTCGGGAAGCAGAGGCAGAGGCAAGCGGATCTCTGTGAGTTCGAGGCCAGTCTGGTCTACAAGAGCTAGCTCCAGGACAGGCCCCAAAGCTACAGACCTGTTTCAAATAAACCAAAACAACAACAAAAAGCCAAGTAATTAGGTGTGCTGTAGCCCAGTGGTAAAGTGCATGTTCACCATGGAAAGGAAGGCCCTGGTTTTAATCCCTAGCACACACACACACATACATGTTGTTGGCCCTGGTTTTAATCCCTAGCATGCACACGCACATACATGTTGTTGGTTGTTTTTTACTTTACTCTTTATGCTTTTTTGGGGTTCCATCACCCAGCTCCCAAATAAACCACACACGAAGGCTTATTCTTAGTTATGAGTGCCTGGTCTTAGCTTGGCTTGTTTCTTGCCAGCTTTTCTTAACTTAAATTGTCCCATCTATCTTTAGCCTCGGGGCTTTTATCTTTCTCTATTCCTGTATACCTTTTCTTTCCTTCTTACTCCATGTCTGGCTGGATGGTTGACCCCTGAAGTCTTCCTCCTTCCTCTCTCATTCCCTGATCTCTCTTTTCTCCACATTTCTCCTTCTATTTATTCTCTCTGCCTGCCAATCCTGCCTATTTCTCTCTTCTGCCTTGTTATTGGCTGTTCAGCTCTTTATTAGACCATCGGGTGTTTTAAACAGGCACAGTAACACAGCTTCACAGAGTTAAACAAATGCAACATAAACAAAAGTAACACAGCTTAAAATAATATTCCCCAACACATACACCCAAACATGCACACAGAGATACAAGTAACACTTGAGAATGATAAAACATTCAAACAAAACAGATGCATGTAAAATAAAAAGTGATCTAGACATTGTTGAGTGTGTGCACAATCCCAGAATCAAGGATGGACAGAGGAGGATTCTGGCAGATTCAAGGGAAAATTTTTCCCTTTAAATCACATACACTAAATGACTGCATATGACTGATCTTAAAATATTCTTAAATATTTTCTGCTCCTAGGCAAACATTCCTCTTTTATAAAATGGCATCCTAGTACAAATAAGAAAGCAATTTCATTTTCAGTTAAATGAAATATATCTTGCATTATAGGGCAATTCATTTTCATCTTTTATATTTGTGTGTGTGTGTGTGTGTGAGAGAGAGAGAGAGAGAGAGAGAGAGAGAGAGAGAGAGAGAGAGAGAGAGAGAGAGAGAGAGAGTCCTCAGGCACATTCCAATTTTTGCTTTGAGACAGGGTCTCTCATAGTCTCTCATTCACCATACAGGCCAAATCAGCCAGCCTAAGAGCTCCCAGGGATCCTGTTGTCCCCACCTCTCATATCCCCTGAGCCAACAGACACATGGCCCATGCCAGGCCTGTGGGTTCTGGGGTTCTGGGCCAAGGTCCTTGTGCATGTTTGTGACTAGGACACTGTATGCAGCTAGCACCACCTGTAACACAGCTCTTCGTAAACATGGAACTTGGTCCTCTTTTCATCAGTCACGGTGGCGCAACAAAGCATACCTCTGCGACAAATACTTGGGTTATTGTGCAGACATTTATTTGGATAGATTTAACAGATAATGCACATTTACTTACTTTTTCTACATTTTTTACATTTACTTACTCTTACTTTCTATTTTTGTGGAGATGAACCCTGGAGTTTTAAATATGCTAGATAACCATTCTAGTGCTGAGCAACACCCCAACTCCTTAATGTTTAATTTTTTTTATTAAGGTATGTTTCATTATGGCATCTCTATGTGTAGTTTAATTGTAGTCACACCTCTATTACTCTTTCTTTCCTTAAAACATTTATTTTTTGAGTGTTTTTGCCTCCATATATGTGTGTGCACCAAGTGTGTGCAGTGCCTGAAGAAGCCAAAGACGTGTCTGAGTTACAGATAACCTTTCGTGAGTTGCCATGTGGGTGCTGGAAATTGAAGCCAGGTCTTTTGAAAGAGCAGTCAGTGCTCTTAACCATTGAGCTGTCGCTCAGTCCTTTCTATCTCCTATATTACTCTTTCTCTTCAAGAAACTATTTTAAGTGGGACATAGTGGCCCAGGCCTTTAATATCTGCACTAGGGAAGCAGAGGCAGGCAGATCTCTATGTATTTGAGATCCTCTTGGTACACAGTTTAAGCTAGTTCCAGGCTAATCAAGGCTACCCTGTCTCAAAAAAAAAAACAAGTAAATATTTAAAAATTGATTGTGTGTGTGTGTGTGTGTGTGTGTGTGTGTGTGTGTGTGGTCAGAGGAAATCTTTGGGAGTCAGTTCTCTTTCCATGGGTTCGAGGAATTGAACTTTGGTCGTCAGGCTTGACTGACACGCCTCCTCCTCCTGCCTCACCCTACCCAATACTAGGATTTCCAGAGTGAACCACGGCCAAGGAGTTTTTGTTTGCTCTGTTTGTGAGGTTTGTTTCCCTATGTTGCCCCGGCTGGTGCCTAACTCCAGGGCTCAAAATGGTTTTTCTCCAATCTAGCTAGCAGGACAAGACTTCAGCTAGTTTACCGAGCAACGAAACAGAAACCTGAAGACCCACATGCGCTGGCACTTCTCACACAGGGCGCGGTTTATCTTCGTACCGATTTTGGTAGATAAGGAAACAGAACATTGCATAACCCTCAGGTACGTTATTAAATGACACCTGAATCGCTTCATGTCGGGTCTCTGCTCTCTCGCGAGAGCTGACGTCATTGGTCCGCGCCACTGCCCGGGCTGTCGCGCGGTGTGCGTCACGCCCAGCTTCGTCCGGGTGTGCTGTCTCACTGGTGAGGCCGTGAACCCGGGAAGTCCTTCTCTCCGTCGACCCTGTTGCCTCACGCTTCCCGCCACCATGGAGTATCTCATCGGCATCCAGGGCCCCGACTATGTCCTCGTCGCCTCCGATCGGGTGGCCGCCAGCAATATTGTCCAGATGAAGGACGGTGAGAAGAAGCAGGGGAGGCCCGGCGGGCCTGGGTTTAGGGGCAGTCAGCGGAAGTTGGTGAAGTGTAGCGTGAACCCCAGGGCAGCTTGGAAGGTGGAGCTCTGCCCTTCCAGCACTGCGGGATTTAGAACCGAGGAAGCTGGCAGACAAGTTTAGGACCCTGGCTGTGCTCTGTCCTTGCCCAGTTGCCGCTTGCTAAGTGAGTTTCCCAGGGTGGGAGCTGAAGCGTGTGCTCGGTGCTAGGCTCCTCAGACCTCCGAGTTGCTGGTTAAGTTTCCGCGATCACTAGTAGAGGCTACTTTGCGGGCGCCCTAGGGTGGGATCCTGGGGAGAGTGAGACTGGGGCCAGACTTTTTGCGATTCCAGTTTGCTTCGGCTGTCTTCAGTTGCCCAGCTCAGATCTTCCCCTTCTTCAGCTTTCATCTGCTGCTAGGTCTTCCTTGTATTTAAAAAATTAATGCAAGCAGAGATGGCGTCTCTCTAGTTGCTTTGCTTTTTTGTACGTTCTTTTTTCAGTGCTCAGATGTTCTTATCTCTCAGACTAGGAATGTTCAGCATAAAACTTGTTGAGAGGATTGCGTGAACGCATTATGTGTAAGAGTTTAGCACTGGACAAATACTTAACAAACTGAAGCATTTATGTATCAGGTGTGTCCAGCCATTTTTTTAAAAAAGATAAGCACTATTATATCCCCTCTTTGTAGAGTTAGTTGGACACAGAATATTAAACAAACAAACAAATAAAAACCTTTCCTAAGGAGATGTCGAAAAAGCTCAGTAAGGAAAGGTGCTTTTGGCCAGGCCTGCCTCCCCGAGTTTGATTCCAGAGCCCAGATGGTAGAGAGTGAAGCTGATTCACTGCGGGTTGCCCTCTGACCTCCACACCCCTTCTGTGATACACGCGCAGAACAAGAAAGGGTCCCTAAATAAATACATAGTTTTTAAATT